>NC_084461.1:123107500-124357500 GCF_027409185.1 Cynocephalus volans
GATCTGTTGAGCGCTGCTCTGTTCCAGGCACCGTTTCAGGCCTGAGTTCGTATGCCACGGTCTCAGGGCACCACACTGTAGTCGTCTTAGCCCTAGGACTCAGAGCTTCGGCTGGTGCCTGCGTAGGAGACAAAATGTCCTTCCTCGGGTCAGTTTCCTCATCTGTGAAATGGGGATAGGAACCTCCGCCGTTTTCTCCCGGGGAACTAGTGCCCAATGAGTCCAGACAGGTGCTCTGGGAAGGGTGGGGTCTTTGAACAAGCGTCTAGTTCCGGAGACGCGCAGCTGAGTTGGGGTCGCGGCCAAACCCTCCCTCCCGGTCCTCGTAGTTTCTTGCCCCGCTGAAGAGGGGTCAGAGAGAGGGCGGATTTCCCGGAAGGTGCATCTCCAAGCCCAGGCGCTCCTCACAAAAGGAGGGAGGTTCCCCCCCTTTTTTTGTAAAGTTGCGGGGAAAAAGGTGAAGATAGGGCGCGCGGGGGAGCTGAGCCTGGGCCGAGCTCGTCAGGGCGTGGGGAGCTGGGCTCAGCGGCTGCGGCTCTGGCCTCAGAGCTTGCGGCGTCCAAGTGGCCAGAGCTACGCTGGGAGGGAGGCGGCGGGAGGAGGGAGGGGAGCCGAGGTGAGGGGGGAGGGGGAAGGGGGAGGGGGAAGGAGGAGGGAGCGGTGAGTCCGGTCCGGGTTTTGCTGGCAGCACCCGGGCAGCGTTCAGAGCTCCTGCCCGGGCGGGCGCGCGGCGGCGGCGGCAGAGGCGGCGGAGCCTGAGCTGGGCTGTAGAGGCGGCGGCACTGGCGGCAGCAGAGGCGGCGGTGGCGGCGAGAGCAGGCGTCCGAGCCGAGCGAGAAGAGCAGCCGAGCCTCGCCCCCCTAAGCCGGGCCCCGCGTCCCAGCCCTGCCCATCCCGCGCCCAACCATGCGCGCCGCCTGCTGAGTCCGGGCGCCGCACTCTCAGCCCTCCACCCGCCGCGCCGCGCTCCGCTCGGGGGTGATTAGTTGCTTTTTGTTGTTTTTTAATTTGGGCCGCGGGGAGGGGGAGGAGGGGCAGGTGCTGCAGGCTCCCCCCCCTCCCCGCCTCGGGCCAGCCGCGGCGGCGCGACTCCGGCTCCGGACCCGGGCTCGGCGGGAGGCTGGAGCGGAGCGCACCGCGGCGGAGGTGCCCAGAGCGGGGCGCAACTCCCCGCCCCGCCCCTCCCCCTCGGCCTCGCGGCGACGGCGGCGGTGGCTGCTTGGACGACTCGGAGAGCCGGTAGGTGTCGGGCCATGGCCCTCCCCCGACCCCCCCGGAGGCCGGCCCCCTCCCCTTCCCCGCCTACCTCCCTCCTCCCCCGGGGCTCGGTGCGCGGCCGGGGCCGGAGTTCGCTGCAAGTCGGTGGAAAGTTTGGCGGCGCGGGTTCCCCCGAAGTTCAGGTGCGGAGAGCCAGGGACGGGGAAGGAGGGGCCGGTGTTTGGGAGGGGCGGGGGGCGCCCGCAACCTGAGCCTCGGAGCACCGGAGCCTGTGAGACTTAGCGCGGTGATCGCTCGGTGGCCGCTGCTGTACCCAAGCCTCCCCAAGCCGCAGTATGGTCGGTCGCAGATCACTGAGTTCAGACAAAAAGAGGGGTTTTAGGGTCGGGGACGGTGGGTTGGGCGCCGTGGAGTGAGGCTGGGGCTCTTCCTGTGGGGTACCGCCCCCTCCCCAATTACTCGAGCTAGCGGGCTCTGGGGCGGCGGGCGCCCGAGGTCCTCACCTCTCGGTGCTGGGCGGGCGCTCCGCCTGCGGGGGCAGCTGCTTGGAGATCTCTGGCGCGCACTGTCCCCATCAGACCCCACTCTCAGCCCTGTGTTTGGAGGGCGATGGTAACTGCTCTGGGCGCTCTCGACCACGCGTGGGTGAGCAACTCCCTCCTCTTGGAAGAGGTGGCGGCCACTTCTGCATTTCCCCTCCGGCTCTTCGCCCCCACTGCCCGCAGGGTGCCTGGCGGGCTGATCGAGTTTGACCTTTTTTTTTTTTTTTCCGTCAAAGTATCACCACCACCACCACCACCGTGCCCTGCGGCCTCTCTCTCCCTTCCTCGCCAGCCTGGGGGAGTCTTTCGGGCTGTCTCCCGTGCCCCGCGTGGGCCAACAGCGTGAAAAGCCAGGGAAGAAAAATGGGGGGGTTCCTCTAGCTGCGGAGCTGTGGGGCGGCGGAGTAAGGCGGGTGTCCTAGGATCCTGCCTCGCTGCCTTGGTCCCAATTTTACCAATGTAGTTCGGCCTGAGCCCCCCTCCCCTCCGCTTCCGTGGTGCTAGGGGCAGAACCGCTGCGAGAGGAATGTGTTAATTTCTGACTGGGGGAAGTTGTTCTCACCCGGAATGGACTGCTTTCCGGCGGGGAGCACGGGGTGCGCCTGGCTTTGTTTATTTCTAGGATCGGCAGAAAGTGAGTGACCCCAGTTTTTAAACGGGGGGCCATCTCCGGGACCTGTCAGAAGTGCTGAAGCGCCGCCCAGTGAGGGAGCAAGATCTCTTTTTGGTTTCTTCCCCCAAACCCCGGGAACAGGAAGGGGTGCGCAGAGTTGGGCTGGCTCCACGGGCTGCAAGGAGGCACCAGTAGATTTGGGGGGCATCGTAATGACTCATCCGGGAAAACCCACTCCCTCAAGACTCCTGCGATGGGGGTCTGAAGGTTTGGCAGTCGCGCCTTACATTGCCCAAGGACCCTGGGTGGTCTGAGAGTCGCGTTTTCGGATTGGGGGGGCGGATGGGGGACTGGCTGGCCAGCCTCTTGGTCCCCGCCTTTCCCTGCGTCGCGGGCTCTGTTTAGAGCCCTTGGTTTTGTGGTGGGCCCAGCCCCCCGCATTTGCTCAGGAAGCGCTGGGGAGGGGGGCGTGTGTGATCGCTTGGCCCTCGCCCCCGCCGGAGCCGCCCCAGGGCTGCCGGCAAACAGAGTCCCTTTCAAGTTTTCCGCTGGGGCCGCCTGGCGGGGGCTGCGAGCGCGGTCGCTGCGGACTTGTTTGGAGCGCGATTTGAACGCCCGGCGCCACCTCGGTTGCACCGGCCCGCGGGGGTCGGGAGCGTCTGTCCCTGAGATTGGGAGCACTTAAATTAGACGTTTTGGGGAGCCTAGTGGCCTAAGCTTGACCTGATCCCCCACCCGAAAGGCCCCTGGTTCCAACCGCCACTGCAAACCCAGGAACCGGGACCTGAAGTCCCCTCCAAATCCCTTTTTGAGAGCGATGCGGGAGACTCAGGCCGGCGCTACCTACCAGTAACTGCGTAGTGTTGATTTAGCAGTTTTTCTAGATGAGAGTCAAGCTGGAGCTTGAGGGGGTGGGGGGGTGGCGGTGAGATAGCCCGCTCTGCAGCTGTCACCCCCTCCTAGAACGGAAATTGTCCTCTCTCGTTGGGGAGGAGGAGAGGGGGTGACGGTTTGATTTTGCCCTGGAAAGGGGTGGGAACAGCTGAGGGAGGATGGCCTCTGAGTTATTAGTCAGCCCCCGGCTTGGTAGAAGTCCCGTCCCCCGTCCCCCCCCCCCCCCCCGCCCCTTTCCAATCCTGGCAGGAGCAGGGACTCTCCCAGGGAAGCCCCTAGCCAGCCATGCGCCTCCCTCTTCCAATGCTACCTCCCTTTCCAAGGTGGGGGCAGAGGTTCCTCTGCAGAAGACAGACCCTTGGCAGGCTGTCCCTCGGTGCCTTATTTATGTGTGTATTTGGGCCCGGCTGTTTTCCCGGCTCAGCAGGTGACCCTGGCCTGGGCCTCCTATCTCTCCCGCGACAGAGTCTGTTGACTTACCCGAGGGCCAGCGGCCTCGTCTTTATCACGTGAGGCCTGGAATGTCCACCCGGCTGGGCTGGGCTGGGTTGGGTTGGGTGGGGGAGGGGAGGGGAGGATTCCGCATCCAGGGCCCAGGCCAGCACAGGCCTATGTGCCATGGGCTTCCACTGTGACCCTCAACTCTTGCTGCCTCTTTCCAGCTCTTTGCCTGCCTCCTACCTATTTGGCAAGTGTGAAACTGAGGCCCATAGCAGTGTGGGGGCAAGGTTACATCTGGGTAAAGAACCAAGTCTCTGAGGATTAAACACCCCACCTTCTTTAGGACCCCACCTAGTTATTCATGGGAGGGTGTAATGGAAATGAGATTTTCCCTAGGAGAGAGAGGGAGGTGTGGGCTGGGCTAAGGTTAGGTGGCTTTTTGGGGTGCAAGATGGAGTGGAATAATGGGGGAATGCAGGTGAGCCAGGCCCAGGCCTGCCTTCCTAGAGCCCTCTGTCTGGTGGGGTGACCATTTAGTCAGAACTAACTCCACAAGCATGGTGCTCTGGTGCACACCTTAATTGGTCAAGGATGGCAAAGGGGCTCACTTATTGCTATTATTGCTGTTATTATTTCCCGCTCTTTATATGCTGTTCATTCATTGGTCTGATATGTATGCACTGAGCACCTACTCTGTATCAAACTCCACCCTTCTGAGGTTGCAGAAGTGAATCATTCTGCCCTGCTCTGGAGGCAGGCCCAGGATGGAAGCTCTGCCCTCTTTCCCACCCCCTGGGGCCTGATTGGGGCTTTACCTTTTTTTTTCCCCTGGGGCTCTCGCTCTCTTACCCCCACCACCTGGTCCCATCCTAGCCCTGTGTGTGTGGTTGTGTATGTGTGTGTGAAGTGTCCTTGATTAAGAGTATTAATAGTTAAACTCTCACTCATAGCTGGAACTCACCAGACCACAAAAAGCCTCCCCTGTTACTCACGCACTACTGCTCAACAAGAATATCCCACTAAAGTGTTTTTCTGCTTTCTCTTACTTTCCCCTCACCTCCCCCCAACACTGAGCCCACCCTCTCAGGCTGCTGGCAATGAGAAAGGACTGCCCCCTCAAAGATCAAGGAATCTCCAGCCCTTCACCTGCCCCCTAAAGCCAGAGGCAGTGTCAGCTGACAGATGAGGCTGTGTGGGCACTAGTCTGTTGGTCTAGGATGTGGAAATCTGGGTGGTGTGTGTGTGCTTATGACTCAGGACATGTGTGTCTCTAAGTTGTATATCTGTATCTGTGAATCTGTGGATGTGTGTCTGTCTAAGAGTGTGGGAGTCTGAGCATGCGTAGATTTATAAATCAGGGCGTATGTATCTGTGACTCTGGAAGTGTGTATATCTGCATTATATTTGTACATATGTGTTTGTGAATCTGAGATTGTATATCTGAAAATTGGATATGTCCCTGTGAATCTGGGAATGTAAAGATTCTATGACTTGTTTATGCTTGGAATTTTGGAGAGTTTGTTTGTGATTTGTGTGTATATCTGTGTGTTTTGTATATGCTTATAAATCTGGGAGTGTCTGGCTCCCTGAGTGGTGTGTGTGAATCTGACAGTGGGCATGTCTGAGCTGTGTGGGCAGTGGTCTGTGTCTGTCTTTGATGGCTGGTTGCAGCGTGCTCCTTTCTCCTTTTCTATCCCTGTTTGCCAGTTGGTCTTTCTGCATCTCTTCCTTCCTAGTTGTTTGAGGCCCTGAGTGTGCGCGCGCGCGTGTGTGTGTGTGTGTGTGTGTGTGTGTGTGTGTGTGTGTGTGTGTGTAGCATCAAACCTCTCCCACTCGGTCCTCCCCTTGTCCCCAGCAGTAACTGGGCAGCCTCCCTGTCTGCCTGCCTGCTGGGAGTTTTGGAAGCCACGGAGGGGAGACAGGCTGGGGCTGGGGTGACAGCGCGTATCCACGGTGATGGCAGCCTGTGATTACGGGAATAAAAGGATTTTAAGGTCATGGGTGGGTTTTTGTTTTTTTTTTTTTTTTTGTGTTCCCCCCCTCTTTGGAGCTGGTGGCAGCAAAGGGCCAGAGCTGTGTGTCCGCAGACTGGGAAGTCTGCCCTTGTGCAGGTGAACATGGATATATGGAGCTTACCTGGGAGCCTGAACACATGCATGTACATGCATGAGCAGGACCTGTGAGAGTGCCTGCTCATGTGAGAGTCTATATGGCAGTTTCTTGGGGGAGAATTCCCGGGAAAACTTCCTTCTGGGTATCACATGGAGCTGGAACTCTGCAGTCCTCTGTATGCTGAGGAGCTGTCTGGCCCCAACCCTTGCCTACCCATCCTCTCCCCCACCCCCTCCCCACCCCCACCCCATGTTAGGTGTCTCTAGCCAAGCACTGGCTGAGCCCAGTCACCTGGGCCAGGCCTCATCTTGGGGTGTCAGTGCCCCTGGCCCCACTCCAGCCCCTGTAATTGCATTCTGCCTCCTAATCTTCCGCCAGCTCAATTAGATCGCAAATTCTTCTTCATTTCCTGCTTCTGATGCTGGCCTCCCTCTGGGCTCGAAGGGCCTGGGAAGGAGGGAGGGGATCCCACCTGCCTTCCATGGGCATTGGGGGTTGGGGGGGGATTAGTTCCTAGCGCACTGACCCCAGAACACAGGTTAGAACCCTGGGGACCAAAGAGGCAGGACTCCACTGGCCAATTTTGGACCAGCCTCAGTATCCCCATGCTGAGGGGGCTTGTGTTACCTGGAACAGGGGCTCTGGGTAGACCAGGCAGATCACTCTAGCCAGGTCCCTAGGCTGCACCCTAACCCAGGTCCCCCACAGGCTCTACCCACCTTCTGCTCCCGAAGCAGCTGCTGGCCACCCCCCAGCACAGCAGTTGTGACCTTGGTTTTGAACTTTTCATGGTGTCCATTTTAGGAGCCAGTAGGACCACTGAGCTCCCTTCTTACTGGGTCCTCCTGACCTCTCCCTTAACACCACTCTCCCTCAGACAAATGTGTATGAGCAGTGTCTCTGGAGTCCAGCAGACCTGGCTCTAAATCCTGGCCATGTCACTGTCTAGCTGGATGTATGACATTCGGGTGAGTTTTGTTAACTCTAGAAACCTTAGTTTTCTTATCTCTGAAATGGGACAACAAGAATGCCTGCCTTGCAAGACCATTTTCAGATGGACACAGGGCCGATTATATAGTGCCCAGCATCGGTGGCTAACCCACAGTCAGCACAGTAAGAGTTGGCTTTTATGGTGATGAGGACTTCATATCCCCTAGTGTAGAGGAGGAAAAGAACATGTGCTCACACTTAGTATTTCCATCTCTGTTCTGCTAATGACCAGGTGTGTGACCTTGGGCATATCACTTTGCTTCTCTGAGTTACTCTTCCCCATCTGTGAAGTGGGACTGATGATAGGACTGATCTCATAGGGCACTTGGGAGGATTATCTAGGCTAATTCATGCAGATGCTTGGCCCCAGCAGGTTTCCAACATGTTATTTGTTCTCTTCTTTCTTTCCTCACATCAAGCCTGGGGTGGGGTGGGGCTGGTGAAGACATGGGCTCAGGGACAAGGGACCAGCCAAGGTCAAGAGGCTGGTAATAGGGCCAGGGTGGGGTGGGAGGGCTAGGGGATGACCTACTGGTTCAGCTGAGCTGCAAAGCACAATCTTCCCTCCCATGCATCTCTGTGGTAAGTGCTTGGCTGATTTTTTTCTGGGAAGGGGAAGCTGTTGTCTACCCCCTCCTTCCCCAGGAGGTGCCCATGGCAGCGGCTGTGGTGACAGGCCTGCTGGCTTTCTTGCTAGGGTGGCCGGCAGTTCTGGAAGGCCGGCTGTGCCCAGATCAGCCTGAAGGAAGAGGGAACAGCAAAGGTCTGCCTCCTGTCACTAATCCCTGTGGCCCCTCCCACCCTCAGCCTGTCCTTGCTATCGATGGAAAGACAGAAAGGAGTCCTAGCAGGAGGAGAGCTGGGGGGCCTGGCCATGATGGAGGTGAAAGAGAGACAGGCCAGAAGTGGAGGCAGCCCTCCGCCTCAGGGTGTTCCCCATTGCTCCCTGGCTAGTCTCCTGCTTTCTATGACCTCTGTCACTCACTGGCCTAGGCTCTTTAATATTTCATGGCCCTTCAAGCCAGCCCCCTATCCCAGCCCACATGGTCCCCTTTGTCTGCCTGCCACCCTCCCCACCCCCCCATCCCTGTTGCAGAATTACTGACCCTGAGGCTGCCTCTGCCTTTCCCCAACTGTCCCCCACTGTGCCTGCCCCTGACACTTTCCCTGTCCCTCCTGCCCTGCTTCCCCCACACCTCCACTTGTGACACCCTTTATCTCTCATAGGGATTCTCTCCCCTTTTCTGACATCTCTGATCATCTCCCTGCCCTTTTCCTCCATTTTCTTCTTTTGTTGGCCTCCTCCCTCCCAGTGGAACAGAAACCGCGGCAACTGGTCCCTGGTCTGCCTGCCTGTCCGCCCCCTGGGTCCACCCCTTCCTGCCCCTCCCCCGAGCTGTGCTGGCCATGAGAGCTGGTTTTATTTATTTTTCTGTTTGTTTGGGAAGAGGGCAGTGGTGGCTCTGGGTCCTGGCTGCTGCACTCTGCTTAGAGCAGCGGGCAGGCGGGCCGCACTGGCCTCCCAGGAATGTGGCCGGGACGCCCCGCGCTATATTTACTCCCCTCCAGCTGCCGGCCCCAGCAGGGCAGAGCCAGGCCTGCCTGGTGGCCCCAGGGGAGCCCTGTACTCGCCCTCCCGTCTGGCAGACCCCACATGGCCCTTGGGCCCACTGCTCCCTCCCTTGCCCATGACCTCCCCTGACCCCCTTGGACTTGCCCAGCCTGCCAGCAGGAACACTTGTGTGCCATGCAGGTATAGACATAGAGTCAGGGGGCCTGGTTCATGTGAGGCAGCACCTAGCAGCCCCCATACGCCCACCTGGGGCCTAGCCTAGGCCTGTAATCCGGTGGCCAGAACTATGCAAAACATCTTTCCAGGCTTTTTTCTCCACCGGGCCTGGTCCCTGCTCTTGCCACAGCTCTGCTGCCATCACTGGCAGGGGTGGGGTAGGGTGGAGTGGGGGCCTGAGTGGGCTTGAGCAGCTATGTTCCCTGCACCACTGGAGCCCCCCCCTGCCATGATTCCTCACACAGGCACACATAAGTGCACACACCTAAGTGATTGTGCATACATGTGTGCAGAAAGACTCCCTTTCCCACGAACGCGTGCTGGATTGTGTCTTCCTTGGAGGCAGGGCTATGCCTCCTCTCGTTGATTCTCTCATTCATTAGATGTTTATAGGGGTTTTTGAGCCTGCTCCTTGCCAGCCTTGCAATGGGATGTGGCAGTGATTCCTTCCTGTACCTCTAGTGCCTGGCTCCAAGTAAGTGTTTGGAGAGCTTTAGCTGCTGCTGTAATCAGTTGCTACCCCAACTATGATTACTATTATAATATTATATTATAACAACAGCAATGATGATGACTAGCCCATCCTAAGCCCCTACTGGGGCAGGCACTGTGTTAACAGCTTTCTGGCTTCACCTCCTTCAGTCCCCACAGTAGCCCAGTGAGTTGGTTGTTGTTAGCATCCCCATATTCAGATGAGGAAACCGAGGCTTGGACAGTTTGTGACTTGCTGTTGACAAGTGGGATTTGGCCCTGGCAGACCCTTAACAGGCTGTGAACACCATAAAGACAGTCAGGGTTAGTCTGTATGTGGTGTTTTCTACACCTTCCACACTGCCTGGCACACAGAAGAGACTCTCTAAATGCTTACTGAACACAGGCCTTGCTCTGTTTCCTCCTTGAGGCCCCCATAACCTCTGGCAATGGGCCTGACATGTGGCGGGGAGATGGCCTGATAGGCTGGCTAGTTGTGTAGGTAAAAGAATGAATTAGTGAATGACTAGATGAGCGGCTGTGGGAATGAGCACTCTCAAGGGACACTGGGAGGGGGATGTGCTTGTGGACAGACAAGTAGGTAGAGACCCACTGGCCCTGTAGAGGATTCTGGGAAGCGAGGTGGGGGCAGGACTGAGACATGTGGCCAGAGACCAGTAGACTACCGGGCCACGCCAGTGGGGCAGGTCATATCTTCTCCCTGGACCTCAGTTTTTTCATCTATCAAGTGGGCTTGGGAGCCCTTGCTTTAGTTGGCTACCAGCTGGCCTGGGCTGGGTGGGGCTGGCTTGGGAAGTGAGGGGACTGGCAGGAAGAAGGAAGCAGTGGGTGTTGAAGACAGGAAGATGAAGCGTGGAGCTTGGCTTGGAACCTGAGAAGCAGGGAGACCAGGCCTGACCTGACGCTCTCCCTCCCTCTGAGCCACAGGGCGGGGGTGCAGGCCCACAAACCCCCAGCCACCCACTCTGGCTCTGGTGCGGGCTAACTTCCTGACATCTGCAGCTTCAGTGGCTGTGTGTGTCAAGGGGAGGTGGCCTGTCCCCCAGGATTAGACCACCTTCTCCACAGCCCATAGGAGTTCCCTCCTCCCCCCTAGCTTCATGTCAGTTCCTGTTGATTCGGATGAGAGAGACCCAGCCCCTCTCCTGCCTGACCCACCTTCCCCAAGCTAGATGGGACATTGGTTAACTGGGCCTATAGCGGGGGTGGGGGGTCATAGCCCCTTTCTGGGGGTGTCAGATCTTGGTGGCCAGGAATTTTAGTCACAGGAGTCTAGAGTCATATAGAATGTTTGGAACGGAGGGATTCTCGATTCAGGATTCTTGTCATGTTGGGATTCTAGAAACACAAAACAGTGGGTTTTTCTGTTGGAAGGAAGTGTGAATGGCTGTGTTTCAATCTCCTTGTTTGATGCTAGGGGACATTACAGGTCTGGGGGGAGGGGCTTCTCTGAGGTCACAGAGCTTAGTGCCCTCAGGTGACATGAGCTCATACCTGGGACAGAAAGGCCAGTTCTGCCTCTAGTCTGTCCCCTTTGGAGAACTAGCCAGTGTTGGGAGTGGGCTGTAGGCCCAGTCAGGCAGCAAGGGGATGCCGCTGGCCTGTAGGCACAGGAGGGGTCCTCTTGGCGGTGCCCGCCTGCCCGCTGCCCACGCTTCCCGAGGCACCAGCGTGAGGAAGAAATGCAGGCTGTTGCTTCCAGTGACAGCCGGCAGGGCCGGGCGGCTTCCCAGCTCCCCTCTGACTCACGGCCGCCTTCAGGTCCTCCTCCCCTGGGGGCCTCAGCAGCCCCATCTGTGCAATGGGGAGAGTCGAGCTTCACAGAGACAGTATGGCTGGGATTCTTTTCAAGGCCACTGTGAAACTGGGGGAGAGTTGGGAGAGGAGTCCAGAAGAGCCAACTGGGCATTTGGACCCAGAGCACTGAGAGGTTCTGCATGGAGTCAGGCTAATTCCTCCAGAAGCCTGGGAGGGCTGAGTTGGTTCCTGGGGCAGAAAGTGGGGGGAGGAGAATGATAGATAGAGAAGGGACCTGCTGTCAGAGTCTTTCAGGAAGAGCATAGGATGGGAGGCCTAGCTCTCTGGGCTCTCTCCTACCTCAGTATACCCATCTGCAAAATGGAGGATGTTATCACATGAGGTCATTCATTCAGTGTCTGCACTGTGCCTGGATATATGCTGCATGCTGGGATGCTGAGGTGAGTGGCAGATTGTGGGGGGAGAGTCCTCAGCTGCAGACATGGGGTGGGGTTGTGGTTTGGTCAAAGGGTTGACCCTGGGAAAAGGAATGAGGTGGGGGAAGGTAAGGAGCTGGCCAGTGAGGCAGTGTCCAGCGGAAAATCCCAGCTGTTCTCAGGAAGTGTTTCCTCCATTGGTCTCCTGGGAGGCAGACAAGGCAAGCAGGAAGGAGGGCAGTTGGGGGGTGGCCGGCAACCAAGGCCCCCTAGCCGGTCAGAATGGAGACATCCCAGGCCTGGCAGCTGGGCGGATGTGCCCCTCACACCATGAGAGGGCTGGAATGCACACCCCATGCTCTGAGGCTGGGCCTGTGGTGGGGGTCCAGGGCTGCCAGGAGGGGCCGGGCCATCGTCCAGATTTTAAAGCCTTCCCCAGGGGCCTCATGGTGCCCTCCGCCCTGTCCTGAGCTGCTGCCACGGGGGTGGCAGATGCTGTTTCATCGGCCGAGGCAAGTGGGAGGCCTCCGGAAGGTCCTCCTGGGAGGTTCCGGGGGGCAGCGGGGGTGTCAGCAGCTGCCGCCCAGCCAGGGCTGGCCAACTCACAGTGGCCTCCCAGGTCCTGGGGCTGGGGGTGGCGCTTCTGAATTGAGGCTGGTCCCTCCTACCCTCACTTTGCCCCCACTGCACACCGAGCTTCTTGGCTCTGGCCCCCTCTCATCATCCCTGGCTGTGTCTGCAGAGCCCCCCGGGAAGGCAGGGAGGAGGCGCAGCGGGCTCAGAACAGCGGGTGCCCGCGCAGCCAAGTATTTGCACGAGCTGTCAGAGACAGACAGGCATGTGGGGAATTTGGTGCGTGTGGGGCTGGGGGAAGCAGCCGGGTGGGCAGGCAGGCGGGAGGAGAGAAGCTGGGGAAGAAGCTGGAGAAGTTGAACCTGCAGAGACACCATGCCCCCCAGTCCTAGAGGCAGGCTGCATCCAGGCTCCTTCTCCCTACCTGTACAGTGAGGGGAGTGGGCCTGGTCCTGGCTGGTATCTGATGACAGTGCTGACACTAGGGAAGGGGTACCCTGTCAAAGGCCCTGAGCCTGGCAGAGGCTCTCTGATGGAGTGTGGAGCCAGGCAGGAATCCAGGTTTTGCCTGACTGTGGCCTCCAGGAAATAGCAGCTGTCATGCCCGACCCCCCCACCCCCCAAGCCTGGCACAACTTGTTTCCTTGTTTCCTGGTCCTGCCAGGGCAGATTTGAGGAACCTGGTATTGCCCAGCCTGAGCAAGGAACAGGCAAGATGGAGGGGGCCTTGTTTATAAGCCTATAGGCACTTAGGGTGCTATGGGGAGGGGACCTCAGCCCTTATCTCCCTACACAAAGACCTCAACTTAGTCATCTTTGTGGTCTATTCTCCAGTAGTGCCTGTTAGGTAGAGCAGGACCCAAAGGTAGGTAATAGTTGATTTTTCATAGCTGAGAGCCCAGACAGGGAGATACACTAGCCCAAGGTCACGGAGTAGGCTCCCCAGCCTTCCGTCTGCCCTCATGTGGGTGGGGCCGATGGGAAGAGGTGAACATTGGGGGTTTGCTGGGGTGGGGGGGCTATATTTAGTCAGTCCTGCAGACCCAGGGGGCCCTTGGGAGCAGCTGTTGGGGGGGTGCTCAGACAGGCCTGGAGCTGCATTTAGTCGGGACAGAAATATCCTCCCCCCACCTACCCACCCACTGGCTGGGCAGCCAGGCTGCAGGCTTGTCCCCTGAGGGGCAGCTTGCCTGGGCCTGGCGGCCGGCGGGACAGGCAAGATGACCCGATAGGCCTTTCCCAGATCAGGTTTCGATGAAACAGGAACCGGAGCCACGGCCTGGGCCGCGGGGGCCAGGGCAGCTGGAACCTCGGGGGCCAGAGCTGCCTCCCTCGCCTCCCCCCTCACTCTCCTCCCCATGATGCAGCCTCCCTTTCTCAGAGGCCTGGGGAAGCAGCAGGTTATTTATCAAGCCAGCCTCCCTGCCGCGTCTGCCCGCGCCTCCCCCCCACCTCTTGTGTTGGCGGCCGTGAGCCCAGCAGAGCAGGGTGAGCTGGGCGGGCAGGTGTTGGGATTAGCTCAGGAGACGTGAGTCACCCCATCCCCAGCAGCCCCATGAGGCCCTGAGGCCTGGCAGGCAGAGCGCACACTCACGCACCCCACACGCAGCACACCCAGGGGCACACACTTAGGATAGACGCAGTCAGTCACAGCACACATAGTTCATGTCAGCACACCCAACTGACGTGCATGATACAGACTCAGTCACACGCCGCACACACGCAGCTCCCATGGGGGCACTCCCAAAGCACAATCACTGTTACACACAGTCTCAGATTCTGGCGTGCATACGCTGGCACGTAGCTGCACGAAAAGACATGCACAGTCACACATGGGTGTGCCCCCTGGGAGGAGGCCACATTTACCCTTATGGACCCCACACACTGCTCCAACAGGCAGTTGTATGTCTGCTCCATCCTGTCACAGGCTCAGGCAAGCATCCTCAGGCTATAGCTTACACCAAGATGATGCTATACAGCTAGGCCAGGAACATTGACACAGCAGAGCCTGGTGCACACACCTGTGCACGCACACACACTCACCTGATGTGGTTAGGGCTCCGCTCACGCACATGCCCCCTGTTTAGGCTCACACAAAAGAGGCCCAACCTCAGCCATGTCAGCAGAGTTCTGTAAGGTGGGGGTGGGGAGGTGGAGACCCATTTCTCCCATCACCAGGCTGGTTTGGTCCTCTCTGGGGAAGGAGGCCCAAGTATCAGGCATGAAGTGTTAAACCTACCTGCCCTCCAGTACAGAGTGGGTTTGGGGTAGGTGGGAGAGGGCTGCAGAGGAACTGGGAAGAGGAAAGGCTGGAGAAGGAACGCCATGGAAAATCGATTTCCCCAGGGACACTGAGTGGCCAGCTGCTTCTCCCACTCAGGGGCAGAGTCCTTGGGAGATGGGAGTATTAGAGATTGGGGGAGGGACGAGACCCTTGATCAAGTGGGCTTTGCCCTGGGAGTCTGCCTACCCTTCCTGCTCACCCTGGCACCCATTTTTCTCTGTCCCCATGGTTCCCAAGGCCCTCATTATCCAGTGCCCCCACCCCCACTTTGCAGCCAGCACCCTGAGACTTAGAATTTGGCCATAGCCCTGGTTCTTAGTGTATAGCCCTGCAAAGTGGGTAAGGAGCTGGCTTGAGTACAAGGAAGGCCTGAGGGGCAGGGTTGGAGGGATGCCCTCAGGGAGCTGTTAAACCTCTGCTCCCCATTTGGGCTGGAGCCTGGTTTCCTGGACTGGACAGAACAGGGGGCATACCCTTTTTCCCCTACTGAAAAATATGCCATTTTTCAGACGAGAGAATTGAGTCTGATGGGGATAGCTTCATGGTCATGAAGGGCTTTGGACACAGTCACCTAACACCTAGACAGATCATTCTGGGCCCACAGGATAGGGACAGTCCAGCCGGGGTCAAAGGGCTGTAAGGACTCGGGCCAAGGTGGGCTCCCATCTCCTGGCCACACAGGTCTCCTCCATAAAGGCATGGACAGTGGTCAAGGAGAGAGGCCCAGCCATCCTGAGGAGAACAAGCAGCAGTGGCCAGTCAGGAAGACTGGACATCCCCTGAGCCCATGGACTCTGGAGTTAGACAAGCCGGGGCTCCAAACCTGGATTGCTCACTCCCTGTTGTATAGTCACAGGCCAGTTTGCCAACCTCTCTGATCTTACTTTTGTCACCTGTAAAATGGGTATGAGCCTCATTTCTGTCTTGAAGCTGTAGGACCTGAAGTAGATGGTGGGTTGTGGGCTATGCTCTCACCAGTTCTTGCTATCTCCAGGTGAGTCCAGCCCTCTGTGTCCTCCCCTCCCCCCAATCCACCACCAAAACTGGCATTTTTCTTGGAGTGGTGCCCCATAATACGGGCTCCTCAATTAGAATGCCTTGGGGAATGCTGTGATGCGGGAGTGAAGAGGCTGAGCTGGGGCCAAGGGTTGGGGGAGGGATGGGAATGAGCTGGACCCAGGGCAGAGGAACTGTGATGCTTGGGTGGAAATTCTTGGAGGCTTCACAATGTAGGAAGAAACAGAAAGAGCCAACCACAGTTCCAAGGCTTTCTCTGTTCCCTATCGCCAACACTCACATAGCAGAGCCACAAGTTAGATTTGAGCAAGGACTTCCAAGTGGCAAATGGGGCCTTTGCAGGGTGGTGGGGGTTTTGGCACATGCCTGTGTGGCAGAGCTATTAGGACTGGGAGATCTAGGAAGTGCTAACATAGAGCAGGCCAGGCTAGGGGACCATGGAGGTAGGAGGAAAGGCTGGCAGGAAGTATAGGTTGGCTCTTCCTGTGGCCAGAAGAGGAGGTCCAGGCCTGGCCAGCGGGGTGCTACCTTCCTTGTAATCTTCAGACCCCTACCATATATGCTCATCTCCCTGTGGTCCAACAGGCTAGAGGGCGGGGGGATGCTCTGTATTTGGGGCTAGGGAAACTGAAAACAGTGGCAGAACTGGGGCCATGACATAGGTCACCCAACACTCCTGGCCTGAGCGAGCTGTCCTTGACACTCACTCTTATGCTGGCAGATGATGGCAGTCAAAATAACATGGCTATCATTTGTTGAGCACCTACTTCATGCCAACTGTACACCGAGAGCTTCATGTTTGTCTTCTCAAGGACCCTGACGAGTGGGGCCATCACTGGCTGCACAGACCAGGGCAAGAGCTCAGCAAGGTGGAGCAACTTGTCCGAGACTGCAGAGCTGGGAGAGGAACCCTGACTCCAAAGCCCACCCGGACCCAGGTGTGGCCTGACCCTGTGCCTCTGAGGGGAGGGGCTTCCCTCACCCCCCATGCATAGCCCTATGACCGTCCCAGGGCCCTCTGCTATCTCAAGCACTCCCAGGTCTGAACCCAAGGGCCTCTGAATTATTGACGCCTTAGGCCAGGAGAAGGTAAGCCCTGTTGGCCCTGGATTCTGCAGGGGAAGTAATTCATGGCAGGGGATACCCTGGGGAGCAAGCAGATTGATGCCCCTTGAGGTTCTGGGGGGTCTCCTTGTAGACAAGTTCTGGAAAACTCCATTGCTAGGCTTGTGAGATCCACCTATGGGGCCTGGCCAGAGTCACTCATCTCCCCTATCCCCCACCTTCCTGGGGGTTCCTTTCCCCTCTCTGGGGAGCCCTGCAGGGAGTAGTTGAGAAAGTGCCCTTGAGCTGGCACTTTATCTTTGGTACAGAGGGGCAGCCACAATGATCCCCCCACCCCCTGGTCACTGTGCTGCTTAACCAAAAAGAGCGCCACACACCTCATGGGTCAGGGCTCACTAAAGGTCACTGAGTCAGGCTGACTTTGCTGGAGGTTGGTCCTGGTTTCAGATCACTTCCCCTTCCTGGTCTCAGTTTGTTCATCTGTGAAATGACTGAGAGAGTCTGCCCTGCACATTCTTTGAGGTAGGGTAAGTTCATTCCCCAGACAGACAGACAGACACTCACAAGCCCTGCAACTGGTTATCCCATGTCCCCCAGGCTCAGGGCTCCTACAGTCGCCCTCATGTTGGCAGAAGGATCCAGGGAGAGCAGGATACGCTCTAGAGTTGGGCTAGACTGAATTTCAGCCTCACCTCCATTGTCCACAGCTTGGGTGACCTTGACTAGTCACTGCCCACTGAGTTCTAGGCCTCAATGTCCTCATCTGTGAAGTGGGAGAACCACGATGCCTACCTCTTTGGGCTGCTTTGAGGATAAAACAAGATGGTAAGGACAGAGCACTTGATAGATGATGTTGACTTTGGAGCTCCCTCTCCCAGGCTGTCTTCCTGGTCACTGTCCCCCCAGGCTTGGTCTTGAAGATTCTGGGAAGGAGACAGTGCCAGTCTGCTGGCTCAGCTGGCTTGGCCACTGACCTTCAGAGCACCCAGGCTGTCAAGGCCGTCTGACTGCCGGCTGGGCGGGCAGGGGGAGCGCCAGCCAGCTCCTCGCCGATGCTGCCCGCCCCTGCTCCCACTCTCCTCTCCCTCTCTGTGCCTGTGTGTGAGCTAATTAATCTCAGCCCCTTTGGGAAATTAGAACGCTGCAGCCACGGCCTCCACAGCCTCACAGTGCCTGTGCTGCTACTGGGCCATGCCAAGGCCCGCTGTGGTTTGCAGGCCCTGGGGAGGGGAATGGGGGGCAGCTGGATGTGCAGGGTAGGCCATGGGTCTCCTTGAGTCCCCCCTCTTCCTGGCTGGAGGGCTCTGGCCTCTCAGCCCAACCCCCTCGCACCACAGCATCTGTAAGGACACCAGGCAACTGCTCTGCCACGGGGAAACCAAACTCCTGGTGGCCCCTCTGAACTGTCCCAAGGCTGGGTTGGTCACCCCTCGACCTACATACCATCTCATTTTGGGGTCCTCTTGCCTGCCCATCTTGGGCTGATGGAGACAGATGTAATTATGGAATTTTGCTTGGGAAATTAATTTGAAAAAGTTAATTAATTGGCGGTTCCGGAGGTGGCGGGCTCCACGCCCGGCCAGTCTTGCTGACGTCAGTGCTGGCCCACTGGAGACACTCAGCTTCCTGGGCAGGCTGGGGAGACGGACCCCAGTGACCTGGCTGGACAGCCCTGGGACAGGTAGACGGACATTGAGGAGCAAAGGGCAGACCAGTGTCCTTGCCCAGAGTGGGCACCTGGGAAAGGTTTATGGACTACACCTGCTGACGATGAACTGTGCGGCCTAAGAACTTAGCCACTTGTTTGTATGTTCAATAAGCCATTGTCAAGCATCTGCTGCATGTGCTGAACCCAGTGTCTCAAGTGCCCCCAGCCAACACACACCGCTAAATGTTTTATCCAGTTCTTCTAAACCCTTCTTCTCAACAAAAACTTCTAAGCCTATTCCCAAAGGCTTTTCCAAAGGGCTGGAGAGACGTTATTGGAACCATCATGCAGACAAAGCAACTGAGGCTAAGAGGGGGTGTGGCTTGCCCAGGTTGTTCAGTTGTATCCTCAGCAGGGTGGAGTAGGAGATGTATAAAGTTTAATCTTCCCAAGAGATGAACACCCCAGCTGTTAGAATCCCACAGGCAGCCCCCTCCCAAGTGTGGGCAATAGGGGGCCTTAAAGTTGACTGTATTCCCCAAGAAGCGGGCAGAGAACATAGCCAACTCCTTCCACTCTGTCACCCTGGCACTATTTTGCCTCCCCTCGCCACCACCATTTGTGTACCCTGTGTTTGCATGCAGGGGCTTCCCCCTCTACCCCATCCAATCCTCAGGAAGACCCTGCTGGGGTGAGGCTGGAGGCCCCATGCCCCAGGGGTCTCTGGGTACATAAAGACCCCCACTACCTCCTGGGCCCTCTGCAGGACCCCTGACCACAGCCTCAGCCAGACCAAGTCCTAGTTTCTGGAAGAGCGTGGGCTTTGGCGCAGTCTTTTTGTCCAGGTCATGGCTGGGGCAAGAGGTGACCAGGCCTGGAACAGGTCAGAAATATTGACCTGCAGGAGGCCAGTGAGGTGAGGAACATGGGCTCTCCCTAAACTTCTCTGGGCAGGTCCCTAAGCTTCACTGGGCCTCAAAAATTTTCCTCATCCGGGAGAGGAGATGATCATATATGCCACTCAGAGGGCTGTGACCAGTGCAGGGAGGCATACCCACTTGAAGCGTCTGGCCCTGGCACCAGGCTGTTTCACTGCCTATGGAGGCAGGCTGGAGAGAACAAGGAGCCAGCTGAGACTGTGCTGGCTTTGGGACCTGAGGGAGCCAGCGGGTTTTTGGAGGAGAAGCTAGTGCGTGTGGTTGGGACAGAGATGCTGACGGAAACAAGGAGGTGATGTTTGTGAGGCACCCAAGAGCAAACAGCTAGCCTTGGGCCTGCTCAGGGGGAGTCAGTCTGTCCAGCATCCACCCCTGGATTCATTTAGTGCATTCTCTCATCTCCAGGATTTCCAGGGCTCAGGTGGGCGCTGCAGTTAATTTGTAGGCCTCACCTTCCCTAGTTGTTCAGATTAAAAGTGACCGCCATGGGCAGGCTGAGCCGGGCACTTCGCATTCCCATCACTCTGATGTGGTCTGCAGTTCTGAATTTCTTCAAGGCCCACCCCCCAGGCTAGGTTTAAGTGGGCCATACCCACTCCCTGAGCATCCTGTGTGGGCTGAATTTGGGGTCAGAGGAGAGAAGTTTCCTCCACTTCACCTCCTCTGAGAAGGCCTCCTTGATATTGCCACCCAGCATGTTAGACCATTGGCTGAGCACTCAGGGTTCTCTGCACAGACTCTGTTAAACCCTTCTGTGTGTGTCCCTAGACTGGGAGCTCCCTGAGGGTGGAGTTCATGGCATCTCTTCTCTGTATCCTAGTCCCTAGCACAGGGTTAGCACTCAATGCGGGTCATAAGGCTCTTGTGTTCCTATTTTACGAATGAGTCAGTTAAGGCCCCGTAAGAACATTGCTCAGCCACGGTCACACAGCCTGTTGAGGGGTAGAGCTAGCCTGGCTCAGGTGAATGTGGGGCCTTCCTTCAGGCCTAAGGACCTGATGGGCCATTCCCAGACTTCCTTGGGCCTTGCTGCTCCTGACCCACTTGGCAGGCGGTGTTCTTGGTGTTCAGACTTTCACTCTGTACTCCTGAGAGCTTGGGGAGGGAGGGGTTCTGGTATCAAACGCAGGGTCAGAGGGCAGTTCTTAATCTCTCTGAGCCTGTTTCTTCATCTGTAAAACAGGGATCCTAGAACCTCTCCCTGTAGTGTTTGGGGGAGGCGGTGGTTAAGAGAGAACATTCTTAGCTCCCTAAGTGTTCACCATCGTTATTATTACTACTAACAACGTTGTTTTGTTATCGCTGCATCATTACTCACGCTCCCAGGGCTTCCAGGACCCCAGCAGCTGCGGTGGCTCTGGTGGCCCTGGATGCAGTGCTCTGGTCTACAGAAAAGTTATTGCAGTTCCTAATTAGCGCTCCAAGGAGAGGGTCTGGGTTTTTATTTTTGCTGCAGGGTCCCATCTGCCCAAGGCTTCCCCAGGCCCTCTCATCCACTGGGCTGGGGCTGTGGCCCCCTCCCCAGCCTCAGGTAGGCCCAAGGGCAAGCCTCCCCAAATTTCCCCTGCCACTCCCTCCACCTCCCAGACCTCCGGGGCCATGAATCATTTATGAGGCAAAAATGAAACCAATTAAGGACAAACTTTGAAAGCCTCTAATTGCTGCGCTTGGTGGCACCGAGGAAGGAGGGAGGCAGGCCTGCTTGGTGCGGAATCTCCTCGGCCCGGGCCTTCCCAGGACGCCCGGCCCGCCGCGCTCTGGGCGCCTCCCGCCTCCCGGCGGCGCGGACGTGCCTGCGCGGCTCCGGGGCCGCGTCTGCCGCCGGCGCCCGCCCGCCCGGGTCCCAGGCCGACTAATTAGGCGCGGCTCCCTCCCCGCGCCGCCCGCGCCCGCTCCAGGCCCGAGGTGATGGCGGCTGTTCCTGCCGTTCTGGGGCCCGTGCCCCAGAGCTGGCCGCCTTTCTGGGGCGGGAGCCAGCTCTGCTCGCCTGGCTTAACCCAGACGAGCCCAGGACGCCCTGTCCCTGAACGGGGAGGGCTGAGGCTCCACAGCCCCCCACGCCCCGTGGCTCCGGGGATGGAGGTGCCGGGGCACATGGCAGGGACGGTCCCACTGGGTCTCATGGAGGGAGATGCTTAGCCCAGCCAGAGTGGGGGGAGCTGGGGGAGGGGATGAGCTCCTGAGGTGTCTGTCGCAGTGGCCCATCGGGATCCAACTCCTCAGCTTTGCCACAAACAGTGACCTGATGCAGGATCTTTGGGCTCGGTTTCCCCATTTGTAAACTCTCGAGACTGGTCAGTTTTCTTCTAGATTTGGGATTTGGGAGCTGGGCCTTATGTGCCTCCCACTCCCCTCTCCTGGGGGTCCCTGAGGGGGTGGAGGTCGAGTCTGGACTCGGCAGGGCCTGCCTCACTGCTTGCTGCCAGCCCTAGGTGCCGGTGACCAGCCTGCTCTCTGTGCTGAGGGCCAGGCAGGCCCTGGGCACTCAGGCACGTTGTTTGCTGAAACCAAATTTCCGTGCTTGTGTTTTTCCGTAATTATATTAGCAGGTGGGATTTTTCCTCGGGGAAGTGGTGGGAGGGGGAGCGCCATGGCAGTGTCCCGCCTGCTCTGAGCGTGAGCTCACACTTAGCTCTACCCGCCTGCCCGCCGCCGTAATGATTTTTTAATTATGCAGCCAGTGCTCAGAATTGCTAATCCACCTCGAGCCCAGCATCCCCTCCTGAAGCTCAGAACCAGCCCCTCACTGATGTCCCCAGAGTTGGGGTGCCCAGCCCTGTGCCCATCACTGAGTACCCAGGACAGGCACCATGGTGGGAGAGAGGGTAGGCCAGACAGGGCTACAGGGGTGCCTCTCCTCCATCTGTCAGTGGCAGGACTTGCGGGAGGCCCTGTAGTTCTCTTTGTCCCCCACCCCACCCCTAGCCAAAGCATGGTTTGCATGCACCAGGACGGCTGTGGCTCTTGAATGGGCTGGGGGAGTGTTAAGTGCCCCCCCCCAGAGTGATGTGGCCACACCCATTTCAGGGACATCAGCCGTTTCTCCAGCCTTGTGCGACCCCAAGGACACACGCACATAAGTATATCTTTGTCTCTCTCGCACCCACACTCACATTTTGCTTCCCTTCTCCACACATACTCAACCTCACACTTAAGCTACACAAGCACAATGGCACGCTGTGTGTTTCTCACACATATAGCCACACCTGAGGGCTGGGCCACCCTCAGGAGACCCCACTGCTGCCTCCCATGCTCTGCAGCAGCCGTGCCCCCACTCCCTCCCCTGTAGACTCCTTCCCTCCCTCCACCCCCCGCTGGAAGGTGCTCTGAGGTCTCCTGACTCTGGCCTGGTGGGGTGGCTGCCTGTGGCTGGGCCCTGCCTGAGCCTCCATCGACCCTGGCCTGGGGGAGGGGGGGGGCGTTCTGCAGTGCTGTGGCAGCAGCTCCTCTCCAGGCGCCCAGCTGTGGCATCTGTCAAGGTCAGATAGCGACTCCGGAACCAGCCGGCTAGGCCCCATGGCCCCTCTCGCCTCATTATTTTTGTGTTCCAGGGCTGCGGCGACACCTCCTCCCTCACCCTCAGCCTCCCGCCTCTTGCCTGCCTCCCCCACGCCTCTGCAGGGAAGACCTGCAGTCTGGGGGCTTTTGTTTTCCAGTTTTTTCCATGCTCAGGCCACGCAGGCGGGTAGACACTGGCCAGAGCTGTTGGACCTTGAACGGCAGACAAGACAGGTGCCTCCCTTATGACTGGGATGGGTCTCAGCTAGTGAAACGGTGGGTTGGTTTCTCAGGGGGATAAACTGAACCTGGGTGGAGCCCCTACCACAGCCCAGGCGCACCTGTGGGCAGCTTCCTGTTTCCATTGGGGCCCTAGCACCTGGCACCAGTTCCTGTTTGCACCATCCCCATCCCAGTTGGGCCGCAGACTCACATACATCCCAGAGCCCCTGACACAACTCAGTGCTTGTGCATGTGTGCAAGTGCACACTAGTGTTCATGCAGCAGAGATATGTTGACACGTATAGTCCAGAAGAACCCACAAACATCCACCCACCACATAAATCACTCTACTTGTGTACACACACACACACACACACACACACACACACACACACACACGAGCATCTGCACACATTCACATGTGTGGACAACACATGCTTCCACTTTACCCACAGGGAGGTCACATAGTCAGACCTCCACCTGCAGTGGTATATAAGCCCCATGTATACATCTGTCTCCAGTCCACAGAGAGTGACGTCTGAGACTGTACACACTCACCTGGGCACACCCATAGCCCACCAGAGACACATACACATGCACACTTGCACACAGCATGCAGCTGTGTGACACATCTCCCAGGTAGATACACGTAAATATACTTGTACATGGTGCTGCTTCTCATGTTACACACTCCATCCTGCCGAGCTCACTCCCAGGTGCCCAGTGTTCCTTGAGCAATCATACCACCCACGGGACAGTGCTAGAAGAGAGGGAGCTGTAGGCCTCTGCTTGATGAGCCCTGCGTGTCCAGGGAGTCCTGGAGAGTGGGAAATGGAGGGTTGACGGATGGACTGCCCTACCCACCTGGCCGGCCTCATTATGTGCACCACCCTGGGCCCAAGAGCACCGGGGTGGGTTGTGGGTTCCCAGGTGCATCATGATGGGCTTGGTGGCTGGCTGCTGGCTGAGAAGCAGGCTTAGGGGGGTGACTTCTCAGGCTCTGTCTCTGGGTCTGTATTTCTACCTCGAGCCCGACTAGGGTGTATAAATGTTGGGGGGAATGGGATGTGGGCAGACTCCAGGCCCCCCAGGGTCTCTGGGGTAGCCCTGGCCATCCACTCATTTCCTCTCCAGTTGTGGACTGCTGTGACCGCTCCCGAGAAGGGGAGGTAGCTGGAGGCTTAGTGGTGACTAGGCCCCCACCCCCCAGGAAACTCAAAACCCTGGGCTAGCTGCGGGTGGCGGGTTGGGGCAGGCACAAAGAGGGCCTCTGTGCGGCCCGGCTGGGCTGCCCACAGGATTCTGGGGGAGGAGGCAGGAGCCGGTTTCCGTCCCATTCTACTTCCTGCGGAGGCCGCCGGAATGCCCGGAGCTCTGGCCCAGCCTGGCCCGTCGGCCCACCCGCAGCCCCTTCCCTTGTCTTTTCCTGGGCCTTGGGGTGCAGCTGCAGACTTCTCTGCTAAGGTCCCCTAATGTCATTTGCCCAGAGCCTGAGAGCCACTCCCCAGGACCCATGGGAAACCTAGGGAGTTCTTCTGGGCTGAGAGCTGAACTGGACCTCATCCTCCAGCTGAAGTTCCTCCCTCCATGTGCCTCAGAGTGCTAGGCCAGTATTGGAGAGCCAGGCCCTGGAGTCAAATCCTGGCTGTGCCACTTACTGACCTTGTGACCTTAGACAGGTGGCTTTATTTCTGTGAGCCTCAGTTGCCTCATCTGAAAGTGGGGATAATAATACAGGGCTGTAGAGAGACTCCAAGGAGAAAATGAATGTAAAGTGCTTATCACCATGCCTGGCAGAGAGTGAGTGCTCATTATCAGGACCTGCTATTATCATGTCCTCTATTGAAATAAGAGTGGGAGGGGCTGGGTGCCCCTTGTCCTAGTAAGCTTCACATCATCTGGGGCTCAGTCTCAACCCTGTGACCTGCTCAAAACCCTTCACTCCAAATCTGTTTCCCTACCTGCATATCACATGATTCAGGCCTTCTGGGGCCTAGGCTTCTAGGCTTCTGGGCCCCTCTTCCTGGGATTTGGAGGGTGGGAGGGGGTGACTATCTGGAATCTTTTTTTCTGTATCTCTTTACCTCCTTCCCCGTGGGACCCTCTGGGATCATGACTCCTGCGGTTTGGGGTAAGCAGCAAGAACAATTCTCTATTTTACAGATGGGAAACTGAGGCCTGGGCAGGGGGAAGGGCTTGGTCAAAGTCAACAGTAAGGGAGGACAGGGCGGAGCCACAAACCTAGACCACAGGATCCAGTTCCCTAGCCAGTCCTGTTGACATGTGCCTCCCCCCAACAGACATACTAACACACCCCACACAGGAGCCCCGAAGGACAGAGTCCCCTCTCTCTAATTTCTTGGCTCATGTATCTCTGAGCTAGCCTTCCCCGGCTTGTTCTATGGTGAGTTCTACCAGGAGGGCGGTCCCAAGTAGGTATGCAGGTTCTGATCCAAGATTGCTGTCAGCTCAGACATTGCCACTTTGGGAAATGTTTAGTCCAAGATCCAGGGGATCCCAAACAGTCAGGGCATCATTTTCTCTACGTCACAACTGCTTATCAAATTGACTGCTCTATATGAATCAATAATAGTACTTCCTTCAGAGGGTGGGTATGAGGATTACATGAGGTAAAGCATGTACAGTGTCTGGCACATAGGAAGGGCTCCATACATGTTAGCTGTGATCCTCATGGCCCCATGTGATAGATACTGGCTCAGAGGCCATATGCCAAGGTCATATGTAGGTCCTTCTAATCCTTTGACTCATCCAGGGAAGGAATCCGGCCTGAGGGAAACACCTATTGAAGAAGGCCCTGTCTTTATCAGAGTGTCTCAGGTTCTTCATCTCACTCTCTAGAGCCCTAGGTAAGGGCATACCTCTGCTTGGGGCTTCAGTGTTTCTGTCCGTGGATGGGCTGATCCCTTCCTCCAGTTGTTTGGATGAGTTCCGTAAGGGAAACAGAGGTCCATGTACTCCAGGGAGTTTCTCAAACGCTTGTGTATCAGCAGCATGTTTTAGTCCCCAGGCCAGGGTGTGGCACCTCTCCTGGCAGGAGGAGGGTAGGAGGGTCAGGGGATGTGGAGTTGGAGAAATACAATTGCAGCCCCCCAGCTATGTCCTTGGCAGTCAGTCCTGGGGAGACCCTATTGGTGTTGAGGGCATGTGACACCCCAGGTCACCCACTGGATACTAGCAGTAGTCAGTGTGTCAGCATATGTTTGTCCATCCGTACCTGGGTGTGTGCCCTGTGCTCTCTTTCTCCTGCCTCCAAAACCAGTGTCCCAGCGTGCATCTCCCTGGGCCTGAGTGGGGCTTTTTTCCCCCTCTGGAAACTCCCCAGGGTGAATCATGGAAATCAGAGACAGAACACCCGCCTCCTCCCTGCCATTGCTCAGCTTAGTTCAACCACTGTAGCCTGTGGTCTGCTCCCCCGCCACCACTGGCCTGCCTGCCATCAGTCTGTCTGTCCATTTTACCTCCCTTGGAGGCCAAGAAGACCAGCCCACAGAGGCGGGTAGAAGGGTGTGAGGGGGATGTCGGGAGCATGCATGGAAGTATGGGGAAGGATGCCCTGAGCCAGGGTGTGTGGGTCTGCAAAGCCAGCCTGCCCAAGTGGTGGTGGGGCCCCGCTGGGCCAGGGCCTTGGGGTCCTGAAATGCAGCCTCGTCTGGGAGGCCTTCCTCAGCAGGCAGCATGGCGGGAAGGCTGTTCCAGCCAGCCTGGAGTAGAAAGATATGCCTTTGTCAAACCCACCCTTGGGAGTGATGGTGGTTACACAACTCTGTAAATCACTGAATTGTACACTTAAAAATGGATGAATTTGTAGTATGTAAACTATACCTCAATAAAGCTGGTTAAAAAATCCTGCCCTTGGCCTCAAGACCCCCTGTCCAGTTGAGACCCTGCCAGCCTCATAGCCACACCTCATTTTTTAGGAACTTAGGCTTGTGTTCACTCTGGTAACCTCTCCTTATTCTTAACTCTTAGCCTAGCTGTCTCTTCCTCCAGGAAGGCCCCTGATGCCCTGCTAGGCCCCCTTCAGCCCTCGTTTCACAGTGGTTCATGTGCCCATTGGCCCAGCTCCCATGCACTCCTGGAGGGCGATAACAGGGCCTGTGTCCTCTACTGTCTCCCCAGTACCATGAGGCATGGGACTGCTGTTGTGGTAGGTGATGGAAAGGGTGCATCCAAACTTCTAAGATGTCTTGCTGTGGGCCACCTGTGTACATGTGTATGTGCAGACAGCACCATCCCATCCCAGAATGTCCTCTCCTCCCCTATGCTGTCTGGCCTGAAGGCTTCAGGATGGAGCCATGCTGGGAGTGAAGCTAGGCTCTTCTGGGGCTGAGGGTGCAGTGAGGACACTGCCACCACCTCTAGTGACCTCATCACCATCTGGCATTATGATGTAACTGGCCCAGCATTCCAGGTTCCTGGTGGGCATCTCTAAGCCCCCCTCGTGCGGGCACTCCCCTGGGGTCTGTGACAGCTCACTCCCGACCACAGAGAGGTGGCAGGCACGGTAACAACCCTGGGAGTTGGGGGTAGCCTCAGGGATAGCTGGATCACCTTGCTCTGGGCCACTCTGTCAATTGCCCAGTAGAACAAAGGTGATCATGAAGCAGGGTGACTAACACTTGAGCTCTGGGTTCATATTCTACCACTGCTGAGCACCAGCTGTTTAACCTTGGACTGACACCAGCTTGAACCTCTGTAAGCCTCAGTTTTCTCATTTCTGAAATTGGTTAATACATAGTTCCTATCTTCCTAAGTTGTGGGGAGGAGTCCAGGAGATAAGACATGGAAAGTATGAGAGCACAGGGCCTGGGACACAGTAGGTGCTCAATAAATGCTAGTTGCTAGGATTGGTTACTTAAGGGAACCTAATTGTCCACCTTGGTGGTGCGGGCTGGCTAGAATGGGCAGGGTCTGTGCCTTCAGGGGCTGACCAGGGCCTTAGGGTAGAGGCAGTGAGTGGCCCCACTGCCAGGAAGGTGGCCCCACCTCTGACTCTCTCTGTCTTCCCAGCTCAGCCGGTGAGCTTTAAACTACAGGAGGCACTGGGTGCCACAGCCATGCCAAGGCCAGGAACCCACTGCCACCCAGCCCTCCTCCACATCTCCTCTCCCCAGGCCTTGGGCTGGACATGATGGGTCTGATCTGATCCCCCCAACTTGTCCCTTCTCTGCCCTCCCGCTCATCTCCCTCTTCTGTGGACCTATCCAACTGCCTTCTCTTGGTCCCCATGATCCTGGGTCTGAGACTCCCTCCTCGGGTCTGTTTCCATGTTTCTCAGACCCACAAGTCCCCAAGCCTGGGCAGTGCCTGGGTCCCTGAGTCTCTCTGAGCTCGATCGCCCCAGTCTCTAACCTTAACCCTTTGCCCCCTCCTCTCCAGATCCCTTTTTCTCTGACCCACCCCTTAAATTCTCTGTCTCATAATTCTCTAATCCCCAACCTGCCTCTGTTCTTCTGCCCCCATGTCCCCTCTGATCCCCCCGCCTTGGCCCCCTGGGTTCTATCCCCACCCGTCAGCCCCTGGTCCCAGCTCCTGGCCGGCCCGGCTCCTACATGGACAAAGGGGTCCTTTGTGGGCTGACCGCGGCTGGCGGGGCGGTGGGGCGCTGGCTCCGCATTGCTGATGAAACGGAGCCCTTTGTTGTCCCTCCTCAGGCGCAGTATTTCTTTTTGGGGGCTGGATGCGTTCCTGGCAGGGCCGATGATGGATGCACCCGCTGCCGCCCGCCTGCCCGCCAGTTTTCCCTCCCGCTCATTCTCGCTCCGCTTCAACGCAGCCCAGCTCCTCCCCTGCTGCCTGGGCACTGCCAGGCCCTTCCTGGCCTGGAAGGGGATTACCGTGTGCCCTGCAGTAGAATGGGGACCTGCAAGAATGTCCCCTCTATGTCCTCTGCTCTGTGAATGGGGCCTTTGGTCAGGGGTCCACTGGGACTGGGGCATCAGCTTTTCCTAAGATCTGAAGGAGAAGATGAGCCAGGTACAGGGGCAGATTTGGAACAAGCTTGAGGACTAGATGTGATGTCTGCCCATTCTGGATTAGGGTACAGTTACCACAGTGGGCCATTCCCCCTTGTGTACCTCTCTCCTACCGCATCCACCACCTTCAGTTTCTGTGGCTGTCTGCACCTGTTCGGTGACATTTCATGTCTGATCCCAAGCTCAGCATGTCCCAGGACCTGGGAGGCTGGGGGTAGGTGGTCCCTGAGGGAGAACAGAAAAGTGGAAGGTCAGAGAAATTCCAAGGGAGGGATAGAGATGAACAGAACATGAGGTCTGGTCCCCACCAAGAGAGACTCAGGTTGGAGACAAAAGCAGAGAGACAGCCAGAGCATCAGCCCCGAATGCAGGCAGGAACACAGGCAGGCCGGCTGTGTTGGAGAGAGCTGACTTCTAATTGACCTGCCCGCCCTGCATGCAGAGCCAGATCCTGGAGCTGGGAGGAGGGAGGGAGGGAGGGAGCGAGCAGAGCAAGAGCAGCGTTAATGCAGCTATCGATTTCTGCCACCAGCCAGCAGGCCGCAGAGGCGGGGGACGCACACAGGGGCTGGGGCACACACCGCTCCTTTCCCTACCTCCCAGCCCACAGACACCTGCCTTCTTCTGTCTTCTGCCCTCACCCTGTGTCTATGGCTGCTGGGGCCTATGGTCCAGGGCAGGGTAGTTGAGCTCGGATGGATAGGAGCTGGGTGAGATGACTTGGTGATTTCTGGTTCTGGTCTCGCTAGCCACAGTTCCCAATACTAGCCAGGGTCACTGATGCCTGGTGGGGTCATCAATCTCTGAGGAGAGGGACTGAAAAGCCAGCCTGGGCTTGGCTCTCAGGAGGTGGGACAGCACAGCTATCCTTGGGCATACATGGTCCCTTTTCTCTTATTACAACTCTGGCCTCTGACACCCCTAGTCCAGCTAGGATAATTCTGCCAGCCACTCCTGGGTCGGTCCTGTTACCCAGCTCTTCCTTACCACTCTTGGTGGGCTGCTGCCCACTGTGAGGGCCAGTAGTGGCTGCCTTTTGATGCCTGACAATTGCCTCACACTGGACACAGCTTTTTGCCTTCCTACACTTGCTCTTCTTTGTGACCACTCCTTAGCAATCCAGGCAGGGGCCCCCGTCTGCTCGGGGCCTCAGTTTCCCCCTCTGTAAATACAGAGGGTTGGACTAGATGATCTCCTGGGAGGATAGGCTGAGTCCTGTGACTGGGGGGTGGTGGGGTTGCCTGGGGACAAAGATCCAGTGTGTGCCGCCCTCAGACCCAGGGCGGGATGGGGCCACCAGATGTGCGCCTCCCCCTTAAGCCACCAGCTGCTCCAGGGCTGGGCCCTGTCCTCCCACCCCTCTCCTGGGGGTGCTGAGCCACAGCAGGCAGATAGGGAAGGGATGCTAGAGAGCCAGGACTGATGAGGAAACTGCTACCCCATCTCATCTGGACCGGTTCCTTCCAGCCAAGGAGGCTGGCTGCTCAAATGCCTTGGCCTTGAGGCCTGAGTGGAGCAGGCCTGTCCTGGAAAGGGGCACCTCAGAAATGTGGAGGTGGCCAAAGGACAGGCCCCTGCTTGGCTCCATTCCTGCAAGGGTCACACCTACCCTCTCAGTCCCAGCCTGCCCCATCCAGAAGCCCCTCCTGCCTACAGCCCAGCCCAGCTCTCTGGGTTCTCACTGGGACCTCCACCCAGGCCCTCTGCAGGCCTTGTGAGGCCTCTGCCCCCTCCCCGATCTGGGAGCCAGGCCAGAGCACAGCAGTGAGGCCTGAATAAAGACAAGAGAGGTCTGAGATGATAATGACTGGGAGCCGAGGAGGAAGTATGTGCTGGTGTGTGCACAAGCGCGTCCTCCTACTCTTGCAGGGCAAGGCTTGTCCTCTGCCCGAGAGAGTAGATGCTCCTTGAAATAAGGGTTCTGCTCTCTATTGGCAAACTCTGAGTTAAATACAAAGTTTCTTTGCCTGCAGATCTTGTCAGACCCGTGAAGTAACTGATATATTAGAAGTCTCCAAAGGAGGATCCAGGGGCAGCTTCCCAGACTTACACCTTCAAGTACTCCTCTCCTTAGTTGGGTCAGCGGAAGGAAGATTAGGAAGTAGATGTGACTCTGTCACCCTCTCAGGTTAATAAGCATCTCCAGTTCTTTCCCACCCCAGCACAGAAAGGACTGCCTTCCTTCATCAGGTCTTCCTAGACCCTAGCAGGGCAGATCTGGGCTGAGCCTCCACTGTGCCGCTCAGTGACCATATGCCCATAGGCTGGTAATTCTCCTATACCTCATTTTCCTCAATTATAAAATAGAGGATCAGCAGCCACTACTTCACAAGGTTCTTGTGAGTCTTAACTAAGATAGCACAAATAAAAAACTCCTAACCAAGGTAGGCCTGGCACCTAATCAGACTTGTGGTTGTTATGATGGCAATACAGTTGGTAGTGGTGTTGGTGATATTGAAGGAGGAGGTGTTTACCGCTACACTGACCCTGTGTCCTCTTGTCCCAACAGACTGAAGACACTTCCACGTGGACACCTGACCATGTGCTTGCCCTGAGCAGCAAGGTCCACCAGGCATCTCTATTGTGGGCAGCAGGGCCAGGTGCTCATCTGTGGACCCCCAGCAGTTGTCAGGCTCCTCCGGCAGTGGGGTCAGGGCTTTGGCCCCACCATGTCGAGCCTCGGCGGTGGCTCCCAGGACGCCGGCGGCAGTAGCAGCAGCAGCAACTCCAGTGGCAGTGGTGGCAGTGGCCCAAAGGCAGGAACGGCAGACAGGAGTGCAGCGGTGGCCACTCCTGCACCAGCCTCGGTGGCAGATGATGCACCACCCCCTGAGCGCCGGAACAAGAGCGGTATCATCAGCGAACCCCTCAACAAGAGCCTACGCCGCTCCCGCCCACTCTCCCACTACTCTTCCTTTGGCGGCAGTGGTGGCAGTGGCGGTGGCAGCATGATGGGCGGGGAGTCTGCTGACAAGGCTGCTGCAGCTGCAGCCGCTGCCTCCCTGTTGGCCAATGGGCATGACCTGGCAGCGGTCATGGCGGTGGACAAAAGCAACCCTACCTCAAAGCACAAAAGCAGTGCTGTGGCCAGCCTGCTGAGCAAGGCTGAGCGGGCCACGGAGCTGGCAGCCGAGGGACAGCTGACGCTGCAGCAGTTTGCGCAGTCCACGGAGATGCTGAAGCGCGTGGTGCAGGAGCACCTACCGCTGATGAGTGAGGCGGGTGCTGGCCTGCCTGATATGGAGGCCGTGGCAGGTGCCGAAGCCCTCAATGGCCAGTCCGACTTCCCCTACCTGGGCGCTTTTCCCATCAACCCAGGCCTCTTCATCATGACCCCGGCAGGTGTGTTCCTGGCCGAGAGTGCGCTGCACATGGCCGGCCTGGCTGAGTACCCCATGCAGGGAGAGCTGGCCTCCGCCATCAGCTCGGGCAAGAAGAAGAGGAAACGCTGTGGCATGTGTGCGCCCTGCCGGCGGCGCATCAACTGCGAGCAGTGCAGCAGTTGTAGGAACCGAAAGACTGGCCATCAGATTTGCAAATTCAGAAAATGTGAGGAACTCAAAAAGAAGCCTTCCGCTGCTCTGGAGGTAACGGCGCCTTAGAGGGAGGTGTGTGGGCTCCTGCGTCTGTCTGGCAGTTCAAACCCACCCCGACCCCCGGCCCCACTTTCCTTCCTGGGCGAGTGTCTGGATGCCCAGCCAGTCCTAGGGGTCTAGGGGTCTGGCTTTGAGACACCACTTCACTGCCCCAAAAGTCAGAGCCACATCCTGAGATCCCTTCAGGCTCTAGTTTGTAAGGCAAGCATAAAATGCCAGGCCCTGGGATTCTGATGCCCTTCCAGGGCTTCTGGGTCAGGTATTGAGATTCCCATACAAGTCCTAAGTTTCTGACTCTCAGATGTGTCCTAAAGCATCCAGTTTATGACCCAAGATTGTGTGACTCTCCCGTGCCCCATTTGAGGGGTTCTGTGCCCTGGGCCCTGTGGCCCTGAGGGTAAGCCCTTCATTTTCTCCTCCAGAACCCAGCCTTCCCCCAAGGCCACCCAAGGATAGAGCAGTTCAGTGCTGGTTGCCCTTCTCTGAGGCCTGGAAGTATCCTGGGTCTGAACACCTAATGGACAGACTTTTGGGGGCCTGGGGTTAGGGGGTGACCATGAGCCTGGGGTATAGGCAAGGACCTGTTTACTTTGGGATTGGGTTAGAGAAGGCAGAGAGGTTCTCATGCTGCTTTCTCTCCACCCTTGTGGCAAGGCCCATCCCTGTGCCCCCAGACGTGGCAACCTAGCTGGAGTGCCAGGCCTGGATACAAAAGCATCTTTCAGCCTGCTGTCCCTGCCCGTCCCCGCCCCTCTATGAGTGGGCTTGACGCAATGTCCAGAATGGTTAGAAAACAATGGTGTCCCAGCCATGGCCTCCTGGCCACCCTCCCTCACCCCAGCCCCACATCTGATATGTCTGCTCTCCTATGTGCACGCAAAGTCACCCACTTTGGTCCAGCGTAAACACACACACATGCACACACCTGGCCTATACACGTACTCTTATTGTAGGCACAGCCGCTTGATAAACACACCAAATATTTCTGCTGCTCTCCCCCAGCTCTGTACACACTATACAGTATAGCATAGCATAGCACGAGGCACACACCTGTATACATATCCCATGCACACGCTTACACACCCATTTGACAGAAACACACACACGGCCTCCAGATGCACCACAGCCACCTGGTGCTTGTTGCCTTTGGGCCGGGGGAAGGGGCTTCCTATCTGGAAGGAGGTTCCTGGGCACAGTGGCTCAGGAGGCCTGAGGGTGCTCTGGGCCCTCCAGTGGCCCAGCGATCAACGCTCCTTCTCTGGCCCTGCCAGGATGGCAGAACTCTGCGGGGTGGCTGCTCTTACTCCATGCCCATCCCTCACCACGAGGCCCTCCACGGGGGAACGTCTTTGCACCAAGCCCACCCGGACCCTGACTGAACTCTCTCCTTGTTTTTGTCTCCTGCCCCGCCAGAAGGTGATGCTTCCGACGGGAGCCGCCTTCCGGTGGTTTCAGTGACGGCGGCGGGAACCCAAAGCTGCCCTCTCCGTGCAATGTCACTGCTCGTGTGGTCTCCGGCAAGGGATTCGGGCGAAGACAAACGGATGCACCCATCTTTAGAACCAAAAATATTCTCTCACAGATTTCATTCCTGTTTTTATATATATTTTTTCTGTTGTCGTTTTAACATCTCCACGTCCCTAGTATAAAAAGAAAAAGACAAGAAAAAAAATCTAACTGCTTTTTCGGAAGAACAACAACAAAAAAAGAGGTAAAGACGAATCTATAAAGTACGAGACTTCCTGGGCAAAGAATGGACAATCAGTTTCCTTCCTGTGTCGATGTCGATGTTGTCTGTGCAGGAGATGCAGTTTTTGTGTAGAGAATGTAAATTTTCTGTAACCTTTTGAAATCTAGTTACTAATAAGCACTACTGTAATTTAGCACAGTTTAACTCCACCCTCATTTAAACTTCCTTTGATTCTTTCCGACCATGAAATAGTGCATAGTTTGCCTGGAGAATCCACTCATGTTTATAAAGAGAATGTCGATGGCGCCGTGTAGAAGCCCCTCTGTGTCCATCCATGTGTGCAGAGCTGCCGGCGAGGTGCTCACAGAGGGGAAGGGAGCCCCTCACCCCCATCCCTGGGCCCAGGCCAGTCGTGTTGCACCCACAGTCCCCAGACTGGGTGGGATCCCTCACCCCAGTGGTGATGATTCTGGAAAAATGAAAGCTCTGTTCGTTTATCCATTGAGATCTGGGAGCCCATGTCTCGATATTTCCAATCCTGGCTACTTCCCTTAGAGAAAATAAGTCCCTTTTTTTCTGGCTTTGCTGATGGCAACAGAAGAAAGGGCTTCCTTGCGTGGTCCCCTGCCGGTGGGGGTGGGTGCCCAGGGGGCCCCTGTGCGGCCTGGGCCCCCCGCCCATGGCCAGCTTCCTGCTGATGAACATGCTGTTTGTATTGTTTTAGGAAACCAGGCTGTTTTGTGAATAAAACGAATGCATGTTTGTGTCACGAAGCACCACTGGCTTCTTGCTCTCGGGTTTTAGGGGGCTGGCTTGGGGGCTGTTGCTGGGCAGGGGTTGTCTGGGACCATCTTGAGGGGGAAGAAGGATGGCCCAGGGACATTTAGATCTCTTGGGAAGAGAGGCCTTCTGAATCCAGAAGGGAGAGCAGCAGCAGCCTGCCTGACAGACAGGATGCAAATGCTCATAATCTGGAAGTGGCTGATTACTAAGCCCCTTGCCTGCTTGTACCCCACACCTCTGAACCTGCACCTCTGGGGAGCTTCGCTCTCCTGTGGCTCTTTTTTATTTACCTAAATTCATCAGGGCCTGATCAGTGCAAAGCAGCCTGTAGTACTGCGGAGGCCTGAGCTGCCTTTCTTCTTACATGGCAGTCATCTAGTACGCCCCTAACCACTGATGGGATTCCCCAGGGAGCAGTTTCAGCCCAGGTTTGTGGGGACGTGGCTGTTCCCAGAGCACACACAGAGGACCCCCCCGCCCCCAGCACACATACACATTCCTTTTCAGGCTTGAGGGCTATTAGACTGAGTTCTGGGGATTGTCCCTGACTTTAACTGCCCCCACTCCCAGAGGGTTTGTTGGTCCAAGGCTGTTTGGGAACTCAGAGGCCACATGTATGGAGAAGTCACTACATAGCCACATGGTCTAGGCCAAAGCAGCCTGAACAGGAAGGGGTGGCAGTTGCCTGCCCCTCCCTACACATCACAGGGGCCGGCCTGAAGTATGAGGCCCTTCCATCCACTGTGGGAGCGTTCTTCCCAACACCAGCTGCTTTGAGTCTGGCTGAGGTGGAGGCTAGACTTGTGGAAGGACTTTCTGACAATGTTGAAGCCTGGCTTCAGGTAGGTGAAAGAAGGGGCAGCTTCTGAAGCCGAGTGGGCGGTAAGGTGGGGGAGATGGGCTGTCTCTGTCATTGTTCCTGGGAGAAGAAAGTAGCCATGTTGGGGGGAGGGGCACTGACCCCCGACCTCTTCCCGGGTGTCACAAGCTCCCTTCCAGCACCAGGGGCTAAGCAGCCTGGCCTGGCACAGCGGGGGCAGGCGGGGGTGGTGGAAGGCAGCTTTCAACTCCATCTCTGCCTGAGAAAAATTCCCTTTCATGTGGCTGCCTGTGATCTCTCCAGGCAGCTCTGCCGAAGGGGGATGTCCAGCAGGGAGCTGGGGGAGGTGTTGCAGCTGGGGGGCACCCTCACCCCCAGCACAAGGCAAACTGCAGCACCTCCAGAACCTTGAGGGGGCAGGGAGGGTCCCCCTGAGGGGAGTGGGATGGGGAGCTTGGCCAGCAGGGGGCAACCAGCACGAAGCCCCTGCCTGCTCCTGCTTGGTTGCTGGCAGCACCCAGGCTGCAGATGGCCTCGGCCATCTCTCACTGGCACGCCTACAGGTGTGGGGTGGATGGCTCTAGTGCCAGCCCCAAGAGGGGGTGCTGTGACTCAGCTGGCCTGTACCTTTTAGTGTGCCAACCCACAGCCCAGCCATGTCTCATGGGCCCACTCCCCAACACAGAGAAACCCAAAGCTTAAGCCCTTCACCTCCTCCAGCTTCAGCCTCTTACGCTCTGCTTTGTGGAAATGGTAGGCCAGCCCCTCGGTGTCAGGAGGTGGCCAGGGCTGGGGATAGCTGTGAAGCAGAACACATGATGAGGACTCAGTTACCTCATCTGGGAAATGGGACAATAATTGTCTCCCTAAACTTGCCTGAGGATGAAATGAGATCACACTTAGGAAGGGCCTGGCTCATAGTAAGCACTGTGAATGACAACTGATGTTGCTATTTTAAAACTTCACCGAAAGCTCACCAAGATGTCTCCTACCTACGCCAGGGCTGTGCATCCTCTCTGAAGCCCTAGCACCCCCACCTCCCACCTCTGAAGAGTGGCTCGGCCGCCAGCCCTTCTCCTGCGTGGCCCCACCAGCCTGTCTTTGAGTTTCTCTCTGGCTCACTGTCTGCAGCTCTGTCTTGATGGTCTTTGTTGGTCCCTGACTGTGTCTTTGTGTCCCTTCATCTTTCCACATCTCTGAGCCTCCATGGGTCTCTCTGGGCCTCTATCTCCCTGTGTCTCTGTTGCAGATTCACCCCTGCTGCTCCCCCATCTGACAGAGAAGTACTTAGAGGCAGGATCCCCGTGGAGCTATGGGCCCAGTTCCCCTCCCGCCCACCCCCCGGGGTGCCCTCTGCTACTGTAGGGGGCCCGACCTCCTGGTGACTGGGAAGCCCTCACTCCAGCACCCTGTACCCCCACCTGGGTGATCTGGTACTCAGGGCCGGCTCTGGGAGTGGCAGGGTGGGGATTTGAGTGGCTGGGCTCATACACTGGACTGGATACAAGTCCAGCCTTCACGCAGCCCCTGCATGGACTCCCTTGTGTGTGTATGTGCGTATGTGTGTGTATGTGTGAGAGAGAGAGAGAGCTGCTTCAAGGCCCTGACAACCATATGAGGCCTTGTGTAGCAATGTGGCTATGTGTGATGTCGGGTGTGACATGAAAATGGGTTGTGACAGTGTGTGGGAGACGGTGATGTGAGATTCTGTGTGGCCATGAGTTGGTGTATGACATCAGTGGCCACACTGGGATGTTCTGTGACACTGCATGTGTGATCTGTGACATTGTACAATCCTGTAACAGATCCAGTGTGATACTGGGTTGTACGACTGAACGTGTGACACTGGGTGATTCTGCATGAGTGTATGACGTTGGATGTTGTACGGCACTGTATGACCCTGTGACAAAACTGGATAATTCTGAGTGTGTGACATTGTGTCTGTGTGGCCATTGTAGATCTGGCCCTGTGAGTATGTGATGTATCTGTGTGACCATACTGTGACCCTGTGATGCTTCCTGGATAACCCTGTGTGTGGTCATGACACCACTGCCATGTTTGTCTTTGCCTATAGCATTTCCTGGGGCTCTGGCGGCCCCTCTTACCCCAGCCTGGCCCTGAGGCCCAGTCTAGATGGGGAAGCTGGCATGGGGGCAGCAGGCTCTGTTCCCACGGCCGCTGCGGCCCTTCTCTCAGCCCCATCACCACCAGCTTCAGCTCCACAGAATATCCTGGCAACCCCAGCCTCTTTGTTCATCTCGACCGCCAAAGGCCTCTCCCCACCCCAGCCTGCCCAGCGCCTGCCAGGTGCCCCCCCCCCACAGCAGCTAGGCTTGGCCTGACCTAATCTCTAGCTGTCCCTATCCTCCCACCCGGACTGGGGTCCCTGTCCTATGCCCTTGGCTGACTCAGGACTTTAGACTGGGCTTTTTGCCCTTTGCTATGATTTTGCTGTGGTAATACTGTTTAGAAAGAAGGAAGCAGGACAGCTCCTGTGGCTGTACTGGGTGATTGTGGGCAAAAGCTAGGCTCTCGGTATGGGTACTTTCCCTTGGCCCAAGGCTAGTTGGAGGTTCTGTCTTCAGTCTGGGATAGTTTCAGCTAGTTGAATAAGTTTACTTCTTTGGCTCTAGGAAGTCATCAGGACAAGGATTATTACCCATTTTATAAGAGGGAAAATGAAGCCCAGAGATAGTCTGTGACTTGCCAAAAGGTAAGAGGAAGATGGAAGATGGTAGCAATGCCCTGATTAGAACCCGGGTTCCTGGCTGCCTTGGGAGAAGGACCAGCTGCCTCCAAAAGAATGAAGAGGGGGTCTGGGAGTCTGGACACATGTGTCCCTCCTTATTTCTTGGTCACCCTGTGTCAAAACCACGTTGTGTGTGCCCTTGCTGGATGACCTTGGCCAAGTGCCCTTGCCTCTGTGTGTTCCAGGAAAGAAGAACAACATAGTCAGGGGTTGTGGGGTGAAGTGCTTGACAGGGTGCTCTGCAGAGCAACAAGGTCACCTCACAGTTAGTGCCAAGGCTCAAAGCATCTCCAACAGGGACATGAAGCTGTTGGCCCAAGGGGCAGATTCTGGCTTGGGGCTCCAGCCTTCATTCCCAGGCTCAGCCCAGCTGTGAGCTGCCACAAAGAAGGAGGTGGTGATGGCCGCATGGCTAGGCTGTAGTCAAGGCTGCTTGGATATGACCTGATTGTTGCACCAGCTCCCACCCCCTCCCAGGTGCCAGAAATGGATGGATGGAGGTCACTGAACAGCCCACCCCAGCCCCCCCACTGCCCACCCGCAGCCTTGGGCCAACAGGCCGTTGCTGACGACAGCCAGGGTTGGGGGAGGGACAGGCAGCCACCAGCATGGTACTAATCTCATACAGACCTTGGCCCAAACACCCTGCAAGCAGAGAATGGAGCACAGAGAGGCCTGGCTGTCCCCCAAGGTCGCACAGCCCTGCAGGGAGTCCTGTCCCCAGAGGCCCGCATCTCCCTTGAGGGCTATTCCTGCCACATCAAGTGGAGGAGGTTGGTGGGGGTATGGGAGGGTCCCCTGAGGCTGCCGGCCAGGCTGCCAGAGCGGACACTTTCATCTCTCTCCGCCTGTCGACCTGCCATCTCTCAGCGGCATTAAATTCCCCTCCTGCCAGAGAACAAGGGCTGCCTCAGATTCCAGGCAACAGGGCGTGAAGATGGGGCGGGGTTGGGAGGTGAGCTGGGTCCTCCAGGGCTCCAGGTCTGGGTGCAAAGCAGCTGGGCGGGTGAGGCTTGATCTGGGAGCTTAGGGGGTTGGTGCACCCAGCTTCCCGATGATCCATCAGATGCAGGTCCTTTTCCTGTTGTCATCTCCCTCCCTCTTCAGGTAGTAACTTTTCAAGATCCTTCTTGAAACCTGCAGGCTGGGTCAAGTGTCCCTGTGCCTCCCCCATCACAATGCTGATCACTCCGGGTGACATCGCCTGGCTTCTGGGCTGCGGTCTGCAGCTCGGTAAGGATGGTGCTGGCACCTGGCACATAGAAGGGGAAGAAAACATCTGTGGGCTGAATAAACATTGTCTCATCTTTCTGGGCATTTTTTTTCCTCTCATGCGTTTCCAACCCTAATTGGGGTGCTGTCCACGGGTGAGGGAAACTTACTACAAAGAACCTGCTTTCCCCAGCCCCCTGGAACCTCCATACCTCTTGGTTAGAGGCGCTAACGATATCCTCCTGCCTCGCAAGGCGTAGAGCTTGTGGCCCATGTGCCAGGCATTAGGCCAGTCCATTGCACTTACACACTAAAGGGTAATGATCAGTTAAGCCCATTTTTTTTTTTTTTTTTTTTTTTTTTTTTGTCCTTTTCGTGACCGGCACTCAACTAGTGAGTGCACGGGCCAGTCCTATATAGGATCCGAACCCGCGGCGGGAGCGTCGCAGCGCTCCCAGCGCTGCACTCTACCAAGTGCGCCACGGGCTCGGCCCAGTTAAGCCCATTTTAAGGATGAGAAAGTTGAGGCTCACAGAGGTAGAGAGATATACATAAGGTCACAAAGCAGAAGGTTCCTCTGTTTTCAGAAGCTATACCTTAAACACCTGGTTATGCTTCAGGCTTTGGCTGGAAGGAAACCCCTACCCCCCACCCCACATATTGCTTGAAATCATACCCAGATGTGGGATTGAGTATTACTTTCTTAAACTTTTCGGCACTTTCTGACTTTTTGGGTTTTTGCCTTTTTTTTTTTGGCCATGAATATATATTGCTTTTCAAATCAGAATACCCAGTAAAGTACTTCAAACATTCTCAAGCCCAGAAAGGTCTGGAAACAGAGTACTGTGTGGAGTGAGGATAGGGTATGAGCGAGTAGCCTAAGATCACTGCCCCCTCCCCTTGAATGACAGGGCATGGGTATTTAGGGGGCCCAAGGTGGGTGCAGCCTGAATCTACAAAGGCTCCTGCCCCTCCACCTCCCTGGAGTCCTCCCACTGCACTCCCAGCCCCTCACCCAACTCTGACGCCTGCCCCCGGCAGGGGCACCCCCTGTGGATGAGTTTTGGCTCTGCAGCAGTGGCACCATGGGCAGCTGCAGGGGGCCTGGGGGGAGTGGCTGCGAGGGCGAGGGTAAGAGCAGTGCCCGCAGCCGTTGATAAGGCGACAGAGCCCTCGGGAGCCGGGACGCAGTGCAGCCATGGAAACATGGCCGAGGTGTGAGGCTGGCTCAGCCACTTCCCCCAGGTGGCCGCCTCCCAGGCTTGGCAGGGGCCCAGCAAGACAGGTCCAGCCACTGGCAGGCTCACTCCCTGCCCTCCCGGGGGCCAGGCCTGGGCCAGCTGCTGGGCAGGCGTGGTATCACCCCTGCCCACTCCCCAGGGCCAGGCTAGGGTCAGCCCCTGGGTCTGAGTAGGGAGGGCTGAGGACAGAGGCAGGGGTGCTCTGGGTCCTCATGCTGCAAAGTCCCCTTACCGTATTCAGTCCTTCTCCTTCTACCATCCCCTTCTTTCCTATACGTATGTGTGCATTATTTACCTTAAGCATTTTGATAAATCATAATAGCAGAGACATCTGCTGTCAAAACTGCAAACTGCATTTGGGGCTCAGCTGGTGGACAACAAGGGCTAGAGGCCAGGGGTGCAAGGGCTCAGAGGGTCTGAAGGGGATAATATGGACACCCCACACCCCTCATCCAAGGCTGGGCCTTGAAGGGGACCCAGGCCCCATCCTTTGGGACCCCTCTTCACCAGCTGCTGGTCACAAAACCTTCCCAAGGAGACTATTCACCACCATCCCCAACTGTGTTCCCTCCTTCTTGGCTCCCTCTGCCTCAGAATTAATGCAGTAGTGACAGCGGCTGAGGAGTCCCCCGAGCAGAGATTAACTCCCAGGGCAGCGCTGGCAGTGTTGGCCATGGGAGAGTGGGGAGCAAGGGGGGGCTGACGTGCACGACTCACAAGATTAATCGCCCTGCAGCTGGCCTCATCACGAGGGCGCCCAGTGCTGCTCTGACCCTCCCACCTCCAGGAGGGCCTCTGGGCCCCATGTCAGGAGTCTGCCCTGCCTCCTGCAGCCCCATGGCCCCCAGTCCATTCGTGGGAGGATTTGGGGAGCTGAGACTGAGTTCCTTTCTCATTTTCTCTTCCCTTCCTGGTCGTCCTCAGGGACCCTGAGGACCAAGCAGCAATGTCTCTTTCCTTCCCCCAGTCCTGCCTGGCTCAGCAGCCTTGGGAGGGGAGGCTCTGATCCTTGCCTGCCTACCTACTTCTTGCAGGCTTACTGGCCCCACTGGCTCCTATGGCTTGCTCCTCTGGCCTGCCAGTTTCCCAAAGCAGAGCTGTGGGTGGGGTGCTGCAAGGAGTCCCTGGACCCGCCTGCAGTGTTTAGCTGTGGGGTTCAAAGCGGAGTGGATGGACCTGATGGCTCTGGGCCTGACAGGCCTGCTATGCAGCCAGCCCCTCTAACCATCAGGGGTGGGGTGGTGGTGCTGTGAGATGATAGAGGGGCTCCTGGGCAGATATGGAGTGAGGTTGCTAAATGATATAGCACTGGGGTCAGGGACCTGAGTACTAGCCAGTCATCCACTTAAAAAGTTTGAGGGGTTGCAGCAGGTGGAACTGAAGTTACACATGGGAATAAAGTTCCCCAGACGGACAGACCTGAAGGCTGACCTGTGCTCGAAGTCTGTCTTGACTGTGAGTCTGGGCTGGGGGACTTACAGATCCTGCTGGGATGTTGCTGGGATCAGCTGGGTGAACTCATCTGTTCACTTGCTGGTCTTCTCAGCTAGAAGGAGAGCTTTGCGGGGAGAGGCATGTCTGCCTGGCAAATGTCAGGTGCTCAATAATGTTGCATAAATGCATGAATTGGCGGAGGAGAACATGGGTAGGCCCGCTATGTATGAGGGGGAAAGAACAGTTAGATCTGAACTTAATGGTCTCAACTGCAGTGTCGCAGGCTGCAACTGCCAAGAAGGAGCCAGAAGGGGGGCCCAAGAAGGGTCAAGAGAAAAGGGGGTCTGGAGTTGGGCACCAAATTTGGGACACTCACAGGCTGTTTGACTTTCTACAAGAGGCTTCTCTCTCTGGCCCTCAGTTTATTCATCAGCAAGTAATATCACTTCTCAGAGATACTATGCGCAGAATAAGTCCTGTGTGAAAGGTCCTTGTGAACTCTCTAGCTGGCTGGCTGGTACGGGGATCTCAACCCTTGACCTTGGTGTTATAACATAGCACTCTAATCAACTGAGCTAACTGGCTAGCCCAGCTCTCTAGCCTTGTACCCCTTAGTGAGCAAGAGATCTAAGTGGATGGAAAGCGCCAAGGAAGCTTATTTAAGGAGGTGTAAGTGAAGCTGAGACTTGAAGGACCATGACACTTACCTAGGGGGCCTGGAGACTGGTACTTCTGGGGCAGTGAGGAGACCACACTGGAGAGAGCCTAGGGGACTGTGGGGCTCAATTACAAGATACAGGATAAGTAGTTGTATTTTGTTTGGGGGACAGTGGGAGCCAATGATGGTTCTGGAACCTGGGCAGCCTTTGGAGGAACTAAAATCTAGAGTGAAGCTTTTAGTCTACCTGGGTACATGGGGCAACTTCCCAACCCCACTCTGGGCCCCTGGGGCTGAGGTGGGGAGTCAGCCAGAGGCCATGATCCCTGTCATATCTCCTTCCAGGGGAACCAGACATTTTCATGTTAGGAATGGGGGGGCGGCGCTAGGCTAGACAGGAAGTGACCTGTCAGTTTGGGAGCCTTGACACTCGTTACATGATGGAAAATCTAAGTTACGGAACAGCCAGGCTGTTTGGAGGGCTTCAGAATCCACTCACTTCCTGGAGCTGGGAATAAGGGGACATCTGGGCCCTCAAGACTCTAGCCTAAAAGCAACAAAGTCTTGGGCTGGGAAGCAGGGGGTTGAGATTTCCATCCAAGCCCTACACCTAACTAGCCTTGTGATTGCATGACCAAAGGCATAGCCAGCCCTTCCTGTGCCTAGCTTTCCCAATTGGTGCAATGGTGTACCTTCCAGCATCCATCAGCCATGCTTCTAGACATTTCCTGGTGGTTTAGGACTCAGGAGGGAGCTGCAATTTGGGGGTCCTTTACTCTAGTTCTTCCCTCCCCTGCTCCTGTGCTGGGCCCCTTCCCTTCTCCTGCTCCTACACCCATACCCCCCTCACCCCTAACCCTGTGGCCAGCAGCCTCTGCTGCTGTCATCTGTTGTCATGGGAACCTTGCAGCTCTGACCTGGTGCAGGCTAGAGAGCTGGCCTGAAGCTCCTAGCAGGAGAAGCACAGAGTAGCAGGGGGCAGATGGGGGCACCTGTTCCTACCAGCTTGGCGGGTGCTGATGCAGACCCACTGGAAGGGGTCACTAGAAGGATGACCCAGATGGAGGTGGGCTGGGGTGCAGGAGATCAGAGCCTGACTGCCCCCAGTCCCTGGGGTCCCTGCCCCTTTCCCGACCTGTCCCCCACCCCCACTGGGCTCTAGACTGGCACCAGGAGGGGCAATGGGGACCATCCCACTTCTCTCACTGCCCATGGGAACTCAGAGCCCTGAGCTCACCTATTTCTCCAGGCTAAAAATACTTGGGAAGCAGCAGCAGCAGCTCCCCAACACCCTGTCCACTCTTCCCCACTCCCCATCCCAGTAACACACACACACACACACACACACACACACACACACACACACCAGGCCCGGCACAGACCAGACATCAAGGTGCTGCTTAACCACACAATGCTGTGATCCATGGACGTTCCTGAAATACCAACCCTGTGTGAGAACCAGATCTGGGTTCCCCTTCCACCTCTGACCCCAATTTGCTGTGTGATATTGGTGTAGTCCTTTTGCTTCTCCAGGACTTGGTTTCCCTTTTTGTGTAATAAGGGAGCTACATGGAAGAAGGGAGGCTCAGGAATGGAGTAGAAGTTCAAGGCCCTGGATGCACCATCTCATTTAATTATCATAGCAGCCCCAATAGCCCCATGAAGTAGACACTGGGTCATAATCTCCTTTTCTTAGATGAGCACACTGAGGCTGGAGAGGTAAGGGTGGCCCAAAGAATGCTGATCCAGGCCTTTGGGCCCCAGAATGGCCCTCTCGTGCCCTGCAGTAGCCAGTTGAGCTTCAGGGACCTCCAGGCATTTGTTGAAAAATAGATCTGTGCTCCAACAGTAGGGCAGGCGGCTGGTTGCGTCAAATTTCAGGAGTTCCTGGTTCTGTGAGCATGATTGGGAATGAGATGGACAGTTCACACTACCCTCTGTACAGGGTCTGGCTGAAATCTGAAGCGAATGTCCACACTGCCTGTCTGTCAGGGGCCTGGCCAATGCCAGAGTGAGGGTCTACACTGCCCCCCCCACTGTGTGGTTGAAGCTCAGATGAGTGTTCACCCTGCCCATTTGGCCAAGGCCTGGCCAAGGCATGGAGTAAATGTCTATATTGCTCATTGACCAAGGCTTGGGTGAGTGTCCATGCTGCCTGTTTGTGCAGTCCTGGCTGAGGCTGGGTTGAGGGTTCACACTTCCCACCTGGAAATGAGGTCAAGGTGAGTATCCATAGTGTTCATTTGCCCGAGGCCTAAGTCTTCTTTCTACCAGCCCTGGGCTCAGGATTTCATTTTGGGTTTCATATTCTCTCTTCCCTCTAGGAAACCAGAATCACATTCTCTGCTCATTATCTCTGCTTTAGAGGAGGCCCAATTTCATCTGGGGGTGAACAGGAGAGAGATGGGACCCCCTTGCTATTTCTGTGACCCTCCTGGAGACACCAGGGAAAATCTACCATGGAAGTCATAGCCACTTAGCACTGGGAAGCCTGGAAAACCAGACCCCAGTTTCAGAGTCACTGAATTCCCATTAGCCCCGTCACCCAATTCCATTGACATCTTGAAAGCCACAGGGCACAACTCCCCACAGACCCAAGGTCTTGAAGTTTGGAGCTGGTATCTGCAGCACAGGATATGGATTTTCTGAGGGGCCACCCAATCCTGCAGATCAGGAAGTGAGCTTCAAGTCACACTCTCTAAGTTTGCAATGCCAGCTCTTCCCTTTGGTTTCTGTGTGACCCTGGGCAAGACATTTCATCTTTCTGAGTCTCAGTTTTTCCATCTGTAAAACAGGTGTTTAATAATACCTGTCTGTAAGGGTTGGTACAAAGATTAAATGAGATATTCCCATAAAGTGTCTGGCAGAGGAATCATTATTTCTGGAGGCTGGCAGGGAAGGGGAATACTCTGAAAGAATTCTGGGACATTTGTTCATTAATTATTCCCGTGCCAGGAACTGTGTTGGTTGCTGGGTCTTGGGGTCTGAGACCCCAGCTGGGGTCCCCTGCTCTGTATTAGGGGCCTCCAAAAGAGACACAATGCCCATTAGTTTTGTGAATGTGTTTTCAGCCCATGAATAGATGCTCTTAGGTAAAACATTAATAAACTGCATCACGTTGGTGGGGAAAATTAAATGTAAATTAGATAATTAAAAATGAAGCTGATGCCCGCTGCTTGGTGCTATTACCTCTTATTAAAAGTTATGAGAGGTGGCCTTGGATGGAGGCTGGTTGTAGGGTTCCAATGGGGGATAGGGCTGTAAGAGACTGACTACTGGAGTACAGTTTGGTCTTTGGAAGAAGCAGACCCAGGAGATGCTCCTGTATGGGCTCTGGAGAGCTCTGGGAATGGACCTAGATTCTACCCCTTTCAAGTCCCTTGGTCAGCACCTTCCCCTTGCCAAGCCTCAATGTTTTCTCATCTGTAAAAGAGGGATAATAACAGAACCTACCTCACAGGACTGAGACAGGGATTAGATGAGATAATGTCTAGAAAGTACCCAGCCGGGGGCCTGACACATAGTAGGTGTTTTAGCCGTGATTACTAGTAATACCATCACCACCATCATGGTGATTGAGTTCCTCTCGGTGGCAGGCCCTGAGCTCAGGACTTTCCAGACATCAGCTTCTGCATAGGCTGCCCCTGTTAGCACATGGAATGGGTACTGTTACCCATTAATAAGATAAGGAAAGCAAGGCTCAGACAAGGGGAGTAAGGGTCCAATGTCACCTACCTTATGAGGTGGGTGGCAGTATATTATTATCCCGAGTTCACCGAGGAGGAGCCCTAGGAACACACTCCCCACACAGTGCTCTGCTTCCCAAAGTGAGGCGGTGTCATTGAAGCCTTTCTTTTTCCTGCACCTGCCCTATGCTCCAAGCCCTATGCTGAGTGTGGGGACCCAGAGGTGAACCATCCTGGAGTGCGGAGACAGAGCTAAGTCCCAAAGGAGAGTTCTAACCAGAGGGAATCTGGAGAATAGGCAGGCCTCATGGGGTGTGTGTCCGAAGACTCCCCAGGAGGTGCGATCTGGTTCTGTATCGCAGGAGACAGGGAACGGAGGATGGGGCAAGGCAGGTAGCAGGACCGGAGGGAGCAAGGCAGGGAGGCTGGAAAGCCCGGGGCCAGGCCTGTGGTGGGCTGTGGAGGGTGCACGATGAGGGGGTGGGAACACGGAGCGGGTGAGTCACCGTCTCTGGGCCAGGCAGGCGGCGGCTGCGGAGCGGGGGGCGCATTCCTGGCTGGCAGGGCGGCCGGCACTAATGTCTTTCCCACATGGCCCCGAATTCCCCGCTCGGCACGATCACACGGGCAAGAAGCTCCCGCGGCCACCCCCGCCCCAGCTGCCTCCTTCCCACAGAGAAGGGAAGGGGGAGGGAGTGTGCTGGAGGCGGGCGGAACCGGCCCCTCCTGGGGCGGGGTGGGGGTCTCCGGCATGGCCTCCCTGGGGCCTGCGCCCTCGGTGCCCGGCACACGGGGAGCAGCGGACAGGGCGATTGTAGTCAAAATAAGAGCAGGGCTGGGGCCGGGAGAAGGAAGGAGGCCCGGAACGGCCATGGTCGTCGGCCACGGCTCTTCTTCTCTGGCCCCCATTCATCCACCCCCGCCCTGAGTAAGGCTTTGGCGCAGGGGTTGTTGGAGGGGCCCGGGCGGGACTGACTGTCGGCGGAATCTCCAGCAACTTCTGTGCCTCAGAACCAACGCTGTCTGCCCCCTCCCCTCCTTCCTGACCTCTGGGCCCTGGTTGGGGTGGGGGACTATCTGAGGCTGGGGTGCATCCGGTGGGGGCCTGGGGAGGGTGGTTCCTGGAAGAGGCCACACCCAGTCCCTCATTCCATGGGGTGGAGGACAGCCCTTGCTAAGGGAAAGAGGACTATGAGCGCTGCTCTCCCACGCAGCCCCTGTCCTGGGGCCAGGCCCCTGGGGAGAAACTGAGGCTGCGAGGGCGGCCCACCCAGAGCTCCCTGTCTGCTGGGGGGCGGAGAGTTGGCGGTTGTCCCTCCCAGCTTGGCTCAGAGGCGCTAATGAGAGTTAAATGTGGGGTGTGAGTCACCTCAGAGAGGGGACTGGGACCACCCCCAGATGTGGATGGGGGTGTAATGGAGTCTTGTCCAGATGGCTCTGCCTTTCCCTCACTCCCCTGCACTTCACGCCCTACCCTTTGGCAGGGTGGGGCATGGATTCCTAACCTAGCTGGCCAGGTCCTGTCACCCTGGGCCAGCCTCCCCCAAATGGCTGGCTGCCTCAGGAGTGGGGTCTATGGGACCACAGGGAGGCTCTACATCCCAGGATTGGGCCCTGACTACCCTGAGGACTTGAGGGATGGACCGACACATCAGATCTCTAGTGGCTGTAAGCTTTGGGGGTATGGCCATGTGTCTTGGGATGGGGGCTGGGCAAATGGCCCAGGCCACCCTGAAGATCCCCCCACTCCCTACTGCTGTCTGGCCTTGCTCAGGCCACCAGGCTCCGACCACACAGGGTGCCTGCCTCCCCTCTTCCCCCCCCCCAACCAGCACAGGGACTTCAGTCTGCAGTCCTCATGCAGGGCAGGGAGTATATGTTTGTGTGTGTGCACACATGTGTGTGCCCCTGTGACTGGGTCTATTTGTTCCGCTGTGTGTATTTATGACTGAATGTGCAATTGTGTATATTTATGTGTGACTAGCTGTCTCTGAGTGGATCTCAGTGTTGCAGGGGGCTTGAGAGGGAATGTGTTTCTGCATGTGTATATGTTTGCCTCTTCTACATCTGTGTGTGGGTCTTTCTGTGTGACCGTGTCCATGTCAGCCTTGCCCCATCCACAGGGTCCCTGGTTCTTCCTGGAGTATCTTACCATCACCAGGAGCCATAGGGTTAGGGAAGTGAGTCTGGGAGGGGACTATGCAGGGGTGTGGGGGGGGAGAAGTGCCCTCTGTTCTTTGAATGGAATGGCTCAGCTGGGGGTGGTGGTGGGTGTGGGCAGCCACAGGAGAGAGAAAAGTGGGGCTGGAGAGGGGTCCTCCTCAGCAGTCCCCTCCCTGCTCCCTCCGCTCCCAGCCCAGTGCCTCCTGGCAAGAGCTTATTTGCATGGTATTTACATTTCATTTGCATCGCGTTCAATTAAAAACCTGACCAGCTCCCGCCTGCCTGGCGCTGCCCGCCCAGCCTGGTGAAAATGTTGGTTGGGCACTGCCGCCTCCCCCCCCCATGGACTGACCGATGTGGGAGGGGTCCTCCCCTCAGTGAGATCATCCAAGTCACCCACTCTATGAGTGAGATGGCTGGAAGTACAAATGGAGAAACTGAGGTCCAGAAAGGGCTGCCTTCAGCTCCAGGATAAGGGCCAGTGTCAGACAGAGCTAGCAGAATGTTAGTAGTAAAAGCTGCCACTAATGGAAGAGTCGCTTGCCAGTGTCTGGTTTACAATATCTCATTGGAACTTCACTACCCCTTGACGTCAGGCCTTCCTTGCATTATCTCCATTTTACAGATGAGAAAACCCAGGCTGGAGAGGGCAAGCCCAGGGTAACTCAGCCAACCCAGAATTCAAATGCTGGTCAGTGTGACTTCCAAGTTTGTGCTCCAAACCCATGAGCATGACTGTTGAAAGCCCAGTGCCTCCCCTTCCTCCACATGAACAGAGCTCAAAACCTCCAGGGTCGTTAGTTCAAGGATGGGCTGCTGCAGCTCTCACCCTAATCTGGGGGCTGGCCCAGCTGTTGACTGGTCCTCTTTCTTCATAAGACCGAGCCATACCCATTCCTGGCTGTAGGGTGGAAGTCCTTCTGGCACCCGGCCATAGTCTTTCGTGCCCTTCTTGGGCTCTAGTCAGAGCTGGTGAAGGATGGGTGGAGAGAAGATCAGGCAGGCCCACGGAGACATTCAACTCACCAGGGCAAGTCTGAAAGGGAAAACTGTCAAGACCCCTCCCATCCTGGATCAGGAGCCTTCCTGGAGCCCCCTCTCATCTTCCCAGAGCTGAACTGGTGGATATCATCTACATAAGGGAACTCAGACTCGAGGGGTGAGGGGGCTGATGCTGCCCATGGAGGGTCATCCAGGGCCCAGAATCCAGCCCTGGGACTAGGGCACCCTAGTGTTGACTGGCCCCCAGTGCCCACCTCTCTCTGGAGGGACTACTTTTTTCCCCTCCTCCACCAGCCTTAGGGCTCTAGAGGGACTCCCCCTACCCCTGGTGCTAGGGGATCTGGCCAACCAGCAGACCCCTCCTCCGTGCTTACAGTGATTGGTTCAGAGATGGATATGTGACTTGGGCCTAACCAATCAGGCTGAATACCAAGGCTTTGGTTGGAATGTTTGGGAAGAAGCGTGTGTTGTCTGATCTGACAGTGTGGGAATTTGGGGCCAACATCTTTTGAGGAGCGCTACCTGTGAATGAAACCAGCAAAGGGAAACTATCCCTACCATGTACTTGAAGCCAAACCTTCTATTTGAGCCTCAGAATGAGCCAGGAGGTTCCAGTTTTGCTTAAGTCAGTGTATGTTGAATTTCTGTCACTTGCAGCCTGAAGTTCTGACCAGATAGTGCATGCCTTGCCCATTTCTGCCTTTGAGCTTTTGTCCATGCAATTCTCCTCAGCCTGGAATTGGAATACCTTCCTCTTTTCCTCTACTGACCAGTCATACCTGTGTTTAGAGGCCCAGCTCACCTCTTCTCCTCCAGGAGGCCCACTTCCACTCTATACCCTTCTCTCCTGGCGACACTCTCCTGGGGAGGTGCCTGGAACTTCTAACCCCAGCGTGGCGCTCAGTGTCTATGCCTACAACTGCTGTGTTAATTTTCCTTTTCTTGGCCTTGTATCCTATAGCCCCAAAGTGGATTGTAAATTCCTAAATGACATGAGCTGAATCTTTTCCTAAAGAGAGGAGTGATACAGCAGTATCATGGTTAGAAGCTTGACTTTAGCATCAGGCAGCCTCAGTTTAAATTCTAGCCCATCTGTGTGATCTTTGAACTATTCCCTCCTCCTCTGAGCTTCTTGTTCTTTTTTTTTGGCAGCTGGCTGTTACAGGGATCGAACCCTGGACCTTGGTGTTACCAGCCCCATGCTCTAACCAATTGAGTAACTGGCCAGCCCTCCTGTTCTTTAAAATGGGGATGTTGTAAGGATTGAATGAGCCTGCATGAAAAGTACCTAGCACAGTCAGTCTATGAATATTTACTGGGCACCCACCCTGTGCCTGGAACTGAGGGCTTAGCATGAAGCACCCACAGGCATGGTCCCGGCCCTCAGAGGAGCTGAGTGTGGAAGTTGAGACAGTAGCCTCAGTTTGGAGCAGCCAGTCAGGAGCGTGGGGGTGGTCCTTCCCAGCCTGCCAGCTCTGAGGGCAAGGCCCCCTCCAGCCCCCCTTCCTGCCAAGGCACTGGGGGCCTTTGGTGGGGGGAGGTACGGTCATCCCCTCCCCCAGCCTCCCCTCCCTTCCTCCCTTCCAGCCGGCTCCTCTCTGAGTTAATCTCCTCGCCCGTCAGGGGGTGACAGGAGGTGTCTGTCATTTGGAGCTGAGGCCGTCAGCCTCTCTGGCTAATTGGGGCGCAGGCGCTGGGAGCACGGGAAATGGCCGGAGGGAAGGAGCGGGAACGAGGGAAAGGAAGCTGCCCTCATCTTCCCGCCAGCTTGGGGCTGATCCACATGGCTCCTTAGGGGAGGGAGAAGGCCAGCTAGGAGAGGAAGGGGTTGTGGGATGGGAACTCTGTGACCCTGGGCAAATTGCTATTCCTCTCTGGGCCTCATATTTTTATTCATGATGATAACGGCAAGCCTTTCTTGAGCAATTACTGTATAAATCAAGCATGCCTGTTGAAAACCTCCAATGGTTTCTATGGCCCTTCGAATTCAAGCTGAACTCGCAGAGTTCTTGAGGACCTCCAGCACCCATGCCTCTGCTCTCCCTGCTCCCCCTGCTCCAGCCACTCCAGCCTCCCCACACAGCAAGCTCTTCCTGCTTCAGGGCCTTTGCACTTGCTCTTTCTCCTCCTTGGAATATCCTTCCTCAACCCCTTAGCATGGTTGGTTCCTCCTCATTCTTCTGGTTGGTCTCAGCTCAAATGACACCTCAGGTCTCTAACCACCTTACCCCAAATCATTCTCTTCCACCTCCAGTTACCCTGTTATGTCACCCTGTCACATTACCCTTTTTATATTTTCACATTTGTTATAAAGTGAAACTATTTCATTTATATATTTGTGGTTTCTTTTCATTTTCCCCCTCTAGAATGGAAACCCCTGAGAACAGGAGACCTTGTCTGTGATTTACTGCTGAAACCCCCATGCTGAAAACAATGCCGGGCACATGAAAGGCACTCAATAAATACAGAATGATTAAATAAATGAAATTCAGGCATTCCATTCAGTACTTCCTCCAACTTAATTCTCACAAGACTCTTAGAAACTTGGTGTTAGGTCCATTTTGAGGCGATGAAACTTCGGCTCAAGTTGCTGACATAAGTTCTGTTAACTGGAATGAACTCCAGGACTGTGTGACCCTAGAGGCGTAAGGGCTATGGGGATGGTTGCGAAGGTCTCTGCCAGCCTGGTCACTCGGTTGGGCACAGGCCGGTAAGGGGGACATGCACAAGGAAAGGAGGCCAGGCGCCAGGAGAGTCCACACCAGGGTGGCAGGTTTCTCTGAAAGCTCAGCTGTGGGCAGCCAAGGGAGTCTCTCCTGGATTTGGGAGCAGAACCCAATGTGCTGTTTGGGGAGGTGGGTGGATGGAGCTGATGGTACACTGGGGACCTTCATACAGACCTGACACTTTGTCTGCCCCAGGGCAGGAGTAAGAATGTGAGCATGGGGGGCAGTCAGAAGGATCTCAAAGCCTCTTCCTCCAGTCTTCATCTACCTTTCGTGCCCCCTCCTGCCTGTCAAAGTGCTGCTTCCTGGGCTTGTCACTTAAGGCCTGTCCTGATCTAGGCCTTCCTTGCTGCCTTTCCCTTCTCCTATCCCCCTGCTGTCCCCAATGCCCTGGAAAAGTCCTGTCCACTGTGCCTTCAGTTACATGTCTTGTCACTTTCTCTACTCATCCTTTGAAGCCCAATGCCCCTGCTGCCTCCTCCAGGAAGGACCCCCAGGTTAGTTTTTGTACAGTGGTTGTCTGCAGGTCTGAAGACCCCTGCCTGGCTGTCAGCACCCTATGTCACCCTCAGTGCCACCACATGGCTAGTCCAAAACTATTCAGTAAGTATCCTGCTGCCTCCCGACCATCTATGGACCCTAGGTGAAGCCAGCATTCTGAGTTCCTGGGTCTCTGGTTCTTACTCAGGCACCTGCTGGGTGCCTCCAAGCCTGAAATCTCAACCTGGAGTGGGGGATGGGGGGTGTGCAGGCTGCAAGAGGCCTCTGCCAATCACAGTCCTCAACTGCTCACACCTCATGGCCAGTCAGACCCCAAAACACTTGGGTACAATGATGGCTGGGTCCAGTCAGGACAGGTTATTAGCATTTGTTAACTCACATGGATCACGTCTCATCAGACAATTACAGGAGTTCCCTCCTCCCATGTCCCCAGGTCAGGGTCTCTTAGGAGGCCCTAACTTGGTTAAAGGTCCAGGCTGAGGCCAGGCTGTGCCCAGACACTCCTGCTCTCCCTACAGGGTCACAGAGCCACAGTTTCCTTCTTTCTAGTCCTTGCTACCATCCCATTGCTGGCATCTCCATTTCTTCCTGTTCCTCTGCTCTCCTTCCCTCCTGAAGGGTGTATAGGTGCAAAGTCCACGGGAGGCAGACTGGCCCTGTGTGAGGAGAAGCTGGGGTGTGAGGACCCTGCTAGGGGCAGCCCAGCCATGTCTCAGCAGCAACAATCGTGGCAAAGCCTCCTTTCCTTTCTCCTCAACCTCTGTTGTAGGGTGGCAGGCACCCAGACCCCAGATATTTCTTGCTGCACTGCAGTGTGTGCGTGTGCGTGTGTGTAGCATCTGCTGGCTGGCTCTCCTGCACTGACCTACCACACTTCCCTCAGGAAGGGATGGAGGGGAGGGAGGGACAGGAATGAGGACAGGCAGGAGTCTTCTCACCTCCCTCCACACAACACTGGAAGTAGACAAGCTTAGAGGGAGCCCAAATGGTTACCCCCAAGACCCCCACTCCCTGCTCTGGGTCAGCAAGTGGGTGGGTGGGTAGGCCAAGAGGGGGAATAGGGTACCAGGGCTAAGCCTCTGTGCATTTTAATGTTATATGAGTGTCATGCAAAGCAGATGCAAATATTATGCAAAGTAGGGTGCTTTCTTTTTCTAGTCAACAGCTCTGAGGTGCTCTGAAATGGGCTGTAGAGGAGCCCAGAACCCAGGGGGAGGTATGTAGGTGAGGGCAGGCATCATCTCTGCTTTGTTGAGAGGATGCCACATTGGAGCAGTACCTGCTATGTACCTGGCACCAGGCTGGGCTCCTGAGGATTCAGATGAAGCCTCTGTCCACAAAGATTCAGGCACAGAAGGAAGTTGAGGGAAGAAGGGGCAGATCCATCTCCACAGGACTTTGGTTGAGGGCCTTTCAGAGGCATTTGTCCATTTAATGGCATATAAGACCAGACAGCAGAATGGTTAAAATTCTCCTGTTCTGGCTTTAGCAGACATGAGTTTGATTCCCAGCTCCACCACTAAATCACTGCATGATCGTGGGTAAGGCACTTTACCTCTGGAAGCTCCTATTTATTTGGTCATAAATTAAGAAGAGTAATTGTACTAATTTCATGCAGTGGTTGTAAGGACTCAATGTATGGACCAGAGGAAAATGCCTGGCCCTGGGTAAAGACTCCATAAATAGGAATTGTAATGGTAGCCCCCGACTCGAAGCCCTCCATCCTCTCCTGTCCTGCTGGAAGCTCCCAGAGCACAAAATGCCACAACTAACACAAATTGAATTGTCCAGGCATCTGCCTGAAGGCAGAGCCTGGGTTTGCTTTCCTTTGCCCTGCCTGGAGGATCACTCAGCTGACTGACTGAGTGGTAACTGAATGCTCTCAACTCTTCTGGCAGGCAGGGAGGGCAGGCTTACACTGAGACCAATGAGTGACTTTTGGGGTTACCCCAGGTTAGGGAGTCAGTTTAGTGAACAAGGACTGGGTGGGTCTCTTCCCAATGGCCCCCACCCCCTCAAACTGCTCTCCAAACAAAGGTGTGGGGAGTCCAAGAGAGCAGGAGGAGCTTTGCCCTCAGCAAATGAAAACAAGGCCAGAGGTGGGGTGGAAAGCCAGGCAGTGTGTAGGGTATGGTTCTGGTACAAAGAGACAGGTGTGTGGGGGTGGGCAGAGTAGCAACAACACTTGCACCTTACAGGCTCTGTGCTAACCACTTCTCACATGTTACACCATACCCAAACCTTACAATGGCCATCTTGATCATCATCCTTTCCTTTTCTTTCTAAATGATTGAGGAAATGGATCCAGATGCTTGCCCAGGGTCACTCAGCTAGTGAATATCAGTAACAGGATTTGAATCCTGACAATCTTGCTCCATAGCTTTGCCCTTGACCTCCAAGCAGCATCTCCATGCTCCCAAAGGCTGACCTAGGTTCAAATCCTGCCTCTCTCTCTTACCAGACTTCTTTTACTGTACATCACCCCCACATCCAATTCATCTGCCAAAATATCTCACTAAGTCAGCAACCTCTCCTCTACCTCTTTTCCCCCCTTCACCCCCATCCTGTTCCTCCCCTCCTTGGTCTCCCTGCTTGAATCTTTGCCTTCCTCTGGCAAAAGAAGCTATGATGGCCAGAGGGATCTTTTAAAAATATAAGTCAAACCTCTGAGCTGCAAACTCACCAAAGGCTGCACTTTGCCTAAACTCTACCCCTCACCTGGCCTGCAAGACCCTGCCCCATCTTCATCCCCTTTGGACCTATGGTCATGCCCACAAAGGCCTTCCCTTCCCTTCAGCAAGCTAAGTTCTTTCTAGCCTTGGAGCCTTTGCTTTAGCTGTGCCCTCTGCTTGGCATTCTCTACCTCCTCTCCTTTGCTTGGCTGGCTCTTGCTGGTCTTTTGGGCCTCAGCTCAGATGTCACCTCCTTAGAGAGGCCTTCCCTGACTACAATAGCTAATACGGTCCCCTCCTTGAAGTCAGTCTCACATGACCTATTTTTTTAAAAAAGATGACCGGTAAGGGGATCTCAACCCTTGACTTGGTGTTGTCAGCACCACGCTCACCCAAGTGAGCCAACTGGCCATCCCTATATAGGGATCCGAACCCGTGGCCTTAGTGTTATCAGCAACACACTCTCCCAAGTGAGCCACGGGCCGGCCCTTCACATGACCTATTTTAATGTCTTTATGGTTCCTCAGACTTTGAAGTGAGCTTGTCCAACTATTTGTTTACTTGATTATTACCTGCCTTTGTGAATTAGAAGATAAGTTCTGTGGGGCCGGGAACAAGACTGTTCTCTGGTGTCCCTATAGTTTAAATAGTGCCTGGCACTTAGTAGGCACTCAATAAACATCTGAAACAATATATGTTTGGTGTGATCTGGATCAAGAAGTCCCAGCTTCTCTCTGCCTCAGTTTCCTTTTTCTGTTGGGCTTCGCCTCCTCCCAGCCTCCTAGGGAGGCTCTGGATGAGATCAGAGATGGGAAAACGCTCCCTTCGGGGAAGGGGGGGTACAATGCCCGCCTGGGGATGAGGTCAGTGCAGCAGGCATCTCTGCCCAGTGGAGGAGGCAAGCAAAACCACAAAGATCATCCTGGCCCGACCCCTGCCCCAGCACAGGATCCCAGACGGCAGGGGAGGACGCGCAACCCCTTCCTCGAATGGAAAGCTCCTCCCGGCGGGGCCTTCTCTTCCCCCCCCTCCCCGGGGAGGCAGGTGGAGCTGCGTCCTCATCTTTGTTCCCATCTGGAGCGCGTTTGGCGCGGCGTGGCGGGGGCGGGGCTGCGCCCCCGCGGTGCCCGGAGAGACGGGCCCGCCCGCTTATCTGATCTGCGGCTAATTGAAACTCCCTGCTCGCGAAGGTCAGCTCGGTCCCCTGACAGCTGCCGAGCCAAGCCGGGCCGGATGGAAAACCCGGGCTGTGCAAGGCCCGGCGGGGCGCGGGGAGGGAGGGGTTGTGAGGGGCTGCCTCTGCGGCAAAGTAGACAAAGGCGGCCCCTCCCTCCTTGTGCGCGCTGCAGGGGGTCGCCAGAGGTAGCGGCCTTCGCCCTCACCCTGCGGGGCGCTCCAGCCGGGTCACATGACCTAAGGCTAGAGAGGAGGGGGCGCCCTTAATCCCTACGGGCCCGCCCACCTCGCTCCCACGCCGGGGCCCCGTCTGGGGTCTCTGGGAGAGTCACCCCCAACTTCCTGCCCCCACCCCGCCTCCACGCCCCGGCTCTGAGACTTCCTGTCTCCCCGGCTCCGGGCAGCTCGGGCTGTGGGAAGCTGGCGGGGCGAGGGCTGCCCGGTCCCCTCCCCCTGCGCACTCGACGGGGCGCTGGGGGTCCGAGAGGAAGTGTGCGCGGTGGGGGGCACGGCCTGGCCCCGGGGCCGCCATCCGGTGGGGCAGGTGCGGCCTCCGTCCTAGGAGAGAGGGCGGGCAGGCAGGCCTGTTGCTAATGGTGCTGGGGCGGGAGGTGGGGAGGAGGAACCACGGGAGCCCCGTTTCCAGGGTTCCGGGTGCGGATGTGGCGAGCTCCGGGGACTCCAACCCCTCCCGCCGCGCCAACCCCTCCCGAGGCGCTGCGCAGCCCGCATGCGTCCGGCCACCTGCTGCCTGTGTGCCTAGGTTGAGGTGCTTGTTCTGGGGAGCTCCCGAAGCATAACTCCCAGTCTCCAGGCTGACCGCGCGCCCTTACTCTTTAGGGCCTCGGCTTTCCAAGCCGGGAAGAAATAACCCCAACCACAGATTTTCAGAACCATGAGCCAAACACCCTGTTAAGCGTTAAACGTACTTTGTATCAACTAAGCCTCACACAATTCCATTTTGCTGATGAACAAGCTGAGGCGCAGAGAGGTTGTGACTTGGCCTCAGTCACACATCTAGTAAGTTACCCAGGCGGGGCTCGGGTCTGACTCTCCAGAGCCAGCGTTCTTAGCTTCGGGTGGTCTCGTCTTGGCAACAGCTCTGGAGTTGTGCGCCAATATAGGTCGACTCCCCAGGGCATCACAAGTACAGAGAGCCCCTCGATGGCGTCTTGCCGCACATGTTCCAGTCTTGGAGTTGGGCACGTGTTTCGTGGCGCAGCCCGCGTGCCAGAGCCGGGGGACAGAGGTATAGCCTAGCGCACTGGTGCCCAGGTGCGCCATTGCCGGTGGGGACCCAGCAGAGTCACATGGCGGGGGCCTGGGCCGCGGACAGGGCGGAGCGGGGGCGGAGAACTCGGAGCTGAGTCCACGAGGGCCGCGGCGCCTGGGAGGCCGCAATCCGGGCGCCTGCAGCCAGCGAGGCGCGGGGTGACGCGCGGGGGCCCAGCTACCGTGACCTCCTCCGCGGTTGCCATGGAGACCGTGCACTATAAATAAAAAAAAAAAAAAAAAGGAATTTCAAACCCGTTTTCTACGGCGCTTGGCGGGAGGGGGGAGGAAAGCTCCCTTTGAATTGAGTTTCCCATTTCACCTTCCCAGGCGGCGGGAGCGCTTCCCCCGCAGCCCAGCCGGGAAATTGCCGCCCCTCACGCCGCGTGGCGCCCCCCGAGGAAGCTAATTAGCGCAGCCCGGGGAGCTAGAGGCAGGGGGGACCTGGCCCCGGGGGGCCAGGGCCTGCCTCTTGTGGGGGAAGCGCCTACAAATTGCCACCCTCCAATCTCTCCAGGCGCGCTCACATCCCGGCGCGGGCCGGGGCACGGGGCGCAGGCAGGAGGTCTCATCTGCAGCTTTGGCGCAATGAATCAGGCGCGGCCTCGGCGGCCGCCGCCGCCGCCGAGCGCGTCTGGCATCCGGAGTCTCCCGGGATCGAAAATAATTTGGGCAAAGCGGTGGGAGGTGTGTGCGCGCACCCGGGGAGCAGGCCGGGTGGGGTACGCGGGGAGGGGGGAGGTGCCATCCGACAGCCCGCTGTGGTGAGAACAGAGTTGACACTTCTTTCCTTTCCACTTACTGCGGCAAGTACCGCGAGGAAGCTTAACCCTCTCGCTGCTTGGAGGATTAGAGGCGCCACGAGCGCCCTCATGAGGGCGCGTCAGGGCGGGGGCCAGGTGTGCAGACTCCTTTGGGATGGGTTTTTGCGACCCACTGGATTCAACTCTCTGGCACCTTAGAGAGGCTCTCCCACCCGGACATTCTTCAAGACATCCTCCCTGGGACTTTTCTCAATCCCTCTTCCCCCCCACTCAATCCCTTTCTTGGATCTAGCTAGTGTCAGAGCTATGGCCTCAGTTTCTCCACCTATTCAACAGGGTGGGGGGTTCCTCTGCAGCAGCTTCCCTGTCTGGTGACCCTGTTTTTGTTACCCTCTGGCTTGGGCCCTGGGTCGGGTGGGGTTGAGGTTGGGGGTGGTTAAGGCAGCGGGTGCAGGAGTCAGACCCCCCTTGTCTTCCGTCAGCGCTCAGGACACCCTTCATCAAAATGGCCGGGTTCGTGTTTTTGCCTCTGACGGCAGAAATGTCACCGCCGCTGCATTAAGCACGCTCGGCGGGAACTCGGTTTGGAGTGAGGAGCTGGCGCTCAGCCCTGCCAAACTGCTTGCTGCAGCCGGTTGGGGGTGGGCTGGCTGGCCAGCCGGCCTGGCTGGGGTCAGCCTTTGTCTGTGAGGGGCTTCCACCTTCCTGCCGCTCCAACCTGCCACTCCCCCCACACTCCAAGCTGTGCCTCTTGCTCCGATCCCACTCAAGTTTGACAGCGGTGTGTGTGGGGGGGGGGGGGCGCGGCTTGTTCAGACCCTTGTCTGAACATCCTTGAATATCCTTGGCTCAGGGATGGCAGAGGAAGATGTTTTGGGGGAGAGGCTGAACTCACCTCTTCCTCTTCCCTACCCCCATACTTGGGAACAACTGTGGAATTCATGGATCTTCTCCCCATCCGAATTCCCCTTTTGGTGAGGAAGGAGTGGTAGCCACGCCTCAGAGTACCCGCAGCCTTATGACCTGAAGTTTCCCCCAGGAGGGTGGGGAGGGGTGTTTTCTACTTTCTCCTAACTTCCTTCTGACCAAGGGATCCCATCTCCCCAGGAATTCTCAAGCCTTGGGGCACAGCAGATCACTTGGCCTTGTGAGCATGCAGATGTGGGAAGGAGGAGGGAAGCAGTGAACAGTCTGATTCAGTGGGTTGGGGGTGGTTCTGTCATCTGTATGCTTCATAAGACCCACGGGGAGGCCCTGGCCCTTACTCTGAGAGGCATGCTGGGATTCCCAGAGAGATCAGAGGTCATGGGGTCTAGCATGTAACTGCACAGAATGGGAGTTGAAAGAGGAGAAGGGACTGTCTAGGATCACTCAATAAGGCAGGGATTCCGTGGTTGATTGTGTGCTCTGGACTCAGGAGGACCAAGCCTAAATCCTGGCTGTGCCATTTATCAACTACATGTTGGAGGGCAGATGACCTAAACCATCTGTGTCTTGGTTTCCTCACTTGCAAAGTGGGGGTAACACTGATGGTCCCTAACCCCGCTTAAACAATGTGTAGCTTCAATGTGACAGTGCATGGAAAGTGGTGAATACAGGTCCAGGAACTTAGTAGGTCTGCATGATAAATGTGAGCGTTTGTTATCATTGTTATCACTATTAGAACCAGAACTGGAACTCAGGTTTGTGGTTCAGACACTAGGGGGGTGGAAGAGAATCTGGCCCAACTGTTTCTGGTTCCCCAAGTCTGGCCCTTTAGGGACCCACTCGGTCCTGGACAAGGGAGAGTGGGTGTGGGGTAGGGGCCAGTCCCTTGGGGTTGTTGTCATTTGTGGGTCTCCACTCCTCCACTCTCACCCCAAGCCCTGGTGCCTTAGGTCTTTTTCACCTTTGGGTTAAGTATTGCCCCCTCACAGCTCCAGCTTAGAGTCACAGATGCCCACTGGGCATTGGTGGTCCTTGAGGGCTTCCCCTCCTAGACCTATGTCCAACCTCACTTCTTTGTCAAACATCAGGCTCTGTGATAGTGGGAAAGAGGTCCACTTGACTCAGTCACCTCCCTCCCAGGTGGTGGGGGAACAGGGAACGTTGATATTGGGCATTTGGGGGGCAAGAATAGGACACCCAAATTGGAGAGGACTTTGGGAATGTGGGATCCCATCTCCCTCCTTTGGAAAGGCAGGTTGTGAGGAGCTGAGTGAGGACAGAGGACCAATGTGTGGCTGGAATGTAGGGCTGATGTCTGGTTTATTCAGGATCTTTGGGACTGTTGGTTTCTAGTATCACCCAGGGCTTGTGATCAGAATGCAGAATGGATTTCCTGAAAGCCAGGGTTATGCACTGGGGAGAATCCTGGGGCTGATGCCTTGGCACAGGAGTAGTCAAGTTTGACTTGGGGGAGGGGTGTCTGTCTACTCGAGGCTGATGGATGGCTCAGATGACCTCTCAGAGTTCCTTGTTGGGCTGTGGGCAGCAGAGGGTACCAGGTTTGGACGCTACTCTTCTCACATATACTTACCCACACGTCTACCCATGCTCAGCTTCACTCACCCAAATTCATGCTGGCCTATACATTTTCATGCACATGCTCACATAGATGTGCACAGTGCTACAATACCACATGTACAACATGCATGTACATATGTGCATACACATGTACACTCAGGTACACACTTGGGTATTCAGATGCACACATACTAACATGCATGGGCACCGTGAGGTAGCCATGCACACATTAACACATGCACACATGGACAAATCTGCAGGCATTTGCTCTTCCATCAGCTAATTTGTGTGTGTGGACTGTTTCTCATGAGGATAAGACTATCTTTGTTTATTGCCGAGTTCCCCAAGAGAACAGAGGTTTGTTCAACCTCAGGGCCCACATGCCGGGTGCTTGGGAGACAATACAGTATTGTCTGGAATATATGAGTAAACTCAGGAAGTGTACACAGGAATGAATAACCATATGGAAAATAATAACTATAAAAATAAATGTAGCCACCATTTATTGACTGCATGTTGTGTGCCTAACCCTGTGATACAGGTGCCATCTCAACTAAGCCTCACATCAACCTGGGAGACAAGTACTCTTATAATCCCTGTTTAGGCCCATGGGAACTGAGGCTCTGAGCGACAGTCACTATTTGTATTTGTCTGCTAGGGCTGCCATTATACTTTGTTATAAAGTACCACAGACTGGGTGGCTTCAACAACAAACTTATTTATTTATTTTTGGGTGGGCGGATGGCCAGTATGGGGATCTGAACCTGTGACCTTGGCTGAGCTAACTGGCCAGCCCAATAGAAATTTATTGTCTCTCAGTTCTGGAGACTAGAAGCCCAAAATCAAGGTATTGATAGCCTCCTTCTGAGTGCTGTGAGAGAAGGATCTGTTCCAGGCCTCTTTCCTTGGCTTGTTAGAGGGCCATCTTCTCCCTGTGTCTCTTCAAATTGCCTTCCCTCCCTGCTTGTCTATGTTCAAATTTCCCCTAATTATAAGGACACCAGCCATGTTGGATTACGGCCCACCCTCATTACCTCATTTTAACTTGATTATCTATAAAGACCTATCTCTAAGTAATGTCACATTCTGAGATACTAGGGGTTAAGGACTGCAACATATGAATTTTTGGAGGGACACAAGTCAACGCATAACACTACCCAAGATCTCACAGCAAGGAAGTAGGGTAAGCAGGATTTGATTCCAAGTCTGGAATGCCAGAGCTCACAGTATCACTATACTAAGTGGTGCAGAGTTGTATATTTGTGTGTGTCCTGGTGGTTGCTCTCTGAGGCTCCCCGTCTCTCACTAGCATGTGGGTATCTAATGCCTGCTTGCATGAAGGAGTTGCCCCTTTTGGCCCTGGCTCACTGGTGTGCTAGCAGCTTTAATGCTCTTTCTGCCATGGCATGGGCACCCAAAACCATCCCCCAGGACCCTGGTGTTCAGTGCCTCCCAACCAGCCAACACTGACAGGAGTGCCTGGAGATGCACATGGTGAGCTGGGAGCTGCTGACTCCCCCCACCAGCTACCGTCTCCAATGCTGTGGCCTCATTTTAGAGGCTCAGCCCAGTCATGTGGGAAGCTGGAGCCAGTGTGGCGGCAGGGAGGGGCAGTCACGAGACCTCCCTGCATCAAATGGTGCAGCTGAGACCAGGCAGGCCTATGCTGACCTTTGTCCACAGACTGAACCTCTTCTTGTGCTACACAGGAGGCAGGGAGACTGGACTTTACCCCTCATGCTCCCCTGAGCTTGGCTGGAGGACTAAAAGAGAGCCCTGGCTCCTGGGCTGAGGAGGGAGAAAAAAAACTCTTACAGGGGAGGCCCAGCCTCAGTCCTAAGAGGAACACAGGCTTGGGAGGGACAGCCTCTGCCTTCGGGAAGTTTTCAGTCTGAAAAATCTCAGCCTCTCTGAGCCTCACTTTGCCCATCCAGGAACTGGGGATGACAGTCTAGTCGGCTGTGCGGGTTCCAGGAGTAACCATGGTGTGGAAGGATGGGCATTAACATGGCATCTTACCCCATGTGTAGCCACAGCATTCAGGCAGATGATGATGATGATAATGGGAAATATTCATTGAGCACTTACTGTGCCTCAAGCCAAATGCTAAGTGCATTCTTTACCCGATTATCTCATTTAATTTTTCTGAGAGGTCTGGGAGGCAGCTATCATTATTATTGTCATTTCATAAACGAAGAAACAGATTCAGTGTGGTGGACTTGCCCAAGGTCTCACAGCTGGAGAGTGAGGGAGTGGAGGTTTGAGCCTGTTCTGAAGGTTTCACGGCAGGCCCTGCAATTGTATGAAGATGGGGGTCTTAAGGTAGGGACCCTGGGAGGAAGAACTCCATCGAGGTTGGTAATGGTGCTGGTTCTGGGGTCCCCGCCCTCTGAGCCTATACCAAGGCCTTACTGGTGAGGGCTGAGGAGCGTCCTTCATCAAGATGAACCAAGCGCCTGCCTCTGGACTTTTGGATTTGATCCTCACAGCAGGGTGTGATTTATTCCTCTTTTACAGATGAGGAGACTGGGACCCAGAGAGGTGGAGTCAGTCCCCTGGGCAAGTCAGCAGGGTGGTGCAGTCTCAAACTCAGGTCTCCTGACTCCATGTTGACATTCTTTTTGCTAGAGGCAGGTGTCTTCAGGTGACTTCAGAAGAAAAGCCCACCCCTGGGTTGCTGGAAATGTGACTGAGGTGGAGGGCAGCACCCAACCTCAACACCGGTGTTAGCAGCTGACGTGGACTGAGCACTCACTCTATGCCTGGTGCTTGGTGTGTTTGCGCAGCCTCAGAACCCTTCTCAGCACAGTGCTTCAGGCAGCCACTGTCCGCCAACATGAATAGCACGAGTGTTCCATTCAGATAAGCCAATGTTAGTGAGCACCAGCCATGAGCCAGGCACTGGGCTAGGCCCCAGGACTGCAAGGGAGAACAAGGCCACTGTTTGGGAGGCAGCTGTGAGACAATTGTGCTAATGTAGGGGAATGGCTAGACTGTGGGGACATGGACACAGGGCCCTGAATGTCAAACTGAGGATCTAGGAAAGGATTCTTGGAAGCAGTGATATTTAAGCTGAGACTGAGGGTTCAATAGGATTTAGCTGGGCAGAGGAGACAAGGTGGGAGGGAAGAGTTCTAGGCTGGGAGAACAGTACCTCCGAGGCCTGAAGCAGGAGGAGTACAGCCTGTCTGTGGGACTTAAGGATGCTAAATGTGGCAGAGGGTGGGGTATGGGTATGAGGGGTCAGAGGGCAGGGTGGGGCAGGGCATTCATGCAGGGCACTGCGTGCCGGGATTCAAGGTCTGGGCTCAACCCTGTGGCATGGGGGTCCACTGCTCCAGCTGCCTGGCCCCCATTCCACATGGTGCTTTCCTATCTTCAAGACCCTCTCACATCAGTCAGATTCACCCAATGCCTCTGGGCAGTAGGTGGAGCAGGGGTCACCATGCCCGTTTTACAGAGGAAGTAACAGAGCCTCAGAGTTGCCAGGCTGGTCCATTTTCCCTGGATGGTAAGAGGAGCAGGGGGCCTGGGCCCCAGACCTCATTAAGCCCATACTGAGCTGAGGACCTGGACTACTTGCAGGACAGTCAGTGTGGATTCTTGGATGATGGTATGGGGTGGGGTAGGAGTATAGTCTGGTTTTGGAACCCCCTGGGCGGGCAGGATAGGGTGAGGCTCCCCCCAAGGCTTTAAGCTGGAGAGGACTGCTGTTGCCTCCCTCTTCAGTCCATCCCCAGTGGCTGGCTGGAGTGAGTCAGCCTGGATGAAGTCACCCATTTCCCCGCAGCCTGCGCCCCCTGACCTGGGAGGCGCCTGCCAGGGGCACCAGCAGAGCCTGAGGACGGGCTGGGCAGCTCTCCAGGTTCCTCTGTTGCAGCTGATTTAGGGGAGCTGGAGGTGTCCAGAGCCATCAGAGGCAGCTGGGCGTCTGGGGCCTGGAGGCCCATAAGTCATGCTGCTGCCTGCTGTTCCCTGCACTGCTCCCCAAGAGGTCTGTGATGACTCGCTGGGGACTGGGCTCATCAAAATCAGTTTATGCCAAAGGAAATTAATTTCTGTCTCTCTGAGGTTCAGTGTGGGGAAGGGAGGGCGGCTCCAGAGGCTGACTTGCCTGTGACAGCACTGTTGGGGGGGGAGGGCGCTGGGATCCAACAGCATGCCATGGTGGCACTGGTCCCTGGCCCTGCCCTTTCTACAGAGGGGGCAACCAAGGCTTCAAAGAAGCCTCCTAGTCTTGGGGACAAGAACCCAGATTTTGTTCTTTATTAATTCTTTCTCCCCTTCCTCACTCCTTCCTTTTTTTCTTTCCCTCCCTATTCCTATATTTATGGAGCACCCGCTATGTACTAGGTGCTGTCCTATGTGGTGGGACATGATGGTGCACAAGACAGAAAAAGCCTTTCTCTCATGGGGCATACATTCTGCTTGGGTAAGATAGACAGACTGGTAATAGATAAACAAGAAAATATCAGACAGGGAAGAGTGCTAGGCGAACATTAAAATGGAGGGATGTGGCCAGTTTACCTAGTGAGGTCAGGGAAGACCTCCCTGAAGAGGAGACAGGCAAGCTGACACTCGAGTTTCAAGAAGACAGCCATTCAATTTGAAACAAATTTACTGAAAATCCAGCCCTGTTGTGGCTGGTGCAGATGCTGGGGTAGGCAGAATGTATTTCAGGGAGAGGAACCAGCACATGAGAGGACAGAGAACTCCTAGCTGAGGGCTCCCCTTGTGAGTCTGGGCTGCTGGCTGCACCCACCTGTATGTCTCGGCCAGGGGCCTGGCTCTGTGGCACAATGGGGACAGGCTGGGATAAATGACTCTGCTTCCTGGAATATCTGTCATACTAAGGTAGACTTTAGTCATTTAATACATTATTTTTATTAGGAACAACCATGAATTGCTTATGGGGAAATTCACGAGACTCTTTTACAGAGATGTCAAAGAAACCTTGGGTGAGGCAGCTGGCCCAGACCCCCAAGGATCTGTGTTCACTCTTCCTGAGCCCTGGGGTTCCTTTGTGGTGAAGAGTGAACATCTGGGTCAGTCCTTTCCCAGCCCAGCTCTCCTTGTGTCCCTCTCTCTGTCAGGAGCCCTCAGTGGCTCCCCATTGCCAGTAACAAGAACAACAGTTCTCAGTTTTTGAGTGATTACCTAGTCTGGGCATAGTGCCTTTCTGTAAATCCTCAGTACAACCCTGATAGGCAGATACTATTATTATTTCCATTTTACAGATGAAGAATCTGAGGCTTGGAGAGGAGAAGAGATTTTCCCAAAATCTCTGGTTGAAGGCAATGCTAGGATTCAAACTCAGGCCAGAGGCCTTAATTGGCACTGCTCATGGGATGGAACCTGGTGCCTTCCCTGTGGTCACAGCCCCTTTCTTATCTGCTCTGGATCCACTTTTCCATTGTTCTGTGCTCTGTAGACTGAGCAAACAGCCTCCCTGCTGCTCCCCAAGCCCCCTGCATGTTTGGTTTTTTTTGGTGGCTGGCTTGTGCAGGGAACTGAATCTGTAAACCCATGACCTTGGTGTTGAAGGCCACGCTCTAACCAGCCGAGCTAACCTGCCAGCCCTTCCTGCACAGGTTTCCACCTCAGAACCTTTGCCTGTGTGGCTCCCTCCACCTGGAGTCCCTCGCCTCCCCATCTTTCTTTGTTGGAACCACGTCTTCATGGTTTGTTCTGCTCTTCCTCTTCCATGAGGTCATGTGCTTATTCCCATAAGCGAGGGGGCTGCCCTTTACCTCTTATGTCCCCCCAGCCCCTTCTGTTTGTGCTGCTCTCTGGGCCCTTATCATACACATTTTGTGTGCCCAGGAATTTGGAGTATGACAGACATTTTTCTGTTACATTTCAACTCTGTGATCCTGGGAGGGCAACCACCTTTGTAAGCCTCAGTTTCTTCATTAGTAAAATAGGGTTGCAGTGGGGAGCAAATGGATGATGAATTAAAAATACTCAGCATAGGGCCTAGTTAGCACTGAGTAAATGGCAACTATTGTTACGTAACTTCTTCCAGCCTCTTTTTCTTCATCTGTAAAACAGGGGAAGTACAGTAATTCAATGCTCCTTGTAGTGCCATCATAGAGGATGGCAAAGGGTGTCCGAAGCGCCTGGCCTGTGGTCATCAGTCAGCTGACGTCTACCCAGAGAGGGCAGATCTAGGGATTCACCATATCTCTGTCCCCTGCAGGCCCAGCCCAGGGCTTTGTGGCTTGGAGCCTATTTTTTCAGTTGAAGTTGAGGTGGATTTACATTTCCAAGTGGCCTCATTCAGTCCAGGCAGCCCTCACACCCTGGTGGGGAGTGAAGATGACTTGAAGGTCTTTGGCACCCATGAGATCTCCATCATCGTCATCATAACAATAATTGCTTTTTTGATATGGCCAAGTGGCATTTTCTTTATTTTATGTAACGTGCTTTTAGGAAACTTTGCTGTTTTTATTGATCTGTAACCTATTGTTTAAGTATGAACAGCAGCTGTACACATAGCTTCAAGCAAGGCACCCAGCTCTCTTCCAAACAGACTGCAGCTTGAAGTCCTTCCTGAGTAGGAATTTAGGAGCTGCCTCTGCTTAGCCTCTGCTCACATGCCCATCATGGGGGTGGGGGAAGACCCCAGCTCCTTCCTTAGAGGTGTTGTCCTCAGTCACCTTCACAGGGGGCACTAGATCTGAGTAGCAGTAGCAGAAAGATGGGCTGACCCTGGGGCAGGCCAGGAATGCACTTTGAGGTGGGAGAGGGGGCTGTTTCAGAGGGTAGGGATTGACTCTGCTTTAGAAGTGCAGAGACAGCCAACGGGAGGCTGGGCTTGGTTATGTCTCCCTTTTGGGCCACAGCAGTGGACATGGAGCTTCTAGACGAAGGGGCTCTGTCCAGAGGGCAACCCCTAGTGTGAGAGCCCTGCAGCCTGTGCTGGTCCCCAGGTACAGATGCTCCTGTCCACCCAAACCTCTCTACTGGCTGGGGTCTGAGCAGCAGTTTGGGGACAGTGGACAGAAGCTAGAGAGATTAAACAATAGGCTGGAAAATTGGGTGTAAGAAGAGAGACATGGGGCAGCTGGCCCTAAAAAGACCCTATCTTTGTCGTTTTTTTTTTTTTTTTTTTTTTTTTCGTGACCGGCACTCAGCCAGTGAGTGCACCGGTCAGTCCTATATAGGATCCGAACCCGCGGCGGGAGCGTCGCCGTGCTGCCAGCGCAGCACTCTACCAAGTGCGCCACGGGCTCGGCCCAAAAGACCCTATCTTTTTGGTTCACAGTGTCTGAGGATTTCAAGACATCCTTTGCCTGGAGGGACAAGGAAACCTGGAGCAGCTGGGCCTTCAGGTGTCCCCATGGGGCCTGACAGCCACTCCTTTCCTCCCCAGCCTTCCATAGCCCCATGTGCCTAGGGACAGCAGAGGCCTTGCAGCGAGTGACAGAGCAGATGGTGGGTGGTGGAGGGAGGGGAGAGAACTCCTTGGGCCTTTCTGGGCAGCCACTACCTCCTCCCTTGAGTATTGGGAGTCCAGCCATCCTTCTTTTGCTTTTGGTTATTCAGTCAACAATGTCTTTTGAGAGCCCCCATAATCCAGTTGTGCTAGAGGCTGGGGTCCTGGGCCCCAGAAAAAATATGTCACTGTGGAAGTCCTCCAGGGACTCACCATAAAGAGAGGGGAGCCAAACCAGTGGACAGCGAGTTACATCTCAGACAGACTTAGGGTTGGGAATACTCACAGGAAAGGCCCCTAATCTGGTCTGAGAGGCCAGAGAAGGCTGCCTGGAAGAAGTGACTTGCTAGGTTCCAATGATAGCTCCTCCACCTATTAGCCCTGTGACCTTGGAAGAGTTACTTAACCTCACTCTGCTTTATTTTCCTTATCTTTAAAATGGGAAAAATAATAGTACCTGTTTCAAAGGGTTGTTGGGAGGATTCAATGAATTAATACATGTACATCCCTTAGAATAGCACCTGGCACACAATAAATGCTCTATAAACATTAAATAAAGAATAAAAACAGCTACCACTAGGAAAAGCAGCACTGGAGGAGCAGATGGATGGGAAAGAGTGTCCTAGGCAAAGAGAACAAAGGTCTGGATGTGAGAAAGCAGGCTCCTCTAAGGAACTCCCTTATGTCCTGTGTCACTTGATCAGGGTGACTGGTGGCTGTCTAAGACTTGGGCTGGTAACTGTGCCTTTCCCCTCCTCTGCCATGGTGTGGTCTTGGAGCAGGGCAGGCCTTGGCCTAAGATGTGACTGAGTCCACGGGCCCAACCTTGCCTGCTTATCCCTTCCTCTGGCAGTACTGCGGCTCCCGTGAACCAACCCGAGGCCCGACAGGGCTGGCCGGTGCTGGGGACTCTCCTGTGAGCATCTAGAGCTCCCTGTTTGGTGGGGAAGCACAGAGGAGCAACTGGCCCAGCCCAGGGCCAGGATCAGGACAACTTTTCTGAACAATGTTCTGAAGGAAAATGAAAAGTTCTGCAGACCAGTGGGGGAAGAGAATTCCAGGCAGAGGGAACAACCTGTGCAAATGTTGGGAGGGAGAAAGAGATCCTGACTCAGAGGAGACACAAAAAGACCTCAGGTGGAGTTGAAGCTCTGGGCTTCCGGAGCCCTCTTTAGGCAGGTTTTATCAGGAGGTTTGGATTGTCCCCCTTGCCCTCTAACCCAAGCACAGGTAGTGGCCTAAGAGGTTAAAGTCCAGTCTTGCTCCAGGGCCAGCCCAGGAGCCAGGGCTAGGGGGGCCAGTTGCCCGAGTCCCTCCCTCCCACTCCAGAGCTAGGAGTGTTTGGCAAAGCAACAACGCAGCCTTTGTGTTTCTCTGTGGGTCTAGGCACGTCTGGCCCAGCCTAGGCGGCTGCTGGTTTCAGTGCCCTGTGATCCTGGCTGGGTAGAGAGGGGTGGGGCAGGCAGGGCATGCATCCTCAGGGTTCTCAGTGTGGCTGCCTTATGTCTTCTGCACCCTCACCAGGCTTCCCAGATGGGGATGCCTGTGCCATAGAGTACATGGGTATGGGTGGGCCTGGCAGTGAGGACCCACAGCAGGTAGCACTGGTGGAGGTTTGCACAGAGGTGGTAGGTGGGAGCCAGGCATATCTGAAAGCTCCTGTTTGTCACAGCATGTACCCAAGGGGTTTCCCAGGGGGAGTCTGTGAGTGTGCATTTGGGGGAGGATGTGATTTGGGGTGTGAGGGGTCTGGGCTTTAGCACACGAGCAGCCCCCAGCCTGCTCAGAACAGAGCGCCGCTGTCTCGGCTGTGCCAACAACGAGGCCTCTCTCTCAGTGCATAATGTCCCCTCTGTATTGTCTGCTGTACTGCCGTGGTGACGATAATTTTAAGGCCCAAATCCTTTTTGTGGGTGGGGGTGGGGGTGGATGGAGGCCTCTGGGGTGGGTGGGAGCTCCTGGGCCATGTTTCAGCACTGTGTGTGGGGAGGTCTGGTGTGTGCTTGGGGCCTCCCCCTCCCACTCACAACCCCACTGGGGCAGCAGGGGGAAGTCAGGGACTCCCAGAAGCCTCTACCAGAACCCCCCACCCTGTAGTCCTGTGATCCCTGCTCTGCCACAAGCCCTCCCTCCTCCCCCTTCTGGCCCAGACTTCAAGGCCTGGGGGCTGGGACCTCTTCAGAAGAACTTGGGTTAGCCTCTTTCGGTCACTGCCTGCCTCTGCTGATCCAGACTTCCTTCACATCTACCCCTAGTCTTTCCTGCTGTGGGAGCAGTAGACCAGCAGTTGTCAACCTTTTTCTTCTCAGGACTCCTTTACATGCTTAATAATTATTGAAGGACCCCAAAGAGCTTTTGTTTACAAGGGTTATATCCAACAAGATTTGCCATATTAGAAATTAAATCTGAGAAAATTTAAAAACGTATATTTATTCATTCACTTAAAAATAACAGTTCAAGGGTTTGGATCCCTCAACTGGCGAGCTGCCAAAAAATAAAAATTAAAAAAATAATAGTAATAATTCCACTATAAGTTATCATAGGTAATATATTTTTTTGTGAAAAATAACTTTATTTTCCAGAACAAAACAAAATTAGCAAGAAGAGTGGCGTTATTTTTACATTTTTGCAAATCTCATTAATATTTTCTGGCTTAATAGAACAAACAGGCCCCTTGGGGCTGAGCTGGATTCTCATATCTGCTTTTCCTTTCAGACTGTTGTGATAAATATACTTGTGATTTTGTTGTTGTTGTTGAAGTATATGAAGAAGACCTGGCCTCACACCGTGTGTAGTTGGAAAAGTGAGGAGTATTTTAATAGTCTTTTCAGATAATTTGATGCTACACCAAAACTTGACAAGTGGCAGTTTCCCAAAGGTTAGTTGTTATTTGGAGTCTGAAACTATATCAATGAACTTTTCATATTTTGTTATATTTGTTTATCTTGCATTTCAAATGGATCTTTTACCCATGCATGATTTTGTAATATCAAACATTGGTCATTTAGAAGATATTAGTTCACTGAGGTATACAGATTTCTCAAGTGTTAACACATTTCATTACACTGTATTAAATAATCACGTCCATTGATATACCACTGGTTTCATCAGAAACGTACTAGAAAGCTGTCAAGCTTATGATGATGCATGCAAGTATTCCAAAACTAGAATTTTCACTTTTAAAAAATAGAATTTTATCATCAGCAACAAATACTGTTAGTTGTTTTCCTTGAAGTGACTGAATCTATTATTTTTGAGAGAATAACTACCAGATATGCAAGTTTAAAGTTTGTAAGTCTTGTCAGGTAAAAATGATGTTCCATAAAAACAGCAACTAGTTCATCTCACAATGCAAACAACGGCCCAAGTGCTTTTCCTTGGAACAAGCATCATACTTTGGTATGTTACAGAAGTGTTTTATGTGAATTTCTCATATCATCATATACAATGTTAAATAGATGTGTACCCAAGGGTAATAAAATGACTAATTTCACTGCTTAGCTTCAACAAGGGCATTCTTAAGTGACACCAGCCTTTTTTTTTTTTTTTTTTAAATACAGGTACCTGAGGGTGATGAATACAATGACTCCTAATACAGTTTAGTGTCACTTCCTTGATTTGTGTAAAGGCACCAATGGTTTTACCCACTATCGCTTTTGTACCATTAATGCAAATTTCGACACCGTGAAGTCAAATAATAGAAATTATTATTAGCAGCAGTATTAGTAAAATTATTATTAGTAGTAGTATGTAAAATCATTTTGATCTCACCTACCCCTGAAAAGGTCTGGGAGACTCCCAGGGGCCTGTGGACCCTGCTTTGAGAATTGCTGCACTGCTTACTCTGTCTCTTTTGCTCTCAGTGGTGATGGGCCGTGTCTTACGTATTGCACTGATTAGGACACTGAGATCCAGCGGAGCTCCACATGGGTTCTCATCTCTCATTCTAACACTGAAGTGAGAATTTTTTTCCTGGTAGAGATTGGGGAGACTTTTCAGGGGAGGTGGCATTGATTTTGATGGATGGGCAGGATGCCAAAATGTGGGGACTGGGAATGCATTCTTGGTGAGGAAACAGCATTGGCAAAGCTCTAGAGAAAAGAACTCAGGATGGGGTCAGAGGTAGGGGCCTTGAATGCTAGCCTGGGGCAATGAGTACCACAGAGCAGTGCTGAGAGATGGGAAGCAATGGACAACGTGTGCCCAGAGAGAGTGAGGGCCAGAGAAGAGTGCCCTGGTCCTTCACCAGGAGGCCTTCCCAAACCTCTGGGCTATGTCCTCCAGGTGGAGTTGACGTGTGGCCATTTACATGGACTGACCCTTTCTGACCATGATTGGCAGAGTGTGGTCTACTGCCCAGACCCCCGCTGAAAAGTGTCTCTACAGGTTTCTGCACTGGCGCTCAGCTTCTTTTCTCTTTTGTACTGGCTTCTGTGGTGAGAGTGAGTGCCTCACCCAGTTTCCTGCACCATGTGTAAGTGTGAGGGTGACCTGGGCAGAGGAGGCTGCTGAGGGGAGAGATTGGTAGTGGTACATGTTGGTGTGTGATTAGGGAGGAGTTCTTGACTGCTTTACCACAAAAGACCTGCTGTCACAGGCACTGATGGCTGGGCCCATGTCCTGTGAAAGAGAGGGTCACAGAGCCTACCCAGACCCACTCACGGCCTGGCCTTCCCTAGTCCTCTTCCAATGGCCTCTACCTGTCCCTGAGCTACTGGGGCTCAGCTCCTGCCAGGCCTGGTATGGGGAGACAGACCTCAGCTTCTGTTCAGAACAGGCTGCACACATCCTGCTAAGTGCATTTGTACTGCCGAACTGCATACCTGGGCCCGCCCGCACCATTTGTGCCACACACATGTTCATTGCCGTGCTGTGCAATTCTTTGGGTACATCCTGTGCTGTCTGTGTTTGTGACTGTGGTACATGACGTGTTCTGCAACACAGACATTTGTGAGCGGTGTACCTAGCCACGCACATTGAACCGTGTGTATGTTTTTATTTGTGCCTTCAGCTGGGTGGTACATTTGTGTATGGATGTTTTGTGTATCTTTATGGAGTGTTTTTGTGTGATAGTTTGTCCATATGTATCTTGGCCCAGCCCCAGGAGAAGGGCAGCTGAGGCATGGGGTGGGGACCATGCTGGGGTAGGGAGCCCACAGCCAGGAGGTCTGACCAGGAATAGACATGTTCTCACCTGCCCAGAAAGCATCCCAAGTCCTCCAAGAGCCCCTGTCCAGTTCTACCACCCCAGCCAGTCAGGGTGGGTGGCTGGAGAAGGGGACACGAGGCAACAAAACAACCTCAGCCCCACTCTTACACCTTGCTGGCACCTAAGCCTAGTGGTGGGGGCCCGGTGCCCTGGGCCTGCCCCCTAAGGCTCCAAGCACTTTGTGTTGTGGGGGTTGGGCAAGGGTCCAGAGAAATGGCTCAGTTTGGCTCTTGTGACCAACTTTAGCTCTTTGTGGGCCATCAAGGCAGAGCTGGCCCTAGGCCTTGTTGGGGCTGTGGCTGCAGAGAAGACCAGTGCCAATGAGCCAGGCCTGATGCTAATCTCATTACATGTGTCATTCATTTAACAAATATTTACTGAACATGTGTTATGCTCTAGGCCCTGCTGTAGGTGCTGGGAATATAGCAGTCACCTTGCTGAATTAGGGGTGAGGGGAGAGGATACTGCTCTTGTGCATTTTACAGATGAAGAAACAGATCCTGAGAGGCTAAATGATTTGCCCAAAGTCACAGCCAAGCTGAGATTTGCAACCAGGCCTGCCTCCTGCCACAGCCCCCTCCCCCTGCACTTCTCCATCCTGCCTCTGATGCTCACGATTACAGACCCCATGTCACTGAGCTAGGGCCAGCAGGGCAGGGGGTGGGGCATCAGTGCTCAACCAGTCTTGTGCCCCAGGCTATTGGCTGATGCAAGACAGTGGGTACAGCAACTAAAGAGTGAGCTCCCAGGAGCTCTTCAGGGCAGGTGGGTTGCCTGGGGCGGGCATAGAGGTGGTAAGGTGGAGATTGAGGTATGGAGAGGAAGTGGATTGAGCACTTTGTGTCTCCAGGGTGCACTGGAATCCAAGGGACCACCTCCTCTCCTGAAGTGTGATGTGGGATGGGCCCCTGCTTCACTCTGAGCCTCATCTTCCTCATCTGTAAAGTGGGCACAATAATTGCTCCTCCCGGTGGTGCAATGCTCATGGCATGGTGTCTGGCACCCAGTAGGGCAGCTGGGGGGATGGGGCGGAGCTGGAGCCTACAGAGCCTCCTCAGGGTTCTCTGTTCAGCTTAGGAAATGGGTAGGGGGTAGGGAAGAGGAGGCGCAGATGTGTGCTTGTCTCACACGAGCAGCCGTATTTAGCCACCGAGTCGGGACTGAAATATTCCTGAGGGAGAAGAACCCTGAGGCTTCAGGGCGGCAACGGCTCGTCAGTGGGGAGCGGGGAAGGGATGTTGTCACCATCTGCCTCGTGTCTGTCTGTGACTAAAATAATACTGGGGTGAGACTCGCCGCAGGCACGGGCCCAGCCGCAAGGTTCCCCGGAAGAGGGAGGGGCTGGGGTTCTGGAAACCTTGTGGGGAGCAGTGGCAGAGAGGGGCCTGCTGGGGGCAGCTCTCGGCCTAGGCTGGGCCCTGGCCTGCTCCCCTCCTGAAGGGCCACAAGAACCCATGGGGGGTGCATTGGCATGGACATTTTCCTGGTGGGGGATCAAATTCATGAGTGTAAAACCAGGGGAACCCCAGACCCGCTCTGGGGTCTGCTCCATAGGTGAGGCCAGGCATGTGCTGAGATCTCAGTAAAGCACGGGCAACAACAGAAACAAAGCAAGAGAGATGGACAAATTGCCTGATTCAGCTTCCATGAGCTTATCTAGAATATTGAAACCAGAAAATGTAGCAAGAAGCTATTTTAATTTCAGCCGACGTATAAGTTTTGGGTTTATGGTTTGCTGCGGTTTTTATTTGGATAAAATATGGAGGATGTTCCATAATCTCCTCAGGGCTCCAGGCTCTGGGGATTGAGTGCCTGCCTTTCCCCAGTGGGCACCGTCATCACATGCCAACTGCCTCTAAGCAGTGGTACCTCTGGGCCTAGGCAGGTGTTCCTTCAGGTCGGGGGCATGGGTGGGAGCCTGACACTTGGCCTCTGGCTGAAGCAACCACATTCTGATCTTTTGCTATGGGTCTCACCAGACACGACCAGTTGGGTATTTTTGCTTTACAGAGAGAACAGTCCCATGACCTCGGTGGTTTATTTTAACTGCAGATGCACCCTCACTGCCAGTTGCTTTGTGCTCACACAGTAGAGGGCTGTCAGTTCAGCAGGCAGCACTTGAGCCCCTACTGTGTGCAGACCCTGAGCTGACACAGGCTGCACCCACCCTCAGTGTACAAGGTAGAGAAGGATGTAAGCCCCATAGGAGATCAGTTATCTGGGTTCCAAGGAGGGAGGTGGAGAGGTCAATGAAAGGGTGCCAGATGTGGCAGGAGACCATGACTATTGTCCTGGAAGAGGTGGCAGATGCACTCAGTCTTGAAGAGGAGACAACAGCAAAGGAGAGTAGGGAGGATGCTCCAGGCAGAGGGAACCGTGTGTGCCCAGATCCCCCCACCCTTGTGGCTGTCTCCCTTTGAGGCAAGGGTATCTACATCATAATTTTAGCTGCAATGTGGAGCCTTTCTTGCATGCCGGACCCCATGCTAACTGCTTTATGTGTGTTTTCCCAGTCAGTCCTTACCAAAACTCCATGAGGTCAGTACACTTAATTCCCATCTTACAGATGAGGAAACTGAGGCTCAGAGAGGTCTAGTAACTCATGTAAGAGTTAGAGGTATGGCCCAGGATTACTCTGTGTCACCCCTGCACAGTGCCCTCATTCAGAATGCAGCAACTGAGTACCTACTATGCTCAGGCCCTGAGCCACCATGCTTCCTGCATTTGGGCCCCAGCAGCACACTCCAGAGAGTCCTGAGATGGCTGGCATCTCTCATTTCCATCTGGGCACAATGACCAAAGGAACCTCTCTCCAGGGTGTAAGTATGTACGTATGGGGGAGAGGGGTGCACGTGGGGGCCTGGACACTCCTGCTTTACAACTTTGAGTAAGGCTCTTTCCCCTCCAAGCCTCAGTTTCCTGTAAGATGGGGCTATGATACCTGTTGTGCTGGCTCATGGGGAGGATTAAACGTGAGAGCATGTGTGAGAAGTCCTCTCTGAGTTCAGTGAGCTCCCACACTGGACTGACTCTCCTCAAAGCACGGGGAGTGATCTTCCCAGAACAATATAGTCACCGACCTTTCCCTTCAGCTGACAGGCTGCCGCCGCCACAGCCGCCAATGCCCTGAATTATTCAAGACCCTCCAGGCCTCTGTGGCAGCTCTTCCCTCTTGCTGCATACCAGGCTGTCAACGCCAGCCTCTGTGCCTCTGTGCCTCTGCCAGGGCTCTGCTGACCTCAGGGCCCCAGAACCGTGGCCTGTTCAGGTGGGGCATGAGTGTGATGGGTGAGGTGTGGTTGAGCGTGAAAGAGTGACATGAACATGTGAGAGCATGAGGGTGTGACAGTGTGTGTGTGTGTGTGAATGCATGCGTGGTAGTGTGTACAAGAGTATGACTGTGAGTGTGACTGTGTGAAGTGTGACTGTGTATCACTATGTGAGAATGACTGTGTGGGAATGTGTGACTGGGTGAGGGTGACAGTGTGTGAGAGTGAGACTGTGTGAGAGTAACTGTGTGTGTGACTGTGTGAAGGGGACAGTGCATTTGTGTGACTGTGTGAGTGTGACAGCGTGTATGTGAGACTGTGTGAGAGTGACAGTGCGTGTGTCTGACAGTGTGAGAGTGTGTGACTGTGTGTGTGTGTGACTGTGTGAGGTGACAGTGTGTGTGTGTGACTGTGAGGGTGACTGTGTGTGTGTGTGACTGTGTGAGGTGACAGTGTGTATGTGAGACTGTGAGGGGGACAGTGCATTGTGTGACAGCATGAGAGTGTGTGACTATGTGAGGGTGACAGTGCATGTGTGAGACTGTGTGAGTATGACGGTGCACGTGTGTGGCTGTATGAGGGTGACTGTGGGAGTGTGCGACTGTGTGAGGGTGACAGTGTGTGTGTGACTGTGTGAGAGTGACAGTGCATGTGTGCGGCTGTGTGGGGTGACAGTGTGAGTGAGTGAGGATGCGTGCGGGTTATAACACGTGACTAGGAGTGGGTGTGAGTGTGCTGCTCTGTGTGTGAGTGAGTGAGTGCATTTGGAGCTTGGGTCCTCCTTAGACGTGGGGAAGCCAGGCTCAGAGAGTACACAGTGACCTAGGAGTCAAATTCCAGCCTGAGAGGCTAGGAGTCATCTCACCTTTACTTCCAGGGTTGCTTAAGGGCTGGGAGGGGGAAAGGCAGAGAGAGGCAGAGGTTTGGGAAGAAGGGTACGTAGTGGTTGGAGCATGGACAGGACCAGAGTTCATGGCCCTGTGGGGGCTCAGACCACTGCCAGTCAGGTCATTTCCTGACAAATTGAGACCCTCAGAGGACAGCAGTTCCCTCCGTTGGTCCCTTTCCTCCTCCTGGGCCTGGGAGAGAGGTGGGGACTGTTCTCTTGGATCTGTGGCCAGGTAGAAGCTCCCCAAGGTCTTAGGAAGGCTGGGGAGGGTGCAGTGCTGACCAGCACCTTGCTGGGGCCCCCCCGCAAGGCAAGGACAGAGCAGACCTCTGTCTGCCTGACCCTGCTCTGCCTACATGCTGGCCTTGCTGTGTGGGGACAGATGGAGTGCCTGGGGTGTGGAGGGTAGGAACTGGGAGCCTGCAGTATGTGGAGGTTGGAGGTGCAATGTGTGTTTGGTGTGAGTGTTGAGCTTGGTGTGAGTGTTGAGGTCTGCGTATTGGTGTGAGGACGTGGGAGGCTGTCTGAGTTTGTGTCTGTGGCTCTGAGGTTGTATGTTTACAAGCACTGTATGTGTGACTGTGTTTGTGTTATCTGCCCATTTGTGAGTACCCATTTGCATGACCATATGAGCATGTGTGATCTGGATTTGAGTATGTGTATGGGAAGGATGCTTTTTGTGTGAGAGAGGTGAAACATGATTGACAGGGTGAGGGGAGATGGGGGCCCACACTCAGCTGCACGGCTTCACCCTTCCTTAAGCCCTGCTTGGCCTGAGCTGATATCCCTCTGACTGTGGGGACCATGCTACTGAGAGTCTGATTGCCTGGCTTTGGCTGGCAGAACCTCAGAGCCTCATGGGGGCTAGCAGGGGGAGAGCTACAGGTTGGGGAGGTAAGGCAGGGCAAAAGACTTGATTATTGGGGAAGGGGGGCCAATAGAACTGGGTACAGAGCTAGCACTGCTGAAGTCTGATGCCTGGGTCCAAGTCCCAGCTCCTCCACTCACTGGAGTTAGCTGGAGCAAGTAACTTCCCTCAGTTTCCTCCTCAGAGCAATGGGCTTACATGCTAACATTACCCACCAAATATCCTATGAAGCTGCCTTCTTCTCTTGGTCCTGGGAAGCTGACCATTGCAGGCCTGGCCACTGGCCTGTCTGGAGGCTGGGGAAGGGTGAGATGACTCCTCCTCCCCCTCCCTGGGCCCGGGAGGCCTGACTTGTCCTACTTCACCCTCGCATCATAGAGCTATGCATGCACACAAATGTGGAGGGCTCATAGGCTAGCAGGTCATTCTGTCCATCCCCCTGCATTCTGGAAGGGTCAGCCCCCAGCCCCCAGACCAGGGACTGTTCTCCATTTCTCAACTCCTTCTGTGGTCAGAAGCAGGAATGGGGGGAGTCCTGCCCATCCCCTCTCCTGACCTTCCTTTCCCCCTCTGTAGAGCAGGGGCATCCTGGGGTGGGAAGATTGAGTGTCCCTGCTGCCTGGTCCTCAGAACTGGCTAGCTCCCCCAGTGCCCCTCACTCCCCCCACCTGCCTGCCTGCAGAACTGTGGCCTGGGCAGCTGTCCGGCTGAGCGGGTTAGCAACACAAGACAGATGGCGAGGGATTATCTCAGCTTCTCAGAGCGTGATGGCGGCAGCGGCGGAGGTGTGGGAAGGCTCTCACGCCCTCCCCATGTGTGTATACATGCACTCACAAAAACGCACACATGCACATGCAGCTCCCCACTCCTGCCCCAGACCCTGCCCAGCCTCTTGCTCTTCACGAGGTGGGTAGGGAGGTAGCAGGAGAGATGAGATTTCGAGAATTGGTGAGAACCGTGGGACTTGGCAATCCTGTCTCTGCCCCACTCGGCTCCCAGGCCAACAGGCTGAACCAGCTGGACCTCTGAGAAGACCCTCCCAGGCCTTTCTTGGACTCTGCCCCTGCCTCTAGGATTTCTCTGCAGCTGCCTCCACTAGGAATGGTACATTCAGGAGGTCATGGCTTACAGAGAAGCCTGAGACCCAAAGATGTGTGAGCTGTGCCCAAAGTCACTCAGCAAGTTTGCTTCATTGGCAAGCTGAGTTGTGGGGGTAGAGTCTCTTACAGGTCTAGGAACTGGCTTTGGGGTCCCTGAGTCCTCTGTAAACAAGGTGTGTTTACCCCAGCACTTGGTGCTGCAGCCCAAGGTCCCACGGGGGTGTGTCACAAGGACAGCTGCACGCATGCAAGGACTCACAGGCACAGCCTCTCCTTTGCATACACTGGCAGGCTTCGGGTGAAGGCTATTTGGAGTTGAGTGACAGAGCCGGGTCTCCAGGCTATGTCACTGGGAAAGAATTGGGGCAGGATTAGAACCCCACTAGAGTGAATTCTCCCACCTGTCTCCCAATTTGCTACAGGCAGACATGGAGGGGCTTTCTCTTCAGCTTCAGCCACAGACTGAGGCCCCCCCCACCTTCATCCAGCCCTTGACAGCCCCCACCCCCACAGTCCTGAGTTATCTGTGCTGGGTCGCTGGGAAGGAGTGTGGACCAGGAAGCTGGGCCAGATTTGCGAATGGCAACCCCAGGGGACCCTTTTCCCAGCATGGGTGGGAGGGGCCGGCTCAGTGGGGGAGGGCAGAGCAGAGAACTATGTCAGAAACTGGTTCTGCCTCACAGCTGCCCATGTCCAGACCTCTCCCCACTTCCTAAACTGACTGAGGGACCCAGGAGTGTGGACTAGGGGCAGTGTGAGGATGCTGGGGGTGGACTGGCCCCACTCCCTGCACAGAGCAAACCCACTCCTCTGGGCCCTGAGGCTTCAGCCTGTCACTGGGCTCCCACGTGTTCCTGTGTGCCTGTCCAGGTTGTTAGGGGAAATGTGATCTCAAGGTCACGCTGGCCTGGGGGTCAGCTGCGGAACCAACTGGACATATCTCTGAAGCTGCATTATCTGTGGGCTTGCTGAACTTGATGTCACCACCCACACTGTTCCTGTCAAAGACAAGACTGCATCCCCCAGGCCATTAGGTCAGCCCCTTTTATTCCATTGGTTGCCTCTTTATAGTCTGCCAGGACCAAGCCCTTCCTCCCCACCTCCAGTCTGAAATGACCCCTGACCACACATCTGGGTATTAGGAGGTGGGTACACCGAAGAGCACTCAGCTGAAACTACCACCTGGGTTCAGGTCAAGCTCCATCTCTCTGTTCCTCCGGCCTCATGTTGGTTACTCATATCCTGAGGATTGGGCGAAGCTGTGTCTAACCTCCTCATCCCCACTCAGAGCTTGGCCTGGGGGGACCTACATGAAACCTGGCCGGTGGAGAGTGGGGGGAGCGTCTGGGCCTTCCTCCCTTCCTCCCTCATTGGTGGGACTTTTCGTTTTCTTAAGCTTTTATTTATATTTATTTATTTATTTGGGGAGCGGTTGGTCGGAATGGGGGTCCGAACCCGTGACCTTGGAATTATAAGGCTCTGCTAACCAACTGAATTTTAAGGTTTTAAAGTAACATTCTAAAGAGGCACCGTGAGAGCCAATCAGAGAGCTCATGTAAATAACGGCACGCTGATTGGCTGTCTCCTTCACGCCCTTTACGAAACTTAACTTCATCAACTTAGGCAAGATTTTTCTGTCTGGCTTCGTGCGCTCCGCAGGAGGCTGGGCCGGGGGTCACCAGGGCCATCCCCCGGCCACAGGCTACCCGGACCGCCAAATGGAGCTGTACTGGGACAGACGGGGGCGAATGCACCCCTCTGGCACTCGGGGGTTTATTTTGGCACAGAATCCCCGCGGGGGTGGCCCTGGGAGTGAGCCCCCGCTCTTCTCTGTAGGACCGCCGCAGAGCCGGCTGCAGGCCGCGGGTATCGAGCTTGGCTAGGCCGGATCGATATCTGCCCGCCGGGCTGATGCGCGGGGGAGGCGGCTCGACAGGGCCGGCTCGGCGGCAGAATGATGGCCTCGCAGCCCCCTCTCGCCCACCCCTTCACCCAGCACTCCGCGGGAAACGGAGGCGGGGAGCTGGCGTGGGGATCGACGGCGCGGCCAGGGGCAGCGACCCCGCCTGGCTCTGGACCTCGGCCCTCATGGCGGGGGCGGAGTTAGCCCAGGGTCGCGCCCTGCTCCCCAACCGCCGCTAGTCGCCACCCCCACTGTCGCGCGTCCCTGCCTGTATTTCTGCCGGTATCTCGTCCCCTTGCCCTATCCTTCGCCTTCCTCCCACTTTGATTTCGTGTCTCTGGCCGTGAGGTTCCTTCCTGCCTTCTCTCTCTGTGGGTGTCTCTGCGTCTCTCTACACTCCATCTCCATTTCTCTCTCTGTCTCTGTCCCTCGGTCTCTGCTGAGGTCTCCCGCCTCCTGCTCACTCTCCCTTTCTCTCTTTGTCTATCCGGCTCTCTCTTCTCTCCTTCCACTGACTCCCCACCCCCCCCCCCTGTTTGCGACGTCCCCAGGGCTGGCAGGTGGGCGGGGCTGCCGCCGAGAGGGGGTGAGGGAGGGAGACGCAGCCTCCCCCCCCAGCTGTTAACCTTCACGCTTCAGGCCTCTGCGGAAGGCAGAGGAGGGGGAAAGCCCAGCTGCCAGCTTGGCGGAGGTGACCGGGCGGGGGCTGGGAGCGGCCCCTCCCTCTGGGCTCGTCTCTGCGGAGATCTGGGGCCGGAAGGAATGTGCCGGAGGGCGCCTTCAGCAGAGGGCAGGGAGGCAGTTGGCGGATGGGTGGCCTCCTGAAGGCTTGTGCTGGCTGCGCGGGTGCCCAAAGGGGGGTCTGAGCGGCGCTGGCCCTGCCCGCGGCCCGGCCGGACGTGGGGGCCGGCGTGAGAATCCCGCCCATCTGTGAGCCGGCCTCACGCCGTCAGACCCAATTTATCTCGCCGCCAAAGTTTCACAGCCATCTGCTCGAGTGGAACGGCTTCCAGCGCTGGCCCCACCGGGCCCCCCAGCCAGCGCGGGGATGTTTTCCAATACGACAGCATCGCGCCCCCGCCCCCCCGCAAGGCGGGGGTGTGGGGGGCGGCGGTGCGCGGGGCTGGCAGGCAGCCCTCTCCCGCGAGCGAGCCGACCCTGAATTTTAAGCGATTGATCAGGAAGCGCAGGCCGTTCCCATCACTTAGAGCAGCCAAATGCGACGGCGCAGGGATTTCAAGGGGCCTTTGCGGAGGCGGTAATGAGGTCACCGTCACCGCGCCAGCCCGCTGGCAGGAGGGGGCGAAGGTCTGCGGCCAAAAGTGTGTACATACACCTGGGAACACAGCCACACCTGTATCTACGTGACAGCAGGGGCCCCAGCGCTGACCCAGGAGAACTCGGCATTTGGGTCTGAGCTGATCATTCACCCCCTCCCCCTTCCAGCAGACGCGGTCAGAGAGACCAAGCTAGAACCTAGCCCTTGCCCCATCCGTGATCACCTCGGACAGTTTCGGCACAGGAGCCCCAACCCTCGCCCTCTCCCCGCTATGTACCTAAAATACACACATCTGGGCGCCTGCCCATCGCACTGCTGAACAAGCCTGCCCAGACAGATGTACCCCAGGCCCCCGGTAATCACACAGGTGCACACATTCCAATTACACACCTGACCGCAATACTCATCCCCCCCCGAAAAACATGCACACAGGTACTCCATCATTCCCAGCCTAGCACCGAGGACCACACGAGCCCCCACGCTCCCCTCTCCCAAGCCCCCGCGCTTGCTGCCGTGTCCGCGCGGGTGGGCGCCTCCACCGCCGGCCAGGCGGCGCGGGTGCAGACCTCGAAGAGAACAAAGGCCGGGCGGGTGGCAGCGAGGAAGACTGAGCCCCCGGCTCGTCCTCCTTGCGATGCTCGTCTGTCTCGGCTCCGCGGCCACCGCATCGAGCGGCTCTGATTGCGGAGTAAATCACCGCGATGATCTGAATAATTATCGTCTCCTGAAAAGGGAAAAAAACAGGGAATAAATAAAGAGAGGAGAGAGCAGCCACTTGATTTCTCGGAGCCAGGGGGTGGGGTGCGGTAGGGTGCGTGTGGAATATATCGGGGTGGGGGGTTAGTGGCCCCCTGCAGATCCTAAGGGCTTTGGTTGGAATGCAGAGCAGGTGGGGGTGGGGTGGGCCTCAGGGCAGAGATTCCTTCCTTAGAGGTGCAGTTAAGAACCTGTCACCCCTTCATCTCCCCAGGGCAAGTGAGGCCCACTGGAGTGCCCACCCCACTCCAGATGGCCTCTCTCTGCTCTTCACACAATCTGGCCCACCTGACCTGTAGGTCACCCTCCTGTCTCCAGGGCTCTGCCCAAGCCTGTCTGCTCCCTGGAATGTTCTCTCCCCACCACTCTGGCTTGCCTGACTCTCCCTCTCTGAAGTTGAGCCCCAGGCTACGTCCTTGGAAATTTCTTCCTGACTGCCCAGCCCTCCAGGATCCTCCTGTTCTAATGTTCCAGTGTCTGATTCCACACTCCCTGGCTGATTTGGGTGTGTTTACCTGCTCTCCTCAGCTGGATGGCAGCTCTGGTGGGAAGCAGCTGTGCTTTAAACAAAATAGTGATAACAATAGCAGCAGCTACTGCCCCATCCTGAGCATGACTGGTGTGCCAGTCCTGTGCTGAAACATCCTCTCACTGTGGATCTTCCCTAGAATCCTGTGTAGAAGGTAATAGCCCCATATTAGCAATGGGGAAACTGAGGCTTAGCAAGAGTGAATTTGGATTTCTCTCCTCCAGGATTAAAATGCTGGTCATCTTTCTACTTTTTGTTTCATCTTTTCTACATCTTTCTCCATCCTTTCTGCTGCATCTACTGCATCTACTACAGTTCCCCCTGTCCCCACAGGCTGGAGGAGGAGCAGTTGAGCACCATGACACAAAGACCTCAACTCCATCTTGCCCCGCCCCCACCAGCGCTGCCCACTCCTGCTCCTCCTACTCCCTCCCTTTTCCTAGCCTCAGGAAGAGTGCCATCCATGCATTATGACCCCCAACTTCCCAAAGGGCACGACCCTTCTCCACAGCCCCAGCATCAAAGGAAGGACAGCTCAGCCCTATGATTCTGCCTGAAATGGTTCCAGATGTGGGGCCTGCAGGGGCCTGCAGAAGAGGCAGGGTGAAGGTTTGGCACATAGCTGGGTTTCCTCCTGGAGGCTGCCCTGGGGGAGGCCAGCCCAACCCCCCCTCCTGCCCTTGGCACTTGGTTAGTAAATGGGAGTAGAATGTCTCCACTGGTGGGATGATGGTTCAGGGAGGGTGTCTACCAAGAGGTTGGGGAAGGAGGACCCCTTGCAGGGCCTGGGTGTCTGGGGAAGGAGAGAGACAAATCTGTTTAGGGTTTGCATTCCATCCTCTATGGGGGGTGGGAAGGTTGCTGGATCTGGGTCCAGGAGGCCACATCCATGGCTGGGTTCTCCAGACTGTGTAAGGAGGCCCAGGACTGAGTGGTTTAGGTCCCCTACAGTCCTCCTCAAAGAAACAACTTTGTAGTTGAGGGAAACTGGGTCAGGAGCCCCAAATTGGCTCCTGGCTAATGGTGCCTGTGGAGGCCTCTCCCATGCAGATTCTGATTCAGAGCTCCAAGTGTTCCTGGGGGCATGGAAAGGCCTGAAAGTCTTTGCCTGTGGCTTGGGCAGAGGAGGGACAGGTGAGACATGATGTTGGTTTAGAGATGCATCCAGGTGGTCCCACCTCTGGGTGTGGATGAAGACAAGGCAGGGCTCATCCTGGCTCTGAAAAAACCTCACCCTCTACTCCCCAGCCCTCTCTGGGGCCCAGGGCAGCATCTCCTACCCGGCAGGGAGGCAGAGGTGGCCAGTATCTATGGGGTGGTTCACAGGCACCTCTTCCCCCCCCCCACCCCCATGACTCTGCCAGCTACTCTTGGCTCTCTCCTCCCTCTAAGAAACAGCTGTTTCTTTGGCATCTACTATGTGCTGGGCACTGGAGGCACAGCAGCCTGGGGTCAGAGTGCTCAGGCAGATGGGGAGACATACCCACCCACCTACACATACTCCCACCTACACATACTCCCATAGGCTCTTCTCCCCCCCCCCACCCAGTGTGGCCCTCTGGGAACCCTGTGGAAACAGTAATGAATGTGGCAAGAACTTTGGAATTAGACAAAGCCAGGTTCATACTCTGGCGCTACTAATTATTAGCTGAGAGCAAGTCAATGAACCTCAGTTTCCATATCTGCAAAGTGGGAATTATAATAGTGTATGTTTCATAGTAGGCCTGTGAGGGTTCAATGAGATAATCCAGCTGCAGGTGCTCATCATTGTTAATTATTAGGGAGGGAGGTATGATGAACTCCAGGGTTGTTTCTTGGCCACTCAAGGGCAGCCCCTCCATGGCATGGCTGGTGTCCAGCCTCTCTACCTGGGGTGGAGGTGGTTGGTCTTGGCAGGTCCTTTGAACTGCCCAGCCCCCTACACTCCTGAAAGCATGGTTCCCTTACCTGCCACAGTCTCTCCCTACTAGCCTTTGCTGGCTCTCACTTTCTCTCTGTCTGCCTATAATTCCATCCATCTGTGTTTCTTTTTCTGTTTCTGCCTCTCCCTAAATATGCAGGGCTCTCCCCCTACAAGAACACCCCTCCACTCCCACCACACATCCAGCTCAACTCAGGCACAGGCAGACCCAGGCCCATGCACGTAACAGTCACAAACATACCCACTCACACCTGGGTGCACACAGGCAAAGACGTGCAGAGGCAAAGTGGTAGAGAGATATACCATGCAAACACTCACACTTGAGTGCACGCAGGCAGGAGGACAGCCAACCAGCCAACACACACACACACACGTGCACGCACGGCACAAATAGGTACAAAGAGGTACGTACAGACACATCCAGTGACAAACATGCAAAGACATGGAAGCATATTGCACATGCAAGAAACCAACTCCACACATGTGCATATATAGAATGGATAGGCACAAACAGATACATGAGACACTCAGATACACACACACAGGACACACAAGCACATTTGCACAGTAAGGACACATACATGCACACACACACACGTAGGCACATACCAGCTCTCGCCCCCACCCCCCCCTGGGAACTGGCTGACCGCCAAGTACGGTGCTTTCTGCTGGGTGTGCACAACCTTTCACAGGCTCTAATTGAGTCGAGGGTGATTTATAACACGGCAGCGCCCCTGCCCGAGTGGGCTGCCCCCTCCTGCTGCAGCCCTGGCCAGAGCCTTCGGCTGCCCCCCACCCCCCAGCCCCCTGCACAGGGTCACACACACAGGCCCCTTCAAGGAAGAAGGGGGCCTTTTCCTCCTTGCCACCAGCTCCTTTCTTCATTCTTGCCTTTCTCCTGGGCCAGACACTGGGCTCCAAGAGGTTATGCCTTAACCTACCCACCCCCCCACCACCATCAAACCAAGTATCACATAGCCCAGCTGTTGGCAGACCAATCACAGCCTTTCTAACCTGCCTTGTTAGGGACAGCAGGACCTTGACTGAAGATCCCATGTGCTTCCTGAGTTGCAGCAGGAAAAAGTAGATTTAGACATAAGAAGGGACTTCCTCAGTGAGTGGAAATGGAGGGTGGGCTCTGATCAGTAAGGGTTGGGAAAGCCTGGTTTCAGGGCCATGGAAGAGGGAAGGGCCACCAAGAACCTTGCTTCCTGCCCCTCCATCTTTTTTATTTTTGGTTGTTTTAGCAGCTGGCTGGTATAGGGATTGAACCCTGGACCATGGTGTCTGCCCCTCCATCTTTTTGGGTAACTGAGCTGACTGTGACCCTCCCTCCCAGCTGTCCCCATGGCTGGTGTAGCTGGACCTATGATTAACTGCATTAATTAGGCCCTGAGGTTTGGTTCATAAAGTCCCCTTGTCCACCTAAGAAGGAGCTGCAGGCAGGGCTTTTGTCCTTGGTGGTGGTGCTGGGGGGGAGGATGCACCCTGACCCCTCACCTCTGACTCCAACATGGACCAGCAGCTCTAACCATGGACTGTGAGCTCAGGAGCCTCTTGTGTTGGGTAATGCTGTTAACCCATTTGACAATGGAGGCAACCATGGGCAAAAGATGCCAAGTCCTTGCTCAAGGGCATACAGCTGGTTCAAGTGCAGCTGGGGTTTGAACTCAGACAGCAGAGCAAAACATGCCTAACCTGATCCAGAGCCTGATCTCACAACAGAGCCCCATCCTCCCCTCAGGACCCCTGGTAATCAGGAGGCTGCTTTTTGGAACAAGAGAGGCTCCTCGGAGGGGCTAGACCTCCCCATTCCCAGAATTGGGGTTAGATTACAGCATGAGGGACTCAGATTAGATTTAAGAGGGACCTCCCCAGTGGTAGAGAGATTGGGAGCCAAGAGAAGTGTGTGTGTGTGTGTGTGTGTGTGTGTGCGCGCGCACGCGCATGCACACAGTGGAGGGTCTGGGATGCCCGCAAGGGAGTCCCCATGATAATGGCAGCCAACATTTAGTACTTGCCTATTGAGTCTCAGGCAATCCCATGGGTGAGGAGTCAAACCCCATTTTATAGATGAATAAAATTGAGGTTCTGACAATAGAAGCCATCTGCCCCAGCCTCATGGATTCAAGGCAGCTTTACCCACACCCTGTTCCACTACTATGTCCTGGGATAGGTAGGCTGATCCTTTGGGCTCTGTGGCCCAGTGACACCATCTCATCTTTGCTGTGGATCAACCCATCCCTTAGCCCTCCCAAGAACTCGACAGAACACACCGGAACACCTCTGAGTGAGGGTGTGAAGTGGGTGCCCATATGGAGTGTGTCTCAGAGACTCTGTTGGGCTGGGGATGTGTATTTGGATATGTGTTCGCCATGTGACCCAGGCCTGGGTGTTTGCGTGTGTGGGTGTCTTTGGGACTAGATGTAGTTTGTGCTTGTCTCTATATATTCCTGCATGTTTGTGTTTGTCTGTAGGTCTCAGTGTGTATCAATCTGTGTGTCTCTGCACAGCCTGTGTGATGTGTTTCCTCCCCATTTGTCTCTCTGTGTGCGTGTATATGTGTGTGTGTATCTTTGACACATCTGTCTCTGTCGCACTGCAGGATGTGTCTCTTTGTGAGCATCTCTACAGCCCTGCTGGGTGTGTGTGTACCCATGTGGTTCCGTGTCCGTTTCCAAAAGTGACTTCAGATGTGACCGTGTGTGAGATTGTGTAACTGTTTAATGTGTATGTGACACACTGCCTGTGTGACTAAAAGTTACTGTCTGTGGGACTGTTTCAGAACTGGGATGAAGGTGGGCACCAAATTTGAGAGAGCTCCAAAAGAACCTCAGTAATCAGGAAAAATAATATTTTAGTGTACTAAAAAAAAAAAATCACAATTAATGCAAAAAAATCTACGATGAAAGAAATAAAAATATTAAAGACAAGATCACTATGCGTGCACGTCTGTGTGCCCATGTGTCCTGCCTCCGTGAATGTCCCTGTGACTGTGCCCTCCCTCCCGCGCCCCGCCAGGTGAGCCCACCCCCGCTCCAGTCACGCTGCGCTGGGCTGAGCCGCGGTAATTTCCGAGTCGGCGGCGGCTTTGTGTGCACCGGCCGCCGTCTTGGGGGCGGGGATGGAAGGGAGGGTTATTTCTGCCCCCCTTCCTTTTTATTGGGTCATTAACAACGGCCCGGACTGCCGCTGCGCACCCCCCCTTTCATGTCTGCCGCGCCTCCCGCCATTATCTCCCTCCGCCGCGGCGTAATTCGATGCCAATCAGGTTTGGGGCGCTGAGGCGGCCGATCAAAGCCGGGGCCGCGGCGCTGGAGGGAGTGGGGTCGGGGAGCCGACTGTGCGCCCCCGGGGTCGGGGCACCCACCGTGTGCCCAGCTCCAGCACGTGGGGTGAGACTGGGAAGTCCTCGCCCAGCCCAGGGAGCAGCCTGGGAGGACGGGGTGGCCGGACTGCGCGGCCAGCAGGACAGCAGGGCCTCTCTGGGCTTCAGGTTGGGGGCAATTTCCCGGAGGGCGTAGCCTTGAAAGATTTTGGCAACAAATGTAGAGATAGCAGAGAAATGGCCTTCTAGCAGAGGGACCAGCTTGGTCAAAGGCTGGGAGGCAGGAGCCAGCAGAGAGTGTTTGAGTAGAGGAGAATCTGGCCCGGTGGGATTCTTCTGGCTAGGCGATTGTGCTGTACGCCATGGCTGGGAGCAACGCGGGCTCCTGAGAGAGGGAGACAGAATCTGGCGATGTCCTCTGTCTGCTAGAAGATATGCCTTGACTCACTTTCCTCCTCTGGGAAATGGGGAAGCTATCAGCTCCCCCTCCGTCCTCCACAAGAGGTTAGAGAAGTGATAAACATGATAAAACAACCAAAAACAAGCACAACGCATTTCTGGAGCATTTACTGTTTGCCAGGCTAGGCCCTAGTCTCTGTTCATCCATACAGCTTCCCTACAAGGCTGGAACTCCTTTTACAATTAGCAATAATCATACCTCAGATAAATCTCATCTGCCACCATACTGCCACTGTGCAAAGCTGCAACTCCTTTTACAGATGAGGAAACAGAGGCACAGAGAGGAAAAGTGACTTGCCCAAGGTTCCACAGCTAGTAAGGGGCATGGCTGGGATTGCAACCAGGCCTACAGTCACAGGAAGCTGGTTCTTTCCTGGGAGGGTCCCTGCCCAAGCCATCTGCCCTCCTCCCACCCCACCTGGGCTCTGGTGGAAAATGGGGTTTAAAGTTTTAGAGTGGGCTGTGTGTGAAGCAAGTGGTTCCCCGATGTGGGCTGGGTGGGAAGTGGGACCAAAATCACCCTCCCCAAACTCAGCCACCTCCACTGCGTACAGCCCTGGGCCTTGGGCAAATCACCTGCCAACCCCTCTCCCTGCCCTAGTCTGCTTCTTCATCTGTAAAATGGGGTTAACACATTTCTTCAGCTGTCCCAGGAGAGTTAGTGAGTGATCAGATGCAGTATAAACAGGAGGTTTTATCACCATCAGCCAAAGACTCTCAAGGTGTGGGGGAGTGGTGTCTGCCAAGCAGTCCCGAAAGAGGATGGAAAGCCCCCTTCTTCCCCCAAAGAAAATGCCAGTGTTTAGTCCCAATGATTTTGGAGGGGGTTGTTCCCCCACCCCATCCTTGAGGGGTAGATAAATAGATTTTCTCTCCCAAATAGCGCTGGGTCTTCACAACTCTAAATATCTCAGACCTGAGAATGTTCTGAGCAAACGGTATACATAATACATGCTTCTGTTCTCAACAAAAAACAGGCCCAGACTTTGAGGGCGCCAGCCAGCAAGGGGACCCACCTCTGTCCTCAACACTCCCACTCCTCAGTTCTGGGCTCTGGCAAGCAGGGGTGGAGAATGGGAGTGGAGGCCCCCCCCAGCACTTGGTGTCTCACAAATAGCTTCCTGAGTACCTGGGTCGGTCTACATTGCACTGGGGAAATAGACGTGGGAGGCCCACAAAGAGAATGCCCAGTCTGATGGTGGAGACCTGTGAGGCGTGTTTTCTGCACGGGGTGATGTGTGCTGGCATGGACAGGGCTCCTTGTGGGCCTCGGGGCACCTTCTCTTCCTGGAGGGACAAATGAGCTGGATAAAGAAGGATGAATAGAAGTTCATTGATTGAGGGCTGGGGACAGGAAGCACATTTCAGGAACATTTGAAGCCAGGAAGCCTGAAAGAATAGTGCATAGTGAGTGTTTCTGGAGGTGGAGAGGCAGAGCAGGGGCTGGGCTGGAAAGGACTGCTGGACCCCAAAAGGGCAGAGCCTTGAAGGATCTTGGAGGTAATCCTGAGAATGCTGGGCAGCTTCCGAGCAGGAAGTCACCCTGCCTTAGCCTCTTCATCTGTGGTTTGGGCACAAGAATCCCCTCTGCAGGGCTGGATGGAAGGTAACGAGGTAGAGGAAGGGGAGGCACTGATGCTTTCAACCACCCCCCTCCTTCCACTGAGGGAGCTGAAGGATGAGCAGAGGGTGGGGCAAGGAGGCAGGATGTGGGAGCCGGGTGGGATGCTGTTCTCCACAGGGAGAGTTCAGGGATCCCAAACCTCCTTCCAGACAGGGTCTGGGCTGCCAGACAGAGGTGGCCATGATCAGCAGCCCCAGGTGACGCAGGCATGTGGCTTTGGCAATGTCTCCCACTGGGGCAATGAGATCTTGGTTCTGGCTGTGAGGTCAGGAAAACTTCTCTCGCCCAGGGGCCCCTTCTTGCGGCTGGGGGGTTCTGCAGTGCCCAGCCCAAGGACAGACCAGGTTCTTCTTGCCTCACTGTCAGGAGCCTCCTCAAGTCAAGCTTCCTCCTGCTCACACTCCATGCTCTAGGTGGTACAGAAGGGGAGACCTAGGGGAGACTCAGCCCACAGACGGGGGCCGGACTCTCTGCCTTGCCCAAGTCTGGTTCTACATCTTCTATCTTCCTGAGAAAGGTCTGTTGCCTCCCAATCCTCTATCTCTCCTGGGGCGTCCCTGCTCATCTGGAGCTGAGTGAGTGCCCAAGTGTGTTGGAAAAGGGGTGGGGGGTGGGGTTGGCCGCTCTGCACACCATAGATCCCAGCTGCCTCTGGACGCTGAAAAATCCAATTTTCTTCCTAATTGCCACCGCCAGCGTGCTCTTTCTCCTCACAGCCTACTTCTGCTTGGTGGCGCCTCTTCCCACCCCCCCACAGTCCCCCTACTCCTGCCTCCTACTGTCCACCCCACGGGCGGACACTGCCCCCCCTTGCGGTCACCCGTGTCGGGACACACCATATATCATGTCTGCAGTCGGGAGGGGCTCGGGAGCCGACTGGCCCCCGCCCTGGGCTCCCTGACGAAATCGTCCTTTTCTGAGGCGGATGACAGGTTGTGGGAACAACAGCTTGAATTACGGAAAGAAGTTTCCCCACTGAGTTAATCTGCAGTGGCTGGAGGTGACCTTCTGGAGACGGCGATTAATCACGGGCCGTGGCGGGCGCCGCGCCACGCCAGGCCCTTTGGGGGAATACTAATTCCACTACAAGATAAATCATAATTTGACAATAATCATCTGCCCTAATCACTCCAATTCTTCCGTTTAATTATTTGTATACACCGTGTTTCTTCACTGAGGACCCCGTGTGCCCATGGGTGGCAAGGAGATGGCCACCTGGGCACAGACACCCCCAGCCCCTCAGCCGGTTGGACCTGCTGGTATTCCTAGGGAGGCCTGACTCAGAATTGATAGGGATAATGTTGTAACTCAGAGATTTGATAGTGTGACTGGGGCAACTGAGGCTCAGAGAGAAGCCAGGTCTTGCCGAGGGTCACATGGCAAGCTTGTGGGGAGCCTGGCTAAAGACTAAGGCCTCTGATGTTCAGTCCTACACCGTATCTCATTGCCCAGAATGCCTCACTTCCACTGCTCTACTCCCTGACCTGCCGTCCTTACTCTCTGTGATGCCTGGTCCCACCCTCTGTCTGCCAGTGTGGACAGGTGGGTTGCTGACTGCTTCTACTCCCCCTATCCAAGCCCCGGGCCTGACTGTGCACTCAGGACAGGATCAGAGATCATGGACATCTGAGCAGCATTGCCTGAACCCACCTACCAGGTGCTGTGTGACCTCTGGCAGTTGGTGGGAACTATCTGCATCTGTAGCCTTTATCTATAAATTGAGTGAGGCTCTCTTTTTTCCAGGGTCGTGGAAAACTGGCCCAGTGTTGATATCAGATCAACAAGGGTGCTCACACGGGCACCCACAAGTGTGCTCACAGATGCCCGCCACGGCCTCTTCCTATTATGTCAGGGCCCAGCCACTGGAGCTCTGCATTTCCCACCTTCACTTCCCCTCCCAAATCTGACTCCTGGTGCCACCATGCTCAGCCCTGGGGTTGGGCTGCCAGGAGAGTCCCAGGGTCCTACCTCTGCCCCTGACAAGCCCCTTGCAGGGGGCTGGCTGGGCTGACGCTGGCTCTGGCTCCCTGAAGCAGGAATCAGGGTGACTTAGTGTCTTTCTTCTTCCGGGCTGTCTCCTGGCACCCCATGGTGAGGGATAGCAGCAAGGGGGGGTACTATGAGGGGTGCTGGATCTGGGATGGCCCCCCATATGGTCCACCATGGTCCACCTTTGTGGCAATGTGAGGGCCAAAAGCCTGGCTGGGTGTGTGCTGATGGGGCTACAGCCATAGAGAATGATATGCTGATGATAATGAAGATAATAAAAGCAGTGAATGCTTGTTCTCTACAGCAAACTGCCCCGGGGATCTCCTAGTCCCAAGGACAGTTGATGTTAGGCTGATGGTGAAAACATAGCCCTTATACTCAGGGTGCCCTGGTCTCAGTGAAGAGTTGTGGCCTCTTTGTTCAGATCTGAGAGAGAAGAGAGAAGCAGGGAAAAATATGAGGGTACTTCAAAAACTTCATGGAAAAATTCATATTATCTTTCAATTGTATTTTTCCATGAACTTTTTGAAGTACACTTCTACGTACCAACATTTATGGAGTCCCTGCCGTGGGCCAGGCCCGGTGCTCAGCTTTTTGCCTCCTTCACATCACTGAGTCCTTATGACCACTTGTGAGTGAGGTGTGATGTCAGCCCCTTTTACAGGTGGGGAAATCAAGTCTCAGAGAGGTGAAGTCACTTGCTCAATGTCACCAAGCTTGTGAGTGCAAGATTGAGATGTGAACTGAGCCTTCTCCTCCATTCTGTCCTGTCTCCCAGAAATCTGTAAGTCTCTCATGCCGTCTGACTTCCCACTTTGCTGCTGTAGTTTCCCTTCACTCATCCTCAGTGGACACAGGGCTCCCTTCTTCTCTGTTCTTGGCTGGATCTGCGCCCCTCCACCTCCACTCTTCGGTGATGCCTGCCTGGAGGAGGGGACGTATGTGTGACAGGCAGTGTCTTGTAGTCCAGTGGCCTCCATCTGATGCTATTTCCTGACAATACTTTTGGGGCCAGAATTCCCACATACCAGGCAGGGTTCTGGAAGGCGGCTGTGTAGGAGTACCCCATCTCAGCTATAAGAACCCAAGGAAGGTCATTTGTCCTTTCTGAGCCTCAGTTTTCATATCGGCAAACCAGGAGTAATAGTAATACCTGGCGTACAATAAACACTCAATAATTGTTACCTATGAGTATGAATATTAGACTGCATGGTGAGGTCACAGAGCGGTAAGCCAATTGTCGCCCTCCTCTGGACTGGCCCCTAGCTTGCCTTTTTGGGGTGTTCAGGAGGGGGCGTCACCCCTGCAGACAGCATTCCACTCAGAGAGGCCGCTGGGCCATACCCCTCCCAGCCAGAGCCAGCCCCCCTTCCTGCCAGGGGGGTTGCGGGTGGGGGGGCTGGCTGGGAGGTGGTGGAGCTATGGCAGGAGAGGGGGGAGGCAAAGGTTGGCCGAGTGAGGAGAGATGGCCTGGGGGGAGAGCAGCTGAGTCGCTGGGGAGGGAGGGAGGCTGTTGCGCTATAAATACCTCCCAGGTAACAGGACCCATAAATGAAGGGAGGGAATTAGTCACATTCCGCGGCGCCTTGGAGAGAGGACGGGGAGCAATGACCTGAATCCATGGTAGGGAAAAAATTAGGCTAACCTTGCGACGAGTTGCGGGGGGGAGTTTAGGGGCTGGATGCTGTGCCTCCTCAGAGGGGGCCTGAACAGACCCTGCTGGGCAAGGGCGAGGGAGGAATAACCATGGCAGGAGGGATCTGAAAGGGACATCTTGTCCATTCCCATGTCCAGATGTGTCAGAAGTGTGGGGGTCCTTTTCTTCTCAAAGATTGCCTGGCCACTCTCAGAACCTCACACCCATTCCTTCCTGGAAGTCCTTCCAGGGGTCTAGCCCTGGTCTTTCCTTATGTCACTCTGAAGCATTTCCGTTTGCTGCCCTCACCCTCTTCAGCCCTGGCTCTCCCTGGGGCCCCTGCCTTGTCATAAATGTAGCTCTGGGGTCATTCCCTGGGTTCCTGCTTCATGCAGAAGGATCTTTGCTTGGGAAGGCAAAAAGGACATGTCCTGCTTTCTCTCTGGACTCAAGCTGGCTGGGTCCACTTGTCCCTCATCAGGATGGTGACCATGGCCTGTTCTCCAGTCTCCCAGGCTCAGCTTTACCCCCTCTGCCCCCCTCCATGGCTGCCAGAGCAGCAGTCAGTGTAGGCCTCCTTTGCTCACACCTTCCCTGATCCTCTCAAGTGCAGTCCAGTCCCCTCGGCCTGGTATAACAAGCCTCTAGGATTGGCCTTCAAGCATCTTTCTGACCATGTCTTCAGACTTGTGCTCCCTCACACCCAGTCTGCCAGTCTAAATTCTCCAGAACAGCACGGGCTGTTCTTTTAGCCTAGGATGCCTGCCCCTTGCTCTGTCTAGCAGACTTGCATTTTCTCCCAAGACCCAAACTTGAGTCTGAAATTCTCCCTGCTGCCTCCCAGCTGAGTTGGGTCCTCCCTCTCTGTGCTCTAGAAACACTTCCGCAGGGGTAGTTAGTGCTGGAAGTGGTTAAGATCCGAGCTAGAAGGCCAGCTCTGCCTCATAGTAGCTATCTGGCCTCAGTGAATAAATGAGTTCCCCTGTGCCTCAGTTTCCTCATCTGTAAAAAGGGGGTTCTCACAGTACAGTTTAGGTGAGATCCTGCATGAAGAGGGCTTAGCATACACTCAGCGGGTGGCCGTTGTGGGGGGGTCACAGTATTGATCACACTGTTTCTGTGTCTGCCTCCCCTGCGGGCTGGGCTGTGAGATGGGGGGAGGGGGGCGGGGGTGGTGCCGCGTCCCCGTGTGACTCGTCGCCGCAGCCGCAGTGGCCAGCTCGCGCCTGGCACTGAGACTGTCGGCAAATGTTTGCTGAATTAATGAGTAGGGGCTGTAGGGAGGGCTTGGGCTGCAGTTCCGCCTGGGCTGCTGCAGCTGGGGCGCGTGTGTACATGCGTGTGCCCCCAGGAGTGTGAGTGAGGGGTGTCTGTGGGTGGGGGAGCCGTATCCGTGTTCCCGGGGGTCTGGCGGCGCCGTGGGCAGCCTGGCGCGCCCGCTCCCTGGGGTCTCCGCCGAGTGCCTGCCTGGCTGCGGGACCCCGTTGCCAGGAGCAGTCAGGATGCGGCAGCGTCTCCATGGCAACGCGGCATCTCGAGCCTCGCGCCGCCCTCCCCCGGCGCCCCGCAGTGGGCAGGAGGCCGAGCCTGGCAGCCCCTCCCGGCCCAACAGCCAGCAAGCTGGGCCAGGAGGCCGAAGCCTGGTGGGAGGGGCTGAGAAGGGGGCTCCTTAGTTTTCCAGGGATGAGAGGCGGACCTGCCTTTACTTCCCTCCCCATCTGGGGGAGGTAGATGATATGAGGGCTCTGTCCTCTGTCATGTGCGCTACCTCTCCCCTCCCTCCGCCAGGAAATCAGGAACAGGTCCTGGTCAGGGCAGGAGACCCTCACTAGCTAGGGGACATCTCTGATCTAAGTCCTGGCTGTGAAAATGGCACAAGGATCCAGGCTAGAGGGGCTGTTGTGAGGGGCACCGAGGCTGTGCCAGGGAAGTACTATACTGTTCCAGGGTATGAGTGCAAGCCCAGTGACTTCCATCACCCACCCAATGCCCACTGATGTCCCCACTTCTCACAGATAATGTCCAGGTCCCCAGTGCCTGCCATGAACCTTTCCAATGCACCTTTGCCCTCTCAGTCATGCATATCCTCCAAACCCAGTCAGTGCCTCCTACTGTGTGCTCAGTGACCCTCAGTTTCCAGCCAGTGCCCCTGGTACTCAGCCAAAATCTTCCCGGTGCCCCTCAGTATTTCCCAGTGTCTCCAGTTGTTATCCAGTATCTCTACAGTGCCTACTCGGTGTTTTCAAATATTCACTCAGCCCCCCCTCCCCGTTACCACCAAGTAGTACCCTCCTTCCGGTTTAGGCTTGATGTCCCTCAGTGTCCCCCAGGGATCACCCACTGCCTCCAGTACCTGCCTGAGAGTTCCCTCCTATTAATCCACCCAGTACCAGCGCACATCCAGTGTAGTTCCTAGTACCGTCCCCGTACTCCTGTTCACCTAGTGCTAACCACCACAACCTCGTTCTGCCCGGTACATTCCCACCATGCACCACCTGTCCCACTCTCTGCTTCTAGGTAAATCCCTTTTAGCTCCCTTGCCCCTCTCCCCTCCCTCCCAGCCTGAGCTCCGCTAGGCCATAGTTCTAGCATCGGCCAGGAGGGGGCGCGCGAGCGGTCAGTCGGAGGCCCAAGCGCGGGGCGCGGCCGGGGTTGAGGTCGAGGGGCTGCATCCACGGCCCTTGTCTTTCAGAGGCTGAATACGCTCCCAGGGTGCGGCTGCGTTCCGGGGGAGTTCTGCCCACCCCCACCCCGCATCCTCTGCAAGTCCCGCGGGGTCGAGGCAGCCGCCGTCGTCGTGGTTCTGAGAGGGGGCGCGCGCCCTCTGGTGGCTGCGGAGCAGCGCAGCTCCCTGGGCTGCTGGGAGGGGGCGTCGTTAGGGGACTAGGGTGGTGTGTTAGTTCTCTCTCTTCCCCTGTTCCCTTTTCCTGGGCTTGTCCTTGAGCTGGCGGAGTGGGGTGGGGTGGGGGGTGGGGTGGTGATCGGCAATCCAGGCCCCTCTCTGGGGGTTGGACAGAGGGACTGGGGCCTGGGATGAAGGGAGAACTTTGACTAGGGAGGCTTGGGAAAGACTGAGGGGGCAGAATAGTGGTGGTGGGGAGAGCACTGGGTCCGCCAAGAAACGAGAGACTCACAGATGTGTTTCTACTCAAGAAGTCGTCAAATTGGGCTTGTATCGGTGTGTGCTGCTGGCAGAGGGCAGAGGGTGGGATTGGTGGTGATAGGGTGATGTGTCTCTATCCCAGGCCTGGCAGCTCCTGCCTGGCTCTAAGCCCTTAGGAATGGGATCCCTATTGACCAGCCTACCCCTCAATGACTCCATTACTGCCTGTGCCCGTCAACCAGTACCCAGTCCTCTTTTCACCTGCCTGGGCCTGTTTCCCAATCTTCAATGGTCCTGGAGTGGTGGGGGCACCCTCTCTTCATCCCATAGTGTGGGGTTTCCTCTCCTCTGAGTACGGGGAAAATCGATGGAGCTATAACAGGAGTGACCTAGGTTAGACTCCTGCAGTCTGTCATGAGTTTGGGTGACTTCGGCCTGTAGGGCCCTCCAGGGTTAGATCTGTGACCTTGTGCCCATCTCTGGGTCTGGCATCAGGATAGCAAGTGTCCTCCCAATGGATTAGTGAGTTCCCTTAGACTTATAGGTCCTTAGAGATGTCTCCTCCATCCTCCTCATTGCATAGGTGGGGAAACTGAGGCACCTAGCAGGTAAAGAATTGTTCCAGGATCACCAAGAGTAGCTGGGTAAGCATCAGAATAGTGAAAAGCACTGGTGTGGTCTGGGTTTGAGCTTGGGCAAATCACCTCCTTTTTTCTAAGCCTCAGTTTCCTCATTTATAAAATGGGGATAAAAACTCTACCTACTTTCCAAGATGGTTGTAAAGATTAAATCAGATGATGACAATGTTGGGGAGAATGGTAACAATGATCATAGTTATTAATAATGTTAACTGAGCACTCACTTTGTGCCAGGTGCTGTGCAAAGTGATTCAGCCCATGAGATGCAAGAGGTTATTATACTAGTTTGACAGGCATAAAGCCCCTGGCTCAGAGGGCCTGCTCTGAAGAGGCTCTCAGTAATGACTGGCCCACAGGCAGGGTGACAAAGCCTCTAGCAGGCTTGGTGCTTGACTCCAGGACTGTAGGATGAGCTCCAGAGTCCGCAGCCTGTGCGAGGGCTGGAGGGTCAAGAAGACCTTGGGCTGCCCCCTGTGCAGTGCTCCCATGTTTTCTAGGCCTGGATCAGATATCCGGCCCCTGGGAGGGCAAAGGCAGCTGACTGATGGAGGAAACACGCATCCTGGCCTGGGCAGCAGGATCTGGGGGACTTCCCCGGAACCTGGGGCCTTTCCTGAAAAGGGAATATCCAAGAGCAGGAAGGAAGGAAGTGGGGAGGGGGAGGAAGAGGAGGGAGGAAGAAAGCATGGACAAGCCCCAGCTGGGAGCAAGTTCTCTCTGGGACTGGCTGAGAAAAGAGGACATCTGGACTGGCCTGGCTGAGAGGCCATTTGGCTGGTCACCCTGGCTGGGGTTTGGATGTGTGTGTGTGGTCGGGGAGAGGGGGACAAGAAGAGAGGATATGAGTCTAGTCTAGCTCTGTTTCCTCACCTGTGTAACAGGTATAAGAACACCTCCTTTCTGGGCTGGATGGGGATAAAAACTGAGGTCAGGCCTGTAAAGTGCCAACCAGGCCTGGAACACAGTGGGTGCATCGTGCCTGTTAGTCCCTCTTCCCCAGACTGACTGCCTCATCTGTGAGACAGAAGCTCGTACAGAGTCCAGGGCTCCCATTGCCTGTGAACTCATGTGTTCATCCAGCAACCATTACTGAGCACCTACTAAGTGTTGGGGCCTGGGGCTATCACCCTGAATGGGAGCCAGTCCCTGCCCTCACGAACCCATCCATAGGAATGGAGGAAGGTGAATTACCAGTGATGCTGGAGAAGCACAGAGCCTGTGACAGTCCAGATGAGGCGCCTGACCCAGCCTGGGAGATGAGGGAAGGCTTCTTGGAGGAGGTGATATTCACGTCAGGACACAAAGGATGAGTCTGCATTAGTCAGAAGAAGGGGCCTGATGGAAAGAGGGTTCTAAGTAGAGGGAAGGGTAGGACAAAAGCCCAGGATTCAGGGAGAGAAGGGCTGTGGCTGTAGCAGAGTGTGTGGCAATGAAGGTGGTGACACAGGAAGCTGGGTCTTGGGGCTCATGGATAGGGCTGTGGATTTTTTCCTCAGAGCAATGCGGAGCCAGAGAAGATTCTATTTAGAGGTGGCATGATCAGACTGGGATAAAGCCCAAGGGAAGACACTCTGGGCCTCCATGATGTGACCTGCCACCTCCCTGCCCTCGCTCCCACAGCTCCTCTATGGGGGCAGCCAGACTAGAGCACTTGTGGCCCTCAGGTAACTCCTCAGGTTTCTCAGCCCTTTCTTGGCAAAGGCTCCTCCACTGCCTGAGCTGCTCTCCCTGCATTGACCCTCACCCATGGGCAGAGGACTGTGGTAGCCTATGTCCTCATCTGTCCAACACTTTCCCAGCCCTTCTGGAACGTATCTTTGTCCGCCCAGGGCTGTCAACCAAGTGTGTCCCACCTCCCTGGCCATGGATGGGCTTGTGACCAGGCTGGGTCAACCAGCACACTTCACACTCAAGACACTGATTGGGTCGGGGAAAGGCACATGACCTGAGTCGGGCGGTCAGAATCCTCCCTGGAGTTTGCTCTCTGCCCTGGGCGAGGATGGAAGCAGGGCAGCCTCATGGAGGTGGGGTCACCGGTGCCCCATGCTCAGGTCTGTTTGGTTTATTGTTCTGCTGTAGCTGTCTTGAAATTTTTAATAATTTTATCTTTGCACTTGTACGATGTAAGTGAGTGGTGGACAGTGGGGTGTGCGTGGGAGCAGATGAGAAACCTCCTGGATGTCACGCATGCCTGCCTGGGTTCCTCGCGGCTCCACGTGCACATAGAGATCGTGACACTCCTGAGTACAGAATTCTGGTGGACCCACGACATGTGGGAGCTCAGCAAGACTCAAAGCGAGTATATGGTAAGCACATTATGTCCATGACTGAGTGAGTGGGAACGTCTTCCATTCCAACGAGAATCTGCCAGATGCAAGAAGGCAGTGGCGTTCGAAGAAACACAAATAGCCCAGGAGCCCCATCACAGCCTTTCTTTTCTTCTTCTCTTTTTTTTTTTTTTTGGCAGCTGGCTGGTATGAGGATCTAAACCCTTGACCTTGGTGTTACAATGCAGTGCTCTAACCGACTGAGTACACGGCCAGCCCGATAGTCTTACTCGTGTTACTTCCCTGAATAATCCAACCACTGATGCTGACTGTGATGACACAGGGCAGGGAAAGATCAGGCAGCGCATGGTTCCATTTCTTAGTTCTTCTTGTCTCATCAGTAAGCCGAAGGTGGGGCATGTTGAGAGAATTTGCATGCATCAAGGAATGAATAAATGATCAAGTTTGTTTCATGCAGTTTTGCCACCATTCAGGTAAGAATGAAACGTGCACGCATGCACAAGTTACAAAATACAAATTGTATAATTCTGATGATTCTGCGTGTGAGTTAAACACCTTATATTTATGTTTAAAACTGACATTGCACAACATAAAGATGAATGGTAAAATTCATGCTAGTCATTTACATTTTTAATTTTTCTTTGCTTAGAATGACATTAAATAAATAAAAAAGTATGACAAGTTGAGAGATAGACCACATAGGAAAGGAAAAAGCTTTATATTTATATATCTATAGTTTCATATTTCAGTGCCTTTAATATTAGGCATTTTCCCCCTGCTTTTTTTTTTTTTTTTTGGCAGCTGGCTTGTTTGGGATCCCTTGACCTTGGTGTTACAAGGTGTCACTCTAACCAACTGAGCTAACCAGCCAGCCTTTCCCCTGCTTTTGAACAAGGTGCTCTGCATTCTCACTTTGTGCTGGGTCCCACAATGTAACTGGGTAGAAGACCCCTGAATATCTATTTTAGGGTGGGGAGCTTTGACTCCTACTTCTGTGGCATAGCTGCTCATGTATGAGGCCATCAGTTCCCTGAGCCCAGGAGAGCAGGCAGGAGACAGAACTGCCTCCTTTTCTATAACATACCTCCCAACTGGTGGAAGATGGGGCCTCAACCCTCCCTGGGGGTCCTTCTCTCTCCTGGCTGTGCCACAGTCCAGGATCTGGGACAATACAGGGCATCTGGGGGAAGCCAGACCCCTCAGGCCTGAAGATACTGCTGCCCCGGCCTTGGCGGGCAACTTCACTGACCACCAGGTTGTGATCCAGCCTGACAAGACCCATGGGGTTCCTGTTTCCCTCCCTTTAAGATGAGGCTCCCCAAGGGTAGGGCCTCAGAAATAGGCTGCTGTTGAGCTGGAGATGGGCTCTGTCTCCCCTCTCCCAGTGCCCATCCCCAGCTGGGTCAAGGAGAGGTGCTGGGATCTCTCCTTGGCTTGCTCTTAGGTGACAGTGAAAAGAGGAATGGAAAGCCCTGGGCAGTGACCAGCTGGCTGCCCAGCTGCCTGTATGAGGCCCTCACACTTGAGGGAGTGGGGGTAGCAGGGCAGGTAGGTGGGAAGAACCAGCCTTCTCACACTGGATCTTTGAGGGCAGTGCAGGGTCAGTTAAGACCCCTCCTCCCAATGTTTGAATTTGATTCTAGTCCCAGTCCCACCAACTCAGTTGAGCTCTCTGATCCTGTTTGCTCCTTTATAACGTGGGATAATGACTGCACCTGCCCCGAGAACTGTTGTGAGCTAATTCTCTGAGCATACTCTACTAAAGCACGTAGAGTGTAACTGGGCACTTAGAGTCTCCCATGCGAACTCCCCAGGTGGAAGAGGAGGTTGGTGATTCAGCGAGGCTTCCATCCTCTGCCACCAGGATCACCCTCCATTCCCTCTCCCTCTCCCGTGTCCTCCTCCTTTCCTCTCTACCCAACATTCCCCTTCCTCTCTCTGCTATTCTGCCAGCATACCAGGCTGGTGCCTGCTCAGGGCCTTTGCACTTGCTGTTCCCTCTGGCTGCAGCTCTGGTCTCCCAGATGCTTAACGACTGACCTGTTATCATTCTGTGGGTCTCAACATAAACATCACCTCCTCCAGGATGGTATGCGTGACTGCTCCAGTTGACATTCCCCCTCATGCGGCCACTCTGTTACATTTCACTTTTTAATTTTTCCATACTGCATGTAATGGGCGATATATTCTTGTTTACTTGTTTGTTCAGTGTCTTTCTCTCTTCCCTGCAGGCTGTGAGCTTCTGTGACCGGCAGCACATAGTAGGCGCACCGGACAGGCATGGCCCTGCTCTTATGGAGTTCACCGTTTAGTGAATGAGGCAGGATTGAAAAAGCAAGCAAATGTTTTGATACCTTTTTTGTTTATTATTTTTAATTGTGGTAAAATACACATAACATAAAATTTACCATCTTAACCATTTTTTTTGTTTTTCTCTTTTTCTTTTTTTGGCAGCTGGCTGGTATAGGGAGCAAACCACGGACCTTGGTGTAAACTGAGCTAACCAGTCAGCCCCCATCTTTGCCATTTTTAAGTGTACAGTATAGTGACTTTATATATATTCGTATTGTGCAGCCACCACCACCATTCATATCTGTAACTCTTATGTCTTGTAGGACTGAAACTCTGCACCCATTAAAAAATAACTCCCTACCCCTCCTCCTCCTGTCCCCTGGCAGCCATCATTCTTTCTGCCTCTGTGAATTTGATTATACTAGGTACTTCATACAGAATTTGTCTTTCTGTGACTGGCTTATTTTACTTAGCAAAATCTCCTCAAGTTTCATCCATGTTGTAGCATGGGTCGGAATCTCCTTTTTAAGGCTGAATAATATTCCACTGTATGATTATTCCACATTATGCTGTCCATTTATCTGTTGATGGACATCTAGGTTGCTTCCACCTCGTGGCTAATGTGATGATGCTGCTGTGAATGGGGCTGTACAAATACCTTTTCAAGTCCTTGTTTCAATTCTTTTGGGAATATACCCAGATGGGGAATTGCTGGATCATATGGTAATTCTATTTTTAACTTTTTGAGGAATGCCCTCAGAACCTTGTTGTTTCCTACGGTGGCTGCTTCCTTTTACATCCCCACCAGCAGTGCATGAGGGTTTTAATTTCTACACATCCTCGCTAACACTTGTTATTTTCTGTTTTTTTTAATTTTTAAAAATTTGTATAGTAACCATATTAATGGCTGTGAGGCAGTATCTTGTTGTTTTGATTTGCATTTCCTTAATGATTAGGATACACATTTTGAAGGAAGTCCCTTTTCTGAGAATGGAGAGTGGGGAGTTTCTTAGCTCCGGTGGTCTCAATGGACTCTTTGAGGAGGTGTATTTGAATTGAAGCCTAAAGGAAGGGAAGGAAGTAGCCAGTGGAGGATCTGCCAGAAGAACATCTCAGGGAGAGGGAACTTAAGTGCACAGGACCTGAAGTGTGGGTGAGCCTGCATATTTTTGCTGGAGAAATAGTGAATAATGGGCAAGGGGGTGTGAAGAGGAGGTTTGAGAGGTGGGCAGGGATGGGTAATGCAGGGCTTTTGGCCATGGAAAGGCATTTGTATCTGCAATTTATAGTAAACACTGGTTTCCTCAGGTCTGCAGGGGACAGAGGAATGATGGACAGGAAGACAGGGGCTAATCGGGTGGTGATGTCACTGTGCGTACACACAGGAGTGTGGTGCTCCTGGGTGTGTGCCATGTGCATGTGTGCACGAGGGGGCATGGAGTTGAATCTGGACACTCCCAGCAGCCCCGGATCATGATGTGATCTCTCAAGAATGGGCTGTGCCCGCTCCCGCTCCTACCTACAATGTCATTGATCGCCCTAGACATTGCTACTCCCTAGCTCCTACAAGCATCCTGCAACCAGCAAGAAGGTCAGGAACTCATAGCTAGGGGTTGAGGCTAGACTCCAAGAGTGACAACCAAGACTTTGAAGGTTTGGAGACAAGGGCTTGCCAGACCAGGAGATGACTCCACGCCCCACCTTTGCAAGGCAGCAGGGGACACTGGGTCCTCAAGCCAGGTGAGCAGTGGAGGAGGGGGGCTGCAGTACCAGGAAGGGCCGCACGAGGGCAGTGGGGACGCAGAGCCATGGAGAGCTAGAGTGGGGTGGACAGAATTGCAGGAAGGTCTGAGGGCATCCATCTGCGGTGCTCTGTGGTTTGGCTGAGTTTCTGCCTCCAAGTGACTGTGTGTGTGAGAAGAAAATGAAGTCATGAGCTCACTGCCATGCCAGTGGTATCTCATTTCATCCTCAGAGCAACATCCTCAGGCCCAGAGAAGTAGAGCCACTTGCCCAAGGCCACTCAGCAGGGGGATTCAAGACCAGGCATGTCTGAGGGCTCAGTCTTTGTGCTAACCATTTCGCTACCCTAAGTGAGCCCATCTGCAGGGGAGTGCCAGTTTATTTATCTGTCTCCTGGCCTTATCTTGCCCCCACCAGTCTCTGCCTCATCAGAGAATAGCATCCTCCCTCTTGGGAGGGTCAGAACTGGCCGGGGAGGGAGACTGGGACTTGAGACCCCTTCCTGAGGCCCCTGGGGAAAAGCTATTCAGGGACCTTGGGGAGAGCCCAGATATGCTCCTATCACCATGGTAACACTGGCATGCTAGCATCTGGCCTCTGTTTCTGACCTTTTCCTGTAGCTAAGGACTGGGGAGGCACCTAGTGATCCTGGCTGAGCCCTTGGCCTGCCTCTGGAGCTCCTGCCACCTCTGCTGAATCTCTTCTAAGCATCAGTCCTAAGTCCCAAGGACTGTACTGGAATATAACCAGGGTCTCCCTAAAAAAAAAAACCAGCACCCCCTCTCCCCTAAGTGCATGACTGTGGCAGTTTGGCCAGTTCTCGAGAAAATAATATGGATGGTTTCAGCTGAGATGATTGAACAGAGGATCAGACTGAGGCCCAGAGAGGAGCAGGGTGTCATCCAGGATCACGCAGTGAGGCAGGGGCTGAGGCCTTCTTTATTTTTGGGCAGAAAGGGATGGATGACCTCAGAAAAGGGGGTAAGATATATACCCATCGGCTTGGAGACTGAAGGCCCAGAAGGATAGTCATCTGACCTTTTCCTCCAGAAAGTCCTCCCTGACCATACCCTCCACCACCAGCTTCAGAGCTCCCTTGCCACTTTGTGTCTGGTCAGGGAGGCTAAAAACTCACTCTGAGTTTCTTTAAGGGACCTCGGAGACCCTCAGTTCATTCCCCTGGCCAGCCTAGAAATCTCCTCTCTAACTTTTACTGACAGTGGGCTGCCTATCTTGCTTGCACACCTCATATGATGGGGATCTCGCTGCCTTAAAAGATAGGCTGTTTCATTGTAGGACAGCTTTTTCTAGTGAGATCAGACTGTGCCATCCAGCTATTGCAACTAGCTGACCCTGTGGAGCACAGAACAAGTGGCTCTGTCTGTGGCATGCAGGCCCCAGATGGCTGCAGAGAGGTTTGCACTCCCCACCCCCGAGCTAGCTTTCTTTCCAGCTTGAATGGTTCCAGCTCCCCATAAACAGCCTTTCCAGCCCTTCATCTCCTGAGCAACTCTCCACTGGATATATTCTAGTTGGGAATAGCTCCTTCTGTGGTGATTATTTTTCTCAAGACACAAGAAAATAAATATGTGTTCGTTATAGGGAAATTAGAAATACACACAATGAAAAATATCCCCAACCCCACCATCGAAAGACAACTCCTTTTAACTTCTTGAGGTCTCTTCTCCCAAAGCCAATGCAGGTATCAATAAAGTGAGAGGCAAAAGCAAAGTTATTTCAAAGCTGGTGGTAGGAGGCCTCTTAGGGGAGAAAGGTGATGTCTGTCTCACTTAATACTTTGAAGGCTCATTTGGTTGTAAGACATGTAAGTCTGCTCTGGAAGACTGAGGATTGGGACCAAGAGAATGAAATAATTCTGATGATAAAGATAGAAGAATTTTGTTTTCAAGGGGCCATGCTAGAGATGCAGGCAACATTTTCCAGAGTGCTACCCTCCCTCCAGGTTCCTGACAACCATTTGCTCTCACCCTCTCCTGCCTTCCTCCTCCTCGAGCCTGGAGCAGAGGTTGTGGGAGCAAGGCAAGTCCAGGTCCTGTGGACAGGGCCCTCTTCAGAAGGGAGGGAGTGAAGGCAGCAGTCCTGACACCCCCTCTGAAAGCCCCATGCAAGATCCAATTCCGCCATGGACCCTCCCCTCACCCTAAATGTCAGCCTAGTTGTGTGCTCAATTGGTAGCACTTGAGGTGTGCAGGAGTTAGGCTGGTCCCTAAGGGACGATGCAGGAGGATATGGTACAATGCATGCAGGCGGTGCGAGGCCGGTGGGAAATGGAGAGTTTTTTGGAAATAGGAAACAGTTAGTCATGATAAGGAAAAATTAAAGCCTCCCAAGAACTCCAGGGATTGGGACAGGGGATAGTGCGTTGAGTATCCTATGTCATGGGATGGGGTCTCTAGTCAAGGGAAAGGTGACCCCAGGGACCTACTTTTCCTTCTCAACTGAATATATGCACACAGTGTCTTTCCACTTCAACACATATGAGCTGTGGTGCACCATTTTAATGGCTCGTAATACATCAGTGCATAAAGACACCATGATTTCTTTAATCAGTGCCCTATTTTAGGACAAGTTTGCCTGTGGTTTGAACGTCCCTCAAGCTCATATCAGAACTTAACCCCCAATGTGGTGGAAGATGGGGCCTTTAACAGGTGACTGGATCACAAGGACTGTGCCCTTGTGAAAGGATTGACTCATTCATGAATAACGGGTTGATGGCTTAATGGGTTGTCATGGGTGTGGTTCTGATGGCTTTGTAAAGAGAGCGAGTAAGCAGGTCAGCTCTCTCGCTCATGCCATCCTTGCCATGTGGTTGCCTGCTTTGCCACGGGATGCTGTAGAGAGCCCACACCAAGAAGAAGGGCCTCACCAGATGTACCCCTGGATCTCAGACTTCCCAGCCCTTAAAACTGTAAGAAATAAATTTCGTTTTCTTATAAATTACCAGTTTCAGGGTATTTTGTTATAAGCCACAGAAAATGGACTAATACAAAGTTGTTACAACTTTCTACCATCATAATTAATGTTGCAATGAATGCAATGAATATCCTTGTAGCTATGTCTTTGCCCTTGTCCATCTTTATTTCCTTAGGATAAATTCCTAGCAGTGGAACTGCTGGGTTGAAGAGTAGGAATATTTTAAAGGATTTTATACACGTTGACAAATTGCTCCCCAAAAGGGGGCGCCACTTTTGGCTCCAAACAGCTAACAGCTGTGTGCATATACGCGTTTCCCCACACCTGAACCATTGGTGTCCTCTTTTCCTCACATTTGCTTTAGGCTAGTCGAGTAAAGCAGTGGGAATGGAGAAGGAATAAAGAAATCTGTAACTGGTTGTGGTCAATTAGTTGTAAACACCACCGCACTCAGACCAGCCCCCCCATGTTTTACTGTTACAATTCCAAACATACCAAAAAGTTGAGCAAATTTTACAGTGGGCATCTATGTAGTCACCAACCAGATTTTACAAGTTACATTATCCTGTGTTTGCTTTACCATTATCTATGCACCCTTCCTCTATCCATCATCTTCTATTTTGGATGTATATCAAAGCAAGTTACAGATATCAATATACTTCACCCCTGAAACACTTCAACATGCACAGCATTAACTAGAGTTCAGCATCTGTGTACGGTTCATTGTTTTTTTGAGGAAAAATTATATACAATGAAATGCACAGATCTTAAGTATACCACTTGTTGAGCCTTGACAAATGCATGTACTTCTATATCCCAACCCCTGTCAAGATATGGATTTTCATCATTCCAGAAAGTTTCCTAGTCACTCTCTTGCTCCCACTGTTTGTTTGTTCGTTAGTTCTTTCTCTCTTTCTCTCTCCCCCCTCCCTCTCTCCCTCCCTCTTTCTTTCTTTGTGGCTGGCCAGTAACCCTTGACCTTGGTGTTATCAGCACCACAGTCTAACCAAGGGAGCCAACCAGCCAGCCCCACTGCTCTGATTTCTTTCTACCGTATCTTAGTTTTGCCTGTTCTAGAACATCATAAAAATGGAATCATAGGGCATCTACTCTTTGGTGTCTGGCTTATTTCATTCAGCATTATGTTTTGGAGATTGATCCTGTTATTGCATATATAAATAATTTGTTCCTTTTCATTGTGGAGTAGAATCACATTGTATGGATGTGCCATTTGCCTCTTGATGGACACCTGGGCAGTTTCCAGTTTGGGGCCGTTATAAATAAAGCTTCTATGAACATTCTTGTACATATCTTTGTGTGAAAATATATTTTCATTTTTCTTGGGTACTTATGAGTGGAATTGCTGCGTCATGGGGTAGGCGTATGTTTAGTTTTATAAGAAACTACTTGACCTCTTTACAAAGTGGTTGTACCATTTTATAGGCCCTCCAAGAAAGGATGATCTCTACTACTGAGTTCTCAGTTCAGAACACAACGGGGTTGTTACCTCCTCGATTTCAGATGCTACACGTTGGTGAAGACCACTAAAGGTCATAATAATAGCAGGTTGGCTGCAGTTGCCCTGGCAATCAGCTGGATACCTCAGGCTGTTTCTCCTGGACAGATGAACTGATGGATGCCCATCCAGCTCTCTCTGACCCCGAACTTGTATAATTTCTTTGTTGTAACCGGAATATCAACTTTCCCACTTCTCCTCATTAAATTCCATCTTGTTGGTTTTCAGTTAACCCTCCAGCCTGATAATGATGACAATAGCAAACTCACATACACGTACCACATGCCAGACACTGAGCTAACTCATTCAGACTTCAGAACAACCTTATGAGGAAGTTGCTATTATCCCCATTTTAGAGAGGGAGAAACTGAGGCACAGAGAGATCAAGTAACTTGCCCAAGTTGACCCAGTGGTAAATGGCAGAGCTAGGATTAGAAACCAAGTAGTTTGGATCTACACATTGTGGTCTTAACCATTCACCCTCTTTTCGGCTTCTGATGTAATCTCCCTCCATCTTTCAGTCTCTGAAAACACAGTGAGTATGCCTCAAGGTTGTCATCCAAATTATTGGTTTAACCTCCCACCCCGCCAACAAAAAACCTACAAACCGGACAAGTCCAGGGCCAAGGACAGAGCCTGATAGCATGCCTCTAAAGATCTCCCTTTGCACTGGCCTTGTTCTATTTGTTTATAATCCTTGACAGTGATTACTTGACCAGCTGCAAGGTCATGGAACTGGGATCCACCAGTGGCTCTTCACTGTAATCTCAGGACAGCATTCATCAAATATCTCTCTGAAATCTCTGCACAAATAGCCTCTCATGTCAGAATTGCCTGCCAGATTTACCTACCCCGGGATCTGAAAAAGCAATGGGAACAGAAGATGGGGCTGGGATAGCACTTGTTTGAGCACAGGTGGGCTCCCGGTGGCCCTTCATAGCCCCCAGGTCTCGGCCCAGTATCTAGCATGTAGTAAGTGCTCAATAAATGCTTGTTAATTATTTTTTGAAGGTCGTGATTTTATTTTATTTTTTATTGTGGTAAAATATAAGTAACATAAAATTTACCATTTTAATCATTTTTAAGTACACAATTCAGTGGCATTAGGTACACTCAAAACGTACAATGGGCCGAGCCCATGGCGCACTCGGGAGAGTGCGGCGCTGGGAGCGCAGCGACGCTCCCGCCGCGGGTTCGGATCCTATATAGGAATGGCCAGTGCACTCACTGGCTGAGTGCCAGTCACGAAAAAGACAAAACAAACAAACAAACAAACAAACAAAAAACAACGTGCAATGATCACCATTGTGTATTTCCAGTAATTTTTCATCATCACAAACAAAAACTATACCCATTAGACAATAACTCTTAGTCTCTTCCCCCAACCCCTGGTCAGGTCTATTTTACTTTCTGTCTCTGTGAATTTGCCTATTTTAGATATCTCGTACAAATGGAATCATGTAATATTTGTCCTTTTGTGTCTGACTTATTTCACTTAGTATAATACTTTCAAGTTTCATCCATGTTGTAGCAGGTGTCTGAATGTCTTTCCTTTTTAAGGCTGAATAACATTCCATTGTATGGATATACTGCATTTTGTGTGTCCATTCATCTATTGACAGACACTTGGGTGGTTTCCACCTCTTGGCTATTATGAGTAGTGCTGCTGTGAGGCTTGTTAATAGTTATTTCATAATCCTGCTGTTATCAAGTTCTCCCCAACCTTTTCCACTAATATGGTTCTTGTCAAGGTCCCCAGTGACCTCCATGTTGCTAAATCCAATGACCAATTTTCAGTCCTCGTCTCACTTGATTCCTCAGCAGCACCTGACTCAGTCAATTACCTTCCTCCCTGGTGGTGTTTCTTCATTGGCTCATAGGATCCCACCTTCTCCTGCTTGTGCTCTACTCTGTATGCTCCTTCTCAGTCCCCTTCTTGTTTCTCCCCTTTCCCCTTCTCCTAGCTCTTAATGTGGGAAGGCCTTAGGGCTCACTCTTGGTCCTGTGACACACCCCTCTCCCACTCGTGTGGTAGCTTCACCCCCTCATCCTGAATCTGTATCTCAAGCCTAGACTTTTCTGTTTGCCTCTGTGACCTCTCTGCCTGGATGCCCAGTTGATGTCTCAATTGCCTTCTAGTCTCCAGGCTTTAACTCTGATCCCTGTCCCTCCCCCTCCGTCTATCCCCAACATAGCAGACAGAGGGATCCTTTAAAAATGTAAGTCAGATCAGGTCACCTCTCTGACCCAAACCTTTGGTGGCTCCTCATGTCCCTAAGAGTCAAAGCCAAATTCCTTTCAATGGCCTACACGGCCCTGCATCATCTGGTCCCCACTACCTCTCTGTACTCCTATCCTACGTCCTTGCCTTATTCCCTTTGCTTCTTGCTGTTCCATGAACATACCTGGCACACTCCTACCTCAGGGTCTTTCCACTGGCTTTTCTTCCCCCATGGAACTCTTCTCTGCCAGATATCTACATGACAGACTCCCTTACCTCTTTCTGGTCTTTGCTTAAATTCACCTTTTAAAAATGTCTACCAGTAACACTCTATTTAAAGTTGTAACAGCCCCCATTCTGTCCCCCTCCTGATCCCCTTTCTGCTGCTCCATTTCCCTTGTAGTACTTATCACTGTCTGTAATATTATAAATTCACTTTTTATTACAATTATTGTTTCTTCTCTCCTATCTCCACTGGAAGCATGATTCTGGAAGGCAAGGATTTTTGTGTATTTTGTTTACTGATATGGTTCACCTAGAATGGTGCTTGGTACATGTAGGGGCTCAATGTATAGGAATGTTGTATGTTGAGTGAATGAAGGAGAAAAGAAAGTAAGATAATTTGGGAAGGGGTCTGCAACCTGAAATTGGGTTAGAGCCAAGAAAAAGTGGGTTTCTGGCATGGCGGGTGTTGTGGACATTAGCGCTGTTAGCTGTGCAGCAGCCATCCCCCTTCCCCTGGCAGCTCTCCCCGTTTGCCTGTGGGACGTGTCCTCTCCCATATCGGTCCATGTGGATCTGGAGCTGACTCCATTCCTCACTCTGTGAGCCACAGTGACTGGTTCAGAGCTGGGCATGTTTCGCCGGCTGGGCCAGTAAGACTGAGTTCTGAGACTTTTGTTTGCGCTGTTGGGACGGGGAAGGCTTCTTCCCTCAAAGTTGGACATAAGCTCAGGGCTGCCTTAACTATCCCGACACTTTGTTTAGGGAGCCTGCATGAAAATGAAGCCAACGCAGAGGAATATTGGGCTACAGATATGGAGAAAGATCCCATTTGAGAGGCTGGTTCTATGCTGCCTGAAACTGGATCTACTCTTGGACTTGACTTTATTGTTGTTATTATTATTATTATTTTGGTGGCTAACTGGTAAGGGGATCCGAACTCTTGACCTTGATGTTACCAGCACCACACTTGAACCAAGAGCTAACCAGCTGGCCCCTGCTGGACTTGACTTTTCTTTATGAGAGCCCGTTTTCACTGAAGTCAGTGTGAATTAGGTTTCTATTACTTGCGACCACTTTCCAAGTACCTCCTGAGCTCCCGAGTTAGGGGGTGAGGAGAGAGCTTGGTGAGGCCTGCAGGGATGTGTGGGATGGGCGGCCCCACTGGTAGCCCAAGTGAGCCTACACAGAGGGCACTCACTTATCAGGGCTAGATGGAGGTGGGCATGGAAACAGATTTGCCTTGGCCCTGCCCTAGAGGAGCTCTCAAGCTGTCAGGGGAGAAGGACATGGACACTGATGGGGCAAGACAGACGGAGGGATCCTGCTATGCCAGAGCTGCCAGCTAGGCTGAGATGGATTCTGCCCAAGCTTGGGATGCGAAGTAGGACCAAGAGACCTCCTTTCTAGAGCTCATTCTTGAATACCCCCACCCCTAATGCAGGCAGAGGAGCCCAGTTAAAGCACACACCAGGAGGTGGAGTAGGGGCTCTACCACTTACCAGAGGTGTGTTCTGGGGTAAGTCACTTAACTCTCTGTGCTACAGGGCCCTCATAGGTAAAATGGGATGAATAATGTCCACCTCACAGGGTTTCTCTGAGGATGAAGTGAGGTAGTGTGTGCCAGGAACTTAGCATGAGCTTGGCTCACGGAGCACTCGTAGTAAACGTCAGCTGTTACTGTTATGGTGTTCTCTCCCAGCCAGGGATTCTGCCTGGTGGTGCAGGGGCAGTTACCGTAGACACCAGCAGATGTCGCCCCGACCCCAAAAGAGCCCTCTTGCGAGACCTCTTGTTGACAGGCGCCAGGAGGGGTCGGGCGGGGAGATCTCTCGGATCTCGGCCAGTTGGACCCCTACCTTCCCGGATGTGGTGGGGAGATTTATCTGCACTCCCCTCAGTTCTCTGTGGTCTCTGGCACAAGGAAGAGGGGACCTGGGTCACCATGGGATAGTCAAGGGAGCCTCAGTTTTCCATCCGTGTTGTGTAAGTGCATGCCCTTCGGGGGCGGCCTGGGCAAAGTTGAGGAAATACTCAGGTTGGACCAGATGAAGGACTTCCAGACGAGGGAGCACCCCGACACGGAGGCTGGTTATAGAGCGCCTGAGGCTGGGCTTGGTGCTCAGGCAGCGGGATGACCCACAGGACCTCTTCGCTTCCTTTCTGAGTGCGAGCGAGCGGGGCTGCCCTTGGCAGAGGACCCCGGGTCGTGCTTGGCGCTGTGACGCGCACGCTCTGGTAATTCTGCGTACGGCCAGCAGAGGGAGGCAGAGAGCTTCCTGGGCCTGGCACTGCTCCCCTCCAGGCGCCAGCTCGTCCTCTTGGGAACTCTCCTGACTTGGCCATGCATCCCCAGGCAGGACTCGACATGTCCTCTGTCCCTCTGCTTTGGAAAAAGCCTTGCCCTCCTCTCCCAACGGGTTTCTTGGGGGGAGCACGTGGGGTAAAGGGAGGGAAAGTATCAACCACAATTCAACCCTAACCCAGCTGAGCCCTACCCTTCCTAGGCCTCAGTAACCAGGATGGGACCTGCTGGCCACTGGAATCCTAGCAGCTTCGAATTTCTGGGACCTGGGACGCTGTGGAGTTACTTCCCCAGGGGTAGGGATTTGAGGTGGAGCAGAAGAGGGTCCTCCGCCTAGCTCCCTATCATCCTGGGCCTGGAGGGTGAGCTGAACTTCCCCATGCCACCCTGGCCAGTTCCCAGCATTCTTCTGGATAGGCTCCCAGAGGCCCACAAAGGCCCTCAGATGAAGTTCTGGGCCAGGCTTTGCCTGTGCCCTGGGCCGCGACTGGCTGGCTCTAAGCACTGCAAGTCCCTGGCACTCCCAGTGGGGCTTTGTCCCCCAGCCTTGGACCAATGCTGGCAGGAGCCATATTTGCTGGGGGAAGGGGGAAGGACAGGCAGCTCTCAGGGCTTGAGCAGTCTCCTTTCTCTCCTGCCCATGGCCTTGCACTTCTCCAGGTGACCATCCTCTTACCACACACCTGCTGGCCCTCACAACCAGGGCTGTCCAGTGAGAATGGACCATGCAGATACCTATGGGAGGAGTGCTCTGGCAGGGAATAGCAAGTGCAAGGGACCTGGGGTGTGGTTGGTGACTTAGAAGAACAGCAAGGAGCCCAGTGTGGCTGGAGGGAAGTGAGGTCAGAGAGGTAGTGGGGGCCAGATCATATAAGACTTTGTAGCGAGTGTAAAGACTTAGTTTGGCTGACACGGGAGCCACTAGAGGATTTTGAGCAGGGGAGTGAAATGATCCGACTTCCATTTAACAGGATCCCTTTGGCTGAGGTGTTGGGAATGTCAGCAGTGGGGCTGGGTGGAAGCAGGGGGACCGGTTAGGAGGCTCCAGTGATAATACAGGTGAGAGATGACGGTGGCTCAGGCCAGGGTGGTAGCAGCAGAGGTGATGAGAAGTGGCCAATTTGGGACATACGTTGAAAGTAAATCTGACAGGATTTGTTTAGAGATTGGTTGTGGGGTGTGAGAGAAAGAGAGGGAAAGATGACTCCCAGGTTTTTGGCTGAGCTAATGGAAGGATGTTGGTGATATTTACTGCTAAGAGGAGGAGGGGGTCAGTTTGAGTTGGGTTAAGGTGGACTTGCTCTTTGGACATCCTAGTGGAGACTTCAGGGTATCACTTGGGTATCTATCTGGATCTGATTTCAGGGGGAAAAGAGAATCATCAGGTTGTAGCTGGGCTTTGAAGCCGGGGTGATCCCTGAGCCCTGCAGTGCTTTGGCATTTGGAGGTGGGAAGTATCAGGAAAGGACACTGAGTAGGTGGGTGCTGGGAGCAGGGCAGGTTAGAACAGGGCTGAGCACACAGTGGGTGCCAACTGAGCACTCCAGGATTGGTCTGGGGAGTCCCTACCCAGCCTCCCTTCCAGGGCCTCAGTCTCCCAGCTGGAAGATGGGAGAATTGGGTGTTTTAGGGGCCCTCCCAGCCAAGCCTCCTCTGGGCCCAGGGTTGGACCCAAATGAGTTCCTCCAGTTGACTGGTTTCAGGTTCTGGCCTCTTCTCCACCCTGGATATCTCCACCCAGCTCAGGCTGAGGAAGAGCAGGAGGCCCAGCCTGGGCTCGGGGTGGCAGGGCGTCAGAGAGGGGCCTCACGGTGGCACAGGCTGTGGTGGGCTGTGTGGGCGGGGAGCTGTGCCCCTGCTGTTGGCCAGGACTGCTGTCCACTCCCAATGCAACCGGGCCCTCCTGTTCTTTCTTTCTTGTGCTCTCCCTGGAGACGAGCGAGGACCAGGTGGTAAAGCAGGGAGAAGCCCCTCTTTGATCCAGCCTTCAGCACCTGCCTTCCTGGGACCCCCCTCAGGTGAGGAGGCGGGGTGGGAGAGGAAAGAGAAGTCACTGGGGGAGTGGGGAGAAGCTGCTGCTGCCTCTTCCCCTGGAGGGATGCAGGGAGCATAGTGCACTTTGGCTGCCAGGTAGGGGGACACTGACCCTGCTCTCTTTCAAGAGGCAAAAGGAATAATAACAATAACCATCCCATGTCTGTGGCACCTGAATCACTCACACACACAGCCCACCTGTGGCCTTGAGACAGCCCTTTGAGCCCTCTGAGCTGGTTCCACTTGATAGAGGGGAAAGTGAGGGTCAGGGGAGTACAGCTGCCTAAGGCCACACAGCCAGGAGGTGCAGAGGCCAGACTAGACCCCAGGTCTCCTGGCTCTAGCAACAGGACGGGGAGCAGATCCAGGCCAGTTCTGTGCACTGGCCAGCCCAGGTTAGGTGGAGAGGCAGCTGTCTCTCTTTCTCCCTCCCTCCCTCCTTCCTCCTTCCCTCCTTTCCTTCCATGTCATTTATTATGCCATATTGTGTGTTACGTGCTGAGGATACATTGTGAACAAGGCTGATCTTGACTTCAGGGGGCTCAGAGGATAGAAATTAAATAGCCCATTTCGTGAGTAAATCAACATTACAACTGGAATAACCGTGTCCTGTTGAGTCCGTCTGTGTGCCGGATCTTGTGTGGGTGGGCACTAGCACATCAGCTCCTTTTGTTCCCACCCTGGCCCCACAAAAAGGGGCCCGTTACCATCCTCATTGGGCAGATGAGGAAACGGAAGCCTAGAAGGATGATCTAGCTGTGACTTGAGGTCATGGGTTCTTAGGAGAGGGAGTGTGGAATCAAAGTCTTGTCACCTCCACTTGCCTTCACAGCTCCTGCTGGTTGCCACCCTTCCGTGCCTACAGGTTTTAGAGAGCAGGGTATAAGACAGCAGGGAAGCCACACTCCCTCTGTGCCCTTTGAGAAGATCCTGGGCACCTGCACACAGGGTGTTTGTTTCTGGGCTCTTTGGGAATATCCTAGGGTTTGGTGGGCAGTGAAGGGGTATGGTCTGAGTGCCCTCTCAACTGTCCAGCTGTGTCCATAGGTTCAGACCTCCTGGGACCTTGAGCAAGTGACTTATGCTCTTGGAGCCTCAGTTTTCTCATCTGTAAAATGAATTGTAGGATTGTTTTGAAGGTTAAATTTGACACATGGAAAGCACTTAGTGTGGACTCTGGCACGTGGCAAATGCACAATTAATAGCAGAGGAGTCATCATAGTTGATGAAACCCTAGCTCCAGCTGTAGCCCAGCTTGAAGAAAGGGAAACTAACCATGGCTCAGATCCCGCACCTCCAATGACTGCCACCCTGAATATGTCAGATGCCTCTCATAGGTCAGCAAATGCAAAGGACTGCCACCCTGAATATGTCAGATGCCTCTCATAGGTCAGCAAATGCAAAGGCCCTGAGGTGGGAGTGTGCCTGTTGCTCTCTCTGCTCCCTAAGAGGAGAGTCCCTAAGTGTCTGTGTGTGCGTGAGTGGAAAGAAGGTGAGAGAAGGCTTTGTGTAGGAAAGGGCATTTAAGCAGGAATTTGAGGGTTGAGTACAAGTTCATTAAGCACAGCATGATCAAGGCCCCACTAGGCAGAGGGTGGAATATCTGCAAAGGTCTGGAGGTGGGAAGGAGATGACTGTGGTGAACAGCCCAGCCCCTAGTGGTTGGAGTGGAAGGAGAGAGGTGGAAAGTGGCCACCTGTGGCAAGGCCTGACTCTAATCTGATTTCCCTTCTCCCAGGCACTGGGCCTTCTCACCCTCCCTCTTCTCCTCAGCCCCTGGTCTCCTTAGATCACTATGGGTAGGGGCCCTTTACTACATCTCAGAGAGGTGGGGAGAGGTGGAATCTTGCTCTGCAGGAGCCTTATGGCTAGGAAGTTCTTCTTAGAGTCTAGCCCAGGTACAGTCTGGTCAACCTCCTTTGGAGCTAGGGGCCTGGGGTGAGGGGAGGGCTTGAAGGTCATGACCAGCCAGGAGGGAGAGTGTGTGGGGCAGGTGCTTTGAGAGATGGTTTCCACAGCCCAGAGCACTCTATATTTCTTTGTATCACTTTACATCTGCCTAAGGTGGCCTTCTCCTGGCATTGCAACTTGCATCCTTGGTTGGACCCACTCCTCACCTCCCCCCCTTCCTCAGGGTCTCTCTCCTTTGTCTCTCTTCTGCCCCTCCCTCTCCAGCTCTGTCCCGAACCCCCTTCTCACCCCAAACCCCAGGTCTGTCTGTCCGTCCCTCTGTCTGTCTCCATAGGTCTCAAGGGCTCAGTCTTCCTCTTTCTGAGATCCTCCACCTTACCCTCTGCACTCCCCGCACCTCCGAGTCTCAGGGAGCTGGGGGCGGGGGGAGGGCGCGTGTTTGTATGTGTGGGGGGAGGGGGTTGGAGGGCGGGAATCAGACGACTGACAGCCCACAGGAGGAGGTCAAGGACCGCCCCCACCTGCAGAGGGACTGAGAGTCTTGAAGGGCCGAAGGGTCCTGCTGAGGGGGCGGTAATTGGGTCTGGCCCGGGGTTCTAGGACAGCGGGGGCCCGGCGGGGCTAGGAGGGGGCGGAACCTCGCTGCGCTCCCCTCCCCCACGTTCTTAAAGGGCCCTGCGTGGGGCCGTGTGAGGCAGGGTTGGCGGCGCCCTCCCCGGCCGGGTCAGGGCACGAGGTAGAGCGCTCGGTGCCGAGGCGCGGTGGGCGGGCCGGGCCGTGTGGCCGCTGTCACCTCTGGGCTCGGCGCCCGCCCGCCCGCAGTCCCCCGCCCTTCCCGCCCTTCCCGCTCCTCCCTCCCTCGTTCCCTCCTTCGTTCCCTCCCTCCCGCTGTCCGTCCCCCCATCTCGGCTCAGCTTCTCCACAGCCGCGGCGCCGGCACCTGAAGGGACGGAAACCGGCTTGGGGAGCTCCGGCAGGCGGCGGCGGAGCGGGACGGTCAGTCCAGCGACGGACTCCGCATGGCCCCGTGGTGAGAGGCTGGACCTAGCGGCTGGGACCAGGAACGGTGAGTGGGGCCGCGGGGCCACCTTGTCCCCAGGGCTCGCGTGCTCCAGGACCCCGCCCCTCCCCTCTGGGAGTCAGCCTGGGGACCGAGAGGGGGTGCTGGGGGTGGCCGGGAGAGGGACGCATGCTGGGTGGCGGGCGCCGCCCTCCGCCCTCTGTGCCCGCTCGGGTCTGCTAACAAAGCTACGTTTCGAGATCAATTCCGCGGCGGCTGGAGCATCCGAAGGATACAGTTGTCATGGAGATGGGGCCGCGGGAGGAAGCCCGGGATGGCCGGGTCTGGGCCGGGGAGTGGGGGCTCCTCCCGAGAGCCCCGTCCCGCCTGCAGGGAGGGTGAGACCAGCCAGCCCAGTTGCCTCCTGAGCTCTGCCTCCTGAGCCCCCTCCCCTCTTGTATAATCTGAGTGTGTGTGTACTGATGGGGTGCCAGTGGCATCTTGGGGGCCGGGAGTAGGGGTGTTGGGTGCTGTGGGCTGCCGGCAGCCACCTTCACCACAGAGCAGCTTTGAGGATTTATTTCTGTTTCCAGTTTCCCAACTTTGACAGCCTGGCTTAGCGGCCAGGCCTCCCGGCTCTGCCGCTAGAGCAGGGGCTAACATGGGGGCGTGGCAGGCGGCGGTTAAGGCTGAGGAGGCACATAATGGCCGTGGCAGCAGCAGGGAGGGAGGGGTCCTTGGAGAGGGCTTCTGGGTCTGGGTGGGGCAGGGAGCCCAGATGTGGGGACCACCCTGCCCAACTGGCCCCCTCCTAGCAGGAGATATTCAGATTCCTGCTGCCCCTGGAATACCTGGAGGCTCCCTGGAATGAGAACTGGGGGCATTGTTTCTGTGCAGGCCCGGGGGGCCACTGCCCCAAACCCTTCCCTTTGTCTAGGGGGGTCCAGGAAGAGAACTGGGAGCAAGCACCAGTCACAATGGAAGAGGGTCTAAGACTCCTGTTGGTCTCAGGATAAGCCAGACTGAGCTTGATGGGGACCAGGGAGAGGGCTCAGGGTTCGGCTAGGGCAAATAGGCAGCCTGGGTCTGGGGAGAGGCATTTGAATTTTCCGGGGTTCCCCAGCTCCTTCTTCTAGACCATGGAAACAAGAGCTGCTTGATTGTGGCTACTCAGGCCCCTTGAAGGATAATGGGTGAGGGGCACTGGAACCACCTCCAAGCCCAACCCCCAGCCCTGGGCAGGTACTGTCATTCTTCAACACCCTCCCCTGGGAGGTTAGGAAACCTGCCTCCCAAGGAAGCTGCAAGTTCTGTGACCTGGGATCTCTGAACCAGTAAAATAGGACAGCTGCCCTCCCCTGCCACCTCCCGTCTCTGGAGGAGAGACCTGCCTTCCCAGCAGCCTCTTTTCCTCAGTATACCAGTGGCTTTTGAGGGCAGCTATTGCAAAGTTTGGCCCTGGTGGAAACATGGCAGGTTCCTAGTGTGTGGCCAGAACCCCCAGCGGATTCCCACACTTTGGGGTTAATAGGTAGGCAGTGGCCCAGCTAAAAGTAGAGAGATGACTGGGATATCCTTGGAAGGCCTCCCCCACCAGTGCTTCTTGCAGGGTTGAAGTCTCAATGCTTGAGTGATTTGTACCCTGTAGCCCCAGGGGCACCTTGTGCCAGATGGAGAGGTCTCTCTCTTGCTGCTTGTCCTGGTCTCACAGCTATGGGGTGCATGCTCCTCAAACAGTCCTGAACAGTACTGCCTTCCAGTGTCTTTCCTGAAGGAAGAGAGCAAAGCTAGCTGGAGTGACTTCCTGCTGTGGACAGGAGAGAGAGAGGGTCTGGGAGACATTACCTTGCTCAGCTTCCATATCTTGAACACCGCCACTGTGCTAAGTATTATCATACACTTAACAGCCTTTAGAGGGAGGCACTACCATTATTCCCATTTTGTGGAGGAGAATACTGAAGCCCGGGGAGGAGAAATTGCTTGTTCAAAGTCACCTGGTTAGTAAGTGTCCAGAGTCAAGATTTACACCTGGTCAGAGCTGTCTGATGCTCAGACCTATGTCCCCAACTTCATCTTCTTCATCCCTGGAGATACAACTTAGGTGGGAGTGAGTACCTCTCCATCTGGACAAAGGGCTGACATTGGGGGAACTGAGGCACTAAGCTGAGATCTCCTAGGGAGGTGGGATCAAGACTTTCCCTTCTGGGTGTCAGCTTGCAGGAGATTGACACTGCCTTTCGAGACGGATGATGCTCTAGACCTCCTTTGCCAGATGGTCTTTTCCAGGAAAATCTGTTTTGAGCGGCATCTTATGTCTGGGGCTCCATATTGAGCCCGGCTCCTCGCACAGGAGGATGTACTCAGGCTGTCACCCCTCAAGGGGTGTTCGGGGGATGGGGTGGGCCTGGGGCCAGACCTGGCTCCTTGCCACAGCTCAGCAGAGGTGGGGAAGGGGCCCATGTCCCTGCCCCCACTGAGGGCTGCCCTGTTGGTCTCTCTTTGAGCTGGCTTTTGTCTCCTTAAGCTGGCGGTTTTGCTCACAGATGAGTTTGCTTCCTTGGGGTCTGGCCCCTTGAAATGTTGAGCCGCTCCAGAGCTGAGCCTGCCTGGCCCAGGATATTCCAGTGTCCAGCCCAGGGCAGGCCCATAGTCCAGCTTGCCACAGGTGTGTGGGCTGCTCAGCGGATTGTCCTCTTCTCTGACTTCTGCCCCACAAGCTCAGCCCTGAGTTTTCCACTTTGGAGTGTCTCTCTCCACTGTCTTCCTTCTCCCACTTAACTTTTTGTCTTGTCAAACCAGATAGTACAATGAACACCCACCTATATACCCTTCACCTAGAGACCTAGATTTGCCAGTTAACATTTTGCCCCATTTGTCTCTCTCTCTCTCTCAACCTTTTGAAAGTAAATTGCAGACATCATAACACTTCACCTCTAAGTACTGCCACATGTATTTCCTGAGACAAGGATATTTTTTCTACAAAATGACTATGCTATTTTCATACCTGAGACATTTAGTAATAATGAAGTTTAAACTAATATGTAGCCTATATTCAAATTTCTCTAGTTGTACCAGCAAAGTCCTTTGTAGCTAAGTTTCTTTGTTTGTTTTTTTGATCAAGGTGCATACATTGTATTTAGTTATTATGTCTCTTTGGTCTCTTTTAGTCTGGCTTAATCACTTGCTTTTTTTTTTTAAGCTTTATTATGATGTTGCCAATTTTGAGGTCTTGTGGAATGTCCCACATTCTGTATTTGTCTTACTGCTTGTTCATGATTAGATTCAGGTTGAACATTTTTGGGCAAGACTATCCCATAGGTGATGTCATGTCCTTCTCAGTGCATCACATCAGGAGGCACATGTTATATGTTTGTCCTATAACATATGGTGCTAAGTTAGGTCACTTAGCTGAGGGGTCCCTTTGTTTCAATCTTGTTCCTCCCCCTTCCCTATCTCTAGAAGCTGCATCCACCACACCAGATCCCCAAAACTGACCCTTACTTCAGACCAGATACTGGAGAGTGGAGATCAAGCAGCCACTGTTGGGGAGCTCACCACACGCAGTGGGGTGGGGTGGGCTGCAGCTCAGGCAGGTGCTGTTGGTGGGGGGAGAGGGGAGGCCTGCAGAGAGTAGTGAGGGGCAGAGTGAGGGGGAGGGGATGGGGGCAAGACAGGGAGGTGGGCTCAGACCACAGCTGGTCTGAAGGGGCTGAAGAGATGGCCTTTTCCCCAGGGGCACTGGGAGCCACTGAGGGTTGTAAAGAGGGGAGTGATGGGGCATTTCTGAGTGCTGGAAAGGTGCTCTGAGGAGGATGGAGAGGCATTGGCTGGGCCAGCATGATGGAAAAGAGACAAGATGCCTGGGAACTGGATTTGGGGCTGCTGCATGTGGTGCACAGAGGGAATGGAGTTCTGTGGTCTGGTGGCCCTGCTGGCACTGGTGTGTGGTGGATGGGGGATGGAGAGAAGGGGCTAGAGTAAGGAGAGATGTAGGGGGCAGAATGGGTGAGCCCTGGTGTCTGACTAGAGGTGGGCTGAGTGGCAGGAAGGGCTGAGCGATGGCGTGGGAAGGATGATGGAGAGGATGCGGTTCTAAGTGTGTGAGAACCAAGGCGCTTTCCAGGTCATAGGAACGGATTGTGGGAAGCTCATTTTTCCAGCTGTTGGTGGCCACCTGTGGCCACCCTCTCAGAAGCTCATTTTGAGGTGAGGGCAGAGGGAAGGCCGCACACACCCCACAGGGAGCGAATGGTGGGCTTCCAGACTTGAGCAGGACCGGGGGCCAGCTCAGAGGCAGCTGCCCTTATAGAAGTCGGGGTACCCTCTCCCCTGCAGACCCCCAACTCCTCACCTCATTTTGCTTCTTCATACTTGCTTGGCAAAACCCCAACACTGGTTCAGTGCACACCTGGCCTACTCCATGCCTGCATCTGAGCAGCTGAATGAGGCTGAGAAAAACCACTGTCCTGACTGGTCTCACCTTAAGTTTGGCCCGTGAACTTCTGGTGGGTCCTCAGTGCTGCCCAGCAGTCACACCACGGGTCCTGAGCCCATTGCCCCTCCCCCAGGTTAAATGACTATCTCACACTTTCTCTTCTATCCTCAACCCCAGCTTCTCCTTTCCCATCCCCTTTCAGCTGATAACCTTTGAGAAAATAGAAGCAAGAACTGCCCAGACTCCCAGCACTACAGTCACCCATCTACCAGCATCTGCACACACTGCTCTGTCTTCCTTCTATCGCTGTGGTAAAGTGTCCCAGCTCCTGGTTAAGGCCATTCCCCTACTGTGTACTAGATCCTGTCACTCTGCACCAGCTTGAGGACATGGCCCCAGCAAATGCCCCTCCTGCGTTCTTGGCTTCTCCTCTCTGCTACATTGTTCTAGCCACAGATATCTTGCTGTTATTTCTCCCATCTTAAAAGCTTGTTTTCTTATCTTCTCCAACCAGCTACCACTGCATCTCTCTCCTCCCCTTTGCACCTAACCTCTCCAGAAGGGTTGTCCAGACTCACTGTCACCACATCCTCCCCTCCCACTCACCCTCTACTCCATTCTGATTGGGCTTTCATGCCCTCCCCTTCACTGACCGCTCTTCTTCAGGTCACCAGTAATCTCCATGTTGCTGCACCCAATGGCCAGGTCTCATCTGCAGCACTGGACACATTGAGTCTCCTTCCTCCTTGAAATGCCTTCCTTGACTTCCAGGACACCCATTCTCCTGCGTACTTCCGACCTGCGTCACTCCTTCTCAGGAGTTCCTCTTCTCCCCGCTCCCACCTCTTGACCTCAGGGTGCCCCAGGACCCAGCCCTTGCTCGGCTGCTCCTCTCCATCTACACTTCTCCAAACTGATCTCATCCACAGATATCTTGTTGTTATGTGGCTGCCCCTATAAAAGTTAGGATAATCCCTCCCTTGCAGAACCCCCAACTCCTTTACCTCATTTTGCTTCTTCATACTTGCTTGGCAAAGTATGTGGGGATGCAAGTACCAACTATAAGCTTCCAGCCCCCAAATTTAAATCTCAAGTCTCAACCTCTCTCCTGAGCTCCAATAGCCTTCTTAACATCTCCACTTTCATGTCTACTAAATACCACAAACTCAATGTTTCCAAAATTTAGCTCCTGATCTTCCTCGCTAAACTTGCTCCACCCAGTCATCCCCATCTCAGTAGTGGCAACTCAATCCTTCTAGTTACTCAAGGTGCGAACATTCATGTAGTTCTTGACTCCCCTCTTTCTCTCTCACACCCCAGACTGCCCATCAAGAGCGAGCCTTTACCAGTGCCTAGATCTCCCTCGGTGGGCCATGGTAAGAGAGGCAGCAATAGTGGAATGGCCACTACAGTCCCTTTGTCACCTTGCTTCATACCGCAATCCCTTATATTGTCATAAAGGAGGCCACAACCTTTGTCAGACCCTGAGCAGAGACAGGAGAACACCGAGGAAGAGGAGGGAGAGAGGGAAAGGGGAGGACTTGGCAAGGGAGGGGTTAGGGGCTCCATAATGAAGAGTTTGGAGAGAGGGGTGGGGAGGAATGTCACAGGGGAGGATGCAGAGAAGGAGAGGGGTTTTCTGGGGTAGGGGCATGGCTAGAGAATGTGAGGATCTAGAGAGTACAGGGAATGTGAAAACTGGGCAGAAAGGAGGGAGGATGAAATTTCTTCATTCATCTCTCGTCTGTTGAGGCAGACTGGGAGGGAAACTGCTCAGAAACTGAGGCCTGTGGACCAGCTTGGCTCTCTCTGGTCTGTTCCTACCCAAGCATTTAGCCAATTTAGCCAAGGCAGAGATGTTTGGAAGGACTTGCAGGACTTGCTCTTGGTCAGTTCATGTTAGCTCTCAGGATTCAACTCTCAACCCACAGGCTCATGGGCCAAAGATGGACTCCAAAAGCAGGGTGAGTCCAGGTGCCCTCTGAAGTTCAAGGAGGGCAGAGCTGTTGTCAGTCTAGCCATGCACTCCCTTAACCAGGACAGCCTAGTCCTTTGTGGTTCCAGATAACAGAAGATTCACTCTGTAGGGAAGTCAGCTGGGGGTAGAGTCACCAGCTATAAACATGATTTGGGATTTGATAGCAGATATTGTGTATCTCATTAGTGTTAAGGGTTCTCCAAACTAGCATGCAGATGAATACAAATGTTAAGCAAATGAGGGTGCCAGTTGGTTTGGGGATGGGGTGGGGAGAGAAGCAAGCTGGGAGATGTCAAGGAGTAGGCCCAGGGGCCCCTAGAGTCCTAGAAAGCTGTGAGGCACATGCAGATGAGATACAAATGTGTACCCAGCCCTGGAGACCTCTGCCTGCCCAACCATGAGAAACGGGAGGCCTTCCAGATCCCCCGCAACTCAAAGCAAAGGCTAGTTCCCTGGCAGCCAAACCGAGAGAAGGAAAGTAGGTGGTGCCGGGCTTGCTGATAACCCCAAATTGGCACTACCTGAAGGGGATGGGCACCTTTTAAGGGAGGTCCAGGTTCCTGGTCCTTGCCCCACACCTGGTGTGGCTCTTGTGCCTTGAAATGGAAAGATAAGAGTGAGCCTGGCCTTGGGTGGGATCCTTACCTACCTCAGGAAAGGCGGGGGTGCCCTCTCTGGCCCATCCTCCTGGCCTCACAGGAGTGTTTCATCTGCCTGCACCCTCAGGCTGGGTCTCTGAAGCTTCTGCCTCAGAGCCTGCTCCAACAGCTGCCAAAGACAAATGTCTATGGGGCGCCCGCTGAATGGCTTGTGCTGTGTGCTGTTCTTCTGGACATCCCACCCCTGGGGGGAGAGCTGGCTGGTTCCTCTGAAGATATGAGAAGGTTCTGGAAGGCAGTGGGCGCTGACCTTCCCTGAGCACAGCACTCCTTTAGTTCTCACCGCAGCCCTTCGAGGCAGGTGCTGTTAGCACCTCCCATTTTGTGGAAGAGGACACTGAGGCTCAGGGAGATGGGCAGCTTTCCTGAAGTAACACAGCTTGTGGCAGAGCTGGGATTTGAAGCCAGGCCCTTCTGACTGCGCAGTTAGGGTGCTGACCCCCTATTCTGGACTGTCCCAGTCTGAGACACTTGTTGCACAGGGTGGTCTAAGCTAGGAAGACCAAGTGGATCAGGAGGGTTTAGGGTCACTCTGAGGTGTGGAATTGGGGAAGTTCCTGAGGCTCCTGGGTGGATATCCCCTCCATATTATGCTGGCCGCTTCCCTGTCTTGGGCAGTTGGGATGTTGATGAAGCACACACCTAGGCTGGCCTGGGCCTAGGAAGGGTGTCAGGAGCTCTAGGACAACGGGAAGGTCCTGACCTCCAGGCCCCATGGCTAGCTGAGGCTGCGGGGGAGCATGGTGTGTGACCCGGGGACCCGACAGAGGAGTCTCCCTGGCAGCTTCCTGTTGCCCATGCTGTCAGTGGCCCAGCAGGTTCCTGTGGAGCCCTGGAGTGCCCAGTTGGTGGTGTGGGCGCAGCTCGTCAGGTCTGTTCTGAGTACTTCCTCCAAGCCAGCTGTTTGCATTGATCATCTTAAGTGTCCATGTGTGGGCACTGTGTGTTTGTGTGTGTATGTGTGATGGTCCCAGCCCATGTGCTAAGGTCTGGGTGAGCGAAAGATCCAGTTGGGTCCAGAGAATAGAGAATAGGCCCAAGAATGACATATTTCCAGCTTTCTTTGCCAAGTAGCCCTGGTGGAGTGTCTCTCCAAGTGTCCAGTGTTAGAGGTAAAAGGTCCTTGGGGATTGATTGTCCAGTTTGGGGCTCATGTCCAGGGCCTGTTGATGGGCTTTAGGCGTCCGTGGGCCTCCCAAAATATACTGAAAATGTTGTGCACATATGTGAGAGTCTGTCTGGGGTGGGGTCCACAGCTCTATCAGATACTCAAAGAGGTCCAAGACTTGGAAATGGGTAGACCTGGAAATGCTCAAAGACTTGGAAATGGGTGGGAATGTCTGATGCAGATGGGGAAATGAGGCCAGAAAGGTGTTTGCCCAAACTCCCCTAACACACTGGAGGCAAAACATGAATTTCCTGGCTCCCAGCCCCACTCCCTGGGACAACTGTGGTCTTGCCTTGACTCCACACTGACATTCCAGAACAATTTTCTTTGATCCCAGTCCCTCCTACATACCCTGCTGGGCTCTAAGTATCCTTGGACATCCCACAGCTGAGATTTTGCCTGTCATGGGTAGTGCTTAGCACCGTGGGCCCCCCCAGCCTAGCTCTGCCTCTGTGCCTCATTTCCACCAAGTGGGCCTGTACTCCCCATTACCTCCCACACCCACCAGCTCTCTGCTGCCACTGTGTGTGACTGTGGTCAGTGTAGGTGCCAGTCTTCCACACTCTTTATCCCAGCCTGAAGCTCTGGGTTATCCCCTCTCTGTCCCTGGCTTCTCTCAAAGCAGAATGGCTTTGATCCTGGATGCCCAGTAATGTAGGTCTGGCTGCCCTTAACCTTGTTCCTCAGACTGCAGGCTCCTCATCCTTACCTCACCACCCAGAGGGATTGCCTCATGAGTGGCTGCCCAGCTCCCCCTGTGTGTGTTTGTGTGTGTCTGAGTGTGTGTGTATGCAACCACAAATGCCTGCCCGTATGCTTGCTCACAGACACACACAGGGTCTGTACCCAGGTACTCACCTCATGTCTTATAGAGCATGCTGGCTCCTGGAGCCCTCCCGGCTAGGCCCCATGCCCCCCAGCCTGAACTTGGGTTTCCCACAGTCCTTGGTTTTGATCCCAGCACTGTAAGATTATCCCTACAACAGTCTATAGTGTTCTAGACAGAGTCTCAGCCTTGCTGCTTTCCAGCTTTGTGATCCTAGGCATGTTTCTCAACCTCTCTTAGTCTCTGCCAAAAATAGGGATGATGATAATCCCTAGGTCATTCATTCAACAAATATTTAAAAGTGCTCACTGCATGCCAGGCATTGTGCTAGGGTCTGGGGAGAAAGCCATGAACACGACAGTCCCCACAGTCATGGAATGTACATCCTAGTCAGGGAGATGGGCAGGAAATAAGTAAACAGATAGAAAAGGGAGTTCCAGTTCTGCTTAGTGCTGTGATGCTCCTTGGAGGAGCATGATAGAGTGCCTGTGGTCAGAGAGGGCCTCTCTGAGGAGGCAGCATTGGAGTTGAGCACTGAATGCAGAAGAGGCAGCCATTGAAAGATCTAGGGAAAAAGCTTTCTAGGCCAAGGGTACAGCTGGTGCAAAGGCCCTGAGGTAGGAATGAGCTCAGGGAGCAGAAAGAAGGCCAGTGTGACTGATGAGCGGTGGGAGGGAGGGGGGTGGGGAGAGGGCAGCAGAACCAGCTCAGACAGGGACTTTTTAGGCCATGCTGGGGAGATAGGATTCTAGAGGGTTAGGAGTGAGGGAAGGATGTGATGCTTTCACAGCTCACTCCAGCTGCCAAGGGGAGAGTGGGAGAGAGCTGGGGTTGTCCTAGGAGCAGCCGAGACCCAGAAAGTGTTTGCCTCAGCAGTCAATCGTGGCTCAGGCAGGGTTCCACTTCATCATGGTCCCCATCTTGGCTGGTGTTGAAAAAGAGGCAGCTGAGCCCAAGGCCATCCCAAGGGCTGTGGGTAGTAGGAGCCCCTGCCTGGAGAGATGCCTGGATCAGGCTGAGAGAGTCTGCGGGGGATCTTGGCCATTGCCAGTCTGTCATTTGCAGGCATCTCCTTGGGTTGGGTGCCTGGTGGTCCAGCTGCTCCCCACTCCCCTGCTCTGCCAGCGGGGCTGGAGGTGGGCAGGGTCACTACTTTGGGCTGATTCTCCTGTTTGAGAATTTGGGTCCTTGATCTCATGGCAGGGTCTGGTGGGGGGCTGGGAAACTGGGGGCTAATCCTGCATCTCTACCCATATGGCTGAAGAGGGAAGCTACTTCTAGATTCCAGAGGCAGCTACTCACTATGTGACCTCAGGCAAAGCCTTTCTGGGTTCTGTGCCTCAGTCTCCCCATTTGTCAAATTTGGTGGTGGAAGGAGTGGAGTATAGCTGCCTTTCATCCTTGACCTCTGTAGTGAGCTGGCTCTTCCTTTGATCTCAGCTGTCTCTGCATTCATGGGGATATGTTCTCCCACTGGCCCTGGAGGGAGGAGAACAGAGGTGATGGCCCATTCTGCAGATGGGTTCACAAAGGCCAGAGGGTGCAGTTAGGAGTTCCAGTGCACATAGTGGTTCAGAGTGAGGACTTGAGCCATTGCTTTACACCTCTGTCCTGAAGTCTCCCCTCTATGTCCCCCTCCTTGGGCTCAGCAAGGCGGGGGTCCTGGCTCAGCTATTTCTGGGCTCAGCTGGCCCTCAGCCCAGGCAGGGACTCTGGGCCCCCTGCCCAGAGTAAAGCTCAATGCTACCCCTTGTCTACCCACCCCCAGAAACCGGGGACACGGCCCAGTGCCCGGTGTTGGCAGAACCTCCATCCCACTCTCAGCTGCAGGAGGATATGGCAGGGCAGGTAGGGCTGGAGCTAGCCTGAGGCAGCTGCTGGAAGTTGAGGGGTGATGTAGGGGTCTTTCGAGAGGTCCTGATTTATCCACAACCCTGACGTTGGGGCTGGTGTAGACTGAGCATCAAGTGAAACTACCTATACTCTCAAATCTCAAGCTTCACTGGGGGCTCAGGCAGAGCCCTGACCAAAGGGGGCACACCCCACTCTGCCAGCCTCAGCCTTTGTGTGTGAGTGTGGGAGCCAAAGCATCCTGGTGGAGTTGAGTGGAAACCCTGTGCCCCAGAGCCAATGCTTATCCAGGCCCCTGCACTAGAAAGCAGGCCAGAGGACTAGAACTCAGGCAGAGGGCCAAAATGCTCCACTCTCTCTGCTTTCTCCTCTTAAAATGTGTCCCCCCACCTCCTCCCACCAAGAAGTCTCAGTTGAGGAGGTGACCTCCTGTTCTTCCTCTTCTGAGTACACAACTGGAGGGAACAGATTGAAATAGCAACGGCAGCAGCAAGGATTTAGGGCAGACCAGAAAGAATCCTTGACCCAGTGTTGAACCCCCCAGGGGTCCCGGATGTCCTAGGATCAGGGCCCAGATATTCTAGAGCCTGGCTCTTTAGTTTTTTTTTTTAATCTATGGGCTTTTTTTTAAAAGTAAAATTTTACTGTTATGTAGTAGTCAAAACTGTAAGAGGTGGCAATCAGGGTGGGTGGGCTGGACCCCAAATCTGTCTGTCCTGCTGTCTCTCATCCACTCCATGTTTGAAAACCCAGGGTGAAATGAATTTTAGCTGGTCTGTGGTAGCTGAGCTTCTCTCAAGGTCCCAGAGTCCCCAGAGAGGTATACCCACCTTCCTCTCTGGGCTCATCTTCTCTAAGTGGGAATTTCCTCCTGGAGTGTAAATCAGTGTTTCCCACACTTGCCTCATTATAAGAATACAGATTACCATATCCCTTCCCTGTAGGTTTGGCTTCAGGATTTCTGGGGTAGGGCCTGGTGATCTGTGTTTTGACAAGTCCCTCAGGTGATGCTTATGACCAGGCAAGTATAGAAAGTCTGGGTCTTACGTACATCCCTGTTGCTGCACCTGCAGCTCATTCTGCGGCAGCAGAAGGCTGGCCCATTTCTCTGCTCCTCCAGCCTCTCCTGAACCCCCAGCATTCCTTCGCTGGAGGAGAGTGGGGGTGCTTGGAGTAGCAAAAGCCCAAAGAGGGTAGGAAGGAAGTGGCCCAGCCAGAACTGGAAGAAAAGCCCCGGGTTCCTGCATCTTTGCATCTCTCCAGTGTGTTTGGAGGGGCTGATCTTTGTCCCTACTGGCAGAGGTCATTGGGGGTGGGGGGTGGGGATAACCTAATCTAGGCAGGACCAGGGGCAGAGAGGGGGAGGGGAGAGCCAGAGCACAGCTCCTTACACATTACATCTGCCCTCCCCAGCTGGGATTAAGTTGGGCAGGAAGCCTCTGGGAAATGTGAGCTGATCCTGATCCATTTTAAGTGGGGTTGGGAGTGGAGATGGTGGGTAAGGTAGGTCTTCTCATTTTGCAGAAAAGAAACAGACCCAGAACAAGGCAGAGGAGAGTGGGGCTGGCCTGGGCAAGGCAATGAGCAGACCTGATCTGGACCCACATGAGGTCACACGGTGAATTGGACAGAGCAGGGCCTGACTCCCCTTCAGTGCTCTCCTCAGAGTGCCCCTGGCAGCCTCCCCATGAGTCCCTCCTCGAGGCTGGACGAGCTCCGGTGGGGGTCCGGGTGTGGAGGGGAACCCCAGGCCCCCTCTTCCTTCCTCACAGGAAGCCAGGGCTTTGGGCACTGGGCGCTGCAAAGGCAGCCTAAGCTCTCCCTGAGGCTCCCAAGTGGCGCCCCACCCGCCCAGCACCCTGGACAGCGCCTCACGCTGGGCCTCCCATGGCTGTCTTCAGGCTTCACTTTGGCTTCTCTGGCCCCTGCTCTGATAAAGCTGCACTTCTGTTGACTTCATTGCCTCCTGTCAACCCTCCCTTAAAGTCAGCCCCCAGCCCAGTTCCCTCCATCAACCACAAAGATTCACTCATCTCCAATTCCTGGAGCCCAGGTGAGAGAACAAGGAAGAGGCAAGTGGGCTGCTGTCAGCCTGGGGTTTTGTCACCAGTGGGACTGGAAGGGGGACCTGGAGAGGTACTGGATCCTTCTCCAGTTCCTCCCCACCTGGATCTTCCTCAGAGGGCTTTGGTGAACTCTAGGGAGCACATCAGAGACACAGGAGGTAACAGGGAAGGCAGGACTGGGGCACGAGGGGCTAGCTGGAGTCCAGAGAGAGGTGAGGGGGGCTGGCCTGGACAGGGCAGTCAGAGGGCCATGATCTGAACCCAGGCTCTAGCTGGAAGCGTCCTGAGGAGAGCCTCTTGGCCATCCTCCTGCCCTCAGGCAGGCTGGCCTGGTGCTGGCTCTGCTGGGCTTCAGACCCCCAAGCCCCTGCTCTGTTTGATTGAACCCTTCATTACTCCATCTTTTGCCAGGTCTCGTGGAGTCCCAGGAGCAGCCAGGAGAGGGTAGGAGCAGTGGCTGCCATGGATGAGAATAAGCTCCCATCTGTACTGCCTGAGGAACGTGGAGCCTCCTGGGACTCCAGCCTGGAGCCTGAGGAGGAGCCAGGGGTCCATAATGGAATGGCAGCCAGTGAGGGCCTGAACAGCAGCCTCAGCAGCCCAGGGCATGACAAGAGGGGCACCCTGGCAGACACAGAGGAGCCCACAAAAGACAAGGACAGGGCCCTCCACAGCCTCAGCCTTGACCTCTCCCTCATCAATGGCCTAGTCCTGGGACCAGATTCGAACATTCTGGAAGATTCAACAGAATCCAGGGCCTGGAGGGCTGGTGGGCTGTCGGAGGGGGACGATGCCTCCAGGAGCCTCTGTCCAGAGGATCTTCAGCTGGGGTAAGTGGGTGTCTGAGAATGGGGACTCAAATTTGGCTGCCCTATTGCTGTGTGGCCTGGGCTTAGCCACTTAGTCTCTCTGGTTCTTGTTTTTCTCATACATGAAATGTGGATTTCATGTCTCTCTTTTGCCGTGTCTGGGTGTTTTGGGAGGACAGAGACATGAGAGGGAATTTAAAGGCCAGCAGGCTTTTTGTGCCCTCCACCCTTGGGTCCCCAAACCATCATGAGCTGTGTCTATGTGGTGTGGGAGAGCCTTACTCCTTCTATCCCAGGCTGGCCATTATAGTTCCAAGTCCTTTTAAAATGCCTCGGTGTGAAAGGTCATTTGGTCCATGTCTCTGCTTCCTGGAGATGAGCATCTCCCAGTCCTGCAACTGACACCAAAAGTAGGCTTTGTGGGATAATCCCTCTCAGCTACCCTCTCCTGAGGTTGCTATCAGGAAGTTCTACCATGAATCTCACTTCATTCCTACTTATTGGAGCTATAGCCCCATTTCTATTACCCTCAGCAGGAGGTGAAGAGACCTGGAGTCTTGGGGGTGCCAGTTGGACAAAGAGGGTGAGGATGGGGCAGGGGAATGTCTAGAAGGCCCCAGGATGGGCTGAGAAAAGAAAGCATTTAGAAGTTCTAGGTTCATAGCTGTGGGACCTGGCCAGAGCAGGCAGGTGTGCGGGAGGTGTGTGAGTGTGTGTGTGTGTGCCTGGCCTGTGCATCGGTGTGTGCACAGGGATGAGGGAACACATTCGTGAGCATGGGGCTGTGTGGTTGTGGGTGGGGGCGTTGGTGTGTGCCTGGCCTGTACATTTATGGGTGCACATTTGGGTGTGTATGGGGGTGTGTAGGGAGAAGTGTTTCTGGGTCTTTGTGGGTAGGAAGGTGAGTACAAGGGGTTGGGTGGCTGTATGTACCAGGTGTGCCATGGCCATAAGAGTTTCCATCCAGGCAGGGCCTTGGCTGGCCACCTGGCTGGCAGTGGGGTGGGGGCAGGGCCCTGGGGCTTCTTGGGGCACACTGTTTGTAGGTAGGTGGTATATTTATTTGGGATGGCTGAAGGTGGAGGCAGATAAAGGTTTGGAGATTGGGCTGATGGTCTTTGAGCCCGTCAGGGCCACCTCGCAGGTCTGCTCAGTTGAATGAGGGGGTAGGGGATAGAGGTATCATTTCTGGCTGTGGTGATGGACTGAGGGCCCCCCAAGGGCAGGGCTCTGTCTTGTTTGGGTGTCTCTAGGACCCAGCACAGGCCTGGCAAAGTTGTCTTTGCTGCGCAGACTTTGGGTATTTGCCCCGGTGGCCAGGGCAGCAACCCTTTTCTCCCCTTCCCTCCTCCTGGAGGTCAGTAGAAGCAACTTCCACCCCAGCCCTTGCCAGACATCCTGCCACCTTTTAGATTTCTGCATTCCTCCCCACTTTGTTCCCTGGCCTGAGGGCCTAAGGGGGCTGCAGTCTCAACTCCTGCTGGGGCTGGGGTGGGAGGTGGCTGTGGCTTCAGTTCTTTGTCTTGCAGATCAGTATGTGTCTCCAGGAAGCACACTGGGACAGAATCTTAGGCACTGGGAGTCCAAGGAGGTGTTAGAGAGGAAGGGACACTTCCTAGTCCTCCAAATGCAGCTCAGTTTCTGCTAGGCAGCAGGGGCTGGGGAAGAAGTGGGACACAGCCAGATCCTCAGGGGGAGGCCAACATGGAGGGAGGGATGTGCTTGTTTGCAAAAGATGGGCCTTGATTGATCTGAAATGGCTCGGGCTCAGCCTGCTTCGTGCTTCGTCTGTGTCTCTTCCTCTTGCTACCTCTCTGTATCTGTCTCTCTTTATCTTTGTCTTTCTTGCTCTTTCTTTTTCTCTCTCATGTTCTCTGTATCTCTTTTCTTTTTCTTTCTTGTCCCTCTCTCTTGGCCTCGCTTTCCCTCAATCCCCTTCCTTCCCTGTTGCCTGCACATCTCCCTAGTAGATAAGAATCTTCTCATGAGGCCTCAGTTCACTGTGTGATGCTCTTGATTCCAGGTGCTGACATACCCAATGAACAAAACACACAAAAATCCCTGCCTTCATGGAGCTTATGGTCCAGTGGAGAGACAGACAATAAACAATAAAAATAATAAATAATTATATAGTAGGTTGGGAGTGGATAAGTGCTTTGGAAAAAATACAGTAGAAAAAAGGGGCTGGAGAGTTTGGGGGGCAGATCACAGTCATAGACAGGGTGGCAAGGGCAGGCCTCACTGAGAATGCAATGAGGTGGGAGGGCTGCGGTTTGGGGGAAGAGCACTCTGGGCAGAGAGAACAGCTGGTACGGGGTGCACGGGCCTCTCTCGGGGCAGCACAGGGCTTGGGAGGTGGGGCCACGGGGCTGGCAAGCATATGCTTGGTCTCAGGAAGCCTTTGTTCTGGGGCCAGTGCTGGGGAACAGACAGAATATGACATGCTCAAAGGATTAGGGAGGAATGAAGAGATACCCCGAGGATAGAGAGTAATGGGGAGACTGCCTCCCTCAGTTTCTCTGAGGAGGGGATGTTAAAGCTGGGGTACGGTTGGCTGAGCTAAGATCCTCCCAGGCTGTGGGGACAGCAAATTATGACCAGTATGATGCTAGCTGTGATAGGGAGATGTCCCTCTGGGAGCCCCGAGGGAGCAGCTCCCGGGCCAGGCTGTGGGAAAAGGCCTCACATTCATTCATGTGGACAAATATTTGATACCTATTGTGGACCAGGCCCTGGTCAGGCCCTGGGATGTGGGGAACATGTCTGTCCTTTTCACTGTTGCCTTCCCAGTACCCAGCCCAACATTGGCACCTAGTGCTCAGTAGGTATTGGCTGAAGGATTAAATAAACAGGACACAATCCATGCCTGTTCTCTGCCCCCAGCGAGCTCCCAGACAGTTTGGGGCAGGCACCAATGCCTCTACGCAGAACACCTTGGCAGGATGGTGACTGGCTCCTTGCATCCCACAGGCTGGGTGGCCCTGGGGAGCTGGATGTGCGGGATGGCTTCAGCACCACATTTGAGAAGATTCTGGAGTCAGAGCTGCTGCGGGGCATGCAGTACAGTAGCCTCGATTCCCTAGATGTTCTGAGCCTCACAGACGAGAGCGACAGCTGTGTCAGCTTTGAAGCCCCTCTCACTCCCCTCATCCAGCAGAGGGCCCGTGATAGCCCTGAGCCAGGGGCTGGGTTGGGCATTGGGGACATGGGGTCTGAGGGGAACCTGGGGGCAGCTGGTGGTGATGGGGAGCTGGGCAGCCCCCTGCGGCGCTCCATCTCCAGCAGCCGCTCAGAGAACGTCCTGAGCTGCCTGTCTCTCACGGCTGTGCCCAATGGATTTCATGAAGATGGACCCCAGGCCCCAGGCGGGGACGAGGATGACGATGAGGAGGACACGGACAAATTGCTGAACTCAGCCAGGTGAGGCAGGGCCCAGGCTGGGGGCTGGAAGAACCATGGGGCAGATGGGGAAACTGAGACCCAGAGGAGGCAAAGCAAATTAGAGCAATCCAGTGTCCAGAGTCAGCAAGCCCTCTCCAAGGTCACCTTGTTCATCCTGTGTGCACCCAGACTTCCCCCTCTTGTCCTGAGATTCCATTCTCCTCTTCCAGGTTGTCTCAGCTCAGATGGCGTCAGGGAGCTGTGTAGGGATTTCAGTTGAGAGGATCTTCTGAAAGTCTCACTTGATTTCCTCCTGCTGCAGTGGAGCTTCTTTCTCTGCTCTCTCCCACGTGGGTTTTCAGAGGCCTGGGCAGACCTTCCAGCCTCACCCAGGGCCTCTGACCCTGGGCTACTGATTCCCCTCCTCTCCATCTGCAGTGACCCCAGCCTGAAGGACGGCCTGTCAGACTCAGACTCAGAGCTGAGCAGCTCTGAAGGGCTGGAGCTTGGTAGCACGGACCCACTGGCCAATGGGTGCCAGGGGGTGAGTGAAGCTGCTCGCCGGCTGGCACGCCGCCTCTACCACCTTGAGGGCTTCCAGCGCTGTGACGTGGCCCGGCAGCTGGGCAAGAAGTGAGTGCCTTCTCCCACTCCAGGCAAACCTGGTGTCTTCCTCAGTCTGAAGGGGGTGTGGGTGACTTCTTTCAGGGGTGCCTGATGCTGGGGTGGCTCCAACAGTCCCCCAAGGATGCCTCCTCCCACCATCGTCCTCATTCCTGGCCTTGCCCTAAATCTTTTTCCTTTCTGGGCTGCTAGGGCAAGGGCTGATGCTCTCAGGGAGTGGGGTGGTAGTGGGCTGCGGGGTGTGGGATGTGGTTATGGGGTCACAATAGATGGTGGTAAGGACAGAGCAGCTAGCTGGGCAGTAGCTGGTGACCCAGCTAGTGGCACCAGGGAGAGAGGAGAACCTGGACTGGAGGTGTGGGGGTGGGAAACGTCTGGGACCCCGAGCTCAGGAAGGGGTTCTTGGCCCTCATTAAGCCCTTCTGTCTATTGGGACCAGCTGAAGGGGCTGAAGCCCCCAAAGCACAAGCCCTCGCCTTCAGACTGGGTGCAAAAGGAGCTAGCCAGATGGGAGCCCTGAGGGGGTTGGGGGACAGACAGGGACTGTGAGAGGGAGGAAGTCTGATGGCACATCGTGTGTGGGTCTGACCACTGGCGTGTCTACCTGACTCTGGCCCTTCTTTCCAGAGTGCCTCCCAGCTCCCGCATTAAGGCTCTGAGATGCGCAGCAGCAGGCCTGGCCTCCCGAGAGCTGCTCACAAGGCTGAGGGAGACAGTCCAGACCCTTGCCCATGAGTTAAGCTGACCAAGGGGCTCTAGGCCTCAGGGAGGCCCTGCAGGCGGCTTGGTTCCCAAATCCTGTTCTCCCTCCTGCCTCTGGTGCCCTCCGCAGCCTCCGTGTTGCTCTTGCAGCGGGCCCCCCACAACAGCCCCAGTCCAGAAATGTCAACTGAGACGCCCCACCTCTCCTGCTGGGCTATAACCCCCGACCCTAATGACATCCTTTCAGGAGACTTCATTATGGTTAATCCCTTCCCTCCCTTGTCTTTTCAACCACTCTCTCTATAGAGGTCTTCCCATCAGCAATTAATTGTGCTCAGGTCTCTCCCATCTGAAAAACAAAAACCCCTTCCTCATCCCCACTTTCTCTTCCAGCCTTTTCACAGCCAACATTCTTGGGTTTTCTGCCCTGGGTGACCTTTGTCCTCTCTCCTTCTCCACACTCAGCCCCTCCAGACTGGCTTCCTCCCTTCCTTCCTTCCCTTCAGAAACCTCTCTGGCCAAGACACTGGTGGCTGCTACCCAGGTCTCTCCTTAGCCCCCTTAGGCAGTGCTGACACCACAGGCCACTCCTTTCTTTTTCTTTAATTAAACTTTTTATTATGAAAATTTCAAACATACACAAAGGCAGAGAAAATGATGTAGTAAACCTCCACGTACCCATTACTCAGCTTCAAAATTAGCATTTTTCCATTCTCATATCATCTATTACCCCACACTTTCTTTTCCCCCCATTTGCTGGACTATTTTAAAGCATATTTCTTTTTCTTTTTTTGTGACCAGTAAGGGGATCGGAACCCTTGGCTTGGTGTTGCCCGCACTGCGCTCAGCCAGTGAGCGCACTGGCCATCCCTATATAGGATCCAAACCTGCGGCCTCAGCGCTCCCAGCGCTGATGCACTCCCAGCGCCACACTCTCCCGAGTGAGCCACGGGTTCGGCCCTTTTAAAGCATATTTCAGATAGTCAACCATTTGATCCATAAATACTTTGGTATGTATCTCTATCTGATAAGGATTTTTTAATGTAATCATAATTCCATTATAATTTCTAACAAAATTTAAAAGTTTTCCTAAATATCTCCAACATTCAGTCTGTATTTAATTTTCTCTGATTGTCTCAAAAATGTTGGTTTGTTCAAATCAGGATCCAAACAAGGTCCACGCTTTGCATTTGGCTGATATGTCTCTTAAATCCATTTTAATCAACAACAGTCCAACAATCCCTTTCCCTTTTTGAATGCCATGTATTTGTTGAAGAAATGGAGCCATTTGTCCTGAAGAATTTTCCACATTTGGGATGTGGTATCCTCATGGCATTAATTAACATGTTTCTCTATTTCCCATGGGTCCTGTAAATGGGAGGGAGAGCTCGAGGCTTAAATAGTATCACGTGGAAATTTGCTCTAATTTTCAACAAGTATTCTTCAGTCCAGCCTTCTTGAAACACTTTCTTTGTTGGCCTGCAGGACAGCACACCCCAACACACCCCTTCCTCTCTGGCCGCTGTTTCTCAGTCTCCATCACTGGTTCTCTCTCCTGGGTCCACACCCGCGCTCCCTGAGTGGGTGTCCTGTCTGTGCACCCTCCTCTTTCATGGACTCAACCCCCACCCCTCCCCGAGTAGTTATTAACCAGCTGTGGACTGACGACTCTCATGGGGATGTGTTCCACCACTTCTGTTGTCCTGAGCTCTTACATCTCCCCCAGGGGACCACCTTCTCAGTCATTCCCCACACGCATTCCATCTCCCTGTCCTGTGGATTCTGCCTCCTAAATCTCTCTCCTCCCTACCCTCTCATCACTCTCTGGACAACCACTATAACTTCCCAATGGGGCTCCACTCAGAGGTAGAGTGTTCCAACTTACAGACCTGATCATCTCTGCATCAGACCCCTCAGTGTCAAGTCCCAATCCTTCCTTTGGCCTGCAGGCCCTGCTCCCTGCCTCACGTCTTGCTGCCCCCATTCCTGCTCTCGAAGCTCTGGCTACATGGCCCTGCTAGTAGCTTCTTGGGCATGTTGTGCACTTTTCTCTGTTGGGGACACTCTGCATCATCCCACTCCCTACTCCCTTCACTTGGCTGGCACTTACTTTCCTGTGTTGGCTGAGACATCACCTCTTCCAGGAAGCCTTCCTGACCCCCAGCCCAAGGTTGAATTGAACTGTCAGAGCCCAACTGGCCAGTAGGGGAGGCAGCCTAGGGGCTGGGAAGGTCTGATTGGGTGACTCAGGGCACCCTGGGGCCCACTCCGCAGGTACCCCCTATTGTTCTGTCATTTTCGGGCTGGGCCTTGTTTCTAACAAACTTCCCGTGCTCTCCTGGCAGCAACGAGTTCAGCAGGCTGGTGGCTGGGGAGTACCTCAGTTTCTTCGACTTCTCGGGCCTGACTCTGGACCGAGCCCTCAGGTCAGTGAGGTTGGGACAGGGTGGTACCCATGGCTGGTAGGAAGCACATCTGGATTCTCACACCAGCTTTATTATAAACTTGCTGTGAAACCCTGGGCAAGCCTCCTGACTCAGACAACAGGGTGTGTTGTCTGATGAGGCTGTGGGGAAGGGACCTTAAGAGCAGCAGCGTCCAGCAACTCAGCGAGTGCCAGCTGCGTGGTGCACACTGAGGAGAGGAAGGTGGATATGTAGTCGTGACTCTTTAGGAGAGGCAAGGAGTCAGAGCACTTGCCTGCATTGAGTACTTCCTGCCTGCCAGGTGCTCTATGTCTTTACACGCCTCACAGCCCACCTGTAAGGTAGGCGCCATCATTCCTATGTTTCAAATGAAGAAGCTATGGACCAGAGAGGTAAAGACTGCCTCCGCAGTCACTGAGGCAGGAGATGATAAAATGGGATCAATCACAGGTCTTGCTGGTGTTTGGGCTCAGGGAGTAGATAGACCTCAGGAGGTCCAGGTGCAGATCCTGGGGAACAGGAAGTGTTGGAGCAGGTGGATGCAGCCCAGTGTCTAGCAGGCTCTGGTGGCAGGGGCCAGCTGGGCAGACACCAGTCTAGGCCCCAAGAGGATAGTAGTCTCTGAGCTAAGGGGTGAGGTGGTCCAGGTACGTTAGACCTTTTTCCTGTGTCCCATGTGTCTCTTACACTTTTTAAAAAATACAGTTTTTATTCTTTTTTCTCTGCTTCAGGTGGGATATTTTCTATTGACCTGCTTTCAGTTCACTTCACTTACCCTTTTTCTGTGTCTAATGTGCCTTTTAAACCCATTTATTGAGTGTTTACTTTCTGTTATATTTTTCAGTTCTAGAATTTCCATTTTACTTAAAAAATTAATAGATTCTATTAATTCTGGGGAATCCTCCATCTTCTCACTTATTTGTTTCCTCTTCCCCTTTCTTTTCTCAAGCACATTGTTGTAAAATCCTTGTCTCCTGACTCCAGTATCTGCTTCTGAATCATCTGTATCTGTTTCTATTGCCTCTTTTTTCTCTTGGTTTTCCATAATATGTCCTGTCTCTTTGCATGCTTAGTAATTTTTTAATCAGATGCTGTATACTTTGTACAAAATTGTAGTGGCTCTAGGTCATCATATGTTCTTCCAGAGAAGGCTGACCTTGTCCTCTGCTAGGCAGTTAGAATGGGACATGGGGACATGTCCTAATCCAACCGGGGACGAGCTGAGGACAGGCTGCAGCAGTTTGGTATGGCTCAGGGTTTGCCCTCTTCACAGGGTGAAGGCCCTCAGGGTTCTCCATTGAGGGGCTGGTGTGTTCACTGGGGTGAGCCCTTTTGTGGGTCCTGAAGCCTAATTTTGTCTCCAAAGTGTGGCAAGATTGCCAAAAATCCCTCTACTTCTCAGAGGCTTTCCATTTAGCTCTCTAGCCTCTTGCCTGTCATGTTTGAAATTTGGCAAATATCTCAAAGGGAAAACTGGCCACGTGTTTACAGTCTCTCATGTCTCCAGGTTTGTCTCTCCAGCCCCTTGAAGCCACCTAACATCTTACCTCTTGCCTGTGCCCATAGTCAACAATGCCCCTGGGGAAAAGGCAGCTGCAGAAGGTCAGCCCACCTCTCCTCAGTTTTCTCCTCTCCAGCATCTTTGCACTTTTGGTCTCTGTTGCCTCTGCTGTTTTCTGTTGGCTTAAGAAAACTCGTTGTTGTTGTTGTTCTCAGTGGAATGTTGGTCTGCTGCAAGCTACGCTACCCTGAGCTGCGCCTTGAAGACCAGAATGAGGAAGATTGGCCAGGGAGAGCATTCAGTGGGGTCAGCCCATGATCAGAGGTGTGGGTGCTGGACTGGAGGGCCTTGTAAGCTAGCCTGATAGGGCAAGGGATGACTGTACAGGCACTAGGGAGCCACAGAAGGTGCTAGGTATAAAGCAGTGTTTTGGGAGGCAGCACTGGCAGCAGTGTGCTGGTGGCCTTTGGTCCAGGGGTGTGCCAGCTTCTGAAGAGGGTCAGGTGGGAGAGGACAAGGCCTGAGGCTGGGCAGTGGGGCTAGAGGGGAGGTCAGTATGAGAAGTTGCACCGAGGACAGAGCAGGAGGGCTGGTGGTGCCAAGATGTTGGGGAGAGGGTGGGCTGTGGTGGGGCTGACCTGGGGACAGCCCAAGTGTTTGTGGTGGCAGTTCTGGGTTGGGGCTTGGTGAAGAGCCCCAGGGAAGGGGAGTTTGGGTTCAGGAGTAGGAGTTGGAATGGATGGCTCCTAGGCAGGACAGGCTAAAGCTGGGTTGGGGGATGGATTTTAGAAAGTCCTGGTGTAGTGTGAGGAGAAGGGGGAGGGACCAGATGAGCGAAGAGAACAGGGAGTGGGAGGGACAGAGAGAGCAGGAAAACTGGATGTCAGATAGAGGAGTGTTTTGTACAGCAGTTGACTGGGATTGAATTTCAAGGGAGTGGTCTGCAGTTTTGGGTGTCTTGGGGAGCCTCAGAGGGTAAGAGTTGGCTGAGATGTGACTCAAACACCCCAGGGTGTGGTAGGAGGCAGTGCAAGTGAGGACAAAGCAAAGTGGGTGTCATAGCCACTTTGGGCCCCAAACCAGATGAACCACAGTAGAACCAGGAACAAACCGTCTCATGAACCCAGGACAGATAGCAGCACAAACTGGCTCAGCTGCAATTTCCCTTTCCGAAGGGAAGGGGTGTGCCCAGGCCCTAGGTGAGGGGACTTGGCCCCATCTCCCATGCCCTCTGGTTTTTGATCAGTTGCCAGGGGCCCCTGAGAGATGGGTGACCTCTGAATTGGGCCTGGAGGGGGATTCAGAGCTGCCCAGCAGAGGAGCAAAGTGTGCCCTGGGGGGCCCGGCTTGCTCAGAGGTGCTGAGCAGTGAGATGCCTGTCCTGCCAGAGCGGGAAGACAATTTGGGGAGGCAGCAGGTGGGGGTGACATTGGAGGGATGGGAGGGGAGTGAGAGGGCAGTGATCAGGGCATGACATGAGGAGCTTGGATGCCATGCTGAGGGTTCTGGGGAGCCAGTGACAGGTTTTAAGCAGCGGCAAGGCTTGAGTGCATGGGCATTTAAGAGACAACTTGGTGTCCGCAGGGAGGATGTATTGGGGAGGTCGGGGGTGGGCCTGCTGGTGCCCTGCAATGTTGCAGATGTCCTGGGCATATGATGAGGGTGGCAGCGGAGAAGGAATTGAGATTGGAGATGAGGAGCAAACCGTCCAGACTTAGTGACAGCTCAGACTTGGGGTTTGGGGGAGTGTGAGGGAGGCCAGGATTGGGCCTGGGTCCCAGGTGGTGGCACATGGAGGAGTGGGAGTGACTGGGGAAAAGCATTCTGAGGGGCAGGGATGGGCAATTGGGGCCCAGCGTAGAGGAGGGAGTGAGGAGTGGGCCATGCCTGGAGAAGGGCTGATGCTGGCCCGGAGGTGCTCATCTGTCCTTGCTTCTCGCAGTCTGTTCCTTTCCTACTCTGAAAGGGCCCTGCAGGGTGATGGGGGCTGAAACTCTAAAGCCTGCCAGGCCACCTGACCTCAGTGCTCCAGAGGCCATCCTGGGGACCAGGAGACCTCCCAGGGCCTGGAGAGGGCATCCAGACCCAGATGCTGAGGCAGGGGTGTGTGTGTGTGTCTGTGGGGCTCCTGCCCAGGGTGAGGACCAGGATTGACAGGGGTTCTGGGAGACCTTCAGCAGCCTTGAATTTCCTTTCAGAACCTTCCTGAAGGCCTTTCCATTGATGGGGGAGACGCAAGAGCGGGAGCGGGTTCTTACGCACTTCTCCCGCCGGTACTGCCAGTGCAACCCTGATGACAGCACCTCAGAAGGTATGGCTACCTCCCCACCTCACCCTCCCAGCCAGGCCCTGGCCTCCTCCCACTGCTGCTCCACCTGCCACTTCTGTCCGGCCAGGAAGGTCTGTCCTCTCTGGCGTACAGTAGGCATTCGATAAATGTTGAATGAATAAACTATGGCACATGGAATGAGGTCTGTCTGTTGGGCAAGAGAGCTCCCAAATGTTGTGCCCATAGGCTTTTCCTATGCCTAAAAGTCCTCTGTCCTCAAGATTCAGTCCTTTGGGTCTTCACTGTCCCTGGTCCCTTGTCACAATGCTGATTCTTGGTGAGAATTCTGGTGGGTGGAGATGTAGGTAGGGGCCCTCTTAGGGGCAGGACTTGTCCTGTGGATGAACCTGACTACAGGAACTGGGGGACTAGGCCCATTATTGGAGGAGACACAGGCCAATGCAGGGACATGAACTGGGATCCAGAGCCATTCCTGGGTCTGAGGTTCAAGGTGAACTTGGCCACAGGAGGCAGGCATCTAGGCTAGAGCAGGCCCAGAATGGTCAGATTCCCTCTAAGGGATGGGATGGCCCTGACCTGGGGCAGGCATGTGACTCCAGTACTGCAATGAGGGTGGGCGGAGAACATTGCTCAGGCCCTGGGCCTTGAGGTGCATTTGGCAGGCGGCTGGCCTCTTCCTGTCTCCAAGGCCTCCAAGCTGGCTCTATCGGGAGGCAGGTGGGTGGCTGGGGGTGGGAACGAGCTGGGTGCTCACACTGAGTGCCACATCTCTGATTTAGATGGGATCCATACGCTCACCTGTGCCCTGATGCTACTCAACACGGACCTACATGGACACGTGAGTTGGGGAGGGAATGACGGGGACCCACCTTGAGTTGTCCAAGGGCTGACACTTTATCCAGCCCCTTCCTGAGGCCTCCCACTCAGCAGCCACATATCTTGTAGCAGAGCTCGGAGTTGAGCAACTTGGCTTCTAGATTTGGCCCTGCTCTAGTTTTATCCACCTGAGATCTGCCTGGGTCCTGCCCCTAGGCAAGGCAGTGAGAACAGTTGAGGCAGATGGTAGTTTAGGACCAGCTTAAATAAGACATGTGCCCCTGGTGGTGTCCATGGCAGACATTGCTAAAAGATCATATGTTCTTCCTAACCCAAGCTGTGTTGAAATTCCATGCCCCAGGCAGTCCCTGCCAGATGGCAGGGTACCCTCAAGAGGTATTCTCATCACCGCCACCCCCACCAGGCCAGTAAGTGAAGTGACCAGCACAGGGAGCCCCGGGCTGTGAGGCTGTGTCTGGTCCAGGCCCCGGGCTGTCTCTATGTGTCTTGCAGCTTAATAACTCCTTCTTCTTTCCTCTGTCTGCTCCGGGGACCCCTCTCTGGGCTCTCTTGCCTTCCCTCAGGTGGTAAGTGTAGTTAGTGGTGTGCATGCCCTGTGTGCCTAGCCCCACATCACCATGTCACCCTTCGTGTTCTCCCATCACACCGTCTGGCTCCACCCAATCACTGCCCTGTCATTGCTCACCCAGGGGTGGTCAGAGCCCCCCTGCTGGGTTGGTGATATTTCAGTGACTTAGGGGCATCAGGCCAGCATTTCTGGTTCTAGAGGTAATCAGGGAAGTCCAGGGGAAATGGGGGGTGGGAGAAAGAGGTGGGATAGACCCTACTTCAGATCCTACTCTTGCCCCATGTGGTAGCTGTGTGACCCTGGGCAAGTCACTTGCCCTCTCTGAGACTCTGGTTCTGCATCTGCGAGATAGGAATAATGATTTCCCCCACAGAATCGTGGGGAGGGCTGAGAGGGGTAAAAAGCAAAACATCAAGTGTCAGGGTCTGGGACCTAGCAAGGACTTTATTATGAATAATATTGTTGCATGAGAATAACAATGGTATTCATGAGCAGTATTAAAATTTAAATGATGGTGAGCCTGAAGGCCCAGACTGCAGGCCCTTGGAGGGTCAAGATTGTGAAGGCCTCAGTCTGATGGCAGCCCTAAGCAGGCATGGGGAGGAGAAGGAGCAGAGCCTGCTGGGCTCGTGGGCACGCTGGGGTACTGGTCTGGGCAGGGCTAGGGCCTCAGTGCCCTCATTAGAAAAAGAAACGTGTGACAACTTTGGCTAAGTCCTGAATGTGGAACAGAAGAGATGTGAGTATGCCATGTGAATGTCACTAGAGCTATTGCCCATGAACTGGCTCATGTTCTCCCAGACTGCTCTCTGTTTACAGAGAGCAGGTTTCGCTAGCATACCTTAAAAGGAGCACTAAACACACCCCTCCCTTCCCCATCTCCACTGTTGGCAGGACCTGGGAACAATCTCAGAGCCCAGTCATCCTGTGTCAAGACCTGGGTGCTGCCTCCCTTACCCCCCCAGCTATTGTGAATAGTGCTGCTATGAACATTCGTGTCCAAGTTTTTGTTTGAACACCTGTTTTCAGTCCTTTTGAGTCTATACCTAGGAGTGGACTTGCTGGGTCATATATAGTCATCCTATGTTTAACTTTTTGAGGAACTGCAAAACAGTTTCCACAGTGGCTGTTAGTTTGCATCCAGGTGAGAGGTGATGGCGTGGGCAGACAGGGGGTGAACGTGGAGAGATGGACCAACGAGGAGACCTCTTGCGGGTGAGTGTGACAGGACTTGCTGATGGGGCTGGTGAGTGAAAGAGGAGTAAGGATGGCCTCGGCCTCTGGCTGGCTGGTGGTGCCATTTCCTGGGATGGGCAGAAACTTCTGTGTGTGGGGCCGTGGTGATTGGGAGAGGTGGGACTCGAGTCCCATTTTGAACTGTGCTGTTTGAGATGCCTGTTGGACACATGAGGATACCAGGGAGGCAGTGGGATAAAGGAGTCTGGGGCCCAGACAAGACGTGGGGGCTGAAGAGACAGATGGTGGGGGGGGCAGTCAACGTCATCCTGATGAAATTTTAAGCCGTGGGACTGGCTGAGTGCCCTGGGCAGAGAGGCAAGCCGATGGTCATTTGTGGAGCACGGCATTATTTAGGGGTCAAGCACAGGAGTGGGAGAGACTGTGGAGCAGCCAGGGAGGTTGGAGGAAACCAGGAGTGTGTTGTGCCTCAGAAGCCAAGAGAAGAAAGTGTTTCAAGGAGAACAGAGTGGCCAACTGTGTATAGGCTGCCACGAGGTCAACTAAGATGACAACAGAAAAGTGATCAGTGAGGTTGGAATGGCCATTGGTGGGATGGTAAAAGTCATTAGAGGCCTTTACAAGAGCACTTAGGTGGGGTGGCAAGGACCAATGCCAGGTTGAGGCAGGTGGAGGTGAGGATGGGAGGTGAGGCTGTGGAGGCTGTGGACAGCTCTTTTGAGATATTTAGCTTAGAGTGGGGTCCTGAAATGAGCCAGTGGTTAGCAGGGCCTAGGAGGGACTGTTTTAGAATCTGAGGAGGGCATGCGCATGTGCCACCAGGATCAACCCAGCGGACAGGCAGAAACCAGTGACCCAGGAGAGAGGCTCAACTGAAGCTTCCTTGAGATGAGAGGCAGAGTACAGGTGAAGAGTGGACTTAGGTGAGAGTGGGGAGGTTCACTACCATAAGGAAGAAGGTAGAAAATGGGTGTGCTGCAGGTGACTAGGACAGTGAAGGGCGGTGGGAGGGTGAAGGGTCTCTTGCTTGATGGCTTCTACTTCCACAGCAAAACATGAGGTAAGGTCAGGAGCTGAGAGTGAGGATGGGAAGGGGGCCGATCAGTCAGGATGGGTTTGGTAACAGACAACATAATGCCAGCTAGTTTTAAAAATGGCAAGTACTTATTGACCAGAAAGAGTAGAGTCAGGCAGGCTCCAGAGTGGATTTCATTCAGCTTCTCAACAAAGCAATAGAGGGTCTAGTTTCTTGTCACTTCTCTTCTGACAGAGATGTCAGCTTCATCCCAAGCCTGGCTTCCCTCATGGTGGCCCAACAGATGCAGCAATTCCAGGCTTCCTAGTCTCACTCCACTCCCTGCTGGAGAGAGAGGGTTGGCACCTGCAGTGCCCTCTTAGGAGCCAGGAGGCTCCTATCACAGAAGCTCCCAGAAAGTGTCCCTAAAATACCGTTGGCCCCAAATGGGTCATATGCCATTTTCTGAACTGGTCTCTTTGGCACAGGGAATACCATGAAGCAGCTGGAAAAAGCCTAGCTTGCCTGAATCAACCTCTGTGGCAAGAGGAGCGAGGTGATCCTGGCCTTATCTCTGGGCCAGAAGGTGTGGTCATTCTTTCCCACCCAGACCTCATAATGGATATATCATGCGGAAAGGATGCTGAAGAGAGAATCACAATGTCTACTAGAGGGGTGCTGAGGCTTAATGGAAAGAGACTGCAGTAGTCATTTTGCAGAATGAAGAGCAAACCTACCAGGAAGGTGCAATAGCATTGTTGGGAGGTCTTGATGCCCATTTGGTTGTGGTCATGGATATAAAATGGGACCAGTTAGCACAACTGTGCATCATTCTCCAAGCTTATTCAGTTGGGCTTGGATACAGGCACAGTGCAGGAAACTAGCTGTGTTTAATCAGGGCTGGGTTTTTTCTAGGCAAATATGACAAGAGCAGAAAGGGGCAAGAGAGCTACAGGTGTTTGCAGAGATGGGGGTTAATGATGGGGGTTAATGATGGGGCCTGTTCTCACTCTAAGAAAATGAGAACATTTGGATCTCAACAGAGGGTCCAAGGTCGTTGAAATGAGCGTTCTTGAGAATGAGTGAGCTGGAAGTATAGGAGATAGGAGTCATGAAGAGTGTATATGCGAAATGGGGGTTTTCAAGGTGCAGATACTGGGGATGACAGGTCGGTGAATGATCCTGGAATGAGCTGGAGGGGGAGGATGTCAGAGGATGGCGATTTTCAACCTTCAGACAAGAGAAGATGACAGCTTGCATTAGAACTGGAGATGGAAACAAGGAGAGAAATTTGAGAAGTATTCTGCATGTACAGCCTGCAGCACTGGTTAATGGGCTGTGGGTTGGGGTGAGGGAGGGAGAATCATCAAGGATGAGGCAAATAGAGAAGGGAGGGGTGGGTGAGGAAGACATCCCGCCAGAGTCCAAGCTGAGGAAAGATGGGTTGTTTTTCAGAAACAGCTTAATTTCTCTCAAACCTTGGGTAGCTCGAAGAGTGGCGGTGGAAGTTGCTGGTGAGGTGAGGGGGCTGGATGGTGGGGGACTTGAGGAACAGACACAGGGGTCTGATGCTTTCCTGAAGGCAGTGGGGGGTCTGCCCATTCTCAGATGGTGACAGAGCCTCACACAAGAACTTTAAGGGAACACCAGGTATAATTAAGGTTTAGCCTTCTGTGGAGTCAAAGGCAAATGACAAAGTTTCACTACCTGGATGATGGCTGGGGCAGCCCCATCCAGCCTCTGTGCCGGGCAAGGAGATGGGCTTAGGGAGATGGTCACCCTTGCCTGAGGCCAGGGCCCAGGCCTTGGGATGGGCTGTGGCCAGACTGTGACTTGCTTCTGCTGAGAGATAAAGGCTGTGGGAAGAGGTCCAAGGGCCAAGCGCAGGTGGGAGTCCCTGTTAATCCAAATGGGAGTGGAAGGGAGAGAAAGAACTGGACTTGGCAGTCCCAAATCATGTACCACCCTTGGGCTTTGGAGTGATCTGGGTACGTATTTTTTGCCTGGCCGTTGTCATTATTATTACTATTATATTTCAAAGCAGATAACTTTCCCAGTATAATTAAACTTCTTTGCAATTTGTTGGGTCTTGGTTTTTGGTCCAGAGAGAGAGATCATTTTAGGAAACGTTTCATGTGGACATGAAAAGAAAGCGTATTCTGCAGTTGTTGGTAATAATGTTCCATATGTGCCAATAAGGTCAAATCTTTTGTGTTGTAAAGATCTTGTATACCCTTACTTATTTACTTTATTGTGATAAAATACACATAACATAAAATTTACCATTTTAACCATTTTAAAGTGTACAATTTAGTGGCATTAAGTACATTCACAATGGTGTGCAACTATCACTACTATCTAGTTCTGGAAATTTTTCATCACCTCAAAAGGAAACCTCATACCCATCAGCAGTCACATCCCATTATCTCTTCCCCTGGGCCCCTGGCAAATGCTAATCTGTTTTCTGTCTCTATGGACTTGTCTATGGTAGGTATTTCGTATACGTGGGATCATGAAACGTGTGGCCTATTGTGTCTGGCTTCTTTCACAGCATAATGTTTTCAAAGTTCATTCATTTTGTGGCATGTATCAGTGCCTCATTCCTCTTTATGGGCAAATAATATTTCATTGTATGGATGTGCCACATTTTGTTTATCTTTTCATCTGTTGATGGACATTTGGGTTGTTTCCAACTTTTGGTTACTATGAATAGTGCTGCTATGAACATTCATGTACAAGTTTTTGTTTGAACACCTGTTTTGAATTCTTTTGGTTATATACCTAGGTTAGACTTGGGTTGTATGATAATTCTATGTTTAGCTTTTTGAAGAAACACTGAACTGTTTTCCATAAAGGCTGAACTGTTTTACAATTCCTCCAGCAATGTACAAGGGTTTCAGTTTTTCCACATCTTCACCAACCCTTCTTTTCCTCTTTATTTATCTTTTAATTATAGCCATCCTAGTGGATGTGAAATGGTATCTCATTGTGGTTTCGATTTGCATTTCCCTAATAACTAATAAAGTGGAGCATATTTTCATGTGCTTTTTGGCCATTTGTATGTCTTCTTTGGAGACATGTCCATTCAAGTCTTTTGCCCATTTTTAAATTGGGTTGTTTGCTTTTCTGTTGCTACATTCTAAGAATTCTTTGTGCTCATATATTCTGGATTCCAGACCCTTATATGATATATGATTTGCAAATATTTTTTCTCACTCTCTGGGTTCACTATCACTCTCTTGATAATGTTCTTTGATATAAAAAAGTTTTAAATTTTGATGAAGTCCAATGTATCTATGTTCTTTTTTTTTGGGTTGTTTGTGCTTTTGGTGTCATATCTAAGAAACCATTGCCAAACCCATGGTCATGAAGATTTACCCTTACATTTTCTTCTAAGAGTTTTATAGTTTTAGCTCTTACATTTGGGTCTTTGATCGATTTTGAGTTAATTATTGTATAAGGTGTGAGGTGGGGTCCAACTTCATTCTATTGCATGTGGATATTAAGTTGTCTCATGACCACTTATTGAAGAGACTATTCTTTCCCCATTAGATGGTCTTGGTACTCTTGTCAAAAATCAGTTGCGCATAGATATATAGGTTTATTTCCAGACTGTTAATTCTAGTCCACCAATCACATGTCTATGCTTATGTTAGTCCCCACTGTTTTGATTACTGTAGCTTTGTAATAAGTTTTGAAACTGGAGCGTGTGAGTCCTCCAAATTTGTTCTTTTTCTTCGAAATTATTGTGGCAATTTGGGGATTTTTGCAATTCCACTAGAATTAGAAGATTAGCTTACATATTTCTGCAAAATAAGGCCATTAGGATTTTGAGAGAGATTGTGTTGAATGTGTTGAATCTGTAGATCAGTTTGGGGAGTATTATCATCTTAACAATGTTAAGTCTTTCAATCCTTGAAGATAGGATGTCTTTCTGTTTAAGTCTTCTTTAATTTCTTTTGGCAATCTTTTGTTCTTTTGTAGTGTTTTTGTTTGTTTGTTTATTTTTTGGCAGCTGGCCATTTTAGGGATTGAACCCTGGACCTTGGTGTCATCAGAACCATGCTCTAACCAACTGAGCTAACCAGCCAGACTTATCTTTTGCAGTTATGAATAAACAACTCTTTCACCACCTTGGTTAAATTTATTCCTAAGCATTTTCTTTTTTCTTTTTTCTTTTTTTTGTCTTTTTCGTGACCGGCACTCAGCCAGTGAGTGCACCGGCCAGTCCTATATAGGATCCGAACCCGCGGCGGGAGCGTCGCTGCGCTCCCAGCGCCGCACCCTCCCGAGTGCGCCACGGGCTCTGCCCAGCATTTTATTTTTTCTATGCTATTGTAAATGTAATTGTTTTCTTAATTTTGTTTTCTGATTGTTCATTGCCAGTATGTAGAAATACTACTGATTTTTGTGTGTTGACCTTATATCCTGCAACTTTGCTGAATTTGTTTTTTAGCTCTAATAGTTTTTTGTGTGTGCACGCGTGTGTGAATTCTTTAGGATTTTCAATAAATAGGATCATGTCATCTGTGAATAGAGATAGTTTTATTTCATCCTATCTAGTTTGGTTGTCTTTTATTTCTTTTTCTTGCCTAATTTCTCTGGCTAAAATGCTCAGTGCATTGTTGAATAGAAATAGGAAAAGCAGGCATCCTTGCCTTGTTCCTCGTCTTAGGGGGAAAGCTTTCAGTCTTTCACCATTGAGTATGATGTTAGCTGTGGGTTCTTCATAAATGCCCTTTACCACGTTGACGATGTTCCCTTCTCTTCCTGATTCATTGAGTGTTTTTATCATGAAATGGTGTTGGGTTTTGCCAAATGCTTATTCTGCATCAACTGAGATTATCATGTGATTTTTTTCCCCCTTCATTCTGTTAATGTGATGTATTACATTGATAGATTTTTATATGTTGAACTACCTCTGCATTCCTGAAATGCATCCCACTTGGCCATGGTGTATAATCCTTTTAATATGCTGCTGGATTTGATTTGCTAGTATTTTGTTGAGGATTTTTACATGTATATTCATAAGGGATATTGATCTGTAGTTTTCTTTTCTGGTGATGTCTGTGGCATTGGTATCAGGGTAATGCTGCCTTATAGAATGAGTTGGGAAGGGTTCCCTCCTCTTCAATTTTTTGGAAGAGTTTGAAAAGGATTGTTGTTAATTTTTCTTTAAATGTTCAGTAAAACTCACCAATGAGTCCATCTGGTTCTTGGCTTTTCTTTGTTGTGAGGGTGTTGATTATTGATTCAATCTTTTTACTTGTTATAGGTCTATTCAGACTTCCTATTTCTTCTTGATCGAGTTTTGGTAGTTTATGTGTTTCTAAGTCTTTTTGCATTTCATTTAGATTATCTATTTTTTGGCATATAATTGTTTAGTATCCTTGTTATTTTTTGTTTGCTTGTTCTTTTTAAAAATTATTTTTCAGGTTTTTATTTTTTAAATCACCATCGTTTAGGATGCAAAAAGAATGTGATCAAAGAGGTGACACAATATTTCTGATTCATGTTAAAGTCTTCCAACTTTAGCCAGGTGTCCAAGAACATATACAGGTTAAAATTATCTGGCTATTGAAATGGTATTCAAAGAGGATAAAAGTGGTTTAAAAAATTTTAAAAATCTTTTAAGCATTAAGAAAGTTATTGACTTTAAGGGATATTCAATGATGGGATGGCTGCTTGTTCTTCTGTTACTAAGAGAGCAGTGTTAAAATCTCCAACAATGATAGTTAATATGTCTTTTGGTTCTGTCACTTTTTGTCGTGTGTGTGTGTGTGTGTGTGTGTGTGTAATCTTTTCTTTCCCCCTGGCAGCTGGCTGGTATGGGTATCCGAATCCTTGACTTTGGTGTTACAAGGTCGTGCTCTAACCAACTGTGTTAACTGGCCAGCCCTTGTATATTTTGAAGCTATGCTATTAGACATATACAGATTTAGGATGATTATATTTTCTGGTGAATTAATCCTTTTTTCATTATGAAAATGTCCCTCTTTATCTCTAGTAATGCTTCTCGCCTTCAAATTAATTTTGTCAGGTATTAGTGTAGCTATTCTGGAGTCCTTTTGTTGGTGTTTGCATGGTATATCCCTTCTGTCTTTGCTTCTAAGATTTCTGTTCCTTTATATTTAAGCTGTATCTCTTGTATCATATATTTTTACAAAAATAAAGTCTGATAATCATTTTTTAATTTGAACATTTAATGAGTTATGATATATTTGAGTTTAAACATACCAGGTTACTATTTGTTTTCTCTTTGACTTGTCTGTTCTATGTTCTTTTTTTCCTGCTTTTCTTGCCTACTTTTGGGTTACTTAAGTATTTTTCAGAATTCCGTCTCCCCACTCTGTTAGCTTCTTAGAATTCTTTTTATGGTTTGCAATATGTATCTCTGACTTATTAAAGTACCACTTCCTGGAAATACCTTAAAACCCTTCAATTCCATTTACTGCTCTCTCGACTTATATACTACTGTTATCATGCTTTTAACTATTGTATCTCTCTATATTTTATTCCCCAGAAAACTATTGTTGCTCTGCATAATCAATATTCATTCAGAGTTGCCTACTCTTCTGTTGCTCTTCATTTCTTTCTTCTTCTCCATGCTTCCATCTGGGATAATTTCCCCTCTGACTGAAGAACTTGGGGTGTTTCTCTGGTCCCCTTGTCCAAAACTCCAGTTTTCATTCCCCAGTCCTGTGAGACCACTCAGTTGTCAGCCTTCCGGCCACTGCCTGTGAATCAGCGAGTGCTTCAGGGAGGACAGCTGCCCTTGTGGGGCTCACCTCTCCACACTTCCCTTCTTTGCAGATCTTCGCACTTGAAGTCTTCCCTGCTTTTAGATGTCCTTGAATGCTCTCATATAGATGCTTTATTAATATTTTGACCAACGATTGTTTCTGCTGGAAAGGCTTATTGGCAACAAGATAGCCTGACATTGCTAAGATTATAAATCTTGCCTGGTAATTTTTTGATTTTGCACTCCTGACCAATGGCTGGGAAATTTTCACAGTGTGTGTGGAACTCAGAGACAATATTATGAACATCACCCTCACACTCCTCTTTTACAAATGCACATGTATGTGGCTACATACTTATATTCATGCACACACATTTATAAATGTAAAAATGTACACATAAACATATGAAATGCACTTATATCAAGGCATACATAGGATCTTTTCTCCTTAACCCCTTGAAAAAGGTGTAGAAAATTCTTGCTTGTCAGCTACTTATAAAGCCTTATAGTATTGTTTTCCAAATTATTTATGTGGTGTCTGAATGTCTCATGTGATATTAATTGATTCTCTTTCCTAAAATGGTGCCAAGGTCAATAAATTTGGGAAACTGTACATGGAATACTCTCCTTGGAGACTACCAACACATACAGGCATGTTAAAGACTCTGAAACGTGTAAACTTATTCGATTATGAAATCCTTATTTGTGAAAATACCTATTCCCATCTCATCAGATACCAGGGTTCTGTAGGTATATCTTGGAAAACACCTTAAGTAAACCCAAATCCACAAAATCCTACAGCAATAAGTGTCTGGTATTTAAAGGTCTTCATCTTCACAAAGATGAGGTGCCACTCAGTGCTTCCACAAATGTGGGCATTCCAAGGAGAGTCTAAAAGTATGAACTTCAGGTGCTGGGTTTGGAAGGTTTGAGCCCCTCTGCTACCCAGTGGTTAAGAAAAGGAGGCAGGATGTGGGGGACGGACAGTCATTCCCAGCTCTGTCCGTTTGTGCCTCTGGGAGTGAAACCATCTGCTTGGGTTCTCTTTTTCCCAAGCCCAGCTCAGCATGGGGTACCCATGTGTGCTGGTGGAAATTGATTTTTGACTCTTATAAGACCAAACTGCCCCTCACTTCACCTACCTCTTGAAGGTCTTGCTGCCCTTCTGTGCAAGTGAGAGGGTGAGACAGTTGTGGTGGAATTCACAGAGCTTCTGCTCAGGAGCCAAGAGGCCTGGGTTCAAGTCCTTGGGCTGAGTGACCTTGGGAGAATTAACCGTGGAGTGGCGGGTGAGAACATGGGCTTTGGTGTCAGACACACTTGACCCTTCCGCTTCCATGCTGTGTGTCATGGGCATGTCACTTCACTTGCCTGCACCTCAGTTTCCTTACCTGTCAGGTGGGGATAATAAGAACCCCCACCTCACCTTCTCCTTGTGGTGAGAAGGAAATAAGATAGTGCATGTCAAGTACAGTACCTGGAACATGGTAGGCACCTGGCAAATGTCAGCTGTTACTTTATCCAAACCTGACTCCTTCATCTGGGTTTGAGGAAAACCCCAACCTGTCGTGATGCTTGAGGATCATATAGAATCTTGAACATGAAAAAGAGTTTTGTAAACTCTTGGAGACAAAGAAGAATCCAGGCAATTTTTTCTTCATTACTTTCCTTGAGGCTGCCTCATCCCTTCTGGCCGAGCAGGGCAGGGTGTGGGGATCACACCAGCCTCCTTCCCTATTTTCAGGCAGGATTGTTTCTCCATTACAGAACATTGGCAAGAAGATGTCCTGCCAGCAATTCATTGCCAACTTGGACCAGCTGAATGATGGTCAAGACTTTGCCAAAGACCTGCTGAAGGTATTACCTGCTGTGGGTTCTATGCCCTTAGCTGTGCCCCAGTGGGTGGAGTGGGAAGAGTTCTCTGCTCCAGTAAATCCTGACATTTCAGACTCTTAATACTGGGCTCAGGGCCCCCATGACTTTGGGTTAGAGACCAATTAGCTCAACATTTGGCTGTTCTGTGTTCCCTGAGTTAGACAGAGGGGTAGGCTTTGTGAGATTTGTTTTTAGTACTCCCTTATTATTGCTGTCACCGTAATAATCAATACTGCCACCAGTTGTCACAGCTGCCACCCACCACCACCATCTTTGCCACAACCATCATCATCACCACAGGGAAAAGCCCGCTCATTCTTCCAACATAGTCAGTAATTAAGGAAATCCAGTGTTTTTTTGAGGCTGAAGCCCAGGGTGAAACTCTGGCCTTTCCAGCCTGGTCAGTTCTCCACCTTGGAGGAAGAGGAGCAGGTTTTTGAGGGGAAGATGATGAGGTCATTTTTAGATAGTGGGTTTAAAGGACCTGTTGATACTGGGGAGTAGTTGAATAGTGAGTCTGGAGGTCAAAAAATAGAACAATGTCCCCATCACTCTTCTTACTGTAATTATCTTCATCATCAAGAAGTACTTGTTAAGAACATATTTGTGAGATCAAACAACCATGGTTCCACTACCCACTTATCCACTTTCTCCCCATCTCCTCATCCACCCATTATCCATTTCTCCATCCACCCACTCATCCTCCTCTGCATCCATCCGTCATCTGCTCAGCCACGCAATCATTCACCTACCCATATGCACACACATTCACCCAGCCTCACACATACACCTGCACACACCCCAAACACTTCCTCATACACACTCCACATCTACTCACCTATCCATCTACCCACCCTTTCCCCACGCACCCACCTACCCACTAACCCATCCACCCTCTCATCCTCAGATTTATCCACCCAATCATTATCCATTCACCCATTCATCCACCCACCCATACCCTCACTCATAACTCACCCGTACACCCCCATACATCCCCAAATCTCCTTTGCATACCCTCTCTTCACCCACCCATTCCCCATTTATTTTCCCATCCACTCACCTAATTTACCACCCACTCACCCACCCGTTCCCCACATATCCACTTCCCTGTTCATCCACCCACTTCCCCACTCCCCCATTGTCCCATCCTCCCATCCATCCATCCATCCACTCTGTTGAGCACTTACTGTGAGTTGAGTTCTGGATTTTTCACTGGATATTCCGTGGTGCACGAATAGACAACTCCTGACCTTGTGAAACTTACAGTCTCCTAGGGGAGACAGATGTTAAATGGTAACATAATTAAATACCTACCATCCATCCATCCACCCACCCGCCTGCTCATTTACCTGTCCAACAAAGTGTGAATCAAGCACCTACGTTGCCCCATTGGCTGAAAAAGTGCTCCCTCATGGTACTCACATTGCTGGAGGTAGATGGGGAGTTCTTTGACTTTTCATCTGAGCTCCTCTCTCTCTCTTTCCCCATCTCCCAGACCCTTTACAACTCCATCAAGAATGAAAAGCTGGAATGGGCCATGTGAGTAGTGTCCATGGGCACAGATGTGGGGAGACTGCATCACTGGGAGGGAGAAGGGGAGTGGCTGGGGGTGCAGTTTAGTCATCCCGACCACTCTCCATGGTGCTGATCTCTCCCATCCCAGGGCCCTGACAACCTCTGTCCAGCTGACCAGCACCTGGTGTTGAGCTCCCCTTTGGGTTCATTTTCTGTATTGATAAAAAGCGTGCAATGTTTACACTGCTATGGAATAGACTGAACTGTGACTTTAGTTCCATGATCTCCACAACTGGTTTCTGTACTGGTGATATTGCCACACTTCCCAATGACAGCTCTTTTCCTTTTGGGAGGTAGGCAGGCAGAAGGCATGAGCCCCCTGTAACCTTAAGAATGTGACCATGTTTAAGTGGTGACTGCTCTTGGCAGCGGGGAGGGGTGACTGACCCCTAACTTCTCCTGCAAAGGCAGTGAGACCAAGAGGTGCCTAGCCATCTGGAAAGAGGAGTAGTGACCTTGCTGGTTATGAAGGCTATGAGAGGCTCTGGGGGGATCCCCTCCCTGCTGTGCTCCCCAGGATGGCCTGAACCCTCAGGTTCATGTAGAGGTCCCAGGAAGGGGAGGGCAGGAACCCCAACCCCATGGGGAGGAGCTAGCATTCTTCTACCAGGGTTCCCATGGGGAGCCTAGACTTTAGAGCCTTCACTTACTGGCCTGCCCTCTGCCTGCATGTTGGTGGGGTTTATACAGCAGCTCCAGTGTGGCCATGGGGTAGTGCTCCCTGGGAGGGGCTGTCAGGGTTGGAAGGAGAAGAAGGAAAACTGGGAAGGAGGCCTCCAGGTAGTAAAGTGTCCAACTTTGTGATCAAGGTTGACGATTGGAGATTGAAGGCCAAAAATCAAAGATTAGAGGTCAGAAGTGAAGACTGAGGGGAGGGATCAGGGATCTGGATCTGTGATCTGGAATTGGAACTCCTCATCTCTGCCCCCTGGTGCTGCTCATCACCTCTGACCCTGGCTCCTAGAGGGGTGGTTGGTGGAGAGAGACCAAGACAATGTGGGGCTGAGGCCTCCCTGGAGGTGGTGCTCAGGCCTAGTACTTTCCTAGTGATGAGGACGAGCTGAGGAAATCCCTGTCTGAGCTGGTGGATGACAAGTTTGGGACAGGCATGAAGAAGGTGACACGGATCCTGGATGGTGGCAACCCCTTCCTGGATGTCCCACAGGCTCTCAGCGCCACCACCTACAAGCATGGCGTGCTGACCCGGAAGACTCATGCAGACATGGATGGCAAGAGGAGTGGGTGTCAGGCTGGGGGAAGGGGCACAGGGAGGGAGGCTAGTCACAGGGACCCACCCCCATGGCCACTCCTTTGAAGATGCACACACAGGTGGAGATGGAGGGGGAGGCAGGGTAGGAGATATTGGAGTGGGTGATTGTGGCCACACTACCTGTGCCCTCCTCCCCAGCACCCCGTGGGAGGCGTGGCTGGAAAAAATTCTACGCGGTGCTCAAAGGGACCATCCTGTACCTGCAGAAGGTGAGAGACTGCCCCAGAGTCCCTACCCAGGAAGGGCTGGTTCAGTCCCATACAACCCCTGCCTCGTGGTGCCCAAGAGCCCTGGGCAGGACCTAGGTCTTAGGCAGGCGCTGGGTCCTACCCCCTCAGGGGCCTGACTTGGTTTCAGTCAGGGCTTTGGAGGTTTAGAGAGGGGTCGTTGCAATGCGCGGTGGCTGAGGGGATAGCCAGCACAAGGCCTGTTCGGGCCTCTGGGACAAACCCCGGAGGACGCCTGCAGTGATTCTTGCTGGGCTGGGTCCTAGCAACGAGAACCAAAAAATGGACGGAGATATAGGGACAGAGAGAGAGAGGAGCAAGGGGTGGGAGGAGAGAGTGGAAAGTGTGGGTCAGTGGTCTGGCGCCTGGGGATGACAGAGGCTTGCCTTCTCCTGCCCCCATCCAGGATGAGTACAGGCCTGATAAAGCCCTGGCAGAGGGCGACTTGAAGAACGCCATTCGCGTCCATCACGCTCTGGCCACCAGGGCCTCTGACTACAGCAAGAAGTCCAATGTGCTCAAGCTGAAGACGGCCGACTGGAGAGTCTTCCTCTTCCAGGCACCGTAAGTAGGAGCTGGAGCCCCCTCGCTGCCACCCTGGGGACAGAGCCTGTAGCATCGACCCCTCTCCTTGGCATCTCAGGGCAGACACTTCAGCTTCCTGCATGCATCAGCCACAGAGCGAGTGCACTTGGTGCAGACCAACAGCTGGGCCCCCAGAACAGTGGTTCTCAAAGTGTGGTCCCCTTAGGCCACCTGGAACTGGTCAAACATGCAGTCTCTCTGGCCCCACCTTAGGCCCACTGAATCAGAAACTTTGGGGATGGGCCCCAGCAACTGTGTTGTAACAAGCCCTGCAGAGGGTGCTGATACATGCTGAAGTCCCTGGTGGGTGGGGCAGATGGAATTTATGAATCATCCTTTGCTTTAGTTTTGGGGGATGTGTGGAAAAGACTTGCCCTACGGTTGACCTGTAAGGCCTTCCTTCTATAATCCTGCACTGCATCCTTCTGTGACTTGAGATTGGGATTTCATGTGTCACATGAGCTTAAAGGGAGGGAGACTAGTAGATGAAGGCTTGGGACCAGAGCGTAAGTGCTGGGCAGGCAGTGGGCAGGACAGGAGGGTGGTGAGGGGATGGCAAGTTGTCCACTGTCTCTGATGATCCCTGGCCTGTGGGCTCTAGTGCCCATTAGCTCCAGTGCCATTAGCTCTGAACCCGGTCAGTTTTATTTTCACATGAAAATCCAGGTTTGCCTGGGAGCTGGGACAGAAGGAGCTCCCTACACAGCTTTGACCAGGTCCATCCAACCACTCACCCATCCTCCCTCATACCTTTACCCAACTCCTCTGTGTCTGGCCTAATGCTAGATACTGGGGGTCGAGGGATAGGGAGTCCTATTGTGAGAAGCTGGCAGCCTCTCCTTTCCCCTCCTGTCCCCAGGAGCAAGGAAGAAATGCTGTCCTGGATCCTTAGGATCAACCTGGTAGCTGCCATCTTCTCAGCCCCAGCCTTCCCAGCTGCTGTCAGCTCCATGAAGAAGTTCTGTCGGCCCCTGCTGCCCTCCTGCACCACCCGCCTCTGCCAGGTATCAGCTCCCCAGGCTGCCGCCCCCAGCCCAGGTCCCCCCTCAAGAGCCCCCACCCCAGTATCTTCTTAAGGGCCTCTGATCTTGGGCTGAGGGAGCAGGGCAGGTATTCTCCATTCAACTGCAACCCAACCTCATTTACAGATGGGAAGACTGAGGCCGCACAGCACACACCACACAGGCCTGGCTGTGCTGAGGGTGGGGGGTACGGGGGGGTGCATGGATACGCTTCTCTGCCAATGGTGGTGCACCCCTGTGAGTGTAATTGTGGGTCTGTGGTGGTGTGTGTGTCTGAGCATGTGTGCAAGAGAAGGTGTGTGTCATATGGCACCAGGAATAACTGTGTGCCTATGAGAGTTCACATGAGCTGGGGGTGTGTCTGGGTGATTATACATGTGTGCCAGGGAGTGTCTATGTGTACACACAAGGGTGAGGGTCTCTTGTGTCCTGAGCCTACTGGGGGCATTGAGGAGGGCTAATGACATGGGGCAAGGGGAGAGAGGAAGAGGTGGGGGAGCACCCCATCCAGTCCAGAGCCTGGCTCTGCCCTCACATATTTGGTGACGCTGGCCAGGCCTCCATTTCCCTTTGGTGAAGCAATTCCTGGCGGGATGGGATTAGGCCCACTCCATGACATGAGGAGAGTAGGGCCTCATGGTCCAGGACTTGTCTTTGCAGGAGGAGCAGCTGCGGTCTCATGAGAATAAGTTGAGGCAGGTGACAGCAGAGCTGGCTGAGCACAGATGTCACCCAGTGGAGAGGGGTATCAAGTCCAAGGAGGCAGAGGAGTACCGGCTGAAGGAGCACTATCTCACATCTGAGGTGGGCCCTTGGGTGGGATGGATTGTGAAGGACAGGGCTGGAACCAGAGGAGGCCAGCTCCTGCCCTGTGCCTCCTGCCACCAACAGCCTTCCACAGCCAGGGGCTCCTACTATGGGAGTTCCCACTTTGGGGGCTCTCCTGAGGCGTGAGTAACCCGATTATGAACTGTGGCCTCCTGTGGTCCAGTCTTGCATGATCCAGCTGCCAAATGGTAACCGAACACTTGCAGCTCACCTGGGGCTCTCCCAGAGCTCTGGACGGGCTCCAGCGGAGACATCACACCTCTCCAGGCCTCTTCCTCACCGCCCCTTCTCCACAGGCTGGCTTCTCTGGAAGGCTGCACAACCAACCCACAGAATTCCCAACCCTGTCCATGGGACTTTCCCCCTGTTGTCTCATTTTGCTCTGTCACATGTTTATCAAGCAGCACAACTTCATCTTCCTTCTAAGTGCCCCCTTCCTTCTATCTTGTCTCTCTCTGCCCAAGACGCTGCCTCACAATGCTCTGCAGATGGGGCTGACAAAGCACCACCTTTGTTGGATGAGGGTTGGGTTTGGGGAGGAAGTCAGGAACCACCTGTCCATTTTAGGCTGTCCTTTGGACTGCCTTGCAGATGGGCAGACAGACAGACAGACAGAAAGGCTGAGACTGAGCCAGGAAAACCCCAGAGCAGAGGGTCAAGACGTCACCAATCCCAGTCTCTACATTTCCACATTGACTTTCTATTGAGGTGTAGGGGAGAGAAGAGAGTTCCCAGGATAAGTCTTTCAAAAAACAGAAAGCTTTATAGCTTTTGGAAGTTTTCTAAGATCCACTTTCTGGAATGTAAAAAATAGTGACGGCAAAAGCTGCAGTGGACAGGTCTCTTGCTACGTCCCAGGTGTGGTTCTCTTCACTTCTCTGTATTGACTGATTAACTCCTCATATCAACCCTGTGAAATGGGTTCCATTATTATTTGCATTTTACAGGTGGGGAAACTGAGGCTCAGAGAGGTTAGAGCACTTGCCTAAGGTGACACGGTTAAGAAGGGCAGGGAGGCAGGATCCTAACCCAGGCGATTGACTGCAGCTCCAGCACCCTGGTCTTTCTCACTCTTGCCTGGCTTGGTGTGGGGTTGGGGGCAGGGGGTGAAGGGTCCTGCTCCTGTGGCAGAGCTGGGTGAGAACAGGGTCTCCTGACCCTTAGTCCCTGATTCTCCCAGGACATCAGTCTCCTCTGTCTGTTGTGAGGGCCTGAAGCTCAAAGTCAAGGCACTCAGACACCGCAAATCTCGCTCCTAAAAGTTTAAGCCAATTTATAACCCCTTTAATAGTCTGTGAATGGACTTCCTCCCCCATGCCCTCCCCAGGCACGGCCTAACATTTCCATTTTAACTAATCTAATAGGTTAACAATTGGTGTCTCATTACGATTTTAATTTGGATTAAAAATTTTTTTAAATTGTGGTAAAACTTACAACATAAACTTTACTGTCTTGACCATTTTTAAGTGTACAGTTCAGTAGGGTTAGGTCTATCTACATTGTTCTGCAACCAACCTCCAGAACTTTTTCATCTTCCCAAACTAAAACACCATACCCATCAAATAGTAACTCCCTATTTCTCCCTTGCCCCTTGCAAACCCCATTTTATTTTCCATCTCTAAGATTTTGACTACTCTGGATATCTCATATAACTGGAATCATATAGAATTTGTCTTTTTGTGACTGGCTTATGTCACTTATCATAATGTCCTCACAGTGTATCCATGTTGCAGCATGTGCCCGAATTTCTTTCCTTTTTACGGCTGCATAGTATTCTATTGTGTGCATATGCCACCTCTTGTTTTTCCATTCATCCATCAATGGACACTTGGGTTGCTTCTGTGTTTTGGCTACTGTGAATAATGCTGCAATGAACATGGATGTACAAATATCCCTTCAAAACCCTGCTTTCAGTTCTTCTGGATATATACCCAGAAGTGGGATTGCTGGATCATATGCTAGTTCTACTTTTAACTTTTTGAGAAACCACCTGTTTTTCATAGTGGCTGCACCATTCTACATTCCCACCGGCAGTGCTCCAGGGCTCTAATTTCTCTGTATCCCCACCAACACTCATTTTCTGTGTTGTTTTTTTTCTTTTTGATAGTAGCCATCCTAATGGATATAAAGTAATATGTCATTGCGGTTTTTATTTGCATTTCCCTAATGATTGGTGATGTCGAACATCTTTTCTTTCTTTTTTTTTTTTTTTTGGTGGCTGGCCGGTACAGGGATCTGAACCCCTGACCTTGGTGTTATCAGCACTGCACTCTACTGAGTGAGATAACTGGCCAGCCCTGAACATCTTTTCATGTGCTTGTTGGCCATTTGTATATCTTCTTTGGAGAAATATCTATGCAAGTCCTTTGCCCTCTTTTTAATTGAGTTGTTTGGTTTTTTGTTGTTAAGTTGTAGGAGTTCTTTATATATTCTGGATATTAACCTCTTATAGATATATGATATGCAAATATTTTTTCCCATTCTGTAGGTTGCCTTTTCACTCTGTTGATTATACCCTTTGATGTACAGAAGTTTTAAATTTGGATGTAGTCCCATTTGTCTATTTTTACTTTAGGTACCTGTTTACCTCCTATTTATTGATTTGTGAGAACTGTCTGCATATTAAGGAAATTAGTCTTTTGTCATATAAGGTATAAGTATTTTTCCCATTTTGTTGTCATTTGACCATTTCTTTGGCTTTTCTTTGCCCTTTCTCCAGAAAAGTCGTTACGAAACCTATATCCACCTCCTGGCTGTGAAAATCAAAGTGGGCTCTGATGATCTGGAGCATATTGAGGCCCGGTTGGCCACCCTGGAAGGGGATGACCCCTCTCTCCGGAAGACACACTCGAGCCCTGCCCTTAGCCAGGGCAACGGACCTGTGACTGGCTGCAAAGCCACAAAGGATGCCACTGAGCCTCATACTTAGCTGGCATGGATGGGCAGGCAAATGCCCCCAGAGGGCTCAGTGAGCACAATTCCAGCCAGGGGCCACTTGGACCAAGCTCCAGACAGGCAACCAGAGGGGTGCAAAGAGCCCTGTGGGCCAAGAAGATGGAGATGCCATTCATGGCATTGATGTTCTTGCATCCTGGGGCATCTCTGGCCCTTGTTCCCCTCTCCACCAGGAAGCCTCCTGTTGTAGGCTAGTTGTGTGCATGTTATAGACACCACTGCCCTGCAGAAGCTGGAAAGGCCGTTGTTTTCCCAGGTCCTCCTCTTCGTAAAGCTCCTGCCTCACTTCCCTTGTCTGTGAGGGCAGGTCTTGACTCCAGGTCTCAGCTTGGACCTCCATCCTATCTCCTCCTTCCTCGGAGTTGACCAGCAGCAGGTCTGCAGACCACCAGCACCATCCCCACCTTCTTCCTCCCAGCAACCTCTGGAATCATGTCCAGTTCTCTTGCCTCACGTCGCAATAATCCAGGATCTGGGCCTGCCCCTCTCAGTGCCAAGCTGACTCCGCTCACATGTGCATCCACCTCTCCTTCCATCCATTGAGGCCACTACTGCCTCCTTTTATACAGACATAAATGTGTGTGTATATATATATATGTATATATATGAGTTATATATATGGAACCACTTTACATATTGTTTTGGAACTGATATCAGTTAGAAGGTAAAATCAGATGAAGGAAAAGCCTATTTCGGAGCTCCACCTATAAGTGGCCCCTGGTGGTCCTGACACTATGCGAGGGAAGATGGAGCTAGTGCTGACCTCCTCTCACCGTTTGTTCCCTCTTCCGGCTGACCTGTGACTTACACTGCTCTTATAGTTGATGCTTTTGAAAAAAATAGAGCTGTGTGCACTGCCGCATCTGTCCCATGTGCATCGTGGGGTGTGAGTCGGATGGGACCACAGTCCTGTTTATATTTTGGTCTTTATGTTGGTGCTACCAGGTCTCTGAGCTCCAGAGGTGGCCTCTCGTACAGATCTACTGATACAGGAATAAAAGACACTCTGCCTTGCAAATAGCCACTTGTCAACAAGTCCAAAGAAGTGTGGCGGAGGAAGGTTACAGAGGCCATTAATTCTTGGTCTTGGGAAAAGGTGGAACGACAAGTTGCTGATTGTTTTTAGTTTGCTGTTTCATTTTTCTAGTGAATCAGAAAGGCTTAGCTAAGGACATGTCTGGGAAGAATAGAAAAATTTGCCATTTGAAGATCACATATTAACATCCTTTAAACCCTGCATTCCTCAGGCTGACCAGTGCCATTGATGGCACCCTCAATGCAGCTATGATGAGCAAATCCTTTCTATTGTTGAAATAGATTATTGTAGTTTGGCCAGCAATCTGACCTCAGTGGTAACATATTTAATTAATAAGATAAGCCAACCTTGCAACTAAGTGTCTAACATTTACAAGCCCACTCACATTTGATGCAAGGGACATGTGTGTCCATGGACAGATGTAGTGATTTAAATCCAGATTATTTAATTTGGATCAGCTGAAGTGTGTTTTATAACCAAACCATCTGGTCCCTTCGTTTTGCTCAGGGGAAGTAACTGTTCATTTAAACGAAACTGGAAAGGCAATGTGGCAACATAAAAGAGCTCTCTGTACTTTCTCCACGCTGCCTCAAATGTCTTTTGATTTGGGGGGTCAGCGTCCCACCCTTCACTGCATGAGGGCAGGCGAGTGAAAACAGGGGTGCAAGCTCCATAAGCTGCAGACAGATGTGCTTCCCCGAGCACTAGTCGTGCCTCCCATCAGTAAAAAAAGTTTTAGTTCGCTTCCTTAATTGTATAATTATTTATTTGTAAATTATATACATGTACTACTGTACTAAAATATTATGTACATTATAAAACATACACAAAAATAGAAATTTAAAAAAAGATGAGATAAAAATAAATTTAAATCAAAGTTCTAGTATTTCTTCCTGCATTTAATGGACCTTCTTGTTCCGCCCGCAATTTCTGTCCCTAACATGCCCATTTTCTAGGACTATACAAATCCCAGGGCTGGTGAGATGTGGAAGGTGGTGTGCGCCACCTGGTGGTCTTGGGAAGTGGCCACAGGCTCAGGGACTCCTGTGGGGGCTGACCCTTGATGAAAGTGTCTCTTGGGCTTTCATCCCCTCGTTCAATGAGGGTCAACTATGTGTCACACATGGTGCTGGATGCTGAGGATAACGTGGCAAACAAAAGTTTGACCAGCTCTCTGTCTGCATGGCAGACACAGTCTAGTGGGGAGAGGGACAGGCAGTTACTATTTCCATTCGGGACTCTGAGAGGTGTTGGGGAGAGAAGCCAACGGTGACCTGGCAGAGAGAAGAAAGAACTGAGGGAGTAGAGAAGGAGACTGCCTCAGGAAGCCACCCGAATGTCCTGAGTGCTCTAGGGGACAGGGTGGTAGTAGGGAAGTTGCTTAACAGGATTGCACCTTTTCCTGAAAGGCCATACTACAGGTTCCCCAAGGCAGAAACTTGAGAGGCAGAGATGGGACCTCTCCAGCCAAACATGCTCCTAGGTCCCAACCATACCTGTGAAATGAATAGGTGGATGACATGATGAGGCAGAGCCAGGGAACTCCATTAGATTCTGGCCTTGGACTTTTAGCAGGTGTGGCAGTTACCTTAGAACCCAGAAAGAAGGTACCAATGGGGTCATGTAAAGGTCAGTAAGTTCCCCAAGAGGTCACTCAGAATTAATTAAGGGTCACATAGAGATCCGTGGGTTCATTTGAATCATGGGAGTGGTTTTTGACTCTGCACATTTAGAAGGCAACAGCAACCTGAGTTACTGAGCCCTCAGAAGGGTCAAATGAGAAGGGTCAAATGAAGTTGGGTCATGAAAAAGTCAGTGGGTCACCAACAGGTCATATGGAGTTAATTTGGGATCCCATAGAGGTCAGAAGTCACAGACTAATTACTGGCGCTCAGAAAATTTTAAAGCCAACAGCAAACTCAGGCAACAGAGGGGTTTGGATGAGGTCATCAGATGGTGGCTGGGAGAGGGAGTGATTTGCAGGTTTATGCAGCTTGAGTTCGTCATTTTCCTTTGCTTCTTTGTAACAAGTGCTTTTCCCCAGCACCCCCTCAATGAATACAATGACTTTGGTTCTTTACTTTTCTCCATCACCTCCCTCTCATCCTGTTTTTGCCACTCTCACAATCATCCTCAGTGAGTCAAGGATACGAGGCACAGGATATTGTCATCACCATCAAACTGGCTATTTAATAGGCATCTAGGTGTGCCAGGAGCAGTCTTAGTACTTTATATGTATAACCTCCACAGCAACCCTCTGAGGTAGGAATTTGCATCACCATTTCACAGTGAGGAAACTGTGGCTTACAGAAGCCACACAGCTAGTGAGAGCAGAGCTGGAGTCTGAACTCAGGCCCTGTTGATGCCTAAGCCTGCTCAACCCTAAACCTCTCTGTCCCTCTCATCTGTAGGTCGCTGGGGGGCATTCACACACACAGGCACACACAATGCTTGCACGTGTGCACACCAACCACCTCAGCTCTTTGGATAGAAGATTCCCTTGTGTCTGGCTGGAACCTAGTGGTTCCTGGTGCTGGTACTGGTTTAATAAGGTAGTTGACGAGGGGAAAGTCTTCTTAACCCTGAACCTCCATCTGCCTGCTCCCTACCTGTGATCACGTACTTCTTTGGGGGCTGTGGGTTTGGACAGGCCCTGGCTCTGAGGGGGTATAAAGTTGGGAAAGAGCAACACCCTGTGGGCTCATGAGCTGCAGCAGCTGTGGTCCTCTTGGCAGCCGAGGGAACCCATTATGCCACCTTGCATGCCCAGACCTTGCCTGTGACGTGCCTGAAGCCTCAAGGGTCATCTTGCCTCAGTTGCCCCAGTGCCAACCCCACAACCTTTCCCTCCCCACCCACCTAGGCCCGGAAACTGTTGCCTCAGTCCTGCCCATAGCTCCAGGACAGGAACTGGGCTAGAGTTCTGAGGCTGAGTTTGAAGCAGAGCAATTTGCGTCACTCCCTTGGCCAGGTTCCCTAGCAGCCAGGGACACCTTGTAAATGTTCTTGGACGAGGGAGAGGATTGGAGCCTGTCCTGGGAGCTAGGGCCAGAGAGATTGGAGAGAGGGTCACTTCCTTCCAGGCACTGCCCTGGCCCTCTCCAGCCTCCACACCAACATCCATCCAACTCTGCCATAGGCCCTCACAGAAAAGTCTTCCCTCCTCATCTTGGGGCTAGGCACACACAGCCAAACAGGAGTTATTTCTGCTTTTATTTATAATATAAAAATGTTCAAGTGTCAACAGTCAGGTGTTTGGACATTGCAGGGCAAGGTTCCCACTTGTTTGTTTGGGATTTTTTTTTTTTTTTAATCAAGTACCTTTTTAACAAATTAGCAGTGGACCCAGTTTTGGAGGGTGGGGAGGGCAGGACTGGAGAGGGAGTGGAAGTCATGGGTGGGTTGGGGGCTGTGAAAAGGAAATGGTGTTACTTTATTGCTTAAAGGGGAATCAAATACACTGTCCAGTGGCTTGTCTCTGTCCCAGTGTGACCATGCATCCAATCTAAAGAATCTGAAATGTAAAGGACATGCAGGTGTAAAATAGAAAAGACGACCTGTAAACAAAGGTGCTGCCGAGGATGGAGGGGCGTCCTGGAGGCCCTGGGGAGGAGCAGCAGCAAACACTGGGCCCTGGCAGAGCTGCGCCTTCCCTGGGGCCGGAGCTGTGGGGGAGACTTCTTTCTCTATCCTCCCTCCCTTAACAGCTGTGAGAGCTGTGATTCTGGTTGCTGTAGCTGGGCCTTTGTCTCCCCTGGAAGTTACCTGACCCCAGCTCTACCTCTGAGCCTAGGATCCCCGCTCTCTCCTCCCAGGGGGGCCCAGGACTTCAGATCTTGCCAGGTGGCAAAACTACTACTTCTGTCCTCATTTTCCTTCTCAGGGCCAACTCCTCACTGTCCCCTACCCTTGCCCCCACCAGAACCTCCTGCAGCCCCTTCCCTCCCTGCTTTCTCTCACCCCCACCAGCTCGGGACCCTACAGTGCCCCGCCCCCTTCCCTGCTACCCAGACTTCTCTCCAGGAGCCCCAGATTAGCGTACAGCAAAAGGCACCACAATATAAGTTTCTATTAAAGAGTCAAAAAATTGGCCCATCTCTCTTTTTTTTTGTTGTTTCTTTTTTTTTCCGAAGCTGTAAATCAGGATGTTACATATAAATAGTTTCCCTATAAAAACGTCTTTGCCGTTAGCTAGTATTATAAGACAATTTTTGCTAAAATGAAAATAAAACATTTTGTTATACTTTTTTTCCTTTTATAGAAAATAAAAATATTTTTATTTCTTTTTTTTCCCCCTCCTTTCTCTCTCCAGTCGGTGGTCTCTGTTCTCCTTAAAGACAGTGGGGCGGGCGAGGCGGAGGGGCGGCGGGCGGCGGGGCCCCTAGAGGGGCGCCGAGTCCTGCTTGGCCCGCGGGGGCGGCCCGCGGCTGTGTCTGCTGCTGGCCCGCGTGCTGTGGCTGTCCAGGGAGTAGTAAGTCCTGCTGTCCGCCGCCGGGCACAGCGGCGGCGAGTCCGAGCGCAGCGCGTCGTGCGCCCCGCGCAGGCCGAGGAAGGGCGTGCTCTCGGCCGCCAGCGCCCCGTCCGCGTCGTCCGCGTCGTCGTCCGAGGCCGAGGCCGAGCCGCTGCTCAGCGACAGCGAGTCCCGCGCTGCGCGTGCGCGCTGCGCCGCCAGCCCGTTGAGGCGCGAGCGGCGCCAGCGCCGGGGCCCCGCCGACGTCCTACGGGACGCGCCGCGCGTGCGCGGCCGCAGCGGCGGCGGGGGCGCGCACTCTTGCGTGGTCTCGTACTCGTCGTCCTCCGGGATGCGGAAGGGGCTGGCGGGCAGGCTGCCCAGGCTGCCACCCAGCGCGCAGGCCCCGCGCCGCGGCCCCGCCGCCGGGTAATAGTAGCTGTCGTAGCTGCGCTGCATGTCCGCGCCTGGCCCTGGCCCCGGGCCGGGGCCGGGGGGTGCCGGGTGGCGCAGTAGTGGCTGCTGCTCCGCCAGGCGGTAGTTGATGGGCGCGGCCGGCGGCAGCGACACGGCGTGCGCGGAGTTGGGGGACGTGATCTCGAAAGTCGGCACCTGCGTGGCCAGCGAGTAGTGGAAGTCCACGGGCGAGAGGCGAGCGGGGGTGGTCAGGGCCGACACGTACCTGTGGGGGACAGGCGGAGAGGCAGGGTGTGGGCCGCGGTGGGGGTTGAGGGGCGGGACCCGACCAGAAGCAACCTCCTTGCCTAGGATCCCGTCAGCAGGAATGAGGGCGGTATTGCTCAGTGACTGTATGCAATTCATTAACCCCGAACCTCAGTTTCCTTATCCTTTAAGCTGTGATAACCATAGTGTTTATTCCATACCGTTGTTAGGACGATTCTAGAAATGTATCAGAGGGATGCCTTAGCCCGGTGTATGGCCCGTGGCAAGCCTCCATAAATGGTCATTTGCTGTGGGGAAGCTCACAGACACTGGGTCAGGCTCAGGCTGGGGCATTTTACAGTGTACTTCAAAAAGTTCATGGAAAGATTCGTGTTGTTTTTTAATTCTATTTTTCCACGAACTTTTTTTTCTTTTCCTGGCTTTTTTTTCATTCCTGGCCAGTATGGGAATCCGAACCCTTGACCTTGGTATTATAACATCGTGCTCTAACCAACTGAGCTAACCAGCCAGCCCCTCCACGAACTTTCTGAAGTACCCTGCTACATATGCGACCTCATCTAGTGCAGTAATTCTGTAAGACCCTTACATTAGTCCCATACTACACACAGGAAAGCAAGACTCAGAACCTTTAAGTGCCTTACTCAAGAGTCACACAGCCAAGAAGTGGCAGAGCTGGGGTTTTAACTGAGGCCAGGCAGGAGCCAGGATTCATACTGCCCAATTCCAGAAACCACTGGTTCCCATTGAGATACCCCAGCAACCTGGACTCTTTGCCCCTGTAGGGACAATTCATCCCATGGCCTGATGGCTTCAATAAGGGAAATATTCCTTCCTATATTGAAGCCAAAAGCTGCTTCAGGAAGTAATTGCTCACATACCAGGCAGGGTCCTCAGCCCAGAGCTGACAGACACCAAGACCTCACTGAGATGTCTCTGTCTGGGGCTAAAGACCCCCAGTTACTTTCAAAAGTTTTCCCTTGCTAATATCTCCCAGTCTGGGTCCTAGGTACCTGTCCCTTTTCCTTTTCCACATCCCCATTTTGAGTCCATCTGCCTCTTGTCCCACCATTGTCTACACCAGGACTGGGACCACCCACCTCCATGCCTCTCTTCCAAGCTGTTCAGGTGGGCTCCTCACTGTTCTCTAGAACCAGCCCAGAGTCCCCATATCATTCTTTCTGAATCATCTTACACCTCCTTTTCTTTTCTTTTTTTTTTTGTGACCAGTAAAGGGATCATAACCCTTGGCTTGGTGTCATCTGCACTGCACTCAGCCAGTGAACGCACTGGCCATCCTTATATAGGATCTGAACCCGCAGCCTTGGTGCTCCCAGCGCCGCTGTGTACCCAGCGCCGCACTCTCCCTAGTGAGCCATGGGGTCAGCCCTGACACCTCGTTTTCTGATGGAGTTTGTATGTGTTGTCCCCTCCAAAACTCATGTGAAAATTTGATCTCCAATGTGGCAGTGTTGGAAACTGATTGAGTCATGGGGGCGGATCCCTCATGAATGGATTAATGCTCTCCCTGGGGGGGGGGGATTAATGAGTGAGTTCTCGCTCTATTAGTTCCTGGGAGAGCTTATTGCTTAAAAAGGCCCTGGCACCTCTCTCTCTCTCTTGCTTCCTCTCACCATGTGATCTGTTTATACCCACCAGCTGCCTGCCACTTTCCACCATGGGTAGAAGCAGCTTGAGGCCCATGCCAGATGCAGCTGTCCCAGAATCATAAGCCAAATAAACCTCTTTCCTTTATAAATTACCCAGTCTCAAGTATTTCTATTATAGCAACACAAAACGGACTAAAACAGAAAATTGGTACCAGAAGTGGGGTGTTTGCTATACAGATACCTGAAAATGTGGATGTATCTTTGGAACTGGGTAATGGGCAAAGATTGGAGGAGTTTGGAGGACTTAGAAGAAGACAGAAAGATGAGGGAAAGTTTGGAATGTCTTAGAGACTTATGTGGTGGTGAGCAGAATGCTGATAGAAATGTGGACAGTAAAGGCCGTGTGGATGATGAGGTCTCAGATAGAAATGAGGAACTTATCGGGAATTGGGCAAAAGATCACTCTTGCTACACCATAGCAAGGAATTTGGCTTCATTGTGTCCATGCCTTTGGACTTTGTGGAAGGTGGGACTTAAGAGTTGTGAACTAGAGCATTTGGCCAAAGAAATTTCTGAGCAGCAAAGCATTAAGGAAGCTGCATGGTTGCTTTTAAGAGCCTACTCTGAGTTATGGCAGGAAAAGCATGATGTAAAGCCAGAATTTAAAAGGGAATCGGAGCGTAAAGATTTGGAAAATTTGCAGCACGGCCATGTGGTAGAAAAGCAGAGAGCATGCAATGGTGCAGCCCAGTGACCATTAGCTAAGAAGATTAGTACGAAAGAAAGGGATTATCAAGAGAAGGAGAAAACAGCCCTGAAGGCATTGCAGAAGCCTCTGGGGCCAACCCTTCCATTTCAGGCCCAAAGGCCTAGGGAGACAGAATGGTCTTGCAGAACAGGCCCGAGGCACCCTCCATGGGCTCGCTGCCCAGGGCCACCTCGAGAAGCTGCTTTCAGCACCAGCACCTCAGCTGCTTTGGCTGCTCTAGCTGTGGCTAAATTGGCCCCAGGTGTGGCTGGACCTGCAGCTTTGGCAAATATAAGCCAGAAGTCTTGGCGGCATCCATGTGGTGTTAGGTCTGCAGGCTTATAGAATGCCAGAGCTGGGAAGGCTTGGGAGCCTCCACCCAGATTTCAAAGTATGTATGGAAAATCCTGGGGGCCCAGGCAGAGCCCCTGCAGGGGACATCTACGAGAGCAATGCAGAGCAGGAAAGTGGGGTCAGAGCCCCCACAGAGAGCCCCTACCAGGGAAATGTCTAGTACAGCCAATGCAGCAGGGCTGCCACCAGGACCCCAGAACTCCAGGGCCACTGGTAACATGCAACGCAGGCCTGGAAAAGCCACAGGCACCAGCAAGGCCCACTGGGCTGTGCCTGGAAGAGCCGTGGGAACAAGGCTGCCTGATGCTTTGGGGGCCCAGATGCCCAATTGTGCCCAGGATGCAGGACTTGGAGTCAAAGAACATTAGTTTGGAGCTTTAAGACATAATGTCTGCCCTGCTGGGTTTTGGACTTGTTTGGGGCCTGTTTTTCCTTTCTTCTGGCCTATTCCTCCCTTTTGGAATGGGAATGTATACCCAATGTCTGTTCCACCATTGTATCTTGGCAGTAGATAAATTTGGTTTTGTTTTTCAGGTTCACAGCTGGAAGGACTTTTGCTTTTGGTCTCAGATGACACTTTGGACTTTGGACTTTTAAGTTGGTGCTGGAGCAAGCTAAGACTTTTGGGACTGTTGGGATAGAATGTTTGTATTTTGTATGTGAGAGTGAAATCAGTTTTGGGAGGTCAGGGGTGGAATGATGGAGTTTGTATGTGTTGTCCCCTCCAAAATTCATGTGGGAATTTGATCTCCAATGTGGCAGTGTTGGAAACTGAGTCATGGGGGCAGATCCCTCATGAATGGATTAATGCTCTCCCTGGGGGAGGAGGGGTAGTGAGTGAGTTCTCATGAAAGCTGATTGTTTAAAGGGCCCTGGCACCTCCTCTCTCTCTTTTGCTTTCTCTCGCCATGTGATCTGCTTGTACCTGCTGGCTGCCTGCTACTTTCCGCCATGAGTAGAAGCAGCCTGAGGCCCATGCCAGATGCAGCTGTCCCAGAATCGTAAGCCAAATAAACCTCTTTCCTTTATAAACTACCCAGTCTCAGGTATTTCTGTTATAGCAACACAAAACGGACTAAAACATTTTCCCTCTCCCACAAGCACATCTAATTAACCCAACTCCTACCCATTCCTCTGGGAGCACATCCTCTACCCCATTCTGGGCCCAGCTGTTCACTCTGGTCATGCCCCACCCCAGGGTCTCTCCTCCTTTGCTCTATGCAGTTCCAACAGTGATCTTTCAAAGTCACAGCTTTGCTTATGTAGGCTGTTCCTGCTTACCTCCCCTCCACCCTGCACCTGGCTTCACCTCCTGAGCAGAAGCAGGAGCACCCCCCACCTCCTCCTCCTCCATCTCTCTGGCCTCAGCCTGCCTGTTCAGGCCCAGCTCCACTGCTCCCTGCAGCCCACCCTGCTCCAGGCACTTCACCCCCCAGCCATGTTTGTCAGTGCCTCTGTTAGACCAGCTCAAGTTGTTCCCCATGCCTGGAATACTTTCCTTCCCTGTCTCTGCCTCTCACCTTTCTATCACCCATTAAGAAATTCTATTGCTGTGGTAACAATAGCTACACCTAGTGAGCACCAGCTCCTTGCCAGGTACAAGGCAAGGATCTTTGTGCACATTATCTCAGGTGGCCTTCACCAAAACCATGTTCTACAGCTGAGGGAAGAAGGTCGAGAAGTGGTCAATCTGCCTCAAATCACACAGGTGGTGGGGCTGGGCTTGGAAAGGTTGGCTGCTTCCCAGAGCCTGCAGTCAGACTGGGTTTCTCTGCCATGGTGTGGTGTCCTGTGCTTAGCACTTTCCATAGGCTGCTGTGAACATCAGTGGTTTGTCTCTGTGGCTGGGAGTTCCTCAGGAGCAGGAACCAAGTGGGCCATCTCTGGATCCCCAAGCAGCCTGCCCAGCACAGGCCTGGCATGGAGTGGGCTGAGCTGAGAGTAGGAGAACATCTGTTCCTCTCCCTCCTCCCTGGCCTGGAGTTCTTGTACCGTGCACCTTCCTCTCCTCTCCTCCCACAGTTCCTATTTGCCAAGGGCTACTCGAGGGCTAAGCAAAGTGAGGGGCTGGCCCCCTGTGACTCCTCACTTGGAGTCAGGGAAGAAGGAGAGTTTCCTGGTTCTTACTGCATCCATTGCTCGGGAACCCAACAATGCCTTGAACCGTGGGGCCTTGTTGTGATACTGCCAGGGCCTGTGATCATTCTTGGCTCATGTCCATCCTGCACTGGTCAGTCTCCTTGAAGACAACCTCCCTTTCCACCTTCTGATCTACTTGATCTTGGTATCTTTCTGTTCCTGCTGGGACAAGGGGTCTCTAGGTGACACCAGGATAGGAAAACCATATGTCCTGAATGTCTGGAACAGCCACGATTTGTTCCTAATGTTCCAGTGCAATTATTAATAACATCTTCTTCTACTCTAAAAAGTGTCCTAGTAGGACAATTAAATTAGATGGTCACTCCACACCAGGGTCCTCCGGCCCAGCTGTAATCCCGGTCTGTCATTAACATGCTGATGGCCCTGAGCAAACCATTTAACCTTTCTGGGACCTTATTTGCCCATCCAAAAATAGAGATGAGGCTCTTTGGAGTGTCTCTGAGGTGCCCTAAGAGTCAGCCTTGGGTCAATGGGGTAGGAACTGACCTCTCGCTGTGTGGGGAGTCGCGGAGGGAGTCTACGGAGTCATGGTAGGGAGGCATGGTGGCCCTGCGCCGCTCCTCCAGGCTGTAGGCTGCTGCCCGCCGTGCCCGGGCCTCCACACATGCTGGGCTGTTGCACTTGCTGGTGCCCACTGATGACAGCATGATGCCCGACTGGGAGTCGGAGGTCAGGCTCTCAGAACGTTCCAGGCTCCATGTGTGACTCTCGTGTCTGGAAAGCCAGATGGGGGTGAGGCAAGGGGTCAGGAAGGGGCAGGGTGGCCCAGCATGTGTGGTCCTGTGGCTGCCCCCTGGCTGGTCCTTCATTCTGCCTCGGGCTCCCTCAGCTCATTGCCCTTCTCCATTCTGGGCTAATGTGGAGCACTGCAAATGCCCAGCTCCAATATTGGGACAGGGAGGCCTGGGGTCCCATGGATGGGTGAGCTCAGCATGCAGAGGACCCTTCCTTTCCTCCCTGCAACCACCCTCCCCCTTGCCTTGCCTTGGAGTTCCTGTCTGGGTCCTTCCACCCCCATGGTCCTTAGCCCCCTATCTCAGGAGCCCAGCCCCAATGGCCAGTAGGTGGGGGCCCTGACTATTCCATGCTGCTCCTCAGGGAGAAAGGGGCCAGCTGTGTTATTTCCTGAGCTATGTGAGCCCTTGTGCTTGTGCACACAGGCCTTCCCAGTTCTGGAGAGAAGGCTGAGGTGGACTGTGACTCGTGTGGCCAACTTAGGAGAGGGTGTCACATAGCTTGGTGTTTGAGGAGGCGCACATGCCAGATAAAGTACAGGAAGCTACACATTTTTGTGGGCCGTGGGGCTCGCACCTGTGGCTGGAGGTGGGTGTGGCTGTGGAGCAGTGGTGAGAAGGAGAACAGGAGTGGCTCCCAGAGAAGGTGGTCTCAGTTTCCCTCCGTATGACGTGGTCTGTAGCTGGCACGTTCTTTGAGATATACTGGAACAAACAATTGGGTAGCAGTTACTGATGGGGGACCAAATGAGCCTCTCTCCTGACGGGGACAGGGAAGTGATGAGCACTAAACTCCAGGCTGTGTTTGTGTGTGGAGGGGGTGGTCCACTGGATGAGAAGTGACTTGATGTTGGGGCAGCAACAGCCCCAGCAGATCAACACCCCCCTTCCTCATGGCAGTGGGCAAAGCCAGGCCAGCCATCCTGGCGAGGCAATGCCTAGCAGGCAGGGCTGGTCATGGGCTGGCTGGCTGCTGCCCTGGCCCATCCTTGCCAGGGGCATGAGAAGTTTGGCTTAGATAGGGACCCTGGAACACCACTCACGTCTGCCATCTGGATCTCCTCGGGGTCAAGCCGGGGGTGGCTTGGCCCATTGGCCAAGCTCCGGTTCTGGTGGGCTGGGCACATGTTCTGCCGGAGGTGGTTGTGCATCTGCTTTCGCTGTTTTCTGCACAGAGGAAGGGTAGGTGAGCCTGGCATGCCCTCCTCCCCCAATTAATGAATGAATGAACATCCTTAACTGTCACTCCAGGGAAACTACCCTTACCTCTGCCCTGAACTGCTGTGTCCACTCCCCTTCCCTGTGCTCGAGCATCCTCAGCCAGGACCCCTCTAATCTGCCCCCTATGCCAGCACCGCCACCCTGAACCCAGCAGCACCTGTTCGTTGTAGTGACATGCTTTGGCTCTGCTGCGAGAGTAGAACTCACTGTTCTCTAGCTGCATAACCCTGGGCAAGTTACTTAAGCTGTCCGTGTTTCACTTCCCTCATCTGTAAAATGGGTGATCATTTACCCACTCCAAAGACTTGATGATTAAAAGTATATTTCAAGGACAGTGCTGGCTCCCTCCCTCATCCACTCATTTGGTATTTAGTGAGTTTTTACTATGTGCCAGACACTGTTTTAGAGCAGAGAAGACAGATATGGTCCCTGCCCTCATGGAGCCTGCAGGCCAGCAAGGGAGACAGATGATAAAAACAAAAACAAATAAATGAACTAGATACTTTCAGTAAAATACTATGAAGAAAATAAAACAGGTCTCTGTGTTTAGGGAGTCATGGCCTGTGGGACTAATTTACATTGGCACATGTTAAATGCTCAATAAATTTGCTTTATAATAAGTCTAATCATGTCACTCCCCTGTCTAAAGCCCTTCACAGACCCTCAGTATCCTGTTCCTCTCCCTAGCCCTATCTGCATCCTTGAAGAGCTTGTTTCTCATCCTCTACTGGGCTGGGCCCTCTCTGGCCTCTGGGCCTTTGCACATACTAGGTCATTCACCTGGAATACTTTCTCTGCCTCTTCACCTGCTGACTTCTCGGGCCCCAACTAAATGCTGCTTCCTCAGGAAAAGCCCTTCTGCCCTCCAGCCAAGATTAGGTGCCTCTTAAATGTGTTCCTTGACACTGGACTTGCTCAGAGCTCTGGCAATGTGCCTGGGGCATGGTCTGGTGTCCAGCAGGCATTAAATGAATTTTTGTTAAAGAAATGAGTAAATACAGCAGGGATAAGAACGGGGGCTTGATTCTTCCCCAGTTCTTGGACTCAGTCTTCCCTCAAGCCCAGTCTCCTCCTCTGGGCTCCACGAGCCCCGCTTCCTTCCTTTTTCATCTCCAGCCTTCCGGGAGTCATGGACTCATCCAAGACAAGGCCAGTAGGGCCTCAGATCCCACAGATAGGGGCTGCAGGAGTCTAGACCCAGGGGCTCAGTCCCCAAAATGGTGACTATGCCTAGACTCTTGCTCTCCAGATATGAACAAATGTGACAGACCTATCATTTTTTCTGCACTATGTCACTCTACAACCTTCATTGGCTCCCCATTGTCTGCAGTAGAAACCCAGACTCCCTAGCTTGGCATTCAAGGCCCTATGGTGCCATCTGGGTCCTTGCTATCTTTTTAGACTCATGCCCTCCTTTTTCCTGAACCCAGTTCTTTGCACCAACTAGTCTGGGCTGCTCATGCTCCAGGATCATGGCCGGCCCTCATCTATGTTTGTCTTTTAACTCACGCTATTCTACTGAACTGCTCAACTTACCTGTCCACATATTCTTGCCCTGAGGTACTGCCTCTACTTTTCACTGCCACCTTCTCTGTGCTCTGGTCTCAACCACTCCCAGGGTGGGGTCGGGCGGTGCCTTTTGAGCTGTCTTTCCCTGGGAATGTAGTGTTCTTCTCTACGCTTCCCCTCAATTCTGCCCTGTGTCTGCCCATTAGACAGAGCCCTTGCTTCAGGAGCCTGTGGGTCAGCTGCATGCTCCTGCTCAGGCCCTCCCACCATCCTTTGCCATACATACTAGGATCATTCCCGTGGGAATCAGAGAAGTTCATCAATTTGTTCAAAATCACATGGGAAAGGGCAGAGCTGGATTTAAACCTAGATTTGTCTTCTTGCAAAGCCTGTCCTCCTGCTTCTTGGCCCAACCTTCTGGCCCCATACCAGCTGCAGAGGCCCCTGAAGGGGAATCTGGGGCATAGGAGGGTGTGGGGGGTGGTCTGAGGCTGGGCACAGTAGAGGAGGAGAGCCTGTCCTCATAAGAACTGTCTTGGAGGCCCATCCCCTGTCTTGGCCTGTCCCTGGCCTAAGTGCTTGGCACTCACTTGGTCTTGCAGTAGGCTACCACGCAGACGATGCCCACGACCAGCAGAGCCACGCAGATGCCGGTGATAGTCAGGACCCTCTTCTGGTACAGCTCCTCAGCTTCTGCAGAGGCAGAGCAGACATGAGGGGCAGGGCAGGAGGCAGACCCCGTGGGGCCAGTGGGGCAGAGGCCCCCTGCTCCCAAAGCCCCAGACCCCTCCAGCTCAGGCTCTACCCAGCTGCTCTCCATCCCTTCCCTCCCCATCCAGTCCCTTCCCTCCTGCCCGCTCCTAGATTGCCTTCTGCTTCCCCCCTAGTTCCCACCCACCCATGGATCTGGTCACACGCAACTAGCTCTGAGTTCATCTCCCCAAACCCCATGCCTGCCCAGAGCATGTGAGTGGAAAATGCAGAGGGATGGGAGGGGTGGAGTGGGGGTGAAGCTCCCCAGGCCATAGAACACGGTGGGGTGGTGGTGGTGGGGCAACCCAGCCTGGCCAGCAACCCTGCCCTGCTCCACTGTGGCCTGGCAGCCGCAAAGAACCTTGGTGGGCCGGGGGGGGGGTTCTTCATGGCAGTGAACATGTAGACCCTGGGCTTCCCTAAGCAGTTTGAGAGTAGCTTGTTCTCGGCTGCTGACAGCCTGTCAGACCCAGAGGCTGGGCTTAGGAGGGAGGCAGGGACCGAGAGCAGGGACACAGCAGACCAAGCCCATGGAAAGGGTGCAGGGAGAAAGACCTCTGTTTATCCTTGCAGGCTGGTCAGGGTTGTGGCCCTGGCCCACATCAGCCCTCACTGTCTCTGCTTGTGAGAAACCCACCAGTGGCAGCACAGCCCCTGGCATCTAGGGCAGTCCTCGTGCACAAGGAACAGTCCCCACCCTTTCTGAGGAGCTGAGCTAGGCTGGGCCTCAGAGCCCTCAAAAAGGCCTGACTGCGCTCTCTACCCCTACCCTTCTACAATGGAGAAACCAGGAGGAAGAAAAGGAAGAAGGTGACAGCACCAGCCATAGGCAAGGCTACAGCCCAGAGACCTCTCCCCTGCCCACCTGCACTGCTGGCTGGCCCCTGCTCATTACTCCCCCACCCCCAGCTCAGGGATAAGTGGAGCCTGGATCCCAACACCTTGGTGGAGCCCTGGGAAAGATCCCTGACCTTCTGGACTTGTGGCGTTTCCTATGGCAAAGCAAACTGGCAAACGCCCAGGAGTACAAACCCTCCAGACACACATACATTTATGACTATGTCTATCTGATCACAGACAGATCCCCCTCACAAAGATACACTCACCCACATGCAAACCTGCACACACAACACGGCACACACATGCACACACACAGAGTTAAGCACTCTAGTAAAGGTGCACACGCACACACTCATGCCTACTGACCCATAATTGAGTGGAGTCTTAAACAACCAGATGACTGCCCCAAATCCCCATTTTTCGGCTCTGGGGCCCACAGGACTGCCTCCAGTTCTCATCCCTGCACCCCCCTCTATCCCCTCCAGTCAGACATCTGTCTCTGTCACTCCTGCTAGATCACTCTGGTCATGTCTCCAACAAGCTCCATGCTGTGGGTCATAGGGGCCCTTGCTTCCCTCTCAGCTGACTCTCTCCTGCTGGGGCCCACTCCCCGGTTTTTCCCAATGTTTGTCTCTCCTGGGGTTCCTCTACTCCACTGGCTGATCTTTCTCCACCTCAGTTGCTGCTTCCTTCTCTTCTACTTGGGCTGGAAGCTAGAAGGGCCTAGGGCTCTCAGGTTTTCTTTTCTCCACCTGCCTTCTGTCTCTTAGTGATCTCATCCAGACTCAGACTTCAATGCCATCTATATGAAGGCTCTCAAATGTCTATCTGCTGGCCTGACTTCTCCCTGAGCTCCAGACTCATGTATCCATGGGCCATGGCCAGACAGAATCACTGATCCCCACCCTCTTTCCGAACCTGCTTTCTGCTCTTCCTGTTGCAGCAGTGCAGCACCACCCTTCCTGTTGCTCAGGCCCTGAACCCTGAGATCATTCTTGATTACCTCCTTTCTCCCTCCTGTCCTGGTACCTGTCTATCCACAAGTCCTCTAAACTCTACCTTGCAAGTGGATCCTGGATCTGACCACATTTTAATATTTCCACTGTTTCCAAGTTAGTCCAGGATGATGCCACCTCTCCTCTGATGGGTCTTTCTGCTTCCATGCCTCCCCACCCCGCCCCTAGCCCCAGGCTATTGCCCACCTGACGCTACATTTATTTACAGCCATAAAGCAGATCATTTTACTCCACTGCTTAGAAACACACAATGGCTTCCCAAAGCCTTACCACGGCCTATGAGGCCCCAGGTTACCTGGTCCCAGCCTTCCTTTTGGATCTCATCTACAGTCCTCTCTCCCATGTCCGCTGTGCTCCAGAGTCGCTGGCAGTCTTTCCATCCACTGAACAAGGCAAGCCCACTCCAGCCACATGATCCCTATACTTGCTGTGCACCCTGCCTTGATTGCTCCCCCCATTGTTTGCGGGGCTGGCTACTTTGCATCAGGTTTTAGCCCAGATGCCACTTCATCAGACAAGCCTTCCCTGATTACTTAGCTATGGTAGCTCCCCACTCCAGCCAGACACTTCCCACTACCTCATTTTATTTTCTCCTGAGCACTTATCACCACCTGATGTCTTTCTTTTTCGTTGTCTGTCTCACCTGTGAATGTGTGTGTCCACTAACTTCTGGTGTCAGGAGACACTGAGTGTGTTGGTGAGTGAGTGAACATATGGACCACCCTTCCAGACACAGAAACATTCACACTCACGGTTCCAAGTGCACGACACTCAGCCCTTCATACAGAGACACAGTATTCCATCCCCTTCCATGCACTTGCATCCTACCCTGAGAGACCTAACAAGGTGCACGTTTTCACCACCTCTGCACATCCTTGCAGATTCACCCTGCACCCTGCCACAACCACAGACCCCACACAGACTCAACCCCTCACCCCCAGTCATAGTCAGCAGGTACAGACAGACACACTCTTACACACAGACTTCAAGCTCCGTCTTCTACTGAGAACAGATGATAGGGGCTAGGTGGTGGGGGAACTACGGCCTCCCCAAACCTGCCACGAGAACAGCCTTCACATAACTGCAGGCCCCACACCACGTCTGAAGTCCGTCCCCACTGAAGTCTTGACCCCTCTGAGCCCCTGCATCTCTCCTGCTGTAATAAGTCCAGACACCTGAGGCTGGGGTGGAGCCTCCTGGCACAAAGCCGGAGAGCTGGAAACACTGACTCCTCAAGGTCCCTTCTAGCTCAAGGGAACTTCCAGGAGCCAGAAGGCAGCAGCAGCAGGTGGCAGGGGGCCACATAAGTTTCTGAGCTAGGGGGCAAGGAGGAGGCACAAGAGGCCAGCCCAACCCAGACCCATGGTGGTCTTGCCCGTAGACATACATGCATGCCATTATGGGGACAGATCATGGAGGGAGTGACAGCCTCAAGCAGATGGCAAAGCCTGGCTGACAGACACAGGGCAGAGGCAGAGACAAATGGGAGTTAGTGACTACTGACCCAGTGCAGAATGAAAAGCAATGGGCATGGAAATGGGAAAAGGAAAGAGAATTAAAGTCAGATGGAAAGGGATATCTCTCTGTACAACTCTCCAAACCAGCCTTCTGTGGTTTCTGGACATTGGCCCTTTGAGGGGCCACGTTCACAGGGGGCCTGTCTCTTTTCTGGCCACCGGCTGGGCTGCATATAGCTCCGAAGGGGCTCCTCCCCTCTGAGGTCTCCTAGCAGTAGATCTCCCCTATGCAAGGGGGTGCTTCTGTACACTGGGAGTCCAGTCTGAACTTCAGGTACCGTGTTCACAAGCTTCTTTTGTCTACCCCAAATCAACATAGTTTATGATAGGACAGGAGAGATTCTTGGAATCGTCCCTTTTCCATTTTTTGGAAAGGAGACCAAACATTCAGCACGCATGGTGTCAGACAGAGGCTGTGGAGAGGGCTGTGTGGGTGATGCTGAGTGATACACAAGAGGTTCCGTACCCTTTAATTCAAATCCAAGGTGCTCTGGCAGTGCAGGAGATAGGCGGGTCGGAGGGGGGAGGGGTAGAGAGAGAGATACAGATAGAGAGAGATGGGAGGGGAGAGGGGGAGAGAGAGAGAGAGAGAGAGAAACGTTGGTCAGGACTCCTCAGACACCGGGCAGCCAGCCTGTGAGGTGAAAGCAGGTTAGTATTGTCCCCTCCCGGCTCCTGAGCTCCTTCCCTGACACCTAGTCCCCAAGAGGCCCAGATGGGTACAGAGAGGAAATGTTAGACTCAGCAGGCAGGGCAGGTTCTTTAGAGATGAGCTGTGAGGTTAGTACCTGGTGGGGAGGCAGAGGTGCAAGGATCAGTTTGCAAATGTCCCCTGGGAGGTAAGGGTGAGTGGGGTGGGGGTCCAAGGAGCCCCCCTTCTCCTCCTCTCACTTCCAGTGCCAGGCCTTCGGCACTCTCAAGCCCTCCTGGGGACAGCTTGCCCAGCTCCTAGCTGACTCATGGTGGCCCTTCTTTCTCTTCAGAACGAGGGTGGAGGTCCCCGGACTGGCCCCATATATCCCCGCCCTGCCCCACAAGTCTAGCTGGTCTGCCCATCTATCAGGAGCCTGGCGTGGAGCCTCAGAGTCTTTGGGGGAGCAGGGGTGGGGAGAGGCGGGGGCTCCAAGCAGAAGGTCACCTCTCTACTTGACACCCTCAACAGTCTAGAAGCCTGCAGGGGCTGGGCCATGGTGCTGGGCCGATTTCACTACTTAGAAATTGGCCATGAGCCGATTTCACTACTTAGAAGAGCAAACTGCAACTCAGAGAAAGGCGAGTGGGTTCACTTGTGGGATATGCGAGCACCTCCACTGGTGGACAAATCACAGTCTTGGAAGTAAGATCACATTATGAATGTATGATTTCAGGGCCCTGCGAGGGAGACACCCATGCCACTGAGGGGTTAGATAAAGGGGTCCCGGTCCAAGCGTCACTCTGCCACTGACCTACTGTGTGACCCTCAGTGATACCCAACATGTCTAGGTCTCAGTCTCTTTTCTGTTAAATGGGGATCAAACTGGTTAGGGATCCTGGGAGGATGGCAAACCTGGCTGTGCTTCAGAATCATCCAGACCAATGGAATCAGCTCTGGATAGGAGCCCAGAAATCTCAACAATGTTTTTAAAAAGCTCACCTACCATTCTACTGTAGCAGCCAGCACCTGTCTGCAGGCCTGGAGTCTCAGTTCTATCCCTGATTTGCTATGGGGATGTGGGAAAGCAGTCTCTGTTAAAGCACCTTGCACGGTTTGAGGAAAGTGTGAGCAGGCCCGGACAGCAAGAGGCTCAGCACAGTGTGAGGGCCCCGCTCCTGCCACCCAGGGTTTTCTCACTCTCTAGCCTCCCCACATGTGCAGTCAGCTTGGCTAGGACCAGGGAGGGCATGACATTGTGTCTGATGTTCTCATCTGCTGAGGAAGAAGGAGAGCATGGGACAATCAGCAGGAAGTCCTATGTGCTTTCCATCCCTGCCTCCCTCTTCTGCTTCCTGATAGGGATTCCAGAAGGTTCTGCATTTGGAAAAGGCAGCAGAGCAGGTGGCTCTGAGCCAGGGGCCAAGATGGCTGTGACTGAAAAAGACTTGAAGAAGACCCTGGGGCTTTGACCCCCAAGTTCGATGCAGAGACTACACCAGTGAAGCATTAATCCCAGCCCTTCCAAACAACGGGCCCTTCTGTGCACTCCTGTGCAACCCGAATTGGGGCCTGATCTAGAACTTTTGGTGTCTTTGTGGTCTTACTCTGATTGCATAGAGGTAGGAGAATATTGCCAAAAGTACAATCTGTCCATTCCTTTCTGGGGCTGGCTAGCTGCACTTAGTAGCCAGTACAAACCTGACAAACTCAAAGGGTCCTGGGGCAACTGAGTAGTCCTGTGGCCCAGGGAGCCTCCAGGCAGCTCAAGGGAGGTCACACTATTTGGATATCCAAACATGCTCCCCTGATAGAGAACATTCCAGCCTGACCACAGCACTTGGGACACTGAGAGGATTGGGATCACAGAGCTGGTCTGGGCCACAACTTTGGACAAGGTGTATTAGATGAGGTAGCTGGGGCCCAGTGGTGCTAGACACTTTTTCAAGGTCACACAGCAAATTAGGAGGTAGCAGGGAGACTGGGGGCTGGGTCTCTTGTCCCTTGTGGCTAACTCATGGCTATTCTTGCCCATTGAATCCCTGGGCAGGGCTGACTGGATATTCTTGAGGACAATGACCATCTGGAGAAGCAAGCAGGGCTCCCAAAGTCCTTTAAGAGTTTTCTTCTGTGTCACTCCTCTGAGAACCAAATAGTAGCATAAGCAGTAGCTTCTAGGGCTCCTCACTGGCCTCCTCTTTGAGTCAAAGGCCAGTATTCTGTAGGGTGGACCAGAGGTGGCTGGCACGATTGGGAGGTCATTGATGGCTGGGCCCGTCACTAGGTTGGCTTCTCACTGGGAAGCATGGGATGGATTCTGAGGGGCCTCTGCTATGTCTGCCCCAGCAATGAAAATGGTCGCTCACTCACCATGCTCACTGGCTACCAGTCAGCCAAGGATGGGGTGGCACCACTGAGTCACAGAGGATCTACTGGCTGGAAATTTGCATATTGACCAATAACCATGGCAACCTGAGGCTGAACTCCCAGCAGGGCAAGGCTTACCAGACAACATGCAAATTCTTCATCCTGGACATGTCTCATGACACAGTCATAGGGTGCCTGGACAAGGAGGCAGTGATGTGTGTGCAGACATGAGCATGTGCTTCAGTGTTTGCATGTATGCACGTGTGAGCATGTGCTTGTATGTTTGCTGGTGTCTGCAGGTGTATGAGCACATGCTCATGTGTTTGTCCCTGTCTGAGCATGTGCTCACATGTTTGCATGTGCATGCAGGTGTGTGAGCATGTGCTCATGTGTTTGTGTGTGTGCATGCAGGTATGTATGCTCTGTTACACGGGGGAAGGCAGATGGACAAGCTTTGACTCTTGGAGAGTAGAGGGGCTGTCAGTGGAAGAAGGAAAAGCTTCAAAGCACTATTGTGGCCATAGGCTCTGTTTCCTTGGTCTCTGAAAAAGTTAACTTGGTTTAGATGTTGACTGGGCAGGGTGTGAAGGTCATTCACTTTGCTCAGGATGTGCTGGAAGTCAGCCTCCACACCAGTTGTAGCTGGGAGGGGTCCTAAACTGCACTCAGGCTCTCTGTTCAGCCCTTCATATGCATCACTTCATTTCATCCTCACAGCAGCCCTACAGGTGTAAGTGTGCTCATCCCCATTTTGCAGACGGAGAACACAATTGGAGAGGTTAGACGAGGCCCCAGACCCGGTAAGCTCAGCAGCTGGCATTTTTATTCGGGTCCATTTGAATCTGAAGCCTGAACACTTAGGCTAGCACTTCACACTACCTTTTCAGGAATTATCTGCTACAGCAGGGCATGAAGTGCTCTCTGGGAAAGTGCTTGAAGAACATAAATCCTTTACTGAACGATAACAGTAATGATACGGATGATGCTAGGCAGGAAGGCCCGGCTTGCATTTGCAGCCTCTTTTCTGGGCTCCTGGGGCCCTCCTGTCCCTCCCAGCAGATCTGAGCTGCAAGCTGAAGCAGCCCAGTTGGCAGAGAGGCCTTGGACAGTGGCATGAGTTCCAGAGGCTCTGCTGCTCTGATTCAGGACAGGCCGGGACTCCCCACCTACACAGTCCCATAAGCCAGGGTGAAAAGGAACATGATTCCCACTGCCTCTCTCACCTGGCCCATGGCTCTGCCTGGCTGCTCTGCCCCTCCTGAGGTCCCTCCTGCCCTACAGTCCTTCACATGGGGCTGGACCTAACTCTGAAATTCTTCCAGAGCCTGGGTTCTACAGGATTCTGTTGGGCCACATGTCCTGCCCACAGACTCTGCCCTTATCCCCAGGATCTTCCTCACTGGCCTCCATTGCACTCTATTAACATAGGTGGCCATCTGGGCCGACCAGCCCCAACCCCCTGGGGCCTCTATGCTACTACTGGATTGGGGTGGGAAGTAAATTTCTGGGCTTTTGTGCTTTGGTTTAAAGAGGACTGGGAAGGGTCGTTTCTCCACCCTGAGAGCCAAACCCCCAAACCCATTTCTCCAAGGGCAAACTAGATAGTCCCCTGGGCCCCACCTTCAGCACCTTCCAGAGTTCTACCTCTGAACATCCAGGTACCTTCTGGACACTGGTTCCTAACTCCTCATGGGAGGAGCTGTCTTCCCTGGAGAACAGGAGGTGGGGGTGTCTGCAGGGCAGGGGCCTAGTCTGCTTTGCAGAACGGGATGGGCGACAGGAGACCGGCCTTGAAGGCCAACGGGCCACTGGGTGGCAAACGGAGTCTGTGGTCGGCCAGTGGCTCTTTGCTCTGCTCCACCTCCACCTGGTGGTGCTTGAAGGAACTGCTCTCGGGCCCCAAATAAAACACTCCACAATTATGACTGCATCTTTGGGCTGCAGGGCTCACTTTTTTTCTTTCTTTTTGCGTTTTGGCAAACTGTGTAAGCCAGAAAGCTCCAACCTTAGAAGTAGCAGAAAAGAAGGAAATTAAATCCTGGATGGGGATTCAGACCAGGGAGGTCCTGAGAGTCACCAATTACCCCTTGATTCCTCATTGCCTCAGTCTTTCAGCATCTGCAGCAACCCCCTGCCCCTACCCCATCATGTAGCCACATAAATGTGTCTAGCATCCTTGGAAACCACTGCCCTGGCTCTTGCTCTCCCTCAATCCTCCTGCCTCCCTGCCCCTGTTTCCAAACCCCCAAACAAACAAATGTACTCTGGCCAGACTGGAAGGCAGGCTTTGTGAAAACTGTTTTGTTCTCAAACACACCAGCACACATATGCACGCACTCACTGTCCGGCCCCATCAGCAGCCTGACACACTCTAATAGCCTTCAGAGGCAGGTGAGGCTCTGCAAATGGCTCTTCCCATTCCGGCCAGGCTGCCTGACCTCAGAAGTGGGGAAGAGGCCTGGAGGTGGCCAGAGAATTCAGCATTACTGTGCCCAGGCAGTACAGCCAACGTATGGAAGTGGGGTGCCAGGGGGTGCATTGGTCTCCTCTTCACAGGCTTCTGGTGAGCACTGAGGATGGAGAGGAGCCCAGGACACCCCTGCTTCCACCTCTAGTCTTGCTAAGCAAGGGCCCATCCCTCCCGCATGGGGGGACTGTCAGTCATCAGGGAAGAGAAGAAATAGAAGAAAGAGACATACTGGAGAAGTTGACCATTGCGAACTGCTGACACCTGTCCCCGGTGTATCCCACAGGACACCTACCAAAAGAAAGAAAACCAGAAAGAGAGAGCCAGGATAGCAAGACACAGGCATCGCAACACCCCAGCACAGGCTCCTGCCAATGCCAGCTTGGTTCCTTGCCACCGATACCATTTGTACTGGCCCTGCCACTCTGCCCCTTACCTGCAGCCCTGAACTTTACACCCAAAGATTAAGCCAAAAATGAAAAACAAAGCAAAACAAAACAAAACAAAAGAACTAACAAACCAAAATACGAAAAAGAAAAGAGGAACAAAACAAAACAGCCAAAGATCAAAACAACCAACACCCCTGGCCCTACGCCCTACATTGGGGGAGCTGCACCCGGAAGCTTTCTAAGGAGCAGGGACTTGTGTTTGTATCTTCAAACATACTTTGCTTAGGATCTGGCATGTACAATCGCAAAGGCAGTTTCTCCAAACATCTCTGTCCGAAGAATCCGTTTGGACATCTGGAGAAGGAAAAGGGGAAAAATCACAGAACAAACTGGCATCATCCGCGAGGCTAAGGTTAGAAATCAAAGTGCACAGTGATGAATGAGAAAAACCAAGTCAGGCACTTGGGGGTCACACTTGTAGCTGAAGGGGCTGGAGTCGGGGCTGGGTGGAGGGCTCTGAAATCTCCTTAGAAATCTCTCTAATAGATGTGGCTCCATGGTGGTGGGGAAGGTGGGGTGGGGCAGGGAGGAGGATGATTCAGGGTAGCGGAGAGGGGGAAGATGGGAAGTTATTGACTAATTGTCCTACTGGTCATTGAGACTTTCCTTTTTACCTGCCTGGTGCACCACGAAGCCAGAGCCATAGCCCTGGTGCCAGGCAGTCAGCTGGCAGGGTGCTGGGAGCCACTCCTTCCAGCCCTACCGAAGGATTCTCTCCTGCGCCCTGGGCAGGGTTTTTCATCCATGAAACAGCCCCCAGAAATCTCAAGAGTGAACTCTGGAATGCTGTTCCCAGACTGTGTGTTCATGACAGAGGTGAACTGGGAGATGTTTTATCTGTTCTCTCAATGAGGGTTCTGTGGCCAAATAAGTGGGAAATCCATTCTTAGGGCTCCCCGTGGGCTTGTAGTATATGTTAGCGCATGAAAGGCTGTGAAAAGTCGTATAGGAGGAAATAGCTGAAACTTCCAGTATGTCCCAAACTTACTTGGCTACAGAACCCTTGTGGAACCCAGTTTGGGAAAGGCTGCCCTGGAGCAATATACATGGGAAAAGCTCAGTAGGGAAAAGGGAAGCTGGAGAAGAGCCAGAATCACCAGCATCCGGAAGCCAGCCTTCCTGATGCCAGGTGCAGGGTAGCTGGCCTCAGGTGGCAAGAACCACAATGGCGGGTGCACCAGGCTCACTGGGGGACCCTGGAAGCCTGTTCCTCATTAGGGGCCTCCTGGCAGCCAGCCTGGGAACCCTGCCCTTTTCCTACGCCCTGCTCCTCCATCACTGCCTGGCTCTGCCCTGGATCTCGCTCTCCCATCTTGCCTTCCCTACAGCTTTAAAGCAGCACCCACTCCCAGCTTCCTGACTTGTCCTTACCCTCAAGGCACACTTCCTTCTGCTCTCTGGCTGCTACCTCCCCTCCCCCCATCAAGGGAGTCTCAGTGCTGCAGATTTCTGGGAGACATGCCCAGCCATGTACTCTCTTCTGAATCCCAGCAAGGCCAGATACCTAAGGAGAAGCTTACGGACAGGGCTAGACTGACCCCTTCCCCACATCTCCCTACTTAGAGATGGGTCTATGCTGCCTCTGCTTCTTCTTCCTTAGGAAATTAGGTAAGCCCATCACCACTGTCCCCTCAGGAATAGACTACTGTTCAACAATAATCAATATAAACTTCCTTAAGAGGTAAGTGTACTGTGCCTCTTAGGGTTCTAGGATATTCCAACCATCAGTAAGCCCCTTGGATTTATAGTGGGTGGTGGCCATTGCTGTGATAGATACCCCGTGGCCTCGAATCCAGAGGAGTGGGGAATGAGAGTGCTGGGTGGACAGAGGGTTGGTGTTTCTCTGGGTTCCATGACCTCTCCCTCAGGGGAGGCAGGAGCAGGTCCTTGCAGTGGTGGGAGTGTGCGTGCAGGAGTGCCTGGCCGGGGGGTGTGGAGGGCTGGGAAGTCTATGGGGGAGGGGGCGTGCAGCTTCGATGCATGCTCATCCTGTTGAACAGGGTGGCTTGGAGGAGGAGGCCACCAGCAGCCCCTGTCAATACATCCTTCTCTGATCCCTGGCCCTCGGCCCTCATCATCCCAGCCCAGGAAAATGGAGGTAATGGCTGAGGCTTCCCAACCAACTCCAGCCAGGCTCAGCTCTTCTTCCTCAGCTCTTGAAAACTGATGTCCACTTGAGATGGGGACTGGAGGGGGAGAAGTGATGTTTCAAACAGAAGCACCTTTGGGGGTGGAGGAGAAAACCCTAGTAAAATGCCACAATAACTCTTGGAATCCACAAAGGAACAAGAAAGAGATAGATTTGACTGTGTCCAGTGTCTGAGATTATCCCGGCTCTTGGAGGCAGGGAAACCTGTGTATATATGTGTATGAATGTGTGTGTGTGTGTGTGTGTGTGTGTGTGTGTAAAAGAGACAGAATGGGGGTGTGCAGGGGCAGGAGGGGACAAAGAAGAAATTTATTCCCACTGCTAACAAGCAGGGCTGTTGTCCCATGACTCTTGGGGACCAATGATAACTAAATACATCCCTGTGTCCCCGATCCCACACCCAGCCTGGACTACCCTGCCTGCATCCTCATATCTTTCATGGCTATTGAGTTGCACAACTCCAGGTGGCACCACTGACAGTCTACAACACGAACATGCCCCCTGGAGTTACGCAACATTATGGTCCTAATTTTCCTGCCTTGAGAAAGTGCCTCTCCACTGGCTGAACAAAAGAAAAGGCACTGGGGGATGGGCTTAGTGCGGCTTGGGGAGGACTGAGAGCCAGTGCTGTTCTCTGGGGCATTAACTCTTTCAGAGGGCTTCTGGAGACTCCTATTTCTCTCCTTAGTCCTGTTTGCTGAGGATGAGCCACATCCAGGAGGCTGGGGCTTCCCTAGGGAAAGCTCTAGGGGGTGAACTGGGCCTACAGCCACTCTATCCTGCACCCATGACCATGGGAACAGGATACAGGGTACATTAACCTATCAACCAGGATGGGAGTCTGAACTCAATATGGGTGCCTGGCTGGTGGTTGGTGGTTCCCACTCAATAGGGATTGACCCTCTGAATTTCAGGGGCACAGAGGATAGATTAGAAGGAGCAGCAGGTAACAGCCTTCCCAGCTCTGCCCTCCAAGTCATCAGCTGTGACTCTGGGAAGGTCTGTCCCCAGGGCTGGAGAAGAGCAGGGTGAAAGAGGGGCAGAGAGGAGAGCCCACGGGCTGCATCTGGGGTGGCAGAGAGGTTGGAACCTCCGCCTTCCCCTTTCCCACCCCACCTCCCGGGCCTCAGTTTCTCCTTTTGGGAGCCTGGGGATAATGCCATGTGTGCTGCCCTTACCTGGGGGAGGGGGAGGATGAAGGATGAGGTTGTGCCCTGGGCACTGGAGGAAGTGAGGGTCTCTGAGATCATGAGAGGTGGGGTGGAGATGTGGTGAGGATGAGCAGGCAGATGGGTGTGGGATGGGGATCGCCTGACATGGGGGGTGGGGGCAGCAGAAGGGACGGGAGGATGAGCTGATGGGAAGGGAAGGCATGCCACTGGTATGTGCACAGGGCTGGAAAGAGTCTTGTTCTGTCATCATCCCCTAAACCAGTCCCCAAGAGTCACGCACCAACCGTGCTCTACAAACACACGGAGAGAAGAGGAGAAAGCAGCAAGAGGACGTGCAGAGGCCCCTGTCTGGCCCAGACAGGTGACCGTCACCTTGATTTGGACCCCCATTTTCAAATCCACCTAAGTTTTCTTTTTTAAAACAAAATTCAGTATCAGTGACACTGTTTCTTTTGGCACTAAATTCCAGAAAAACAGGAGGGATAGAATGTGCCTGCTTTCTAACACTCCCTGCAGGGCTCTGAACCAATACACAACAACAAGTGTAAGAAAACCAGGAAGGAAAACTGATTTTTATAGAAACTGGAATGAAACTGACCAGTGTAGTTTCATTATCCAAGCTAAGCGGAAATGCAAAAAAATCAAAATAAAAAGTAAACAAACAGCACAAATGGTAAGACGTGAGTTCCATTTCCTAAAGTTCTTCTCTTTTTATTCCATTCAGGTGTCATCAGGAACCCCAAGAGGCCTGCCCCCCTTCCCTCCCAGTTCACCCGCCCCCAGAATGGCCTCTGGGCTCTGCCCGGCCCCCCTCCCCTCTGCCCTTCTCCAGCACAGCTCTGAGGACTATCCTGACTGCAGTCCCCACCAGGGATGTCCCTCTCCCTTGAGGTCTGACAGAGGGAGTCAGGGAAGTTGGTTCCAGGAGGCCTGGCTGGGGCTGACCCGGAGGCACTGAGTTGGGGGGTGGTGGCTCTGGGTAACAAGCTCAAGTTCTAAGCAGTGAAGCCCAGTTGCCCTGGTGGGGAGGGAAAACAGGGCACCATCTTCATGATGGCCCAGGCTCCTGCCCTCTGCTCCTCTCAGATTTAGCCTTGTAGGACTGAGGGGTCCTAGGAGTGCAGCCTTTCTGGCAGGGCCCCTGGGAGCCAATATGGCTCGGCTGTCCCTTTCCCACTCTGAACACCAGCACTGGAGCCCCTGGCCCCCATGGTTCTTCTCAGCCCTGGCACCTGTCCTGGGGGGCCAAAACCTTCCCTGCCTGGAGCCAGGGCTGATTTCAGTGACAATGCCGAGTCCCTTCAAGATTCAGGGGTTCAAGGGGCTAGGAGAGGCCTGATGTGTGTATGCATCGGGGGGCAAGGAAAGGGGCAGGTAGGGCTGGGCCGTCCCTGTGAGGTATTCCAGGACCCTTATGAGTTTCTAGTAGATCTAGCCCAAAGAGCTCAGAGCGCTTTCAAGGCTAAAATGTTCTTCAGGGTCTGTAACACCCGTGTGGCAGCCTCTTAGAGGCAGGAGGAGGGCAAGGATGAGGGGTTGAGTCCGAGCTGAGAACTATGCTGGAGGACGTGTTGTGCTGTTGGGACTGTTCCCTGAGATTTGGGATGGGGGAGGGTGGGAAGGGGATGGCAGCAGGTGGAGGGTGGGGCTGGGGCAGGAGCCACAGTCCTGCCTGGCGGTGCAGGCCAAGCCCCCTCAGCACCGAGGGGGAGTGTGGAGGAAGCGCGGCCCCTCCTCACCACGTTGTTAGGTGCAGGGGTCTTTCAAAGGCCTGGCCTCCTCACCAGGCTCACATTCCTGGGAAAGGCTGTGGCCAGGGAGGAGGATGCAGATCTGGAGTGGGAGGCCAGAGCAGGAGAGCTGAGAAGTGCTGAATCTGACCTTGTCTGTGCGGAGGGCAAACGTCTCTCTCTGAATCGCCATCAATACTCTGGTGGCCTGTGCCAAGATGCCATGGGAGTGGGGCAGCTTTGGCACCTTCCTGGGGCTCTAGACTTGGGATGGTTTGAGACCCTGAAGTTGTTAACTAGGCCTTCCTCCCTCTCCTCCCTGAGACCTGGCCAGAGCCTTTGCTTCCCTCACCAAGCTCCCTTCCTCCTCCTCACATGGCCGCCAGAGAATCTGCCACAGGGGCACTGTGGGCCCAGCTGCCCTTCCTGATTGCCACGTGCCCACGTGCTCTACTTGCTATGGGGAGCTGGTGGTTCTGAGATCCTTAGAGTTCCTACTGGTTCCACCCTGCCTGGCTGGTGAGCAGGCTCTGGCCCTTGGGGAGGCAGAGAGACTCTGACTTGAGCCTCTCCTCTGCCCTGACCTCCCCCATTGGGCCACACCCAGAGTAGTGTCCTCGCTGGTGTCCTCTCATGCCATAGAGAGGAGGCTAGGGGCTGAAGGGGCACAGGTAGCACCCAGGACATATTTAGACACTGGGGACCCTAAGCCAGATGCCGAGGTCAGCAGTGGGTTCTGGGCAGACCACTCTTCTCCCCTCAAGACTATGGGAGCAGGATGCTCAACTGCAAGGACTCTGGAACCCGTGCTCTACCTGACCCTGCTGGGCTCCTCACCGTGGGGGAAGATGCAGCCTGGGACATGTTCATCAAGAACAAAGTTTAGACAGTTGCTAAGAGATGGGGGGGGGAGGGGGGAGAGAGAGAGAAATAGAGAGAGAGAGAATCCAGTGCCCAGGGCATAGACTGGCATCCCCATCTCCCTGAAGGGTGTTGGTGAAAGAGTGAACATCAGGAGATGGGCAGGTAGGGGCCTGAGAAACTGGGACTACAGAAGCCCCTGTGCCCTTTAGAGCTTACATCTCCTTATATTCCAGGAAAGGGCTAGGAAGTGGGCAAACCTCCCTGTCTACACCCCCGGGGACCCCCTATCAGCGGCTTGAAGCCCACTTTTCCTAGAGCCCTCCACTTCTGCCCCAGCGTCTCCTCCCCGCCCTTGCCCCTGCCCACCCCCACTGGTCACTTACTTGCAGGAGAGCTGGTTGATGCCCTCAATGTAGTAGCAGACACCTCCATTGACACAATAGGACTTGGCTGTCTCGTTGCACTTCCTGGCGTGCCCCGACCACGATGACAGAGTGGTGCTCACTGGGGGTATGAGAGACATGTGCCGATGACCCACCAAGACCACCTCTGGTCCCCAGGAATCACCTCCTTCACGGCCCTTGATGGCCCATCTCAAAACTGGAAGATCACCAGAGACTGCAGGAAGGTCTGGGGAGGGAAGGTCTCGTGGTCCCTCCCAGTCACCAACAAGGTGAACGGGAGGCCACTGTGAGCTCTGGCCCACTGCGACCCTGTACTATGATCTGGGCAAACCTCCACAGGCCAGGAAGATTTTCTTCTTTCGGAGGAGGTGAGAAGAGGGCAGAAACTGCTTCCTCTGCTGGAATAAGGGTCTGCCACTCCCCTTCCCTGCCTGTCTTACTGGGGACTTCACTGCAGGTGGAGGAGAAGCTGATGTCTAACATGGGGAGCAAAGTCAGGAGATGGTGCAGGGAGGAGACACCTACATCCATTTGCACTGCTCTGGCTCTCATGTGGACTAGGGCTGTGAGAGGAGTGAAACCTTGTGGACTCTGTCATTTCTTAAGGTCTGGGGAGGTGTGGGGGGACCCTAGCTTCCACCCTCCTCGTTTTCTCCCAGAGGCTGGACTGGCTCCAAGGCTCCCAGGAATGCTATGAAGGCCACTATGTCCCATCTCCATAAGCATCCAAGGTCTTCTCTGCATCCCCCAGGCCAGGCAGTCCCCTCCTCAACATAGTCAGTTGTTGCCTCTGGAGGGAGCCTCCAGGCCCGGGACTGTCCAGGCTATAAATCATGGGCTTCAGGGTGCTGGGGAGGAGATGGGGCTGGGGACAGGGTGGGGGGCAGCTGGGATGTGAAAACTGGGTGAGAGCAAGACTGGGCTTTAGGCCTGCTAACAGCCTTCACGTCTGATTGATCATATTCATCTGAGAAGGGAAAATAACCCTCTGCTCCCCCATCGGGGATGGCATCCAGAAAGCTGGTTTCAAGTGGAAATTCTTGCCCCAAACATCAGTATTCATCTGTAAGATAATGCCCCAGTCTGTGTGTCCAGATTGAGCAGTGGAAACGGGTTCCTACTCCTGCCTCAGCTCTCCGGGGCTCTGAGGGCCTCTCGCTCCCACCTAGCAGTGGCCTCCTGATTGAGGTGGCCTGACCCACCTTGGCTGGCCCTGTATCCTCAGGGGTATTGAGTCCCCACTGCTCCCCTCAGTAATAGGGGTGGAGGGATGAGAGGAGGAGGGCAGGCACTTGGCGCCCTCACTGTTTAGACATGTGGGGAGACAGATGGAGCGCGGGGGACTGCAGTGTATACACAGCTCTGCCTCTGTATATGTCTGAGGAGCTCTCTGATAAAACCCAGCGGGCAGAGCCAGCTCCCACCTTCCCCTCCACACCATGCCTGCTGCTGAACTGGCACTCTTGAGCTCCACTGTGCTGAGGTCTCCTGTGCTCAAGCCCTAACCCAGCTGGCACCCACATGCTGGCTGGGAGAGGAAGCCTCCTGCTGGTCTCTGCCCCACTTCTGGGTCATTGAGACCCAGGGAACTAAGAAAGGGACAGAGAAGAGAAACAGCTGAGGAGACCACACCTACAAGTTATAAAATCCTGCAGCTGGGAGGACCCTCCAGCTGTTCTGCCCTTCAGTTGCATTGCAAAGGAGTAAGGAAAGAGGATGGCAAAGTGACTGTCTAGAGTCACAGTGTATGTTGTGACAAGGCCTCCTGGCTCCTGACCCCTAGTTGTGCTTTCTCACCAGCCACCCAGCCGCTGGTGGAAGAACACGTCAGCACCAAGACTTGACATCAGGAGATGAGTGCAAACACGGTGTGGACCACTGGCCTGGGTCCTCCTGGGGACCTTGGCTAAGCCAGAGAAACTTCAGCCCAGACCTGCCAGGCTCAGGTCGACTCCCTCTGCAGCCATGGGTGGCAGGGACTGCCCACCACTGAGCCCTCATTGTTCCACCCAAATCGAGTGAGCAGGTTACAATAGCAAGGATAGTCAGGTGGCAGAGACCACAGCTATACACTTTGGCTTGTCACCCATAAATGTCTGTGCTCATCGAGATCTTGGGAGGCAGAGGACAACTTCTGAAGAAAGATGGGACTCCCATCTGGGTTGCCCTGAACCTGGGCTGCCAGCACCATGTCATCATGGAGACTAGGCTGGGGCCCCAGAAAGACACAAAGGGAGAACAAGAGGGCACCTAGTCACAGAGGATGTGGGGGACAGTGACCACAGGCCTTTCCACCTCCGAAAGGCCACTCCTCTGTAATGGCAGGAGCTTCTTGGGTAGCACAGCCCAGCTCTGTGGTGGTGAAGCCACACTCCCGGAAGAGCTTCACACCGAGGAAGTGTGTGCATGCTGTGGCGCAGTTATGCTGCTCTGGCACACGTGGGCTCCCAAGGCACAAGTCTACACTCCCTTGTCAGCATATCTGTACATCTTCACTGTGTTCTCCTGTGTTTGGAGAAGTGAACGTGACATACGGACTCTACGTTGGAGAGGCTGGCTGCTCCCTTGACACCTCCGCTTGGCTCACAGACTCAACATGTCCAAAACTGGGCTCCCAGTCATGTGCCCCAACCCCTTCTTCTCCAGTCTTCCATATCTCAGTGGCCAAATTGCAAAAACCAAAGACCTAGAGGCATCTTTTATTTCTCATTCTCCTTTATTCCCCATAATACAAGGGTTGCCATTTCTACCTCCTCAAGAGACTCCATCCATGTCTCACTACTCCCTGCCCTAGTCCAGGCCACCACTGTCTCTTTCTTGAATGACCACGACAACCTCCTCACTGGCCAATCTGCTCTCATTCTTGCATCATCCCTAACCTTTTTGCTTCATAGCAGCCACAGTGCTCTTTAAAATATGTCGGATGGATCAATCCCTTCCATTATCAAAGCTCTCCAATGGCTTCCATCTGCACTCAGAATAAAGCCCTCAACTCCTCCCCAGGTCTAATCTGGGCCTCCCCCGCTCCTGCTTCATCTCCTATCCCTCTCTTTCGGTCTATTCAGTCTACACCCGTCTTAGTCCAGCTCCTCTAACAAGCCAGGTGCTCTCGTGGCCAGGATGTTCAAAATATCAGTGTGTCAGAGAGGCCTCTCCTGACTTCTCAAGCTGGGCAGGCTCCTACCTCACTCCTCTTAGCTTCATATGCTTCCATTTGTAGTACTTATTCTAACATCATTAAATGAACAGGTATGTGATTATTAGCTGTTTAATGTTTAGCTCCTCCATGAGAATGTAAGCTCCATTAGGAAAGGAGCCAAGGCTGTTGTGTTTACCACTGACCCCAATGTCTAGCATTGCCTGGCACACAACAGGTGCTTAACGAATATTTACTGAATGAATGGGCAACTTGATATCTGATTCTTTAGAGAAAAGTGCCTTCTGCTCCCAGCTGGTATCATTAGCTGACAATATATTTTCTGTACATTAAAGGATTGTTTCCTATTAAATGCAAATATTCCTGAGAATTCATTAGGAATATGAAAAATCAAAACCACAGAGAGATACCACTTCACACTCACTAGGATGGCTAGAATAAAAAAGATGGACAATAGCAAGTGGTGGTGAAGATGTGCGGAAACTGGACCCTCATTCACCGCTGGGGGGAATGTAAAATGGTGCAGCTGCTTTGGAAAACAGTTTGTTAGTTCCTAAAAATATTAAATGTAGAATTACCATGTGCCTCAGAAATTTCACTCCTAGTTATATCTCCAAGAAATTAAAAATATGCATATACACAAAAACTTGTACACGAAGGTCCATAGCATCATTATGCATAATAGCTGAAATGTGGAAACAAACCAAGTGACCCAAAAATCCAAATGGATGAATGGATAAATAAAATGTGGTATATTCATACAGTGGAATATTATTTAGCCATAAGAAATGAAGTACTGATACATGCTACAACACGGATGAACCTTGAAAACATTGTGTTAAGTAGAAGAAGCCCATCACAAAAGGCCACATATTGTATAATTCTATTTATGTGAACTGTCCAGAATAAGTGAGTCCATAAAGACATAAAGTAGATTAGTGGTTGCTAGGGGCTACAGGGAGGGAGAGATGGAGTAACTGCTAATGGGTACGGGGTTTCTATTTGGGGTGATGAAAATGTTCTGGAGTTGGTGGTGATGATTATGCAACTTTGTGAATATACTAAAAACTACTGAATTGTGAATTGTGAATTGCGAAAGGGTGAATTTAATGGTATATGAATTATATATCAAAAATTAATTTAAAAAATGCCTGGGAGGGGTAGATGCAGGAAGTCTTTATCTGCCATTAGTGCCTTGGTGTGAGTGAGCTGACAGGGGCCCTTGAGGAGTGAGAATGGGCCAGGGTGGGAACTGATGTGGAGATGGCTGTCCCTACTGCCCCATCCTGCAGCTGCTTTTCTCCCTGGTTCAGGAGGAAGCCTCTGCTCATCCTTCAAGGCCCGGACCAGGTGCCACTTCGTCCATCGAGGCTCCCTTCCTCCTGTGCGGTAGCCCCTTTCCCTTTGCTCAAGTCACCTATCCTGCTGCTTCAGCTTGTTACAAAAGGCAGACACTTTTGAATTCAGGTTTTAGCTTCCTGCCATGTGAGGAATTTTGTTGGGAGACAAGACTGTGAGTCCCCAGAGCTCAGAGCAGGGTGTTGCTAAATAAGCACTTGCTGAATACATGAGTGAGGGTGTTTGTGTGTGTGTGTGTTTAAACAGGTAGCTTTTAATGCCTTTGGGTAAGGGACAGACCCAGAGGCCTCTCCAGGGCTGCCATGGTTTTGTGACACTCCAGGTCAAACCTATCTGCCCTCTGGGGCAAAACCTAACATCCTGGGACTGGTACAGCTACCTCAGGACATTTCCAAGTTCCCTTTCACCTGGGATGAGGCAGCTGGTTTTTCTAACTCAGAAGTGGGTTGGACCAAGCTGACTTTTGTTACAAGCACCACAAACTTCCTGTAGACTCCTCCTCCTCCCAGCCAGCTCAGGGAGACAGGAAGCCTCTGGTGCGCTGAGAAGGTATAAGGAGGGCCTGCTCTGACTTGGCAAGGGAGCACTGGGCTCCCTGGAACAGAGCAGTAGCCATCCAAGAGCCAGAGTGATGCCCCTGGAGCAGCCACTGCTCCTTGATGACCCTCCCTCTCATGCCCTCTTCTGGCTGCCCCACCCCGGCAGCCCTGGCTTCCCTGGGGCCGGGGCGGGCCAAGCCAACCCAACTTGGGATGAGTCAGAGGGGGGCAGGCACAGCTGCCCGCTGCCCGCCCTCTGCCGCCTCCCCAGGGTGTGGTTGCTGTAGGTCTCCTGGGTTCTGCAGGTAAACAAGGAGCCCAGGCATCTCTGCCTGGGAGAATGTCCCCAGTGGGGGTCTCCTGGTCCCCTGCAGTGTGTCCACTCCTGGTCCCCACATCAAGGGTAGGCTCTTGCCTGCCATGGACTGCTCAGGGCAGTAGAAGAGAGGTGTAGGGTGTGTGTGTGGGGGTGGGTGGGTGTGCACGTGCATGTGTTGGTTAAGTGTACAGGACATCAGCCTCAACATCAAACTCAGAACCTCAGAATTTTAGGGCGAAGGGGCTTCAAGATCATCCAGCTCAGCCCCATGATGGGAAAACCAAAGACTAGGGAGGTGGAGTAACTTGCTCAGGGTTGCAGGACATAGAGCTGGAAGTAGACCCCACCCCTGAACTCTCTTCCCGCTGCTCCGCCCTGCTGCCCCGCTGCCGGGCTGGAGAAACAAGGAGGCAAGGAACCCTGTGGAAAGCGGGATTCCAGAGCTGCCCTCAGTGCCCAGCCCAAAAGCTCCACTGTCTGGCTCCCAAACTGATCAGAGTGTGGCCTGTTGAGTGCGGACAGGAGCCTGCGTGTGGGGTGGGACTGCAGCTTATCTGAGGGGTCTCACAAACTTCTCCAGCCTCATGCCCCAAGCCCTGTGCAGGAGAGTGGGCACTACTGTGGTTTTCTGCATGGCAGCCCTTCCCTCTTCCTCTGCAAATAGCAGCCGTAGACAGATGCTATTCTCCATGTAGCTCTGGCAAGACCCTCAGTCTCAATACCTTGCCTCTCAATAACCCCTCTGCACACGCACAGGCCTGGCAAAGATGACCCCACCCTCCCAAGCACAGTGCTGCACACATGATCCATGCAGGGTTGGTCAGAATACATCTTGTGATTGTATGTACCAACACAGAGACAAAGCTATCTCTTTTCTCTGGGTTGGCAGGCTGGGATGATGTAAACCTGGAGCTGACTGAGGCCATGGACTCCTCTTCCCACTCCATTCCCCAAATATGAGAGGAGCCCCTTGTACAGTAGGAAAGAATGACACACAGTAGGAGAAAGTGTCCCCACCCATCCTCTGAGTTCTTGGACTCTGTCATGTCTGGGGCCAGTCCTACCTCTGGACTTCCCAATATTATAAGTCAATAGACAAATTCCTTAATGGAGGTTTAAGCTGGGTTCTTGTCATTTCTAAACAAGAAAATCTTGACTAGTAAAACAGGAAACCCAAAACCAAAGTGGATCTGAGAATGTCTGCCCACTATGGCAGAGGTGGCAGGTGCTAGACCCCAGGCACCGCCCAGTTTCCCAGGTTTGGGACAGGTTCAGAGAAGCTTCGGCCCAGGTACCCCCACTGCTTCCATACCCAGGCTAGGACATGTAGGAGGCATAAAGACCTTGAAGCAGGCTATCAGTTCTTTTATAAGGTGTTTACCAGGCACCTGTATGAGCCAGGCACTGTGCTAGGCCCTGAGGCTAGAGTAGTAAACAGGGTAGACACAGCTCCATGGAGCTTACAGGCTAAGTGTTTGCCAGCTACTTTTACATTGTACAGCTCCATCACTAACTAGCTGTTTGACTTTGGGCAAAATATTTAACCTCTCTGAGGTTCTCATAATTGATAAAATACATTCTGCGCTGGAGTAAGGGTTTGTGAGATAATGCAGAGCCTGGCTTAGTACATAGTAGCTATTGCTGTAACGCCCAGGGAGAAGGCATTGTCCCTGTGCCCCCCACTGCTGAGGCTCACAACTCCACCGGGAGGGCACACCCACAGAGAGAGTTCAGCAACAGTGTGAGAGTTAAAGAATGATCTGAGGTCAGAATTCAAGAGCTGCCACCAGACCATGGTTGACCAAGACATACCCCAGGAGTGGGACATGAGCTGTGAGTGACACTGCAGTGGGACACGTGGCACAGGAGAAAGACACAAAAGGGACCAACTGTGGCTAGGGTTGGAAGGATCCTTTGGGCCAGATTGGTGAGAACCAAGTCCGGTTCTGTGGCTCCATGGAGCAGGAGTATGACAGGATGAGGGCGCCTTAAGAGGCCCTGCTCTGATTTAGGTGAGTAGGGATGAAACTGAGCCAGGTTTGTGCTTGAGGTGGGGTTGGAGTGAAAGAGACAGGTGTGAGCAAGATCAGCAAGAAGACTGACCAGGACACAGAGATGCAGACTCGTTAGACACAGCGGCAAGGGAGCCCAAGAGCCAAGTGGCTGGGAGACCAGGGGCGTCCCTGACCAATACAGGACAGGCAGGGTCTGAGCTGGGATTTCATCTGAGGGTTCTAGGGCAGGGAATGCTATGAGTTCTCTTTCAGATGAAGCTGTGTTTAGGGAGTACTGGAAGACTATCTGGTGGGAGTACAGGCAGGTGACGACAGATACAGGATTAGATTTGGGGATGGGGCAGGACTGGAAGTGAACCCCAATAAATGAGTAGCCAAATGGTATGCTCAGTCTGTGAGTGTTGAGAGGAAAGTGATCTGTGGGATTTGGAGTAGGAGGACTAGAGTGGAGGGGGCACTGCCTGAGGACAGGCAGCTTGGGCAGAGAGGAGAGGCAACTTCCCAGTTGAGAGGAAGAACCAGGGCTGAGAGGATAGCCCAGCAGGAATTCGGCTTCTGCTCTGAAACTGGATCTGCCACTGCAGAGACAAGAAGCTAAGGAGTGCCCTGAGCTCCTGACCTTGCAAGTGTTCAAGGAGAGAGGAAGACCTGCTGGGGAGGGGTCTGCCATCCCTGAACAGAGGCTGCCCCTGAGGGCCCCAGGAGCCTCCTCCCCCTGGCCCAGTGGTGAGCTGCCTGGGCTCAGGTGCCCAGTACTCAGGCAGCAGGCAGGCAGCTGCACACGCCCCGGGCCCGCCTCTCCCCTACCCGCTCCTGGCAGCCCAGCCTCCCATAATTGCCTTCTAAAAATATCTTTCCCCCTACCCCCACCTCTTGATTTCAAAATATTTAGTTTTCAGGGTATTTAAAATGAGAGCTGGCGGCTCTTCCAGGCCCAGATAACAAAGCTAAACATTTATGCTTCGACTGCATTTCTCTGAATCGGCTGAGATCTCGGGCTTGATATGGCAGCCGCAGGAGGGAGGGGAGTTGGTGCAAGATGGATCATGTGCAGGCCTCCCCAGGGCTGGGGGACAACTGGCCCGCCCTGCCAAACCCCTCTAAGACCCTTCCCTTTGTCGGGGGGGCCACCTACCGCTGTTGACGTGGAGCCGGCCCCGGACAGTGTCCTTCCCCAGGATGTTCTCGGCCTCGCAGACATACTCCCCAGCGTCCTCCACCTTCACCTTGTTGAACTGTAGTCGTGAGTTCTTTCTGGTTAGGGAGGGGATCAGAGGGGTAGAGGCATGAGCCAGGGCCAGCTGTGGCTCCCCAGCGGTCACCCGGCGGTCACCTCTCCCCACAGAGCCACAATGGCTGTGCAGGTTGGAAGGGAAGTAGGTTTCCTCAGACCAGCCATCTCTGAAGTCCAGGTGGAATACGGAATCCCTGAAGCTGGAGGGAGACCTGTGGCTCCATGGAGCAGGGGTATGACAGGATGAGGGCGCCTTAAGAGGCCCTGCTCTGATTTAGGTGAGTAGGGATGAAACTGAGCCAGGTTTGTGCTTGAGGTGGGGTTGGAGTGAAAGAGACAGGTGTGAGCAAGATCACAAGAAGACTGACCAGGACGACACAGGATGGGCCGAGTGGTCACGCAGAGGCCCTAAGTCTAGGAAGACTCATCTCCACTTTTCTAGGGCTGGGTCTTCTTTGTGATATTTTTCTGGAGGAGGAAAGCTAGACCTCTAAGGAAGTCACATGGGCACCTCCCTCCTTCCCAGTTGCCTCAGCCTTCCCTTAGAAGCGGCAACCTGTCACTCCGGATATGCAAGGCCTATTCGCAGGTACCCGGGAGAGCTGTTCTGACAGGTTCCCATGACAACTGTGCCCAGACTCCCAGTCCAAACCTGTGGCTCTCCCCGCCTTCAAATCAGCCCTGCCATTAAGGGACACTCTGTGTCCTTGCCAAGGGGCTTTTGTTTCATTCATTCATTCAACAAATGTTTATTGAGCGCCTTCTGTGTGCTGGGAGCTTGTATACCTCAGGGAACAAAAAGATCCTGACTTGATCCTCAGGGCCAATCAGGGTGCCCTCTTCTTACAGGTGGGAAAACTGAGTCCTAGAGGGGCTTCCTAACTTGCCCAAGGACACCCAGCAAGGCAAAGGTAGAGGGAGACCAGAAGCTGTAGTTGGTGAGGACACGAGCTATGTCTGGGACCCTGAAGCGGGCGCTAGCCCCCTCTGAGAAGGATTTGCACCCAGTCACTGCATGCTGAGAGTTGTGGTGCCAGGACTGGGCAGGGCCCCCCAGTACTGTGACTCCAAGGCACCTGGCTCTGGTTCCCCTCTTCTTTTTGAAGCTCCGGCCAAACCTCTTCATTTTTCTCAAAGTTTCCCTGCATCTACCCCAGGGTGCCTAGACCCTGCAAGGGTCTGTTTACAGCTTCCACCCTCCCTCTGTCCCAGTGCTTCTGGGGGCCAGCATGAGCTCCAGATAAAGCCTGGGCTTCAGCTGGGCCCACAGTGGGAAGCAAGAAGTAGCATGAAAATTTCTTTACACGATGCAACCTCCTTTTCTTTTTAGTGCTGAATTAAACAACCAGATTCCCAGAACATGCATAGTGGGTTGGAGAGGTGGTGGAACACGAGGTAGGGTGGTAGAGCTGTCATTTCCCTGAGCCCAGGGATGTGAAATCAAGTCATGAAGCTGATGCAGTAAGCAGGACTAGGGGAGGTGAGCAGAGAGGCTGGGCTAGGTGTCAAGGAGATGCAAACTGGCCCATGACTGCTGTATGGGCCTGTCCTTTGGGGACCTCTCTCCTGGGCTCTGCCTCTGCATCTGGAGGTGGGCCTCTTCCCAGACATCCTCACCCCAAGATCCCCCAAACGTGGCTGCTGCAAGGTTGGCTTGCCAATAGACCTTACTGCTGTGGTGATGTCCTTGCTGATGTTGTGGTGACAACTGCTTGACTATACCATATTACCTTTCTGGCTCAAGCCAGTCTCTGTCTCCTTGGCCTGGTGCCTGCTCACAAGTCTCTTTGGTCAATTAAAGTTTCTTCCTTCATTAAACAGAGCCCTGGAGGCCCCTCTGACTAAGACAGCTTCTCCTTCCCTGCTCCAGCCTAATTAGATGCCACAAAGCCTAGCTTCCTGGGACAAAGCTCCTCTCATTTCCCTGCACATTGGATAAGCAGGGCAGGGATCACCTGAGGGTCAGGGGGTCAATTCATAGGGGACCCAGAGCCAGATCCTCCTTGTCACACACAACTGAATTCAGAGGAACTTTCCTGACCTGACATCATATGTAGCAGGATAAGGCAGAGTGAGGCTCACTCAGGGAAGGGCTCCCCAAATGGAGGTGAGTGAGACCTGTGGAAGGTAGGCACATGGCTCAGGGAGAGCCCCTCACCTGGGAGGAACAAGACAGAGGCAAGGGGACAGAAACAAACGACCCCTGGATTTGCAGGCTGAGGGCATCTTGGTATACCAGCTATTTGGTGATCCCAGGGAGTGGGTATAAGGAGCTTTGGGTCAGAGCTGAGTGGGGGCTCTGTGTGTCTCTCAGGCCCTGAAGGAACTCGGGTCACCACACCCTCTCTGCTCACTCCTAGTTCTAGTTGGAAGCCCCAAGGATGCAGGACTGTCTCCACTTTCCTGGCAGTCTGGATGCTGTGCTCTGGTGCCCCATCACCATGCTGACCCAGGTCTGCCCCTGTGATGGTCGCCCCCCTCATCCTTCCCCAGCTGGTTCTCTGCTGGCAGGCATGGGATCTGGGCGGCCTTGTCCTCCACATTTTCCTCAGTATCTGCCTCCTCTGCCTGCTGGAGGGGCCTGTTCCAGCCTGCCCCTCATAAATACGGGAACATGCGGTTCTGCAGGGGAGGGCCCAGTGCCCAGGGCTTGGGGGGACAGTCTTCTTCCGGCACAGGAAGGCTCGGGTAGATGTCCCAGTGTGGGGCACACAGAAACAGACAGCACCCATGGGGGAAGGGGGTCTCTGCAGGCCAAGGGAGATGCCAAGACAGTGTGGCCTGGCAGGCCAAGTGCTAGGAGGACCAGGGAGCCCGCTGCAGTGTGGGCAGGGAGCAAAGAGAAGATTGTGCCAGAAGGGAGGTTCCTGCCCCTGCCTCTGGCCCCTGTGCCAGGTGAGCTGTGTATAGCTTGAGGGTGGACAGTGTGTGGAGGTGGTAGCTCCCTTGGAGTCACTCCAAGGGGACCTTGGTTCCAGGGAATCAGAAATTCCCTATCACAGCACACTCCTCCACCACTAACAACTCACTGCTGGTAGCCTGGGGGCTGGACAGGTGGGATGAGGAAGTTTCAGAATGCAGCAAATGGGATAGGGCCCTGAGAGGTAGGTGGCAGGGGGCACACTTCACACTCTTAGGGATCCACAATACCCAGGAGAAGAAGACCTGACGAGGCCCTGTTTCTAGACTGGGTAACCCATCTGTCAGATGAAACTGAGAGTTAATCAGGACAGTAACTTGTTCAGAAGGCAGGATAATCCAAAGGGCCTCCTGCCTAGCCTGGTGGGACCCTGCACCCAGGAGAGGAGGGGTAGTTCTGCAAGTGTCTTGTCAATTCACTATTGAATGTACATCTCCTCTGCCGGGCCCTCCGGGAGAGAAGGGGGTGTATGTGGGTGGGGACCCAACCTTTGAGGCTCTCTCACGCTAGAAGAAGAGATAGACTCCTCAACAACGCAGTGAAGCTATGTCCAAGGTACCACGGGAGGAGACAATGAGAGCTGCCTGGAAGGCTTAGGAAGGCATCCCAGAGACATGACATTTAGGCTGGGCCTTGGACAAGAGCGGGAGGGGAGCTGCCAGCACGGGGAACAGCCTGGGTCCAAGTCCAGTGTTATGAAAGGAAATACCAGGGTTGGGAGTACAGCAGTGTCAGGGAGCAGCGGGGCAGTGACTTGTAGGCCAGAAAGAGGACAGTTGGAAAGATCAAAAGGCCTGGGCTGTATCCGGCATAGAGTTGGCTCTAAAGATCTCAAGATTGGATGTGTCTCCACATTAGAAAGATCATCCCCTATGAGGCACTCACAGGGGTCAGTGACTCTGGGGATCTCTAGAATTGCAAGGAAAATGGGGTACATAAGGCACATTTTTTTCTGGAGAAAGGGTTGAGGCTTTTACTAAATTCTATACTGGAAGCTAGAATAGAGACTCTTGTAGATAGGGATCATGTCTGTTTTGCTCACTGGCATATCCCGAGCCTTTAACAGGGTGCCTGGCACATGGTTGATTCTCAACACATATATATTAGATGGAGAAATATATTCACAAAGGGTCCTGTGGCCCAGAAAAGGTAGGGAGTGGCCAAGAGTGGAGGAAAAGAGTCTAAATGCAAGGAGACCAGGTAAGAAATGTGCAGGACAGGGAGAAGGGGCCTCCTTCCAGAGACGTGGCATCACCTGGAGGGATGGCAAGGGGGCAGGTGTTGAGCAGAAGGGAGTCTCGTTGTGTCCTGACTGAGAGGGGAACACAGGAGGAGAGGCAGGGCTAGCTTAGCGAGGCAGGGGGTGCAGGTGGGGCTGAGGCTAGCTTGGGACGTTCTGAAGCAGAAATGTCTGTGCGGTATCTCAGGGGTGGTACCTAATGTTTAGCTGGCAGGACGGGTCTGCAACTCAGGTAGAAAAGCCATCAAGCCTGGAGATGGAGACTTGGGGTTGCAGATATTTAAAGCAACTGGGAGGGTGAAGCCACCTATAGGTGGAGAGGGAGGGAGGAGAGGAATGAGGCCTAAAGCACAGGAAAGTTCCAGCATTGATGGTGACTGAGAGTGTTCAGACTCACAGGAGGACCAGGATGGGCACCACAGGGGTAAGGGAGCAGATGGTCCCATGCCGAAGGCTGCTGAGAGGCCTGGAGGCCTGGGACCAGGGAGCTCAGAGATCGCTGGGTCTCTCAAGGGCCACGGCCATAGAGAGGTTGGGATGTATTTAAAGGCAGATCCTGGCAGGACAGAGTGGGTGGGGGACGAGGGTGAGGAGTCAGGGGGCACGAGAATAACTCCCTCAGTGGCTCCGCTGGTGGTGGAGGGGAGAAACGAGATGTGGTGGCTGCTTGGGGAGGCCGAGGAAGCAGTGGCGGGGAGGGAAGGCATCGCAGAAGAGCCGCGAGGGGTGGGTTTGTTGGCAGGGAGAGAGAAGCTGAGGTCACCAGAGGAAGGGGTGAGTTAGGGGGTGCCAGGGCTCTGAAGGGGCATGTGTGTATGTGTGTGCGGGAGAGTGGGGGTGAGTGTGAGCGTGTGGCCCGGGGTGGGGGTAGGATGAGGGTGGGCAGGTTGTGGGTATGTCTGGGGGTAATGAGAAGCACAGGGGAGCACTCTCTCTGATTTCTGTTGTCTCTGAAGTTGAGGAAAGGCCATCTTCTAGAGGGAGGACAGGAGGGAAATGGGGCCCCAACAGCTTCAGCTCCGAGCCTATCCATTCGCCTCTCCAGCTGGGAGCCAGGCTCAGCAGGGCAGCAGGAAGGGGTGGGGTGGCCTCAGAAGGTGAGCAGGTGGGCAGCTTGAATTACTTGTCAACACTGTAGACTGGGGACACACTAGACCCCCCAGTCTCTGCCAGCCACTGCAGTTTCCTTAGGAAGCAGCATTCTCTCAGCTGCAAATGTTTGATGTAAACCAAACCCTTCTTACATGACTTTTTGTTTTCTGCCTGGTCTACTTTCTGGGGTGCCCAGTGCTGTCTCTGCTCCCCACTCTTGGAAGGAGAGTCAGAGAATGGGAAGCAGCTCCCAGGCCCCTGACTCCCACACCCTCCTCTGCAGTTTCCAGAGATGAAGGTGCAGAGGCCACACAGCAAACCAGCAATGGCCGGGGCCCGGCCTTCTTTCCTTCCCTTGCTGTGGTGGGCAGGCTGGGCCATTTTAAAAATCATCTTTATTTGCATTTAAGGGTGAGGAAGAAAAGGACAGCCAGGAAGAGCGAGTTGTAAGCTACTCTGGAGGGGGCAGAAAAGGCTGGGGAACTAACTCCTCAGTCAGAGAGGGAAGCCCACTTGGTCTCCAGGGCTGGCAGACAGTGGCTTCCCCCCTTCTTGTTCTTGAGAGGCAGGAGAGAGGTGGTGAGCTGCCCTTGGACTCCTGGCTTCTCTGGTTCCTGCCGCCCCCTTCCTGACCAACCCATCGTGGAAGAGAGGCTGTCTTCCACAGCCTGGAGACTCAGGGAGCTTCTGATTCATTTCCCTGGAGCACTAAGTCAAGATTAAAGACAATTCCCACATCATAGGGAAAACTGAGATACAGACTCCCCCAGTGCCCGTCAAAGTTTTTTCTCTTTCCTCTTACCTAGCTCTCTGACAAGTGATAGTTTGCTAAGCTTAGGAACAAGCCCATCATCATGTATGACCTCCCAGAGGCATTCTGGAGTCGGGGTCTTTCACCAAAGATTGCTAAATGATGGGGCTTTCAGACACTGTAGCAGGTCTTTTGAGAAGTTTTAGGGACAAGTAGGGACTTCCACTGGTAAAGCTGACTTTAACAATCAAATTGCCTTCAACCATCTAGAGAGGTTACTTGCTTAATTCTTGTCTATGGTCTGCAACACTGGACCAATGTAACTAGAGGGGCCCAGAGCTGCAGGGAGAAGGCTGGGTGTGGCAAGGAAGAGGAGCGGGAGAGGGGCTGGCACTGGATCCACGAGTGGGTCTGGGAGCACAGCCCTGGCCTCTGCCCAGCTCAGGCCCCTCCTTTGCAGGAGGGAGGACAGCTCATTGGATGGGGGGTGGTGTGGATATTGCTCACCTGCCATTGCCGTACTTGATGCGAATGTCGCGGCTGCGGTTGAGCTCCTTGCCGTCCTTGAACCAGCGGTAGGAGGGCTGGGGGTTACCGGCAGCTGCCTCGCACTTCAGCGATTGCTTCTCACCCACCTGACCTGTCTGGCTCTTCATCTTCTTCAGCTTGGGCCGGGTGGCTGTGGGGTGCAAGGCAGGTAGGTAAGCATGGTGGTGGTGGGAACAACACCAAGCATGAGCAGCGGAGGGTTAGGGGCACTGTCCTTGGACTGGAACTGGGGGGAGAGAGGGCGTGAGCCTGGGAGACCCCCACCCCCATGTCCTTTCTTAGTTCCATTCAATAAGCATTAAAGAGTCTGCAATGATATCAATGCGGCCGCTACTTAGGGAGAGTTTTCTTTGTGCCTGGAATGGTACTAGGAGCTTTATACTAGCTTATAAAACCTTCATAATAACCCCACGAGTTCACTGCAATGAATAAACTCACTTATAGATGGGGAAATTGAGGCTCAGAATGGTAAAGTCACTTCCCTAATGGGAGTGATGGAACTGGGATTCAAACTCAGATCTCCTTGTCTTTGGTGCTCATGATCTAACTCCTGTCCCAACACTCCAGGCCTTTGCTGGGCCTAGAGGACACGGGCAGACCGGAGGACAGACACGGCTCTCACTCTCAAAAAGTTCTGTTTAGCCAGGGAGCTGTAACCTGGCATTGACATCATAGCATGGTTCATGAAGGCTGGGACTGGTGGAGCCCAGAGGAGGGACCCCAACCCAGGCTGGGGCAGGGCTAACTCAGCTAAGACTAAAGGGCGGGACTGGAAGAAGGGAGAGAGGCAAGGCAGGCCAAGGCAGTGCTGTGGCTTTGGAGAACCACACGTGGTCCAGTGGGTGGGCTGACTTGACTGAGACAAGTGGGATGGCCATGTGGAGTAACAAGCCATGGGCTACACTGGTGGGCATAGGCCCCATCATGGATGCAAAGCTGCAAATGCCAAACTGAGAAGTTTCCCCATTGTTCTTAGACAACATTGTATTTCCACATGCCCCAGTCTCCCAGGCTTCACCTCCTTGCTCCTCTCCCTACCACCAGATGAGGGCAAGCCAGTACTCCCTTCTGGAGTATGTAATAATTTCCATTGGTACAGTCCATAACAGGATATGCAACACCTTCATGCACACTCTCATTGGTCCCTGAGCTTTGTGAGGCAAGTGTCATACTGACAGTGATGGTGAAGATGGGACTCAGACTAGTTAAGAAACTTGACTGGAGCCACATAGCCAGGCTGCCACAGAGCTAACATCAAAAAGCCCAGGAATCTATCTGGATTTGCAACGCATCAGGCTGGTGTCTGCTTTTGCAGTCTCATCTCTCTCTGAGGAATGAAGACCCTGATGCTGGGGCCAGTGAGTTGTGTGCGGACTGACTGGCCTTGTCCAGGCCATTGGCCCTTTCCTGGGCAGCTCAGAGTTCTGACAATTGGCCAGTGCTGGCTCTGGAGAAAGGCAGGTGAGAGGACCTGGCTAGAGATAGGGGTTCCCTCATTGAACTTAACCCTGAGCTGCTGCTTGTAAGTAGGGAATAGACGGGAGTGGGGTGCAAGGAACAGAGGAAAATGTACTACATACATTCTTGTGAATTAATTTTGTTCATTTTAGGAAATTAAAAAATATAGACAGGTAAAAAGAAGAAAACTAAATCATATGTTATCCCAGTACTCAGAAATAACACATACACACCTCGTTTAAACAAAATGGATCAGTGCCAGTAACATGTTTCTTTCATTTAATGAAACAATGTAGCTGTTTCATTTTGGTATTAAATATTAATAATAGCATTTCCCAAACTGAATTCTATAAGATACCAGTATCTGGAGAGATGAGAACAGATATTACTTGAGAAAAGGTTTCCATGAGCAGATCGATTTGGAGAACATGTGGGTAAACACAGTTAAAGAAGTATCTTTATGGATTTCAGTATGATTCACTAAGTAAGGGCCTTGAAAACTTTTCTTGGAATTGTTAGTAGCATTTTCAAGGAAATAAAGTTATGTCATATGGAACAAGTTCTATAACATAATTCATACATGTATATATTTATAGATATATGCATATTTTAAAAGATAATATATTCATATGATTCAAAATTCAAGGAGTGAAAAAGAGTATATGGCTTAAAAAACAAGTCCTGCTCTAACTTCGGACCACGTTGCCTTTCCAGGAGGCAATCAATTTTATCAGTTCCTTTTACACCCTTTCAGAGATCTTTTATGCATATAGAAAAAACCCTTCAGTATTCACACATGCATTTTTTTCTATAGCATCATTTTTCATGGCTGCATGCTATTCCTGTCTGGGTGTATCATAGTTTACATAACTGATTCCTTTGCGGGGCATTTAGAATGCCCCCAGCCTCTTAATACAAACAACCCCAGAGGAACACCCTTGTAGCTTCATCTGTGCACACCTCTAGTGTATACTGCTGTCTGGGCAGGATGGTGCTAGACTCAGACTACCTGTGTTCAAATCCAGGCTTTGATGCTTATTAGCTTTGTGTCCACAGGTCATTGACTTAATTCTTTTGCCTCTCAGTTTTCTCATCTGTAAAATACAGGTGATTAATAAACAATAGCTCCTACCTCGTGGGATGATGGCTCTGAGGATTATATGAGATAATGCGTGTAGAACCTGGCAGGTAGAGAGCATTTAATAAAGGTTAGTTATTATTGTTATTATTATCCACAATCATTTCCTAAGGCAATCTTCCTAAAAGCGGAATTGCTGCGTCAAAGGATATGCAATCTCCCTCGGCTTTGCACATTGCCAAATTGCCCTCTGGAAAGGTTGCACCAATTTGTGCTCCCCCCAGTGAATGAAAATGCCTGTTTTTTCCAAACCCTCACCAACACAGGGTATTATCGTGTCTTTAATCTTTGCCAATTAGCTAGGCAAAACATAATGTCTCTTTGTTGTTTTAATTTGCATTTATTTGATTAATGATGAGGCTGAACATTTTTCATAAGTGTATTGGCTCATTGTATTTCTTTTTGAATTGTCTGTTCATGTTCACAGTCTGTTTTTCTATTGAGTGCTCATCTTCTTATTGATCTGTATGAGCTCTTTATAAATATTAAGGCTATTAACCTTTTGCTACAATGTTTTTCCACCCAGTTACTTACTTCTCACATTTTAAAATGCTTGTTCTTTTTTTTTTTGGCACTCAGAGGTTTTAGTGCATCAGATCAACCTATCAATCTGTTGATTTTCTGGAACTTCATTATTCTAAGTGTGATTGAAGCCCTGCCTCAGTGTCCTTCCCTTACTTAAACCCCCACCCTCCTTCATCTGCCCTGGAGCCCCCCGTCACTCCTTACCATAGTTCTTAACCCAGGATGCTTTAAAACTTCAGTAGGTGCCTGGGACACATCCTAGACATTCTGAGGCAGATCCTGTGAGAATGGGTCCACGTGTGTGGGTTTTAAAGGGATCCTCAGGGGTCTTTCTGACTTTTTTGGGGGGGAAATATAACATGTATGCAGGAAAGTGCACATATTGTAAGTGTATAGCTCAATGACAGGTTACAAACTGAACACATCTGCATGGGTGGCCTTGCTCTAAGGTTCGGTTGATACCCAGTGATCTATCCTTTTGGTCAAGTGTTGATCTCCAGCTAGTTCCCTCCCCTGTTCTTGTGAACTGGGAACACAGAGAGCTCATCTCAGGTTCTAAAGTGTCCCTTTCACCCATGCAGAGTGTTTTGACAGTTCTGAGACAAAGGAACCCCTGTCCCCACCACCGCGAGCCACTTCCCTCCTAACCAGCCAGGGTGGGGATGGGGGCATGAGTCCTGGCATAATACTATGCACTGCGCCTGTGGCCACTGTTTAATGGTGGTGGTGATGGGCTGGAGGGTGTGTTACATAGAGATTGATTCCAGAAACAGCAGATATGACCCTAACTCAGAGGGCCTGAGGGACTGGGGGCTTCAAAGTCATTCTCCACCACCATGGAAACAGGACGGCATTTCAGATCACAAAGAGCTTTCTCCCTCCAGTGCGAACCCTATGTGACTCAATAGCCACTTCTTGATAGTCCATTCACTTCAGAACAACCCCATCTAGTTCACTTGTTCCCATTCATTCATTCAATTCATTCCCAATGAATTCACTCAGTCATTCAACTTACTACATGCCAGGCAGTGTTCTGGGCCCTGGGCGTAAAGTAGTGTGAATTAGAGAGATAAGCGTCCTTCTCTTAGGGAACCTGAACTTTAGTAACAGGGACAGACAATAAGCAAATGATCAACAGGAAGATTAAGGCAGTAATAAGCAGCTGGATAAAAGTCTTAAGGTAGGAATGAGCTTGGTGAATTCTTGGGGCTAAAAGAGGTGGGAAGAGGAGTTTCGAGAGGTGGACAGGGCCCAAGTGATGTGGGGTCATGTGAGCCGGATGAGAAGTCTGGATTTGTTTTGTTGTTTTCTTTTTTTACTTTTTTTGCACCTACTAGAAAATTTTAAATTACATACATGGATTGCATTATATTTCTATTGGACAGCACTGGTCTAAAGGGTGACAAAATAAAAATAACCATACATTTGAATCATGCCATGTTTTTACAAAGAGCTTTCTTTTGTAACTCTTAACCGTTCCTTGCAAGAATCATCTGAGATACTAAAAGCCATGTCTCCTGCTCTAGCAGCTTGTCCTTGTGGTCCCTGATCATGGAAATCTTAGTTCACAGATCTTTGTAAGCCAGGGTTGGGCAAACCTTGTAGGCTGTGTTTTTTGCATCAGGAAAGGTCCTTAGGGGTGGGGGTGGGGGCAGCAGGAAAGAGAATAATACATACCAGATGACCTTTAGAACAATACCCAGAGGACCTCGGCACCCTCACTCCTGGGCCCAGAGCCCTTCCAGACTTTCCATGAAAAGGACCGGAGTGACCTCCCCAAGACGGCCCTGGATTTGTTTTATTGGTGTGATGAGAAGGCATTAGAAGCTTACAAGTTGGGAATGACCTGATCTTACTTTCTGCATTTTAAGCTCATTCTTATTCTCAACCATCATCGCTTCTCCCGCTGTGTCCTCCAGCCATTGGATCCAGTACCAGCCCCTACAGTCACCTGGGATAAGGCTGAGTGGCTATTCACACACAACACCTGGAGGCAGCTCTCACGGGACCTCAGACGTGACTGGGTGAGATCCAGCCCCCTGCCTGGGTACCCTCTCTGAGCCGGGTCCAGTATTGTCTGTGTCTCTCTTATGGTCCAGGGCTCAGAATGCAATGCTTGTGCATGGGTATAGAGACCATCGTACTGTGTCCCAAGAGCATCTTGAGGCCAGAGTTGAGCCAAACAGAGGAACAGCCTTCCTGGGATGGATAGGATCTATCAGGGCAAAAGCTGAAGGAACACAGTGGGCAGGCACTTATCCCCCATTCAGTTGACCCATATTTATTCAATGTCTATGATGCACCTGGTTCTGCACTTTGTCCCAGACAGAAATGATCCAGCCATATATGGAGTAACCATCCTCTACCCCCTAAGGAGTTTAGCCTGTCTCCCTCTGTTATTGTTTTGTTACATAAGAAATACATTTTTGTTGTAGAAAAATTATACAAGTAAGGAAAAAGAAAAACACATTTAAATCAATTCAATTACCACCAGAGAGAAAACCACTGTTCACATTTTCAAATATCTCCTGCAAGACTTTTCTCTCCAAAATGCTTTATATCCTACTTTTCTCAACATATTGTAAAAATATTTTTCCAAGCCTAGAAATATAGATCTAAATCATTTTAATGGCTACATAATATTCCATTGTTCAGACGTTAGGTTGTCTCCAATGTCCTACTAATATTAATAATACTGCAATAAACCTCTCTATAAATTCAACTTTGTGGCCAAAGGGAGGAGTAGCAGTCCTGAGGGTCCATGTGTATTTCCCCATGCAGACACTGGGCTCTCAAAGCTCCAGCACATGGGAGAGTGGACAGATGAGAGGCATCGGATAAAAGCAAGAGGAAGATCTGTGTGCACAAGGCGGGTGGAAATCTCAACATCTTGCTCCCATGACCATCACTGATGCCCTGATCCCTGCAGCTGCTTCTTCCTCACAGAGGGAGGGGGGATGGCAAGTCGATGGCCTGGGTGGGCCCTTGGGCATTGTAGCTCTGCCTCTCCCTAACATCTCTTCCTCAGACCAAGCCCCCTCTGCTGAGCTCCCATACTCCTTGGGTTGGAGGGAAGGCCAGAAGTCACTTTGTCCAGCTCCTTTCCTCTTGGGACAATACTCACCTACGCAGCAGGGCTAGGGTTCTCTGGAGTGGGGGCAGGAGGGCGTGGGGAGATCTCCCTTGGCAGCCTTATAAGAACATGAGGAAAGTCTCTCAAGTATAATCAAGGTCTCCACAAAAAGATTTCCTTTGAGGATGGGTTCCATAAAACCTTAGGACACATCTCCATGGTTGCCACGAGTTGGGCCACAGGGTATCTGGTGGCTCCTGCTTCCCATCACCTGGTGCCAAGCCAGGGCATCTGGCCTGTCTCTGTTTGACAGGCAATCCCCAGAAAGCACCTCACTGAAGACAGCAACAACAGCAACAACCAGGGCTGCTCCTATCCCACATCCCAGCCCCGAGGCCTGGAGGTGCCGCTGTTGCCAGCAGCTTAACCTCATTTCTCTCGGCAGTGGGCGGTGGGTGCGGAGCCTGCAGAGATCTGAGAGCAAGACAGACGCCCAGGACATGGCCAGGCAACCCAGCCAGGGAGGACCTGGCCCTGCCTCCTTCCCAGCAATAGGGGGCAGGGGCAGCGGACTCTTAAAAAGGTTAATGATCCTCACCTCATGACTAAGGCTGAGCAGTCCCCTTTGCAGGGCAACACCTGGAGACAATGCGACCAGCCCGCCTGGCATCAAAGTCTCCCACTGTCCTGCTACTGGCGGGCTGTGGGCTGGCCCCCTTCCCACCCTCTCCCACCCACAAAGTGACTGCAAACTATTGGAGGTTAATTACAGACTCCAAGTTCAAATGAGAAAAAAAAAAAAAAATCAACCAAAAACACTAAACTAAAAACACAGCTGGTTTAAGTGGGCACAGAGGGCCCACTCTGTGAAATGGGCAGTCAGGTGTCCTCCCTGTGGCCTGCAGCAGAGCCATTTGGCATTCCTAGGACAGGTCTCCCAAAGGGACTGTGTGCCCAGCTGGGCCTCTGGGCTTTCCCTGAGCCACATTTCCTCGGCCAACCAGGCCCAGCCCAGTGCCTGGGCTTGCCTTGTCCTCCTCTTACATCCATCCAACAAATATCCACACCCAGCAGTCCCTATGATGTACCGGCACTACATGGTGCCGAACAAGACAACATGGCCCCTGCTGTCGGGTTGGGCTCTGCCCACTGTTTAGGGCTCCCACTGAGGCTGGGAGGGGAAAGAAGCCTCACAGAGGCCACTTTTGCTGTACCAGTGAAAGCCAGCCCATGGCTGATGGGCTTTCAGCTCAGCAGGCCAGGAGCCTGGCACCTCAGCTGCAAGGTAGAGAAGAGGGGCCAGGGCTGGCTGGGCATGAGAGCTAAAGACGGGCGGCAAGCGTTGTACCAGCAGGCAAGTAAAGAGAAGGGGAAAAAGGGAGGAGGAGACAAAACTTGTCAGCACCAAGACCAACAGGAATGGTTCCTGCTCTACAGCTCATCTGCCCATCCAGAAGCATCTATCCACTGACACCCAACCCTACAATTTGAGTGCAGGGCACGCACAAGCCCCAGCCTGATCACCAAGGCCAAAACTATGCCCACCCAGCCCTGCCAGGAGCCAGGCATCCGGAGAGAAACACTGGCCTCCTTGGGGCTCTGCCAGGGCCAGGGCAGAGATGCCCAGTCCCTGGACTCAAGCAGGCCCATGCTGCAGTGCCCCACCTAAGCTCAAGGCTGAGGCACAGGTATGTGAGCAGCAGAGACAGGGGCACGGGAGTGTCACCTAAGTCTGAGGGAGACAGCACAGGTTCACAGAGCAGAAGCATCAGTTTCTGGGATAGCACAGGGGTACTCAGCACAGACACCACTGTCTTCCTGGGTTCTTACCAATGCTTGGGGCACAGGCCACAGAAACCTAGAGTTGGCACAGATGAGGTATACAGGAAACAGTGCAGGGACAGAGGAAAGAGTGGCAGCTGAGGACACAGCATTCAGGTCTTTGTCCCAGTTTCATAATTGTTCGGCTGTCTGCCCTTTGGTAAGTAGTTTGGCCTCTCTGGGTGTCAATTGATTCGTCTATAGACCACGCTCTGTCTATTTTAGAGGAACGGAATAGGAGAAAGTGTTCTATGGGGGAATGAAAGCTTCTGACCATCATCATCTCTTCAGCTGCTGGGGGTGGAGGTCAGGGACAAAGCAGAGATGACAGTTCCAAAAGACTATTACCATTTGCCCAAACTCTGTTTAATCTCCCCACTGGGGAAGGCTGGGCTCTGGGCCAAAGTCTTGGGTTCTGGCTCGGGAGAACCCTCTATGGAGAAGGCCTGCTGCTGGTTGGCTAGGCCACCCCCTGCTTGGGGAACTCAAAGAGGGCGTAGGAGGGGACCCCAGAGCTCCATCCCCTTTGGGGTAGACCTGCATTTCCTGCCTCCTCAGCCTTGCTGGAGAAAGTTGTTTCTGAAGCTCTGGGTCTTGGGAAAATGTATAGGAAGGCGGAGGGGGACGGTGGTGAGGGACCTTGTACGTGCAGACAAGGCTGGCTTCTCAAACTGGGATACATGCAAAGCCACAGGATGATCTGGAGCCTCTTCCTGGAGGGTCTGCCGAGCTCATTAGTAAGGAAAAACACACCTTTGTATTAAAACAGACATATGATGGAGTAGAATGTCAAGTTCATGCAGATTTTTAAGATAAAACAGGAATACAAGGCTTCAAAGAAATGTTAGGTTTCAGGGGAAAGGTCTCAGCAGGCCTGCTGCAGGTAAGGAACAGGCTCACTGCTCCCAATGGGTGTGGGGGCCCAGGCTGCCAGGGCCCTGTCTCCTTCCCTTCAGATCCATCCGCAAGCATGGAGAGCCCTGGCCTAGGCACTGGGGGGATTGAGAGGGCTGAGATGTGGTCCTTGTTCATAGTCTAGGCTAGTGGGGGTGAGGGGGCTGGAAAGAACTCACCCCAAAATGAATATCCCCTCCCTGGGTGATGCTTCCTCCTGGGTCACTAGCTCAAACACAACATGTGGAAAACCAGTTTCTTTGTCTTCTCTCCAAAGACTGCTCTTTCTCCTGGGTTCCTTCTCCCAGTCACCTTGTCATCTGTGACCCCTGTGTCTCTCCTGTCTTTCCACAAAGGTTGAGTTCACTCACCTTCCCCCAAGCCTCTTACCCACATAATGTTCCATCATCTGTCAGGCCCTGGTTTGGGCCATACTGCTCCCCCCATCCCGTGCCAGTACCACTACCCTTCTCCACCTACACTAGCAGAGTCACCTCTACATGTCTTGCCACCATTCAGAAATTTCCTTGGCTCCATGATGTCTATAGAAGAAAAGCTGTCTGCTTTCCTCAGCTGGCAGCCAGGGCCCTCCAGGGATGCTTGCTGGGTCAGTGAATCGCTCCCTTCCCAGACACACCTCTCTATTTCTCCCCTACCACTTCCTTTCAGGAATTGTAGAGCCCAGGCAAACCAAATCACTGGTTGCTCCCCAAACACACCCTTTCTGTCCTGCCTCCATGCCCTCTGCCCATGCATCTCCCAAACACCATTCACCACACAGGAAGCAGAGTAGTGAGGGTCTGACATGCAGGTTGGGGCAGACATGGGCATTCTGTCTCTGCCCAGTGTCTTGTAGAACTAGGCAAGTTACTCAGCCTCTCTGAGCCTTTATTTCCTTGTCTGTGAAACAGGGATGATCTTATCCAGTTTTTAAGATTGTGGTGAGAATTAAACAGAGGTAATGTATGTCAAGAACTTAGCACATGCCTGGAACAGAGAGATAGCTTAGTAACTGGCAGCTCTTACGAGTATTAATCTAAATCCCTCAAAATCTCCTCAGATGCCACTGCCTTCTCTAATCCAGCCAGCCAGAAGTAGTCTCTGCCCTACACAGGCTCTCTGAGCCTTTCACCTGCTCTCCTTACTTTGGAGCAAACTGGGCTCTATCTTTCTACACTGAGGGGATCTTAAGGAGGGGAGTATTGATGCATCACTCTGTTCCCAGTGCCTGGCATTGAGTAGGTGCTCACTGGTCACAGGCTGAATGATTGAATGAGTGGTGGAAGGCTGGACTGTGACTGATAGTGCCTCATAATGGCCCAGATAGAGACTGCTGCAAGTACTCGGGAGGGTGGAGCCCTTGACAGCTAATCCCAGAGTCCTTTCCCACCCAACACTCCTCTCCACCTCATCCCTCTCCCTACCCCTCAGTCCAAACAGGCATCACCTCAGCATAGCTGAGCAGAGGATGAAATGAGAGGGCCTTGCTGAAAGACCACTCTTGCTTCGGCCTACCACTGCCCAGCTACTCAGGGGCCCAGCTCTGGGAGGAGGCCTTGCCAGGGCAGTCTCTTTCTATGAGACAGCCCTACTTCAAAGAGGAGAAGGACCAGCCAGCCTCCATGTACAGGGGTGAACTATCTTGAGAACATCCTTATTCATTCGTTCAGTCAAGTATGGATTGAGTGCTCAGCATGTTTTGTGCACTGAAGGTCCAGCTGACATGGCCTCGGCACTGGTGGGGATTCTAGCTGAGCAGGGGGATCAGGGCTATGTTGTGGAGGCTCTGGGTGCTGTGAGCACAAAGGATACACTCACTCTCCCTCCTCACCCTGGGGGCTGTGGGGGCCCTGTGAAGGAAGCAAAGCCTCCACTGGGCCTGAAGGAGGAGCAGGAATTGGCCAAGAGAAGGCAGAGTGTGCACCAGGCAAAGGGAACAGCAGGCTCATAGGACTAGGGCAGGAGGGAGAACATGTGCACTCAGGGAATTGAGAGAAATTCCATCTGACTGGGCCGCGAGGTATGAGGGATGGGACTGGAGGCTGCAGAGGTGTGTGTGTGGGGGGGTGCGCCTCAGGAGGCTGTTGCCCTCGCTCTTGCTCTGTCGCTGCCAAGTCCTTTGCCTTGTGGGTGTGTGGACTTCCGTCTCTGGGCCTGTTTCCCCATCTGTACAGTAAAGGGAGTGAACTATGAGCTCAGATCGAGCCTTGCCTGATTATACCAGAAGCTGAAGACCCCTGGTCAGGTCCAGACCCCCAGAATCCTTTCAAAATGTTACCAGTTTATGAGCTACCTGGCGGCAAAGCCGCTGGCCCCCTCTGCCCACCCATTACCACATCTGCATCCTGACTTGTTCAGCTGGGACTACTGCAGGAGCTCCTGACTGTGCCCTCTCCTTGCCCATCCTTCCACAATCTGGGAGCAGCTGATGATGCCTAAGGAGCAGCTCTGACTATGTCACCGTCCTGCTCAGAACCCTTTGCTGTCTGCTGATTCAGATACATCTAAACTCACCAGCCCAAGATTCAGAAAACCCACCAGTTGGCCCTGTTGATTTCTGCCTCCTACGCACTGTGTTGGGCAGCATATCTTCAGGACTGCACTTCTTTTCCCCAACACCTTCTGCTCCCCAGCCACCATGCTTTTGCTCAAGTGGTTTCTCTAATCTAAATGCCTAGCCCCTTTGGGTTTATCTACCATGGTCCTTCCCATCTCCTCCCCATCTGCCTCATCCCATCTCCTCCTCCATAAAGCCTTCTCAGATTCCTCTGGTTGGAATTAGTCTCTCCTTCTATCCATTATGTGTCATCACTTGCTAGGGTCAGCCTTGCAACTGGAATTAGTTCTGTCCATTTCTATCTTGCCTTGCAAGATGCGTGAGCCCATTCCCCAATGACAGGATCTGTCAGCACTGCAGCCCCCAAGCATTGAGCATCGAGCATCAGGCATCGGCCTGACACCAAGGAGCTGGGTAAACACCCATGGAACTGGCCAGCCCTCTACAAGGCTCTGCTCTGGAAGGCTGGGCCACCCAGCTCAACCAGCGGTTCTCAAACTTGACATACATTGCAATCAACTGGGGGGCTTGCTAAAACACACATTACTGGACCCCATCCCCAGAGTTTCTGATTCACCAGATCAGGGGTGGGGCCCAAGAATTTGCATTTCTAACAAGTTCCCAGTTCACGCTTTACATCAGTTTCCCACTAATTTAATCATTCGTCTTTTGCACAAGGCACTCCATAGGACCAGATAACTACCTACTATCCAGGTATCCTGGTCTACCTGGATCTAACTGCTAGATCTAGCTGGACACTTTGGACCCCCAGCTTGGTTTCTGGCTAGGCTGTTTGACCATCTTCCCAGGACCTCCTGCCTGCTGGTGCAGCCTCAGGGCCTTGGGCCGCCCTCCTGTGTCAGAGTCACTGGTTCCTGTTCACACCTTACTGCCACTGTCATACTGCAAGCTCCTCATGAGGACAGGGACTCAACCTGTTCACCGTTGTACTCCCTAATCTCCACGCAATATCCCAGGAAGCAAATATCTGATCAGTTGATGTGATGCAGAGGGCCTGCTTCAACAAGTGGACCAGCAGACATCCTTTGCTGCTTGCTGTTTTTTTTTTCTGAGGGGCACAGAATGTGGAAGAGCCCAGAGCCAGGTAGACTGTGCATGGCTGAGGCAGACCTGAGCTTAAGATCCCATGCTTCCACTACTTCATGGCAAATCACAGGCAAGTCATGGACTTTCCCTGCCTCAGTTTGCTCTGCTGTAAAGTGAGAATGATAAAATAATACCTACACTTGAATCAGTACTGGCATGTAGTAAGTGCTCATAAAAGATAGCTGCCTCCCCTGCCTCCCATGCAAGTTGGGCATGGACATGTTCCTATTTCTTGGAAGGCCTTTCCTCTCTCTGGTGAATTCCTATTCACCAACCAGGCTCAACTTAAATGTCACCTCCTCTGTGAAGTCCTCCCTGCACCCTCCCAGGAGATCAAATCATTCCTGTCCTCACCATACACTGAACATTTATCTCTGGCCTTACACTTGGTTCCAGTCATAGGTAACTGTGTAAGGATCTGTCTCTCTGAGCTTTCTGAGGACAGGGTCTGTGGTTTATTCATACAGTAGAAGCTCAATTAATGATTGCAGAATTGAATACACAAAAGGGAGTGAAAGCACATGCAGGTTGTATAGTTACTACATGGCCCAGGCCTGGAAGCTGTGCTGAATGGATGATTAGGCTGGAGGACGGCTGGGAAGATAGGGTGTCACTCAGCTTAAGCTCTGAAGGCTGTGCTACAGGCTCAGAAATGGTTGGAAAAGACTAGAATGTGGTTCTAATGGGGCCCAGGACTCAAGTTTTGGCAATGCTTTGCCAGAGTTAAAAACAAAACAACAACAACAAAAAAAGAGCTCCTCTTCCCTATACCAACTGTCCTTCAGGCCAGTCTGGTGGGCCAGAGTGCAGAGGAGGCCTAGAGTGGTGAGTGGGGCTGGCCAGGCATGGGAAGCCAACCTGACGCCAGGGCTAGGGCCTGTCTGTGCTGGGCCAGCACCTTCTCTTCCATTACCTTCTCACTCTGGCACCACCCTAAGGTCAGGGCTGCCCTGACTTGGCCCTGAAGCTCCTCGCACCAAGGGCAGAAGGCAGTAACAGGGGCCACTTTGGGGTTCCTGCCAGTATAAGTCCAGCAGCTCACAGAGCCCACACAGTCCAGAGAGCCTCGGTCTCTGCTTGGGGAAAGGAAGGGCCCAGCTCATACTCTTCTGGGGGAGACTGGCTCTCTGTTTGCAACTGGAAGCTCACAGTCCAATTTTACTTCTATCCCAGACCTACTGGCCACTGATTCTCCCGTCCTAGGTGACTCACTGCCCTATCCCAGACCCACTGCTGTGCTAATCTGTGAAGACTGGAGCTCTCTGTCCCCTCTTCACCCCTGCTGAATGCCTGGGCCCTGGGCTGAGGACCGATGAGTCCTGATCTGTAAACTGCTTTGAGCTCTCAGGATGAAAGACTGCTGGGAAGTACAAAGTCACTCTCTGCTGATTGTTATTGTTCCTGATGAACCCCAAGGTGCTAGGGAATCAGAGCAGAGTGTGATGCACAGGCTGAGCTTGAGTGGCAGGAGCCTGAGAGGCTCCAGGTGCCCGGCTTGGCAGGGTCAGCCAGGGGCCAAGGACAGATGGGAGGCTGCCAAAGGCAGCCCCCAGATATGGCTCAGATACATGCATATGAAAACATCCCACTTCTGACCTGGCCCTGGACAGCCTAAAGATGGAAGTTTGTTCTAGAAGTCTGGGCATTATCTTTACCAGAGGCAGGAGATGGGAAAGATGGGAAAGAAAGACCTTGTAAGGATTTCTTTGTGCCCAGGGAATTCAAATGAGATGTGTCCAGAGCTCTCAGTTAGTAATGCTAATCCATCTTCATACTCCAGGACACCCTCGTGAAGACCAAAGCCTGCCCTATGCCCTGCTGTGGGCAGACGCAGATTCCCAATTCTCAGGGGAGCTCCAGCAGAGGGGACATTTCCATCAAACCCTGACTAGTCTTTCAATGGGCACATAGAAAAGGCCAGTAACTTAGGATCCAATTCCAAAGTCATTCTTTAAAACAACACAGCAAATCCAGGGGTTATAATTTTCTTTTTGGACACCTACCCATCCCCCCATCCCCAATCTCACAACTCTCCTCCTCTGGAGGTTTCCAGAGGCACAGGGCCTGAAGGCCGAGGATCTGCCCTTGCCACGTAGAAGGTGAGAGCTAAGAGAAGAATGCATTTACAGAGGCTCAGAGAGAGGGAGGGCGGTGCCTGAGGTCACACAGAAGCACAGCAGGGGTGGACCCCCATGCCTGGCTTCCAGCTGTGCTATTTTACTGCACCATGAGGGGGCTTATTACCCAACCCCCAACACTACTGCCAAGTCTGGCAAGGCTATGCCCATGGGATAAGGGGTAATAGGGGATAGGGAGACCCAGCCCTAGGTAGGGATACCAGGTGTTGGCCGCATGAACTCTCAGTGAGTCATGGAGCAGAGCTCACACCAGCTGCTCAGCCCCACCCAGCACTCCTGCACTGAGGCAGGGGAAAAGCCCCTTGCCCCACACTGGCCTGGGTGTGTGTATGGGGGTACCCCCTCCTGCTGTTTGCTAAGGAGTTGCTGAGGGGCTGCTGGATGTGTGGTCAAAGACTAGGGGGAGCCAATTAATTAATGTGCCCTGCTCTCACCCTTCCTATCTCCCTCCCACTTTCCAGATTCTCTCCCACATCTAAGCTGAAGGATTTAGTGAATAACTTGCTCACATCTTCCATGTCTGTACCACCCAATCTTTCAAGCAAATATGGCCCTTAGTCCATATCTGGCTAAGACCACTCTGCAGCTGCCTATTGCCCATGTTCTCCCCAGCTGGGGCACTCTTAGAATACAATAAGAGGATCCTGGCAGCCTCAGGTTGGCCAGGAGGGGAATTGAGAGGAGAGGCTCCAGCTCTGTAGACCACTGTTAGCTTTCTCACCCATCCTATTGGGTTTGAAATCAGACCCCCCTAATAACATATCAGGGATTTAAGACAGTTGGTTCTCATTGACATGGTTCTTTCTCCTGATATCTTGTTTTGGAGCATGACCCTCTCCCATGCCCTCCCCATCCTAGAGTGTCCTAGGTCTCCAGAATTCCTCTAGCCCAGGCCTTGGGTCTGTTTGGTATCTGTTCACCAGCCTGCTCCCTGAAAGAAGGCATACTGAAGAGCTGGCTGCCCACTAGGAAGCAGGGAACAAGCAGCAGCAGGGAGGAAAAGACAACAGGAAAGATTACAGTTAGACATTAAGAAGGACTTTCTCACAGGGGTAGAAGATGCTGGGACAGATCACCGAGAGGCCTGTTGAATCTCCCCTTCACAGCCCACTCCCCCTACTTCTGCCCCAGTGCATACTGTACTCTTGGCAGCAGGTATGCTCATTTCCTTGGCACTAGTGATTCCCACCAGCTGAAGCCCACCAAGTGGCTTCCTACCAGCTCAGTTCCCACATCCTTGACATTGGGAGGGTACCCTTACCTATCCAGCCTTCCAAGGTGCCCAAGATAGGATGTGTGTGTGGGGGGGGGGGCAAAGAGGGGGAGTAATGGGGGTGACAAAACCATATTCATGAGTCTTTGATCCTGAAAAGAGGCACCTTGCATTCCTTCAGGTCTCAGATTGGGAGCCCATCCCACACTACAGGAGCACAGCTGGATCTGACCCACAGGCTACTTACAGCAGAGCAACAGTGTTCTTAGGGAGGACTCCTAGACACACTTGCCCGGCAGAAACAAGCAAAGAGGCTTTCTTTAAAAAGAGAACGCAGCCCTGGCCGGTACATTTCCCGAGCTACTTCTCTCTACTGTAGGCCAATGGCTGAAGATAGTGTTTGATTCCTAGGCTCTTCCCAATAAAGAGATCTCGGAGCCTTGCTACCTCCTCCTCATTATACAGAAATTCAGGAAAGGAAGGAGATTTGGCCAAATTCACAACCACGATGGAAGCCTCCCAACTTCCAGTCAAGTGCTCTTTTGAAACCATTTTTATGTTGCATTTTGGCGGAGTTCTTTGCAGAGATCCAGCAAGATGGGCATCATTGTCCAGAGAATGCTAATTTGAAGCCCCAAGTCTTATCTCTAGAAAGTGCTTTGTGACTTTAACCTCAGTGAGCCTCTGTTGCGCCCTCTAGAATGGGCATAGGACCACCTGCCCCCAGGGCTGCTGTTAGGGCTAAATGGAGATGAAGCATTTGAACACTCCTAGTCTGCTGACTAATACAAAATAGACATTAACAAAACGTTTGCCGGAGGAGGAAAAAAGTGCGAACCCAGCAATTCCCCACCTGGGCCCCAACGTGAGCCTGGCGCGAGCCTGGTACTACCGGGTAGGACGTGCGTGCCCGAGGCCCGCCGCGGAGAAGCCCAAGACCAGTGCGCTCCATCTTCACCCTGCCGCTGCCCACGGGATGTCCCAAGACGGGGACAGAATCCAAGGGCCCGAGGCAGTCACTCCTGAAGACCAGAGGGGACAACTGCCCAGTGCCTGGTTCTGAGGGAAATAGCTGTCACAGAAGCAGCGGCTGCCTACAGCGGCCTGTGGCTCGCTAGCCGGGCAGGGCATCCCCTCCGAGTGTCGGAGGTGGCGGGCGCTGCTGCCCATGCTCCAATGGCCGAGCAGAACTGAAGGAGGTGTGGCACATGGGTGGGGGCAAGCCCGAGAGCACACCCGGGCTCCCGATCCCTCTGGGGAAGGGAAGCAGTGACAGCTCCCTGAGCGCTCCGCGTCGGGCCAGGCCCCGCGTCTGCTCGTCCGCTGGCTGTCTGTCTGGACCCGGGCTGCACTCCGCCGCTCGCTCAGGGCTGCTCGCCCGCAGGCCAGGACGCGGCCGCCCGGGGAGAGGCGCGCACGGCCACCGCCGGCTCCGGGCGCGCAGTCCTTTGCCCACCCGGCCACGCCGACCCGCTCGCACGCAGGCACGCAAGCCCTCGGTGCCTGTCACCTCGGCGGCAGCTCGCACAGCCCCAGACTCACCCGCGCGGCGCTGGGGGCGGGCGAGCGGGCGGCAGGTTTCTCCCAGCGGAACGGGGTTTCTGGGCGCGCCGAGGTGCCCTACCTTTCTCCCCGGGGTCGGGCTCCCGCTCCCTCTCCCGCTCCCGCTTCCTCCCCTCTCGCTGCTTCTTGCCGCGGCCACGGCCCCTCCTCCTGGGCTCCGACATTCTGCCCGGGGTCCCAGGCGGTGGGACGGCCTCAGCTCTCCGCTGCCGCGCTGCGCCCCCGCCGCCTGCAGCCCCAGTGCCCGAGCGCGGCGCCTTTCTTATAGGCGGTCACACCCTCCGGGGGAGGGGAGCAGCGAGCCTTAACTCTTCCCCTCCCGCACCCGCCGCCCTCGGCGCCCCCTCCCACCGCTCCGGCCGCGGGGGGCAGGGGCGGCCGGGTTTGGGCCCTGGACCCCTCCCTGGGCCCACCGCAGTAGGCAGGACTGGCGCCCAAACACAGCGCCACAGACCTCCTCTCGGAGAGCGGGCTCCAGCTGGGCTGGGGGCCTGAGTATGGTTGGGGAGGGGGGAATAGAGATCCCCCAGCGAGGGCCAGGCTAAGGACAGCATGGGGGTGGGGAGACAGCTAGCGAAGGGCCCAGGAAGGGACCAAACTGAGGCCCACTGGCCAGCCCAGCGGGGTAGGAAGCCCCCTGGCCTCTTGCGGTCGATCTCCATAGACTCATGGCAACCACCAGCCTTAAAGAGCAGTTTGCCTGTGCCTCCTCATCCCTGAAGGTCTGGCCTCAACCCTTTGGGACACCACCATCTGGGGAATACCTTTAATGCAACCACCATTTGTGCCTGGCGGCAGGGGCACCATCTGGGAGCAGTCAGGGAGGCTGCAGCCTGCAGGGAACCTGGGTGCCCTAGGTGGCTTGTAGTCCCCACTCCCACACACACTCTCACTGCCACTTGGACAGCCCAGGCTGCCAGCACCAGCTGGCTCCTCTCTTCAAGGCCTGTGGAGGTGAACTCAGACACTGACATCACCCCCCCCCAACACACAAACCACGGGGTAGGGGCTGCCAGAAAGGACAGCGTCCTGCCTCCTGCCTGGGTGTGGTGCTGAAAGGGTTACATAGCAAAGGCTCTCCCTCTTCTGGCTCCCAGAAAGCCTGAGCCTGCGGTTTGCCTGCCTAGCTCTGCCTGAGGTGTCCCCTTACAGCCATCCCAACTAGAATCGGAGTCAAAGATCATCTCAGCCAGTCCTCTGCCTCCTCATGAGAGGGTCCCAAGGCTTCTTTGGACAGGGTCCTCCTCAGGAGAGCCTGAAGCAGGCTAAGGCTCTGTGTCAAGGCCAGGGACTCTGGGGCTCCAGGGCTGCTTGGGGGCCTGGCCAGAACTTGAGGCCAAACTTGGGGGTGGGAGCACAGAAAGAGATAAGATGAAGGCCCACACAGAGGGCTGGTCTCTTGTGCTCCTGGGGCCTCAAGCCTGTCTCACAGGGGCCAGTTCTGGGGAGACCACGTGTGAAAGCTGTCCTTGTCCTCCACCCCAACTGAGGGATAGCAAGCACCCACACCACTTCAAGTAGATTGTCACTCTTTGTGGGGTGGGCAGCAAGGGGTCCTGAGCAGAGCCAGGGTCAGAGGCCAGGTCTCACTTCTACTCCAACCCCCTGCTCATTCAGCTTCCAAAACAGCATTCACGTCCATCCCTAACCAGGTAGCCAGCCACTGCCTTGTCCTATCTTGCAGATTGGTCTCCTTGCTTGAAGTCTTGCCCTCTCAGTTCTGACCCTCCAAGGCCATCAGAGTGATCTTTCTAGAACACAAACCAGATCACTTCACTCACTGCTACCTCACAGGTATCCAAAGTCCTATTCCACTAGGCTCCAGCTCATAGCCTTCTAGCCCTAAGCCTATACCTCAGCCACATTTACCTATAATGCCACACATATTCTGTCTCCTCTCCACACTTCTGCACATACTATACTAATCTCTCTGCCCAGGCTGGCCTTCTCCCCTTCTTGGCCTAACTGACCTCTCTGTTTACTCACTTACAAATATGTAGTAAGGCTTCCTGTGTTTCAGGCACAGTGTTAGGTGTTGGGGATATGGCAGTGAGCAAGATAGACATGGACCTTCCTTACATAAAGGTGGGTAGGGATGGACAAACAGCTAATTACACAAATAATGGATTAATTAAAATATGTCTTAAATATTAAGGAGACATTAATTCAGCCAACATTTATATACGCTGACACTTAGGCTGATAGAGGAAACAGACTAGTGAGGTAAGTCTTGCCCTAGGAAATGTTTAAACTGGGATTTGAAGAATGAGTAGGAGTTGGCCAAACTAAAAGGGAAGAGTATTCCTGGCAGAAGCAACAACACATCCAATGGCCCTCAGGCAGGAAGGAGCTTCTGTGCCTTTGCAAAATCAAAAGAAGGTCAGTGTGCTGAGGGGTGTGTGTGTGTGTATGGGGTGTGTACATATGAGTGTGTGTGTGTGAAAGAGGTGTGTGTATGTATATTTGTATGGGGTATGTATGTATGAGTGTATGTATGTCTGTATGTAAGGTATGAATGTATGCATATGGGTGTGTGGGGGGTGTGTGTGGGTATGGGGGTGTGTGTATGTGTCAGGGATGTGTGTATGGGGGTGTGCCTGTGTATGGATGTGTGTGTGTATGAGTGTATGTGTGTCTGTATGCAAGGTATGTGTGTGTGCACAGGGGTATGGGGGAGGTACATGTGTTGTAAAAGGAGCCTGGAGAGGAGGCAAGCAGTGGTCAGATCAAACAGGACATTGTAGGCTCAGTGAAGACATTGGGATTTATCTTAAGAGCTACGGTCTGCTGCTCAAAGCTTTCAAGCAGTGTATGTGAGGGGTGGGACAGGGCAATGATTAGATCCTCTGCCTCCCTAATACTTTTTATATATCCCTATAAGAACACTTCACTTTGTATTGTTTTTAGTTTCCACTTCCATCTCCCCTTTTAGAGTAAGAGCTGCTTTAGAGCTGTGACCTCAGTACCCGTCACCTGGTAGGTGGTAGGTACATCCTTATAGGACAGATAAGTGATCCCTCTGACTAGTAGAGAATGGCCAAGGGTAGCAGCAAGACAAAATGGCTCCAAGTGGGAGCCTGCACGCCAACTGCATATAAATGCTCCGGGTGTAGCTCTCCTGGTAGTCCAAAGCAGCTTGTGGCTTGGTAAATGAATGACACAAGTCAGAGATGTCATGGAAATTCAAAGGGGGCACACACACTCTCTATGGGCTGGACTATCCAGACACAGTTCTCAGGGAGGTGGGGCTTGAAGAAGTTCCTGAAGGATGGGTAAGATTTTGATGGTGGGCAGGTGAAGGGTTCAAGATGGGTGGGATACAGCGAAGAGCTAGGGAAATATTCCCTGGGCACTTGCTCAAAAGATGATAAGCAGACCAGGTTTATATTAAGGAAACACTTACTGGGCACTTACTGTATGCCAGAGCTCATAGTGCTAAGCACTATACACACGTTATGTCTGGAAACCCTCACAGCAATCCTGTGAAGTAGGTTCAATCATTATCCCCGTTTTACAGAAGAGGGAAAAAGGCTGGGAATAATGAGATTTCTCACTCAACTTCACATACCTGGGAAGCTGCAAAGCAAGGACCCATGTCTCAGCCATCTTTCACCACGGCCCCTGCTCTTCACCAGGAGACTAGACTGCTGTGCTCAGGTCAGAGATATACCTGGACTGCCAGGCTGAGGCTTTTGGACCTTATTGAGTAAGTAATGGGAATTCATTGATGCTTTTTTGAGGATGGGAGTGACATGTGTATTAGAAAAATTAATCTGACTAAAGTGTGCAGGATGGATGGAAAGAAGAGAGTTGAGGCACGGGAACCAATGAGGCAGATCACCATCAAATATTTATTTAGAGCCTACTATGTGCCAGGCCCTGAACATTTTGAGGAGCAGGTCAGGAGTGCCTAAACCAGGGGTAAAGGCAGTGAAAATAGTAGTGGGAAGAGCAGCTGACATTGTAGAATTAACTCACTTAATTCTTCACAACAACATTATGAAGTAGGTCTACTATTATCCCCATTTTGCAGATGTGGAAAAATGACTTCACAGAGAGGTGAAGTCATTTTTATTAGTCTAAGTCAATAACTAGTAAGTAGCAGAGCAGCGTTAGGAATCCACACAGTTGGGTACCCAGAGCCCATACTCTTCACAGCTCTATGATGTTGCTCAAGAAAGTAGAAGAGAAGAGAAAGCCCCACCCCCCCATCCCTTAGGACTTGCATAGTCGCCTTGGCCCCATGACTGATGCTCAATGCCTAGGTCACAGGCAGGTGGAGAGAGCCACATGGCACCACAGGGCATGCCAGCAGGGCTCCCACTACCCCAACCTCTCAGCTCCCAGAGCAAAGGCTTCTGTGGGGAGGAAAGACAGCCAGACACTTGGAGCACCCCCAGCCTGGACCAGGGCTCCTTCCAGAAGCTTGAAAATGACCCGGTGAGCCAGGCATGTTGCCATGGGAACTCCTTCTTCCCACCACAGGTTGTGCAATGCCCTGTAGAACCTCATGTGAGAGTGAGCAGGGCCTGGGGATGGGCCCAGAGACCACATCACCCAGAAAAGAAGCTCCCTCCATCCTGGTTTCACAATGGGACACTAATAGTAACATAACAAGTTAATTCAATTCCTTTAAGGAGCAAAAACACAATGTTTAACTGGCTTACAAACTTTTTTTCCTTTTTAACATTTTCCCCTCTACTTTGAGGCCGTGCCATGGGCAAACTTTGAAGTTTAGGAAAGTTTAGACTTGTTTGAGTCATGTGCAAAAATGCCTTTGAGTGAAAAGGGGTAAAAACATACCACACTACCCCTTCCCGCACCTGAGACTTTGGGGCTCCAAGAAACTTACCTATAACATTCCCCTGCAAAGGGGTCTCAGGGACCAAGCTGGGGTTTGCCCCCCTCCTCTTGGACTCACCATTCTGTGGGAATTCTTGAGGAGAGCTTTAGTAACAGGCCAGGGAGAGACTTAAGCAGTCCCTTCAGACCACTCTCATCCCCCTGCCCCAGGAAAAGGCGCCCTTGAGCCATCCCTGAGCCATGGTACATTCACCTGTGAGTTAAAAGTCCTTGGAGACGATGAGGCTACCCTTATCCTCAGCCACCCACATTTCAGTGCCTCCAAGTCACAAGGCTCCTCTCCCCCACTCCCTACCCAATGAGGCTGCCAGAGGAGGAAATAGATTAAAATGCCACACTCCCTGAAGGACCAGAGAAATTCCCACTTGCCCAGGAAGATTATGCAAAGCCTGGAAGCTTGTTACCCTCCCAGACTGTAGGATGCGGTGGGATCCCAGCTGGAGCCGGCATGTCCTGAGGAGTGCCTGGGGCCAGATCCAGCTTACAAGGCCCCCCGCCTCATCTGAGCCGAGGGATAGGCGTCTTGCCAAATCTGCATCAAGGCCCATAGCATCAGCATCCCTGTAACACCACAGGCTTCTTCCCTCTCACACAAATTTGCTTGTGCCTCTGCCTCCCTCAGACAGCCTGCAGAGAACTGGGCAGTCAAAAAGAAGGGGCCTCTATGGTCTGGATAAAAAGGGCTGGGTTGGGTACTAGGACAGGCACCTGGGATTGGGCCTAGTTTTGCCTCTGAGATTAGGTTACTCTGAGCTAATCATTTTCCACACCAGGGACTCAGGCTACAAAATAGGGAGACATGCCTCCGGAGTCCTCTGCCTGCCACCCCAGAAAGCCTACAAGAATCGCAGTCACTTAAGGAGAGAGGTGCTCCAGATCACTGCAGAAAACCTCGTGACTGTGGGTGAGAATGCTTCTGGAGCCACATACAGCCCTGTGAACCCTGGCTACTCCTCTCAGAATTGTCCTGTCTTCTCAACACATGCACACACACTCATGCATTAAGAGCATGAAATTCATGGAACCCTGGAACAGCAGAGATATCGACATCAACCCACCCAGGCTCCAAACCCAGTCCTCTACTGACTGTGATGTTCTGAACCAGACTTGATTTGCTCTTCAACAAGATGGGCTCACAGGCCTTCCTCACAGGGATTCAGTGAGTGGATGAGGAAATTCACCTCTGATCTCCCAGGAATGAGGACACTTAAAAAGGGACAGGTTTTGGATAGCTCCTTATGCTCAGAGGCCCAAGCCAACAGTGCTAAGGCGCTGAGCCACACCTCCCGGACATGCCTTTTTGACCCCATCCCCTTTCCCTTTGTTCCCATGGGACACGGGCCAGATGTTCCAGGGCCTAAGCTGGACCCCTGGTTGTAGGGCCTGCCATGGTGGGCTCCTCTGTCCCCACCTCCACCATTTAGGAGGCTCCTCTTGTCCCAGCCCACACAATCCCAAAGCCAGAAGAGAATTCATGCTCCCTGCACAGTTTAGACTCTTTCCTTTATTCAGACCCTCCTGGGAGAGAGAAGGAGCTGGAAGGGAAGGAGGAGGCCCACCCTAGGAGGAGCCCCAGGAGCAACCTGGGAGGGACCAGGAGAGAGGGGAAAGCATTGGCCGAAGAGAGGGTGGGGAGCCTCCCCTGGCTCCAGGGGCCGGGAGAAGAAAGCCAGGCAGCCATGGGAGAGCAAACGAGGGGAGAGGTGAGGCGACAGGCAGGCCTGGGCAGGGCTGGGAGCAGGATGGAGAGAGGAAGTGAGAAACTGGAGCAGCCCCAACCATGGGGGTGGGGGGGGAGGTGTGAGCAAGAGGACAAAGGAGGGAAGCAGAGCCGAGGCTGGGGAAGGCAGCATAGGGTCTACTTCCAGTGTCCCCAGACCTGCTGTGTGCCCTTGGGCAAGTCTCTTTCCCTCTCAGGCCTGCCTCCCCATCTGGAAAATGTGAAGTTGGACTAGATGGTTGAGAGATGCTCCCATCTTAGGAACCTAAGCATTCCAAACTTGCCAGCAAGAGTAGAAAGGGCAGGGAGTAGGAGTGAGATGTTACTTGTCCCAGGCCCTTCTCCAGCCCCAGGCTTCCCTCAGCCCCTTCCCTCTATGGCTTCTTGGCCCCATCTGTCAGGTTGGGGGAGGTCATCAGGGGCTGGCAGAAAGCCTGGGGCATGCTACCAGGCCCTGCTGCAGGTGAGAAAGCCTCCCTGGATTCCGACTGGCAGCCTGACATAGCCTTGGGGTAAATAGCCCCATCTGCATGGAGACACCTGGAGACTCCAGTATTTTATCTCCTGTGACCCAGAGCCATGGTTCTCACTGAGGTGAGAGGTGGTAGCCCAGCTCCCTTCCCTAGGAGGGGGGTGATTCAGCCCTTCTGCCTGCCTCCCTCTTCAAGCTAACTGCATAATTACACAGCAGTAATAATAACTGGCACTTACACACCAAGTCCTATGTTAAGTACATAATTTATTTATGTAACGACATAATGACTTGTTTGCTGGCCTGGGGGCTAAGAGGACCATGCACAAGGGCTTAGCTACTGACTACATCACCTTGGGCACACAGTGACTGCGTGGACCAGCAACCCATGGGATCCATGATGCCCAGAAGAAGTTGTTTACCCCTGTGGGTCTGCACTGGTCTTGCAGAGGTAATGAGGGGCCAGCCCTCCTGGATGGAATTTGCTAACATCTCTCCATCCATCCAACAGGTCAGGCTGGAGGGGTCAGCGCCCATTCCCATCCCTTTGAGGACTAAGGAGGATCCTCTAGAAGAGTGCAATCCCTTTTGAGGCAGAGGGAGACAATTCAAACCAGGTTAGCAAATTTGGAGAGACTCCTGGTCACCACCCAAGGAAACAAGAGGCCTTGCCCAATATAGGCATTTATGAGCCTGGAGGCAAAAAATTCTCTTCTCTCTCTCAGCCCTGCCCAGCCCAGCCCTACCCAGCCCAGCCCTGCCACCCCAGGCTTGGCTGCTCCTGGGACCACAGCCCAACCTCCCTGGCCTGGACTGGGTGCTGATTCCCATGCCATAGTTAGCCCTCTTGGGAATTCCCAATAGACAACTTCACAGATGCTAACTTCATAGTGATGTGGCATGTCTCAGGGGCCTGAATTGGCCCTGTCCGCTTTCTTCCTACTACCCCAAATTGCCCTTTTCCTTCTCCTCGGTGCCGCCACTCATAGCTTATGAAAGTTCTAGCACTAACCACAAAGTGAGAACCACTAGAACTTCTAGGCTGCAGACACTTGGAGCACCCTGAAGCTGTGAATACCATAATTCACCCAGGAGCAGAACATACAAATTCTGAGCAGATACTATATGTAGAGGGGGGGTCAGGAAACCTGAGTTCTCCTTTTAGCTCAGCCGGTTTTTTTCTGGTAGATCCTGGGGAAGTCGTAGGCTCCCTTTGGGCATCAATGTCTACTTGCCTGTGAACCAAGGGGAAACCAAAATGCTCTCCGTGGGCTATTCTAGCAGTAAACCTTCAACGAAGAGCTCTGAGTCTCCAAATGTGTTCCCAGCTCTGGGAACTTTGTCTTTTGCCATCGACTCTTATCAACAGCTGGGCCTCTAGCAGCTTCCTCCCATCTTTGGGAAGCCAACCACTGGTTTTCTGGAAAACTTTACTCTTCCAGGCCCACCCTGTGGATGTACTTGGGGCTGCCCATAGGAACCAGCATGCACACGCTGGCCTCAGGAGCTCTGAACAACTGCATCTGGCCATTGGATGCTTCACAATTTCTTGCAGGTTTTTTAGGGCTGCAGGCAATAGCATCTAATCAATATCCCCATCATGACAACAATGACAACTAAGAGGAGGACAATGTTGTTGACCTTGATGGCCCTCTTCCACCCATACTTGCTGGTAAATCTGTTTCCTACATCCTCTTCAGTGACCCAGGCTTCTGGTGAGTCTGGCTCCCTCTACACCCACTCTGAAAACTGTGGGCACTAAAATGCCCACCGCAAGCCTTTGCCTGATTGCTCACATTGTTTTGGGTTTAAGACTGATGTCCAGCTGAGTGACTCCTTTAGGTAATTTTATACACAATCTTCCTACTCCTTGGTCCAAGGGGCTGTCCTAGTGGCCAGTGGCTTCAACATCTCAACAGCCTGAGGGGATCCCACCAGAGCCTCTGTGCCTCTGCCCTGCCTTGCCAAGCCAGACTATGCTTGCTGAGCACCTGCTTTGTGACAGGCACAGTGCTGGGCATTGCAGAAAAACAGACCCTGTCTTCAAGGAGCTTACATTCTAGAGAGAGAACAACATTTACACAAATGGACAAAAATCACAGCTTAAGACAGCAGCAGCAATTTATAGAGGTTCCTTGGAGGGAGAGTTAAGTGTGACCTGGGGTGGTCTATCAGGCATAAGGTGGGCTTCCTGAAAAAGGAAGAGGAAGATTCCAATTAGCAGAAAGGGCTGGAGTTGGGGTGCTGGGGGAAATGGGAATATAGCAGTCAGAGGGAAGTGCACTGACTTATAAGGAAAACTGGTGCCCCAAACCCCAAATCTGTGCCCTCTGGCCTTTCCATGTCCCTACCATCTCAGTACCAGGGAGCCCACATGTTTGGAGTAGCCTTAAGGCCATCCCAGGCATGAAGCTCAGCTTCACTCAGAGGTACCTTCCTCTAGCTGCTTTCCAGGGTTCTACAAAGAATGATACCCCCTCCCCATTATGTGTATATACACTCATGCACACCCACTGAGTCAGCGGCTTCCTGAGCTCCTGTCAAACTCTACAGGACCCTCCCACTCTGTTCTGTCTCTCTCATTCACTCATGCCTGTGTACACCTCACAGCCTCATTCCTCCCATCGTATCCCTTCTGCCCATTACATAACTCTGCTTGGATTATTCTTGCCCAGAGGTATGAGCTGCATTTCTGCATATTTAAGCTGTCCTTGATTCATTCCTGCCCGTTTCTCAGTTCTCTTTGCCCAGGTGCCAGCCCCACCCACTTGCTCTGAGGCCCCTGAGAACATGCCCATGTTGGGCTCAGCTTGCCCCACAGCTACCAGCTCCTCCACTCCAAAGGAGTGGACACATAACCACATGGGGGCCACACCCAGGTGGGACCTCTGCCATGGTAGGCCCGGGGCTGGTTTAACTGGAGCCACGACCACCCGGTCCCTTCCACCCCTCTCCAGTCTTCCCTCCCAGGGAGCCTTAGCCCTTGCAACCTAGTCTTTTCCACCTCCATGGTTGCACCAGCTCTATCATCCCAGGGTGTGGCCCCAGTAATTCAAGGAGGAAGGGGCAGTGAGAGAAAAGACAAAATGATAATTAATGGTTTGTTTCCTCTTAGCTTCTTACAAACGGAATGACTTAATGTAATTATTGAAATGGTAGCAAGGGGGCTCTTGTTGCACTGTAAAATGATTATCTGACAATCATTATTTTATTTTTAAGAGCTCATTACCACATTGGCTATAAATGGCTTTCCAGCCTTCTTTCCTGCTGTGGAGAGGGGGTGATTTGGTGGATAGAGGACAATGGGATGTAGAGAGCCTTTCTGCTCAGGGTGACCAGTTGAAATGAAGATTCATCTCAGCAGTTTCCAGCCTCTGTGAGGAGGTGGTGCCAGCTGTCAAGCCAAGGCTTGACAGGCTTGGTGGTGCCAGGGCCCCCCAGGTTCTGCCCACATTCCATCGGTGTCTATTGCAGGCCTCTGATCTCTGGGTCACCAGGGAAGACACTGAGCTCCTCGGAAGAGACTGCCACCAGAAATGGACTCCTGGCGTGCCAGCACTACCATCTCCATGCCACATCCTGTGCACTGAAGGCCCTGTCCAAGCACAACCCACTCAGTTACTGCACCCTGACCAGTGCCAGGCTATGTTGCCTGATCTACAAGTGTTCTCTCATACAACCCTGAGTAGTGTTATCTGATTAATTTGAGTATTGCTATCGGATTCTGGACATTTCACATAAATGGAATCATATAGTGTGTGGCCTTTTGTGACTGACTTCTTTCACGTGGCCTATTGTTAAGGTTCATTCATGCTGTTGCATGTATCAGTACTTCATTCCTTTTTATGGTAGAATAATATTCCATTGTTTGGATATTCCACATATTATTTATATATGCATCAATTGATGGACATTTGGTATTATGAATAATGTTTCTATAAGCATTTGTGAACAAGTTTTTGTGTGGACATATATTTTCATTTCTCTTGGGTGTGTATAATACCAGAAATCCACCTGGAAGTGGGATTACTGGGTCATATGGTAATTCTATGTTTAACCTTTTGAGGAACTGCCAGCCTGTTTTCCAAAGCAGCTGCACCATCTTACATTCCCACCATCAGTATGTGTGGATTACAATTTCTCCATATCCCCATCAATACTTGTTATTATCTGACTTTTTAATTCTAGCTGTCCTAGTGGATGTGAACAGGGTTTGAGCAGTCACTGTTGAAGGGCATCATTAAAGTCATCAGAGCAGGCAAGACTGCTAGGGAGAAAGTATAGACAGAGGAAGGTTGAAGCAGAGACTCCTACAGAGATGCCCATATTTAGAGGCCAGGAGGAAATCACCAGTGGAGAGGCCAGGAAGAAGCAAAACAGTGGATGGGAAAAAAGCTAGGAGGAGAATTTTCTGAGAAGACTGGGGTGGGTCAACTAGTAGCAAACACTGAATAAATAGCCAGAAGGGTTAAAAACTTCCAAAAGGTAGGGTTTGGGCAGTGGAGGGGTTGGGGGGGGGCGCTGTATCACAGATCATTGCTCTGGTGAGTTGGCCATTGATTGGATTATACTTTAGTGCTCAATGGGACTGTGTTCCTTGAAAGGAACCCTTCTTCAATTGTTTTGTAGAGCAAATAATCACTCTCTAATATCTTTCTTTCTCTCTCTCTCTCTCTCAGAGGATTTTCCCATAAAAGTTTTGCTTCAATCAAGCTATGCCTGTCTGTGGAAGTAAGCACAATAAGCTTCCTGCCCTCTCAAAGGCAGAGGGGCCAGGCCAGATTTCTGTAGTCTGAGTAGAGATTAAGCAAGCAATCCTGCAAATTCTGAGCTTAAATTAAAAGTCAGGGAAATAGCAAGTATGGGATCACTAACCCTCCCTTCCCCTACACACAGCCCTCTGGACCCCATATGGCCCTATGTCACTAAAAGCAAGAGGCACGTGCCAGGGACCTAGTCCTTATGTCTAGCTTGCATGCATCAGCTGCTTGATAAAATGATCTTTAAGGGTTTCTGAATCCCTGTAGCTGAAGGATACTCTGGACAGAGGAAAGGCCATGGGAGGTGACAGGATAAGAGAAGCAATGTTAGACTGATCAAGCACCTAGAGAAGGTACTGGATCCTCTCTTGTTCCACATCTTAACCTTTATGGGTTTAGTTCGTATCAGGGTAAAGGTGAATTACATGGCTAAATTCCTAGCTTAGAGATAGTTTGACTCAACTGATCAGGGCTCAATGAGCATCTAGTACATGCAAGCTAAGGATGGTGGGGGATACAGCGATGTTGAAGTCAGTCCTCCGTCTAAAGTAGTTCACAATTGCTAGACTAATAGACAAGAGATGTGATCGCTTGTACATATTTGGTATGCAAATACTTGAGAAAATAAAATTGAATTAGAATACCAATACAGGGCTCTAAAAGAAAAGCAATGAAAGTACACCACGCAATACTAAACCACTTCAATGCCAAATATGTTGGCTCTGTCAATGCATGAAGATTATAAATAAAATACAGCAATTGAACAAGGCAAAGACCACACCAGAGACAGCTATACAAGGCACTCAATCAAAATCAGAGAGACTGTGGAAGGCAGTGAGGATTTATCTGTTTGGTGCTCCATAAGCTTTCTTCCTGTAAATTTGCTTAAGTTCATAACAAAAATGAATGGTCTAGAAGAGAAGTGCTATGGAAGTGTGGAGAATGGAGTGGTCGTGGAGAATGAGACTATAGGGAGAGTTAGCACATGCAAGCGTTCAGAGGTAGAAATGTATAGACTATAACCAGGCATAGGGAGTAAGCCAGCTTAGCTTCAAAAAGTAGATTTAGATCTTGATGTGAAGGCTTATAGGCTAATCTAAGGTGTCTGGATTGTATTTTATAGGTTGAGGAGAGTTCCTGAGGATTTGGGGCAGCAATTCTCATTAATCCTCACATCTGTGAAGATGAAATGAGTGAATCCAGGTAAAGTTCTCAGAACAGAGTTAAGTGTTTGTTTATTATTATCATCATCTTTGTGGTTTGTCTCTTAAATAAGCCAAGTTTCCTGAGAGCAGGAATTACATCTTTCAGAGAAGACAGGAAGTATGAGATGGTCAACTAACCCAGACTCATAGGGTCAGAGAAGGCTTCCCAGTATAAAACATGACTTCTCTGAGACCCTGAAGATTAATCAGGTTTAAAGAAGGAGGTATCTGGAGTGAAGATTGAGGGGAGGGAAAGGAGAATGCTCCAGCAGAGGAAACAGCATATAGGAAAACCCAGAAAGAAAGAGTGGGAACTAAAATAAGCTTAACTACCATCCTCTTGAGAAGGTATCTGCTAAAAGCAAATGACGAAGTGATTATAGCAAGGTTTCAGAATACAAGGTATACAAAAATACAGGATACAATCATTTTCCTATATACCAGCAACAAACAAGTAGAATATGAAGTTAAAAATATATTATAGCTTACATTAGCATCCCTCAAATGAAATACTTAGGTATAAATCTAACAAAATATGTATAATATCTGTATTAGGAAAACTACAAAACTCTGATGAACAAAATCAAAGAAGAACTAAATAATTGTTCATGGATAGAAAGACAATATGGTTAAGACATCAGTTCTTCCCAGCTTGATCTATAAATTCAATGCAATCCCAGTCAATATCCCAGAAAGTTACTTTGTGGATATCAACAAACTGATTCTAAAGTTTACATGGGGAGGTGAAAGACCTAAGATAGCCAGCTCAGTATTGAAGGGGAAGAGCAAAGATAGAGGACAGATACTACTTAACTTCAAGAGTATATTTTACTATAAAGCTACAGTAATCAAGACAGTGTGGTACTGGTGAAAGAACAGACAAATAGATTAATGGAACAGAACGGAAAGCCCAGAAATAGAGCCACATAAATACAGTCAACTGATCTTTGACAAAGGAGCAAAGGCAGTACAATAAGTCAAAGATAATCTTTTCAACAAATGGTGATGGAACAACTCGACATCCAAATGCAACAAAATGAATCTAGACACAGAGCTCATGCCCTTCACAGAAATTAACTCAAAATGGATCATAGACCTAAATGTAAAATTCAAAACTACAAAACTACTAAAAAATAACATAGGAGAAAATCTAGACAACCTTGGGTTTTGCAATGACTTTCTGGATACATCACCAAAGGCACGATCTATGAAAGAAATAATAACCTGGACTTTATTGAAATTAAAAATTTCTGCTCTGCAAAAGACAATGTCAAGAGAGTAAGACAAGCCACAGACTGGGAGAAAATATTTGCAAAAGACACATCTGATAAAGGACTACTATTCAAAATATACAAAGAACTCTTACTATTCAACAATAAGAAAATAACCCACTTAAAAAATGAGCAAAAGACCTCACCAAAGAAGATATACAGATGGCAAATAAGCATATGAAAATATGCTCCACATCATACCTCTTTAGGGAAATGCTAATTAAAACAACAGTGAGATGTCATTATATACCTATTAGAATGGCCAAAATCCAAAACACTGACAACACCAAATGCTGGTGAGAATGTGGAGCAACAGGAACTCTCATCCATTGCTGGTGGGAATGCAATATGGTACAGTCACTTTGTAAGACTGTTTGGCAGTTTCTTATAAAACTAAACATGCTCTTACCATATGATCCAGCAATTGCTCTCCTTAGTATTTACCCATATGAGTTGAAAACTTATGTCTACAAAAAACCTGCACGCAGATGTTTATAGCAGATTTATACATAATTGCCAAAACTTGGAAGCCACCAAGATAGCCACCTTCAGTAGGTGAGTGTATTAAGCTGTGGTTCATCCAGACAATGGAATATCATTCAGTGCTAAAAAAGAAATGAGCTATCAAGCAATGAAAAGACATGGAAGAAACTTAAATGCATAGTATTAAGTGAAAGAAGCCAATCTGAAAAGGCTACATACTGCATTATTCCAACAATATAACACTCTGGAAAAGGCAAAACCATGGAGACAGTGAAAAGATCAGAGGTTGCCAAAGTTAGGGGGGAGGGGGGGATGAATAAGCAGAGCATGGGGGATTTTTAGGGCAGTGAAACTATATGCTATAATGATGATTATTTGTCATTATATGTTTATCAACGTACAACACCAAGAGTGAACCCTAATATAACTATGGACTTTGGGTGATTATGACATTTCACACCAGTTGTAACAGAGGTACCACTGTGGTGGGGAATGTCAATAGTGGGGGAGATCGTGCATGTGTGGGGACAGGGGTATACAGGAACTCTCTGTACTTTCTGCCCAAGTTTGCTGTGAACTTAAAACTACTCTAATAAAATTCATTCATTTTTTAAAAAAGCAATTCACAACCAGGAAGCACTGTTTGTACCATATGCTCTCTTATTAAAGTATCTTGTGTTCTCCAGGTGCCTCCTAGGCATGTGTCTGTGGTGGATAGCCCTGAAACAGAGGGACAGAGCATGGTGAGCCCCAGCAGAAGTAGGCTACCAGGACTTGCTAAGAAACCTTGTATCTGGTCCCGCTCAGCCACTAATTAGCTCTGTGGCTGCAGACAGGTCTCAGACTCTTCTCTCTCACTCTGGGGCCTAGTTTTCCTCTCTCCAGCAAAAGGTTTAGATGGACTATACCCTCAGCAAGGCCCCTTCCAGCTCTCATGTCCTATACTTGTGCTCTGAGGCCAAAGAACTTGGGATCTCTGGCTCTCTGATACCTTAACTTGAGAAATAGCCCTTGAGGTTCAAGCTCCAAGGGCTCAGCCAAACCCTGAGCCCCAGTAATAATTCAATGAGAGACCAGCAAAACCCTGAGGGTGATGGGATTCATTTGTCTCACCGGGAACTGTCACTCCTGGGCCTCTAGGTTCCCTGAAAGGAGCAGCAACTCAGACATATGAGCTCTTCCAGACAAGTGGACAGGCCCCTACAACCAGGTGGCTTGGTGCTGCAGCAGTGGTCCTGTTGATCATTTCCCCCTTGTGCTGGTTGCCAACAGAGCTATCTGGGAAGACTGGCTGTGACAGCTCCAGGGAGCATGTACTATGTCAAGGAGTTCCCAGCTCTGGATGGCAAGAGGAAGCAGGGAAGAGAAGAGAGCATGCAACTCGGCCTGATCGAGCCCTCCTCAGGATTTTAGGGTGGATGAGTGAGGCCTCATCCCACCTTCCGCTGCCACCTCCTGTAACTCTGCAGGCTGGGAGCTGAAGCGACCTGGGAGGGGCCATGATCCCAGAGAGGGGAGGGGCTCTGGCTGGCTGGGCTCAGGAGTCTCTGGTGGATTTTCATCTCTTGTGATCAGAACTGAACTCTCACAAAACATCTTAGTATTAAATCAATTAATACTTGTCACAATTCTTTTGACAAGAATAAGTCTTGGTTTGTGAGACAATATCAAAAGTGTGGAATTTCTGGTAAAGGAGAAAAAGAAAAAAACCTGAGTATTTTTCTCAAGGGCAATGAATTATGCTTTCCTTGTTGTGTTCTACAGACGGAATTACTCAACCGGCTTGTTCTGTTTTAATTAACCCAGCTAATAACTTCCCTGCTGGATTCCCTTGTTCATAACTTCTTGGTTTCACATAATAACGTGTTTGTTTCTTCCTTTGTGTTCTAATGAAATGATAATAACCTTCCCTGGCATTCATTTCATCCTTAATATCCGGAGATTTCATTAATATAAACCCTCTTTCCATCTGCTCTTGCTCCCTTTTAAAGGAAATATTTCTGTGTTCTCTTTTCTTGTCTTCTTTGGGGAGGCTCAACTAATCTCCTCTTTCCTCCAGAAAGGATCTTTCTGCAAGGCTTGCCTGGGCGCTTGGCACAGGCTCCCTCAGCCACCTCCCTCTCCAGGGCCTCACTGAGGTCTCTTTGCTGCTGCTTCAGGGACAAAGACCGTTGCTCACTTGGAGCCTGTCCCTCTGGGGGACAAGGAACATGCAAGAGCATTAAATTGCTGACACATTTTGGGGGCGGGGACAAGGTAGAAGGGTGAAAATGGAATGGTGTGAGGATCTTCGGAAGAGGTGGTGACTGCTGCCCTGGGGCCTGCCTGAGTCTCAGGACACTAGGACTTGTCAAGACTGGTAGCAGCCCTTAAGAAGGGCATTGGGGGTGGGAACAAGAGGCTAGCCCAGAGGTGGAGAAAGACGTAAGGATAACAAAGGCATTCGGATAAAGTAGGGATGGCGTAGTCTATTGGTTCATCCATAACTTCACTGTCTGGTTTTTTTCTTGTTTTCTTGGTCAGGAGCAAAAGCCTGACTACCAACCAGTATCAAGGTAGCAAAATTCCCATGGAGTTAATGTCCTGTGTTCAAAATGATGCTGCACTGGGTGGCCATCCGCCTCACAAATTCTGTGCTTTCTCATATGCTGTCTTCTACCACTCCTCAGCTTTGTTAGTGTTTACTGGACACTCATGAGGCCTGAAACACCGCGCTAGGGGGATCCACCTCTACCCTGAAGGAGTTTCTACACTGGTGGGAAACTGAGATGTCACCCCCCAAAGCAGTAACAATCCCATTGAACGTGTATTCCGTGAAGGTCACAAGGAAAACTCATGGCTAGGTGGTTGGGAAAGGCTTCAGCTCTTTTCTGGCAAATATTTTCTTTGATTTATACTACCATTTAGACTAGATATCCTTCCAGAGGTCCTTCTAGTCTGAGATAGCCTAATCCCCTGGAGTAGGGGTGGGTGCTGGGAGTAGAACAGGTCAAGCCCTTGAGCCAACCAAGCAAGGAGAGAGGCAGAGGCCCTGTAGCCATACCAAGCCAAGGGAAGCAAAGCTGCGCTGGCAGAGGCCACGGGCAGAAGCCTGCAGCACGGACTCTTGAGGCCTGGCAGAGGACTGCTGCAGGAATCGAGAGCTTGAGGGCAGGTGGTAGGACACTATTCTGGTCTATCTTCTCTTGACTGCCTGCACAGGCCCACCTCTCCACCACTGCACAGGGTCTTCCAAGCAGCGCATCCATGGATGAAGGCTCCTGCAGCTGGCAGGGCCCATCCCAGCTGCTCGGGGAACCTTCACCGTATTGCCTTCCAACTCAGCCCCCTGCCACATGTCCCCAGCAGGTGCAGCAAATGTGGCCAGCACAGCCTCTGAGTCATCCCATTGCCCCTAACCTGGCAGCAGGGTGTGCACAGAGCCCGGGGCCTTCCTCTGACACAGGAAGAGAGCAGAGAACCTTTACTCCCCACAACAGATTTGATTCTGCAGGTCCCCAAGAGGTAGTATGCCATGCCACATGTGCTCTGGCTGCTCCCCAGGGTCAGTGTGGCCTGGGGATGGGCATCTGCATTTAACATTTGACTCTGCACTTTCCAAGCCTGGTGTGGGTGCCAACCAGAGAAGGATGACATTACAGAGGTGGCAGGGGAGGAAGTGTTGGTACATGTGCAGGGAGCAGTACACATGCAGCAGACGTGGTCATGCTCAGTCACATATGGTTATATCAGCCTGGCTCTCAATGGACCACCAATGTAGCCACCCCTTCTTGAGTCTCCCTGCTTTCCAGGCCCCAGACTGGCTGCAGTGAGTGATGGTGCTATGCTTCTGGCTTAAGCAGCCTGGACCCTGGCTCCATGGTCTGTCTAGAGGACATAGCCATGGCTTACATCAAGTGTGCTGCTGAAGAGGAGTGAGCATGGCCCCTGTGCAGGGTACCTCTGGACAGGAAAACAGTCTAACTGTGCTCTTCCTGCTTCCTTACTTTACTATGCTGGAAGCGGTCAACCTCCATGCTCCAAGCTCAGGCAAGGCTGCCTCTGGCTCAAAGGGGATATATGACTGCTCAGTAAACTGCTCCAGGGATGGAAGCCCTACTCCCTCTCCTTTGGGAGGTCTGATGTTACTACTTATCTTTCCATTCTAAAGTAGATGCTATAGGCCCCATCCATGAGGTGTATCACCTGAGCTCACCTTCCAAGCACATTCCACCCAGACTTTCCACCAGGCAGTTGAACACAACACCTTCTGTGACCATGGAAGGAAGAAAAGCTGCCTGGCTCCTGGGGGGATGGAGTCCAGGGCCTTGTGCCAACCACCCACTATCAGGACTTCACTGTTGGGACGTCTCTATTGTGCCTAACCTTACCTTCTTCTGCAGAGTCAAGATACTCATGCAGTCCTACTCTAAGAGGTCAGCAAGGACCTAATAAAAAGATGTGGTACCTGGCAAGGGTCACAGCTGCCTGTCTGGAGACCATCCTGGGAGAGAGTGCAAGTGGGAGTAGTCGTTTCTCCTTCCTCCCTCCTCCCCACTGTGGTTATTCTTGGCTCACTCTCGTCCCTGCCCAATTGTCCCATCCTACTTGGACCTTCATGGCAGTGAGTTCCATGCAGTTACTCTCCCTCTCCCCCCGCCACACCTTTAATCTTCCTCCTGTTCCTGAAGACTTCAAGTTCCCTGCTCAGAGGCTATGAGATACCTCCTCAAAGAACATACCAGACAGGAAAAGTGAAAATTTAATAAGGGCAAATTGTGAGCACTCCCTGGGGCCACTCTCCCCTCATCCTATTTCTAAAGAAAACCTTCCCCAGACTTATTTCATTGGCCTTGGATGGATGGCCACCAGCTCATAGCTTTGTCTACCCTCTCTCTGGGAGACCAAGATGTGGTCTTTACAGAGATGGGGTGCTATGGCCTGATTCTACCCCTTACCCCAGGAAAAGCCCCTTTGTCTTAGAAAGCGGGAACCATCTCAATCCTCCTACTATGAGTCCACTGCACACCCTGCAGTCCCCAACCACTAGCCAAAGGCAAGAGACAAAGACGCTGCTGCCTTGCTATCAGTCAGTCCTTCCTGACCAATACTCTTAGGATCGGAGCAGTCATCAAAGCCGGAAAGATAACAAATGAGCATGAGTGCCCAAGGCCTGAGTGCCTCACTGCGGCAAGCTATGTGACTTGCCCAGTTCAGAGCAATGAAGCCAGCCATCCCGACAGCCTTCTCAGGATCTCCAGTTTCCTGCAGCAATGACTATCGTGGGCCACCTCCATCCCGAAATTCTCCCCTCCCTTGTCCACTTCTCCCAGTGCTACTGTCCTGGCTTTCTGAAGGCTGCTTCTCTCTCTCCCTCACTGATGAGCACTCTGTATATGTAAGTCCGTCTCAGGATTCTGCCCTTGGCTCATTTGTCCACTCATTCATTCCTCCCTTCCATAAGCATATGAGCCTTGCTCTGAGCTGGGCATTGGGTTGGGCATTGGCCATTTACTTCTCACTCTCCGCTCAATTATTTCGACAACCCAAGCCCCCTCCCCCAGCAACAGCCACTGCTTCTCCTAGGACAATCCAAGTGTGTCTCCAAGCCTGGCCTTTCCTGATGGTCAACCCTATGTTCTTAACTCCAGCTGGACACCAGACCCTGGAAGCTGAAGCTCAGACACTACCAATGGAACTTACTGTCTTCTCCCGAAGCCTGCTCCTCTGGCTCTTGCCTTCCTGATTTCTATTATCTGCCTCAGCATTTTCTCAGTCACCTGTGCTGAAAACCAGGAGTTGTCTCTGACTGGCAGCGTGACATCACATCCAGTCACTGGCTGTGCCTGGCTAATTCTGCCTGTGCAATGTTTGTCTAACACATCTGCCTCTTGCTCTCCACTCATTATCATCACAACCATCACAATCAAGCCATTCAGAATCCCCCAACTTTTCCCCTTCATGCTGGCTCTCTATTCTACCATCTCCCAAAAAGTCCCACACAAAGTTGCTGGATTAATCTTCCCAGACAGATTTTATCTTGTCACTCCTCTGCTCAAAAGCCTTTTCACTGACTCTCAAATAGTGTCCATATCCTATGACCAGCCACTCAAGATGTCCATATTATGTCCTTTGTCATTGTTCTACTTCACACAAAATGTCCTCTGGCCACATGGTTCCTAAACCAAACCTAATTCCCAATATTGCTTATTTTGGCCCCTAAACCCTTTATGGCATATGTGCTATTTCTAAACCTACTCATTCCTAAAGAATGGGATCCAAAGTTGCTTCTCTCCAATGAAGTCTTTATTAAGCATGTCATACCTTCCACTTCAATAATTCCTGTGGCCTAAATGCCCTGACTAGGCCATAATCTTTAATTTACAGGGACCTTTTCTCATTCCTCAATGTACTCCCAGCACCTAACAGTGGATGTTCATAGTGCTTATGAGATGAATGAAAATACAACGTCTTCCTAGGGAAGGCGAGGGAATAGATGAGGTTAGGTAAGGGCTATCAATTTCTCCAAAGGAAGGTGGGAAGAGTGGTCACAGTTGTATGAAAATGTCTGCCAAGTAGAGATGCCACACTTCCACATGAGCACCAAGGAAACAGTACCCTCAGGAGGCTATTCATGGGTTTTTCTCTGAAAGTTCTTATCCACAGGATTGCTTCTCCCCTTAGTCAAAAGATTGGAGCAAAGGATGGGGAGAGGGTGGTCAATGGATACAAAGTTGTGGGACAGATAGGAAGAATAAGATCTAGTATCCTATAGCAATACAGGGAGACTACAGCCAATAGCAAATTACTGTATTACTTCAAGTAGCTAATTAAGAGGATGCTGAATGTTTCCAACACAAAGAGGTGACAAATGTTTGAGGTAATGGATATGCTAAACACCCTGATATGATCATTGTACATGGTAATAATGTACCCAAACATCATAATGTGCTCCATAAATATATACAATTACCATGGGTCACTTAAGAAAATATAAATTAAAAAGAAAAAAAGTTCAGAGACAGAAGTAGATTAGAAGTTACCAGAAATGGGAGGTGGGAGGGGGGAAGAAATGAGAGTTACTGCCTAATGGGTACAGAGTTTATGTTTAAGATGATGAAGTTTCAGAAATAGATAGAGGTAGTGGTTACACAGAATCATGCATGTAATTAACTCCATTAATTCCAAAATTGTATGTTTAAAAGTGCTTAAAATGGAAATTCTTATGTTATGCATTTTACCACAATAAGAAAAATTAAAAGTAAAAAAATAAACAATTAATCAAGTTAACATTGTACTTTAAATGTTAAAACAATTCCTGGTGACCAATTAACACTAAGAATGATTGAGCAAATTGTTACACATTGCATAGCCAAAACTGAGTAAATTTTAATATGAACTTTGCTAAAAAATATTAATCTTTTTTTTTAAAAAAAGATTGGATATCATAACTTCTCAAGGGCTCCTCCAACAGTCAGATTCCTTCCTCTGGCTGGGGCTTGGCACCCTACAAGTCCCTTACATGTCAACCCTTCTATCAGCTGCTGTGTTATCCTGTCAGTGGGAAGAGTCACTGTCACCTTTCAATCAATTCTGACACTGCCTTGGGGGAAAGGAAGAAAATAACCAAATAAGACAGCAGCCCCCAAAGTGGAACAGTCACCTCTCATTTGTCTGAATTCATGATGGCATTTAGGGTGAGCCATTTCAACATAATTCTTAATCCAAGACATTCCCTTCAGCTTCAGAGAGGGCTTCTGTACCAACATTTTAACATGGTTGTTAGTGGGACAAACCAGAATTAGAGTGTTTTTCTACGGTACTTTCCCTTTTCCTTAATTTTGTCTCATTTCAAGTCAGGACTGGGTTTATTCCCTCTCATACCTAAGCAAGGAGCCAGCCTAATGCAGAACTGGCCTCTTTCTACAAGTGTGGTTTCATACTTTCCCTGGGAAATGGGAGGCAAGTGAATTTTTAAAAAAAGGTTTTCTCTTCCAGTCTTCTGATGCTGGAGTAAACCTTGGCTAAGCAGCAAGGAGGTGATCATTTCTATAAGACACTGAAAGCATGATGCGTCTTAAAGAATCTCTGCAAGGAGACAGTTTATGGTTTATCTGTTTTAGTCACATCTAGGGTATGTTTGGAAAAGGATTCAACAAAGAGAACCAAACTCCTCCAGGTTTCAGAGACAAAAAAGGATCAGAGTTCAGTTCAAACTTTCAGGCAGGTTCCCTTTGGTTTGTGTTTCCTCTCCTGGAAGGTGGTCTGCTTTCCATCTTTGTAGTACATACTTCTGCTTCTGGTGATAAAGTGCATGCCTCACTGGCTTCCAGATACTAACTGTCTGCTGCTATCCCTACTCATGACTCCACTTGGCAAAAATGGCTGAGGAAAACCCACCAGGGGAAAACAAAGGCCATGTGGGCTATTAAGCAGGGGTTCTGGGAGTGGTAGGTCCATGGGTGAATCCAGATGAAAAGGGTAGCCTGGGCTAAAGCAGACAGGCAGGCCACGGGCTGCTTCCTGCAGTGACACAGTGACAAGAAGTTGTGCAGAGAGCACTGGGCCACCAGACACCATTCAAAAAACCAACAGATCTACCTGGGTCTGGGTCCACATGGTGACAGTCAGACTAGTGGCCAGCAAGAGCAAGAGGTTACAAGTCCAACCAGCCAAGGGCACATGGGTCTTGAGTCAGACTGATCTGAATTTGAATGTTAGCCTAGTCATTCACTCTCACTAGGTGGTAACTTTGGATTCTTCATTTAACCTTTCTAAGCCTTAATTTACAATAATTTACAGAACTGTAAAGTTAAACAGACCCCAAGAAGGATAAACACATATAAAATCACTCCTGGAGATGTCATAGTCAAACTGTTGAAAGCCAAAAAGAAGAGAAGATATTTAAAGTAATCAGATGAAAATGACATGTTCCATACAGAAGAACAACAATGGTGTCAGTGGTTGTTATCTCATTAGACAATGTGGAAGCCAGAGCATTTTGAAACACATATTAAAAAAAAAAAAAAAATCTGTCAACCAAGATTTCTATAGCTAGTGAAAATATCCTTAAAAACTAAAGGCAAAATAAAGATATTTTCAGACAACAAAAAGATAATTTGTTGTCAGCAAGCCTGCACTATAAGAAAAGCTAACCAAAGTTCTTCAGTTTGAAAGAATGTGACACCACGTAGTAATGTGGGTCTACAGGAAAAAGTGAAGAACATGGGGAATGGTAAATATGTACATAAATATAAAAGAAAGTATATATATATTCTCCTAATATTTTTCAAAAATATAGGACTATTTAAATAGAAAATTATGACACTGTGTCTGTGGGTTTATGTTTATAGATGTAATGTATATGATCACAATAGCACTGAGGATTGGGGTGTTTGGGGGAAGTAAATGGAAATTTACACTTTTTCCAGGTTTTTATATTTTACCTGAAGTAACTCAATATGAACTCTAAGTAGATTGAGTTGGTTTTAATAGGTATATTGTAATCACTAAAAACAATGCAAAGGGATATTTTCTAGCTGATACTTTAAAATATCTGATTAATATAAAGGAAGGCAGGGAAGGAAGAAAAGAGAAACAAAAACCAGATGAGAAAAATAAAAAGCTAACAGCAAAAAGGAAGACATAAAAACAATAATATCAATAACTATATTAAATGTAAGTGGGCTAAACCCTCCAATCAAAAGGCAGAGATAGTCAGAGTGTATTAAAAAACAAGAACAAACTATATGCACACTTTAAATACAAAGACACAGACTAAAAGTAAAATATTATAAAACCATGCAAACAATAAAAAGTAAAAGCAGAAGGCTGGAAATTACAGAAACCTTAAAGATAAGAAAACGGGAATGGCTTTCTTAATATAAGAAAACATATAGACTTAAAGAAAAGGAGTATACTAGAAACAAAGAGAGATACTTAATAAGGAGAAAAGGGTCAACACATAAGGAATTTAGAACACTTAAAAATATATAGGCCCCCTAAAAACAGATATGCAAAATATATAGAGCAAAAAGTGACAGAATTAAAAGAAAAAGTAGAAAAATCCTCAATCATAGGGAGAGACCTTAACATGCCTCTATTGGCTATTGATAGACTAAGTAGACAAAAATTCAGTAAAGACATAAAAGAAATGAATGATACTATTAACTACCTTAACCTAATTTACATTTACAGAAAACTATACCCCCCAAATACAAAGCATTTGACAAAACTCAACATCTCTTCATGATAAAGGCTCTCAGCAAATTAAATAAAGAAGGAAAGTATCTCAACACAATAAAAACCATGTACAACAAACCCATCACCAATATCATCCTTAATGGGGAAAAGCTGAAAGAATGGGAACAAGATAAGGATGCCCACTTTCACAACTCCTATTTAACATAATATTGGAAGTACCAGCCAGAACAATTAGGCAAGAGAAACAAATAAAAGGCACTCAGACTGGAAAAAACAAAGTCAAATTATCCCTGTTTGCAGATGACATAATCCTATATATAGAAAAGCCTACAGACTCTATAACAAACAAAAAACTCTTAAGTTGATAAACAATTTCAGTAAAGCTGTAGGATACAAAATCAACACGCAAAAATCAGAAGCATTTTTATACTCCAACAATGAATTAGCAGAAAAGATATCAAGAAAGCTAGCCCATTTACAGTAGTCACCAAAAAAATAAATAAATAAATAAATAAACAAATTAAATAAATAAATAAATAAATAAATAAATAAATAAATAAATAAAATAAAATACCTAGGAATAAATTTAACCAAGGAGGTGAAAGATCTCTACAATAAGAACTACAAATCACTGTTGAAAGAAATTGAAGAGGACACAAAAAGATGGCAAGACATTCCATGTTCTTGGATTGCAAGAATTAACAGTGTGAAAATATCCATACTACCAGAAGTGATCTACAGATTCAACACAATCCCCATCAAAACACCAATGACATTCTTCACAGAAATAGAAAAAACAATCCTAACATTCATATGGAATAACAAAACACACATTCAACTACATATGGTATGTTCGCCAAGACTGATGACATGCTGGGTCCTAAAACAGTTCTCTATACATTATGTTCCCTGACCACAGTAAAATTAAATTTAAAAATCAATAAAAGAAAACATTTAGAAAATTCTCAAATATATTATTCTTATCTTTAAAATATCTTTAAAAGATAACTGTTTAAAGCAAACAGTGTATTATGGAGTTTATAACATACAGAAATAAAATGTACAGTAACAATAGCAAAAAGACTAAAGGAGGGGAACTGGAAAGTTTTATACTCTACATAAAATGTCATCATGTTACCTGAAGATGTATTGTGATAAGTTGAAGTTATATACCATAAATACTAAAGCAACCACTAAAAAACAAACTAAAACAAAGAAGCATAGATAATAAGCCAATAAAAAAGATAAAATAGAATAAAAAAAAGAAGAGAACAATGAACAGATGAGACAAATAGAAAAGAGAGAGTAAAATGGTAGATATAAACTTAACCATGTCAATAATACATTAAATGCAAATGGTGTAAACATCTCAATTTTGAAGGCAGAGGTGATCAAATTGTATAAAAAAGAAAGACCCAACTATGTAGGCTAAAGTAAAAGGATGGGAAAAAATGCTAACATTAGCCAAAAGAAGGCTTGAATGACTATATTAAGACTAGAAAAAGTATATTTCAGAGCAAATATTACCAGGAATAAGGTGGGTTATTTCATAATGACAAAGGGGTCTGTCCATTCATTTATAGGACATAACAATCCTAAAGATTTTTCACCTAATAATAGAGCTTTAAAGTACATGAACCCAAAATTCGTAGAACTGAAAGGAGAAATAGATGAATCCACAACTGTAATTGGAGAGTTCAACACCTTCTCTCAATGATTGATAAAGTAGTCAGAAAATCAAGAAGAAGACTTGAACAATATTATAAACCAACTTCACCTAACTAACATTCATAGAACACTCCACTGAACAACCACAGAACTAGACTACATTCTAGGCCATAATACAAATCTCAACAATTTTGTTGGTCAAGGGGCTGGTGGGTATGCGAATCTGAACCCTTGACCTTGGAGTTATCAGCACCACAGTCTGACCCAGTGAGCTAACTGGCCAGCCCTCAATAAATTTTAAAAGATTCAAATCATACAAAGTATATTCTCTAATCATAACAGAATTAAATTAGAAATCAATAACAGAAAGGCATATGGAAAATCCCCAAATACTTAAAAATTAAACAATACATTTTTAAATAACCCATGGATCAAAGAAGGAATCAAAAGGGAAACTAGATTATACTGTAAATCAAATTAAAATGAAAATATGACATTAAAATTTGTGTAATGCAGCTTAAGCAATATATAGATGGAAAATTTATGGAATCAAACCCTTATATAAGAAAAGAATAAAGAACTCAATGAATAAAATAAGCTCCACCTTAAGAAACTAGAAAAAGAAGAAAAAGTTAAATCCAAATTTTAAACAGAAAAAAGGAAATAATAAAGACAAACAGCAAAATCATTAAAATAGAGAACACAAAAATAATAGAGAAGATCAATAAAACTAAAAGCTGGCTTTTAAAAAATATCATTAAAATTGATAAGCCTCTAGTCAATCAGGAAAAAAAGAAGGCACAAATTAGCAGTATCAGCAATAAGAGAGGGAACATCACTACCGACCCCACAGACATTAAATGGATAATAAGGGCATATCATGAGCAATGTTATGCTAATAACCTAGAAGAAATGGAAAAAAATCCTTGAAAGGTAGAAGCTACAAACACTCACTCAAAAAAGAAGTGGATAACATAAATAGCCCTGTATCTATTAAAGCAATTGAGCTTGAAGTTAGAATCCTTCCCACAGACAAAACTCAAGGCCCGGAAATCTTCATGGTGAATTCTACCAAACATTTAAGGTCAATGCTACAGAAACTCTTGCAGAAAATAGAAGGGAACACTTCCCAACTCCTTCCATGAGGCTGGTATTGCCCTGATAACAAAATCAGACAAAGACGTTACAAGGAAAGAAAACTATAAACCAATATACATCATGAACATAGATAGAAAATTAATTTTAGAAAATCAAATCCAACAATATTTTGAAGGATAATACATCATGAATAAGTGGAGTTTATCTCAGGGTTGCAAGATTAATTTAACATTAAAAAAATCAACATAATTCACTCTATTAAACTAACTAAAAAAAATTCATCTTCATTGATGGAGAAATGCATTTGACAAAATCTAATACCTATTCATGACAAAAACTCTCAGGAACAAAAGGAAACTTCCTCAGTCTGATAAAAGGCATCTATGCAAACTTATAGCTACGTCATACTTAATGATTAAAGATTAAATGCTTTCCCCTTAAGATAAGAAATAAGACTGGCAATCAATTCTATTCAACATTGTACTGGTGGCAAAAAAGTAAAGGCAAAAAAGCTGTAAAGATTGGAAAAGAAAAAGAAAAACTGTCTTTATTCACAGATGAAAAGGTTGTCTACGTAGAAAATCCTAAGGAATCTACAAAAAAGCTACCCAAACTAATAAATGAATTTAGCAAGGTTGTAGAATACATGGTCTTTATGTAAAAATCAAATGTACTTCTATATACTAATAGCGATTACTCAGGGCACAGGGAACTTTTGGGGGTAATGGAAATGTTCTTTAACAGGATTGAAATTTAAACAATACCTTTTACAATAGCATCAAAAATATGAAAAACCTAGGGAAAATTTTAACAAAAGATGTGTAAAACTACACACTGAAAACTATCAAACATTGCTGAGAAAAATTAAGAAGATCTAAGTAAATGGAGAGATATTATGAGTTCATGGATCAAAAGACTCAAATCGTTAAGAAGTAACTTCTCCTTAAATTGATCTATCAATTCAATGAAATCTAATCAAAATCCCAGCAGGCTTTTTACTTGAAATTGATAAGTGGATTCTAAAACGTATATGGAAATGCAATGGACCCAGAACAGCCAATGCAATTTTGAAAAAAAGTTGGAGACCTTACATTACCTAATTTTAGGACGTATTGTAAAGCTATAATAATCAAGAACGCAGATCAATAGAGTATCCAGAAATAGACCCACATGTATACGGTCAATTGGTTTTTGACAAAGGTCCTAAGGCAGTTCAAGAGGATTCTTTAGGGAAAAGGATAATCTTTCCAACAAATGGTGCTGGAAAGTTGGATGGCCATATACAAAACCAAACCAAACCTCAATCCTTAACTCACACCATATACAAAAACTAACTCAAAATGGATCACAGACCTAAATGTAAGAGCTAAAACCATAAAACTTCTGAACAGTAAATATAGGAGAAATTCCTAGTGACCTTGGATTTGGCAAAGATTCCTTAAATAGGACTCAAAGTGTATAAAATATGGAAGAAAAAATAAATTCGACTTCAAAATTAAAAACTTCTGCTCTTCAAATGACAGTGTCATGAAAATAAAAAGGCAAACCACGGATTGGAAAAAATATGCAAAACATTTGACAAAAGAATTAAGTATAGAATATATAAAGAATTCCTATAACTAAGTAGTATAAACACAAACAACCCAACCAAAAAATGGGCGAAAGATTTGGATAAACACTTCTAGATATACCAATGGCAAATAAGCACATGGAAAGATGCTTAACACCATTAGTCATCAGGGAAACGCAAATTAAAGCCACAATGAGATACTACTATACACCCACAAGAATGGCCAAAATTAGAAGGAATGACCATAGAAAAGGTTGAGAAGAATGTGGAACAACTGGAAATCTTATTAACTGCTGCTGGGAAAGTAAAATGGTACAGTTTAGTAATTTCTTAAAATATTAAATATAGACCTTCATACCACACCCACTCCTAGGTATTCATCCAAGAGAAATAATAACATGTCCACACAGATACTTGTCCACAAATGTTCATAGCAGTTTTAATAGTCAAAACCTGGAAACAGTCAAAATTTCCATCAACAGGTGAATGGATAAATACATTGTAATATATCCATACAATGGAGTAGTAGTTAGGAATAAAGAAGAAACTACTGAAACATGCAACAACTTGGATGAATCTCAGGAACATTACACATGGCAAGAGAAACCAGACACAAAAGAATACACACCATGTAAGTTTATTTAAATGAAATTCTAGAAAGACAAATTTAATCTGAAATGACAGAAAGAAAATGAGTGATTGCTTGGGGCCTGAGGGAACTTTCGGGAGTAATGGAAGTGTTTTATCAAAACTCATCAAATTGTACCCTTAAAAACTGGTAAGATTTATTGTGTGTGAATTCTATCTCGATTTAAAAAATGGTACATATGGAACAAACTGAAAGTTTATGCTTAAGTGAAAAAAACTACATGCAGAACTACGTATATAGTATGCTATCATTTGTGGGGGGAGAGAAGAAGACATAAAGGTATGTGCAATATGGGTTGAGAATATCTCTAGAAGGATACCCAAGAAAATGTAATAGTGGTAGCCTCTAGGAAGAGGAATTCAGTGTCTTGAGTCTGGAACAGGTGGGAGACTTTATTTTTTATCATACATTCTTGGATGTTCTGCCATGCACATTAAAGTAATATTACTGATACAGAGGAGGTACAGGATGCTGTGGAAGTTCATAGGAGAGGTATCTATCTCACAGTGCTAGATATGTCAGTAGATACTTTTTTGAAGAAGTTATATATAAACTAAGACCTGAAGGACAATAAGGAATCAGCCAATGGAAGAGGGGAAGAAAAAGAAGAGCATTCTAGCCAGAGGGAATAGCACAGACAAAGACCCCAAGGGAAGAAAGAAAATGTGATATTTGACAACAGCAGGGTATTTCTGTGAAGCTTGAACATTGAAGGACAAAGATGAGACAGGGGAAATATATGGGACTAGGTTTTCATCTTGTAAGCTAGGGACCAGTAGACTTTTTCATAAAGGCCCAGATAGAAAGATTTTAGACTTCATGGGCCAAGAGGCAAAAATCGAGGAATTTTTTTTGTAGGTACTTATATAACAAACAAAAAATAAATTTCTATGATTATTTTACTAACAAAATTTAAAATATAATAGTTTAGTACCATTTTTTTTTTGTAATACAGGTCTATTAATAAAAATAATGGAATTCTTTTTTGGGGGAAATAACATTTCACTTATTTGGGGTGCAGAGTTAGTGTTCCTTATTACCAAAATCAATTACAAGTATTCACCTGTTAATGCTGATCTGTAATGAGATAGTATGTATTTCATCTCTGAAAATGTCTTTTTCACAGAGATAAATACTGCCAAATATTGATATCAATCCATGAGGATATGATCTTAATGGAGCATTTTCATCACTTGGGAGACATTTATAAAATTCTGTTAGATTCTTCTCTTGATATTTGCCTTTAGCCTGTCATTACCTTGCAGATTAATCACTTCCAATAGAAGGTTAGGTGGAAGCTCCTCAATCGCATGGTTAAGTGAATTTTGAGGTATGGAAATTTTCATTGCGCTTGCATCAACACTGGGGGAGAAAAGACAAAACAACACTGCTGGAACTACAGTTTGAGCTCAGAAAATATCCACTGAAAATTGTATGGGAATGAAGATCTTGTTTCTTATTTCAACTTCTGGTAGCATGGGAAGTATATAGAGCAGCTTGACATTACTCATGATTCAAACATTAGCTGCGGTCAAAATTATTTTACCAGAATGAAATACTGCCATTCATAGCAACATGGATGAACTTAGAGAAAATTATGTTAAGTGAAATAAGCCAGGCAGAGAAAGAGAATACTGCATGTCCTCACTTATAAGTGGGAGCTAAAAAAATAAACAAGTAAACAAAAAAAGAAAGAAAGACACAACAATCACAATAATACACTGAACTTTCAAAAGGGAGAACAGAACTGAGGTTACTATAGGTGGGAAAGGAGGAGGGGGAAGGAAAGAGGGGATAAGGGAGGAATGGGTAAAGGGCCATGAAAATCGATTACAGTGTATAATGTTGAATATGCTAATTATCCTGATTTGAGCGTCACATATTGCACACAGGTATTGATATTCAATGTTGTACCCCACAGATATGTACAATCAACTTTATATCAATATATATATATATATAAAATTATTTTGCCACAATATAAATTTCACAAATAAGTATAGTTTTGCCTTATAATTTTAGGTTGGATTCATGAAGAAATATCAAGTCATCAGCAACAGCTAATTTTCAAAGCCATTCAGTATTTGATAATAATGGTTGAGGGAAGCTTTTCTCATTCAGAAAAAAATTTGATCTAAGCTCTAAGCTAAAAAAATCACAATAAAATTTTACTACTATTAAATCATCAAAATGCTGTATGGAAGGACAGGTTATTGTATGCAGTTCTTATTTCTGACAAAAATTCACAGAACTGTTAATGGTTAAGATCCCAAGAGTGAATGAAGTTCATTGTTAATACTACTAGTTTAATACCACATGACAGATTAAAATATTTTCTTCAAAATACCTGCAGGTAAGTAATATAATAAATAACCATAGACTTTAAACAGCTTACATTCTCACAAGTTTTGTAAATTTGCCCAAGTAAGTCTTTTTTTCTGCTCTACATATATTTTTGGCATTGTTAGTCATAACACGTCCTAGCAGATTCCACTTTGGGTTATACTGAATTAGTGTTTTCTCAACTATTCTCACCTGTAGTTTTTCTATCTAGACGATTCTTAGAGGCTAATTCTTCTGTCACTTCAAACTTGGCATTGATTCCTCAAATAAACAATAACTGACCAGTATTGTTAACATCTGTTGACTCATCCACAGCCAAGGAAAACCACTTGAAATCATTTGCCTTGCCTTTAAGTTTACTATTTATGTTGCTCTGAATGTCCTCAGCTCTTTGAACAACTATTCTTGCTGAAAGGCTAATGTCTTAAGTGAGTTTATTTTCTTTGGATACATTCTTTAGCTGCTGCAATCAAACATGATTTAATTAACTCACCATTTGTAAACAGCTTTCCTTGCTTTGCTAACAAAGAAGCCGCTTGGAAACTTACTTTGGTTGCAGCCTGATTTTAACTTTTTAATTTTGTGAAGAAATTCTGCTGTAATTATTTGACTTTAAATCTTCTAATTTTTCTGACCATTGCTTTTCTTCAAGTTGTTAATATTGTGATGAATGTTTAGTTTGGTAATGTTGATGTATATTGTGTCCTTTTAGTGCAGCTATAATGTCATAGCTATAATACTCTCATGTAATAAATATAATTCTTTGTCATCTAATTCAATAACAAAATAATCTGCAGTCCATTGTGCCTGAAAGCATAACACTGAAGTCCACTTTCCTCTTTGTTTCTTGTTTTGACATGATGAGTATGCACTGGAAATAAAAAAATAAAACAAAATGCCACAGTAGAGTGATATACACGTCACTTGATATGCATGCCACTTATAACATTGTGAGGTTGTAATTTTACCACTATGATTTGTAGAGCAGCAGTGCAGTAATGAGAGCATCATATATATACGGTCTTTATAGCAACTACTCAACTCTCCTATTATAGTGCAAAAACAGCCATAAACAATATGCAAACAAATGGGAATAGCTATGCATTCCAACCAAAGTTTACTTATGGACACTGATTTTTAATTTTTAAAAATTTTCACATCACAAATATTGTTATTTGATTTTTTCTACTATTAAAAAATATATAGGCAAGAAAATTAAGTAAAAGGTATCCAGATTGGAAACGAAGAAATAAAACTATCTCTATTCACTATTCATATAGATGACATGATCTTGTATATAGAAAATCCTAAGGAATCCACTAAAAAAAAAAACCCCAAATTATTAAAACCTAAATAAGTTCAGCAAAGGTGTAGGATATAAGATCAATCAATATATACATAAATTGTATTTCTATGCACTTACAGTGAATGATCTGAAATAAAATAAACAATCGCATTAATAATAACATTGAAAAGAATAGTTATATCTAGGAATAAATTTAACAAATGAAATACAACAACTCTGAAAACTATAAAATATACTGTTGAAAGAAGTTAAAGAAGGTCTAAATAAATGGAAAAACATCCTATGTTCATGAATCAGAAGCCTCAATATTGTCAAGATGGCAATATTCCTCAAATCAACCTACAGATTCAATGCAGTCCCTATCAGAATCCCAACTGACTTCTTTGCAGAAATTGACAAGCTGATTTTAACAATTCAAGCTGACAAGGTGCCCAGAATAGTCAAAACAATCTTGAAAAAGAAGAACAAAGTTGGAAGACTCACACTTCCCAATTTCAAAACTTACTGTAAAACCACAATAATGAAGGCAGTGGGACACTTGAATAAAGACAGACTAGTATAGAACTGAGAATCCAGAAATAAATCCTCACATTTCTGGCCAGTTGATTTTCAACAAGGGTGCCAAAATAATTTAATGGGGAAAGAATAGTCTTTTCAACAAATGGTTCTGGGACTACTGCATATCCACATGCAAAAGAATGAAGGTGGATACCTACATCACACCATATATAAAAATTAACTCAAAATGGATTTAAGACCTAAATGTAAGAGCTAAAACTATAATACTCTTAGAAGAAAACTTAAGTGTGTATATCTTTGTGAAACTGGATTCGGCAGTAATTTCTTGGATGTGATACCAAAAGCATGAGCAGCAAAAGAAAAAAATAGATAAATTGGACTTCATCAAAATTAGAAACTTTTGTCCTTTAAAGGACATCCTCAAGAAAGTCAAAAGACAACCCACTGAATGGGAGAAAATATTTGCAAATTATATATCTAATAAGGGGCTTGTATCTGTAATACATAAAGAATGCTTAAAACTTACCAACAAAAAAGCAAACAACCTGCTCAAAAATGGGTTTAATTTCTTCTTTGGAGAAATGTCAAAAGACTTGAGTAGATGTTTCGCCACAGAAGATATACAGATGGCCAATAAGCACATGAAAAGATGCCCAACATCACTAATCATTAGGGAAATACAAATCAAGACTATAATGAGATGCCATCTTACACCTATTAGGATGGCTACTATAAAAAACAACAACCAGAAACAGCACGTGTTGGTGAAGATGTGGAGAAATTGGAACACTTGTACATTGCTGGTGGGAATGTAAAATGGCATAACTCCCATGGAAAATAGTATAGTGGTTCTTCAAAAAATTAAATGTAGAATTACCATATGACCAAGAAATTCCACTTCTGGGTATATACCCAAAAGAACTGAATGTAGTTCTTTTGCAAATATCTCCAAGAGATATTTGTACACCTATGTTTGTAATAGTACTATTCACAATAGCCAAAAGGTAGAAGCAACCCAAATGTCCACTGATGGATAAACAAAATATATGTATATAAATAAACAAAATATACACATATATGTATATATATATTCACACACAATGGATTATTATTCAGTCTTAAACATGAATAAAATACTGTCACATGCTACAACATGGATGAACCTTGAGGACATTATGCTAAATGAAATAATTCAGTCACAAAAAGAAAATACTGTATGATTCCATTGATATGAGGTACGCAGAGTAAATTCAGAGACAGAAAGTAGAATGGTGGTTGCCAGGGGTTGGGTGGGGAGAGGGGGATGGGGAGTACTTGTGTAATGGGTACAGAGTTTCAGTTTTTAAAGATAGAAAGAGTGCTAGAGATGTACAGTGGTAATGCTTGCACAACAATGTGCATGTAGTTAGCACCACTGAGCTGTACACTTGAAAATGTTAAGATGGTAAATTTTATGTTTAACCACAATTAAAAGAAAAATTGGGGGGGGGTTAAGGATCTACATAGGCATTTCTCTAAAGAAGATATAGAAACGGCCAATAGCAAATGAGAAAATGTTCAACAGTATTAGTCATTAGGGAAATGCAAATCAAGATCACAATGAGATACCACTCTGCACCCACTAGGATGACTAGAATAAAAAAAGACACATAATAACAAATAAATAACAAATGTGGGCAAAGATGTGGAGAAATGGGAATCCGCATACACTGCTGATGGGAATGTAAGATGGTGCAGCTGCTTTGGAAAACAGGCTGGCAGTTCCTCGAAAGGTTAAACATAGAATTACCGTATGACCAGCAATCCCACTCCCAGGTATATATACATCCAAGAGAAATGAAAACATATTTCCTTACAAAAACTTGTACACAAATGTTCATAGAAGTGTTATTCAGAAAAGGCAAAAAGTAGAAACAATCTAAATGCCCATCATCTGATGAATGGATAAAAAAAAGTGGTATATCTATACAATGGGATATTATTTTGCATTAGAAAAGAATGAAGTACTGATACATGCTACATCATGGATGAACTTTGAAAACATTATGCTAAGTGAAAGAAGCCAGTCACAAAAGACCATGCATTGTATAAGTCCATTTATATGCAATATCCAGAATAGGCAAATTCAGAGACAGAAAGCTGATTAGTGGTTGCCTAAGACTGGGGAATAGTGGGGGGCTAAAGAGTGTGGGGTTTCTTTTTGGGTTGATGAAAATGTTCTAAAATTGATTGTAGTGATGGTATAACTCTCGGAATATATTAAAAACCATTGAATCATACACTTCAAATGTGTGAATTGTATGGTGGTGAATACATCTCAATAAAAATGTTCCCTCTCCACCCCACCCACATGTAAAAACATATTGCAATGGACTATACCAAAACAAGCAGCAGGCTTCTTTCCTGGGGCAAATACTCTACATGCCAGAACTGAACCAATCTCATTGCAACTGACATCTGGTTATAGCCAACCTCAGGGCTCCTACATACCAAACCGTCTAAGTGATGGGAAAGAAGTTCAGCTCTAGATTTCCCGGGATACCTAACCCAGATGAACCACTCTTATCCCCCAAACAGAGGTCCATTTCACAAATAATTGTCACCATCACTTTGACGATCACTGCTACCATTCCCACTCACCCTCTCAGACCCTCTCCCAGCCACCACCCTAGCTGCATCCAGACTACTAGCCCAGCCAGTATCCTGGCCACTGCTGCCAAGAGCAGCTCCCATTTATTGAGTAGCTGCTATGTTGTCTCTAATCATCACTGCGAACCTGCATACCAAGAGGTCTGGGATTTATCCTGAGTGCTATGTGAAGCTACTGAATGATTTTAAGCAGTATAATCATAAAGTCATATTTATTTATTCTGACTGTAGTGTGGAGAATAGAAGTGCGACTGGAGTTGGTGAGACCAGTTAGCAGGCTGTTCCAGTAATTCCAGGAGAGATAAGGGTGATGACGGTGAGGATGAAGAGCTGGTAGAATCTGAGAGATGTTTAGGAGGTGAAATTTATGGGACTTGATTTCAGATTGGACATGGGGAATAAGACAGCAGCTAGAGTCAAGATTCCCTCAGCACAGACAAGCTCAGCAGCCATGGGCAGCTGTTTCCCATTAATTATTAAGGTCTCTAAGTCTTGGTGCCTCTGGGGCTCCCAAGACATGATCACTCAAATCCCTATGAATAGAGTTCCCCAAAGATCCATAAGGCAGGCATTTCAGTGAGGAACTAAACTGATAGGACTAATTTGACCACTACAGAAATGGTGTCCTTGATCTTCTCTCACTTTAAGGGAAAATGAAGCAGCGTAGGCTCTTGAGGAGGCCCCATCTTTCCTCTACCAAATTTTTATCATTTCTACCTCTCCATCAGCACTTAAAAATCAACCAATAAATTGATTCCACAGATATTTAGTGGTTCTTCTATGTGCTAGATATAATATCACTATTTCAGGTTTAGGGATTCAGTGATGACTGACCTCCCTTTAGCAAATCATGTTCTTAGGAAAAGACCCAGAACTAATATTTACAAAGCACAAATGAGAGATGTCTTAATGTGATCTTCCTATAAGGGAAATTTGAATTAATATTTTCAAAAGTAATTCACAGATAAATACAAGTAAGACACAAAAATCACTAGAACATTCACTACCTGAAGATAGTCATTATAAACGTTTTGGTCTATGTCTTGCCAGACTTCTATGCTATTTTTTTCTTCTGTGTTTGTATTCTATTTTAACTGGAGAATTTACATTTTACTTGAGAAGAACAACTTAGGCTAAGGAATGACCTCACTATGGCTGCTATTTGGTGCAGAGAACTTTCCTCAAGCCTTCAAAAGTCACACATCTCAGGTTTACACATAGCTGGTTGCTTCTAAATAAGGCCCTGCTGGTCATCTGGCCATGGCTAAGTGTTCACATTCACCAGCTTCCTCTATGCAAGCCCTGCTTACCTTTGTCTTGAAGCATAAGAAAAGGTGACAGACACCTTCAAAGCCTGGGCAGGGGGCTGATCAGAGGGTGAGGTCTCCCAGAGTGCAGCTAGAATTGCCACATCTTTGCATGGCTCAAGCTTCTATCTAAATAGCAAAAAGCCCCTAGGCCTGGCGTGTCTGTGATGAAGAGACAAATGAAAATTTGTTAAGAGAGTGATGTCTCAGACTCTTCCTAAGGGAAACCTGATTAAAGGGATTGTTTCAAAGGGTCATTAATAGAAAAAGATTTCAGGCTCCCTAGGGAAGAGCTGCTTTTGAACCAAACTCTGTTTCAACACTAATATGCCTCACAAAATGTCAGCTGGAGTGAACCACACACCAAAGATCAAGTCTGTGTCCCAATGCCAGGGACACAGATGGACAACGCTGGTCACCTCCTTGACCGGTAGAACCATCTCGACCCACCCCAGGGGAGAGCTGGAGGGTTTGCCCATCCCTTAGGAGCTGAAACATGGTGCCGGGCAATCCAATCCTTCCCTCACATGCAGGGGAATGATATGCCTTATGTAGAATGTTCAGTTTCTTGCAAAGTAGAAAATTTCCTGATGTTGAGAGAGCTAAAGTCTCCCCTTTCACTGAAACCTAAAGGGTCTTCCCAATCTCACCTCTTTAGGAAGGTGCTGGTCCCAGTGCTGTGTTGTGACCTCCTCTTTCCTGGAGAACCAGAACGTGGGGCAGGTGTGGTCTTGGGCATCCCCAAGCTGACCATCCATCCTGCAGATGCCTGCAATCACAGCTGCCACCTTTCCTGGGGCAAATACTCCCCTCATGAAGAACTGGACCAGGGTCTCATTGCACCTGACATCTGGTCTTATCCAGCCTCAGGGCTCCCACATACCAACCCTTCTAGTGGTGGGAAGGAAGTTCAGCTCTGGACTTCCTGAGAGACCTAACCTGAATGAACCACTCTTATCCCCAAAACAGAGGTCCACTTCACAAATAATAATTATCATCACTTCGATGATCACTGCTGCCATTCCAGCCCACCATCTCAGCCCCCTCTCCCAGCCACCATCCTAGCTGCATCCTGACAACTAGCCCAGCCAATATCCTGGCTACCAATAGCAGCTCTCATTTATTGAGGACCTGCTATGTTGTCTCCAATCCTCATTGCAAATCTGCAGATTCACTGAGGAGGAACCCGTGGCTCCAAGATGTTACCACACTGCAGAGAAGAGGTAGAATTGGGCTTTCAGTCTAAGTCTTGAAGACTACAAAGCCAGTGCTGTTTCTACTACCCCCCTGCTGCCACCCTATTGTGGGTCAAGCCCTGGATGCAGACTGAGAAGGATAAGATGTAAATTTGCTGGCTATGTGACCTTGGACAAGTCACTTTACTCTCTTTGTGCTTTCATTTCATCTCTAAAATGAGTTTTATTTGCAGCAGAGAGATTCAGAACAGTGTCTGTGAGTATCTGTGGCTACATATTAGGAGGTAGGAATGAGGCTATCCTTTGTGCTTGGTCTCCAAGCCAAGGGCAGCCAGATGCTGGAGCTTCTGATGGGGACCTAGTCAGTTATGGCCAGGCTGGAGGACGCCTGTCCACCTCCTGCTGCCTCTCTGGGGTGCCACATTCTGTGGTCAGGAGGAGGGGTCCCTGGATGGCCCTTGGAATGTTCAATCTGCTGGGAGCCCTTTGGAGGGCTGATGGAATGATAAGGTAACAATAGCAGCCTGGGCTCTGTGGCTCCCTTCTTTCCCTCTAATGAGGTTCCTTCTATCCCACAGCCATGGAAAGCTCCCAAGTCCCCCACAGATGCCTCCTCGGCCCATCTGCCTGCCTTTCATCCTACACCACCCAGTTTCTCAACTCCTAATTGTGTTTCTAAGACCTCAATCCCCAGACCCTTGACCAACCATGCAGAAAACCCAGCTGGTTACAACACTGAAACATCTCAGCACCCTCTTGCTGCACACCTCCCCTGGCTTACCCAGGCAGTGCTGCCCAGCCCAGACAGGACAAAGCTCATAGCCTCAGGGGCTCAGCCCTGGAAGATCCAGGGCATGCAGTGGCCAGGGAGGAGGACCTACAGATGGGTAGAGACATTCACCAGCTAAGTTTCCAGGGAGACAGCACGGCATGAGGGCACAGAGTTGGTAGTCAAGCAGACTAGGCTTGGAATTCTGGCTCTGACCCTTCCTCGCCATGTGACCTTGGACAAGAGATTTAACCTTTCTGAGCCACACTTTCCTTGTGCGTAAAACAAAGATAATATCTACCTTGCAGGGTGGTTACAGGGATTAACAGAGATAATATATTTAAAGCACCTTGCTCAGTGCCTGACACATAGTTGGCACCCAATAAATGTGGTTTCCTTTTCCTCCCCCGCTCCCCCTACCCAGCCTCTGCCAACACCAGCAGGCAAACAATTTTGGCAGATCAATTCTCAGTTATTTGAGGGTCCAGAGCCCAGCCTCTGTACATTTTGTCCTTTAAACTGCACAGTTTGTGGACTATAGAGGTAGGAAAAGGGATGGAGGAAAATGAGGCAAGGTGGGAAGAAGGTGGGTGGGCAAAAGAAAGGTACAGAGGGGAGCCTCAGCATGAGACAGCACAGCTTATGTGCCTTAGGGTCTCAGAGCGCCCCACGATTCGTGCACAAGGAATGTGTTAAGAGCAGCTGGGCCCTGGATGGAGTGGGGGTAGGCTCCAGATTCAGAGGCTGGTTTCACATGGGTCCTTCCCACTAGCCTGTCTGGGCTAGAAGCAGGGAACATGATATTTACATACCTCTGCAGATGTGTCCCAACAGCCTGCTTGCCCTACCATGGTGGAGGAGGAATAATCGCACCAAGGCCGAGCTCCCTCCTCCTCCCCCTTGGAGAGCCAGATGACCTCAGAGGTTCTGTGCTCCAAATGAAGTGGGGAGGTATGTGTATGTGCGTGTGTGTGTATGTGCATCCGCATGCTCGCACACGCAGCTCCAGCCCCTAGCAGAGGAGGCTGCAGGCCTGGGTTCAGAGGGATGCAACATCTGGCCAGCTGTGAGCCTGAGCCAGATGTGCACTGGCCAGATGGAGGGCAAGCTCCCCTGGGTGGGGGCTGCACAGGAGGAAGTCATAACCTTATTGTGCGGCCTAATCCTGAACATATTACTCTGGAATATGTGCACTATCAACAACATTGCCATAAAAAAAAAAAAAAAAAAAAAAGGCCCCTACAAAGAGAGAAAAAGAAAGTACAAGGCCCTGAGAGTTTTCAGTGGGCCTCTAATGCACTTTCTGGGGTAGGGGGTGAGCTGGGGAGGGAGTCTGGGCTAGCACTTAACCCTGGGCCCTAGCAGACCACATGCTTGTGAGGAGTGGGGGGTTGAGCTGGGAGGCGGGTCTCCTGCCCTGCAGAGAGAGCTACTGAAAGCTCAAAGCCATGGACACAGCCAAAAAGAGCCTCTGTGACTGAGGTTTAAGGGTTAGTGGATCTGGAGGAAAGGGGCTCCCGACTCTGGGAAGGGCTGGAATAAGTAAGCCAGAGAACAGCTCTAGGTCTCTTTCCTCTGCCTTCATGAAACCAGGTATTCTGGATGCTTCCAGCAGGGAAAGCACTAGAATATCTGTTTACTCCTCCTCTCTCTACTGTCTCCACTCCCATCTTCAATCCACTCCCACCCTGTGCCCCTCACCTCCATCCTGACAAGCCACAAGATGCAGAGCAAGGATACCAGGGCTGGGCTGCCCTACTACCTGGGGGCATTTGGCTAGGGCCCAGCCAGTTTTTTCTGGACACTGACAAGGTAGGGTGGTCAAAGTAGGCTTCCTGGAGGATATGAGGCTTCAAAAAATAAGAGGGATTTGGCAGATAATAAGAAAAGGAAAGGACATATTCTGTTCAGCCTAGGAAGGCCCCTGGTCCCTAAGAAGCTGAGGTAGAAAGGGAGAAACAGAGAAAGGAAAAATGAAAGAGAAAAGTCACGTGGGAACCAGAAGCATGTCAGAGCCCGTGTGGTCCAAGCCCTTCAACTGACAATAGGGAGAAAGAGAAGAAAGAAGAAAAGGTGTATACAGCAGGAGGCAGCTGTGGAAGGGATCCCCAACAATGTGTTTACAGGCACTTGGGGACCCCCACCCCCACCCCAGTTTCTCTGCACAGGAAACCCAAAGAAAGCCAGAAAGTGCTGGCCGGAGTTGAGGGCAGGTAGCCTGCTCACAAAAAGGGAAGAGGCCGTGGCTGGAAGCTGATGCAGAATGCGAGCCAGAGAGGGGCAGGAGCCGCACACAGCAAATGCGGGCTAGGCTGGTGGTTCTCTCCCCCTGCCTCCTGCATGTTCATGGCAAGCACAACTGCTTCTCATTAGCAAAAGTGACTGTGGAGGAGAAATCCAGCCCAGTCCAGGTCACGGTCACAGCCCTGAGCAGCCAGCCTCAGCCGAGCTGGAGAGGAGCAGGCTGGGGCCCCAGGAGACCTGAAGCTGCTATCCAGCTCTGGGGTCCACCTATAGTGGGCAGTGATAAAGGGAAGAATTCAAATGGCTGGAGGAACAGGGAGGGAGGAATTATGACAGTACCCTCCTTCTGGCCATCTTGCCTGTTGTCCCCTCCTAATTCATCTATCACATCATGGCCAGATCCGACCCCACCAATGTCCTGTTTAGGAAGTGGCAATGGCTTCTCCACTACTTAACCAAGACAAACTCTGAGCCCAAATTTGAAGGCTCTGTGTGATTTAGCAACCCTGGACATCATCAGTTCTCATTCCCATGGTTCTCTAAACCAGCCCTCCCCTAGCTATGCTCCGCAAATGTCCCTACCCATATCCTGCCAAATCCCTGTGCATCTTTGCTCAAGCAGTTTTCTTAACCTAAAATGCCTTTTGTCTCTACCAATCATTATTATTCCCCTTTTACATTTCACTCACCTGTAAAATTGGAATAGTAATAATGCTTACCTCATAGGGGTTTTGTAAAAACCCTAAAATTAGAAAATAAAATTTTAAAGTGCTTAGAACAGAGTCTGGCACACACCAAACATTACCAATTAGTATTGTTATTACTGTTCTAGTCATTGCCCTCCTGGTCCGAGCCCAGATTCTACCTTCTGCCCACCCATGACTACCGTCGCCCTTCTTCTTGCATTTACCAGCTCAACTCACTTCTGTTCATACAATATTTGCCTGGCACCCTGCGCTATGCTAGGCACCCTGCTAAGCAGCAGGGAGGAAATGGGGAATAAGTCAGTATGTCCTGCCCTCAAGGAGCTTACAGTCTGGAGGGAGTCCAACAGTGAAGGCAGTTGCAAGGGGGTGCACAAGCGTTAGGCTTAGAGAACACACACTGAGTGAGCGCCATGGGGGCATGGAGGGCAGGGCAGCACTGAGAGGAGGGGCAGAGAAGGCTTCTCAGAGGAGGTGATGGCAAGTGGGGACCTAGAAGCTGACTAGGAGTTAGCAGGGTGGAGTTGGGGAGAGTGCTGCAAAGAGAAGGAAGAGCATGGGCGGAGGCCCAGAGGGGAGGGGAGGGGGTAGATTTGGAAGCTGCACTGAGCTCAGGAAGGCTGACCTGAGGAGCAATGGTGAAGGCTGAGGCAAGGGCCAGACCCGGAAAGGCTGTGTCAGCTGGGCTGGGATGCTGGCGCAGTGGGGGATCACGGGAGGAGCTGCAGCGCTCACTTCAACCCTTAATACATGCACCTTGGACCGTTATTGTTTTGTGTCTGTCAGACTCGTCTCTCAGGAGATTATAACCCTGTGCCTCTTCATATCCCTTCCTTCAATGAGCAGAATATAAATAAGTAGGTGTCTAGTTGACGCTCTTGAGGGCAGACCACAGACTGTGCTGTGCATAGAGCAGGAGCTCGGTGCACGTCTGATGAGTTGAGGGAGGAGAAGAGGAAGGAGAAAAAGTGAGAAGGGCCATGAAAGATAACAGGAGTGCTCTGCACTTCAGAGAGGGGACAGGGGTCCACATCCAGCCTGGGAGAAGCTACTGAGACCTCCTCACACTCAGGTTCTTCCTCTGGGAGGTGAGAATCTGGCCACCTGTCTAGCTGCCTGCCACACATGAGTGTGCGGGTGACAGCCCTGCAGAGGTGAGCTGTTCCTAAAGGAGAAAGCAGATGCTGAGCCAGGAGGAGGGCAGGACTCACTGGGGGGCTGGCCCTGGAGGCTAATGAAGGGAACCCAAAGCCGGGAGAAAAAGAAAAATGTGTGCCTCTTGGCAACTCCCCCACTTCAGGCACTGGCGCCCCCCTGTCCGTGTCTCTCTCTAGTTTGTGGGAATCACTGCCAACAATTGGTGGTGCCCAGTCCATTTTCCCCAACACACTGCATAATATGGGTACCTGAAGAGGCAGGTTAGGAGGCTCCAGGCCACCCCTGTCCTGGCCAGTTAGCACCTCACAGGAAACCTTCCCTGACCCCAACTCACAGACTCTCCCGTCTCTGATTTTTTGCACTTCCTGGCAGCACCATTTATGAAGTACGTGGCATTGACTTCCTGTTAATGGCTCTCAGACCTCAGGCAGACGCTCCCAGCCTCAAGACTCTAAGCTCCTTAAGGGGAGGATCAGGCTGTGGCCTCTCCAGCATCTTCCATGGTCCCCATACAGGCTTAGCAAAGACTTTAGGTTGTTGGCTCCTGCTCTTTCCTCCCTGAAGGGGTGAAGAGGACATGACAGTCTGGATGAGCCAGAGTTGGGTCAGGGATGGAGAGGGGAGGAGAATGACCTCTCCTGACATACACCAACTCAGATTCACCAGGCAAGGGCCGTAGCCAAGAGCAGTGGCCATGTGGCTGTCAGATGGCAAGGCTGAAGCAGCTGGGCAGCAAGTGCCGCAATCCCAATAGGCAGGAGGATGTGGAAGTTCCAAAAGGCCAGGCAGGGAGGCTGACAGCTGCCCAGCATGGAACATAAGTGTACTGCAGGTACTAGTGCCTGACAAAGGGCCTGAGGCAAGGACTCCCCCCAGGCAGCTGCCTTCAACCCCTCCCCAGCTTCATGGTACAGCAAGAGTACCCAGAGAAGCAAAGCTGAGAAACAGGCTACCATCTGGAGAAGATAACAGGGCCTGGAAGTCAGTGTCACCAAGCGGCCTTCTCCCTGAGGCAGTCAGGGCAGGCCTCATCAGCACTTTGAAATGAACATCTGGCTAGTCCCACAAGTAGAACCAGATGTGAGAAAATGACATCCTGGCATTGGCTAGTAGGCAAGTCCATGGTCCATCCTCAACCCCCTCAGCTGGCAGGGCCTTTCAAGGTCTTTCTGTCCATGTCCCTTCCTGCAAACCTCTGTCGGTCACATAGCCCAGGCTGCAGGACCCTTGTGGCTTGCTACATAGTTTCTCATGTCTGGCTTTGGTCCACTCCAGAATCGGTGTGTTTTCTTGTTCAGTGGAGATGGGAAATAGCTTGATCATCATCCCTCAGTCAAAAATCTGTGTGTGTATGTGTGTGTATTTGTATGTATGTGCACATTCACATAAAGAATCCTGAAAACAAGAGGCCAAGTCAGATCCCTGGCCCTAAAAGGGGCATTGGAGGGGATGCAGCACCACCCCCTGGCTCTACAGGTAAGGCAGCCAAGGAGAGGAGAGATCTGCAGGGGCAGGTACAAAGTCTGTGGTAGCTCTAGCAGACCTAAATTTCAGGCATCGGGAGTGCAGAGTTCTCCCCACACTGCCACCTTTCCCCCATTCCAATCCACCCCCAAAACCATGCAGGTCCAATCTCTGCCTTGACATGCAGAGTGAAGAGAGCTTCTTTCTTGGGGTCAAGGCACTCACTGTCGACAGCTGCAGGTGGTGATGTGTAGGCGTCAAAGTGAGGAAGAGCAATTGAAAGAGGGCAAGTCCTCTTCCAGGTTGGCACTGGAGTAAGCAGGGTAAATAAAAACTTGAAAAAAGAAGCCAAGAGGGATTTGGAAGTGGGTAGGTGACAGAAGAGAAGCCCCAAACACTAGTCTCTGAGTGATGTAGCCTGGGGGAGTGGCCTGCGGGAGGAGGGTTTCTTTGCTCACCCAAGGGAGAGCCCCCCACTTCCTATGGGCACTTGAGCCATCATCACTGCGTTCCTCAAGGGCCAGGCCTTCTGGATTCTCAGACTGGTGGCTCCTGGATCCCAGAACCAGTGACTTCCCTGGACTCGCAGGCTAGGAATGTAAGGCACCTCCTGGAAGTTTCCTGGGACAAGGACTTCAAATGTAAGCTTTCCAAAGCTTAGTTTAATTCATCTTACAAAGCAGTGCAAGGCCTGTCTCCAACTTTGCCCAGCTGTAGTCTCTCAGCCTGTAAGACCACCAGAGTGGGAAAGGAAAGAACCAGCATCATTAAGCACCATCAAGTGGCCACCTTGCTCTCAAGTTGCCCCTACAGGAGCTACGGGGTGAGACTTGGGGATCTAGTCTGGTTTTCCTAGGAAGGGGCTGCTGTATAGGGGCTAGGGCCAACAAGAATGAAAAGATTGCAGAGCTTTTTCAAGCACCAATAATTTTCTGAATTTGAAACCTCTCTTTTCCAAACTTTGCAGAGCACACACTGTACAGTCCCCTTCATTAAGGATTAATTACTAGCCAAGTTTGAAATCTTTGGAGTTGTTTGGGAGTTATTTGAGCTAAAAAGGAAAACAACATTGTTATTTCTTTTAAATGGAAAAAGGATAATTTTTTTGTGGGTGCTTGCAATGCTCACAAACATCTAAAGGAGTTTTTTGCTCTATCTTTCCAAAAGCCATTGCTCTAGGACAGGACCAAATATGGAAAAAATGACAAAAAAAAAAAATAAAAATAAAATAAAAATCCCCAAACTATGAACTTTTTAGAAAGTTACAAATAGCTGAAATAGAAGGATGTAATAGAAATGGCCAGTGCCCTTGCTTAGCACAACTTGCCACAATTTCCTGCTACCTCTGCCCACCACTCATGTCTGTGATACACTCCGGCATCTCTCAAGAGACTTTCCCTTCTAATCATCCAAGAACCAGCAGCCGAGCACAGAACTGAGTGCTGAGGAAACCTCAGCACTGGATTAACATGCTCATTTCATAGATAAGGAAACGGCCCGTCAATGGCAGATGTGACTTGCACTAGGACGACAAGCTTTGGCACAACAAGATCTCCAGTCTGGCTTTTACCTGGCTGTCACTTCCATCCCCAGAAATGCTACAAGGCAGACCAGGGCAGGGTCTCTGGGCTTCTCCAGGAAGCCAGGACGAGTAGCCTTGTGTGGCTGTGCTTTGGCGTGCTCATCACTTAGAATAAGATGGGCATCGTAGAGAAGGTGTGGGCTTGGAGACAGAGAAAAAGACTTCTTCCCTGTGTTGGAAGGTGAGGGCAATTGGCTTCCATCAGAGAGCACACTCACTGTGCTCGCCTACACCCAAGGTAGCCCTGGGATACCCCTTAGACAGCTGGCATTGTGGAAAAGGGGAGTAGGGGTTGGTCATGATGCACCCCTGTTCCTGGTCCCAGGCTCTGATGCACATAGTTGTCAAATCAGCTATCTCCTCCACAATGTCCCTATAACCAAGGTCCAAGCCAAGATTCCTGGGATGTCATACCCCAGATCGATTTCCCCTACATGAGATAGAAGGAGGGGACTGGAGTTTTCTTTTCCAGAGCTGAGGTTGGAATTCTGCTTTGACATGAGGGGTCTGTCCTAGGTATGGTCAGAACGGTAACATAACATTGTGGTTAAAATTATGGTATCAGACTTCCGGGTTTGAATCCTAACTCTATCACTTACTAGCTGTGTGACCTGAAAGTTACTTAACTTCTCTGTGACTCAGTTTCCTCATCTGTAAATGGAAATAATACTAGCATCTACCTCCTCTGATTCACAGTAAGTGCTATGTAAGTTGTAGCAATTAGCACTGTTATTTGCTAAATATTGGCAACTAATGGAAGAAAGAATAAGCAAGTAGATACATAAGAGCACAGAACCTACTCCCTAAATTGGACAGAACCTCCCAACACCAGTTCAGGGGGGCAAGTTAATCCCTACGGCTCTCCGGCACATGTCAGCATTGTTGGGAATGCAGGAAGAGAGGCCAGCAAGTCCGAGACCCAGAGACCTGTGTGTTCCTAGCTTCCTGCCACCTCCTCCATGAACCCTGAAAAAGTTGCCAGGCTCGTCTGGGTCTTGGTGTCTCCATTAGTAATATGAAGATAATAGAACCCTTTGCTGTCTGTCAAGTTCTTTGAGAGGCTCAGATGAAAGGCACCAGCAGCTGAGTGAGATGCTGCTATTATAGATAATGAGAGAACCAACACGCTCGTAAGCTGCTGCCCGACTCTGACTCAGGCTGTTTACGGTTCCAGGCTTTGGTAGAGGGAGATTGCGGGGTTGGGGGGTTGAGTGGGTTTGTGGATGGGGGAGAAGGGGAAGCCCTAGTTGGTGCCCTCGTCTACCCTGCTACCCCACGTGAGTGCATCCACCATGACCTAGGTATCTGCAGGGCTTCCTCTCCCTGGCTTGAGCCCCTACTGCCCTGTCTCCCTGAGAATTTCATCCCCTCACTCCCATGCCTGCCCCTTCTCCTTCCCTCCTGCCAGGACTCAGGCTCCAGCTGTGTGTGTGACACATCACTCCAGAGGACAATCAAGCCTGTTTAGAAACATGTGGAAGCCATGGTCTTAGGCTGCTGCAGCCAGAAGAATAAAACATTCCCCAAGGCCAAGCCCTCCCTCTCCCACCAGCCCAGGGACAGCAACCCAGAAGGACTGATCAGCATGGGGCTGGACTCCTTCTGTGACCTCCACATCTGGTCAGATGCTGCAAGTCCCTCCCTTCCCCTGGGGATCTTCTAATGGGAGGCTGACCAGGGAAGGGAGGTTTTCACAAGCATGCCCCACTCCAAAAGGCCCTGCTGGGCCATTCCTGCTGTGTATCACCAGTCCAGTTTCTGGACTGTGGTTTGCCCCTGTCCTCTCCGAGAACTGGAGGTGGAGGGGGTTGGCATAGCAAAGGGCAGCTGATGTCAGGCCATCTGCAGCCCCCAAAACAGAGCTCTTTCTTTGGCAGCTTAGTCCAATTCCAGCAAGCCTCTGTCCTGACCTTGGCACTGGCCTAGGGACATGAAAACTTACCCAGCCTAGATCCCAGTATGACATGGGGGCCAAGGCAATCTCAAGCAAACGTCCTTTGGCCTCCCAAAGTGTCTACTCTCCACTGAGGCTTTTGCTTTCCTGAACAGTCCCAAGAGCAATAGTCACTGAGGGGATGGATGGCCAGATGGAGGAGGCACTGCACAAGGGCCACCTGCTTGCCTCTTTCAACCTATCTGTCTCTCTGGCCCCAAGAACTAGCCCTGGATCCCCAAGCATCCTTTCCCCCTCTCCACTCTCCCTCAAGCTCCCCCTGCTCCCAAGTCCAACCGCCGATAGTCCTCCTTCCACCAATGCTGCTAAGCCCCTATGGCAGATCACGTGGCAGACACTGAGTGCCAGAATTGGGAAGAGCTAAAGTAAGCAGAGAGGGAGGAAAGCTCTGCTGGAGAAGGGGGAGGGAGAAAATCGAACCTCCAAAGGGGGAAGGGCTGGCCAGAAACTAGCAGGGCCGAAAACGGTCAGGACCGACCGGATGCACTTGGAAAAGACTGCGGAGAGCATTCTAGGCAGGGGTAACAGGACAAGCAAGGAGTGGAGGAGGCAAATAGCTCGGCACCTCAAGAAGCATCAGCTCCTACAGGGCATTGGAGGCTGTGGGGAATGAAGAGTGACCCCAGATTGTGCTCTGGGAATCCTGAGCAGTGAAGGAAGCACATGGACTCAGGCTGGGAATGCGGGTGTAGTCAGGGCAGTCAGCTCAGACTGTCTTCATAGGAACTCCCTGAAGTTGAAAGATAGGGCTTCTTCTTCAGAAGTCAAAACGACCTTACAGAGCTCGGCTCCTTCGTCCTTCCCAAGCCCTGGAAGGCAGGGAGGAACTGAAAGGAAACACTGTCATCACTATTTAATAGAGAGGGAAACTGAGGCTCATTAGTGCTTAGTCATCTGCCCAAGGTCTTAGAGAAAGTCAGTAACCAAGCCAGTGGAATATTCTAGATGCCCAAGCATGAAGGGGTCCCTTCAAGAGGTCACCTACTCCGCCTCCTGCCCCAGGCAGTCTGGATCCCAACAAATGGGGCTTCTGACTATGCCTAACCATGTCAGGAAGCTTTTTTTTTTTTTTTTTTTTTTTGCAAGTAGTGCCAAATATTTGTTGAAATCAAATCTACCCTCAGTCCCTCCTGCTGCAGTTTAAACATACAACTTGTCTGGTTCATAGGCAAGATGGAGTCATATAAAAGCCCTCTGTAGACTTCGATGTCATTTCTGAGCTCCCCTCATATTTCCCGTCTCCAGGTTCAATCTCAACAGTTTCTTTCTCCCTAGACCCAAGCCTCCCATGCTGATACTGCAAACATGCCAGGTGCTCCATAACTATCAATGAGTGAGTGTGTGGTGAACAGACGAACAAACAAACAAATGGTTTCCAGACAAGCACAACACTTTGACCTCCATGAAGTAGATCTCAGGTAGAAGTCCTCTGACATCCCTAAATTCACTTAACAACCTGACATGATATATGTGTAGTCACTGTTCAGGGTGGTCCAGAGATATTCTTAGGCCTTATTTTTACTTTAAAAACATGGGTATCTTCCTACTTTATCTAGCCTTACACACATGCATATGTATGTGTATTCACATGTACAAATAATTTATAGGCACCAGCCCCTGTGGGAAAGCCCATTCCCATCTCAACCAGGTTGGCATCTCTGCTGGGGTCTTTTAATAAAGCGGGTTACTTCTGCAGACAGCTAGGACTTATCTCCCTGAAATTCCTCCTTATCTTCACCCCTATGGTCCTTGTGTAGGGAAAGAACTGAGCCCTATCCATATAGGTATCACCTGTGCTTGCCATGTGCCAGGCATTGTGCCAAACTCCTGATATGCATTTTCTTATTTGGTCCTCACAAACACCCTGTAGGTTACAGAGGAGGAAACTGAGACTCAGAGAGGTGAAGTCTGGCTAGTAAATAACAGAGGCAGTCTTGGACCCTGGTCTGCCCGATTCTAGAGCCTTACCTGCTCTGCTGTCCTGCCTTGCCCTAGGCCTGGTAGCCATGAATGTCCCACTGCTCCCTGCCCCAGCATGCAGAACCACATCTAGGTAAGAACACTCAATCACAACAGGGGGGTTGGTCACATCTAGCAACTTGTCTTTGTTCAAACTGGTTCCTTTTCTGGTTGTTTCCTTTTCTCCTAATCTCAGAGTGAAGACCTATTATTTCCAAGCCAGGAAAAAAGAACAAGGGGAAAAAAAGGGAGCTCTGTTCCAGGAACTGTAACATCTCTCTCTGCACTGCCCAGTTTCTCACTTCTCTGACTCTTGGACAAGACCAGCCATGCCTGGTCCCCAAATTTGGCAGGACCATTGGTCACAAAGCCTTTTTAGGGTCTTCTCTTCATATATCTTCAGGCCAGAGCTGGGGTTGGAGAACAAGGAAGGAAGGGAAGAAAAGCAGGTCAAGGAAAGCACCGGAAAATGATAATGAGTTCTAGTTCTCCGCCTGGCTTCCCAGTGTGTACCCTGCTCTCTTGGGGCTTTATGTATCTCCTTTCTGGCTTACGGAAGAAGCTCCAGAGAGAATGTGTGGTTAGTCACACACAGAAACACAGATGTACACACATACATACACTTACACGCACACATGGGTGCCCATACTGGAATCACTGCTGTCATAAACACACAGCCCAGCCCAGTCTAATTCGCAGAGGCACCGGGAGCCTCAAGAGACACAAAACCCCCTGGAGCTAAGACATATAATCATGAGCACATGTACTCACAATCACATGTTTCCAAATATTGCCATAAACATGCCCTTTCTCCTAGGCACAAATATTGTCACATGCACGCTCAGGGAGTGCATATCAGGTCTCTGGGCACAGGCATTTGTGGACAGGCCCAAAGAACAAAGTATGCTGGAGTTAGACCCCTGAATCAGAATGCTCTCCAAAGCTCACGAGGCCTCTACTTCTCAGCCCCTTGCTCCACCCAGTCTTTGAAGTTAATGAATTGGTTGGGTCCCATCAGTCCAGGGATGGGGGAGGGCCTTTCTCAACTCTCCCCATGGCCCCTGCCCCAAAGCATCGCCTGTCTAGCCCTGAGCCAATAGAAGCCAAGCTTGTGCCAGGAGGGATGGTTTGTGTCTAACTGTCAGGAGACGCCACTGTGTCTCCCTGAGAGAGAGTGGAGTTTCTGGCCTCAGGCCATCAGGAGCCTCTAACCTGGGGCTGGCATCCAGCCTCCCAGCTGAAGGGGGGAAACAAAGGTGCCTTGATGTAAGGGCACAGGATTGTTGGTGGCAGTAGACACGTCAGCACTGCCCCAGGACAGGAACCCTGCCACCACCCTGTTAACTCCCTCATCGTCAGGCTGGCCTCCAGCTCCCCACCTGGCTCCATGATAGCAACCTCCCCCCAGCCCTGGGCACAAGTTGCCACATGCTCCCTTCTAAGACCTCCAAGATCCTGCATGAGTGGTCCAGTGGGGAACTAGGTGGGAGAGAGGGGAGGAGCCAGAAAGCTCACTGTGTTCCAGGGTGGATTACAGGACAGCACCCCAGAGGGACACCCCAACACCCTCAACGTGAGTTTGCTCAAACCAAAGGCACAGGTTTTCCATGAAGGCAAGCAGCTGCTCAGAGGAGAAAGCAGCCCATATCAGCACAACTGCCAGCAGCTGGTGGCATGGCACACCCCAGCCCCAAACCAGCCCGAAAAAGAGAGTGGCACAGTCCTCCCAGACAGTGATGGCAGCAGCAGCTCCAAGTTCTCGGTAGGCTACGGCTTTCATGCCACCCTCACCAGTGTTGCTGATGCCCCCATGGGTAATCAGAGACTGAACATTCAACCACTCAGGCCCCCAGACAGAAGGACTCTGCCACTTCTGCTGATGAACCCTAGCCCTCCTGGAGGTCTGCCCGGCAGCAGCAAAGCAAGGAGCTCTGCTTTCTGCCCAGATATGGCTCCTTCCCAGCCCAGCAGAGCCCCTCACCCCCGACATGGTCAGTGCTGAGCGGAAGAGCTGTGAGGAGAGCTCATTGGTATGGCTACTGCCAGGGTCAGGAGGGGAGTCTGAGGTAAAGCCAGCAGAGGGGCGGATGTGCGGACCAAGGCCTTTGCGGAGAAGAGGTGTGCTAGCCACGGGGGGAGAGGAGAGAGTGGGCAAGCCCCTCCTAGTATTCTGTCATTTCATTTCCTTTCTAGGACTTTTCACAATTTGTGATCACGTTTTTTTCATATGTGTTTACTTATTGTTTCCTCCACTAGGCTATAAGCTCCATGAGTTTAGAGACCATGTCTGTCTTATTTACTGTTGTATCCCCAGTGTCAGCATGGTGCTTGGTACATAGAGGGACTCTGATATTTATTGAATGAATGAAATGTTCTGTCCGCAGAACCTTTGTGCACTGCACTCTATCACCCCAGAAACGTAGGACCAATGTCCCTAAACACCCAGAGAATCAGATCAGTAATGGCAGGAAGTTCCTTAAGGAAGGCCCACTGGCTTTCCCATCCACACCCCATAAATCTATCTGGAGTACCTATTATGTGACAGGTACTGGGCTGGGAACTGAGGAGACTTCCATGAAACAAAAACAAACAAACGAACAAACTGGCTCCTTCTCTCAAGGAGATACCACTTTGATGAGGAAGGCATATCAGGAAACAAATAACTACAACCTAGCCTGACAAGTGCCACCAGAGAGGTAAGAACAGAGGACCTACCCTAGTCTTAGGGAGCTGGGAAGGTTTCCCAGACTAGTGACACTTAAGATGACCTCTAAGGAGTGTCTGAATTAGCCAGCAAAGGTGGGGGCGGGGCACGGGGAAGGGGAAAGAAAAGAGGATTTCATGAAAAGGGATGAGTATATATAAGAGTCTAGAAATGAGAGAGTATGTGGCTTAAACAAGGAGAGAAGGGAAGTTGAGAGCGGCTAGCAGTGGTGAGGAACTGCTGAGAGAGGGGCTGGAAACATAGGCAGGAGGGCCTGGAGGGCCTGGAAAAGTACAGGAGCTGCTCGAGGGCTGTAAGTAGAAAAGCAAAGGCATCTGAGCTTGTGATTTAGAAAACTCCCTAAGTGCTGTACTTAGAAAAGGAAGCCAAGAGCACACTTGCTCAGGCAGAAGGCAAGTGGCCCTTCCTCCACGCCATTGGATAGGAAGGAGAATATGGAAGCTGCTCCAAAAGAGGCCTGGGAGGAGAGAGGGATTGTGCAGGGTCCCTAGCCTTCCCTAGTGGCTCCTGCTCAATAGATACTTGCTTGTCCCTTGCCCTGAGAGATAACACCCAGGGGATTGCAGGAGACCTGCGATGCCAGTCTCTTGCAATTCCCTGTGGGAGGGGTCTCCACACTGCATGGCCACAGGGGTACTGTCAACAGGAGTGCCTGAAGAGGAAGAGGAGCCAAAGGGCAATGCTGGGGCCCAAGATCACGGGATTTATAAAAGCTATTTAGAGTCAACCTCATCCCTAGATTCCAAGCACTTTCATTGCAGGGACTATTACCACTGATCTCTTATATCCTGCTCAGCGCTGAGCACAAGGTAAGATGCCCAAGAAGTATTCCTCCTGGGCAGAGGAATCGGAAACCCATTCAGACACTCTGGGGATGCATATACCCCCTGCCTCCCAGGAGAGTCTCCCTATTGAAGCACAGGTCTCCTTCCTCTCCTTCCACATCCTGCAGCCCAATGAAGGCCACAGGTGGCCAAATGTACCCTCCCACCAGGTCAGACAGCCGATGTTGATGAAGATGCTGCTGCCATGCACGAGGTGGGCCCAGAAGAAGGCAGTTGTTGACCAGGTAGGAGGAGAAACAGAGACTATTATAAGGAGAGGCTGGTACCTCAAGGCCCCTCAGAAGCAAGGTCTCATCAGAGATGCAGAAGGCCCGCGCACCACCTATCATGTAGCTTTGGAAATTCTTTGCACCCTGGGCCTTGATTTTCTTACCTATCAAAGGAGGATAGGACTACACGATTACTCACTCTTGGGAAAAATAGGAAAATGTCAGGGCCCCTCGGATGTTCAGAATCTTGCCGAGCATTTGCTGTAAATATCCTCAGGTGTTCCTTGTTACTACCTAATGTAAACTGTGTATGAGCACTCAGGTGTCCAGGGCTGTGGACTTAAGTATAAAAGACTAACAGCTCTGATCCACAGTGCTTCTCAGAACACTCAGAGAAGCCACTAGGACAGTTGCTCCTAGATCTGAATAAAACCCATTCATTTTTCTATACCCACGGCTCCCAGAACCTCTTTTCTTCTATTACCTAGCTCAGTGACCTGCGTGTAGAGGGTTTGTAACCCAGTCTATGCAACAGACTCGAGGGGTCTGTAAGCCCTACCTTTACACTCAAGTCCCTTCTACTCCTTGGGGGCGGGCAGGGAAGGGTGGGAGCTGTGTTGACCCCCAAGGCCTCAGAGGGAAATCACTTCCTCTCTCCTAGTAGGCACTGGCCGCCTGAGGGCAAGCATTCACACTCTCCGATAGTCCCATCCCAATGGAATACAAAGGTTGGGTCCAGAATCACCACTGTCTGTCAGATGACCTAAGAAGATGTTAAAAGGGAGGATGAGGAGGCAAGAAGCTGGAAGTAGCTGTTGAACCAGAATACAAAAAGAAGGGGACGCCGTGGGGGTGGGCCCTGAGCTCAGAGGGCCTAGGTGTGGGTAGAACAGGAAGTCTGGGGCCTGGAGCCCCAAGAAGGCCTAGTTCAGGAGCAGTCCAAGATTTGAACAACCTCCCCACAGTGCAGAGGCCTGCAGAACTAGAATTCTGTCTGATTTTGTAAGCCAGCCTTGGGAGTGGTCTTTACCCCAGTGATATGAGGGGAGGAACCTGGCAGAGCCTTGCCAAAGGCTGGAGAGACTGCAGCTGCTTCCCACTGAGACCTGCACGGGCCTGGAAGGAGGAAAGAGGGCTGGGGAGGGCAGGAGGGGTAGCTCTTGAGCTGGAGCATCAGTCAGCCATGCACCCTGGGAGGTCTTCACCCAACTCACATTCAGCTGCCCCTGTCAGGTGGTATTGAGGACACCACTTTGATGAGCAACATGGTAAATTCTCTATAGGCTGCACAGGACTCAGATGACAAACCCACCAGCAGCCTGCTCCATCCCTCCCACTGGGCAGCAGAGGCAGCAGCTGACCCTCATGGGGAGGGGAGCAGGAGGCCTCTAAAAGCAGCTGGAGCCCAGTTAGGCTGTCCTCCCAGTCTCAGCTCAGGAGGAGGGGCTCCCTTCCAGAGGCCAGAGCAGGACCTAACACACAGCCTGTCCTGCCACCTGGTGGACAGATTAGGGAGGTGCTTGAGAGACCACTCAAGCAGGTAATGCCATGCCACCTGTTGGAAAGCGGACCAGAGGGTTCTGGAGCCCACAATCTGCCTCAGAGTGACCCCCTGGGCTCACTCAACCCCTTGGCAGCCTGCTGTCCTAGCTAGAGTGTAAAGCATCTCTGTTCTAGGACATGACCCTAGTCCTTAAGGACTCAATCATTTGGGGGAGGCAAAGCTCATTTACATGAAATATTAGATGATACAATTGCACATGTTAAGTCATTTAATTCAGTTCACTCACCCATCCAACCACCCACTCATCCATCCAACCAAATTCTTAGAAACACTATATGTAAGGTACTTTGGAGATTATGAAGGGGAATGATTTTCAAGACTTGATTCCAGCTCTCAGGGAGCTAAAGGTCTAATATCCTTACCTGAGTAACACTTTAATCTCAATATCAGTCTCTCTCTGGCTTTACTCTTTACCAAAGACTTTCACATATACCATCCTCTCTTAATCTGTACAAAACCTGGAGAGGTACGTATTATTACTCGTACCTCACACATGAAAACATTCTTACTCCAAGAAGTTAAATGACTTGTCTAAAGTCTCCTGGCTGCTAAGTGGCAGAGCCTAAATACAAACTCAGTACTTCTCACTCATTAAGCAAACATTCCTCCAGTGCCTGATGATTATACTTATATCAGGTGCTGCAGCAACAAAAATGCGTGAGAAATGATGCTGCCCCAAGGGGCCCTTGCAGACTGCTAAGTGACAAACAAGAATACCAGTAATTACACACAGGATACTGGGCAGTGCTAGCACAGATTTTATACAAAACTCTCTCTACAGCATGAGAAAGAACAGCTACAATTTTAATAATGATAGTAATAGCTAAGATTTATTGGGTGTTTACTATATGCGAGGCACTATGCTAAGTGCTTATGTAAACTAAGTAACTTAAGTCCCTACGAGGTAGGGGGTATTAACCCTATTTTGCAAGTGATGAAACTGAAACAGAGAGAGGTTAAATAACTGGCAGGGCCAAGGTGCAAATCAGGTGGTCCAACTCAGAACCTGCACCCTTGACCGCTGTTCTATTGCCCAAAGGGAATGGCAAATGCTTAGCACATGCTCTAAGCTATAAAGGTACTTGGAGGGGGATATTGCTGGACTGACCTGGCTAGAGGGAGGGGAAATAGCTGGTAGAGAGGCTCAGAGGCCGTGCCATATTCATCTGACTCTGGCAGTAGGGCCGATCCTTCTGCAGTGCTGGAAAAGGACCATTCTAATTTAACCCTCCAAGATTAGGGCCAACTTATCTGGCTTGTAACAATCTGTTAGGATTCTGACACGGAGCTTCCTACAGCTTTTCTAAAGCAAGTTCAAGATTTGGCAGAAGGAAGTAAGGAGTAACAGCTATCTTGAAATTTCTGTAGGGCTGTTATCTGGAATAAGGACTAAATTTATTCTGTGTAGCTCAAAGGGACAAACATAAGACCAACAGGTGGAAGTTAGGGGAAGCAGAGTCTGCCTCAATGGAAGGAACATTTCTACTAATTAGAGTTGACTCCATTGGTAGCCTTCAAATGGAGTGAGCTACCAGGCAACAGGTGCATTTGAGCAAGGCAGGATCACTAGATGGCAGAGATGCTAGAGAGGCAATTTCAGCACAGGCCTCTTGGTGTCTTTTCCAATGCTGAGATGCCACGCCAGCTTATCCCACTCTCCCAACCTTTCTTTACAAATATTTATTGAATTAACCCTATGGTTGAAACTGGAGATTTTGGAAGTGAATTAGACATAACTGTTGCCCTTAAAGATTTTAGAGTTTAGTGGAATAGTGAGCCTCTAGCCTCCAGCCCTACCCCAACTAACATATGATGACCTTCGGTTTATACTACATTTACCTCTCAAACAGGAAGGGCAAGGGAAATTTTATGTGCCCTTCCCATCCTTACTGAAACAATTCTATACCTCCTGTTGACATATGAACTTAAATAATATCACAACTGGGTGTTCTATCATGACCTAGGAATAATATAAATAATAGCAATAAAAACAAACAACATCATTTTACTATGTGCCAGGCATTGTGCCCCTCACTTTAAAAGTATTATTTTTACTTAATTGTGCTGGCAAAAGTTCAAAGGCAAACATAATAACCTTTCAATGGCCTAAAGGGCTATGCAAAAAAAGGTGTCTGGCCATTCTCCATATTCTGTAATTCATGCTACAGGATAATGGTTTTATATTGCAAGAAGACTAGGATAGCCATAAAATAGAAATTCTGGGAACAAGATGGTCAGAAACACTAGAGTAAAATACCCACCAAGATTGTGGTAGGTCCTTCTTTGGAAGACTTGGAAAACAGCATGGATTTCCATTTGGTTCCAGTGATAAAAGAGAAGAGAGGAAATGAACTGGTTTGGGCTCTGGATAAGGACTAGGCACATGGCTGGACCTTTAATGCCAGGTTGATAAAACTGCATAATATAATAAGGAAGTAGCCTTCATAGGACCACCAGAACTAGAGCATCGTCCCCACTTCCACTGGAGGGACACTCAGAGGGAGGTACCAGAAGATGCAGGCAGGATTTATCTGGGCTGACTACGGGGCTCTAAGTTCAACTCTGCATTCCAATCCTCCATGCCCCCTGCTACTCCTGACCTTCCACGTCTCTCTCTATTTCAGCCCTGCGATCCCTGATGGGATGATCTCTTCTAGGGTGCCTCTGGGGCCATCTTCTCCTCCAGCATGAAACCTGTCCATGAAAGACCAGAGGGCAAGGAAGAGAAGAGCTGGCTCTGGTAGGGAGCAGTAGGAAGGTAGGAGTCGAGAGTGTGTTCATTACTGGGCTATAATCCCAAGTGCTAAAAAATCAGAGAGAAATGGTAGTGCTAATCCTTACCTTCAACCAAAGTAGAATGTGTAAAAGCTGATGAGAATCCTTAGCGCCTATCCATGAAACATTTCCAAACATGTGTTTGCTACAGACTTGATGATGGGACCAGCCTCCACAACCAGTTTCTTTTTCTCTCTTGAGTTTTGAAAGTTAATGAGTCTCCATCCTTCTTCGAGCAGGCACACAGCTGCAACACCACCATCCTAGAGTCCATTCTAGTTGCCTGACCTCAGTTTCTCTAACGTGGGGGAGAAAAGAAGTTGACTCAGCCCTGCCTCTGAGCCACAGTAAGGACCACCTCAGATGCCTTCAGCCATCCTGGAGACCAAGCGGATGACATTTATGGGCCCTTTAGGGTTCCCTGAGAGCTCCTGGGGTTGGCACCAAATTTCATCTAAACACTCTACCTCCTCCATGATCACTCCACCTGCCTCAGCTTTGATTCTTGTGCCTATTTTTCACTAGATGGTAAGTCTCTTCCCTGACATATAAACAGCTGAGGTTGGAGAAGGGAAATAACTCGGTGGGAATTTGCTCCACAACACATCTATCTTTAGGAGGCAGCGACAAGGAGCTGACTGTGCCTGTCATTCTTTCTCCAAACCTTATGTTGCAATGACAGGAATGATAGGGAGGAACTATGGCCCAGACCCAGAAGGAAATTAAATGGCCTCAAATTAGCTCAAACATGCCTTTGGCACAAACCCACGGAAGGAAAAACTGGAAGGGAGAATGTTTGCCTTCCACTTACAAAATCAACATGTAAAAGATCTAGCGCTCTCATGTACATAAGCAATATACAATTAGAAGGTATAATTAAAATACTATTCCATTAACAATGTCAATAAAAACATAAAATGATAGGAATAATGTTAGTAAGAAATGTGCAGGATCTAGTAATGGAAACTAGCTCTATCTCTATTAAAGAGAAAAAACAGACGAACAAAAAGACACAAATGGATAGAAAAATGTAGTATTTTACAATGTAAATCTCTCTAACTTAACCTCTAAATTTAACACTCTTCCAATAAATATCCCAAGGCCATAGCCGATTCTTAAATTCCTATGGAAGAATAAATTTAGGAGGAGAGCCAAGAAAAATAATGATAAAGAAAAACATAAAAAGGGACTTGCTCTGCTAGATATTAAAATGTGTTATAAAGTTACACATATTTAAGAGGTGTGGTTCAGGGACCAGAATAGATTGATCAGTAGAACATAATACAAAGCTGAGAAACAAATGCAAGTGTTTAACAAAGGCTTCAATAAGGGTGTCAGTGCTTCTATAAAGCATAATATTATATGTACATGTAGGATATTAAGTGACATTTTATATTAAGAGGAAAAGGATGGATTGTCCAATACTGGTACTGGAATAGCAAATTAACTAAACTTTTAAAATACCATACCAATAATACACTAAAATAACTTGTGGATGGTTAAAAGATTTAAATGTTAAATAAAATACTAGAACATTAAGGTAGATATTTATGTAACATAGGAATAGAAAAGTCTTTCTAAGCATAGATCAAAAGGCAGACCAAAAAGAAATATTGATATGTTTACTACATTTAAAAAAAGCAAATTCTGTGTGCTAAAGAATATCACAAAACTAAAGACAAAATATAAGCTGGAAAAACTATGTGTGACATTTATCAAAATAAAGGTTAATGCCCTTGATATATAAAAACTCTTTCAAGATAATAAGAAAAAAGCAATTACATTAATAGAAAAATGGGCAAAGACATAAAAGAAACATAAAATGCTAATAAGCGTATTAAAATGTTCAACCAAAATAGTAATCAAGGTAAACTAAAATGCAATAACATTTTGCATATCAGATTTATAAAAGTGAAAAGAACATTGGTGAGAGGGTGCAGAAATGAGCACTTACATAACTGGTGGTAAAGTATAAATTGGTACACCCTTTCTGAACTGCAATTTAGCCATAGGTATCAAAAGCCTTAAAATGTGCTTATCTTTAGTCACTGCAGTTCTATATGGGAACCCATCCTAAAGAAATAAGAATATGCAAAAAAACTTTATCTGGAAGCACAACTGGCATAACAAAAACGTTGAAAGTAAACTAAATTTTTAATAAGAGTTGATAAAATAAATTATGGTTGTATTTATATGATGAAATGCCATGTGACCTTTTAAAATGATGGCATAAAAATACAGCTTTTGTCACTGAAAGATGTTCCCATATACTTTTAAGTGAAAAAGGGGGCAGGTTATGAGAAAGTAGCTATAGTATGATCCCATTTTTAAAAGTTTTTATACAAAGCAAAAAGTTTGGGAGAATTTACTCTAGGATGTTTAAAGTTTTGTTGCTGGGTGGTGAGATTATGAGTGTTCTTGTTTTCTTTTTTGTGATCACCCATATATGTTTCTATATTATGTACTTCTTGTGTAATTTTTAACTTTTTTAAAAAAGAAAAACTGAGATCCACTTGCAATTCCTAGATATCCAGTCCTCCCTGACCCTGTTTGCTCTGGGGGATAAAAAAGCTTCATTAAGAAGAAATAATCTAGTTCCATTCCAGTTCCTCACTCAGGTTTTTCCTCCTCATCAACAAAACTATTCCAAAAAGTTATAACATGACAAAGATCCATGCTTTTCCCCTTTTCCTCTTCCCCTCCCTCCATTCTGAAGGGGAGTACATCTGTCCCTGGCAAAATGGTGAAGGACTGTGCGTTGGAGGGCAGCAGCGTACTCCAAAAGGCACAAGACAAACTGGTCACTTTGAGCCAGGGGACGGGGAGAAGGAGCTGGGCCAGTGGAAAAGTGAGTTTGGGTTAAGTTGGCAACACATGGATATGAGTGTCATGAGCTGCCACCTCAACCATAAAATGGCAAGGAGTGGGAGTGATAGACATTAGGGCTACCTGAGCGCTGGCAGCAGAAACAAGACAAGCACACACTCGACTAGGGTCATATTTGAATATATTGTAATATAATAATTTGCCAACACTCTTTTCTGCCAGTCAGAGCCTAAGCCATTAAAAATGTAAAATTCCAACCTCCTCCTCTTCCCCAGCTGTCGCCATCCCCTATTTCTCTTCTCCCCTCAGAATACAAGGCCTCAGAAATGGCCTGATCCTCTACCCTGACTCCAGGACCAACCAAAGTCAGCACCAAGGTTGGGGACAGCGGCTCTCCAAACTGGCACTTGCTGGGTGCTCCTACCTTTGGGGGGCCTCTGCTTCCAGTCCACAGATGTAGGCTGCTTCCTTCCTAAACCCGGAGGGGGACAGGCCAACAGAATGACTCCTTAGATGCAGCAAATGTTCCCTGGATGTGGAAAACCCATTTCCTGGTCTGTATGTGGGCCATGGGCCCCCTGTGTGGGCTGGCAGCCAACCTGCCTCTGGAAAAAAGGTTTCTTGAATGCCGATACACAAGCACCTCATGTGTGTGTTATAAACGTTTATTTGTCATGTGTGCTACATGTGTGCAAACGTCCAGGCCATCCCCAGTAAGAGTAATGTCTCTGTACCTTCTCATTCTTAAATCTCTTGGAATTATTCAGCCAAATGAACCCTAGTCAGCAAAGGACTTGGAATCAAAATCAAGTCCAGCTTTTCTGATGTTGGCCTTCTGTGCCTTCTGCTAGAAAGAAAACAAACAAAAACAAAAAACCCCAAACCTGGTCTAAATACATTTCTCAGCAGTGCAAGGACTCATAGTTAGATCCCTCTGTCCCCACTCTTCTAGCCCCCAGGGCCTCAGAGGCACAGATTGGAGCCTCCTGCTAGGAGTCAGTCCAGCTCTGTGGCTCAGCCAGACCTAGTCCGCTACCCTCACCCCAGTCCTATTTCCACAGATGGGCTGGCCTCACTACCCCTCCCTGAGCTTGGTGTCCAGGAGCCCAGCCTGACTGGTATGCAGCACTCAAGCCTCTCATCAGAGAGGCTGACAGAAAGCCAGGTGCCAGGTCTGGGAAGTGCCCTCCAGGGGTAGCCCTGAGGACAGTCCTGTTCACCTCAGGCAGGGGAGATGGTCCTCCAGAGCCCAGGGGCCATCTGGGAAAGGTCAGGCAGTTCCAAAGCAGGCCAGCTGGGGCAGTCTGGGCTGGGATGGGACTGTCCTGCTGGGGCTAGAGGCTTCCTTTGCAGCTGGTGGAGAAGGAAATAGTTGGTGAAGGTCAACGGCTCCCCACCTCCACCTCTACCTCAGTCCACGAGAATAAAGCCCTCTGTATCCTAGGACTGAACATGCTTCTCAGCAACTGGTGCTTTCTAATTACTTGGGACTCCAATAGAACAAGACACCTCAGAATCTAAAAAGAATAACTTTTAGAGCTGGAATTAAAATCAATCTATTATTCAAACAAATCCTAAAAATATCTACCATTTATTAAGCATTTATCATGAGCTCTAGCATTTTACCTAAATTATCATGTTTAATCCTAAGAACAACTCTATGAGGTAGCTATCCTTACATCTTCCTTAGATTACAGATGTTGAAATGGAGACACAGAGAGACTGAGAGACTTGTCCAAGGTCACCAACTCATGAAAGGCAGGACAGATCTGTATGGCTTTCAATCCATACTCTAGGACACTCTAGATAATCCTATTTCTGGGATTTCTGACAAGTCAGGGTCATCAGACCCTCCCCACCACTTTAAAGGAGTAGACAAATTCTTTGTGTCATGCTTGTGTTCCTCAAAGAGTGGGTTTCTTTTATGTTCCAGAAAAAATATTGCTCAGAGTGCTTTTTCCAGAGGGTTTTTCCCTGAAGTCTTTTGGACCAGTTAAGGACAGTAACCTCAGACACAGAGCCAGCAGTCTTGGGGTTTTCACTTGATGGGCCAGCCAAGCAATTCAATCCTATACAATTACTGATCTATTACACCAACCTGCAAAGAAGCTAGTGAGGCAAAACAGGCAGGCTCATTCCCTGAGGTGCCAATGACTCTGTGCTTGGAGAAGCAGAACCCACCTCCCCCCACAATTTTCCACTGGCAGTCCCCAAATCGTCTGGACAAGGGCTCTGGGAAAGACTAACTGGGTTGTAGAAGGTCCGAGCCAGAAGAGACCCAGGATCATTAATGTAATCCTATTATTTCACAGATGAGAAAGCTGAGGCTGAAGTACAAGGTTCTAAACCACTGTCAGCCTTCTAGCATGATCTTATCTTTTCCATAAGCTTAGACCCTTGGAGTAGGGCCAGGTGTTAGATTAGGGCTTATGTGCATAATTCCCTCCCTATAAGCAGGAGTCAGAAGATGAGAGGGAGGAATAGACCCATAAATGGCTAAGACACTACTTGGGAGTGAGAGACCATAGTTAAAATGTTCATTTTGCTTCTGCATGGCTCTGTGATCTTGCCAAATTAATCTCTTTGTGCCTCACTTTCCTCTTCTGTAAAACAGACATAATAATGGCGACAACATTGAAGGATTTGTCTAAGAATTAATCAAAATAATGTATAGCCCAGTGCCTGGTTCACTTACAAAGAAAGAGTAAGGAAATCTGAATAAAGTATGAACTCTAGTTCATAATAATACATTAGTATTGGTTTATTAATTGTAATAAATGTATCACAATAATGTAAGATGTTAACAATAGAGAAAACTGGTCTGGGATATATGAGAACTCTCTGGACTATCTTTGCAATTTTTCTGTAAATCTAAAACTTCTAAAATAAAAAGCTTATTAAAAAAATAAAAAGGGATGTAGTAGAAGCTGTCCTTGTTATAGAAAGGAATGATTATGAGCCATGTCCTGAGAACCTGAAAACAGCCAGAAAGAATCAAGCAGTAAGTTAGCTAGCATCAAAGCCCCTAATGTTCAGTCAACTCAAGGCTGCTCCACCTCCCAATCACAAATATCAATAGGCATTGGGTTTGACAGGCATCAAGGTATCAGAAAATGATAGCAAATCTGAAGTCAGACAGACATATAGGTTCAAGTTCTAAATCTACCATTTCGAATATCTGTGATCCTGAGCAGAGCCCCTCAGCTCTCTAGAGCTCTTTTCCTCCTTACCTGTGGACTATTTCTCCCAGTCTAGAGCACAGATCTGTCATGAGGCCAAAGTGAGAGATGTGGTAGGCAGCTCTAAATAGCCACTGATAATCTCCATCTCCTGGTACTCAGGCCCTTGTGGAATCTTCTCCCCTTGGGTGTGGGCTGGACTTACTGACTTCCTTCTACCAGAGAGAATATGGCAAATGATGGAATGTCATGTCTGAGATTAGGATTAAAAAGACTGGCTTCCATCTTGGATTGCTGGTCCTAGGGGAAGCTAGCTGCTGTGCTATAAGGGAGCCCCGTGAAGAGGCCCACGTGAGCGAGCTTGGAAGCAGGTCTTCTGAGGACTGCCAACAACACATGGATGAGCTCAGAAGCAGATCCTTCAGCCCCGGTTGAACCTTGAGATGACTGCAGTCCTGGATGACAGCTTGACTGCAACTGCACAAGAGACCTTGAGCCAGAGCACCCAGATAAGTCACACCTGGATTCCTGATACACACAAACTATGAGATAACAAATGTTTGTTGTTTTAAGCCACTAAGTTTTGAAAAAAATTTTATAGGCAGTAAAATATAACTAATACAAGAGATTATTTATTAAAATACTTTGTTGGAAACTAAGACATTTGGTAAAGCCAGAAACAAAACAGAACAAAACCCTAAGGCCTATCAGATCCCATGGAAGGCCCCTGCACTTTGTCACATCCCATGCCATCTCTGCATATCACTGCCTCTTCCTTCCTCTGACTCCCTGAACATCTGCAGGCAGATGGCTCTGATGATGAAGCTCATGAGATTCTCTCCCCATACTGGGAAGAACTCTGTTCTGGGGCCAGGGACACTCAGGTGAGGCAGCCCAGTTCTCTCCTGACTCCTGAAAAAGCAGGGCCCCTGCTTCAGATCAAGCCACAGTTGTCCCAAGATATACTCAGCCCCAGCTTCTTGGGGGATTTGTCTTTCCAATTCATAGGATGTTCACTGCATCACCAAAAAAAAAAAAAAAAAAAAAGTATCTTCATTGTACCTTGTTTTGTTGCTTGTGAGGCTGTCCTCAGGATATAGAAAACCTCTTGAAGTTAGAGTTGGAGCCTTAGACCCACAGGCAAATAAGCTCTGCTTTCAGCTCAAGTCTACTTTCAGTGTGTCCCCTTCAGGACAAACACCCACCCCCATGCCAACTATTCCCCAGGCAGATAGCCTGGAAGAGTGGGGGCAGGAAGATAGTCCCCCTTCCAAGAAGAGCTAGCTTGTGACTGCCACTCAGCACCTCCAATCCCACTGAGCTCTGTGAGGAAAGGACAGAGAGACAACTTTCTGACCAGACAGGATGGACTCCACTTGAACACCAGCACTAGTTGGCTCCAATACAGAATTTCCCATCCAGTTTCCTTCCTTGTCCCTTCCTCTACCACCACAAATCCCCCAAAACTTTTCTGAGCTCACCAGGCAGTTCATTTTCCCTGGGGAATCACCCTCCTACTTCGCTGTCCCAAATGGCTAACATCTATGCATTTCTCGACTTGATTACTCCCTACTAGCAGCCTGGTTGTGCAGTGAAGAGGTTTCTGTAAATGCTTCTCGGAGGGATACAGACACTCAGCCTTAGCTCCCAGGGTGCAGTGTGGCTGTGAAGAGTTGGCAAAGCAGCAGCTGCCTGGAAGGGCTTCCTGTGGTGTGACTGCTGCTGAAATGAGGGCCCAGAATAGAGGCAGCAGGATTCGAGCTGGGTTCGCTGTGTGTGCGCTGGACCCGGGCAGAAGAGAGCTGCCACTGAGCACAGAGTGACTGCGCACCCCCGGCACCTGCCTGAGAGGGCTGCTTATCTGGGGCAGGGGATGCTCCTTCCCCATCCATGCTCCTCCACATCCCCTTCTCCTGGAGGTGGCTTGGACCATTCTTCCCATCCTAGGGCTGGAATTCACAGGCAGGAAAATGAAGCCCTGGGGGGAGGGACTGTCTCCCCAGTGGCCACTGCTCTGGACCCCCCTGTGGGGGACCCTTACAGAGTCTTAACCCACCCAGGGCAGTGTCAGAATCATGCCTCTGGAGGCCTTTCCCCTTCTCTTAACACAGGGGGAGCTAGTCTGGAGAGAGTCCGGATGTCTGTGTAGAGCCAGGCTGAAGTTCTGGTTCTATCCCAGACACCAAAGCAGCAAGGATTCCCTCAGGAATAAAGAAGTGGTCAAGGGACAGGTCCCCAAACTCCCAGAACTGCATCTAGGGCACCATGGTTCCAGAGGTGCTGTGAAGAAGACCCAGGGCCATTCAATGTGGCTCTACCATGCTGTGAGCTCTGAAGTCTGTCCTGTTCACGTCTGTGCCCCAGCACAGAGCAAGCTCTCAGTGTCTGCCCTCCTCCAGCCTGCCACCCTAGAGGGGATAAGGGGGTGGGGGAAGGAGAATGAAGAACGACAGAGGTCTCTCGGGGTGGTGCTGGAGAAGGTAGGGTTCGGCAACAACCCCCAAGGCTGTGCCAGCCACAGCATGCTTGGGGCAGTGCAGCTCAGCTCTCAGAAGAGACATTACGTGGCTCAGGGGTTTAGGAAGCCTCACTGAGGACAAAAAGGGATTAATCCAGTGGGAGGGATTAATCAGCAAGGCATGGCTTCCCACACTTCCTCACTCTAGAGCTTCTTTCTACTCCCTATTTGCTATAGAATTAAGCCTAAACTCCTCTGCCTAGACTTCAAAGCAATCTACAATCTGGCTGCCTCCCCCCTCCCATGGCTCCTCCACCCCCAGCCACTCATTCCAGGCTGCCCTGCACAGTCTTGGACTGGCCTCTTCATTGTCCTTTCCACCTCCCTCCCCTCTTTACAGTAGATCCAATCCTTCAAGGACGAGGTACAGGCCCCGGTTCTCTGAAGCCTGTTCTAATCACTTCAACTCACACCCATCTCTGTCTTTTCTGAACTCCCACGGCACTCCAGGCCTGTACCACTTGATCTAGGGCATTTATAGCATTAGTTGCTTTTCTTCAAGTTGTACTCAACTAGAACAGGGGAATTGCAAGACAGCCATCAGGGTACCAGTCAGTCCCATGCAGTGAGTTTTAAATTCTTCGAGAGCTGGGATCATGTTGGCACCATTCTGTATTTCTTCGGGCTCAGAACATGTCAGTAATTATTTCTTTACAACTTTCAGGTGCTATCCACCTTCCATCCCCCTGCAAGGTGCCTTGCTTGACCCTGGTCCAGTGAAGATCAGACTTTTTGTGTAGTACCCTTGGCTGGCTGAGGAGCAGTTAGGCCCAGAGGCAGAGGAATAAATGAGGCAAACTTTTATGATTTGCCTCCATCAGAAACCCCCTTAACAGGGGTGCAGACCACCATCTCTGCAGTTCCTCTCCTCTTGCCGCTCCCCTCTATCAGGCTTTATCAGCCCAGCTCCCAGCTCCACCAGGCCAAGCCCTGACATCTGGGGGATTAACTCTCCCTGACTGCTCAGCACCACAGCCTCTGTTTATGACACTAGGTCTCTGGTTGCTGGGGGCTGGGGAGTGTTGCACATTCCTGTAGACAGGGAGGAGCCATTTATACAGGATAGTCCTTCTTGATTCTCACAGTCATGCCCTTGGAGGAAAGCAGATGCATCAGAGTGGGCTCCTCTCTCCTCCCCCACTCTCACAGCCCAGGAGCCAGCCTATCTCAAGATTTGAAAGAGAAGGTGGCTGTGAGTTTGACCAGACGAGCCACTAAAGCTGCCTTCCAGAGAGCTGAATCCCAAGACACCCCATGTCAAATAAGAAAGGTTTCTGCTTCTCAGGAGACATCAGTGCCCTGAGTGTAGCAGTGGTCCCCAGGACAGAGTTGGCCGGAGGCAAGGCCTAGCCTAATGGGTAAGCTGACCCATCCAGGTCTGCTCCTCTCCAAGGCTTTTCCATGCCAGATGCAAACTCTTCATGATGTTTCCTAGCCTTACTTCTCTCTCAGGTTCTCTGGTTTTCTGTTGTTTCCTCCTACTCCCATCAACCCTCAATCTCATTATTAAGAGAAGGCAAAGAAATACCTTTACTTACATTGTTCTACTAGCATAGACACACAATTTCATTAGATATTCACAATATTCCTTCATGTCGTTAGGTTAAGGATTAGTCTCCCCATTTTATAGGTAAGGTCACTGAAGTCTGAGTAATAATGTGATTTGCTCATGTTACTAACAAGCTGTATAGGGTATTGACTGGAACTCAGAGTTCCAAACACTTAGGCAAAGTTTGTTTGTTTGTTTGTCCTTTTTAAATGATACTTTGCCTAATCTTCTTGCCCTTTTATACTGAAGGCTTTCTTAGCACAAATGGTTTGTTTTCCTGGCATAAGACAAATTTAAAAGAGAGAAATAGACACTAATTCTATTGCAAAATTCCACTCCCTGCTCCAGGATCATAGGAACATCCACCTCACATACACAGAAATGCCTCGACTGCGATGGCCGTATAAGGAGTTATAGTCACAACGAATGAACCGGTATTCATCATTCTCATTAATGCCTTTCACTCGTATAACTATGTACTGATATGTTAAAATATTTAATTGTATCAGCTTTATACTTTGGTCCAATAATCTCAGTTCTAAGAATTTATTATAAGGCAAGAAAGATAAGCACAAAGATTTATGTACAAGGTTGTTCAACATAGCATTATTTATAATAACGAAATATTTGGAAGCAACTTAAAAATGGCCTACACTTAGGGATTTGTTAAATAAATTTTGGTACCTTCAAATGGTGGAAAATCAGCCATTAGAAATCAGGTTTCTGAAGAACAATTTATGACATGGATAGATGATCACTGTATAACATTAGATGAGAAAAGCAACATCTAAAATTACATGAACATTACGATGTAGTAAGGAGAAAAAAATATATGCATGAGAAAATGTTTTGGAAGGAAAATTACCAAGACTCTGTAAGAGGATGTACATCAGCATGGTGAAATTGTGAATGATTTTTCTTTTTTTTCATGTTTCTGGGTTTTCCATATTTTCTACAATGAGCATTTACTACTTTTAAAATAAGAAAACATAACAAATGTTAATTTTTGTTAAATTCCTTTTTATTTCTCACAACAGCCATTGTCAGTATTTAGGACAGGGCAAGTTAGCCCATTTTACAGATGGCATAGTAACTGCGGAGAAGATGAGTGAACACCAAGGTCACAAAGTGATTTAGGGTCAACATCAGGATCAGGACCCAGGTGTCCTCAGACCCAGCCTAAGATCACTTCTTCTTCTCCACATGGCCTCCACAGAGACTGTTTTCCTATTCCTCAGTCATGACTGACTTTCAGCCCAGAGACTTGCAGAGTGCCCCATACTCAGGCACATGCACTGCAAGCTCGTCTTTTGGGGTGTGCCCACTCAGGCACCTACCTCACTTAGAGCTAAACACTGGGGAGGAGCAAACCTCAGGGGTACAGGAAGGGAGATGTCAATGAGTCAAAAAGCATTTCATTTCTACCTCAAGGCCCTGACACAGCACCAGGCAGTTGGTAGGGGCTCATTAAATGCTTGTTGGTCAGGCCCTTCTGCATAGATTGTTCTAAGCACTTTACTTAGAACAGTGGCCCTCTGACTTCCTGGGGAAGCTCGGCCTTCATTGCCCCACCCCAAGCAGAGACAGCATCTCCTCTTCTCAGAAGCCAATGGGCCCAAGGAGTCAAACTTACTAAGGCAGTGACTCAGAACCTTTTTGGGATTATTTAACTTCTGGGAATCTAATGAAAGCTATGTACCTTCCCCAGGAAAATGCATGTAGGCTTATACCCATGAGCCCCTGTTCATAATTCAGAGAGGTCTGCAGACCTTGAAGCTAACCATAGACCCCAGTCTTCCTGATCTCCATGGTCAGCTTGCCAGGCAGTGTGAAAGCCAAAGACCTGTCCAGAGTCGCGTCTTCCATTGCCCTTTCGGCCCACACCTCTTTGCTTCAGTGAGCCCTAATTAGCACCTCTCATTGAGGTGAGTCAGGGCCATTATCCTCCCCCTACTCCCAATGACCCATTGGGAGGAGAGGGGAAGTGGCTTTCATAGAGTCATACCATGAGTCAGTGTACAAGCCAAGACTAGAATGTGCCATCTGGGGCTCCCAGGACTATATTTAGGCCACTGGGAAGAGCAAGGTCTGGACAATGGCTGGATATAGTCTGATGCTCACCCCAGCTCTAAGATTAGTAGAAAGAATACTGAATCTGTAGCTTCATCAACCCCAAACACTCCCTTCTTGCATCCCCAAAATACTTAGAAGCAACTTCATCCTCACTCACACTGCACAAGAAAAAACTGAGGTAACAGGAAGGAATAAAGAATTCTGAATTTCTGGCTCCAGCCTAACATTCTTCCTTAGAACCACTGCAAACCCAAGTGAAACCTCAGCCTGTCTGCATGTCAGGTGTGGCCCCAGGGACATCCTCCCCTTGCCTCCTCCAGGACCTAGCACTGGAGGAAAAGGGCTTTGGCCTAGGTCAGTCAATGACATGAACTGGTAATCAGACTTCTCTTATAAAACACACATACACACAGCCCCTAAGCCACAACTGTCACAGAACTGAGTCCCTTACTCAAGGCCAGAGAGGAAGAGCTAAAAAGAACCTAGATAAGATGAGAACTGATTTATAGATCAGCAAAGAGAAATCTACCAGGTCCTACGGGTTGATACCAATAACTTCCACCTACCCTCACTGGCCATTTCAACCCTACACCTAACAGGAGCCCTAGGGATTTTTCTTGAGTAGCCCAACCTCCACAGTGCTGTCCAATAGAACTTCTTCTGGTGATGGAAATGCCCCATATCTGAGTTGTCCAGTATGGTAGCCACTAGACACATGTGGCTATTGAGTACTTGCAATGTTATTAGTGTAATTACAGAACTGATTTTTTCAATTTTATTTATTTTGATTAATATAAATTCTAATTTAAGTTGCCACCTGTGGCTAGTGGCTACTATATTGGACAGCACAGCTCTAGAGGCTTTGAGGGGGCATAAACCTGAGTAATTAATTCATTCATTCTTTTATATGCCTGCTTAACCTTCACCCAACTGACTCATAAAAAGTCCCAGATTTATTAGAAATCCCCAGGGCTCTTTGAGGATTGGGGGTGGGCAGAGTCTGAGTGGAAAATCTTGATGTGGAAAGAAGATCTTTTCGATCCATGTGTTAAGGAGCCTTTCCTAAGAAAAAATGAGATTATGCCACCTTACATCCTGGACTGCATGCTCTGAGAAAGGACCCAATGAGGAGGTGCAGTGCCCTAAGGATGCCCACTGCGGAGAGCAGGGAAATACTCTCTGAATGGTAGGTATCCAGGTCAAAGGGTAGCCGAGCAACCACACACACACACACACACAAAAATCATTCCAGGGGAAATTCACAAAAAAGATAAACCTGCCTTCAACTGCCTATAAGACCACTTCAGAGCTGCCCCTGAACACAGAGCACTGGATGGAGAAAAGGACAGAACAACACTCTCTGGTGGGAGTTGCTTCTTACTGTTAGTGGGAGCTAAAGTGGTACAACCTTTCAGGAAGGTAATTTGGTAATATGTATCAAAAGCCTTATTAAATGCACATATCCTTGGTATAACAATTTCATTTCTGGAAGTTGATTTTAAGAAATTAATTCAAGATGCACATCTATTAGAATTGCCAAAATCTAGAACACTGACAATATTAAATGCTGGTGAGAAACAGGAGCAACAGGATCTCCCATTCATTGCTGGTAGGAATGCAAAATGGTACAGCCATTCTGGAAAATAGTTTGACAGTTTCTCACAAAACTAAACATAGTCTTGCAATACGATCTAGAAATCATGCCCTTTGGTATTTATCCAAAGGAGTTGAAGACTTATGTCTACACAAAAACCTGTTCGTAGATGTTTATATAGCTTTATTTATAATTGCCCAAACCTGGAAGCAATCAAAATGTCCTTCAGTAGATGAATGGATAAATAAACTGTGGTACATCCAGACAAAGAAATATTATTCAGCACTGAAAAGAAATAAGCTATCAAGTCATTAAAAGACATGGAGGAACCTAAAATGCACATTACTAAGTGAAAGAAGCCAGCCTAAAAATGTTACATATTGTATGATTCCAACTATATACATTCCGGAAAAGGCAAAACTACAAAGACAGTGAAAAGAACAGTGGTTGCCAGGGGTTGGGGGAAGGAGGGATAAACAGGTGGATCACAGAGGATTTTAAGAGCAATGAAAATACTCCAGATGATACTATAATGATGGATACACGTCATTATACATTTGTCCAAGCCCATAGAATGTAGAACACCAAGGGTACCTTGAACCCTAAAGTACGCTATGGATTTTTGGTGATAAAGATGTGTCAATATAGGTTCATCAATCGTCACAAATGTACCACTCTGGTTTGGGATGTTGAAAATGGGGGAGGCTATATGCAGGGTGTGGTCAGGGAGTATATGGGAAATCTCTGTACCTTCCTTTCAATTTTTCTGTGAACCTAAAACTGCTCTAAAAAAATAGTCTTAAAGTAAAATAGAACCCTACCTCACAGCATAAAAAAAAGAAAAAATTAATCCAAGATGTATAAAGATTAAGCTACAAGGATATTCACTTTGGACATTGTTATGGAGCAAAAAATATTATAAACAATCTAGATGTATAGTAAGAGCAGATTGGTAAATAAATTATGGTGGCTTCATAAAAGAGAATATTCCCTATCTCCCACATCTAAGCAATCAGAGCAAGTTCTCCATTACCTCCAGAACATATTCTGACCCTGTCCATTACTCTCCATCTCAACTGCCACCATCTGAGTACAAGCACCACCCCTTTCACCTGGACTTCTAAACAGCCTAACTGGTCGTCTGCTTCTATTTTTACCCCTTCAACCCATTCTCCGCATAGCAGGAAGAGCTGTCTACTTTGCTGACTGGCTAGCTAGCTAACTGCTTATTTTAAGTGTAATAAGCACCCATTAACCCACTACCTAATGTAAAAGCTAGAATCTTGACAATAACCTACGTCTAACCATTTGGCTGCCTACCCATGCCCTCTCCTTATCTCCTCCCATGCCAGGTAGCCACCATCCTGAACCTTCATACCCTTTTTACTATATAGTGTTATTGCATCTACAGGAATTCATAAACATGTATATTTTTATTAAAGTTTTTAAAAATGTAATAAAAAGTATCAGGCTGTATGCAATTTTTCTGCACTTAGTATCTGCTAAGATTCAGGCACACTGTTGCATGTACATGATTCATTCATTTAAACTGCCGTGTAACATTCCATTGTGTTTATGAACCTAGTTGTTTTTTCCAGGTTTTTATTGTGGTAAAACATATATAGTATAAAGATTGCCATTTTAAGCATTTTTAAACATACAATTGTGTGGAATTAATTACATTCACAATGCTGTGTGTCTACTATCTCTATTTCCAAAACTTTTTGCCATCCTAAATGTAGACTGTGTACCTATTAAGCAATAACTTACCGTTATTTATGGACCCAGTTTATCCAATCTGTCACTGATGGACATTTAGGGTTTTTTTCCCAGGTTTTTATCATTGCCAATGATGCTGCCATGAACAGTGTAGTCCATGTCACTTATTGTATACGTGAAAGAGTTTCTCTTGGATTTTATCTAGAAGTAGAATTTTAGAGGATGTTAATGTTAAACTTTAATTGTTTTCCAAACTGTTCACCAATTTACACTCCTACCAGCAATTCTGAAGAGATCTGTGGATTTACCTTCTTTCCAACTCTTGGTATTATCAAACTTGTTAAGTTTTGCCAATCAAATGAGTGTTAAAAGTTATCTAATTGTGACCTTAATTTGCATCTCCTTGATCACTAATGATGTTGAACATCTCTTCCTATTTTTATTGATCTGAAGTGTTTGCTATTCTGTGAAATGCTTGTTATGTCACTCACCATTTTTTTTTTCCCAATTTGGTTGTTTGTGTTTTTCTTATTCATTTGTAGGAGCTGTTTTTTATATTCTAACAATTCTCTGTTGGTTGTGTGTGTTGCAAAGATTTTTCTCAGTATATAAATTGTCTTTCACTTTCTTTAAGGTGCCTTTTGATCTATAAAAATTCTTAATACAAATAAAAAAATTCTTAATATTAATATGGTCAAATTTATCAGTTTTTCTTTTGTAGTCAATATTTTTATACAACTTATTTAAGAATATTTCCCTATTCAAATTCTGAAAGATAATCACCTGAATTTTCTCCTAAGAGTTTTAAAGTTATAGGGTGTTTTTTACATTTCGATCCTTAAACCATCTGGAGTTGATGTTTTGTATAGGGTGAGATTAGGGATCCAATTTCACCTTTTTTACATATGATTTTTTTTCCAGATCCACTTTTTATATAGTTCTTTATTTCCCTACTGATTTGATATCCTAGTTCTGTCATATACCAAAGTTCCACATCTATGTGAGTCTGTTTCTGAGCTTTCTAATCTATTTTACTGGCCAATTTGTTTATCCTGGCACCAATACCACACTATCTTAATTACTTTAGCTTCATGATAAGTCTTGACATTTGGTGGGTCAAGTCTTTTTTTCCCTACTTTTCTTTTTCAAAATTTTAAACTCCCTATCAGGTAACATGATAAACCCTGTCAGGATTTTAACTGGAATCTGTAGATCAAATGGAAAATTGGAGAACTGACATCTTTATGATAATAAATATTCCTATCTACAAATGTGTTGTCTCTCTCCATTTATTGAGTTCTCTTTTAATACCTCCTAATGAAATTGCAGACTTTTTCTACAGAAAACTTGTACACCTTTTGTTAGATTTATTCTTAAGTATTTGATTTCCTCTGATAGTACCTTAAATGTGTTTTCTCTTTATGTTTTCTAGGTTGCTGTTGATGGATAGAATGCAAATTACTTTTACATATGCATCTTATATCAAGCTAACTGACTAAATTTTCCTATTACGTCTAATAATTTGTATATTGTTTTGGATCTTCTATACACATAATGCAAAAAAAAGACCCTTTTATTTCTTCCTTTCTAATTCTTATACCTGTCATTTATTTTTCTCGTCTTTTTATCTTGGTGGTAATGGGCATCTTTGTTTCATTCCGGGTTTTAAGTGAATACTTCTAATATATCCCCATTTAGGAAGACGTTTGCTATACTATTTTTATAGTCCCACTCTTATCCAGTGAGAAAGATCCCTTTCGTTCCATTTTATCATTAATAGTTGCTGATTTTTTAAAAACATTTTCATATGTAAAATAAATATAGAAAGCAACATAAAAATAGAGCATAAGTATTATAAGACAAACACCCTTGTACCATTACCCATGAAAGGAGACAAAATCAGCAATCTCAGAAGCCCCCATCCGTCCCTTCCCAATTATAAGACTCTCCCTCCTGCTACCCAAGAGTAACTGCTCTCCTGATTTTTTGGTAATCACTTCCTTATTTGGGGGAGGGGTAGTTTTATCACCCAAACATGAATCCCTAACACTATGGTTTAGTTTTGCCTAATTTTTAAAATGTCTTCTGGATCTCTTTTGATCTATAGGTTGCTTATCTTGTATTCCAGTTGGAGAAGACACTAGATCATTTGTGCTGGTGTGTTTTCTTCTGTTGGATGTTGATTTTTATCAAAGATTTCTTTGAATCCAATGAGATGATGGGGGGGGATTCCTCTCTCTTTTAATTTGTTAATGAGGTAAATTACATTCACAGAGAGCAATCTTCCTAAAACAAATCAGATCATATTACTTCCTCCAATGGCCTCTCACTGATCTTAGGATAAAATCCAAAGTGTTGACTACAGCCTGTGTGAGGCCCCAAAGTGTCCTACCAAAAGTTCCATCTACATCTGCCTCTCTGACTTAATATACAATTTTCCCTCTTCCTCACTGTGTTTTAAGCACAGTGCTTTCTTATAACTTCCCAAACCTGCCAAATGCATTCCCAAGCTTTGGTCATGGCATCAGCTGTTCTCTCTTCTCGGAATACTTTCCCCCTGGTCTTTACTTGGGAACTCCCCAATATCATTAAGGTCTCAGTTCAAAATTTCCTTTCTCATAAAGAACCTCCTGGACCACCCAATCTAAAGTACCAGCCTAGTCATTCTCACGTCACTTGTTTTTAATAACCTTTATCCGTGTCTGGAATTATCCTCTTCATTTATTTATTTGATTATCATCTCACCCCAACCCCAAATGTAAACTTTTTGCAAGTCTTGTTCATTGTTTTATTCCTAATGCTTAAATTGGTGCCTGGCACAGTGTAGATCCTCAATATATATTTGTTGTATCAAAATTGTATTATAGGAATTTATCTATTGATAGGTAAAGATATTCAAACCATATTAAGCTGATAAAAGGGGTATATATCCATGATGCCTTGGATTGAATGTCCCCCCAAAAACTTAATCCCCACTCTAAGAGTTGAAGGTGGAAAATCCTATTATGGTAATTGAAAGGTAGGGGCTTGAAGAGGTGATTAAGTTGATGGTTTAATGGTGGCTTCTTAGGGCTTTAAAAGGAGAGTGCATGAGGCGTGCTTGCTCTCTCTCTGCTCTGCCGTTTTCTGCCAGTGAGACCTCTGCATTGCTGTAAAACCACCATCAAAGAAGACTCTCACCCGATGTGTTTCCTAGACTTTGGACTTCCCAGCCTCTGAAGTTGTGAGCAATAAATTTTATTTTCTTGCAAATTACCCAGTTCTGCATATTTTGTTATAAGCAACAGAAACAGACTAACACATGTGATATGATTTTATTTTTATTAAAAAAATATATCTATGCGTGTCTGAATCTGTATAGTGAAATATCTGAAAGGACAGAAGCACAGAGTTAACAGCAATCACCTCTGGGTAAGTGAAACACCTATTTATGTTCTTATGCTTGTCTTTTTTTTTTTTTTTTTAACTTCTTTGATAGGCATATATTGTGTTTATTATAAGAAAAAATAATAAAAGTAACCTTATTATGATGAAAAAAACCAGACAAACTTCTTTGTTTTAAAAAATGTCTGATCTTGGCTCATTGGAACATTTATTCTATTTTATGGAATAACATGTTGCCCAATTCTAGAATTGCAATAAAGCCAATTGAGATCTTCAAAAACAAAAACTATGATCTAGTCGAGAAGACATAAAGACCCCCCTCCCAAATAGCACAAGAACTTATTTACCTTAGCATATGTAATTATCAAGCAACACATAGTAAGTGTATGCCCATCTCCATCCTGGGTGTCATAGGGAACCCAAGGACTATATATATCTGCATTCATTAAATCACTTTATTCTGCCTTGTTCCAAAAAAAGGAATTGTTGTGATTCATAAGAAGGTCACTCTAACATCTCTATTTAGAGACATGAGATACACACAAATGAAAAGGCAAACTCTTGTTCAATAACAACTGCGGACTCTTCACACTTGGTGACCGTGTCATCCGGCTTTATGTCCCCCTAGGACCTACCAATGACTTACCTGGAACATTGGAATTCACTGAATGCTAGTTGAATTAAACAGTTCAGCATATATGATATCGCAACATGATCCTTGATAAAATGCAAATAAAGTGAAATGGGGAGTTGTTGTTTAATGGGTACAGAGTTTTAGTTTTGTGAGACGAAAAAGTTGCGGAGGTCTGTTGTGCAACAATGTGAAAACACTTAACACTACTGAACTGTATACTGTACTTAAAAATGGTTAAGATGGTACATTTTATATTATGTGATTTTTACCACAGCTTTTTGAAATGCCAAGTAATGTAGTACAGACTGGCACAGACGACAGTGCTACAAGAGTTTAGCCCATAAGAGATCTCTGTGCACACAAGAGGTCTGGGAAGACTTCAGGAGGAAGGACTTGAGCTGGCCTAGGAAAGAAGAGTAGAACTGGGGTCCACAAAAGGAAGAAGGACAATTAAGAGGGAGTATGCAGGAGCCAGAATGCAAATGTTTGGGGGCCAGTAAATAAATGCATTGGTTCTGATGAGCTACGGAGGGTTTAAGAAGGAGAGCAGTTGGAGCAAGGGTGTAAAGAGGCTTGGGTCAGCATGTGAAAGGCTCTGGATGCCAGGCTGAGGACTCGGACTTGACCTAGAGGAAATGAGGAGAGACTGAAGACTTCAGATCTGGAAAATGTGTGATAAAAGGGGTATTTTTAAAATACCAATTAGCATTCAAATTAGAATACAAGATACATTAATCTCCAACCTGCTGAAAGGGAAGGAAAAAGAAGCACCCAAATCTCCTAATGTGACATTCAGATGACAGCTATTGCTGAGACAGACACAGAGTCTAGACCAAATAGGTCATCTGAATAAGCTTTTCAGGGAACAGCGACCCTGCCCCCACCACTAATTTGAAAAGATGGATTCTCTCACTCTTGTCTCATAACCTTTTCCCAGAGAGACTCAGAATTGCAAAAGCACCTTTTTCTTCCCGGCACTGCAGTTAGATAAACAGTGGGCAGCGGGGATTTCCTGACTAAAATGCAAAGTATGAAGAAGCCTGGATTTAAAAGATAGGGCTCCCATGTGTCCAGATAGGTGCAATCCAGCCCTGATGCTACTGCCTGGGAAACACGCAGGTTCCCACAAGGAGCAGGGTGCCCTTAGAGGTTTCCTCCAGGCTCCAGCTGGCAAACTTGTCTTTTAGAAACCAAAGAGCAGAGAGAGCCATGGGCAATAGTCTCCACAAAGTAAGGGACATGTGACTCCATTGGGCCTGTCCACTTACAAGTATTAGGAGCATTCCAACTATTTTATTGAAAAGAAGGGAAAACATTGGAAATTATCTTATTTACAAATTAATGCACATGTAGCAAAAATCGGAAAATGGATGAGTGAAAAGAAGATTTTAAAAAGCCATATTTTAGCATGTTACTATGTCAGCAAATATAAATGGGCTCATACTGTACGTACTATTTTGGAATATGATTTTTTTCAACAATCTATTGTGAATTTTTTTAATGTCAATAAATATACTTCTACAAAAATGATGTGTGATGGCTGCATGGCATTCCACAATATGGGGAATATGGAAGACCATAGTCTAGTTAACCAGTCCCCCATCATTGGAGATTTAGGTTGTTCCCATACTTAGGCTATTATGAACAGTACTATGATGAACATCTAGGTACCAAATAATGTTGTCCTCAAGGTCCTAACATTGTTGTCATTGGCGAATGTGCAATAATGTCCCACCCCAAAGGGAGATACCTGTAACATCTGCTATAAGGAAAGCACATGTCCCTTCAGACTCAAATCCCATTTCTTCCAGGAAGGCTTCTCTTGACCAGATTAATCCAAAGTGCTTTCTCTCCCTCATAAGTACTCTGACGTTCTGCTTAGCAGTTGTGTCCTTCCTTTGGCACTTAAAACCTGCCTGGCCTGGCCTTTGCCACATGCACCCCTTGCCTCTCCAGTTACACCATAAGATCCTTGAAGGCAGAGATCACACTGAATACTTTCTTTAGTCCCAAAATGAAGGCACATGTGATTTAGCACTCAATAAGTATTTATTAAATTATTTCATTTAAAAGCTTGAGGGGAATCCAGGGTGGGGGTGGGGGGAGGGAGTCTCTAATTCTAATTAGGGCTAAGAGCCTGGACAGCTTAGTTGGTAGGGCATCAGATGTTTAATTAGGGCTTATGGGTAGTCACCGGGAATGAGGAACTAGAAAAAATGCACACCCTTCTTTTACCCATCCAAAGGCACTACTAAAGCTCAGTACCCTGCCTTTACCTGGCCTCACCTCCTTGGCCCTAAACAAAGTTCTGACAAAGACCAGCAGGAATAAATGGAATGATCTTATGAAGACCATCTGACACATGGTCTGCCAATGCTGGCTCTAAGGGTAAGTGGTAAGCAACCTCTATCTTTATCTTTCATCTTTTGCATGTTAGTGTAGTAAGCTCTTTAGTGAAAGAGAAGGGGGAAGTACAAAGGTCAACAAAACAGACCTGCCTCCAAAGGGTAAGGGAAGACACCATCGCCTAATCTTGGGCTAAGGACAGACACAGCAGAGCTGACTCTGCCCCCAGGGGCATCATCTGCCAAAGAACAGAAATAAATGGAAACCAGCCCCCAGAGCCAAGGGCTCAGCAGTCAGTGAGGGTACCCTCACTTAGCCCTCAACAGGCCCTAGAATGAAACAAATTTCCAGGAAAGGCAAGAATAGGAATGTCGTTTATCAAGAAGGCAGAGCTTCCAAGCATGCTCCCTGCAGGCTGAGGTCTATCACAGATGGTCACTGTCCCCCTGTACATGGGGCCTGGGGCTGAAGAAGAGCTATGGGCCAAGCTCTCACCAGGGGAGGGGCCAAAGTCAGTCCTCCTTCCTGGCACTCAGTCGCTCTGAGGATTGTCCCTCCAGGTAAATCAGGAATCTTTTGTTAAACACCTGCCCTGCCTAGATCTGGGCTAAGAGCAGTGGGGTACGTGGGAAATAGAGCATGGGCCTTCTTTTCACATAGTTATAATCTGGCTAGAAGACCAAAGTTAGAGATAGAATGAGGAACGAAAATGCTCTGTTTCTATGTTGGTGGGCAGAGGTGGGGGTGGAGATAGGGAGTAAAAAGTCAAGAACTCTAGTCAAGAGGCATAAATTCTAGCTCTCTCTGTCACCAGTGACAAATGACACAGCCTTGGGTAAATCACTTAGCCTCTTTGGGATTCTAATTTCTACAGCGGAAAAATGACAGACCAATCCCAATACTGCCCACAGAAAAGCTACCAGGTCAGAACAGGGTTCTGAAAAAATCCCAAGAGGGCTGCAGACCTCTATGGTCAAAACTTTTGTATTTAGATCAAACCAGAAGCCCTGGAGGGCCAGCCCTCCCTCCATCTCAGGGACATTCAGGAAACCTGTATTAGGGTCTCCTGGCAGATCAACCCTGACCAAAGCTACATAATATCTGCTCAATATCCAAACAGGAGCTCAGTCCAGCCAGGGGACTGCAGCTGAAGATAAGCTGCCCCTTCTACTCTCTTCCTCCCCTTTAATTCCCCACATCCGGTCTCCACTGGTGATGCGGCAAGAAGTACAGAACTCAAAGTCACCTGAGATGGAGAATCTCCATTTTCAAGAGGCTCAGTGCTTGCTCCTGACAAGGGTGAGAGAATTATGAGCTAAGAATTATGAGTCAGAATTTTGGAGCTGGCTGAAAACAAACAAATAAACAAACACCATCTACTATCCAGAGTCAAGGAAACATATCGTCACTTGAAGCATGGGGTAAGACCAGAGAATTGCAGGAATAGGAGAAGATAGGAAGAGGAATTAAGGCAAAGGAAAGAATTTGATCAAATCAGTAAAACAAAGAAGGTTCTAGATTTTTTAAGTTATAGCAGAAGACTCTGATCCTTACATCACATCCCCTAAGCCCACCTCCTATTCAGCACAGCTGTCCTGTGTGAGCTCAGACCCACCTCCTGCTTGAGGGTCACACTACATGCACACAACCCTCTGGGCCCTTCTCTGACTCTAAGGACAATGCTCAGCCAGTGGGGGATGGGAGCTAGCCTGCTTGCACGATGAGGGGCTTCAGCAGACAATTCCACGAGGCATTCTGTGTGATTCTCTGGAAGTTCTGCTGGAAATGAGTCCCCACTGCACATAATAGGAGCCTTAATAATACACCCTAATATTGGCTGCTCCTCCTTCCCTGTCTCTTTCCTACTCATGCTGCTCCTTCATTCCTGCTTTCTGGGATTACCTCTCAAATAAACTATCTGCACCCATTCCTTGCATCATGTTCTGCTTTCAGGTGAACCCTAATCAAAATATCCATAGAGAATCTGGTGACTAAAACCAGTTGGAAAGCTCTGTGGTGACACAGCATCTTTTTTCAAGGGATGCCAAGTTGCTCTGGAAAGTTTTCTCTTTAATGCCCCTGTGCTGTCCATTCACCCACCAGACTTGGTTACTTACTAGGTGGCAAATCTAGCCTGCATTGCCCTACCCAGCAAGTCCCACAGAAAAAGGGAAGGGGCTTAAAGTTTTCTACTCATGCTCTGAAGCACTTTGGAATCATTGTTATTATACAGTTTCAGTCTCATCTTCCCCACTGGCCACTGTCTCATGATGAGCTCCTCTAAACATCATTCCCTCCTGGCTGAACCAACAGTTTTTACAAGGAGCATGATTTCACTTTTGAAAAAAGAGGAGTTATAGGAGGGAAATCACCCAGATTACGTTGGAAATATACTCTGGGTGAGAACACTTTGGTGCTGAGGGTATGTGCTCCAACCTGTACCCTCCCAGAGGAAGACTGGGAAAGATGACACCTACGTGTGCCATATACAAACATACACATACCCAGAAAAATACACATACCCAGAAAAATACACATACCCATACCCAGAAAAAAAAAGCAGGAAGAATCATCAAACTATCAACCAGAGTTCTGTGTAATGGAATTATGGGTCATTTTTATTCTTTTCTTTATACTCTCATGTATTTTCTACAATGAATGTGTAATACTCAAGTTTTTAATTATAAAAGAATGACACTTGGTCCTTCTATGCTAGGATATCTGAAGAGCCCTAAACATGACCTATAAATGCCCACAGATTAATTAATGGGGTAATGTGGGACAACAGCAGACTCCAGACTCCAGATCTTGTGCCTGGAAGTTCTCAGACAAGAGATGTGGAAAATCAAATATTATCACTATGAAGCACTTTGTCCCTCAGCAACTTGGTCTTCCAGAGGAAGCGAAGCACAGAAGTAGCCGTCAATTGCTCGCACACCTCTGTGCCTCAACTCTGGCATTCACCAGCACCGCCTCTCTGCCTCTAGCTTCTGTACTACCTTGCAGCTTCCTCTGCCTCAGAGCCAACAGGGGACCACACTTAGCATTCTGGCCACTCCAGGGACTTAGGCATCCTGCTGAACAGAGAGGGGACTGAAGTGCAGCAGTCAGGGAATTACGGAGCCCCTGAATCAAGCCAGTTGTTAAGTAGGCGTGAGAACCCATCAGCTGGAAACACCGAAGGCGGGCAGGCAGGCGGAATGATTCTGGGTGAAGGAACATTGTAAATGTTGTCACCCAAAATAGAGCTGTGCTGAACTTGGCTCCCAGGCACTGCAAGCCTCCTTCCTGCTCTCTAGAGAGGCTCCCCAGGTGCCATACCTCCTCCTCCTGTGGCCAGGATGGGCTTCATCTGCACTGCTCCTCTAGAAGCTGGAGGCAGTGGGCAGAGGAGCAGCTCTGATCTGGAGTGCCAGGAGTCAGCCTTGGGACAGGCTCTGTCCCTCCTGGCCCAGCAGCCAGACACATTATACAAGCCAGACATCAGGGGACTCGAGGATGCAAAAGGCACAGTCAACCAGGATAACGCAGACCTGCTTATCTCTACCACCACCTCCCCTCCACCCTCACTGCTCCATCCACCCCCAATCCCCAGCCTGACTCTTCTTCTATGTTCCACGAACCATCCAGTCACCAAAGTCAGAAACGTTGGCATTGTCTTCAATAAATCATCTTCTCTTACCTCACATGGAATTACTCACCACGATGCACTGACTCTCCCTTCAAACTGTCTTTCCAATCCACTACCTTCTTTCTTTTTTTACAGCTTCTGTTGGACTTCAGGCTTTCATCTTCTTTCCCCCGGATTCCTATAGGAACATCCTAACTGCTCTTCCTACCTGTGGTCCTTTCTAATCCATCTCCACCAACATCAGATGTGATCACTTCAATTCTCTCTTCAAAAGCTTTTCAAGGGCTCCTCACCAACTACAGAATAACGTCCAAACTCTAACATAGGACTCAAGTCCTTCACAATCTCTCTGTGACCTACTTTGCTGGCCTCATCTTCTGCCTTTTCTCTACCCTCACACCCCATGTTCTAGCTACATCAGACCTCTCAGAGTTCCCTGGATTTTCCAGACCCAGTTTAGACGAGACCATTGACATGAAGCCTGCTGCTGCAGGCCTTGCTGATGAATGCCTCTCCTCTGATCTCCCATCGGCACCTGTACCATTTATTTTGCACATCCAGTCAGGTAGAGCTTGTTTTCCCTTGTGTCATCACAACTAGCCTAAAAGAGCTTGAAAGAAGGAACTGTGTCTGACATATCCGTTTGTCCCTAGTACCTACAGCTGGACCCTATACATTGTAGTATTTAATACACTCTTACAGTTTATGATGATGAGAGCATCAGTTATCTTTTCACACATTGGTATCTTGTTACCCCAACAAAATTATAAGCAATTTGAAAATACAGGCTGTATCTTAAAGTTCTTTTTGTCTCCCTAAACTTATAGCATAGTGCTTTGTATGCCTCAGGAAGCAATTGATAAATACACAGCCCAATTATAAAATCAGATATACATTCATTCCATAAATATTTATCGAGCACCTACTATTTGCCAGGTACTATCCCAAATGCTAGAGATTTGGCAGGAAAAAAGACAACAAAAATTTTTGTCCTCTTGGAGTGTATAATTTTAGTGGAGGGAAACAGACAACATTTGTAAGATAAATCGGTAAAATATGAGCATAGAGTAAAGTGAGAGAATGGTAAGACCTAAGGTGAAAAATAAAACAGAGAGAGGAATAGGAAGTGATGTGGGATTGCAATTTTAGATAGTTTGGCCTGAGAAGTCACCACTGAGAAGGTAGCATTTCAAGAGGTGAAGGATGTAAGGAAACCTAACACGCATATTTCTAGGTGAAGCATATTCCAAGTAGAGCCAATAACAAATACAAAGGTCTTGAGACAGGAAAATGTCTGGCAGGTTCAGAAAATAATAAAGAAGGCCAAGTGGGATAAAGTGAGAGAAATGAAAGGAGAAAGTAGGAGCTGGGGTCGGAGAGGGAACAGAGCAGAACAGCAAGGGAGCCATTAATCATCTTACTCTGAGTGAGAAAAAAGCAGCAGGAACATCACATGAGCTGATTTGTTTCTTATTGTTTGGTCAGTCTGGCTGCTGTGTTCAGAATGGACTGAAGAGGGGCAAGGGTGGAAGCAGAGAGGCCATTTGGAAGGCTATTAAAACCACTAAGCAAGAGATAATGACGGCTTGGGCCAAGTGGGTAATTGGAGAGGTAATGAGAAGGAGTTGGATTTTGGATATATTTTGAAGGTGGAACGCACAGGATTTGTAAAAGAATTGGATGTGGAGTGAAAGAAGAGAGGAAGAGTCTAGGATGGCACCAAGATTTTTGACCTGAACAACTAGTCTTGCTATTTTTTGAATTGGGGAAGATTACAAGAGACATCCAGGACATTTTTTCACATCAATTGACCAATTTTCTTTTTCAGCCACAGTGCCCAGCAACATGAGAGGTGCTAAGTGTGCCTCTTCATAAACTGATCAATAGATCACTGATCAGAAAACCCATGCTCAAGACAAACTGCTACTTCATTGATGGGAGTCCTGACTAAGGAAAGGTAGATGGAACAAACTGTAATTATGTAAAAGACAGAAGGAAAGCAGAGTGTGGTAGTCAGAATAATGGCCCCATCCTAATCTCTGGAGCCTGTAAGTATTTTACCCTGAAGGGCAAAAAGGACTTTGCAGGTGTGATTACATTAAGGATCGTGGTTTACCTGGGTGGGCCCACTGTAATCACAAGGGTCCTTATAAGAGGGAGGGGGGAGGGTCACAGAAAGAAAGAGACGGGTCTGAAGATGCTACATGGCTGGTTTTGCAGATGGAAGATGAAGCCAAGGAATCCAAGCGGTCTCTAAAAGATGAGAAAGGCAAGGAAATGAATTCTCCCCTAGGGCCTCCAGAAGGAACATGGTCCTCCTGATACCTTGATTTTATAGGCGCTAAAACTGATTTTGAAGTTCTGACCTTCAAAACTGTAAGACAATAAATCTATGCTGTTTTAAACCACTAGATTATAGTAATTTTTGGGGGGGGGTAATTTGTTTCAGCACTGTGGCTGAAAAGGTGAGTTTGTCAGTTAATGTGAAAAATTCCCTGGTTGCTTCTTGTAATCTTCCCCAGGTCAAAAAATGGCAAGACTAGTTGTTCAAGCCAAAAATCTTGGAGCCATCCTGGATTCCTCCTCTCTTCTCACACTCCATATACAATTCTTTCACAAATCTTGTAAGTGCTACCTGCAAAATACATCCAGAATCCAACTCCTTCTCATCACCTCTCCGAATTATCTACTTGGTCCAAGCCAGCATTATCTCTTGCCTAGTTGTTTCAATAGACTTCAAATAAACTAGTTAATTTCCTAGTTTTGATAATCATACTATGGTTATGTAATATGTTAATATTAGGGGAAGTTGGGTGAGGAAGTTGAGTGTACAGGAACCCTCTATACTATTTTTGCAAGTTTCTGTGAGCAGCAATAGAAAACTAATATACAGAGACATGAGACAAATTGATCACATTTTGGAAAGAACTACTGCTCTTGAATAAAGACTTAATCAAGGAATGGTATCTCTCATCAAGATTATGTCTGTAGCTCCACCTTACAGCAGATACAAGTAATTTTTTTTTTTTTTTTGGTAATTTGTTTCAGCACTTCACAATATAGTATTCTACAATTAACAGATGTGGAGGGTACACAGGCAATAGAAAATCACCATCAGACAAACATCACAAACAGCCACTATAGACAGGATCCACCAATGGATGCTATAATTAATGGCCAAAAATTGGAAAAGAAAAAGGATTTGCACACTCTCAAACTATGTCCTCCAAGATATATATTTTTTAATTATAAAGGGAAAGCTAGTAGCTTTACAGTGGAGAAATTCTGCAGACACCACCTAACCACAAGATCAAGGTTATCATCACCAGTAAGATGCCCTGTGAAGGACACAACATCATTTCTGTGTTAATTGCATCAAAAAGGCAAAACCTCACATCAATAATGAAAAAACATTAGAGAGACCCAAATTGAGGTACTTTTTTCAAAATAACTGAGCAACACTCTTCAAAAGTGTCAAGATCATGGAAGACAAGGAAAAACTGAAAAACTATTACAAATTAGAGGAGACTAAGAAGGAATAATGACTAAATGCAACGTGATATCCTAGGTAAGCTCGTGGAACAGAAGGAGGACATGAGTGGAAAACTGGTGAGATTCAAATAAGGCTTAGAGTTTAGTTAATAGTATTGTATCAATGTTAATTTCCTAGGTTTGATAATTGTACTATGGTTATGTAAGATGTTAATATTAGGGAAGTTGGTGAGGGTTGTACAGGAACTCTCTGTACTATTTTTACAACTTTTCTGTGAGTCTAAAATTAGTTCAAAACAAAAAGTTAAAAAAGAAAGATTATGTCTCTAAATCTACCATTGATTAAACATCACTCTGCAACTTCAGGTATCTTTCCCTTAGTTTTACCTGTAAAACAGAATGAACTTGACATCCTCTCAGGAGATGTAGAATTGGGTGGATGCCCTTCCCCGCCCCTGCAATGTCTATTAGGCCTTGAGCTCTGAGGGGCCAAAGTGAGGATTTGAAAGGGAAGGCTCTCAAAGCTTTAAATACCTCTCTCGCCACATATAAGAACTCTTCCTGTAAACATCAAAGGACCTGATGATAGGTCCAAAATTGACATTAATGACACCAGATCGCACAAGAGATCTCTACCTTCAATTCCACTGGCAGATAAAGATGGTCAGAGACCAGGGCCGGCCTGTGGCTCACTTGGGAGAGTGTGGTGCTGACAATACCAAGTCAAGGGTTAAAATCCCCTTACCAGTCATCTTTTTATTAAAAATAAATAAAAGGTGGTCAGAGACCAGAAGCTCATGCTCCCCCACATGCTGTCACCCCAGCAGCATGGCAGGGCCAATGCTGACCTTCCTCCCCAGCACTGGGAGCACAGGCTGGCCATGCTTCTACTCACAGAGCTATGCTCTGTCTGATGGTGTCTGCTGCATAAGAAGAGAGCAAGCTCTTGGTCTCAAAACCTATCTCTCAAGCTGCATCACTGCCTGCCTCTGTTTACCTTCCAGTCCCCATGGTGACTACATTCTTGGACAGAAACAATGATGGCAAGAGTGCTCCTTTTCACCAAATTCTCTGCAGGGCCATCAAAGCCACGTCCACAACTGCACAGGGTCAACATCTCAGGTACAATGTGCCCAGTCTACCCCTGGCTCCTCAGGCATCTTAGGCTCACATCTAAGCTCATGTCAAGATGAGAAAGTACACTTTCAGTGTGGTTTTGTCACCAAAGGTGCCTTAAATACACCCAGGAGCCCTGGGGAGAGGTATGGCAGAGTGGAGGGCACAGGTAGGGAAGAATTGACACTAGCAATAACTCCTTCCAGCGAGCTCCACCTCAGATGTGACCCTCTAAGCCTTCCACAAAGGCCACTGTATCCCTACTCTAGAAAACTACATACCAAAGTTGTCTGGGTCAAAGGCTCTGAAAATCACTGGCCCCTTCAGAAGACCAGTTAGAAAAGGGCCATTAGCATACTTTGCCACATTGCTGAGGCTGAGTCAAAAAGAAAGGATGATTACACGGCATAACCAGCTGAGGGCCCTCCTGTCATGTGTCTTCCTTCTGTCCATAATACTAACATGTGCCATCTGTCACTCATCCTGGCCAGCACATGTTCTGCCCAGCTGTACCATGAAAGCAGACTACCACTGCACCTTGTAGGGCTCCTGTGCAGTGTTACAAACAAAATGGGGATTTCTCAGCTTCAGCTATCAAAGAAAGCTTTTAAGCACAGATTGCCCCAGTTTGGTCTCTCATACACTGCTGGTATGAAATGGCACTACCTTTCTGGAAGGAAACTTTGATAACATGTATCAAAAGCCTTAAAAATGGTCCCATCCTTTGACCGAGCAATTTCACTTCTAGGGACTATCCTAAGGAAATCAGAGATGTACACAAAGATTAATGAAGAAAGCTGTCATATCCCAGTATTCTCTCTAGTAGTAAGAAAAGTGGTTACAATCATGTTCTACAACTGAAAGGTGACTAAATAAAGTACGGAACATTCATAAGACGGCTTAAAATGTATCCATTAAAAGTCACATTTTCCAAGAACGGTTTGCCATATTTAAAGATGTGATCCTGATTTGGTATATATGTGGTGGGGGAGGGAAGAGAAGAGACATGCAAATAAAAGATACAAGAAGAAAATACACCTTAATAGTGGTGATCTCTAGGTAGTCAAGATGCTTCCAGATCCTTCAAAATTTTCTTCTTCATACTTTTCTATTGCTTCCAACTTTTCTCCAACAAACATATGTTACTTTTTAAAATAAGGAACATACATAGTCCCCATAAAAGAGAGTCTCATTAACTTGCCCTAGGGTCTTCAGTGAGTCAGAAGTGAAGCCAAAAATAAAGACCATGATTCTCAAAAGCCTTGCTCGGCTCACAAGCTGCCTGCTTGTGATTGCTCTAGGACAATGATCCTTAACTGGGGCAGTTTTGCCCGCCAGGGACAGTTGGCGTGTCTAGAGACATTTCCAGTTGTGGTAACTGGGGGAGGGGGTGCTACTGGCATCTAGTGGATAGAGCCAGGCATGCTGCTAAACATCCTGCAATGCCCAAGATAGCACCCCACAACAAAAGATTATTTGGCTCAAAATGTTAATAGTGCCACTGATGAGAAACCCTGTTGAGGAACTATTAATTCCTGCACCCCTGGACTTTGAAAAAGCTCAGGTGGCTCAAAGGTGCATCCGGAACCCCCAACGTGCTTCACATCATGTGTGAGCTGCAGTGCCTTCTGCTTCAAACAGGATCTGACTTGTCAGTTAACAGGCCCCTGGGTGTAGAGCACTGAGGACTTTATTACTTATATTAAGCAACCTTCCGCTTCCAACTGGAGAAAAATAAACTCCTCATTTCACTCCAGAGCCATAACAGACACAAACAGAACACAGCTTAGGATCAAGAGCTCAAATAGAGGAGATGAGCCACGGGTTGGGGGAGAAGCCATGTACTGACAGGACAATGCTGGCTAGAGCCGGGAGCAGAAGGCCTGTGTGCATGACCTTCCTCCGCACCTTCACTTCCAGCACCTCAAGGCTCCTGGTGACCATGTTAGACTTCACTTCCAGGTATCTTCAGGGGAGGAGAAACGAGAAGAGTCCCACCCAAACCCTGAGAAAGATTCCTTCCCCTCTGAGAAACTCTCTCTTCCATCAAAGGGGCCACCTACTTAGTAGACTTATCCAGGGGTTTCAAGGGAAGACAAATGTCATGCCAGCATTCCCTTTTCCTTGTGACCTTGGGCCCAATTTAGCAACTCACAGGACTTAAGAGCTGGAAAGAACCTTGGCCCAACCCCCTCCCTGCACAGATCAGGAAACAAAGTCCCAGAGAAGCAGAGTCAGGCCCAAGTTCCACGGCTATGGCAGAACCAATACCTGAACCCAGATCTTCTGTTCTCTCTATTCCTTAACAGCACCTCATTCACCAGGAAGTCCAATGCTCTGAGACCCACAGCCACCAATCCTTTCAGAGGAAGCTGTCACTCTCTAGTGGCATTTCACATGAGAACAGATGTGGGGGGAACCACACAAGAATGTGTACACATGGGCAGACTGACATCCATACATCCCATTTGGCTACAGCCACTGAGGACAAGCTCAGAGTCTATGCGGAAAATGCATGGGGAAATCAGAGATCTGTTCCACACAGGTGTGAAGTTCTAGTGTCACTGCTGCCAAATCCTTCAAGTAGCCTAGCAAACCTTATTTTAACCAAACAAAAGGCTCTGATCCCTCTGGGGTTGTTGCTGGCCCCTTCCACAAGACAGGTGACCACACAACTGCTCGCTGCATTTATTCAACAAATATTTACTGAGCACCTATTATATGTCAGAAACTGCACCGAGCAAAGGCCATTTGGGTCTGATCTAGTCTCTCTAAAGTCCAGCCTTGTTACAGGTCCTCTTTTTGTAGTGCTTAGAGATCCGTTACTCCTTACCATGCTAAGTTTCCCTACAGTAAGCTCATCTTTACCTGAGCTACTTTGGGAGACTCTAACTTTGGATTGTGACCAAAAAAGCAAAACTAAAATCAAATATTCCAGATGAGTCAACATTAAATGCTAACTTAAAACCTAAAAGGAAAGAAAATGCTCTATTTACCCCAGCAGTGGAGGGAAAGTAACCTTCTGACAAATGATATGATCAGAGACAAGACTGATAGGTTCAAAAAAAAAATAAAAGCACAAATACAGGGAGGTACAGTATTATGGTTAGAATATGAGCTCTGAAGTCAGACAGACCCACCTCTGTTTCTTACTGTGTGGCCTTGAGCTAGTTACTTAATCTCTCTGAGTCTCAGGTTCCCAAGTGAAAAATCGGGTAATAGCAAAAGCACCAGCCTCCTAGGGTTTTTATGGGGACTGAATGAGATACCATGGGCAGAATAATTATACAGCACTGGTACATATTCAGTACACATTATTTCTGGCACTTAAGAGCCACTTAGTGCCCATCCTTCAATCTGATCCTACTCTTTCACCAGAAGATCCTAGCAAAATGGCACCACAAACTTCCCTGGGCTGCACAGTTCACTGCACTATGGATTAACACCACTATGTCTCTGCACCCTCTCAGACATAAGGAACCCTAAGCAAATAGTAACTTGGAGCCCAGAACCATCTAGGGTGACAATAACTGACCCAGGAATTCTGGGAGGCCCTGGTCTGAAGTGTGGTAAAAGGAGGACAAAAGCCCTTGCTTAACCAATAGAAGTAGAAGCTCAGCATACTCTGAGGATTCACTAGTCTTCAAAGCCCCATGGAGAAATCAGCAGCATCTCAGATCATTGCTGCTGTGACTGCTGCTGCAAGAATGGAGCACATGGAGTCTCTCATCTGCCTTCCCTCATAGTGAACATATCTTTAGAGTCAGTGTCCTAAATCTAAGAACCAGATCTCTCCTTACCTGGAACAAAGCTGAAGCCTCTTCAAGAGTGAGGCCTTGTACTCTGTGTTCGCCATAACATTATGAATGGGATTGTACACACAGGAGGCACTTTAAAAAATGCTTTGACAATTATGAATAAAGATGCTATAAACATCCATGTGCAGGTTTTTGTGTGGACATAAGTTTTCAACTCTTTGGGTAAGTATCAAGGAGCACAATTGCTGGATCATATGGTAAGAGTATGTTTAGTTTTGTAAGAAACCACCAAACTGTCTTCCAGAGTGGCTGTGCCATTTTCCACCAACAATGAATGAGAATTCCTGCTGCTCCACATCATTGTCAGCATTTAGTGTTGTCAGTGTTTATTCATAATTGCCAAAACTTGGAAGCAACCAAGATGTCCTTCAGTAGGTAAATAAACCATGGTTCATCCGGACAATGGAATATTATTCAGTGCTAAAAAGAAATGAGCTATCAAGCGTGAAAAGACATGGAGGAAGCTTAAATGCATATTACTAAATGAGGGAAGCCAACCTGAAAAGGCTACTTACTGTATGATTCCAACTATATGACATTTTGGAAAAGGCAAAACTATGGCGACAGGGGAAAGATCAGTAGTTGCCAAAGGTTGGGGGGAGGGAGGGTTGAATAAGCAGAGCACAGGGGATTTTTAGGTCAGTGAAACTATTCTATATGCTACTGTCATGGTGGATACTTATCATTATACATTTGTCCATACCCACAGAATGTACAACACCATGAGTGAACCCTAAATTAAACTATGGACTGGACTGAAAGCTATTTGAGGGCAAGGCACATGGCTGTCATTCATATGTGTATATAAACTAGTCCTGTCTAAGCTTTTAGAAATTTCATTACACTCATAAGTGGTCAGTCCAATACCTTGGCTTCTCAGTTTCTTGAACTCTTCTTTTTTAGTGACCCTGTGCCCACCCTGCTCTACCCACTGACTCTCATGCTCATACCATAGTCCTTGTCATCACCAGGAACTGCAACCCTTCCATGATCTCAAATGCATGCATCCTAGTCTTCATCCACCACCTCCTACATTCCAGGTGACTCCCTCTAGTATTTGGACTCCAATTCCTTTATCCTAACAGGATCTCCAATTCATCGATACTACCATCTTTTTACTGGTTCTCACAATGAATATGATGTCCTCTCCTCCCTTCTCTCCCAGCTAACATTCATTATCAATCCTTATAATAATTCCCTTTCTTCTCTTGAATCTTTATCTCTAGTTAAATCCAACCTGGTACCTGCACCCATGCAATTGAATGTAGCTGGAGAAAAGCACAGACCCACATAATCTAGTCTCACTTTAAATTTATGACCATGAACCAAAGATGAGCCCTTAATGTGCTCGACAATCGCAATATCCCCTCCAGTTTATTCTATTCACACCTACTTTCCTACATAACTATTTCACACCCTTTCTCCTCTAATTTCTAACAACTCCTCCCCCATATTCTCAGCTGATGACTTTGTTTCCTACTTGGCTGAGAAAATTGAAACAATCAGAAGAGAATCTCCACAGTCTCCCGCCACAACATTTCTGCACCTATCAGCATCCACACACATAACTCTGCCTTCCCTTCTGTTACTGTAGATAAATTATCCATGGCTCCACAGCCAATTCCTCTACTTGTGTGCCAGATCTCACTTTCAACAATCTCCCCTCATTCTCCTACATCATTAATTTCCCCCTCTCAACTGGGTCATTCCTGCCAGCATATAAGCATGCTGTTACTTCTCCCATATAAAGAAATAACAGAGTTTCAGTTTGGGAAGGTGAAAAAGTTCTGGAGATGGTTGCACAGCAATGTGAATGCAATTAAAGCCACTGAACCGTACACTTTAAATGGTTAATATAGTAAATTTTATATTATGTGTATTTTACCACTATAAAAATAGAATAAGAACCCTCCCGATTCCACTTCCCTTAACAGTTACCATCCCATTACTTTGTTCTCCTTTTGCAGCAAATTTGCAATAAATTCCTTCTCTTTCCTTCCATTCTCTGCTAAATCCACTCAAATAAGGCTTTAGCCCCCATGCTACACTGAAACTGATCTTGTCAAGATCCCTAATGGGGGTTGGCCAGTTAGTTCATAGAGCATGGTGCTGATAACACCAAGGTCAAGGGTTCGGATCCCTGTACTAGTCAACCACTGGGGGAAAAAGAAAAGGGTGGGGGGCATCCACGTTGCCAATCCAGTGGTTAATGTGGTTAGTACTCATCTGACTTGACTCGTCATCAGCACTGGAACCAGACAATCTCTCCCTTCTACTTGGTGTACATTCTTCATTTGGCTTCCAGGTCACCACACTCTCTTGGTTTTCTTCCTACCTCACTGGTTACTTCTTCTCAGTCTCCTTTGCTGGTGTCTCCTCTTCCCCCTAGTCTCTTAGTAATGTAGTGCCAGGGCTCAAGGCCTTGCTCTCTTTTCTGCTACGCCTATACTCACTCCTTTGGTGATCTGATCACTTTCATACTTGTCACAGCTTTTGATACCACCTATATGCTGATGACTCCTATATTTATATCTCTAGCCCATATCTTACTCTCCTCTTAACACATCCAAACTATCCAAAACTGAACCCCTTAATTTATGCCAAAATTTGATCCACCCACAGTCTTCCTCATCTCAATGGCAATATCATGTTTCCAATCGCTCAGGTCAAAAAGCTTGGGTTCATTTTTTACTTCTCCTTTTCTCTCTCACTCCACATTTTAACTATCAGAAAATCCTTTGGGCTCTATCTTTAACAAGTATCTAGAATCCAGCCTCTTTTCATCCCCTTCTTTGAAATCACAATACACCAAGCCACCATCAACTCTCACCTAGATTTCGTCATTGGCCTCCTAACTGGTTTCCCTGTTTTCACCCTTGTTTCTAAAAGTCTATTCTCAACATAGCAGACTTTGTGATCCCTTTCAAATAAGTTAGATAATAGTACTCCTCTACTGAAAACCCTCCAGCGGATCCTGTTTTCACTAAAAAAAAGGCCATACCTTCATGATGGCCTACAGTCCCTATATGATCTGGCACGTATTGCCTCTCTAATCTCAGCTCATTCCTCTCCAGCCATATGATACTTTCTGCTGTTCCCCAAACATTCCAGGCATGCTTCCACCTTAGGTAGAATTCCCTCTGCCTGAAATTCCTTTCACCAAGATATCCACATATCAAACTTCCTCACCTCCCTCAAAGCTCTGCTCTAATGTCACTTTGTAAATTAGGTCCACCATAACCACTCCATTTAAAATTGCAACCTATCTCTCTGCACTCCCAATACCTCCTTCCATTCTTTTTTTCTCATAATATTTACAACCTTCTAAATACCATTTAATATGCTTATTTAGTATGTATATTTTATATTATTGGTCTCTCCACACCCGAAAGTAAATTCCATGAGGGTGGAGATTTTTTGACTGTTCAATATTTTAAGTACCTGGAAGAAGTCCTCATATATAGGAGGAACTCAAACACTGTTGAATGACTGAATAAGCTCAATGTAATGCCTAGCACATATTGCTTACCCAATATTTTATATTTAAGTGAATGAATAAATGAATGGTTTATCTATCACTGGACCACAAGCTTCCAATGGCAGGGTTGTGACTGATTCATCTTTGTGTCTCCAGTACGCAGGACACTAATGGGGATTCAATAAATGTTGGTTAAATAAAAGAAAAAACCCTGCAAATTAGTGAGATGAGACTGGAAATGTGAGGTGCCAGCTTTCTATGGTTCCCATTCTGAGTATCTCATTTCCTCCATGGCCACTCCCAGCTTGGAGCTTTCCATTTCACTAGAATGAAGTGGCCAGGTAAACACAATGGAGAAAGAGACACCTTACCAAAGAAGGGCTTCCCTGAAGGATTTAACCAAGGTCTCACCATCAGATTGTTCTGACAGGGTTTCCAGGTGGGCGCACAGTGATCCCATAAGTAACAGATGCAAAACAACCTCCCATAAGCTTTAGCTTCTATGTCAGGTTTCCAGGCTTCAGATTCTGATAGCCCAGAAACTGGAAAATCTAGTTACTTCAACAAACACATCCCTTGTGTTTCTCCTTTCAGGACTCACCACTCAATAGGTAAGGCTGGCACAGGCTAAGGTACCTTTGCAGTCCATCATTCATTTCTACACTGGTGGGGGTGGGGGGGAGTGAAATAGCTCCTTCTGCTGCAGCCTTGAAATAGCTGGCTCTTACTTGCCACACTGTCAAGTCAGCAGGAAGCACTTGGCCTTCCTGATTCCACAGCCCTGGTTTCAACTGTAGTACATAGAGGCTGTTGCCCGTAGGAGAGGCAGAAGGCGAGGTGGTGCAAGAGAGCTCGTGTGAACCTGGAAGTTAGGGGACAGGAAATATAACTCTGCTACCATCTTATTCTATGTCCTTGGGCAAGTGATTTCACTCTGTGGGCCTTAGTTTTCTCATATCTAAAACTAAAATTCTGGACCAGATAATCTAACTATATGATTGTTATGAAACTGAACTATTACTGACTTCTCAAAGTTGACAGTTTGGGAGGACCTCTCCCCAGCTCAGCTGTCATCCATTCATAAAATTAAAAATATCCTAGTGCCAACTATGTGCCAGGCATTGTGCTAGGGCTGGGTGTACAGCAGTGAATATGACACAGTACCATGAATAAGTGCTAGAGAGACGTGGATGTGATAGTGGCCCTGTGTGAACAGATGTAGTATATCTATGACCTAGTCTGGGATTCCAGAAAGCCTTTCTTAAGGAAGTAGTATCTGAGCTGAGCTTAGAAGGACAGGCAGGAATGAACTAGATGAGGAGAAGAAAGGGCATTTCAGAGAAAGAAAAGAGCACATACAAATGTCCCGAGGCAGGAGTCATGTCATGCCAAGGCCAGTGTGGTACAGTGTGAGGAGCAGAGGGGCAGAGTTGGTGCCGGTGAAGTCAGCACAGGTGTGACCACACAGGGACTTGTGGGCCAGGAGAGGCGTTGGGTCTTACCATATATTAAAGAGATTAGGGCAGAGTATGGGTGGCAGAGCAAGATGTGATTGCTCGTGTTTTTAAAAGCTCACTATGTGGAGAATGAACTCCAAGAGGCCCGGGTCGATCGATATAAAAAGACCAGCTATAAAGCAACTACAGTAAAACAGGAGAAAGATGACCAGTATTTGACATAGGTGATGTCAGTATAAAAGCAGACAGACTCAAGAGAGACAGAAGGTAAAAGTGATAAGATGGGGGGGGGGTAAGAAAGAAGAAAGTACCAAAGGGTAATCTAAGTGCTTAAAGTAGGGAACACTATTAGAGGACCAAGTTCGGAAAGGGGGTGATATGACATATCTAGTGTGAGATATCTGTGAGATCTTAAGCAGAGAAGATGAGTAAGAAAATGAATATATGAATCTGAAGCTCAAAGGTCTCCAACTAAAGAGTTGGAGATATAAATATGAGAAACCCGATAAACATAGTAACTGAAGCCATGAAAACTGCGTACGAAGGGAGTATGGGAGAAACAAAGAGAGTCTAGGACAGAGACTTGAAGAACTCCCACATTTAAAATTTGGCTAGAAAAAAATATATAACAAACAAACAAACAAATAAATAAATAAATAAAAATTGGGTAGAGAGGGAAGAGTTGAAAAACAGAGAATGTGAAAGAATGACCAGAGAGATGGGAGGAAAACTAAGGGTAAAACATAAATGGAAGCCAAGGGAACAACACATTTTGAAAAGTCAGGACTAGTCAACTGTATCAAAGTGCTGAGGGGCGAAATAAGATGGGGCAGGAAACATGTCTGTTAGGTTTAGGAACTGAAAGTTTACTCAGAACAGTTTTGATGGAGTGGGTGTTGGGAAAGAAGACAAATGGTATGAGAGGAGAGGTCATGAAATAGAGACAAGGTGTATAGACTGTTCGAACTTTCAAGAAGCTTGGCTGTGAAAGAGAAGAGAAAAATGGGTGGTAATTTAAGATGGGAGAGACTGAGTATGTTAAAAATAGATGGAAAGGATTCAATAGAGATGAAGAGAGAAAGGACAGTAGAGAGAGGAAAGCTGGTGGTGTCAGGCTCCTGAAAAGGTGGGAAGGGCTGGACTACAGGATGTAGGGGGAAGACTGGCCTCAGACAACAAGAGACATCTGTTGCATCAGGGAAGAGGAGGAGAGGATGGGTGAGTAGGATGGTCAGTTTATATTCATATCCCTCCAAACACATAAGTCATAAAGTTAGCTCTGCTGATGTTTTCTAAAGAAAATCTCAAAATCTACAGGCCCATGTGTTCTTGATGAGCAGTGTGGATCCTCGGAAGCAAACAACCCCTATGGGTCCTATCTTGACACCTGGTACAAAACTACACTCCCTTCTCTGCACTGCTCCTGAGTCAGAACAAGGTGAAATGGGAGCTGCACAAGTTCAACTACTCATAGGTGAGGTGATAGGATCTCTGGGAGATGGCCCAGGTGTAACCAGGTCGATTACGGGGAAGTGATTGAAAATGACAACAAAGTAGAAGAGAAGTCACAAAACACCAGCACGCAGACGGGTGATGGATGTGTTCATAGAGAAAACTGATCCCACTCCTCCACGTGCTAACCTTAGAAGAGGAGAAGGGGGAGAGCCCAGCTGCCTAACAGACTAAGATCTTATTTTATGTACTAGTCCATAGTGAAAGGCCACGATGTCATTGCCCAGCCACCTAATGGAACCTCCCCAAAGCCTGGAATCCAAGGCAGTTTCTCCAATTCACTGTCTCATAGCCATGGCTCTGACTCTAGGACCAGAATTCATCAGCATCTCTTAGCCCAAACTGCAAAAACAGCACTAATACATTAAGATTGAAGAGGACAAGTGCATGCCAAGGTGATAAGGAAGCAGAAGACCAAAACATAGAGTCTGCCAAATTCCAGGTCAGCACTTGACCCCTGCAGATCCAAACCAACACCACCATCCCCTGCTTCAGGAACTGCTTCCCAAGTCTGCTCTCTTTTCAACCCTTCAGTGCACTGGTTCCTTGGACCACAGAGGGGATACTCATTTACAGCACCAGTGTTTCTAACAAAAGCTCATCCTCAAGGGAAAATTAACAGAAGGTGAATTCCAAACAAAGAAGAAATGTAGAAGGATCCCATTTAGAATGCTGCTTCCTAGGACCCTGTCTTCCAAAGTCCCCAAAGCACTGGGGAAGACAGAGGAGAAGAAAAGGCAGGGAATCACAGGGAGATGATAACTAACACTTAGCACGCTGCCTATAATAAGCAAATGACATAATAGAAATAAACAGCTCTGGGGAGAGGTGCTACCAGTGCTGCCCTAGCAGGCCCAGGGGCTCCAGGGAGTCACACTGGGCTAGAAACCCGGTTATTTCTAGGGCACCACGCAGCATATGACCTGAATCAGGAGCCACTGGAAGCAGAGGCCAGAGGAGAACCAATCAGAGGCTGAAAGACACAGCACAGCTGCAACAAGGAGGGCTGGTTACCATCCTCAGAGTTGGGCAAAAAAAACCCATAGAATCCTTCAAAGAACCAAGTCCAGTCATCTCTAGAGCCTCCCTATTAGCCAGCAGGAAATGACTGGGTAATCAGGAAGAGGAAATAATCCCCTTATCACTGCTCTTTATTTTCAGACTGGCTCTTCCTAGGTAGTATGGGTTCAAATAGCTGCATCACTTATAACTAGCATGACCAGCTTGGAACTCAGCTCATTGTTTTGAGCCTTGGGTTCCTAGATGTAAAATTGGGAAGAGAAGGCTCACATCCCTAGGTGGTTATAAGAACCAAAGGAAATACTGTCTGTAAAAGTACATACTCAATAAATGCTAGTGCCTCTCTCCTACTCCTCCTTACCTGGGGGTTTATATTCTGAACATGCAGCAGGAAGACAAGAGGGGAGAGGCTCAGAAGTCTCCTTGGCCATTCAACTCAAAAGGTGGAAAGTCCATACCCAGATAATCAACAGGAGACTGGAACAATGAGAATTGTATTAAGTAGGAAGCTCTGAATTTGTAGTCAAATCTAAAGGGTTTTCGGAAAAAAACCCCAAAAAACTACTTGGTTTTCTGTACAGAATCAAGTACAGAATCCATCCTGAAGAGAAGCTCCATGGAGAGCTGATTGGTTGTCCGGTCACTTGTAGGGTTTATGTTAGAGGTTTACAGGACAGGGATAGGAGACCCAGCTCCTCACCTTCTAATACTCCACAGCCCAATACCATCAGACCTCAGGTAATGTAAACTATTAACCAAAATACATCTCACCTTCTACTTTTAAGAAGGCAGGAAGTGATGAGAAAATAATCAACAGACAGGATATATCCCAACATCAGGATATAAATGCCCAAGCCAACCTTTTGCTTCCAGAGATGAGCAATGAGAAAAGATGACCATGACACACTTCAAGATTCTCAAAGACGAAGAGAGTTTCACATTTACTGAGGCAGCAAATGTCCCAATGTCTTTTAGCAAGTTTTTATCTGGCAAAGGTTGAGATATGATAGCTTTTCACGTAGGAAAAAAAAAAAGTTTGCATATGTGGCCCCCTGCCTCCAAGAAAAGAGGTAGCTCATTTCATTACATCCACTGTGCCATCAATTGTGAGGCACAGCAAATTTCATAGGTGTTAATGTATGGGGGTGGAAGGGTGAGGTGAGTGCATCTTAGAGCCGATGAAATAGGATATGTCTGCCTGAGGAAATATTCTATCCCGTGTCTCAAACTCCCACTCTGTGGCCTTGCCCTTTACGTCCTTGGCAGAGGGACTGCGAATAGGTTATGCAAAAAGCACTCTCAGAGCATTAATCATTAAGAGTGAGCAAACTGGATAGTGGTTGTAACTATCACAGCATACTTTGATGCAGCAGTTTGCAATCTCAAAGCATTTTCACAGACATTGCCTCCTCTGATCCTCACAATATCCCTGTTAGGTAAGAAAAACAAATATTATTAGCCCTATTTTACAGTTAACAGAACAGGCTCAGAAAGGTCAGTCATCCTAAGGTCACAGAGCTAGTTAGTGGCAAATTGGAGTTTAAACCAGTATCTCTCTCCTAGGGCTGTGCTCTCTGTTTTATGGGAGAAAGTCTGAGGTTAGCAATATTCTAGCAGGTACAATGAAGAATTCCACAAGTAATGTCTGACCTCTGATTTTTAAGTTGTCTCTACTCACCACTGTTTTCCTATGTATGATCCTTTAAGGCCTAAGGAGGGTATGAAATACTGGAATGGACCATGCTTTGCCTGTCCCCTGGAAGTCATTGCCCATGACCTAAGAGAGCAATCTCACCACTTCCATTTCAGAACACACCAGGAACTCACGATTCCTTGAAATATCACCTCTGCACCAACAACATGAGCATGGCTGAGTATTTTGTTAATTCCTTCTTGAGCCCAAGCAGAAGGGCTCTGGGATTCCTAAATACATAGGCAACAAGGACAATGAGAACTTAATTTACTCCAGGTGTCTGGGAGACCCCTGAAGAGCAGAAACAGAGGGCCAGAAATGGTCTCCCTGTGTAGGAGAGGAACAAACTTCATCCCTCAAGCTAACAGGCCTTATTTTAGGGAATATTTAGATTCATCCTGAGGCAAGAATAGCCTAGATATCTCCATGCATAAAACAAGAAGGTTCCATCCTCAGCCATCAGCTCTTTCCTTCCTACAGTCATCCCTCCAGAAGCCTTCTGCTCTTATAGCATCAATGATCCCCTCCTTATTTATATGCCATGGACTTCTAATTCTGCATCTCCAGTCTGATCCTCTCACTTAGGCTCTTGCTCTCTACCAAGGGAGCCCCAGCCTACTCTCTTACTGCTTCTCCCAACACATGCTTCACGTTGCAGCCTAACAAAAACCACCAGTCATCCTAGTTCAGGTTTGCAGAGCTAGGTACTGAGCTAGGTACTATGCAACATGCTGGTCGTAAATTATCTTTTGAGCTTTCTTCTGTGATTTTATTCAAGCTTTTATTGCTATCTGGAATGACCTTCCCCTACTACCAACTACCAAAATCCAACCTGACCCATCTTTCAGGGTCTTTCTATAATTCCATCTTCTTCGCCCTTAAATCTTTTCTGATATCCTTAAACAAGTATTTGTCCTCCCTCTCTCATTTCTTATGTGCTACCCTCTCTTGCAGCATGTGACTTAAGTACCTAAGATAATTATTTGACCACTTGCCATTCCCTCACTAGATTTTTACAAGCTCCTTGATGACATGTCTGTGTCGTACATATTTTTACATTTCCTGCATAGGGCTCTGCACAAAGGAAGCTCCCAACAAATATTTGATCTCTTACTATCTACTGTATTTCTAGGTGAGTCTCCCACCAACAAGAGAGAGCCTAGCATAGATGGCCTGAGTTCAGAATCCTGGCTCTGCTGTTTATAGCTTCATGATCTTGGGCAAGTTATTAACCTCTCTGTGCTAGAGTTCTCCCCTGTATAATAAAGAGGATAATATCAGAATTTATTTCATATGCTTAATGTGGGAACTAGATCAGTTAATATTTATAAAGTGGTTAGAACGGTGCCAAGTACATAGTAAGTATCACATAAGCACTTGTTAAGTAAATAAAATCATTGCCAAACTCATCATTTTCCCACTTAAAATTACTTTTCCACATAACTTCTCCATTTTTGTTAATGGCACTATTAGTCTTCCCAGCTTTCTAAAATCAAAACTTTGGCCCTTTCCTCTTCTTCATTCCTGCTATCCAGCTCATCACCAAGTCTCACAGATTTTGGCAAGAAACTGTCTAGTTTATTTGCCTCTTCCTCCAGTTTGCATGGCTTCTAAGACTTTATAATCCCCTCCTTGATCTCCAGATCATGTATCTCTACCCAACTCCAGTCCACTCTGAATTGTGTATACAAAGTATTTGCAAACATTCCTCTCTTCATATCATATCTCTGCTCCAGTACCTACAATGGTGCCCTATCACCTCCAGAACCAAGTCCAAATTCCTTACTCTGCCTCTAGAGACTATTTAATCAGGTCCTGCCCTACTTTCCTAATCTTATCTCCCCTATATCTCTGCCACAACCATACTAATCTCCTAATGGTCCTGTAAAGACATCTTGCTTGTCTCTACCTCTGCTCATACTGTTCTTTTGGTCTAGCAGCCTTTCCCCCATCTCCTCAATCCCCCAAACCTAGTCATTCATCAAGACTAACCTCCAGTCCTAATTCTGTCCTAAGAATTTTCCAGCTGTAATTGATTATCCCATTATCTGAATTCTATAGTCTTTTTTAACCTTTTTTCGATAATTATATATGAGGATTCTTCAAAAAAGTTCACGGAAAAATGGAATTAAAAGATAATGCAAATCTTTCCATGAACTTTTTGAAGATCCCTCATACCTTCTGCTTTATGTTACTTGCACTGATTCATGTTATTCTGACATCCCCAACTATACTGCAAACCTCTCACGATCAAGATTCATGACTACTAAACCTCTCCAGCACCTTTCAAAGAAAATACCAAACAAGGACCTAAAAAATATATATACATATGTATATATATTTTATTTTGAATTTACCTCTCCCTTTCTTTTGGAGGCAGGAAGTGGATAAGAATGGGACTGCATACCCACCTAGCTGATCCTATATGCTGTGATCACAGATGGTGTGACAACCCTACCTGAGGGATTTGCTATAACCAAAAAGCCTGCGCTTTCTGTTGACAAACGCCAGCAATCTCTGTAATCTAGGCTGCCATATGGTTCACCCAGCCCTGTAGCAAAATCAGTTTCTCAGGAATATCAGAGAGACCAAGCAGGCTAACTTTCCTGTCTATGGAGTGCAGGAAGGTCACCTTGAGCTGGTCCTACCAAAAACAAGAAGGCACAGAACCTCCAAGGACAAGCCAAAGGCCTAGTAGATGAAAAATCAACATTCCCTGAGACACCTGTTAACTGAATCTACCCCTTCTCTGGAATCCAGTGACCTTGGCCCAATAAGCCCCCTCTCTCAAGTCTCTTGAGATGTCCATAGAGGAATCCACAGCTGGGCAAGGACAGCTCATTTATGCCCTCATTGTATGGAGAGAGCTGCCGAAAGTCAAAGTTTAATTTCTATTTTCATAGCATCTGGTCCTGAGGGCTAGTAACAGAGTAAAACACGTTTTATCACTGGGCCAGCTGTCCTAATTGAGGAGGGACACTCCCCATTTTCTGATCAACTATTCATCATTTCCCCATTCTCCCTCCTTTGTGTATTTCAAAGGCAGGAGGAGGTCAGGCCCCCATCATCTTCCTAAATTGCCCCAACCCCTCCCATCCAATTATCACAATCACAGACTCATGGAGGCTGCTCGGGCTTGATACATAGAATGGAATACAGAGGAAGTCCCACTTCAGGAAAGAAATTCAACATCTCAGACATCTAGATGGTCCATTAGCCCGAGATTTTGCTAAAAATTTTCACAGAAAAACTATAAAACTAGCCCATGAAGGCTCTCTTTTGATGCCATGTTACTTACCCAATTGGCTGAAACACTCTCTCCACTAGTTCTCTCAGCTGAAGAAAAAAACCACATTTGTCTGCTGAAAACAAAAGCCCAGAGTATAAGTACAACCTGCACAGGGTCATACAGAAAGCAGTGGACTAAGACTGACCCAAGGAGGCTGATTTCCAGGAAGGACATTTATCATTTAAAAATAAAACAAACAACAACCCTGACAATGCCTGCTTAGTCTGTTCTTCCTCACTAAGGACATAAAGTCCAACTCTCCTCCTGATCACCTAGAAGACGCTGCAGTCACTTCTGACTGCCCAATTCAGGTTGCCATTCACTTGCCACCAACATCCTTTCCACATATCTCCCACTCCTCTGTAGCAAAGCAGAAAGCTCAGTATCAAGAGGACCTGTATAAATCACATACAATGAATAAGACTTCTCTTAACTTGGGCTGATTTTGAACCAGCTCTCCTGGCTATTATTCTTGGGTATGGCACATGTAGGTACCCCGCAGAGTCATAGAGGAGGAGAAATCAGTTCTTCACTCATTTTTCCCTCAACTAATATTTATCGCACTCCTATTGTACTTTAAAATACTATGAAGTTGAGAGGAATACAGTGAAACACAAAACAGCCAAATTCTCCTATCCCTGGATAATATCTTCAAGGTGCTTTCCATAGAAGCTAATAAAACACAAGCTTTAATCCATATATCAGAGATCTGGTTTTTATTAATATTATAAGCAGCACCAACGATAATAGTAAAGAGTATGTTACAATGTAGCACTTTATAACTAAACCACCACCCCTACTTTCATCTAAAGTAACTATTTCACAGGCTGTCTGGGTAGCTCAGTTGGTTAGAGCTCAGCCTTATAACACCAAGGTCACAGGTTCTGATCCCTGTACAAGCCAGCCACACAAAAATAAATAAAGTGACTGTCTCAATTTTCTGCCTTGAAATCTCTACCAATATATTATATATCTAGGCCAATCTCCTTCTATGAGCCAGCTACCTATTCCCAAAGCCCAGCTCTAATCCTAAGGTAAGATCCTAAGGTGACTCTCTTCAAGTCACCAAGCAGTTTTTAGACATCTAACTTATGTAAGGCCAAAAAGATAAACCAAATACATCCTTTGCTACAGCTCCACCTTGCACTCAAGAAGGTCAGAGCTTGGAGGACAATACACACACATACTCTCCTCCCCCATTTGACTGTGCTAAGTGACAGTATAGGCCATTATGGTTACAGAAGAGCTATGAACTGCTGAAGAAACATAGAGGAGGCCATGATTCATTCTGACTGAGGAGATCAGAAAAAGCTTTGAGGAGAAGTGGAATCTGAACTGAACCTGGAAGGATGAGGCTAGGAAGTAAGAAGGAAAGGAAAGGCATATAAAATCAAGGAAACAGAATGAGCAAAAGCACTAAAAAAGAAAAATGTAAAATTTTTTGAAAATTTCAAGCAGTATGCTTTGGCCATAGCAAAGAGGAAGTGTGGAAGAGTAGGCTAAAGGCTTACAGGAAGGTAGGGGCCAAATTGTGGAAGGTCTTGCATGCCCTGGGAAGGAGTTTCACTTTATTCCATAGACAATAGGAAGCTATTGAAGATTTTGGGGTTGGAGAAAGATAATTACTTTGTCTTAGAAAGCTAATTCCTGCAATATATGATAGATGGGAGAGAACAGAGACTCTGAAAGTAGTGAATTCCCTTTACAGCTACTATGGCAGTCTAGGTTAGATATAATACTCGACTAGAGAATCATGAATGAAAAGAATTGGGTTGAAGAGGCTCTGCAGTAGTAAGAACTGTCATGACTTGTCAGTGTACTGTATACAGAGGATGGGGGTAAGGAAGGAGCCAAAGATACTGTTGACCTTTCTAATAGCTTGGAAGACTAGGGTAGATGTTATCTAAAATGGGAGTGTTCTAAACAGAATAGGATATGGTAAGAAGATATTGAGCTCAGTTTGAGACATTTTGAATTGTATCCTTTTTTAAGACCTCAGAAAGATCAAAGGCAATGACTCATAAAACCTTTGAGACAGACAAAAGGCCCTCCATGGATCTCAAAAGATGTGCCTCACAGATCCTTTCCATTAAAGAATAGGGATTCTACTAATCTTAACGGTATTGTCTGGGACTGGTTGGTTAGCTCAGTTTGTTAGAGCATGGTATTATAACACCAAGATCAAGGGTTCAGATCCCCACATCACCAAGAAACAAACAAAAACCTGTACTGTCCCATAGCCGCCTCACAGGGAGGTCAAGGTAGAGAAGTGCTTACCATGATAAGATTGTGGATGTGGCTTTTGTCTAATGTAGTGAACCCCTATAAGATTCACTGGAAAACCACACGTAAAGCTAGGGCTTACAGACCCCTCGAGTCTGTTGCACAGATTGGGTTACAAACCCTCCACACACAGGTTGTGAGCTAGGTAATAGAAAAAAAGGTTCTGGTAGCCATGGGTATAGAAAAATGAATGGGTTTTATTCAGATCTAGGAGCAACTGTCCTAGTGGCTTCTCTGAGTGTTCTGAGAAGCACTGTGGATCAGAGCTGTTAGTCTTTTATACTTAAGTCCACAGCCCTGGACACCTGAGTGCTCATACACAGTTTACATTAGTAGTAACAAGGAACACCTGAGGATATTTACAGCAAATACTCGGCGAGATTCTGAACATCCGAGGGGCCCTGACATTTTCCTATTTTTCCCAACACTACACATCTTAAAAAAGAATTGTACTGGCAGCAACAACACCAGCTTGGACTAAAAGGGACATCTAAAAGTAGGAAACAGGCTGAGAAAACTACTTAGTTGCAGACACAGGCTACATTTTATGAAAAAGGAAGGATAATTCAAAGGGCAGAACCAGGAGCCCATAGAGGAGAACCAAGAACAGTGGAGAATCATTCCCAGGCAATAAGACTGAGCCCTACTCACCTGCTAGACTGGATTTCACAATGGCTATGGACTGGTGACTGATGTTTTCCCCCTTTCTAAATGGGAACATCTACTCCAGATAGAAGATAAAAGAGATATGACAACAAAATGTTATATAGGATCCTAGTTTGGATCCTGGACCAAGAAGAGGCCATTAGTAAGACAATTGGCAAAACGTGAATAAGATCTGTAGATTAGTTAATAGTATTGCATCAATACTGTTAATTTCCAGATTTTGATAATTTCACATGTTGTGTAACTGGAGAAGCTAGGCAAAAGGTATTTGGGAAGTCTGTATTATCTTTGCAACTTTCTTATAAGTCTGAATTGATTTCCAAATTTAAAGTAAAAAAAAATAATGAAGTGTTTCAAAATGTAAACATTACCGATTTTTTAAAAAGAGGCATCTATAGCAGTTCCCTTATATCTATCCCAGCATTGTATTTAGGGTGGAGGGGAGATAACTTGTCTCTTTAATTCACAGTCTTCAGATCAAGAGGAGCAGTACTCGAGTTGCTGTACCCAAGGAACTGAATTAGAAGAGCCTCACCTGCACCCAGACCTAATTTAGATGAGGAGACCCTGGCACCTGAGCCTGAGCCTGATTCCATAATAGATGAGACTTTGTATGTATGTGTGTGTGTGGAGCGGGGGATGTTGGGTGGGGATGAGTATATTTTTCACGTGTGCAAAATATAAATAATTTGTGCCAGAGGTCAGATTGTAATGTCTACAAATTCTTTGACATTCCTTCCATCAAGAGGTGGAGTGTAATTCCCCTCCCCTTAAATCTGGTCAGGCAGAATATGGTGGAAGTGTTGTTATGTGGCTTCTGAGACTAGGTCATAAAAGACAATACAGCTTTTGTCTGGCCCTCTCTTGGGATGCTCACTCTTGGACCTAGTCACCATGTTGTGAGGAAACCCAGGCAAGGTCCCTGTCCTGAAGCCTGGCTGAGCTCCCAGATGAAAAACAGTCAGCATCATCTGCTAGACATGTCACGGAAGAAACTATGAAATGACCCAGTCTCAACTACTCTCTTACTATTCAACCACCACCTGACTAAAACTACACAAAAATACTTAACCTCCTAGGTGAGCTCCTCAACCCCCAGAACTGTGAGAGATTATAACAAATAATTGTTGCTGTTTTAAGCCAGTACATTTTGGGGTGTTTTGTTATATAGCAATAGATAACCAAAGCAATGTGCCATAGGCTGTTGGAAACTGGGACTCAAAAAGATTAAGGGACTTTTCCCAACTTCACATAGCTAGTAAGGAACAGTGTCAGGATTTGAATAAATATCAGTCCGAATCTGAAGCCATTATCTTTCCACTAACATCAGACATGACAAGAACAGTAATTACAGCTAGCCTGCATTGAATGTTTTCTACAAGCAGGCACCGTTCTAAGCACTCTACGTGGAGTAACTCACCAAATCTTTATCATAATGCTATGTGGTATTATTATTATTATTATTAGCCCCATTTTACAGATGGGGAACTTAAGGCACAAAGAGGGTAGTTAATTTGTCCAAAGTTATACAGATAGTAAGTCACAGTGAGATTCACCCTTAAAAATCAGCTCCAGTGCAGGAAGTCTTGACCACCATGCTATGCATAGGTGAAATCTTCAAAACAGATTACATAAATTGAGTAAAGAACCAAGGACAATGCCTTAGGAACTGTACCCTTTACAAGGTGGTTAAAAGAAGAAGAGCCAGTGATGGAATGATCTAAGAAGGAAGGGAAAGAGGAAAGAAGCATGTGAGATGCATGTCAGAAAAACCACTCTACCTACTTTACTGGAGGAACCCATGGCATGATCCACAATCAGCTCAATCTCTAAGGGTGACTGAGTCAAGGGCAAGCCAGACATAAGGCCCCTCCCCCAAGCTCATATTGTTAGTAACAAACTCTTCCAAAGAAAGTAATCTTTGAACCACAGAATGGGGAAAATGTCTCCATTGGATTGCCCTGAGTCATGTGGACAGAGCAGCACTATTGCCCTTTTCTATTCTTCCTCTTACAATGACTATGCTCACTCCTACTCTGGAATGATTAGGTTGTTATATAACCTCGGAGGTGGGAAAAGTAAACTTTTGTATTTACACTAAAAAAATATGTTCATGACCTTGGCCCAGTGAAGACCATCAAACCCACTGGGACTCTTTATCAACTTGATGTTTTCTTTTAGACACAGCTCCCTAGGATACACTAAAGTTTTAAGAGATCCCTTCACAGAACTAATCTAAAACCAATGCCTTTCACAAAAACAGACAGAAATCAACCCAGGTACTTACAGCCAACTGATCTTCGACAAAGGCACCAAGAATATCCACTGGGGAAAGGACAGCCTCTTCAGTAAATGGAGCTGAGAAAACTGGATATCCATGTGTAGAAGAATGAAACAAAACCCATACCTCTTGCCATTTGCCAAAATCAACTCAGAATGGATTAAAGACTTATGTATAAAAACCTGAAACTATAAAACTCCCAGAAGAAAACATAGGGGAAATACTTCAGGATGTAGGACTGGGCGAAGACTTTATGAATAAGAACCCAAAGGCACAAGCAACGAAGGAAAAAATAAACAAAATTTTTTTATTATATCAAACTAAAAAGCTTCTGCACAGCAAATGAAACAATCAACAGAGTAAAAAGACAACCCTTAGAATGGGAGAAAATATTTGCAAACTATATACCTGACAAGGGATTAATATCCAGAATATATAAGGAACTCAAATAACTTCACTGTAAAAAAACAAATAATCTAATTTAAAAATGGGCAAAGGAGCTGAACAGACATTTTTCAAAGGAAGGTATACAAATGGCCAACAGGTATATGAAAAAATGCTCAACGTCACTAAGCATCAGGGAAATACAATTCAAAATCACACTGAGATATCATCTCACCCCAGCTAGACTGGCTATTATCAAAAAGACTGAGAATAACAATGCCGAGATGATGTGGAGAAAAGGGAACCCTTCTACACTGTTGGTGGGACTGTAAATTGGTATAGCCAATACGGAAAACAGTATGGAGATTTCTCAAACAACAACAGATAGAACTACTATACAATCCAGCAATCCCACTGCTGGATATATATATTCATTTGGTATATACCAAAGGAATGGAAATTATGTTGAAGGGATACCTTCACTTCCATGTTCACTGCAGCTCTATTTACAATAGCCAAGATATGGAACCAACCTAAATGTCCATTGACAGACAAGCAGATAAGAAAAATACGGTACTACTCAGCCATAAAAAAGAATGAAATTCTGCCATTTGCAGCAACATGGATGAGCTTGGAGAAAATTATGTTAAGTGAAATAAGTCAGGCACAGAAAGAGAAATACTACATGTCTTTGCAGGTAAGTGGAAAGAAGGAAGGAAGGGAGGGAAGGAGGGAGGAAAGAAGGGAGGGAGGGAGGAAAGAAAGAAAAGACCACAATAAAACGTTGAACTTTCAGAAGGAGAGAACAGATCTGTAGTTATCAGAGGTGGGAAGGGGAGAGGGGGAGGAGGGTTAGGGAGTAACTGGGTAAGGGATACAAAGAATAATTACAATTTGTAATGATGAACATGCTAATAATATTGATTTGGTCATCACATACTGTACACAAATACTGAGAGTCAACTCTGTACCTCATAAATATGTATAATCAATTATGTTTCAATTCAAAAAATAAATTTAAAAATAAATACATAAATAAAAATAAAATAAGACCAATGCCTTTAACTTTTGCTTCTATACAATAAGCTCTGGACCTCTGCAGACCATTCGCCAGAGGCCCAGAGGCTGTGACACCACACAGAAGCAGCACGAGCCCACATTGTGAGTGGGCCCAGGTAGAAGCAGGGATAAACCCTGCGGATGTGAAAACAGCACTCCCAAGGGAACCTGTCTCAGCTCCAGCTCCCATTGGCCCTCTCAGTCAGCTGAGTGCATACCACGCACAGTGGAAACCTACTCAGATAACTCACATAGTGAGAAACAAAGGCAGCAAGCTCCCTCCCAATCTGGGGGCCACCCATGCACCTCCCCTCAACCTACAAATTAGATTCTTTCCCAGCAGCAAGGAGTTTCTCTCAGAGGTGGTGATGTCTTGCTCTGCCCAGAGTGTAATACCACCTGGCTCCAGTCTTAGCATCTTCTCAGTACTGGCCTGAATCACCTGAGCTGATCCCTGGAGGTGCCATCCGAAAGAGACCACTGTCGGTACTTGGCCAATATAATTTAATGTAATGTTACTAAGAGGCCAGTGAATGTTACTAGCCTTTTTGGAGAAAGCATTCCCATTGAAAATGAGACCTGGAAGGATGGGAGAGACCTTCCTGGAAAAACCTCATGTTTTGTGCAAAAGAACTCAACCTAAGAGAAATTTAACAAGATTTGCTGCATGCAGTTCCACCCTCACCCTATTCCAGTCCTTGTTTCACCTATGCCAGGCCTTGTTCCTATCTTTCTGTTAGGTCCATCAGACCTAAGTCCAAGGAGTGTTTGTAAACTTTGTATTAGAAGTTTCTGGAAAATTTTCTGATTCTTAGAAATGGGGGCTGAGGAATGGCTGTTATATTTATGACAAGGGCAAGTGTGTCTGGCCTAAGCAGGAAGGTGCGGAGCAACGTGGGGTGAGGTGGAAGAGACAAATCATCAGGTAACATGGTCTCAGAAATAAAACCCGTAGGAACAGACTATGAAAAAGAAACCAACTAAGAGTAAGCAGGTGGACAGGCTGCCTTTGGAAGCCCCAATCTCCTTTGAAAGAAACTCTTCGCTTATGGGCCTTGGTTTCACTCTGTGACAATTAGATCATGGTGTGATCTGAGACTTCTTTCTTCCTTTTCAAAAAATTCTTCTTTTCATTATTTTCTTTCCCCTGAAATCAAACTAACCAATGATAACGCTGGGAAAGTTACAGTGGATACAGCCCTGTTTCTTCTCACCGAGAAATGGATTCAGACACTACAGATCATCTGCTTAATATACCTGTTCCATCCTCACTGGTAAATAAACCCTCCTCTCTAAAGCCATGCAACATTACTCCAGAAGAGAGTCATCAATTGGGCGGTGCTTGTGAGACTCATTACTGCTCTAAGCAAGTGTGGTGAGGTGCTGTACTGGGATTATACTAATGGTCACACGCACCAGGAAAAGGGACTCTGACCCAAGGAAGCTGAGTGTCACGGCCTTCTGCAAGATGACAACTAGTGGTGTTTAGGAATCTCAGAGCTGGAAAAGAACTCCCTCTGGAGAAGCCCACACTCCCCACCCAATACTTCACCCAAGCAGACATGGCAGAAAATGCCTCATTTCCAAGAAATGGTGAAAGGAGAGATTACGAAGAAACATTGGATTCCCACCACCCCCTCCTTTAAAAAAAAACCCACAATGATCTAAGAACCAGTACTGGCCTCCAGAAGCCCCCAAGTTACTAGGGAAAAAGGTGCAACCACTCCTAATTTGTGATCTTTGCTTACTACAGAAAAGGCAGCTGGTCATACCTCTCAAGGTATTCAGCCTGAAGCATGAACAGGCCAGATGAACAGAGTACAACTGGACATTCCAGTGAGAGACCAGAATGAGGAGTATCCAAATAGCTCAGGTGGCAAGTGAAATTGGTGAATTTTGCAGAATTCCAACTAACCAAAAGACAGGAAGAAAACACAAGCCAAAATATTGACATATGTGTGGAAAACTACCCAGAGATAATTCTAAAACTCAAGAAAAGAGAGAATTACTTGCGAGAAAATAAACTATGGACTATCAAGAAAAAAAAAACAACTGAACTGAAACATGACTGAGAAGCAAAACTCTGCCCTTATCAAAATGTCTGAGGACACTTTCCATGGTTGTTCCAGTCCCTCAGCCTGGGCTGTCATTTGAGGAATCTTGAAATTTGTGTAGGACACAAGTGGTCAGTAGAGAAAGCAAATGGTCTCATTGCTCCCTTTTTACTTGACAATAGCCAGCAATTGAATATTTACTTAACCATATTTTACGTTATTGTCCCCAAAGTTCCTACTATCACGTGATAAGATACTTACACATCAAAGGTTAATTAGCAATGCATGGCATTAAATGATAAGTCACATAAGTGATACAGGCCGTAAATGCTGAGACTCAACAAATAAGTAAAAATGAAGAGTACTTCTTGAGTCTAGGGGATTTGTGGCCTGCTAAGGACTTAGGGATAATAATACCTAACAAATATTTAGAGAAAGAACCCAAAGCAAGGAGTCTTTGTCCCACAAACACTTAAGAAGCAAAGTTTCATTTTTTTCATGTTCCACACATCAGTTAATTAATTAATTAATCAATTAATTAAAATGAAAATAAAACCCCACAAACTCCAAAAATGACCATGTCTCTACCCCTCTGACCCTGGGCAGCCACCAGATCAATCCCAACTCAGTACAGAAAGAAAGAGTATGAATGAGTCAGTGCAAACCCATTCCCAACCCTGGAAACCCCCAAATCAAAGCAGAATGGGTCAGGGACCCTGCTTTCTTTGAAAATGAGGAAGCTTTCAGCCATTTTCCAGGGATGCTTCTCCAGCTGACAACAGTAAAATGTAAGATAAGACCTGCCAAAGTCAAAAGAGCAGTCCTGGTAGGACTCCAGAACTTAGTTTACGTCACAAGCATGATGAGATTTTGAAAAGAGACACTGGAATATGGGGCTTGGTCCTCCCATTTGTGAAAAAAGGGGAAAAAAATCTATCTGCAGGCTTCTCAAAAAATTGGTCAACACATACCCATGGGCACATCAAGATTTGTAGTCTACTTGGGACTTCCACAGCATTCATACCCTCATATGGACTTCTCTACAATGAGACCACACACATAACCCATTCTCTTACCACCACCTCCAGCAGCCCAGCCCTTATAACTCCCAAGTTGAGATAAATAGGAATATCTGAGTGAAAAATATAGTTGTTTGTAAAAATTTCTCCCCTTGTCTGCCCCCAGTGTACTTCTAGAACTTAAATTTTTTATTTACCTAGTTTTCTTGCTCATATTAGTCCAAATTAATAAGATTTTGTTAACAATTAACACTTACCGAGCAAGCGATATGTTAGACATTTTACATGAATTATCTCATTTAATACTACTAGTAATCCTATTAAGTGCTATCACTATTCCCATTCTATAGGAAACTAAGATACAGAAAGTAACTTGCCCAACATCACCTAACTGGAAAATGCAAAAGATGGTTTCCAAACCCAGGACAATTTGACTGCAGATCCCAAGCTCTTAGTTATCACATTGTATTTAGTAGACTTTTTTTTACGGAAGGGCATCTATGAAAAAATCCTCAGCTAACATCATACTTAACAGAGAAAGCCTGAATGCTTTCCCCCACGAATAGAACAAAAATGTCTGTTCTCACCACTCCTATTCAACACTGTACTTGGCTCCTAGCCAGTGCAATAAGGCAAGAAAAATAAATAAATGGCAAACAGTAGAAAGGAAAAAGTGAACTGTCTTTTTTTCACTGACAACATAATCATGTACATAAAAAATCCCAATGAATCTACCAAAAAAAAAAAAAGTTACTAGAATTAATAAGTGACTTAAGGTCACAGAATACAAAGTCAATATAGAAAACAAAACAACTGCCTTTCTATATACTAGCAATGATTAACTAGAAAATGAAATTAAATGAATACAATTTATAACAGCATTCAAAAAACATGAAACACTTTGGGATGATTTTAACAAAATATGCACAAGACCCATTCACTGATAACTATAAAACATTACTGAGTTACTTTTAACCTAAGCCTTCAAATACTACTTACATAATTAAGATTAAACTCATTAGCCTAGCATTCAAAACTTGTGAAAATATCACCCTAATCTACCTCTCCAGGGTCCTCACCCATTTCTTCCTTTCATTCTGGTTATTATGTATACCACAAACATGCCCCTCTACTACTGAGAATGCTGCCCTCTCATGGAATACATTTAATCAATTGACTCATCTCCCTATCCCCAAAACACTCTCACCTCATCTGTCCATTGGAATCCTGTCTCAAACTACTTCTCCAAGAAACTTTCTTTAATACTCTAACAAGATATGATCTTTCTTTCCTTTACGACTCTTTCCTCCTCCCAAAAGCACTGTGGTGACATATCTTATAGTACTTATCATATTCTGGATTGAATTACTTAAATCTTCATACTTCTAGACTGTAAGCTCACTGATGACAGAGACTGTGTCTGACCTAGTTCTTTACACAGAGCACATATTCAAATATCTGTTGAAGCAAACATTTAAAAGAAGAAATCAACAGAATGCTCTTTTAGTAACAGAACCTTTGGGATACCAAATCACATTGCTGTCACAATAGAATTAATTATGCCCTGACTTTTGCATGGGCTGAACCAGGTATTTAGCCATGTAGTGACCTTCCTCTCCTTCAATTCTAAGAAATGTTAGTTCAGCTTGGCTTCTGTTAGTGGACCAATATCAAGATCAAGACCAAGTAAAACATTCCAGCCTAAAGGACAAAGACAGATCCTCAGCCTTTATAAACTAGATCAGGGAAGGTGGGGGTAGAGGAGCCAGTGTCCTCAGCACAGGAGAGGAGATCTATGAATGATAAAGAGAACCATTAGGGATTCTGTTTCTGGCAACAGAATAAAAAGTAACATGAACATCACATACAGAAACCCTCTGGGATACCTGTGCCTCTTCCATTCTGGAAATATCTGCAAGGGTAAATGAAATGTTAACCACCTTCTGTCCCACCCCTGGGAGGCTAGCAGCACAGTCAGTTTGGGCAGAGGCGTAGAGAAGAGCTAACAGGCTCTGGAGGCACTAGGCCTCTGTCCCAGAGAAAGTCCCTGGAGAGGCCATTTGGATCCAACTTGCATGTACAAAGTGGGAAGGAAATGTGACCATTTAGCTCATATGTCATACTCTCCCAGCAGCAACTGGCCAGGGAAAGAAGGCTCCTTAACTTAACCTCATTTTATAATTATCAAAAACATCACAGCTGATGAGCATCAACTGATCTCAATCAGTGTGAATTTGTCTTTTGACCCCAGATTTGTAAAAGCTTCCCAGCTCTTTGCCTGAGTACAGCATGTCCTCTTTCATGTCATCCTCATGCTTTTTAATCATCCTCCATGTTTGCATTGTTTGTACAGCCTTACATGGAGCTCTAGCTCAGCAAGATTCGTCCTTGTGTATTGTTGTTTTTAAAGGAGTCTAATTTCACATAAGACAGTCATTTTTCAAACTTGCCATAATTTAGCACTTACAGTAGTCAATTCATCTACTTTCTCCTCTTTTCTAAAATGTTCCTATATCATCTCTTGAAATTCATAAACTCCATTTATTTCTATGTACAAATTCCAAAAAGTAAGTGGGAGAAAGTTAATTTGATAGAAACAGGTAAGACAAAAATCCCCTCATCACATACATCCATCCAAATTCAAAATTTGGAGGAAAGTTTCTTTTACCTTTAGTGCAAATTATACTAACAACACTTCAGGCCTTGAAAAGAAAGACCCAAGAACAAGTTGTCAAAGACGGCACAGAGGAAACTTCACTGATATTGACATCACCATTCCATTCCCAAATCAATGTTGAATTGCTAAATGCCACTAAACCAACAGAATTTAAAGGGTTAAGACTTCCCGCTGTTTAGATGTTTGCATATTTACTTTCTACCTCCTTATCCAAACGGCAATTCCCTGATCTTCTGAAGTTTTAACACTATGTTCAAATTACTTACCTTAAATGTACTTCAAAACAGTACTCACATGGCTAAATCCCTCTGCAGCTGTACCAATTGTGCATGAATACAGTCAAAATCAAACTCTTCATTGGCAACTGGGGTCTTTGGCTTCTGAATGGAAATAAAGCAATCATGCACTGTGGAGTTTTCTCTTTCAATCATATGGAATCATGTGTTTTCCCACAAGGATGCTACTGTCAGATTTCCAAGTGTGTGAAACAGTAGGAATTGCTGGATGGGCAGAGCTGCAGCCCTAAATCTCAGTGACAAGCCTTTGGATCTCTCCTTTGAGCATCCCAATTAAGACTCACTCACAAATTCATTGTCATGGAAAACTTCTTACTGGCAAAGTATATAAGAAATAAATTGGTGTTTTCATTCCTGACCCTAGGATTATATTTGTGAGGTAAGGTATTGATTAAGAAGAAAAGAGAATCCTTTGACTAGATAGTTAAGATAGAAAAGGATTCAGAGATAATAGGAACTAAGTAGTTAAGATCTTGGGCTAGGTTTAAAAAAATATGTATTACCTGGGAAGAATTTACCATAATATTGGCTTAGTGGCAAAATTAACATCCTCCAACTGTTAAAAGAAAAATATAAGACTACTTTGAAAAACATTTTGTTTTTAAAAATACACATTTCAAGAATAAGTTATTTTACAATTGCCTTAGAGCTGGGTAACTGAGAACAGGGATAAAAGGGAGACTTTTAACCATACATCCTTATGTACTTTCTCAGTTTTGAGCCATATAAATGTGCCACATATCAAAAAATATAAATACATTTTTATAAAGAAAAAGCTGACTGCCATTAGTAAATAAAAATGTCCTAGATAATAGAGGTTGGTAAAGAGGAAGTATAGTTGCTTTAATTGGGGGCCAGGAGGAAGTTAGTCACCTAGGCTGTTAATATACCACCCTCCCTAACTCCTAGACGGTTTGTTAATTCAAACTGATAGTTGTTTTATTTTTGTTTAAATTTGGGGGTGGGGAGTGGTAATCTACCTTCCAAAAAAAAAAAAAAAAAAAAAGAGGATCTTCTCCAAGCAAGACCTTTATTCTCCACCGCTGAAATCCCATTAACACTAATCAACACAATGATTAAGCACATTGTGGTTAAGTACTCTAGTTAATAATGACTCCTTTGGAAAAAAAGGTTCCCATAGCGACAGGTAAAGGCTATCATCAAACTCAGCTTTTCAGCACAGGATTTGGGGTCACAGATAGGAGAGTTAGGATTGTTTTAGCATTAATCTGGAGGCTTTCTTTTTTACCTTTCACTTGACTTCATCCATTCAAAAGACACTTATGGAGAGTCCTTCTAGAAGCCAAGCATAGCACCAAACACTGGGGGCCAGGAGAACTAGGAGAAAGATCTCAAAGATAAGGTATTGCTTGTGCTCCAAAACTGCAGTCTACGGAGGAAAGCAGCCACTACAAGAAATAATTACATTATGATAATAATTCAAGTCCTAAATCCATAACCAAGCCTTGTCCTCATCACTAGGACTGGTCAGTTTCTAATCTAGTTTCACTTTCCCATCCTCAAGCTGCAGCACAGCTGGGTTTCCAGCTGGCTGGGGAAGAAAAGATTCTTTAAATAAACAGCATTTTAAAAATATGCAGTCGCTTTTTTTATGCTGAATTTTGTGAACCACCTTTCTCTAATACCTGAATCTGGGTGCCAGATTAATTTAAAACTATCCTAAGAATGTAAAGTCCCCCAGGAATACACCTTTTCCATGTTTAGCAACAAAGTGCACTATGCATTAGAAAACTGCGGATCAGAAACTCCTAAGGGAAGAAATGATCTTTCCTTTTTTTATGCTATCTTCTGCATCTATCCAATAAAGAAACAGCTTTAAAACATATATATAAGAAAGCAACAGATAAGGGTGTAATTATACCAAAATATATGTAACCATCTTCTAAAATGCAGGCCTATTTGCAGAACAGGATGCTTTTAAAGCATTGTACAGAGTTGCTAATCTCTGCAAGGCCTTTCTAACTTTTTCCCCTCTCTTTAGAAATGCAAAGATTTTACTCAACTCTTTACCACCAGAGGAAGTATTGGATAAATGATACACATTAGATCTGTAAAAGTGCCCCTCTGGCAGGTATTTCTATTCCAGCAAGACCTCTGTCTACTTTTCCCCACCTTAGATCACAGACTTCAAGTCAACATTTAAGTTAAAATTAGCTGTTTATGAGGATCTTTTAGAAGAGGTCCCGTATGACCCCTGCACAATATACCTTTCCATATGGTACATCATCCCAAAGTCCTGCCCCGCCCCCAAGACACAGCTTTCTAGATGATCTCCCTAGGAACCACAACTCCCAGAACACAGACACACTCAGTACTGAAACTGGCTAAACAAAGTAACAATGCAACCTCAGTCGCTCAATATAACGGCCAGGATGACAGTTTTCCAAGTGCCAATTTCCCTATTTTGCAATGGGCAAATCTGCTCCAAGGAGAAAATGTTCCCAACGACCCTGTGGCCCAGAAGGCTTTCTTTAGAATGGAAAACAGAAAATGAATTTGTTAGTTATTTCCTGCTGAGCACAAGGAAGGTGTTGTGGTTAGTTAAGGTGATTTTGTTTCCTTATTTAATATACCATCACCAGTACTTGTTTTCTGTAACCACATAGTAGAAAATAAGAAAATACAGTTTATACTCTTCTGTTATATTATCACCAATTCCACAAGTCTCCTCTCAAAAATATGTCCTTTAGTTTCTAATCCCCTTATATAAAGTCCCCTAAACTGACACCTATCTATACACTATCAATTCAAAGTGAAATTTTTTGCATTCTAAAATGTTTACTGCCATACACATTCCTGCTCCTTGATAATTTGTGATGTGTGAGGGCCTTCCCTTTACCAGTGGTTGCAGTCCTAAGTTTATTTTCATGAGAACTATACTATATATGCTATTTTAATAATATGAAATGACCATAACCTAAAAGTGGACTGTATTTCTGACCCTCAAATCTTTCATGACCTCTGCATTTAACTGTTAAACTTTTAAATGCTCCCTAAAACAAACAAGGTATAACTGATAAAGCATATTGCATTGGAGGAAGGAGATAACAGGAAGAGGGGGACAAGGGAGCAGAGAAGCCCATTACTCTATGGGGTTATCTGACGATGACCATCAGGTCCTTAGTGGCCTAGACTAGGGATTATGTGAAGATGTGTGCCATGCATATTCAGGAGCAACTCACTAAAAACCAAAAAGAAACTGACCTTGGACAAGGTTCAGTAAATGTGTTTACTATCTATTCCCACTGTACAATACAGTTCCACAGCTCCCCAAGGGATCTCAGATAAAATACTTAATAGAATAAAAAACTAGAAATTCTTACCTGGTCTCAACTTGTCAACACAAAACATTTCAGAGCATGAAATTAACATTAAAAAGCAGTTAACAATATTCCTTAGAATAATGTCAGAGCCGTAAACTGCTGTTATCCCCAAAGTTTTTTCCCTACTGATTAAGACATTGCCAAGATTCTTCTCATTAAAAGTGATCACAGTTTAACATAGTGCCCAGATATACTCCCACAAACAAACTCTTAAAATTTGCCTCTCGAAGCGGGGTGGGGGTGGTCGGGTGGGGGAGCTTCCAAAAGTCAAAGACATTGATCTAGAAAGACGAGGGCAGCCTTATAACACCAAGGTCAGGGGCTCAAGATCCCCACACCCACCAGCTGCCCCCCCAAAAAGTAGAAGGATGAGGGCAGCAAAACTTCTATGAGCTGTTACATATGTTTTGCTACTCAAAGCCAATCTACACTACCCAGAATCAGTTAGTAAACTGGTAAACATATCAACTTCTATGAGGGTCCAGGACATCTATCACAATTCAGTGATTACGTGGTTGAGTCACACAGCATGCAACAAATTCAGCCTTACTTGAGACAAAATGAAATCCCAATATGAATAAGCACAAGGCAGGCTAACTCCAAGTACTCCATTGTGGGGACAACCCAATCTGAAATATTTCACTGAGAAGTAAGTACTCTGGATTCAGGGACAAGAAGAAAAAGCTCTTAAACTGACATTTCTTTTACTTCCAATGTGGAAGACCCCCATTCCCAGCTGCACAGACCTACAGATTTGTAGATTTCAGGTTTTTGTCTCTAATCACCTGCATTCCTGTGCAGCACCCAACATCATGAAGATGAGAGATGCTGTCAATATACCCGGCCAATAAGGTGTCAGAGCTGAACTTACAGCATTCAGCAGAAGTTACTCTATTTCATCGTCATCATCAACAGACCTAGTAAGATCCCCCAGAAACAGCGAAAAGAAGTGTCTGCTTGCTAGTCCTGGAGGTTGAGAAGGCTGTGCTATCCACTTAGCAGAGACAGGCAATCACGATGGAGGGGGAAAAAAAAAACAAAAAACCCAAAACAAAAAACCAGAGCCACATGGAGGACGGCAAAGGAAAACAGAAGCAGAAAAAGTCCAACTCTGCCTGCGCCAGCGGTGTGGATGAGCAGAGCAGCGAGCCCAGGAGAGGAAGGAGGGGGCGGGGGCGATCATTCCCTAGGAGAACTTATAAGCAGAGGCCTTCATAGCCTGGGAGTCTGCCCAGCTGCTCCTGCAGACCCTGCCAACCTGGACAATGCAGGCCCGAGGGAGCAGAGCGGGCAAGGCCTCTGAGGGTCACTCCTGACTCACTGAGCCTCAGGCCAGCACTGTTCGGACCTCTCCGTCTTTCCTTCTGCTACTGGGCTATGATGGCATCTTTCCAGCCCCCCATGCCATACATCAGCCGCAGATCCCTGCTGGCACAGGCCAGCGCCTCCTCCCGCCCCCCACCCCTGGCACACTTTGAGCTTGATCCTCCTCCCCAACCCCAACCCCCTCACCAACCCGTGCCAGGCGCCCTGCCCAGGGGTGGCCCCACCCCCCAGCGGCAGGACGCTGCCAGGCCTGGGCACCTGCAGCACCTCCCCACCCCACCCCCATTCTCCAGCACCTCGCCCCTCCCCCCTTTCTCTAGCAGAGGGAGGGGGCGACTCACCGCAGTCAGTGCACAGGATCTTGCCCACCTCTTTCTTGAGGTTTTTGCCGTTGGTGTCGAGGGGGGCAAAGGCCGTCTTAAAGACTAAGGGCTGTTCCGTGGGCTCCAGGAAAAAGATGTAGCGCTGGTTCCTTTCGAGCGGCGCACAGGAGCCCACGCTGATCACCTGCTCTCGCTGCAGCCCCCCGCTCCGGAGCGGCCACTTGTCCAGTACCTTCACCAGCGCCACCCGAGCCGAGGCGGGCGGTTCGCGGGTGCTGTTGGAGCTGGAGCCGCCAGCCGGGGCCAACCCCTGTACCTTGCCCTCCACCACCACGGGTGCCTTGTACGCCTGGTCCTGCACCGACTTGAGGCTGGGCGAGTAGCAGGCGAGCGACACACCGAAGAGCAGCATGGAGAAGCCGGGGGCCGGGTCGCGCCTCATGCCGCCGGCGGCTGCGGCTCGCGAGCGGGCGGCGGCTCTCCGGGCTGCGGGGCTGCGGGGCTGCGGCTGTTGCTGCGGCCGCGGCTCTGGGGGCGCAGCGGGACGGGAGATGCTGCTGTTGCTGCTGCCGCTCTCGCTGCTGCTGCTGCTGCTCTTCTCGCTGCTGCTGCTGCTGCTGCTGCTGCTGCTGCTGCTGCTGCTGCTGCTGCTGCTGCTGCTGTTGCTGCTGCTGCTGTAGCTGCTGCACCGAGCCTTCTCCAGTGGCGGCGGCGGCAGCGCTGAGCAGCAAACCTGCCGCATCTGGCCAGGCCATTTGGGGGGCTCCGCCGCTCAGCCGCCGCCGCCTTGGGAGGGGAACACAGCCCGCTGGAAAACCGGAAACAGCGTAACGTTAGCGCCTTGTAGTCCTCCACCGGCAGCCCGGGGAGGTGGCCCGGCTAGGGCAGGAGGCAGGCTGCAAGCGGGCCGCGATGCGCAGCGCGGCGCAGCGCAGCGCTCCCACCCTGCGCGCCAGGACCTGGAGGAGGATGCGGAGGATGGGACGCCCGCCCACTTGCTCTCTCGCGCCCCCTCTATCCCCGGACCGAGTGGGGAGCGCGGCTTCTGCAGGGGAAGCTTGGGACTGCACTGCTTTAGTGCCCGCCTTCAGCCCGCAAGGGGCGAGAGAGGAATCGTACCACCTTTTGCTCCTGGAATTTATCAGCATGACAGTGGGGGTAGTGCTTGAGCAGAGGGCAGAAAAGAGAGAACGGATTCTTGCGCCATCCTATGAACGTGGGAGTGGGACACAGGGCGTGCCCCTGCTTTGGCCATCAGCTGTAGGAGCCAGGGAGGTTGCCAAGGCCAAGGTGGCAGGCCAGCCTCTTGCCTCCTGGGCTGTCCCCTTCCCTAGGAGGACCCTGGAGGCTGGCCCCTAAATGATCCCACGTGCTCGGCCCTGCCACCGCCAGGTGAGCGCTGGATATTTGAGTTGAGGAGGGGTAGGATCCCAGCCCCGTCATTTTGTAAAGAGTTGGGGCTACAGGGAGTCCTGTCTCAGCACTGAGGACACCTAACCAGAGGTGGTGGGTGGGAAAGGGTCCAGTCCCAAGACTCTAGCAGCCACGCGGGACCATACAGCGCTGTACAACCTCATCTTCTTTTAAAAATTCGCTCCGTAAGAGAGGTGGGGGGCTTCTTGGGAGCCAATTGAGAGCCAGAGCCTTTCAGGGCCAGAAGCTGATCCGTGGAAATTACTTCTTTTTAAAAGTCTGGTGCTTGCAAGAGGTAGAAGAGTTTGCTCCACTAAAACCAGCATCTGATTTAAAAAACAACAAGGACAACGACAACAAAACAGCTCCATAACTCATTCTCCTTATCAGTGAGGATCAAGGGAGTTTTCAGTGCCCAACTTTTATCCTAGAAAGATGTTGAGCTCTGGAATGCCAGTGAAGTCTTGGAGAATTTTATCCCTGACTGGGCCCCACAGAAAACTAACCCAAGGATGTCTGACTTAGGCTAGGACTGCTATTCTGGAAAGGAAAGAGGCAGCTACACCTTTCCTCCTGGCTGTCTAAGAGACACCTCAAACTCAATAAATCCGAAGCCAACAGCATGTTACTCCCACGTCACTCCAAATTCTCTATAATTATAAATGGCACCATTTTATACTTGGCCACCCAATCCATTCCAATAAGTCCCTTAGTCTCATCCCTTATTCTTCCGCATCCAATCAATCACCAAGTCCTTTGGCTCTAATTTTTTAAAAAATCTCCAGTTAATTTAATTCCTTCCCAACTCTGCAGCAAATACCTTAAGTCCAAGTCCTCATTATCTTTCACCTGGATCACTGCAAAGCCTCCTAACTGATCACCACACCTTTTACTTCATCACCCACCTCCAGGCCTACCACTGCCAAAGTGATCTTTCTAAAAATAAAATGTAAATATAATTTGGCCATGCCATTGCTCTCTGAAGTAAAGCCCAAACACTTCAGCAAGGCTCTTTATAGGCTACTTCCACCTACCACCTCCATATGCTGAGAGCAAACCCCTCCCCTAGCAATCCTCAACACATTGTGCTGTTTCTTGGTTTGCTTCTTCCTGTAATGTCTCTTGTGTCCAGGAAGCTCGCCTCCTTCTTGTCCACCTGGAAAACTATTCCTTCCTCAAGGCCCAGCTCAGCGTTCTACCTCATCTCTGCTTCCTACATATCTACCTCCACTCTCACCACCATACACATACATCATGGAATTAATGCCCTCTCCTCTGTGTTACCATGTGCCTCACAGGTTACCAGTATGACACTGGCCCATACTGTGCTGCAAGCAGCTGTTAATGGGTCTGCATCTCCCATCAGACCAGGCACCTTAATGTCAGAGACTATGTCCTATTAGTCTTTGGACCCCTATCACATCCAGCATAGTTCCTGGCAGAGAATAAAGGTCAGGAGATCTTCAGTGAAGGAAGGAGGGTGGGAAGAAAAAAAAAAAAAAAAGAAAATCAGCACTTTTAAAGGCATCAACCTTGTTGGCCCCTTTCGTTTTCATAGATCACAGATCTCATAAATCACAAAAAATTTCTATAAGGAAGATGGCTAACTCTACCCTCTCATGTTTCAATGAAAGAAAAAGTCCCAAAGAGGAAAAGGGACTTACTCAAGATCACACACAGTAAGAACAGTACTCAGTCTTCTGTTTCTGAGACCAGAGCAGTGGTGATGAGCTTGTGCTCTGGAGTCAAGCAGAGCTGAGTTTGAAAGCAATTTTGCAACTTAACTATGGGGTGTGTCTATTTCATTCTGTAGGCCTTAGTTTCTTCTTCAGTATAATGAAGAAAATAACAGGGTCTACCTCATAAAGTTGTCTTTTGCTCACATGTACTTATTCAGTAATATCTAATTGAATGACTCCTCTATGCCAAACACTAAGGCACCATACTAGTTACTGGGTGTACTATGGTGAGCCAAACTAACACTGTCCCTGCTCTCAAAAAGTTATGCTGGTTAGGGAGACACAGTAAACAAGTAGACAAATAGGTAACTAATTACTTATAGTGATGAGTATCCTGAAGGAAATAAACAGGTTGAAATGATAGAGAATAATGAAAAGGGGAGAGGGTAGGTCTGTTTGTATAAGGAAAGGCTTATCTCTAAGGAGATAACATTTAAACTGAGACTAGAAGGATAAGTAAGATGTGGATAATGTGAGATAATACGTATAAAGTGCTTAGAACCATGCCTGGCACACAGTAAGGATTAAAATTAATGCTGAATATTATTGATGTTTTACTTTTACCAGTGATTCCCAATCTAAGAGCTGAGAATCTCTAAGTGGTAGTCGTTGCACACTAGAATTTTCTGTACACTAAAAAATGCAATGCAATTTTTTAATAGTAGATGCCACGATGGATAAAAATACATATTCTCCTTTTTTACATATGCATCTTAAAGTATAACTAAGTATAATAAGACATTGTTAAGTGAAAAAAAGCAAGATGAAAAAGAGTGGTAACATATGCTACCATTTTGTCTTTTTAAAAAGGATAAATATGTAAATGTTTATAGTGCATAGATTACCTTTGAAAGGACACAGCAGGAATTGAGACAATAGTTAGCTCTGGGGAAGGGCACTGTATGACTGAGGGATGGGGTGCAAGAAGGACAATTTTGTGGTATTCCCTTTGTGCTTTGTGCATTTTGTATTAAGTCTATATACTACCTATTCAAAAAAAATTTCAAGACAGGACTCTAATTTTTTTCCTGTTGCTGAATTTTTATCATGCATTTTTCCAATCAAAGGCTACTTAAAGTAGAACTTTTTTTTTTTAAGTAGAACTATTATTATATGGGATTCATTGAGATTTTATTTTACCTTAAAATGAGGTTCCTATGCTAAAAAGTGTTGGGAATTATTTCATTGTTATTATATCCTGTTCAGAGAGCCTTAGAATGCAAAGGCAAGTTTTGATATCCCAACAGTCTTCTAGAATTCCTGAGGCCATAGAGTGTGGGGACTTAGGCAGAAACTTCTAAAGGGAAGAAAGCTACAAGGGTACTTAAAAAGTTTGTGGAAAAAAACAGAATAAAAATATAATATGAATCTTTTCATGAACTTTTCGAAGCACCCTTGTACTGTCCTGATTTCCTTAAGGTGTGATGTGTATGAGGATAAGCTTCCAGAATTGGCCTCAGCCATTTAGAAGAAAAGCTGTTTGGTTTCCTAGAAGGACAGCCCAATTCTATACTGGCTTCTTCCTGGAGTTCAAAATGAATTAGTATGCATGTTTTAAAATATGAGACTTGGTATTGTGAATCTGCTAACTCTGCATTATAATTCAACAATTGATAATAAAAATAATAATAGCTACCATTTATTAATGGCTTATTATGTGTAGGAGCTTCATGTTTACTATTTCCATACCTCAACAACTTTGCATTTTACAAATTGAAAAGACTTATAGAGGTTTAATAACTGCTCAGATGACAGGCAGAGTCAAACTCTAATTCAGCCCTGCCCATCGACAGAGTACTTGTCTCGTGCACACCACTACCAGGTCTCTTTAGGTGAGAGGCATTCTCTCAACCTCACTTTCCTTGTCATGCAAGAAGTCTCTAATCTCTCCAAACTACTTCCACAAGTATCATACTATTTGAAATTTGTAACACAAGAGAACAAGTGTTATAAGCATCATTTTACAAGATGAGGAAAATCAAGACAGAGAATTTAAGTGACTTTCCCAAGATCATAAGGCTAAGATAGCTCTTTTGCCAAGATTTATCATAGACTCAAACCCACACTTTTGAAAGAACCACATGGAGAATGGAAAGCCAAATCTGTTCATTAACACCATGGCTCACCACAAGGTTGTGAAAAAACTGGTTCATGGTAGCAGTGGGTTGGGTCACTATATAATAATCACTAAGAACAAAAACAGAAGGAGACAGAATGGTATAGACATTCTGAATTCAAGATAGAACACCCACATGAAAAGCTTGGCTTCTTCTCTCAGATCCCTCCCACACAAGATGGGCTTCTTCCAGCTTTAGCCAGTTTAGCTGGCCAGAAAGGACCAATGAACCAGGTTGCAAGAGAACTGGCCATTCAAGGAGATATGTATGGCTTTTATCTGGTCACTGAGTCTTACAAATCATGCCAAACACTTTGCAGGACAGTCTTCTTTCTAAATAAAGACATTTTGTAAACTTCATTTTTTTCTCCTTTGAAGATCTGTTTTCTAAATTTGGCTTCCAGAGTTACTTTCAGGTTCTGTGTGGTTAATTTCTCTTTCTCTAAGGATTTTCAAACAAGTGACTAAATAGAAAACAGACATTGACAATCAGAATTTAAGCACTGGGAATGACTTTAACATCAATGTAGCCCAATGTCCTCCTTTGCTGAGGAAGACACAGGGCCCATGGAGATTATTATTTGATTTGCTCAAGGCCCCACAGCCTTAGTGGCAGCAACAGCCTTAATACCCTGACTCCTTGCCTAGTGCTCTTTTATCTACTTTTCAAAATCCTGGCTCTACCCCTACTGGAATGTGAGCTTGGGCAATTCATTTCAACTTTCTCAGCCTTAGTTTTCTCCCCCAATAAAATTGGGATAATAATATATCTACCTTTAGTAGTTTTTGTAAGGATTACGTGAGAGAGTTCACACAAAAGGCTTCATATGGTACCTAACACAGACTAACTGGCTAAGAGTGAGGGCAGTGGACTCAAATTGCCTGTGTCTGAATTCCAGCTCTGCCACTTGCTTAACTGACATTTTGGCCTAGTTACTTAATTTCTCTCTAGTTTCCTCAACTGTAAAATGGGCAAAATGATAATAGTTCCTCATTAAAATTGTTGTGAGTCTTAAATAAAATAATATACATAACCCTCTTAGAATAATGCTCAGCACGTCAGCCATTATTAGTCTATGACAACCAGTTTTCTTATTATCAGTAGGCATACTTTGTCCAAAATTCAGCAATTTCAAAAGTATCCATTGTCATATGTTTTGAACACATGCTAAAGTTCTTAAGATTAGAGTTTGATTTTTTTTTTTTTTAATCTCATCATTGGTAGTCCCACCTCCCAATCAAGAGAGGCCATGATTCAATAATTCGTAGCCCAGGGCTGTGTTCAGAGTCCAGGGGTTTCCACTCCACAATATGCTGAAAAGGGCAGCAGCCCCTCTGTCTGAGTTGCTCCATCTGGGATAATAATACTTATTTCTTTGTAAACTGCTTTGAGGCTTTGGATGAAAAGTGCTATGTGAGCACAAATTATTATCTCTTTCCCAGATATCAATTTTAGATTCAAATCCAGAAGCTCCCTAAAATAAATCACAGAAGTACAATCTGGACACAGATGTATCTGTTCTGGATTATCGCAACCAGATAATATGTTCATGCTTGGCACCATCATAAGTTTTCTTTCACATGTCGTAGCATATCTAATTTGGATTGGAAAAAAAGGAGATGTCTTCAAGATGAATATTTTTGCTGTTTAACTTTCAAAGATTCTTTCCCCCCTCTGTTTTCCTGATTTGTGTATTTGGAATCCTCTCCTGAGGTCATCAGGAACTCTGAGGTTGATTCAACTCTGGGGGCGTGAAGCAGGACAAGAAGAAGAAATTATTCTCGTATTCCCAAATCCCCAGGCTAATGTACCTTTGAGTGTCCAGTTCAGCTGTGTTTCCACCTCATAGTTTTCAGTTCATGTGCTTTCTTTTTCACTTGGTTCCTAGACACTTCCAATATCATCTGAGGTCAGTAATTTTAAAACTTTACTTTTCCTGACTTTTCTTTATAATTCATAGCTGTCTGTATTCATCTTACTAAGAAGCATTTATTGAAAACATACTATACATAGCACTGGCCCAGATGTTAAAGAAATAATAGCCATGTTTCCTGCTAGAGCTCAAATTTAGGCAAAATTAGAGTCAGGCGGACTGTTATCTATTGAGCTAGCACCTGCCCTGGATTCCACTCAACACACACACATGCACACACCTTTCTCCTTTATCTTTTTTTTTTTTTTTGGCACGTGGCCAGTCTGGGGATCTGAGCCCTTTCTCCTTTAATGTCATCCCTCCCTTTTGCCCCTCACAGGTTCAGTGTCCTACTGTTCTCTCAGCTCTCCTGATTCTAAGGGCAGAGACAATATGTTCTGTAAACAATAGGTCTTCAGTATTTGCTGATATGACAAACTCAATCACACTAAGGGATTAATATCCATTAAGGCCCAATGTATGACTTCTCGACTCATGCCTTAGTTTCTAAGGCATTCCATATTATTCATTCAAAAATAAACTTTTCATTCCGAAAATGTCTTTATTCATTTTTTTCTTTTTAAAAAAAATCCATTTGATTAATATTTATTTTATAACTTGTGATTCAAAAAATACTTTTAGTGCCTGCTCTGGATCAAGCTTTATACCAGATGCTGAGAATCCAGGAGCGAATAAGACACATAAGGTCTTTGCTCTTGGAGAGTTTACACTCTTAGAAGGAGACAAACACTAAAAAGGGAACAAAAATTTCAGTGAGAGAAAGAAAAAAGGGAGAAAGAAAGAGGGTGTGTGAGCATGGTTGGATTGAAAATGACTAGGATAGGACACAACTTGCAAGGATGATCTAAGGGATACTTTTTGAGCTTGAAGAATGAAGAGGAGCCAGCCTTAAAAAACTCTGGGAGCAGAACATTTGAGGCAGAGAGAAGAATCCCACACAAAGGGCCTGAGGCAATAATAAGCCCGACATGATCAAAGAACAGAAGGAAGGTCAATAAGGTTAGACATTGTTGTAACAAGGAGGAAGAGTAGCATGGGATGAGGTTAGAGAGATTAAGTAGTGAACAGACTCATGCTGGGCCTTGCAAGATATGGTTTGGATTTTATTCTAAGTACAATGGAAAGTCACTGGAAGGTTTAAATAAAGGAATGACACAATCTGATTTATATTTAAAAGAGATCACTCTGATATATGGAGCAGAGAATGTAATGGGGCAAGAGAGGATCAAAAAGACCAGTTAGGGAGCTGTTGCAGTAGTCTAGGTGAGAGGTGACAGTGGCTTAAACTTAAGTAGTGGCAATGGAGATGAAGAAAAATTAATGGAATACAAGATATAATTTGAAGGTGGAACCAACAAGACTTGCTGAAGAGTAGATGAAGTATGTGAAGAAAACAGTACCTGAAGATGACTCGAGTTTTTGGCTGAGCAACAGGACAGATGATGACACCATTGATTGAGATGGGAAACTCAGAAAGTAACATAAGAGGGCTGAAGGAAATAGAAAATTCCATTTTTGACATATTAATACTGAGGTGCCTGTTAGACAAGCAAATAGAAATTCAAGTACCAGCTGGATAGATAAGTCTGGACTTCAAATGAGATGTCAGAGTTAGAAGTGTAAATTTGGGAGTCAACAGATAGATGGTACTAAAAGCTATGGAACACATAAGATGATGAAAAGAGGAGGTCGATAGGGAAGATGATCTAGAACAGCACTGGCCAGAAGAAATATGTGTGAGCTACAAATGTGAGCTACATGTGTAATTTCAAATTTTCTAGGAGCCACATTAAAAACTAAACAGGAATGGAGGGAATTTATTTTAATAACCCAACATATCTAAAATATTATTATTTTAAGATGGTACCCATATAAAAAATTAATGATATTATACATTGTTTTCATACTAAATCTTTGAAATCCAAAGTGTATTTTTTGCTTACAACAGATCTCATTTCACACCAGCCACATTTCAAGGGCTCGATAGCCACATGCAGATGGTGTAAGTCTAGAACATAGCCCTGGGGCCACCCAGCATTTACAGGAATAAAGAAGGAAGAGTCAGGAAAGGAGACTGAGACAATGGTGCCACGAAGCCAAGAGAAGAAAGTATTTTAAAAGGACTGGTTGACTGTGTCCAATGTTTATAAGAGGCTGAGTAAGATGAGAAGTAGCAATAGAATTCAGCGACATGGAGGTCACTGATGACCTTGACTAAAGCTGTTTCAGTGGAGTGATGGCTTCCTGGGAGGAAGCCAGAGTGGAGTCAATGAAAGGTAAGGAAGTGATGACAGCCAGTATAAACAACTTTTTCAAAAAGTGTTGCTGTGCAGAGGAACAGAGAAATGAGGCACTAGCTGGAGGGGGCTATGGAGTCAAGGCAGAGTTTCTGCTAAAATAGGAGATGCTAGAGTATGCTTGTATGATAAAGGGAATGTTCCAATATAAAGGAAGAAATTGTTGTGGGAAAAAAGGGATAATTGAAGAATGGAAGCCCTTAAGAAAACAAGAGAGAGAGACATAAAAGCACAAAAAGAGGAGCTGCTCTTTGACAGGAAAAGTGATTCTTCTGTTAAAACAGCAGGGAAGGCAGAGAATGGATATAGTATTGGAAAATGGATACAGATTAGTTTATAGGTCTGGGTAACAGAAATCTTCATTTTCACAAGCTGGAAAGGAAAAAGGTGGTATGCATGTGGAAGGGAGAAGATGGGAGGATGGGACATTGTATTTTTTTTTTTTTCTTTAAAAAAATCTATTTGATTCATGTAAAAGAAGAGTATACTTTTTCAGGGTCTGAAATACTGGTGTCCACCCTCCAAGTTAGGAAACCAATTTAGTAATCACAAGGCTCCTTGATGATCCCAGTCTCAGAGCAAAGGGAATGAATAATCTTGAGGTCATTTCATTCAAGCTGTAAAAATATCCTGATGGTTAGAGTGAGATGTGGTAACACCAGGGTTGAGGGTTCGGATCCCCATACCAGCCATCTGACAAAAAAAAGAAAGCCTGAAGAACTGTCTCTGATATGTATAACATGGTACACAGGTGTGTAACATTCAGAGTCTCTCTCTCCCAAACAATGTCAGAAACAAAGTGATAAAATATCATAGTCCATTTTGTGGGACAATCTACCTGAGGCCTGTTTAATCTTATACCCATTTGGAAGTCTAGGCCTCTTCCAGGCCTTTAAGAAATTTGAAAGACCACTGGAGGGGAAATAGACCAAGGTCTATTACAGACAAAAGGTCCCAAGCAGGAAATAGTATTCTATGCAAAACAGTCTACTGAAAATAATTTAAGGGGACTATTTACAAAGATGTGGGCAGAGTTAAGGGAAACAAGAGGTATGTAGAGGTACCCAGGGACTAGCAAGAGTGGTAAAATCTTCCCTTCCCTAGACATGCAGGGGCAAGATGAAGAGAGAGTGTCACTGGATCCCAGTGGGTGCTGGAGTCGCATGGGAGGGACTGTCGGGTAGCTACTGCAAGGACATGGCACCAAAGAAGGGAAGAGGTGGGGGGAAGAAACACCCCAATCTCTCTTTCTTCCTGCTCTTCCTCCAACCTCCGACCTCCGTGCCAAGCTTCTTCTGAACCCTATCGGAAGCCAGAGGGTGAGGGAACCCTGTGATGTAACCCCTAGAGGTCAGTGCAGAACAGGGAAGGGTGGAGACTGAATGGGAGGTGGGGTGGGGAGGCAAACAGAGTATAACTAGCACAGGAAGATAAGATGTCCTTACATGAAGCAATTAAAGAAGCAACTAAATGGGAATGTCACTATGGACTACCTATGGAGCCCTAAATGAATGACAGAGATGAGGAGAAGGGAGAGGGAAAGCGAAATAAAATGAGCTAATTCATAAGAAGACTACAGTAACTCTTAGCTTTCATTAATCCTTCTTACTAGACCAGAGATTTGGAGAAAGGGGGAGACTGATTATTTTGTGCTTTGTTTTATTAAATAAAAACTTTTATTTTTCCCTTTATTAGGAAAAAGCAAAAAATCCTGGATGTAAAAATATTTGTCTGACTTTTTGAGAAAAAGAATCCTGTGCAGATTTTCATATCCTGTTATCCTCAGTACTACCACCCCCACCTTCCCTCCACCTGTGCTTCAGGAAAGAGGCCTAGACCTCCAGGAGACACTAGCTTACTGAGCTTAAATTTAGACAAATGCCTGATGCAGACATTTGAGGTCACTAAGCTTCTGTCACCATATGGACACAATCAAACAGAAAGCAATACAGCATTGTGGTTAAGAAGGTAGGCTCTGAAGTCAGATTGCCCGGGTTTAAATGCTTGCTCTACTACTTACTAGCTGTATGACACTGGGTAAGTTACTCCTCTTATCCTCCATGTCACCTGTAAAATGGGAATAATAATAGTACTTATTTCACAGGGTTATCTTACTGGGATTACATAAGATAATTCAGGTAAAGTACTTAGGATACTGTCTGGCATATAGTAAATTCTTAAAAAGAGTCTTATTATTAATAAAGCCAATTTTCTCATTCTGAAGCACTATGCAACCAACTCTATCTTATCTTAATAACCTAGTCTTGGTCTCCTCCTCATGTGTTTAGATACTTTTCTAGAATTAATCTCTCTCTCTCTCTCTCTCTCTCTCACACACACACACACACACACACACACACACACACACGCACTCTGTAGATAGTGGAGTCCTCATTCATATCAAAGGTGTATGGATACTCTTTAATTCATTCATTTACTCATATCTTTATTGCTCACCTACTATGTTCCAGATACTGGACTAGGTACTGGGCATAATATAAAAGTGAGAAAAAAGTAGACAAAGCCCTTGTCCCTAACGAGCTTGTGATCTAGTGAGGGATGCAAACATTAATCAAATTACTACAAATAAAAACTATAAGACAATGCCCATCAGTATATTGTGATATTGCAGCTCAGATTTTTCAGCTTCTAGAGAAAAGGAGGTGAACAGAATTCTGTGAGCTGCAAGTGAGACATCAGGCTGTGGTGTCCAATACAGCAGCCAATAACCACATGTGGCTATTTGCATTTCAATTGTAAGCAGTTAAAACTAACTATAAAATTTAAAATTTGAAATTCTCTCTCATTTGCACTAGCCACATTTCAGGTGCTCAGTCGTTATATGTGACTATTGGCTACTGTATTGAACAGTGAAAATACAGAAGATTTCCATCCTTGTAGAAAATGTCACTGGATAGGGGGAGCCTCAGATATGAAAGAAATTCTCATGGTCTGAAAAGGGGAGGTTGTGGGATAAAGTAGGGAAAGTGCTATAAAACACAGAAACCATGGCAAAGACAAAGTTTTCCAACTTGGAACCATAATTTCTAGTAGACAGAGGGTGTAAGGGTGATACAATGTTTACAATATCATATGGACTGTTTCACCTACCAATCACTTCATCAAAGATACATTTTTCCAATGGAAATTTATATTCAATTTCAAGTATTTTTTAGTTTGAAACTTTGTTATGTGGGTCCATGGGAGAACAGAATTCACTTTGTAATGAATTATAATGCTCACATTCTAATTTTTTTGAAATGGAAAACTATAGGGGTATCTGTATAGGCCAAGTGGCTTTTCCCAGAAGCTATGCTTTTTTTTTTTTTTTTGATCTATCAGTTAGCTCTCTTTTATATTTCTGACTCCACTGTTTCTTACTAATGAACATGCCAGTTTTTCAGGTTTTCTTTTCCCCATTCTCTCAGGAACACAGAGCTTTGAATACAATTTCACATTGACATTGACTGTGTTTACATCCGTGGAGTCAGAAGCAAGAGTTCTTCATTTCCCCTGTGTGCAATTATTCTTTCAGTGCTCAGTCTTTATATATATATATTTGACAATGTATCAGAAGAATGCTTTAACTAGTACAGGAGAAAAAGAGAAACTTTTAAATTTTTGCACCTAGGAGAAATGTGCACAGAAAAATAAAAAATAAGAGGAGTCTTGGTGACAGGTGACAGTTTTTTACCTGGAAAAAGAAATTCAAGTCACCAAAGGGGAAGTGAAGCTTTGTTTATTTTCTAAGACTAAGAAAAATCACAGCTGCTGCTGTTGTTGTTGTCGTTGTTGTTAAGAATTCTTGTCAGCCAGTTTTAATTAGGAAGACAAGATACAGATATGTTTTCCCATTTATAGATTTATGTGTAGATAAATGTGGTCCCCAAACCTGAAACCAATCTATTACCAAATCCCCTCGAAACAACCCAGCTGACCAACATGTAAGAAGTCCTTCTCTCCTGAGGCTGCCAAGGGGTGAGGAAACCCAAGCATCTATGTGGAAAGGCCCACGCAGGGGAAAACCAAGGCTACCAGCTGACAGCCCTGGCTGAGCTTCCAGCTAGCAGCCAGCACCAACTGCCAGCCATGAGAGAGAGGCCATTTTGGACGTAACCTCCATTCTCAGCACCCCAGTCAACACCTTGTGAAGCAAAAGAACCACTTGGTCAATCTACAGAATGATGAGAAATAAATTTTTGTTTTAAGCTATTAAGTTTAAAAGTAATTTGTTAAATAGCAATAGACACCAAAACAGTACTTTAGGTACTCTAGCAACTGGAGACTATCTAGCTTACCTCCTTTCTGCACCTTGCATGTAATGATAGGCATTAATTTTGTTTTGTGAACTCAACTATGTTGTGGAAGAAGAAAGAAAAAATCAACAGGCATTTTCCCTTCTTCCTACCACCAAAGATAACAATCTTTCCACACCTGTACTCACTCTCTCTACATTTCCTCTGTTACACTGGAAGAACTGTCCCTGTTCCTATGGAAAGCCCAACAACTTACAGTTGTGTTTCAGATCCTATCCTTTCTTGCCTTTTCAAGGACTCAATTTTCTCTTCCTTCTGCTGCATCATCAATTTTCCGTTGTCTGTTGACTCATTCCCCATCAGTAGATAAACATGCCTTAATATAATTCATTTTTAAAAAATTACCTTGATTCCATATTCTCTCCACCCATTGTCTCATTTTCCTGCTTCACTCATAGTACAATTCCTGAATCAGTCATCTATGGTCCCTGTCTCCACTTTCTCACCTGCTGTTCTCTCAATCCTGTCCCACTGGGCTTCCATCCATACCATTTCATTTACACTGCTCTAGTCAAGGTCACCAATGACTTCCATGTTGCCAAATTCAACAATCATCCCCATCCTCATTTTCCTTCCTCTCTCAGTAGTATTCAACAAGTTCATCCCTCCTTTCTTGAAACACTTTCTTCTTTGGTTTCTGTTATATCTCACACTTCTGACTTTTATCTTATCTCACTGGCCACTTTTTAAAAATCTCCTCTTCTGGCTATTCCTCCTCTGATCAACCTCAAATTGTTGGTATTCCCAAGGTACTACTATAGGGACCCCTTCTTTCCTCCATCTACCCTCATTCCTTAGGTAATCTCATCCACTTTTATGGCTTTAAATATGTCTAAGAGCTGATGACTCCCATATTTACATATCTACACCTGACCTCCTCTATGAACTCAGAATCACATATCCTGGTACCTATCTGACATCTCCACTTGAAAGTCTAGCAGGCATCTTAAATTTAACATCTTCAAAGTATAATCTTGATTTCCAATCCCATCTTTAAACCTATTCCTCCATTTCAGTAAATTGTACTGCCCTCTACCTAGTTGCTTCAGCCAAAAGTCCTACAGACTTGAATCCACTCTTTCCCTAATCACCCACATCTAATTCCAGTCTTGTCAACTTTACCTCACAAATATATTGCAAATCCTTCTATTTCTTTCTATCTCCACTGCTACCGCCTGCTATATCACTTAGGCAAGTCACCATCATCTCTGCCCTGGACTACCATAACCACCTCTTGACCACCACAGTCTCTAATTCATTTTCTACCCAAGAGCTTTTTAAAATGTAAAGCAGATGTCATTCCCCTCCTCAAAATTTTCCAAGATTTGCCATTGCATTTATAATAAAATCAAAATTCTTTACCCTTACCTATAAGGTCTTACATTACCTTGTCTTTTTTCTACTTTCCAATCCTATCTCCTACTACTTTCCTTCCTTCCTTCCTCCCTCCTTCCTTCCTTCGTTCCTTCCTTCCTTCCTGTTTTGGCAGCTGGCTAATATGGAGAACTGAACCCTTGACCTTGGTGTTACAAGGCCGCCCTCTAACCAACTAAGCTAACCAGCCAGCCTATTTTCTTATTAGTTTACTCCATTTCCAGCCACACAAACCTGCTTGCTGTTCCTTAAACACACTAAGCTTGCACCAGCCTCAGGATCTTTGCATTTGCTACATTAGTATAACCATTATGGAAAACTGTATAAGGTTCCTCAAAAAACTAAAAATAGAACTACCATGTAATCCAGCAATCCCATTACTGAGTATTTATCCAAAGGAAAGGAAATTAGCAAACTGAAGAGATATCTCCACCCCCATGTTTATTGGAGCACTACTGACAATAGCCAAGATATGGAATTAAACTAGGTGTCCATCAATAGATGAATGGATAAAAAAAAATGTAGTATGTATACACAATGGAATACTACTCACCTGTAAAAAGTGAATGAAATCCTGTCATTTGCAGCAACATGGATGAGACTGGAAGACATTACGTTAAGTAAAATAAATCATACACAGAAAGATAAATACCACACATTCTTACTCATATGTGAGAGCTAAAAAAAAAAGTAAGTTGAACTTTTAGAAGTAGAGAGTAAAATTGTGGTTATTAGAGGCTGGGAAGGGGAGGGGTAAGGGGGGATAGTGAAAAGTTAGTTAATGGACACAAAATTATAGCTAGATAGGAAAAACAAGTTCTCGTGGTATATAGATAGCATTGCTAGTCATCTATAAATAACAATAACTTATTGTATGTTCTCAAATGGCTAGAAGACAGGAGCTCAAATGTTCTCATCACAAAGAAATGATAAATTTTGGGAATGATGAATTTGCTAACCACCCTTATTTGATCATTACACATTGTGTATATATGTATTAAAATATAACTCTGTACCCCATAAATATGTACAGTCAATACATTTCAGTTAAAAAATAATTAATTTAAAAAAACTGTACAAGTTCTAGAAGAAAATTTGGATGAATTCCTTTTTAACCTCTGTGTAGGGAAAGGCTTTGTAACTATAATTTGAAATAAAGAGGCAAGAAAAATAAAAGATTGATAAATTTGACTACCTAAAAATAAAAATGTTTTACGTGACAAAACACCATAAGAAAAGTCAAAAGACAAATGACAAACTGGAATATAATATTCACAATACATATCACGGATAAAGAGCTAATGTCTCAAATTTACTTCTTTTTATTTTTTCTTTTCCGTTTTTTTCAAATTTAGATCTTAAGAAACTCTAAAATGAAGACAAAATTGACCAAAAAGACTATAGAAAAATAGGCAAAAAGCATAAAGAGACAATCCACAAAGATATATATATATATATAAAGATAGTTTTTAAATATATATAAATGTTCACCTTCATTCATAATATGAAAATGCAAAATATTATAACTATGTTAAGATATCATTTCTCACTCATCAGATTAGCAAAAAAATCAAAAGCTTGATACTATGGACTAAATGTTTATGTCCTCCCAAATTCATACATTGAAATCTTAACCCCCAAGGTGATGGTATTAGGAGGTGGTGACTTTGGAAGGTGATTAAGTCATGACAGCAGGGCCCTTTGCAAGGGATTAGAGAGATCCTTTGCCCTTTCTGCCATGTGAGGACACAGTGAAAAGATCCTTCATGAGGAAGACACCACCTTGATCTTGGACTTCCCAGTCTCTAGAACTGTTAGAAATAAATTTCTATTGTTTATAAGTCACCCAGTCTATGGCGTTTTGTTATAGCAGCCCAAATGGACTAAGACAGTATACTCTGTTGGTAAGGATGTAAGAAAACACTCTCAATGCCTGTGGAAATATGGCAATATCTAACAAAACTATATACAAATTTCCTTCAACACAGTAATCCCACTTGTAGAAGTTTATCCTGAAATCACACCTCCTGGAATACAAAAATACACACACACAAGGTTATACATTGCAGCATTATTTGTAATTTCAAAATATTGGAAACTACCTAAATAAGTGAAGGAAGTTGGTTAAATAAACTATAGTAATCCATACAATTATGTACTATGTAGGCGTAAAGAAGAATAAGGAAGATCTCTATGAACTGATGTGGGATGATTTCTAGGAAATAGTAAGTAAAAAAAGCAAATTGCAAAAGAGCATATATAATATGCTACTTTTTGTGTAATACAGAAGGGAAAATAAGAAAATGTACATTATCATTATAAAAAGAAACAAATGAAGGATAAACCAGAAAACAATGAAATTTGTTTTCTACAAGTAGTAGGGATGGGAGATGAATGGAAGGAAGTGACCCTTTTCTGAGTGTAACTCTCTGTATGGTTTTGACTTTTAAAAGCATGTTAATATTTTACATGTTCAAAAAATAAATTAAATCAATAAGAATGAGAAGATGGAAAAAAAATAAAACCAAAATCCAATTGAAACAAAAAAAAGTAATTTATTTAAAATGAATATACCATGACCACACTAAACAGGACACAGAAAGAACAAGTCCAGGGAATTTATGAACACAGTGGTATATCCTCAGGTTTGGAGGCGTGGGGGAGAGAAAAGTTCAAACAGGTCCTGAACTCCTTTCACTGTAGTGGTATGGGCGAAGCAATTTCCAAGCCATGTAGATGTAATACAGGATAAAGCAAATAAGTAAATGTGTTGCTGTTTTTGGGAGCCAGGGTTCTCACTGTGGAAGAAGGGACATATAAGTATGGGATGAGGGAAGGCAAAAAAGAATCCTGTGGAGATGGATTGGAATTGGAGAAAATGATCTGAACTCATGATTTCAAAAATATGAATATGTGTGTGTATATACATGTTTGTATATATGCACATGTATATATGTATGTCTATACATATGTGTATATACATGCTTTTATTTCCCAGCTCTGTCTGTTTAAAGGTCCAAGAAACAAATACAACCCAGTAGCAATGAGCATGCCCCAATCTTGTTAAGATACCATTCTCCACTAAGAGGAGCCAGGCTCCTTTAAGAAATGGCTGATTCCAGGGCAGTCTAGGTACATTGGAGCCTGGAACATCTTGTTATGCCAGAAAATAAGGAAGTGCTAACAAATTATGGGATCATGTTGCCAGGACATGGGGGCCAGCTTGAAGGGGTTCTCACTGGCCAAATCTGGGACTATTTGAGCACCAAACTAAGTAAACGCAGTGATGAATTGTAAACCACTGAAAGAAATAACAATCCATGAGTCTATATCAATGGTTGATTGGTAGATGGATGAATAGATAGATAGATAGATAGATAGATAGATAGATAGATAGATAGATAGATAGATAGATAGATAGGTAGGTAGGTAGATAGATAGATAGATAGATAGATAGATAGATAGATAGATAGATAGATAGATAGATAGATAGACAGACAGATAGATAGATAGACAGATAGATTGGATGGATGGGGGAGAAGGACGGTCTCTGCTTAGAGCAGAATGCTGACAGCCCAGGGCCAACTTATCCATTAGGCACAGGGTCTGAGGTTGATACTTGTAAAGGCTCATGAAATATTTGAATTTTAATTTCTTTAATAATAAATCAGAAGAAAATAAAAGTAATAGCAATAAATTAATCCTGGATTATGTCTGTCTCTATACCAACACAGTCATACAATATAATTTTTAAAAAAATTATGAGGGAAGGGGCCGATGAAGGCAAAAGTGTCTACAGCTCTTGAAAGTCATAATGCAATCCTTTGAGGGACAGGTAAATGTGAACAGAGTGCTAGAGTTGGGAAATCATCATTTTGCAACTTTCATGGCAAAGATTAGATCAAGCAAGAATCACCAATAGGTGCTAAATCTAAGGGAAATTTTTGGCGAGGAATAGAATATTTGCATTGTCTTAACATGTACTCTCCCACAGACTTCTTATTAGTTAAGAAGGAAGGAAGGAAGGAAGGAAGGAAGGAAGGAAGGAAGGAAGAAAGAAAGAAAAAGTGATTATACAGTGGAGAAACTGGGCATCACCCTGACTGGGTGATCAAAGTTAATATCAACTATGAGAGACAGATGGACATCATGTGCCTCCAGATGTAATACTTTGAGAAGTTTACAACATCACCTATGCGATATTCCTGCTGAGAACCTAATCATGAGGAAACATCAGACAAACAGAAAATGAAGTGTTCTATTAAAGAAAAAATGGTGGGAGAATTGTATTTCTCAAAAATGTCAGTGTCAAAAAAAGACAAAGACTGTGGAAATGTTCCAGATTTAAGGCAGCTAAAGAGATGTGACAACGAAATGCAGTATCTGACCCTAAAATTGAACCTGTACTAGAAGAGGAAAAAAACTTTAAGGAACATTATTAGATCAAGAAAAAACATGGAATATGGAAAGCAAATTAGATAAAAGTATTATATCAATGTAAATTTATGAGGTTAATAACTATAGAGCTAAGCCCTATCCTTCAGAAATACGTGCTGAAGTATTTAAGGGTAAAGAGCCATGCTATATGTAACTTACCTCAAATGGTTCAGGAAAAAAAATGTGGTGTGTGTGTGTGTGTGTGTGTGTGTGTGTGTGTGTGTGTGTGTGTGTGTGTGTGTATGTATGTGTAAAGAGAGAGAGCGAGCATATAAATGATAAAGCAAATGGGTAAAATGTTAGCAATAGCTGAATCTTTGTACAGGGTATATGAATCTTTGTAAAGGGTATAGGTATGCTCATTACTACTGGGTTGTGTTTATTGTATTATTTTTATTTTTGCAACTTACAGTAAGTTTGAAATTATTTTCAAATAAGTTTTTGAAAACTTAAAATTAAGAAATAGAGTATCACATATAAGTGTATAACTCATGCTGTATGCATAACATTGGCTAGATTTTTCACATTATAGTTCCCCATCTTATTACATAATTTTTGAATCTATCATTTTATTTTATTTTATTTTATTTTTTCAGGATAATAAAGAAGTTTTATTTTTTTATTTTTTATTTTCTTTTATTTTTATTTTTTAATTTTATTTTGTCGATATACATTGTGGCTGATTATTGCTCCCCATCACCAAAACCTCCCTCCCTTCTCCCTCCCCCCTCCCCCCAACAATGTCCTTTCTGTTTGCTTGTCGTATCAACTTCAAGTAATTGTGGTTGTTAGATCTTCTTCCCCCCCCCCGTTTTTCTTTTGTGTGTGTGTGTGTGTGTGTGTGTGTGTGTGTGAATTATATATTAATTTTTAGCTCCCACCAATAAGTGAGAACGTGGTATTTCTCTTTCTGTGCCTGACTTGTTTCATTTAATAAAATTCTCTCAAGGTCCATCCATGTTGTTGCAAGTGGCAGTATTTCATTCGTTTTTATAGCTGAGTAGTGTTCCATTGTGTAGATGTACCACATTTTCCGTATCCACTCATCTAATGATGGACATTTGGGCTGGTTCCAACTCTTGGCTATTGTAAAGAGTGCTGTGATGAACATTGGGGAACAGGTATACCTTCGACTTGATGATTTACATTCCTCTGGGTATATTCCCAACAGTGGGATAGCTGGGTCGTATGGTAGATCTATCTGCAATTGTTTGAGGAACCTCCATACCATTTTCCATAGAGGCTGCACCATTTTGCAGTCCCACCAACAATGTATGAGAGTTCCTTTTTCTCCGCAACCTCGCCAGCATTTATCGTTCAGAGTCTTTTGGATTTTAGCCATCCTAACTGGGGTTAGATGGTATCTCAGTGTGGTTTTGATTTGCATTTCCTGGATGCTGAGTGATGTTGAGCATTTTTTCATATGTCTGTTGGCCATTTGGATATCTTCCTTAGAGAAATGCCTACTTAGCTCTTTTGCCCATTTTTTAATTGGGTTGCTTGTTTTCTTCTTGTAAAGTTGTTTGAGTTCCTTATATATTCTGGATATTAATCCTTTGTCAGATGTATATTTTGCAAATATGTTTCTCCCACTCTGTTGGTTGTCTTTTAACTCTGTTAATTGTTTCTTTTGCTGTGCAGAAGCTTTTTAGTTTGATATAATCCCATTTGTTTATTTTTCCTTTGGTTGCCCGTGCTTTTGGGGTCGTATTCATGAAGTCTGTGTCCAGTCCTATTTCCTGAAGTGTTTCTCCTATGTTTTCTTTAAGAAGTTTTATTGTTTCAGGGTGTATATTTAAATCCTTAATCCATTTTGAGTTGATTTTAGTATATGGTAAGAGGTATGTATCTAGTTTCATTCTCCTGCATATGGATATCCAGTTATCCCAGCACCATTTGCTGAAGAGGCAGTCCCTTCCCCAGTGAATAGGCTTGGTGCCTTTGTCAAAGATCAGATGGCAGTAAGTGTGTGGGTTGATTTCTGGATTCTCTATTCTATTCCATTGATCAGTGTGTCTGTTTTTATGCCAGTACCATACTGTTTTGGTTATTATAGCTTTGTAGTATAGCTTAAAGTCAGGTAGTGTTATGCCTCCAGCTTTATTTTTTTTGCTCAGCATTGCTTTGGCTATGCTTGGTCTTTTGTTATTCCATATAAATGTCTGGATAGTTCTTTCCATTTCTGAGAAAAATGTCTTTGGAATTTTGATGGGGATTGCATTGAATTTGTATATCACTTTGGGTAGTATGGACATTTTCACTATGTTGATTCTTCCAATCCAAGAGCATGGGATATCTTTCCATCTTCTTGTATCCTCTCTAATTTCTCTCAGCAGTGGTTTGTAGTTCTCATTATAGAGATTTTTCACATCCTTGGTTAACTCAATTCCTAAGTATTTTATTTTTTTGGTGGCTATTGTAAATGGGCAGGCTTTCTTGATTTCTCGTTCTGCATGTTCACTATTGGAGAAAAGAAATGCTACTGATTTTTGTGTGTTGATTTTGTATCCTGCTACTGTGCTGAAATCATTTATCAATTCCAACAGTTTTTTTGTAGAGGTTTTAGGCTGTTCAATATATAGGATCATGTCATCTGCAAACAGGGACAGTTTGACTTCATCTTTTCCAATCTGGATGCCCTTTATTTCCTTCTCTTCTCTGATTGCTCTGGCTAGTACTTCCAACACTATGTTGAATAGGAGTGGTGAGAGTGGGCATCCTTGTCTAGTTCCTGTTCTTAAAGGAAAAGCTTTCAGCTTTTCCCCATTCAGGATGATATTGGCAGTGGGTTTGGCATATACGGCTTTAATTATGTTGAGATACTTTCCCTCTATACCTAACTTATAGAGGGTCTTTGTCATGAATGAGTGCTGAACTTTATCAAATGCTTTTTCAGCATCTATAGAGATGATCATATGGTCCTTGTGTTTGAGTTTATTAATATGGTGTATCACATTTACTGATTTGCGTATGTTGAACCAACCTTGCATCCCTGGGATGAATCCCACTTGATCGTGGTGAATAATTTACGTATGTGTTGCTGTATTCTGTTTGCTAGTATTTTAGTGAGGATTTTTGCATCTATATTCATCAAGGATATCGGCCTGTAGTTTTCTTTTTTGGTTATATCTTTACCTGGTTTTGGTATCAGGATGATATTTGCTTCATAGAATGAGTTTGGGAGATTTGCGTCCATTTCAATCTTTTGGAATAGTTTGTAAAGAATCGGTGTCAATTCCTCTTTGAATGTTTGGTAAAATTCTGCTGTGAATCCATCTGGTCCTGGGCTTTTCTTTGTTGGGAGCCTTCTGATAACAGCTTCAATCTCCTTTATTGTTATTGGTCTGTTCAAATTTTCTACGTCTTCATGGTTCAGTTTTGGGAGCTTATGTGTGTCCAGAAATTTATCCATTTCCTCCAGATTTTCAAATTTGTTGGCGTATAGTTGTTTATAGTAGTCTCGTATGATTCCTTGTATTTCAGATGAATTAGTTGTAATATCGCCTTTTTCATTTCTAATTTTTGTTATTTGAGTCTTCTCTTTTCTTCTTTTTGTTAGTCATGCTAATGGTTTGTCAATTTTATTTATCTTTTCAAAAAACCAACTTTTTGATTCATTGATCTTTTGAATTGTTTTTTGGTTTTCAATTTCATTCAGTTCTGCTCTGATCTTAATGATTTCTTTCCGTCTGCTAACTTTAGGTTTGGATTGTTCTTGTTTTTCTAGTTCTTTAAGGTGAAGTGTTAGGTTGTTCACTTGCCATCTTTCCATTCTTTTGAGGTTGAATCTATCATTTTAAATGTCTGCATAACATTCTACCAAACTGATATGCTAGAGTTTACTGGGCCATTTCCTTATTACTAAAATTTTAAATTACTTTCTTTTTCCTGCTTTAAACAACATTCACAGTGGTTAAGAGTAAATGTTCTTGAACCATATTACCTAGATTTGAAATTCCAGCTCTGTTGTTTACTAGCTGTGTGGCTTTGAGTAAATTATTTATCCATCTCTGCCTCAGTTTCCTCAAGTGAGAAATAATGAGACTTATAGGGTTGTTTTGAGTACTAAATGAGATGTTTATGTAAAGAATTTACAGATGTGCCTAGCACATAGTAAGCATTCGACAAATATTAGCTCTTTGTATAATTTTTGGGTGTTAAACTTTTTCCATCTAGAGGGATCTAAGCTTTAGCAATATTAATAGTTGAATATAAAGGTGACACTGATATTTTGAGATATGTAAAAGTATATATGTAGAGATAACAATGGCAATATTCTGAACAATGAAACCCATGGTTTTATTATCCTTGCTTTCTTTAAAAAATCGTGTACAGGAATTCGTCTAACAGACACATCTCCTGCTATTCTAAAATATATCACTAGGTGGCAGCATGACCGATTAATTGCCAGTATTAATTTAAATCGCGATTTTCAAACTAAAATTTACAAAATTCCCAGATACAAAGAGGGTTCCTTGAAAAGACTTGTGGTCATAGCAGACACATCAAATCTATGGCTGGTGAATCAGTTGAGGTACATCTATCTGAATACCTCACTAGGCGTTGGTTGGCCAGACGTCTCTGAACTAATTCATCTTTCCTCTGACCCCATTTCCAACCAGCTTAAAAACCTTTTCTTCCTTCATTCTTTCCCATTTCAGTAAATAACATTAGTTCCATCATCCAATTGCTTAAGCTAGAAACTAAAAATCGCTCTATTGTGGGGTGTGGGGTTTTTTGTTGTTGATTTATAGTTTTATTATATTATAGTAAAAAAGAATGTGGTCTGTATGATATCAACTATTTCTTGAGACTGACTTTGCAGCCAAATTTTGTAAGTTTTCTACGTGTAGTTAGGAAGAACATGTACTCGCAGTTAGGTGGAGGATTCTGGCTATATACATTAAATAAAGCTTGTTAACTGTGTTTTTCATATCTTCTATATTCTTATTAACTCTTTGTCAGCTTTTTCTGTTTCTGTAGGAAATATGGTAAAGAAAAATTTCCCAGTGCAACTGTGGATTTGTTAATCTCTTGCAATTCTGTTAATGACATTTTTGCTTTACATATATCGAAGAGGTATTATAGAGCTAAAAAAAAAAAATGTAGGAAAGAAAGATACAACAGTCACAATAATACGTTGAAGTTTCAGAAGGAAAGAACAGAACTGAGGTTACCAGAGGTGGGAAAGGGGGAAGGGAGGGGTTAGCAAGAAATTGATAAAGGACCACAAAACGTGATTACATTGTGTAATGTTGGATATAATTATCCTGATTTGAGCATCACATATTGCACACAGGTATTGATATTCAACGTGGTACCCTACAGATGTGTGCAATCAATTATGTTTCAAGTTTTTTAAAAAAGAGGTATTATCATTTACATATAGATTCAGAATTGCTATATCTCTTTGGTAAATTATTCCTTACTATTATTATTTTTTAATCTTTAGTCCTAACAATGCTTTTCACCTTAAAGTCTATTTGCTTGGCATTACTATAGCATTCTTTTGGATTATGTTTGTCTACGATATAGTTTTCCATTTATTTACTTTCAACTTTTCTATGCCTTTATGTTTTTGCTATGTCTGTGGTTAATAGAATACAGCTAAATTTGTCTCTAATCTGAGCAGTTCCGACTTTAACTGACAAGTTTATTTGTATGTTGAAATTACTGACGTATTTGGACTTACTTCCATAATTATATGATATGTTTTTAATTTATAATGTTACTTTTTTTCCTCCTTGCATGCCTTTTACTGGATTCATTTAGTTTTATTTATTACTCTTTCTTTACCTTTATTGAGGTATTTATAAAGGTTTGGAAACTATACATTATGTTACTATCCTTTTGGTTATTACCTTGACATTTTTGACATGTATATTACTTGTTCTAAAGTGAATCAATTTATCTCTTCTCTTCCTGAATGACTGAGGGCCTTAGAAAGTTTTATCTCCAATCACCTTCTCTCCCATCTTGCTCATGATTTTTAACTAGTATTTTAGTTTTAACATTTTCTCAATGTTGATATTATTATCATTGTTAATATTGTTTACAATCAATGCTTATTTAGATATGCTCACAAGGTTAGCAATTTTTTTGCTTATCATTACTTCTTGCATTATGTTATCCCCTTTATTAAAATCCTTCAGTGGCCTCACATCAGAAGAAATAATATCCAAACCCTTTACCATAGTATAAAACACAATGATCTGGCCCCCACCTGTTTCTCCAGTCTCCTCTCTTTCCACTGCCCCATTGCTCACTGACCTCCAGCTACAGTAGTCTCCTTTCGGTTCCTTGAACAGGCTATAATTGAACGCCAGCTTCTTTTCCATCTCAAAACCTATACATGTTCTTGTCTTTCAATGCAGTGTGATCTTCTTCCTATTCTTCCTATTGCCGGCTGCCTGTCATTCTTCTCAGCTTAAAAGTAATCTTCTCAAAGAAATTTTCTTTTTCTACCCTATATAGATGAGGTCCTCCCCCATCCCATAATTCTGTATAACAGAATTATTGAAATTACTGACAAATTTGGACTTCTTTCTATAACTTTATGATATACTTATTTCTGCATGTAATTGTGGCTTATTATTACAAGTCACAATTACATATTCACATGCAGGTTTCCTTGTTCAGTGCCTGCCTCTCTGACCAGATTCGGTTCGTGAGGACATCAGTGGGTCAGTTGATTAAAGCATGGTGTCATAAAACCAAGGTCATAGGTTTGGATTCCCATACTGGCCAGCCGCCAAAAAAAAAAAGAACATCAGTGAGAATGGAAAAAGCAAATGAAGGATCTACAAATTTCAATGTCAAATTAGATGAGGAGAGCAAATGGAAGAAAAAATTAAATGTAATTCTAAGGTTTCTCCTTTGGAAAACTGAGAATAGAGATACCACTTGACAGAAATATAATAATTGAGGGAAGAATCCAATCTGAATAAAATTGGGAGGGGAAAATTCCTTATGTTTAGATATGTTGAGCCTAAAGTAACAGTAGGACATCCATGTGAAGATATCACATAGACAATCAGAATTAGGGTGATGAAACATAGGTTAGAGATCAGGACTGGAGATGTAGTTTGGGGAATAACATATATTTTTATTCCTTATCAATTTTTTGTTTTGTTTTGGTTTGGTTTTTTTTGGTGGCTGGCCAGTACAGGGATCAAACCCTGGACCTTGGTGTTAGCAGCACCACACTCTACCTTATTGATTTAATATTCAATTTCTTATTAAACAATTCCAAACCTCTGTTTACTCCTCATAGTAACAAATATTATTTCTGGCTGTGTGCTAAATGCAGGGGGTATACTAGTTAACTAAGACAGATGTTATTCCTGTCCTCGTGTATCTTACAGAATAAAGGGGGAGACAGACAATTAAATAAGCAGTTGCAATAGAATATGATACACACACCGCAGGATGCCATTATGACAGTGAAGGTATATAATATTTCCTTGTTCTTCATTGTAGTCACTCTTCCCCACCCTCAGCCCCTGGCAACTGCTGATTGGATTTCTTCCCCTATAGTATTCCCTTTTCCAGAGTGTCATAAAAATGGAATCATACAATATGTGGTCTTTTGAATTTGGCTTCTTTTGCAGAGCATAATGCTTTTGAGAGTCATTAATGTTATTGCATATATCAGCAGTTTGTTCTTTTTTATTGCTAAACGGTATTCCATTGCATGGGTGTGCCACAATTTGTTTCATTAGTTGATGGATGGCATATTTCCAGTTTTCAGAAAATATGAACAAAGCTGCTAAAATATTTCCATAGAGGTTTTTGTATCGGGTTTAAGTTGTTATTTCTCTTGGGCAAATACTTAGGAGTAGGATTTTTGGGTCATAGTGTAAATACATCTTTACCTTTGTAGGAAATTGCCAAACTGTTCCCCAAAGTGGCTGTACCACTTTTTAAAAAATCAGCCTTTATTTTAAAAAATTTTATTTTATACACATTATTTTATTTTTTATTGAAACATAATTGATTGTATGTATCTGTGGGGTACCACATTGAATATTCATATCTGCATGCAATATGTGATGCTCAAATCAGGATAATTAGTATATTCAACATCACACAATGTAATCATTTTTTCGTGGCCCATTACCAAGGCTGTACCATTTTGCATTACCACCAGTAATATATGAGAGTTACAGTTTTTCTGCATCCTCACCAGCAGTTGACACTGTCTTTTATTTTTTAAAAACTATTCCAATAGGCATGTAATGGTATCTCATTGTTTTAATTTGCATTTTCCTAATGACTAATGGTGTTGAGCATCTTTTTATGTATGTATGTGCTATCTGTATGTCTTCTATTGTAAAATGTCTGTTCAAATCTTTTGCCCATTTTTTCTTTACTGAGTTTTTGTTTTATTTTTTCTTTTTGCATTTAGAGTCTTGTATATATTCAAGTTAAAAATATTTTATCAGATATGTGTTTTGCAAATGTTTAAAAAACACATATCTGATATGTGTGTGGTTTGTCCTCTCATTTTCTTAGAGTGTCTTTCAAAGAGCAGATTTTTTTATTTTTTAAGTCCAATGTATTCATTTTTTCTTTTCGACCTATCCTTTTATCTCATTCCTTCCCATGCCTTTCTAGCATAGTCTTCTTTCTCTGCCTTCTGTCATGCAGAGTTCTCCCACTTTTTGCAAAAATCTTCACTTGCACTTATTTCCCTTCCCTCATTGTTACTCTCCTTTTTCTCCTTTATTTCCCTGCCAAATATTTGGAATGAATGGTCTCTAGAAGCCTTCTTTTCCTTACTATTCAGTTATTCCCTAAATCCCTGAAATTTTGCTTCCATTCATACCACTACCAAAACTAACCTCTTGATGTCACCAAAAAACCTCTTACATGCCAATTCCAATAACATTTTCTAGGCTCTAATCCTCCTCTACATCCTTTTGGCATTTGAAATAGCTGATGAACCCTTCCTTCTAAAAATTATTTTTTAACCTCTCACTTTCAACATTCCCAAAAAGATAATCTAAGGCTGTATATTATTCCCTCAGGAATTTATCCACTTGTTATTTAATGTCATGTAAACAAGGGTTTTTTAATGAATAAATTCAATTTTCTTTTTGTTATTGAGACCAAAGCAATGAATACAAAATTGATGTTAAATTGCTTAAAGGTAACTAGTTCCCTTAAATGAGTTGAATATCACCATTTGTTTTTTCAGTGACATCCTTGTCTTTTTTTAAAACCTATATTCCCTATGACAGAAATTTTAGCACAACCTATGACTGATTTTTATTATAAATTCTGAATTACTTGAGTCCAAATGAATGAAATTTTACCTCAGTTTTTTCATTATATTATAATATAATGTAATTTATATATATATGTAATACAATTTTTATATTATATTATATATTAGGAAGAAATACAATATAGGAAAAATATCCTAGGACAGAGAGAGAAGTTATTAGAATTACAAAGTTTGTTTCTAATGTTTATTAGACAGAGAAACTGAAATACACTAAAATAGATTTTTTTCCCCTAAAGTGAAATTATAAGAGGCAAAGCAAAGATATTTCAGTTTTGATTTTGCCTCATTGGAACCATAATTCGCGAATAGTTTTCATCCTTCTCAGGAATGCTCCCCAACCACCACCCTTTTCTTTCCCTTTCCCTTCTCTTTCTTCTTCCCATTTTATTTCCTCTAATTAGCATAATGGCCACAAAATATGACTAAATTAAGTTGTTGCATTTCTCTCAACTCTAGGTCTTATCCCATCTGTCTCTTCTGCTGGCTTTCCTTATCCTGCAGCAGCTTACAACCTGGTTGGGTAGGATCACAGATGCACAGTATATCTCTGGCTTTGAATTATGTGTCTTCTATAAGTCAACTTTTTGATTTGTGTTATTGAGAAAGAATCTTCTAGACCAGGGGTTGACAAATTGTAGCCCATGGGCCAAATCCAACTCCCTGACTATTTTTGTAAATTTTATTAGAATGTAGCCACACCCATTCATTTACCTATTGTATATGGCTACTTTCCTGATACTGAGTTGAGTAGTTGCAACAGAGACCATTTGGCCCACAAAACCAAAAATATTTACTGACTGCCCCTTTATAGAAAAAGTTTGCCCACCCCTGTTCTAGGCCTGAGGAAAAAAATGTAAAAATGGTTTGGAATTAAAAATGGTAGTTTTAAAATATATCCATATTAACTTATTATTTTGACAATTGCCATATGCCAGGTACTGTTCTAGACACTTTACATGCTTTGGGAGATGCTAATGGTTTTGGCTTCCTTAGATGCTGAGTTTGAAGTACCATGGATTTCCAGATAAATATTAATTTGCTCTTTTAGCAAACATTAATTGAGAACCTAATATGAGTCAGGCACTATCACATACACTGGAGGAGCAGAGGTGAAAAAGATATGTAATATATTATAAAAGACATACTGTAAGATTAATAATAGCCATAGGGCCCGATAAAACACCTTGCAGAGCCTATTCTATGTAAGCTGTACTACAATAATAATAATGGCAATGGCAAGAGTAATAATATTGCTATAATTTATTCATCACTTACTCTAAGATAGACATTTTGTATACATGAGCTCATTAAATAAAACTAATAACCCTTTAAGGTATCCATATACATCCCCCGTTTACAGAAGGAGAAACCAAGGCTTCGATAAGATAAGCAACTTGATAAAAACCTCACAAACACTATTATGACTACTAGTACTACTAATAACATGTCCATAAATTCCTTGATAGTCTTTTCTTCAAAAGGTGAAACATAATTCTCCTTTTTGTGTGTGTGTGCTGGACTTAGTAAATTTCTTTTATCAACTAGAGTATGAGGTAAACAAGGATGTGTGACTTTTGGACTAGATCATGAAAGGTGGTACAGCCTTCCCCTTGCTCTCTCTTAGAGCACTTGCGCTGAGGGAGGACAACTGCTATGTTGTAAGGACACTCAAGAGGTCCCGTGGAGAGGTCTATGTGGCAAGAAACTGAGACCTCCTGCCGACAGCCAGCAAGGAATGAAGGCCTTCTGCTGATGGCTATGTGAGTGAGCCTTCTTGGAAGTGAATCCCTCAACCCCAGTCAAGCCTTCTGATAACTGAAGTCTTGGCTAACATCTTGACTTTACTCTCATGAGAGACTCTGAGCCAGAACTACCCAGCTAAACCACTCCTAATTTTTGACCCCTAGAAACTGTGAGATAAGAAATATTTATTAGTTTAAGCTGTGTAGTTTTGGAGTAATTTGTTATTCAGCAATAGATAGCTAATACAAAGCTGAAAGCTATCAATGCTCTAGAAAAGTGGATCTATACACTTTTTCTTGAAGAGCCAGATAGTAAATATTTCAGGCTTGAGGGCCATGTGGTCTATGTTGTAACTACTCAATTCTGCCATTGTAGCAGAAAAGCAGCCATAGACAATGGGTAAACAAATGGGAATGGCTGTGTTCCAATAAAACTTTATTTATAAAAAAAAGTGGTAGGTCTGCGGATTGTAGATTGCCAAAACCTGCTTTAGAGAAACCAATTATAATCATATTAAGCAATGACTAGAAAGGAGTGATAGAAGCTGGGGGATTTCTCAGCTTAGGGCTGCAAAGCCAACTACCAAGGAAACCCCTGATTAGAAAAGGGTATGTGCACAATATAGTCACAATTCTCTTTTTATCTCTCTCTAAGCTTTTGCCAAGAGGAGAAGAGAAATAAAATAATTGGAAGGGTAATGGGACTTTTCCCCTGAAAAATCTGATGGAATGAGGACTGAGCACCAACCGAATAAGAGAATGAGAAAGCTGAAAATGAGAAGGAAACTGCTTGTGTGGTCTTTTTGCCAGGCTGCTAAAACCTTTGAGCACTAGTGCCAAACTAGTGTTTTAAACAAGCAAAGCAAACTTGTTAAGGTTAGGAGGAAAATCATGTCCTGTAAACACCTGGAAATAGAAGCAGGAACTAAAAAGTAGTTGATAACTGTTAGTGGAAATTAAAGAGGGACACAAATTTACTTAAGTCTATTTGTTAAAATTATGCTCTAAGTGTATCACTTCTTTGTAGTCCTTAGAAGTTAGTAACTGTTTAGGTATGTAAATTTACTAAACATATCATTATTAAAAAAACTCATAACTGACTGGAATCACATGCTGGCCAAATGTCTGTTAGAAGGAAGCCTGACTGTTTGAACCTAACCATCCTAGTCTGAGGTCACTATGGTCACTCCTCAAACTGCAGACTTACCATGCAGAATACAACCCTAGATTTAATATAATAATAGATAATATTTATTAAATACTTACTAAACACCAGGAACTGGGCTAAGCACATTACATGCATTATTTCGTTTAATCTCCCCAATAGCCTTATGAGGTAAGTATTATTATCCCCAGTTAACAGATGGGAAAAACTGAGGCTCAATAAGTAATTTGTCTAAGGTCACTCAGCTAATAAGTGGCAGAGGTGGAATTTAAACCCGAGCAATCTGCCTCTGGTCTTAACTGTTATCCTCTGCAAGTCCAGAGGAGAAAAGGTTATATATATAACATTATGTGATAGCTATAACCACACATTTTCTTTCACAGAAAGTTGATTTGGTCAGGTGAAGAGAATTCAAATGCATTAAACAATTGAAAAGCACTCTTATAAAACACAATAGCAACAATTATACCTTACTATACAGTGGAATATCGTCTAATGTGGGGTTGGTTCCCAAATGAACAGGTAAAGAAAAAAAACAGACGTAGACAAATTACCCTAAAATTCCTTAAATTGCTCAGAAAGTACAGTTCTATAGACACAGATTTCTAAGAAAAGACTCAGGTCTCCCTTCTTATGCTCACTCTGGGATACATCCTCATTTAAGGGAATGGCTGAGATACACCTTAAAAATTTAAGGTAAATTTAAATTCTCTTTCCTTCTCTCCTTCCCTCCTTCTTTCTTGCTGAGTATGTATAGTTGAATGTACACAATTTAAAAGTACTTATGATGTTACTCCACTTAATAGAAATCTAGAATGGAACATAAATGCTAAGGCACCCAAAAGTAAAGAACATTAATAAATCCTCTCTTACCAAATGCAGCACAGGAATAAGTACCTCAGGGGTATTGTGACATGTGTCTGTTGGGGCAAATCCAATGTGTCCATTCTTCTAAACAAGCCATCTCAGTCTACCTACCCCAGCATGGACATTATTCAGGCATAAAAACTTCCATCACAAGCAGAGCAAACTTCTCTTTCCTCCTAGTTGTCTAAAATCTACACAGAAAGTGAGGGACTTTTTGAGATAACAGATGAAGCTGCTAAGTTCTGTAGTAGTCAGAACTTGGACAGCTGGGACCAACAAGACACTGCTTGGAAAAAGAGAAGTGAAGCAACAAGAGGATAGGAAAAGACAATTAAGAAGGTTCTGCCAAGGAACTGGTTGGTTTCAGAGGAAGAAGGCAAAAACAGAAGGTGGAATGAGAAAAGCTCTAGGCATAAACCAGCATATCCTGCATATTCCCTCATTTTATTAAGTCAAGTTCAAGATCTTAGCCACAAGCAGAATCATCAACAGGTTAAAAAAGAAAAAAAGAGGTTGAAACAGGGCCAGGACTAGAGGGAGGCAAGTCAGGCACTCACCTCGGGTACCAATTTTAAGAAGATGCCAAGAAATCAGTAATCAAGATAAATAGTATTTTAAGGCAACAGCTTAAAATATCAAATCAGCAAACTACATGTAGACACCTGCTTTGCAAATTGGAACCAGAGTCAGGTTTAGGGTGAGCGGATTAGGGCAGGATCTTACAAGTGCAGGATAGAATTCTATCTTTATTTAAAATGTTGATATTTTGTTCATCATGGACTTTTTGCACTAATTTCAAATTTGTAAAAAATATTGCATTAAAACACTATCTTGATTACTGAGTTTTTGGCTCCCCTTAAATTTTGTGTCTCCCTCACTTCACCCTAGTCCTGGCCTGGATTGTAAAAGAGAGAGGTAAGAGGAAGAAAGACATATCAGCAGTTTAAAGATTTATAAAGGGATTTGGGGTCAAGTCCTGAAGAAGAAAAGTTGGAGATTCCATTTTATCCTGCTGTAGGCATTCTGTGTCCTGGGTGCCCTCATGCCAGTGAAGGCAGTTCTTTCATTGAGCTCCTTCACTTGCCTTGGCAGCTGCACTCACTTTTATATGCAGGTTCTGGAATGCTGGGAGTTGTGTGGCAGCCAACATCTCTCCTCTCCCTTCTCAAACATGACGTTCTCTGTAATTCAGTTACAGACACCTCTTTCCATAGCCTTCTCACCCAGGGAGCCTGATCAAGGAATCTAACTAAGAACTAAGCCTCATTTGCCTTCTCTGGGTATGCAAGTGAATTTGCATATATCTTGTGTCCATTTGCATTCCCCTCACATGGGGCATTTAGAATAAAAACAACATTCATGAATCAAAATGAAGCTTGTTCCATTCTTTCTCTGTCAAAGTCTAGAGTAAGTAAAAGGATACCACAGTGTGAGAAAAGAGCTGAAATTATATTTGCCAGGGTTATGTGTAGTTTTAAAAGCAATCCAATTTGGTGACATTTACCACCACGAAATTGGTGTTTAATATTTATAGGTTTAGCCTTGCAGAACATAATCACTCATGACTGAAATAGTCACCCTCTTCCTCTACCATTCTTGTAGAAATTTGAGCCAAGGGCCCCTAAAAGCTGAAACTGCCCTCTTTTTCTCCTCCAGGTCACCAGAGAAAGCGTGGAAAGCCTTATGGTTCCAGATGACTGATTTCTCCATTTGAGACAAAGTGGCTGAAGAACCAATTAAAAGGGAGAAAAAGAAGAAGGAGTGTTGCTCCTCATTCCCTGTTACTCCCTTTGGGAGCTGAAAGAACTAAGGAAAGGAAAAGAGTAGCCTGTTATGGACACTGCACAGATGGAACCCAGTGTGATGAAGATTGATATCATAAATATCAAGGGCAAGTTCATTATAGAGTTGTTTTTAAAAGTAGAACTGATTAGTAGATGTCAATGTCTCCAGCAGTGTCCAAGAGAAAAGGTACCTGACCAGAAAGTGTAAGCCTTGCAATCTGTGTGCAGGTAGCTAGTTCAGTGAAGGATGACTCAAGCCTTCAAGCTTGAAAAAGTCCTTTTAGTGCATTTAACCTCGTTATTTTAAAACATCTGGTTATTGGGTAACTTTTTGGTTATTGGATAATTGGTAACCAAGAAAAGGTTGCCCTAGACAATGGATTTCCATTTTCAAATAAACAGATTACCTATTACAATAGCTTAATAAAGTGGGATACTAGTTTATAATTCGGTTTTGTGAATTTTAGTGTAAATTGATGCCCAATTCAACTCTTGACTGTATTGACAAAGTCAAGCTTCTGACTAATCTGTCACCAAGCCTTATCATTTCTTCCTTTAAAAATGTCATGCTCATCTACAGAAATACTGTGGCAAGCATGCAGAGACATATGAACCGTGGGGTTTCTTTTACCATTGTTCTAATAGCCAGAAAAAAAAACAACTTAGAAGTAAACTAAATGTCCATCAATAGGAGACTGGTTAAATATATTATGATAAACTCATTATGTAAGACTCACACTATTAAAAAGAATAATATAGATTTATATTTAGTAATGTGGAAAAATTTCCAGGATGTATTATTAAATAAATAACGTACCTTTCAGAACAGTATAAATAGTATGATCCAATTTAAGTAAAACTAAATATATAGTGTGTATGATGTTTGTTTATAATCAAAATTTTCTGGAACAATATCAATATTAGTAGTTACTTGTTTAGAGTGGGATTAGAGAAGGACTGGGGGAATGGGGGACTTGTACTTTATAAATTACTTCTGTAACCCTTTGAATTTTTGCGATGGCCATGTGGTGCTTTTATAATAAACATTTATTTATAGTAATTAGTATATAGTAATTGAAGTAATTAATATATTCTTTTTATGGGTTTATTAATTCATATGTGTATATATAATAGACACACAAAGTGAGTGCAAGGGTAAGCAATAATGCATGTGAAAAGATATACCAAATATAGTGTTTTTCATTAAGTTGTGGGATATAAAATGATTTTTATTTTCCCTTAAAAATTTTTTTCTGGATTTTTATAATGACCCTGAGATGGGTTTTTTTTTGTTGTAAATAATATGCATTGTTTATTCTTTTCAAATTAAAAAATAATTCATTTTCAAAGTATGAGACAGAAAATACAGGCAAGAATAAAAGAACAATATCAAAATTCACCTATAACCTCAACATCCAAACGTCACTATTCTTAACCTTTTGGTGTATGTCCTTCTGTCCTATTGCAATGGATTTTTTCAATTCTTTGGGGTATAGACCTATGAAATTACTGAATCATATGGTAATTTTAAAATTTAATTTATTGAGAAACTGCCAAACTTTTCCACAGTGGGCTACACAATTTTACATTCCCACCAGCAATGTGTTTCTATTTCTCAACAACCTTGTCAACACTTGATATTTTCTGTTTGTTTGCATTTTTTTTTTAATGGCTACCCTAGTGGTGTGAAGTGGTATCTCATCAGGGTTTTGACTTGCATTTCCCTGATGACTAATGATGTTGAGCATCTTTCATGGGCTTGTTGGCCATTTGTATATATTCTTTGGAGAAATGTCTATGCAAGTTCTTTGTCTATTTTTAAATCAGATTGTTTGTCTTTTTATTGTTGAGTTGTAAGTGTTCTTTATATACTCTGGGTACTAGACCTTTATCAGATGTATGATTGGCAAATATTTTCTTCTATTCTACAAGTTGTCTTTTCACTCTCTTGATGATGTTCTTTAATGCACAAAAGTTTTTAACTTTGATGAAGACCAATTATCAATTTTTTCTTTTGTTGCTTGTGCTTTTTAAAGAAGCAGTTGTCAAATCTAACGTCATGAAGATTTGATACTAAGTTTTCTTCTAAGAGTTTTATAGTTTTAGCTCTTATTAAATATAATGATCCATATCGTTGATCCATTTTGAGTTAATTTTTGCATATGATATAAGATACAGGTCCAACTCAGTCTTTTACATGTGGATAGTCAGTTCCAGCACCATTTGTTGAAAAGACTATTCTTTCCCCCATTAAACAGTCTTGGCACCCTTGTTAAAAATCAGAGTTTTACTTTTTAAATTGGAAAACAAAATCAAAGTAATAAAAATGTACATACAGAATGCGTTTCCTCTTTTCTTTCCTATTACTTCTACTATCATTCATCAGCTTCTTATTCTCTCATACTCCAATTAATGCAATAGTCTTCTATCTTGCCTATCACTGACAGAGTAATATCTCTTTGCTATCATCATGTTATTTCCTTGTTCAAGAATGGGCTAGGTTGCTACGGCCTAAAGTATTAATTGGTGACTAGACCTCAGAGTATAGTTACTTCAACAAGTTACAATAACCTGTGCCTTTTAGCCTAAAATAGCCAGCCAGACTTACTCATTGCTTCTACTATAGATAGTTGGAAGAAAATTTGAATTAAAATATATTCAAGGAAGGAGTAAGGAGACTCATCCTTTTTAGCAGGGGGTAAAAATAGTATTTTGAACTCAAAATCAACTGTCATTTTTCTTTCCACAAACATTAACTGGACACTTACTATGGACCAGGAATATACAAAAAAATGAGATTCAGAGGCTAAACTCTAGTTGCTCACAGTTTACAAGAGAAGACAGTTAAGAAAAAAGATATATTATAATCTAACATTGTAAGTGCAATAATAAGTGTGAATAAAATACTGTGGGAACATAAAAATGGAACGTTTAATAACAGGAAGATTTCTTTCCTACTTAATAGATCTGTTAAATTGCCACTACACTTATATAGAACTGTCCTTTTTTATAGTATTTCCCATTACTAGTTTATCTTTTAATTCTTTAATACACAAATATTTATTAATTGCTTACTTAATTCAGACAAAGGAACAAAGAAATTTCTAATTTGGTTGGGATTGAGATACGATATATAAAAAGTAATATAGCTGTGAAGTTTTAAGTAACATTCTCCAATTTGGTGATATGTTTAAAGTTATGTAAAATTAATACGTTAGAAAAAACTATATAGTATGAGTTAACAGCACAAGAGCACCAAGGCAAGAACCAGGAAAGTAGTCTAGATCAGCAGTTTCCAACCATGGTACCTCCGTATAGTGGTATGCTGCTATAAATTGTGCTGCATGTTACGGTAATGTGTATCCGTAATAGTTAAGGTATCAGAGTTTTCACATTATTTCACACACACACACACACACACACACACACACACACACACACACACACACACACACACACACACACACACACATATCAGAGAGAACTGAAGCTTATTCTTATAACATTATTCTCATTTATTTGCATCCTCTTACATTTACTTGAGTGCTTCAGCTAATGAATTCTCAAGAGGGAAAGGCCAAAGTATCCAGGAGAGACTCCATGAAGAATTCAAAGAATGGGTAGTATTCAGAGAGAAGGTGGAGTAGAATACATACCCCTGTGCAGGAAAGATGGGAATGTGCATGATGTATAGGGAAAAATAAATGGGCAGGCCAAGTTGAACAGAGATTTATAAAGGGGAGTATAGCAGCAAATAAGTTGGAAAGTTTTATAGTGGACAATTGTTCTTGCTGTTCTGCATCCTATAACCTTTTACTGGTAAGAAGACCCTAATTTCCCCTTGCAAAGCACCCTCTCCCTACTCTCTGATTAAATGAACTTCGCATAGAGGTTACTCTACCCATGGTCCAGGACTGAATATGTGATTCAGACCTGATGAGTCATTGTCATATTCTCTGGCTGCAGAGATAGTTCAGGAATGGGCAATAAGATGCAATGGAACTTTTACAGAGAGGCTCATGGTCTTTTCTTCTGTGATTGCCAATAGTAAGGATGCTGTAAGCTTGGTGCTGCTGAGAGGGGAGCACTTCATGCCAGGAAGTGATTCTGATACAGCAGAGGACAGAACTGAGTGATGAAGAGAGAGAACAAGTCGCAGTGAGACTATCCAGCCCTTTGATCAAGGCATGACTAAGACTAATTACTCCTCGATTTTTCTGTCACACGCAACAAAAGAATCCTAAATGATTTGGGTCTGTTGGGGTCAGTTATTAAAGATCTTATATGACAACTTTAGAAATGAGGACTGCACATATGAGAAGCCACTAAAAAAATAATGTAAAGAAAATAAAGCTGTTAAGCAGATGTGGAGCATAATGAGAGTTATTTCATTTAATATTTTTAAAAATATTATTTAATATTATTTTTTCATTATCAAGGGAACAAATTACCACCAAGAGTGATTTGTTTTGACAAAGCACAACAGGAGTAAAAGTGAGATTAAGTCCCAGACTTGCTGGACTCTAGACCTAGACTACTTGCCCTCTAAATCATTCTGTTGTACCTAGAACTTAGTATTTCTCAAATGTGTGACCCTATCTTTTATTTAGCTCAACTTTGATAAAGAAATTATTAGGCTTGGAGCAACTGAATTTCTTAGACTTTGGTCTATCTTCATAATATGTTCAAGATAATATGGGTTTTCAATGAATATGGTAGTGATAACGTTGCCTATTTTAACAGCTAATGAAATGTAGCAGAAAATATAATGCCACATGAACAGTGCATCTGGATATAAAATGCATGTTTTCAATGTATATCATTAATCACATGGTATTGATAACTGATTTGTGAAAAAAGTTCAAAAGGGAAAACTAAGAGAGTTGCGCTGTTACTCATGGTTCCTTTACAGTTTTGTATGATTGGGCAAATCATTTTCTTTCTATGACTCAATTTTCCTCCTTAAAAGATAAGAAAATTATAACACTGAACTAATACTTCTGATACAAGGAAGTTTAGATATGGCCTTGATCATCTTCATCTATATTTAGCAGGTACTTGAATAACATCAGGGAAAGCTGCTTTAGGGATAGAGTAATAATGATGAAATTTAAATTTATTGACTATGTTCTGGGCAATATTCTAAATGTTTTACATGTATTAAATCATTTATGCCTCACAACAACTCTATGAGGTAAATATAATTATTAATCCCCATTTTGCTGAGGTTCAGAAAAGTTTTTATTCTTTCCCAAAAGCCAGGAGAGATAAGGAACAAATAGAAAATCTGATTTCTAAAAGAAAAGTTAAGAAGGGAGGAACAGAAAAATGAGAACACTGACAAAATAGCAAAATGCACAGTAAGTCTGAGTCTGTTTAAGGTAATGGTAAACATGCTTACCTACTGCAATAGCCAATGAGGACATGACTACGTTACAGGACATCACTACGTTACAGCACATCTAACTGACATTCTCAATTATCCTGAGTCATCAATTAGAAGTTAAATGATGGTCAACACAGTTTAAGAGAGGGTCAAGGTTTAGACCAGAGGCACCTCTCCCAGAAATCTCATCCCCAAGAAAGATTTTAATGAAAGGAAACTTAAGGATCCTAAAAAGACTATTTCTAACCAAGCAAAGTTCAGAGCCCCCCAGGAAGATAAACATGTTCTCAGATAACTTTCCACTATCTTTGATGGACAAGATCAGTTAAGGGGACATGAGTTAAGAACTCCAGAATCAGACATTGAAGAAAAATAAGGGCTGAAATAATCCTGGTTCTTTAAATTAGAGCAAGCTCTTCTCTCTTTTGCTAGCAAGATAAATCTGGGCTGCCTTGAGAGAGAAAAAAATGCTCATTTGTTTCAGTCTAAAGTAGATATAAGAACAAAATCTGAGAAAGGTACAGCAATTAAGAAAATCTACTGAGAAATCTTACTCAAGAACAGTGATACAAAATAGTAACTAAAATACTAGCAAATAAAATTCACCAACATCTAAGAAGAATTAAACATCAAACCAAACAGCATTATATCAGGAATGCAAGGATATTTCAACATTAGTAATTTATTGTGATAATGAGCCATATTAACAATCAAAAGAGAAGTATACTATAATCCCTTTTGAGTGATTTATTGATTCACTCAGCCAACAAATATTTATTTAAGCACCTACTATGTGCCAGGTGCTGTAATAGGTGTTGGAGATATGACAGTGAGTAAAAATGGAAAAATCTACACCCTCAAGAACTTACATTTTAGTCAAGGGAGATATACAATAAATAATTAAGCAAATAAATGTATAATATCTGGTAGTGATAAATGCTATGAAGAAAATAAAAAAGGCTAAGAGAGGGAGTATGATGGGAAGGATGCTATTTAATATATGTGACCAGGAAAGGACTCTCTGTTGAGATTACATTTGAGCAAAATTTAAAGGAGGTTAGGGTGCTAGCCAAGGAAATATATGGGGAAAGAGGGTTCCAGGTAGAGAGAACAGCAAATGGAAAGGCCCAGAAATAGAGTGCTTAGCATTTTCAAGATAGCCAATATGGCTGGGGTAGAGTAAGCAAAACAGAGGCTAAAGAACACAAGATCAGAGAGTTGGAGGGCACAGGGGACAGATCATTTAAGGCTTATAGGCCACCGTAAGGACACTGCCTTTTACTCTGATTGAGACCTGTGATCACTAGAAGGTTTTGAATAGAAGAGTGACATGATCTGACCTCCATTATAAAAAGACGCTGCTGACAGTTAAGTTGAGAATTGACTCCAGGGATAAAGGTAGAAGCAGGTGACCAGGTAGGAAAATGCTGTAACAGTCCAAGTAAGGAATGATGGTGGCTAGCACCAGAATGTTAGTAGTGAACATGGTGAGAAGTGGATATGTTATTAATTCTATTAAACTATGAAGCTGAGTTTTTTAAAAATTAGAGACCCTTAAATGTCAGTATATGTAAATATTTTCTCTGTATCAGCTCAGTTTCTCCAGAGATAAGATCATTTTATTTCTTGCCTAGAGATAGCAACAGTCTGGCTGCCAGATCTCTGAAGCTAGGTAGGCAAAAGAGCAGAACATTCTGTTTAGAATGCAGACATATACGATTTCATATCATATTCTTGCCTTCATACCCATTCCTTAAAGCCTAATATGCCCAGGTCCAGATCCTTTCTAGTTCAATGTCTTCAGAGAAGACATCTCTGTCTCCTGCATGGTAAAGGAGAGGAAAGGATCTGACTGTTTGGGGTAGGAGTAGGGGTGAGGATCTGAGTTCTATACAGACTTTTAAATAACCCACTTCCTTTCAGCCCTTTCTGTCCTTGCACTTTATTTCACCCTCTCTGATTCCTATGGCTTTCTGGAGTTCCATGGGACAAATTAGTGTGCTTATTACTGGTTCTCCTCCTCTGCAGTACATAGGGTTTGACCTTCCTCTGTTTTATTAAGTCATTTATCATTTCACCTCCATTTCAAGCCTTCATATACTATGCCTTGGGGTTAAAGATGTTTCCTAATGTCCTTTAATATGGAGTTTCTGTTTTTATTTCTTGCCCTCCACCTAAAAATGCCTTTAAACATGTTAAAATATGTCTAATATCATTTATAATTGGAAACATCAAATTAAAACTTCAACAAGATACTACTTTCCATCTGTCAGATTAGCAAAGATCATTCACAGGGTTATTGGCAGGCTTTAGTTCCTCACTAGCTGTTGACTGGAAAACTCAGTTCCTTGCCATGTAAGCCTTTCCACAGGTAGGTTGCCTGAGTGTCCTCAAGACACAGCAGGTAACTTCCCCAGAACAACTGATAGAAGAGACAAAAGTTGCACTCTTTTTTAAAAATTGAGATATAATACAAATACCATACAATTCACCCATTGAAAGTATATAATTTAATGGCGTGAGTATATTTAGAGTTTTGCACCCATTACCACAATCAATGTTACAACATTTTCATTACTTCCAAAAGAAACACTGCACTAAGCCATTACCACCCCCCTGCATCAAACTTCCCTCAACCCTCCAGACCTAAGAAATTACCAATATACTTTCTGTCTATATGTATTGCCTATTCTGCATATTACATATAAATGGAATTATATATCTGGTCTTTTGTGACTGGTTTCTTTCCCTTAGCATGTTTTTAAGGCTTAACAATGTTGTAACATGTATCGGTATTTCATTTCTTATTAAGTGCTCTCTTTTTTTCACTTTTAGCAAAGTTTCTTCTTATTTCTACTTATACACTCGGGTTTTTCTTTCTCTCACTTTTCTAGGTCCAAGAATGTCCTGGATCTTTCCTGGCTCAGTCACCAGGCTAATACTTCTCAGCCACAGAAATGGTTCCCTTTGGAATTAGCTAAGGTTCTAACCTGGCCTGTAGTCCCTGGGTCCTTGCAGTCTTTTATAACCTAATCTTGCAAGTGATATACCACTACTTCTGCCATATTCTTTCTGTTGTACAGACCAACCCTCATACAATGTGGGAGAAAACTACACAAGGGTGTGAATACCACAGGCAGGAATCACTGGAGGCCATCTTGTAGGCTGGCTGCTATGAGGATATGGTCATGTTGCAATCCACATTAAACGTAAAGGCTTAACCTCTAGCTTTGCCCCATCTTATAGAACACCACTTACAAAATAACAAAAACAAGCAAATAAAAACTCACTTACACTGGATGATATAAAAGAAAAGCCCCCACTTAGAGGGAGCTTTAGCAGGAGTCAGTTTTGCTTCAGCAGCACCTGATGTCCCTTGATTAGTACAGATGTGAATATTGGCATTATAGGAATGAGGAAATGAGGCTTAACACTTGTCTTTAAAAGAGAACACTGAAAGAAACCAAGAGCTGATAGCAACTTGATTAAACACGGTGTTAGTTGTATAAATGAAGTTGAAAAACACTCACTTGGTGTGGATGTATTCACCTGGCAAATGATTACCTCCAAGAATAACTACAGTATCACAGAGAAGAAAGTAATGACAGCTTTCTTATGGTTAGGTCATGAATATTAACTTAGTCTTTTTGTCAGTCAACAAATATCAATGGTACAAAGTGGACTTTTACACTCAATTAACATTCTCTGACTGCCTCTTTGGGATATGACACTATACATAACAGTATAATAAAGAAAGATAAAACAAATACACAGTCCCTTTCTTCAAAAATCTTTCATTCAAAGGGAGGAAGAAACAGTCAAATCACAAACCAGCATCTGTTTGTTTGTAAGGACAACAAACACAAATAGCTGTAAAAGCTCTTAAAAATATACGTATATTGCCATTTGCCTTGGATCTCTTTTTCCATTTCCACGTGTTTTTAGTTATTGATGAAAACTGTTTATATACAAGATGGCTTTTTCAATTAAAAAAACCCCACATTTTAGGGCACAATATAGCAGCACCATCGGTTTGGACTTACTTTTCTGGTTAATGTGTGTGAGTCAATTCAGCAGATTACAGTGATAAGATGACCATTTGGGGTTTTGAAATTTCATTGAGAGATAAATTTGTGTTGCATTATATAACCATGTCAAAGAAGGGTAAGTTGAATCTCCTTGGGACAATTAAAACACAGGGGAATGCACAAAGATTACTTTACTAAACTTGGGTCAGTAGAAATATTCCAGATCAACAGATTAAGGAAGCTTATTTAAAATAGTTTTGCAGATTGGTATAAGCTCAAGACCAGATTAATTTGTGATAGTAAGGAATACTAAAGAATGCTGTGTTACATATTTACATTTCTGTAGAGTATTAACAAGAAATTTTAGACTGTGCAAAACTTGGTATTTATTTGCAAGATCAACTTACAAGCAACATTCAAACAATCCAGTATGCAGCCTTCAACCCATCTTAGTTTTTATATTCTTAGCAGAAACTGTCAAACAAGTAAACGGCTTTCTCTCAAAGGAACTCCCTGGCACAGTAATGTCAAATGAGGCTGCAAGCTCTTAATATAGAAAGGAAGGGGAAATTTTAAAAGATGTAGGTAAAGATGACTGTTTCATTATGTACAGTATAATGAACTTACCTCCACTAAAGTGGTAAAAATTAAGAAGTGTAACAATATGAAGCATTAAAGAGTACATAGAACTCTTATAAACTGTGGGGGAGTGAAAACTATTTCACATTATCTCACAAGGTTGAATATTTGCATACTCCACAATCCAGCAATCCTACTCCTAGGTGGAAACCCTTGTATAAGTGACCAGGAGACATGTATAACACTACTTATAACAGCAATGTTTATAATAATTTTTAAAAGGCTGGAAACAACCCATCTATGTGTCAACAGACTAATAAATTGAGGTATATTCACCCAATACAATGTTCATAGTACTGAAAATTAATAAACTATCATTATATACAAAAAATGGATGAATGTTCAGAAATATGATGTTGAGTGAAAAGGGCAAATCCCAAAAAACTATACATTCAAAGATAGCATTTTTATAAAGCTCAGTAGCATGCAAATTAACCAACATATAATTTTAGCACATATACATTTGTGTTATTAACCTCTGCGGACCAATAGTTTTCTTTGGTGCTGAGCTTTGTTTTCTTTCTTCTTCTCATTTGTGTATCTGCTATAATTTCTTTTTTTGTGGTCACCTTGGGGCTAACATAAAGAGGCTTATATTATAATAATCTATATTAAGTTGATAGCAATTTTAGTCACATGAAAATAATCTAGACCTCCCCCCACACACACAATTTATAATTTTGTTGCCTTAATTTACATTTGTATCTGTTTTACATTTCTTAGCCACCAATTATAGGTGTTGTTGGTTTTTGACCGTTTTGACTTTGAACCTTCATACTAGTGGACTGAAGAATTTACATAACACCTTTACTTCCCTGGGGTATTCTAAGCTTAAATTACGAATTTCCCTCTGAGTTTGAATTATGAGTTTGCCATATTTGGTGAGTTTTGTACTTCTTTTTGTTTTCATGACAGTAACTATCATCCTTTCATTTCCAGTTGTAGCACTCCCTTAACCATATCCTGTAAGGTTGGTCTAGTAGTGATGATCCCTCAGCTTCTGCTTGTCTGAGAAGGTCTTTATTTCTCCCTCATTTCTGAAGGATAGTTTTGTTGGATCAAATATTCTTTTCTGACAGTTTTTTTTTTTCTTTCAGCCCTTTGAATATATCATTCCACTTTCTCCTGGCTCGCAAGGTTTCTGCTGAGAAATCTGCTGATAGTCTAAATGGGATTCCCTTATATGTGTGTTGATGCTTTTATCTTGTAGCTTTTAGAATTCTCTCTTTGTCTTTTATTTTTGAGAGTTTGATTATGATGTGCTTCAGAGAGAATTTTTGGGGGTTGAGTCTAATTGGGGATCTTTGAGCTTCCTGAATCTGAATGTCCATGTCTTTCCCAATACTTGGGAAGTTTTCAGCTATTATTTTAATTAAATAGGGTGTCTGTGCCTTTCTCCATCCCTTCTCCCTCTGGAACAGCTATTATTCAAACATTTGTTCACTTAATGAGATCCCATAAGTCCCACAGGCTTTCTTCATTCTTTTTATTCTTATTTCTTTTTTTCCTTTTGACTGGACTATTTCAAAATACCTGTCTTCAAGTTTAGAAATTCTCTCTAATGCTTGATCTAGTCTATTGAAGCTCTCAATTGTGTTTCTTATTTCATTCATTGAATTCTTCAGTTCCAAGATTTCTGTTTGGTTCTTTTTTTATGATATCTATTTCTTTGTTAAATTTCTCATTCAGCTCATGAATTATTTTCCTGATTTCATTTAATTGTTTGTTTGTGTTCTCTTGTATCTTGTTGAGTTTTCTTAAGATCGTTATTTGAAATTCCTTTACAGGCATTTCATAACTGTCCTTTTCTTCAGCATTTGTTACTGGAGACATAGGGTGTACCTTTGGGGTGTCATGTTTCCTTGCTTTTACATGTTTCTTGTGTCCCTACATTGATGTCTGCACATCTAATCGAGTAGTTGCTTTTCCCAGTTTTATGAAGTGGATTACACAGAAATGACTTCTTCCTGTAGGTGGGTGCTAGAGTGTCTGTTGGATATATTGCATTGGCTTTGTTTTGGGTAGACTTAGTGTAGTTTCTGTGCATTTCCTTTTGTTATTATCCTCTTCAGTGATGTCTGCAGAAGTTTGTGCAAACACTGGCACTGTTTTGCTGGGTCAGAGACTCTGGGCTTGTTGTTAGGTCAAGTGTGTGCAGGTACAGAAAGATAACTGTCTGTTTGGTGGTCTCTCTGAGGTGCAGAGTCACTGCCTGACCAGCTAGCAGACAAGACATGGGTGCACAGCTCTGAGGTTGTCTCTCCCAGGGTGTGGTGACTTTGGGGATGAAATAGGGTAGGCCTGGGTACAGGCTGGGGCCAGAGGGTGTCAAGTAGCTCTGCTAAGGCCTGTCAATGGATTGGATGCCACTGCCTGGCCAGGAGCTGGCATGTGTGTGTGCAGCAGTGCCTGGAGCTCTATGGAGGGCCACCAGATCAGCTGTGAGCCTGGAGCAGGCCTGCAAGGGTGCAGCCAGGCTGAGCAGCACTGTGGAGGACCTCTGAGTGGAGGCAGAGCTGCTGCCTGATCCACTGTCCAGCAGGAAGCAAGCATGCACCAGTGCAGCAGGGCATGGCAGTTCCATAAAGGGCTGCTGGATCAACTGTCAAACCTAGAGTAAGTCTGCAAGGGCACAGATGGGTCCAGAAGCTCTGTAGGGGCGCACCAGGGGGAGGCAAAACCACTGCTCAGTTTGCTATCAGGTAAGAAGTAGGCATGCACAGGTGCAGCAGAGCCTGGTAGCTCTGTGAAGTACTTCCATCTCAGCTGTTGAGACTGGAGCAAGCCTGCAAGGGTGTAGCAGGGCCCAGCAGTCCTATAGAGGCCTGTGAGGGCTGAGGGAGCTGCTGCCTGATCGGCTGTTTGTCAGGGAGCAGGCATGCACTAGTATAGCAGGATCTGGCAGCTCTGCAGAAGCCTGCCAAGGGAGGCAAAGGTGCTGCCCAATCTGCTGCTGGTCAGGGGAGAGGTGTACACCGATGCAGCAGGGCCTGGAAACTCTAGAGGGCTGCTAGATCAGTTGCCAAGCCTAGAACAAGCCTGCAAGAATGCAGCAGGGTCCAGTGGCTCTGTATAGGCCTGCCATGGGAAGGCAATGATGCTGCCCAATCTACTGTCAATCAAGGAGCAGGTATACTCTGGTGCAGCAGGGCCTAGCAGCTCTGTAGAGGGCCACTGGATCAGCTGTTGAGCCTGGAGCAAGGCTTCAAGGACACAGAAAGGCCCAGCGGCTCTGTAGAGGCTGGCCATGGGAAGGCAAAGCTGCTGCCAAATCCACTGTCAGTGAGGGAGCAGGTGTCCACTAGTGCAGCAGGGCCTGGAAGCTATGTAGAGGGCCACTGGATCAGCTGTTGAGCCTGGAGCAAGGCTGCAAGGGTGCAGCCTTTTTTAAAAATTAAATTTTAAAAGGAAAACTGTAATGAAATGATAAGCACAAAATTTAGGCTACTGGTAACCCTGTGGGCAGGGGGAAGAGACAGAGGAGAAACACAAAGGTAGATGCAAGTTACGGTGAAATATTCTAATTTGGGGGTTGGGCAGAGGTTCATGGGAGTTCATCATATTATTATGTCATATATATATTTATTATGTACGTATTAAAAGGCATTTTTAAAAGAGATTTAAAGAGATTGATCTAATTCATCCTCACCTCCTCCAAGTGAGAAATACAAAAGGTGATTTTTACTCTGCATGTAAAGAAACAGAGGGTGGCATGGCCCTATCCTCAAATAAGGAATGAGATACAGAGTTCTATAAAACAGAACCCCTCTCAAAGCTACTGGTAGATTTTAAAGGGAATAATCAGTCAACTGGAGCCAAGAGAATGTAGGTGAAATTAAATCCAGGTGAATTAAATGAGATTTTCCCCCAATATGCTAATGGAGTATGCAGTAAACTGAACATCTTACCCTCCAGTCCAGAAATAAAATGTGGTAATGCAGGATGGGATCTCAGAATAACCAGGTGAATTTAGAATTTCCATAGATAGAAGAAGCAGGAGAATTTTCAAGAAAACTGGAGTCAGAATAAAATACCCAAGGGAAAATAAGCAAAAACACAAGGGCTAAATGAATTAATTCATATATTCAACAAACCTTTCTTTAGCATAGACTCTGCAGCAGGGAAGAGGAATGGGACTGGAGCAATAGAGATAATTAAGATACAGTCCCTATTCTCAAGGAACTCACACTCTAGTAATCAGAGGAAAACCTCTCAATGTGTAAATAGAAGAGATACTGCTAGAGAACCAATAAAGAGGTGTTTATATAGAGAAAGTGTGAAATGGCCCAAAACCAAGAAAAGGGAAGAATACTTGGAGGTTTTCAAAAACAATGCAGTTGATGAATCTACTAGTGAGAAAGAGGACAGTTCTAATCTTAGGCCAAAGGGTAGTAATATGAGAGCCTCAACAAAAAAGTACCTCATCTTCTGTGAGACTGAAATGTGAAAAACAAAAACAAACAAACAAACAAAAAACAGAGAACTTGGCTTTGACCTGGAGACAAAGACAAGAAAAGGTGATGCCACAGGGGGTAGGAGTCCACATTTATTGAGTACTTACTATGTGCCAGATAATCTTCTAAATGCTTCTTACGAACTAAATAACTTAATCCTTATGATATACCTATGTGGTAGTTGATATTATCATCCTTATTTGATAAATAAGGAAACTGGGGCCTATAGAGGTTAAGTAATTTGCCCAAAGTCATATTGTTAGGAACTTGAAAGCAGAGTTTTGAACCCAGGAGATTAGGTTCCACAGTCTCACATTCTCGACCACCACACTGAATAGAGGAGGCGTTTAAAAGTTAGAAAAAAACAGATCTAAAAAAGTTGTTCACCACATTAATTCATTAATGTGTGCTTTATACAATTGAGGAAAATTGTAAATATTCAACTGTACCCCCAAGACATTGTTATACCTTGGTAAATATCACTGGTGTGCCTCAAAAGTTTGTACTGGACACCATAAAGGTAGAATATTGCAGAGGAACTAGCAGAAAAAAACTGCCTCTCCGGGGCATGGTCTTAGGAGAAAATCTCATTTTTTTGATCCCTCATGAGATGGAGGCAGAAAGTAACATAAGGTAAGCCTTTGCAAAGCCCTCAATTTGTCATGTAATAAATGGATGTACTTTATGGGATATTCAAAAGTTCACGGAAAAATAGAATTAGAAGATAATATGAATCTTTCCATGAACTTTTTGAAGTCCCTTGAATAGCCATCTCAATACATATACATATTTATTGTCTCTCTTTTTTCTTTCTCAGCAATTTAATAACTGACTCGTTGGCTCATTTTGTTCAGCATTGTGCTAGTGAGGTAAAATTGATGGGTTTAATTCCTTTTTAGCTCTGGTGGCTATGAACTCACCCCTTAACTTAGCAAACATGAGCTGCTGAGGGACCCCACAGAAACTGTGTTTGGCTCAGAACAAGTCTATCAACATTACACAGAAGATAATGCTTTACAGAGAGTGTGTCAGAACCTTCATCTTTGATTCAAAGATAACACATTAATTTTCACAGAGAACAACCAGTGTGATTTGTTTAATTTCTCACAATAGATCTCTGGGACAATCAAGAATGGATAGTCAGAAAGTTCATTACACTATACTTATGCAAATCCATCCTATCTATGTTAGACAGTCATAGTAGAGTCTTTGTCCAACCTCATGATCCAGTATACACTAGATCCATCTTGATTTTATATATAAATGAATAAACGAGAAACTATCTCAGTTTCTGATTCCTGATAGAAGAACTTACTTGAGGACATACTAGTAAAAGCGAAATCAACTTCAACTGGAAAATGTAAATTTAATATGCCTAGATAAAGTGATCTGAAGCAAATTATGCAATTCACTGAGTGAGAGAAACCTACAAAGCAGTGACAGAGCTTTACGTCACCAGAGCTTTATTTCACAGGTACTACTACTCAGCAAACTAGATCCAAATTTTTAATGTGATCTGTCATTTGAAAGGCCATAACAGTAAGGGAGGTGCCTCATAATTATCCAAAGGTATTCAGAGGAAAGGAAAAAGATGGTGAAAAGATAAGGTTAACATGAAAAGTTAGACTGAGAATGAGGATAAGTAAATTTCCAATCTCAAGTGGAAACAGAAATGGCTGAAATTATAGCAGGAGCAAATAAAATGAAAAAGAATTATTAAAAGATATTCGTTTGCAAAGAAAATGTAAATTTTGATGTCTGATATTTTAGAGTAGAAGAAACAATCATGATCTTGGAAAGGGCTGATATTCAAAACTTCTCCAAAGTAGATTAAATAACAAATACAAATACTACACAAATACAGAAGGGGAGGAGGGGGAGAAAAAGAAGGAGAAAGAAAAAAGAGGAAAAGGGAGAGTTAGTTTAGTGGCAAAGAGTGCAAGCTATGGAGGAAGGCTGTCTGGGTTTAATTCCTAGCTCTGCTACTTAGTGGCTGTGTGATTTGGGGAGGTTTCTTAATCTCTCTGTGCTTTAGTTTTCTCAACTGTAAAACAGGGATAATAGAATTTGTTAGGTTGTTGTAAGGATTTTATGAGCTAATATGCATAGAGTGCTTACAGAGTGCCAGGTATATAATAAGAGTGCTATATAAACATTATTATACTTTTGAATAAATGATATCTAAAGATTAACATCAATGATGATATTTAATAAGAAAACCAAGAAGAAATCGAGTGCAAGTCTACAATCCTTTATCCCAAATCCTTGGGGCTAGATGTGTTTTTAAATTAAATTGTTTTTCATATTTTAGAAATGTAATACATTATACTATCTATATTTCACTTAACATGTACTGTTTGGGGCAGCAGCTCTTAAGCAAATACATCAATATTTCTACAATGCAATATATCAATAGTTGCACCAAACGAAATAAAAGAATATTTACAATAGACTCATGTCAGGGGCCGGCCTGTGGCTCACTTGAGAGTGCGGTGCTGATAACACCAAGGCCACGGGTTCAGATCCCTATATAGGGATGGCCGGTTAACTCACTTGGTAGAGCGTGGTGCTGACAACACCAAGTCAAGGGTTAAGATCACCTTACTGGGCATCTTTAAAAAAAAAAAAAAGACTCATGTCAATTCAGATTAGAGTTTGCCACTAAATGAATTAAGAAACAATTTTTTGGATTTTGGAATTACACACAAGAAAGGGATTGTGGAGCTGTGTTTGTAAAGCCACAGATCTTATTATATTAAATAATAGAATAATCATTATGTGAACTACAGAGCAATAGTGATATTAAATGAAAAACTTTTCTGAAAACCTAATGAGCTCCCAGAAAACTTAATGTTTCTTTTTCTCTTAAGGAAAAAAAAAAAGATGTAAACCTTAGTTATCACATGGGATGTTACTTGGCCTGCACTTGAGTGATTTTATTTAGCATAAATTGTTCACAATGCCTGTAACATCTCCACAAATATTTCCATGACTGACTATTTCAAATCTCTGTTCAAATGTTACCTCTTCAGAAAGATTTTCTTGATCACTTTTTAAAATATCAAGTGAGAGGCATGCATACACACATCGTGGACAATTCCCTTTCCCCTTTTCCTATTTTCCTTTTGGCACTTGTCACTATCTGGCATTATATTATATATTTATTATCTGTCTTATATAGACTGGAAATTATGAGAGCAGAGATTTTATTTTGTTTGAGCATCTAGAACAATGTCTGGCAAATAGGCATTTAATAACTATTGTTCAATAAATGACTCAAGAAAATGGGGCTGACTGATAAACAGCAAAGGGTTTTAAGAACTAGTCCTGATATAGCCGATCATACCTGCTTTCCAAAAGTAATTTCAAGGCAAAAAAGTTTTAAAAGCCACCTAAACATCAGCTGTAATATGTTTATGAAATATGTCTATTAATGGGATTTCAAACTAGTAAGATAGAAAACATTCTTCACCATATACATACTTGTCAAGTAAATACTGATTTATTGTCTAGGAAGTAAAAACTAATCATGATATTTACATTTAATAGTTAACTTTGTTTGAGTGTTTGAGTAGACAAGAAGAAAAAGTATACTCAAAAGATAAAAATAATTACCATAACACAAAATATTAAAGAACTTGCTTTGTATTTCTCACTTGGAGTATTGTCTTGATTTTTCCTCTAATATGTTTTACTCACCATAAAAAGAAATTCCACTGATATTCATCTAATTGCAAAGTACTACTACATTAGGTTGTAAAAACGGGTTGGATTAGCCTTAGAGGACAGTGGTATATAGTTATATGTACATATGAGTGTATGTATGTATGTATGAAGTCACTCCATGTACTAAAATGGCAACACAATGATATTCTAAAGTAAGCAAGCAAAGGAGTTTAAGGTACAACATAAAATGTGCAACAAAGTTCAATAGGTCAAAGTTCAGAAAGACTCACTCTTTGGAAAGGCCCAGCTTTCCTTTACATCTATAACCTCATCCACATGTTAGTTCTGACATCTGAATTACTTTTAAAGAGAAGGAAAGAAAAGGAAAAGGTGCAAATAAGAATTTAGGCCACACTCTCAGTAAAAGTATAATTAACTACCATTTTCAAATTACCATACTTGTAGCCTACGAACTGACATTATTCCATTGATCAAGGTTAGACAATAGTATCATTCTAACATCTGTTACTTTTGCTTTTGTACTTTTTTCCATTACTGTTAAACTAGGAAGAGACTTAAAAAAAAAAAAAAAGTTCCAACAACATTTTAATGGCTTTCAAACAGTTATTCCAGATTCTGCAATGATTTTCTACTACAGTAACTTGAAAAAATAATGGCAATTGAGATTTTATGTTTCCAACAGGAAGAGGAGGTGGGTCAAAAAGATGAAGCCATACAACTAATACCAAAAAGATCAGAGGCTTATTGTCATATAAAACTTGACAAATGAGATCAAGTTTAAATAATTACTGCTCCCTTTGCTCTAAAGTTGCACATTATTATTTAGTGAATTTCACCTGAATAAATACATACTGGTGGTTTTGTAGGTAGGTAGGATGAGGAATGATTTTCCCCAGTTCTCCATTCTCAACAGAGAGGGTACTACTTACCTGCTTATGAAAACTGGTTCAATATTATGTTAGCATTTTAAGAAGTAAGCTAAAGGATCCACTTCAATAACTCTTACAAAGAAAACTGTCCCCATTCAAGTGAAAATTCAAGACCACTAGCATCGTCTGTTTCAGGACACCTATGAACTCTACAAGTCTCACCCTTCTGGCTCTTGTCTTCAAGTCCCTAAACTGGAATAAAACCAGATATATGCCTGAAGAACCACTTCACACCCTAAACACGTGCAAACTTTGTTCAACAGAACATTTTACTGCCAAAATGGAGTTGGCAGAAGTTTGGAGCAAAGGCCCCCAGGATGCATGATTTGCTGGCACCAGAGAGCTTAAAAAATCTTAACATAATACTGCTGAATTTGAGTACTAACAATTTGCTGGAGACTCCTCCTCCAAGTTTGACCTGAAAAAGATAGAAGCTGCCATCAAGAAAGACTTTATTAACACTTCATCCTCTATCCACAATAGTTTTATTTCCCACTTATGACTGTCATACCTCTATATTCCTTGGTGGTTGTGTTTATGCAATAAATTGAATGCAATCTATTTTGAAATGCATATAAATTCAATTTTTTTCTTTTTTCTTTTTCTTTGCTTGGCCAAACTTTAGTAAATTCAAATTATTGAGTTTCTTGGATAAAGGGGCACAGAGAGAACTACTGTAAATACACAAAATTATTTATGACAAATTTCTACTTAGAAAACACTTGATCCACTAGACTTGTACCTCTCACCATATACCAAAATCAACTCAAATGGATTAAAGAATTAAATATACTTCGTGATAATAACTCCTTAAAGAAAACATAGGGGAAACTAGGAGTGGGTACAGACTTCATGAATAGGACCCCCAAAGTACAGGCAACTAAAGGAAAAATAAACAAATGGGATTATATCAATCTTAAAAGCTTCTGCACAGCAAAAGAAGCAACAGAGTTAAAAGACAACCAACAGAGTGGGAGAAAATATTTGCAAAATATACAACTGACAAAGGATTAATATCCAGAATATACAAGGAACTCAAACAACGTTACAGCAAAAAAACAAATAAACCAATTAAAAAATGGGCAAAGAGACTGAACAGGCATTTCACAAAGGAAGATATACCAATGGCCAACAGACACATGAAAAAATGCTCAACATCACTCAGCATCCAGGAAATTCAAATCAAGACCCCTTTGAGATATCATCTCACTCCAGTCAGGATGGCTAATATCCAAAAGATTAAGAATGATAAGTGCTGGAGAGGTTGCAGGGAAAAAGGAACTCTCATACACTGTTGGACTGCAAAATGGTGCAGGCTTTATGGAAAATGGTATGGAGGTTCCTCAAACAATTACAGGTAGATCTGCCATATGATCCAGCTATTCCACTGCTGGGAACATACCCAGATGAACGGAAATCATCATGCTGAAGGGATACCTGTACTCCAATGTTTATTGCAACACTATTTACAATAGCCAAGAGTTGGAACCAGCCCAAAGGTCCATCATCAGATGAGTGGATAAGGAAACTGTGGTATATCTACACAATGGAATTCTACTGTGCTATAAAAAATGATGAAATACTACCATTCGCAACAACATGGATGGACTTAGAGAAAATTATATTAAGTGAAACAAGTTAGGCACAGAAAGAGAAATACCACATGTTCTCACTTATTTGTGGGAGCTATAAATAATACACGAACAAATAAAGGGTGGTGGGGGGGAAGAAGACACAACAATCACAACAATTCCTTGAACTTTTTAAGACAAGTGAACAGATATGATGTGGGTGGGGGTGGGGGGGAAGAGGAACAGGTAAAGGGTCATGAAAATCAACTACAATGTGTACTGAGAAGTTAAAATTTAAAACACCACTTGATCCAAATAACCCCAATATATCACAATTTATTACCCTCAAGAAATGTGGGAGAAATTAAGATATAGAATTACTGTAAATTGCGACCATTTTACACGAGATCAAGCTTGACTTCTCACTTCTCTAAGTTTTAGTGATGGTAGTTTATTTTGTATATGAACAATTTAGGAAAGCCAGGAAAGTTTTCTTCAACAAGGGTCAACAATAAAGTCTCATTTGGGATCTTCATAAGCTTGATGCTGTTTAATGAGGGAAAACTGCACCTGAATTATAAAATTCCAGTTGGAGTACTGTCAACTATACAACTAACAACTTTAAACTTGTAAAGGCTTGACAAATACGCAGTATTGAGAGACGATGGTTTGCTTTGGAAGGTTACCTTGTGCTATGCTTCAGCAAGCGACCAGGTTTAAAGATGCTACTTGCTCCTAACACAGCTAAAAAAAAAAAATTGTTTTGGAAACTTTCTAATCTTTACCACAGTAGCTCCATGGATTTTATTAACGTCTCTGATAGCCTTTCTGTTTTTCCTCCTCTAGACCCTCCTAAGTATTCGAATTCTCAGCTATGATTTCATATTTTCACCAGCTTCTAATCTCCACAATACAGTTGAAAGCATTTATGACAAAACACTGTCTAGGATATCAAGTTGCAGAAGTCTGTAGCTTTAAAGATATTTATACAGTGCTGCTGCCACCTAAAGATGAGGTGAATAAAAGAAGCAATTCAAAGGAAATGTCCCATCACTCTCAAGCCATCTCAAAAATTTTCTCATCTCTAACTAGGGATTAATACACGTTTTGTTGTTGTTGTTATTGCTAGTATGGAAGTAGATAGTTTCACAATGACTTATTGCTGAGCTATAATTTTTTATGGCAGAAAACTTCAAATTCAGACCTTTTAGAGTCCTCTACGATTTTTTTCAGCCATTAGGCACTGCTTACAATACATAAGAAGGGGCATCAAAAGATACCTGAAAGAAAATAATTTAGGGATTTCTGGTTTAATGAAAAAGGAGGCGATAATAGACCAAGGCTTTTCTCTCTATGGATGACAGACTCCTTGAAACTCTGAATAACTGACTTACATTTTGGTAACTCAATTCTCTCATCTGTAAAATGGGATTAATTATATCTAGCTCCTACTTGCCACGCAGGCTTATTTAGATAGCATCTAGGGAGTGGTCCTGTAATGAGTTTAAAAGTCTACTACATACTACCTAGTAAGAGGGTATTTCGTGGTATATTTCGCAAAGTAACTTCAAAATAAAATAAACTCAGTTAAATAAGTAGGGCAGTGCCTAAGTTTTCCTAAATCACAGGTTGGCTTCTCAGAGATATATTTAAAATATGGTAAAGATGATGAAGGCAGTTTCTATTCATTTTGCAGCAGATAATTATTAGCTGATCCATATTACTTCTACGCACGCAGTGTTGCAGGATGGAGATGTGATAGCACACAAGGCTAGGAAAAGTTATCGTGCACTAAAAATCTTGTCAAACTTGGTAAAATTTCAAGAAAACTGTCTGAAAGGACATTTAATAGTTTTACATTTTGTCCTTGCATAGCGATTTATGAAAATTAACTCGTCCCTTTTACTCTCTCCTTCTCAGCCCAAGGACGCATAAATAATATTTATCAGGGTTTTGTCCTTAGTCACTTTCCCTCAAAGAGGCCCAGCTTCACCTACACTGCGTGGGAGGCTGGGCAGCAACCCCACGCTTCCTGTTAAAGATTCCTGGAGCTAGAGCCTGAACGTGGTCTAGCCTCTCTCTTCTTTAATTCTCTTCTTGCAGCCCCTCTCGGCCAGTGTCAGAAAGCCAAGGTGAGACCCTCCCGGGAGATGAAAGGCCTATTGCCTCCTGAGAGAGGGGAGGGAGGGGGCGTATGACTGGGTGGTAGCAGCAGCCGCAACGACTCTGAGAGCCCTAAGTTGGAGCTGGCGCTACAGGGTTCTACCCTTGCCAGAGCCTTGCCTGGGCCTTCTGAAGCCCTGCGAGGGATAAGTCCTCGGAGCACTCCGGGCAGTAGGTAGAGGAAGTGCGGGCAAAGAGGCCACAAACAGCCCCCTCCTCAGACACTTCCCTAGGCCTCGGCCGCGGGATGTTGACGCGCTAACGGCAGCGAGGGCGCGCTCACGAGCGACAAGGGGGTAGAAGGAGCGCGCTCAGCGGCCGACTCAGAGGCAACTGAAACGGAGGGACGCGAGAGCGAAGGGCCCGAGCCACGGAGGGGGCGGGAGGGTGGAGACCGCGGAGCGCGCGCTGACGTCGCCCGGAGTCACGCACGGAGCGCCGGGTTACGCGCCGACGTCTGGCTGCCACGACTTGCCGTCTGCGGCGGCGGCGGCGGCGGCGAGCGGATCCCGCAGGGGAAGGAGGAGGAGGAGGGGAGAGCCAAGGGGGCTGTGAGTGAGCGGGAGAAGCAGGGTTTTAGTCGGGCTTGCCCGCGGGACGGAGAACGAGCGAGAGTCGAGCCAGCCATCCGAGCCGCCTCCTCCTCCTCCCCTCGGGCGTCCCGCCCCCGCCTGCCAGCCGGCCCTCCTCCTCTCTCAGCCCGCAGAGCCCGAGTGAGGCGCAGCTCGGCTAGCGCCGCTGTCCAGGACAGGTGTGCGCGCGCGCCCTCCTCCCCTCCCCCCTTCCTCGCGCCTGCCTGGCGTCTGCCTCGCGCGCTCCCGCCCGCCCTCACCTGCGGCAGGACAGCGCCAGCCCGCCCGGGTAAGCCCCTCGCGACCTTCCGTGTAGCCCCTGCCACAGCTCGAGGTGCCACCCACCCCGTTCCCTCTAATTGCCCTCTCAGCCCAGGAATAATTATTGTACCATGGCAGAAATCCCCACACCCTCTCTCTCGGGGACCCAGGCAGTGCAGCAACGCCTCCCCCCACCCGCCTCTCCACCTCCGAAAAAGAACAAAATAACACCCCCCTTTAAAAAAAAAAAACAACAACAACAAAAAAAGCGACAAGACAATCCTACCTCCGCAGGCGCTGGAGACCACCAATAATGCTGTTTGCTTAGCAGTCCCTGAGCCCCATTTTCTCTGGCCACCTTCGACCCGGGGCCTGGGACAGACAGCGCGCTAGACGTGGCCGACGCTCCCTGCACAGCAACACTGAAAGGAGGGGAAAGGAAGGAAGGTTCTACAATGTAGGCTGTACTGCCAACCCTTCCTCTCCTATTCAAACCCTTTCTCTCCAAATGCATACACTGCCCAGGATGCGTTGTAAAACAAAACAAAACAAAAACCGTTGGTACTGACATCTCAGATGAAACCAGGCCCAAGGATGGGTGGCCCGAACAGGCATTTTTTACTGCCCCACAGCGCTAAGTCAGCTCAACAGCCTTCTCTGCCTTTGTCCGGGGGCAAAAGGAATGGATGTGAAGCTGGAGGGTCTTCCTTTAACGGACAGGGACCTCGGAGGTGAACTGTGATGTTTTTAGGGGGAGGGACCCCACAAATATCTGCCAAAAGCCTGAACTTGGGTAGAGTGAAGCCCAAAAGACCGGCTGGAGTAACTTTCTTTGGTTCGTAGCTGTCTACCGCTGAATAAATATCACCTTCATTTCCGCTGTCTCTGCGGGACTCTCTTGGGGGTTCTTATGCATTCTGATCTGGGCCCCTTACGTTTCTGTGGGGCCATGCGCTTTTGGGCAGCTTTTCGCAGCGGTGTCTATGCTTTTGTCTCGTGTCCTTGGAAGGGAGGTCCCAATGGTTTACAATAGGCTGGATTTGGTTTGGCATCTTTTGGTAGACTGTCAGAGGAGAAAGGAAATTTTTGGATTGCCCCAAGACCCCCACAGCCCCCGTCCAACTGACGTTTGCGAATCGCGGCTTTGGAAATTGGAGTGTTGACTAGAGTGTGGAGAGAGTTGCTGATTTCATTCCTTTGAGTACTAGTAAAACCATTTAAGTATCAGCCGGGAGAGAGAGAGCTATTGATATTTACATCGGTTCTGTTTGGACATTTTGGATACATAAAATGTCGGGTTCTCTAAATCTTATCGAATTCAGAATGTATGCTACGTGTAGTCAACTCTTCTGCAAATGCTTAAAATGAAAACATTTGGGAAATGCGAGGATTCTGTCACATGGGTTGTTCTCTTTAGATTTTAAATGTTTAATTCATAGCTGTAATCCTAAACATTAAAATAGCATTAAGAGGCATAATTTTCAAGAATAGATGATCTATGGAAACGCTGTTACTATTAGTCGTTTGTTGTTTGTTAAATGTTAAGATTTATTGAGAGTTTCCCTTAATTTTCCTGGTAGATAACCATGAGAAGAAATGGGCAATTTCTCCACTTTGAATATTTGCAGTACAACATTACAGTTAGTTTTAATGATTTGGGTACTGAAGAAAGTTGTCTGGTTTAAGGCTGGCATTTAACCTAAGCAGCACTTGAAAACACAAGTTCTAATATTCTTTTTTACTTTGGAAATGTGTGATTTTGTAAAATATTAATCAACATATTGTTTATGTTGGGAAATCTGTAATCAAAAGGGTTTACTACCCAAAGATGGATACTCTCTCTCCAAGTTTTATAAGTATATGTTGATTTTTCCTTTAAAAAACCAAAGCCGAATTAGATTATTTTAGAATTACCTGTAGTTCAAGCTGAGGAAAATTGAGGCTTTTTCCCTTCTTGTTCTGCCTAATGTCTGTTTCCTTGCGCACAATTTTTTGTTTGGTAAAAGTTTGTTGTATACATAGAGATAGTGGGATTAAAAATAAAGCAGACTCTATTCTCTTAAATGTTTGTATAGTCTTAATAAAAAGGCTCAAGAAATCCAGAGACGTTTATCAGATTTTTAAAATGTAAGCAAATTTTGAGGAGAAAGGGAATATTTTTGATTTTGTTCATTACCATGAATATTTTGCTGCATGTTAATTTGCTGCATATTATATTTCGTTTTCCCTTTGTCTTTACTACATTGTAATGAAATTATAAATTTAGGTTTACAACTATTTGTTTTAAGGTAATAAATTAAAACAGCTGGACACAAACAGGCTCATTTGCCAAGATTGTTTAGGTAATTAAGAAATCGCTGAAATCTTTTTAAATCCACAAAATTTTTAATGGGTTTTTAATGTTGCAATTCAAATATAACTAAAGTTTCAAACTTTTTGTTTTAAGACTTTTCTGCAATTTAATATTCATTCCTCCCAGACTGCCTTTTAAAGCTACTGTGCACTATAGCCTAAGGAAAGCTGTCTTTCACCTCCTATTCTGAGAAAAAAGCCCACACCTACAGGCTTATCTTGAAATTAACTCTTTTGTTTCAGTAGAGAATATATGCTAATTATCCAATTTATCATTGAATTATGTTGGAAAAGGCATTAATCTTATTTGCTTTTTAGACACATAACGTAAAGTAGGAGAGAAGCTGGAATTTAATGGAGAAATTTTAGGCATATATAGTGAATAGCATATCACAACTACCTATTTATGTGGAGAGATCCGGGTCTCAGTCATTTGCTGATTTGAGCTTAAAATTCCCAGTTTAAGTGTGCAAATGATATTTAACTTGTGTTCTGTTGAGAAAGTTCATCAGTTGCCTCTGCGCTGGGGAACTAAGACAGTCGCTTTTTCAGAAAATCAGGGCACTCTCAAACTCAAACCACTTCAGAAACCCCTGGACATAAATGTTTGGGATGGAGAGCAAGACATTTAGACTCCAGAGTTGGGCAGCAAGGTGGGCAGTTTGGAGCCCTAGTCTTCTGTCGGGGGGGTGGGGGGGTGTGTCACGGGGAGACAGCGATCATCAGCACGAACCGGCAGGCAGGCCCCCCTCATCGCAATCTCATTGTCCCTGTTGCTGCCTTACCTCTCGTTGGGGGGCAGGGGCTCAGTTGTTCAGCACGAGGTAAACCCTTGAGGAAGAGCAGCAGCCCTTCTAGATCGGACTTCACCAGATCTTTGCCTCAGTTTACAAGTGAGAGCATAATGCCCCACCCCATTCTGTGCAGAGACCCTGCCACTCAGTCTGCATCCCTGAAAGGGCTGGGGTCTATCCAGGGTCCTGATCGCTACCGTGCAAGCCTGGAAGAGCCACTGTTTCTTCACACGTGTATTTTTTGTGCAGTGGGAAGTGCTCCAAAAGTTCCTGTGTCTTCTCCCAACAGATTTGGGAACAGGGGAGGGAGTGCAGAAAAATCAGCACTGAAGGGGCCCTAGGCAGTTTTAGAGGTAGCCCCCAAATTAAGGAGAAGGTCTTTATAGGGCTGAAAGCCTGAGTTTCTTTCTCTCAGAGTGGGCCTCCCCTTCGGGTATCCATTCTAGGGACTAGTGGACATAGGTGGGTGGTTCTAAGGCTGGTTCACAGGACTGCCACAGTTTGCTCTTTGGTGGCCATCGTGCTTTCCTCTTTCATCCTCTTTAGTGGGAAGTAGCAAACTTTAACCCAGAGCTGAAGTAACTAATGCTGAGTAGAATGGGACTCGTACTAACAGAAAAAGGAAGCTGTGAATACCTAGCAGGCAGGTTTGCCCAGGAGGTGAAGGAATATATTGGGGGCTTTGAGGGCTCAGGCACCGACGGCTTATGCCCTAGACTGCTCTTGGTTTCTTGATTGCTAATCCTCTCTTTACCCTTCTCTCTTCCAGGAAGCTGGGCAACCATGTTCTCAGCTGTCTCTGGGGCTAAGAGTGAGGGAGGCAACTCTCCTGACTTTTGAGGGGGAGGGAGAGATGTTCAATAGAAATGGAACTCACAGATGGAATAGGCACACTCTTCTTAGTATGGAGATAGCAATCCATGCTTGAGAAAGCCAGGGGTAGGACTGCATGGTCTGTATCCTCCCAGACCCCTGCAGAAGATGATGAGGAGAATGTAGGGCCATTGGCGGGTGGGGGGTGGGGTCCCCTGGAGATAAGGCCTTAGCTTTCCCACCGCTGCCAGGGCTGCAGACTGCAGTGAGGGAGTATGAACTTTCACTACCTATCTGGGTGAAGGAAAATAGGCCCTAGATTATGCATCAGATCTAGGAATAGAGAAATCAATTATTTCTGAGCCCCTCTTTATTCCTAAGCTCCTTTCCGAGACCAGAGAAGACCCCCTTTAGTTATCACTGTACAAAGACTCGGGTTATTTAATGGTCAGTAACCTAGCTCGCATAAAAAGCAAGTGATCATTTCATGTATTACTTGAGGGGTAAAGGAGTGAGGGCTCTCCTTGACACATACAAGTTTCTGGGAGGAAGCATACACGGGGCAAGCGAACCTGCTTTAATGAATCCCGCCCGTAAGGAACTGCGTTTCCCAGGAAATTCCTGACATTTTTAGCTCATGAATTTCCGAAAGCCTGCGTGGTTTTCTCCTCCATTCTGGGTCCTTTCAGAGAGAAAGAAGAGTGGGCTAGGGTCAGACTGGTCAGCCGGCCGGGCCTGGTTCATCCGCAGAGCTGGCCGGCAACCCAGGCTAGGCTCAGCCTTGAGCAGGGTGCCCGCCCCCCCCAATCTCCGGAGGAGGAGGGAGAGGCAGGCAGACGTGGTCCCCAGGGGGGGCGGTTGCAGGTTTTTGAGTGAGTGTGGGGTTTCTTTTTGATTGTTGTTTGGGGGGAAGGGCAGAGCCGGCGGGAACAGGCACTGCGGGCACTCGGGCCCTGGTGTTGCTACTGTCCTCCGTTCGGCTCCCCCCACCGGTGAGTGCGCCCGCCCGCCCGACTGTGCGGGGCTGCGGTTGGGGGGAGGGGGAAGCGGGATCATCTGAGGCCAGAGCCGCTGCCGTGCGCGGGGAGGGGGAGCGGCGGGAGCCGAGGAGAGGAAGAGGGGAGGGACGGGCTAGGTGTCTACTGCTCCACGCCACTGCTGCCGGCGCCCCGTCCTCATTCCCAGGAGCCCCCTCTGAAGCTAAGGGTTACCACCGCACTACCTCTCCTTTTCCTCCCCTGCCTCCGTGGTCAGGGCTCTGCGGTAGGAGACAACCCAGTTGGGTGGCGGGAAGGCCTGTCTGGGTTTGGGTCTAGGTCTGGCTGAGGCTCGAATGGGAGGGGGTGGCCGTGACTCGGTGTCCCCTCTCTGCAGCGGGCTCTGCTGCACTGAGCAGGCCCCTCCCCCTAATCTTCTCTTTGGGGTCACTGGAAAGCAGAGCTCAGGCCCGTTCCCTGTGCTTAGTATGGCAGTCCCCTTCTCACCCTAGTCCCCCAACTCCCCGGGCCAGGCCAAGGCCGCCTAGGGTCTGGCCAACAGCGACAGCCACGGTGGTGGCGGTGGTGGCGGCAGCTGCGACGCTGCGCGTCCCACTCCCTCCTCCCGCCCAGCCAGGGGTGTAAGGTGAGGGTCGGTGGGTGGGCGCCGCCTGGCGGGCGGGCGGGGGGCTAGCATTGCGGAGGGGGCACAGGTCACGTGCCGGCGGGCGGGTGGGCGCGTACAGTAGGACGCCCTGCTACTGTACTGGGGAGTCAGTGCCCTGTTACCGGGTCTCGTCTGTCTCGTCTCTCCCGCAGATCTCGCGAGAGTGGCTGACTGGCTGTGGGGGTTGCGGCGGCGGCAGCAGGCGGAGCCGGGGAGGGAAAGCAGCGGCGGCTGAGGCGACTGAGGCGGCGGGCGGAGCGGCAGGCGGCGGCGGCGCGGCAGCGGAGCGCAGCATCATGGCGGACCGAGACAGCGGCAGCGAGCAGGGTGGTGCGGCGCTGGGCTCGGGCGGCTCCCTGGGGCACCCGGGCTCGGGCTCAGGCTCCGGCGGGGGCGGTGGTGGCGGCGGGGGCGGCGGCGGCAGTGGCGGCGGCGGCGGAGGGGCCCCGGGGGGGCTGCAGCACGAGACGCAGGAGCTGGCCTCCAAACGGGTGGACATCCAGAACAAGCGCTTTTACCTGGACGTGAAGCAGAACGCCAAGGGTCGCTTCTTGAAGATCGCTGAGGTGGGCGCGGGCGGCAACAAGAGCCGCCTCACTCTCTCTATGTCAGTGGCCGTGGAGTTCCGCGACTACCTGGGCGACTTCATCGAGCACTACGCGCAGCTGGGCCCCAGCCAGCCGCCCGACCTGGCCCAGGCGCAGGACGAGCCGCGCCGGGCGCTCAAGAGCGAGTTCCTGGTGCGCGAGAACCGCAAGTACTACATGGATCTCAAGGAGAACCAGCGTGGCCGCTTCCTGCGCATCCGCCAGACGGTCAACCGGGGGCCCGGCCTGGGCTCCACGCAGGGCCAGACCATTGCGCTGCCCGCGCAGGGGCTCATCGAGTTCCGTGACGCTCTGGCCAAGCTCATCGACGACTATGGAGTGGAGGAGGAGCCGGCCGAGCTGCCCGAGGGCACCTCCTTGACTGTGGACAACAAGCGCTTCTTTTTTGACGTGGGCTCCAACAAGTATGGTGTGTTTATGCGAGTGAGCGAGGTGAAGCCCACCTACCGCAACTCCATCACCGTGCCCTACAAGGTGTGGGCCAAGTTTGGACATACCTTCTGCAAGTACTCGGAGGAGATGAAGAAGATTCAAGAGAAGCAGAGGGAGAAGCGGGCTGCTTGTGAGCAACTCCACCAGCAGCAGCAGCAGCAGCAGGAGGAGACCGCCGCTGCGACTCTGCTACTGCAGGGTGAGGAAGAGGGGGAAGAAGATTGATCAAACTGAATGGAAACCCCCCCCCGCACATGCATACACACACATACTACACACACACACACAGCCACACAGAGAAAATATACTGTAAAGAAAGAGAGAAAATAAAAAGTTAAAAAGTTAAAAAAAAAAAAAAAACTTAACTCCAAGGGAGCACCACCCACAGAACCTCCACCAACTGACAGTTTCTCTTCTTGACTTGCCACCCATCGCTGGATGTTGTCCACTTTATCCACCATATAAAACAGTAAGCAGCTGCTAAAAACAAAAAACAAAACAAAAAAAATACAAAAAGTAATAACATTATATGAACTGTGTTTCCTACTTGATTAAAAAATATAAAGAACTGAGTGTTTATTTCCCTAATTAACCAAGAACTTTTGTACACGTTTAAGCTATTATTATTAAAAGTGTTTGCAAAATGGTCAAGATTATAATATTGCTGAATTATATAAAAGTCCTTTTCATGTTGAGCTAACATTTGACTTTAGCACAAAAAAGAGATATTTTAGAACACGTAAAATAATATTTTTAGTTTTTCTCATTTTGTTACCAAATTTCAAACCTTACATGGAGGTTATTATAGTATATTTGACACCCTATATACCTGTGATTAGAGATGTGTATATATATATGAGGGCTAGGCATGCTGTGTGTCTGAGCTTTGTCTAAATGTTATGCAGAAGTTTGTAGAGTTAAAGGTACGTAGGTTTAATTCATGCAAGGTAAACAATAAGTGCTCTCTTTTATACAATATGCATTGCATCTGGACCTTAAACATATAAAAAATGGTCAGTGAAACTTCTGTGAACATGAAGAAATTATTAAAAAAGGCATTTAAATGAAATTTGCTAAGTTGTGATTTTTATGGTTGGAACCAAAGTTATTCAAATAGTAAAAGGAAAAAGAGAAAGAAAGAAAAAAGGAAATCTCCCATAATATTTTTTCTGCATCTGTTTGCTTTGAGTAGGTGTTTTGTCATTATTGTGTATATGAGATGTACTTGTATTGTTCATAATATATTTTTTTTATTATGTGTAGAAAGATTTTAAAAACTAACGTGCAGCAATTTCCAGTGAACCTGTACTTGGACATCAGGTAGTGAGTCTATTTGTGGTCACTAGCACTGTCTCCTAAACTTGTAAGAGGTCTGAAGCTATCATTTCATTTTTGCCAGTGCTATTAACTTATGTAGACCTGTTAAAAAGCAGAGCAACCCAATTATAGTTATCCTACTGAGCCATGGATTCTGAGTTTCGTTTTAAAAGTGAAAGCCAAGTTGGTGTATGTAAAGGATTTCCATGTAGCTGTGGTGCTAGTTATTACTGGCTACATTATATGCTAAGTATATTTGTGTTTCCCAAGTGTACAAGCCTTCTATTAAAAGTATGTTCTATAACTCATATATTCAAGGTGTAGGGTATGAAAATGCAAAGCTTAGGAGAGCACTTTTCCAAGCTGGTGTCCTCCAAACTGAAATTGTTTGTAACGACAGTCTTTCACAGGTTTTCATTTAAAGATGTTTGTGTGCTTTTAATTGACAACTAACTTCTTGCTGCTGTATAGTAAAATATTAATATATTTTTATCATTAAACTGCTGCATGACTATCATCTTTGAGTGAAGAGAAAATGTTATAAAAAAAAAAAAGATGCCTTAAACAGTACATTTTGGTTTGGAATTCTGTAGAAAGTATTTTGGTAAAAAAAAAAAAAAAAATTAAAAAAAAAAGGATCTTGTCTTGTCTGACAGAGAGAGTTCTGGAGATGGAATTGTTTCTTGGCAAATCCAGCCATATAGATCTAACTGCTGTATGTAGAAGACACCACCTGTAGGAGCAGGAAGGTATCAGTGCTTCTCACTTTGTAAAGCATTGGCCTAGGAAGGCAAAACAGTTGTCTTTTTGAAGGATTTTTTTTTTCCTGCTGGTTCTTTGGGTTTTGATTTGACATTTTTAAGCTCCCTGGTTGAGTGTGTTGTCTTTGTTTTTGAGAACTACTGTATGTGTTGAATAACAAGCTATTTTCATTGTACTGTGCATTTTCCCATTAAATTGTTTGCTTTTAATATTCATACAGTGTTAAATATGAGGTGACCGTACAGTAGTTAGGAGTTTCTTTACTTACGAAATCACTGGAAATGATTAAATTGCTTTCCCCTTCCCCCAGGTGCATTTTTCTTATTTCCATATAGTAAAGTTGAGCTTTTACAGTGCATAATGTGACATTTGGAATGCTTATCAACTGCATGTAAACATTAATAACCTGCACTTTTTTGTCTTAAGGTTTGTTGAGCTGTTTTGTTCACTGTACTTTAACTGTGATATGGAAAAGACTGCATTCTCTGTGCTATTACTAATTAGGAAAGAGAATTGCTTTGATTTTGTCTCTTGTTTACTATAGCTTCTTAAAATTAAGTCTTGTACTACAGGTTGTTGGAGTACTCCTAGATCAGTGTTTAATAGTAGCCAGCAATAAGTAGTGCAAGTCAACAAAAACACAACAAACTTAGGCAAAGTGTCCTTTCTTTGAGATGTGAGTTCTTTTATAAGGTTTTCTTTAGGTCAGTTACCTAAAGTGAAGCCTTTCTTACCTATAGACTTCAGATTCTGCTTGGAATCCTACCGGATCAAGAAGCACATGTATTGTGCAATTGTCTTTACACTATAACAGTTTAACACAATCTTACTCAAATTTTGAAACCAGTGTCAGTGGATTTAAAAAATCCACATGCAGATCTTTTAAGACTTAAGAAGTGATCATAGAAAAGACTAAGTGACTGTAAAAGATGCTCCTTTTTAAGCATCTCACTTTACCTCCCCAAGCACCCTCCCAACCTTCCCTTCTGCCCTCTCCTGTTTCATCCTTCCTCTACTCTCCATCCCCACCTCCCAGGTGCTCGGTACTTTACCAAGGTTCTATATCTCAGTGTTTTATGTTAGAGTTTTTCCTTATTTTAATTTTACTAGTTGGTAAGCCCTGTTTGTGCTGAAACGAAAAAGGAAATGGTATATTTGACCATATGTGTTATTCATAGAAGACAGTATGATCAAATGTGCCAAAACCAAGAAAACAAAACTTAATTCCTGACATGTATGCCTTATTTTTATTGATCTGCTTTGTCTTACAATTAAGGTCCAAGAGCTTGGTTAAACTATATTATTTGCCTAAGTATAAAAGAAAACTTGAAATGCATTGCAATATTAACGGTTTAAAATGAGAGACATTGTCAAGTAATTTAATCCAGAGATCAGCCACCAGATTTGAAATGCTCCTCTGTGTGTGTGTGTGTGTGTGTGTGTGTGTGTGTGTGTGTGTGTGTTTGGTGTTTGTTTTTATTTTTCTTTTAAAATCACCAAATTTTTTAAAGCTACTTTTTATTTGTGCCTCCTATTTATCATGCTGATGTTAGAAGCAGCAGTCATCCAGCCACAGAGGGAGCTAAAGTTAACTAACCAGAACTGTAGGAATCATTATACATGCCTTTGACAACAAAGGAAGTTCATAAGAAAAGCCATGTCGGCTTTTCCTCTACTAGATACAGATTGGAGGTAGATGAATATTTGCCAAATGGAGAAAAAGACAACGCAAGTCAGGAAAGACAAACTGTTTTCCAGCTTCTCAAAAGCCATGGAGAGTAGAAACCAAAATCGACAGGGAAATAAAAAACCTTGAAAGTCTCGCTTTCTAGTTGTCCCATGCAGGGGTTGAAATCTGAATCAAGGTGGAAAGTATATCAATATTTTTTTTTAGGCCTTCACGTCTAGAGATGGATAACTATTCCAATTTGATTTTTCAGGTAATGGAGAAAGCTGCTAGTAATTTTAACCCCTGCCTAAAGAAGACAGATAATTTCATTTGGGAGCAAATACTTATTGCCTTGAAAAATAGTGCTGTAATAGCCTATGATAATTAGTCATAGAATAACCTTTATCCCTTTCAAACTATGCAAATTAATAAATAAGTGTAAATTAGGATTCAATTAAAGATAGTTGATTATATTGCAATCAGATGGCATTCATAAACTTAACTGGAGCATATACAAATAAAATTTATTAGTATAAGAGTTTTGTATGATAACAGAGAAGTATAATTTAGCTACCTATTCTAAAAATGGTGAATATTATTAATATTGTATAATAGGATTGGGAAGACTGCCTCCTTTTTGAAGAGAGAGATTAAGGATTTTTATAATTGTTTTTCATCAAATTTTAATATTTTTGTCAAATTTTTAGGTATTTAATTTGTAAAAGTTTGCTTTGTACTGGCATACAGAAAATAGGGTATTGATTTTAAACTTTTTGAAGCCAAGTGATCAAGTACATTTGTAATAAAAGTCAATGGATCTATATCAGTTGTACTCACTGTTTTCATTTCTTATTAATATAGGGATGCTGTACTTTTTCTGCAGAAAAACTGAACTAAATTTGGGTGGAAGGGAGGGGAAAAGATAAATCTATTGATAATGATAATCTGGGTGGTTATCATGCCCAAGCACATTATATCATCTTTAAGTCAATTAAGATTTGGTATATTTAAAAAGATGCTATATCAACTTTTTTCTTCCTGTTTTCTTATGGAAATTGATGTTTGGGGGGATTATCTCATTCATTTTTATTTCTGTGCTTTAACATTTTGTGTTTTGGCACTGTTGAAACTTTCTAAAATAACACATTTTTCTTTTAAGACATTTTGGGTTACCTCCCAGCCATGATGACCCCACTATGGGCATGATTATTTTTATCTCCCACGTATCGTTCATCCAATATTCCCACTCATTTTTTCATGTTACACACACTAACACATTTCCAGATGATTTTAGAATGGGGCTTTCTGAAATTGTTGCTCTGGTAGCTTTCATAGCTTAAATTCATTTTATTTTATATGTGAAAATACTTATAAGATTTTCTTCCCCATAAAAAGTGAGATACCAAATCTAATGACTTTTTTCCCCCCCCCGTTTTCAAAGTTTTTAAATATCAGAATGAGATCTTGCTTTCTATGTAAGGGGGTGCTAAAACAAGGGCATTTTTAGCAACAGGTTTGGAACAGTTGGTGACAACTCTGAGTATAACATGGTTATCCTTAAATTTGAATATCTTAAAAATTGGGAGATATATATACTTGTATACTTCTCCATGAGAGTGAATAAATAGGAGAATTTATTGGAATTGCTTAAGCAAATAAGTTCACCAAAGTTATTTGTGCAAAGTTGTCAAAGTTTATCAATTTTTGAATCATACATTACAATATTTCCGTTTTCTTCATTGCATGTTAACCTAGTTTAGACCATTCATAATGAAGTATTATATAAAACTAAAGTGATCACTGCTGTTAAAATTATTGTTTTCACCTAGCAGCATTAATTACTATAGAGTCTTCTTTGCAGAATTGGCAATATGCTTTTAAGAAAAGCTGATTTTAATATTTGAGAAGTTAAACAAAACCTAAATTTAAGGCCTAGGCCATTTGACAGACTCTTTTTTGAACAGAAATTTCATTACTATGGGTTAAGTGAAGATAATCTAAGCTAGCATTAGCATGAGTCAAGTAGAATTTCATGATGTGAGAACAACCAGATGAAAAGTGAAAAATATGATTGGTTCCAAGCCTGCAGTTTGTCAGCTTTCATCTGCTAAATTGAGTACCAAGTTTTGATGTTGAATGGTCTAGGCAATTTACGTCTTTAGGAAAGTTGAGTATGGCAAAGGTCATTTGTTAAAACGTTTTTCTTAAGAATTTTATAGCAGCTCATTCATTTTCATTTTGTCCCCATATTACATTTGGTATTTATTGTTTTCTTTTTTTTTTCTTTCTGACGTCCTTTGCATTTGTGGAAAATTGTCTCGTCGACACAGGTAGAAACATGGTGGTGATCCTCTTTGTAGAATAAAGTTGCTTTTTACAGACCAGAAGTATTTTACTCATTTGGGATTTGCAAGGTTTTTGCATTTTCATGAATACATACTTTGTTTTGATGGTTATTTGTGATTTGCTTACAAATTAAATTTTTGTAGCATTTTGCAGGAAAAAAATTTAAGCTAAAGAGTTTAATTTTCTTGATTTAGGGTCCATTTTAATAATTCAAGAGGCCTCCAAGTTCAAGGACTAAGCCCTTATATTCTCAAATTGTGAAAAATATGGAAATACTCTTGTTAGTATGTGTTTTGGTCTAAGATGGATTAACACAGAAGGATCCTAGGAAGATTTAAGAAAAGATGTCCTTATCATGAAGTGACAGTTAAAGTTATGGGACAGGTGACTTACCTGTTCACCCTTACTGGCTCAAACGGTGATGGCTATCAGCTAATGACTTATTCAGATACATGTTGAGGTTGGATCAAACTCTCATTCACCTTGAGTGGATTGGCAATTTCCAGTGCAGATAGTTGTTGTTGGCACTTGACCTACCTTCTACCTGTATACATCTGGCACCTTCTCTTTCCTATCCTTTTTTTCCTTGTTTCTCTCTCCTTTCCTTCTTTGTTGTTCTTGCCATAGGCCTGCCAGTGGCACTCAAGCTTACCCACTTCAGAGAGAAGAGATTGCTCACTCCTGCCTTAGAACATAGCTAACTGATGATCCAAAAGATTTCTGTATTATGAGGTAGTTGGGCAGTTTTTTTGACTGCTGTTTTCCCCATAGTCTTAAGTTGGCAATTTGAAGGGCATCTAAATTAATGTTAAGACATTTGTGATTGAAGAGAGTAAGAAGTATGTGTATTTTGGGTAAGTTTCTGGGAACTAAGACTTACAGATTTGGAAATTTGAGAGCAGAAAGGGGAGAGCTGTTTAATGTGTTTGTAAATGGGGGTGTGAGGTATATAAGAGAGTGGTTTGGAGGTAAAGTGGGAGGAATTTTTATTGGAGGTAGAAAAAGTTACTAAGATGGAGTCTGAATGAGAGTTGTTTGCTAAGGACAATGAAGTGGATTTTCACTAAGGAAGTTTCTTTCAATAAATCCAGAGAAAATGGGTCCCTCGGTTATGAGAAAACTGTTGGTCTGTAGCTAGCTTATGATGATGATGATGATGATATATTATACAAATCTTTCATGTGCAGAGTGTTTGCTTTTCTGGGACAAATTAAGTAGCACAATTGTGGAATGGCAGCTTTCTGGTCAAGGCAAGTTAGTCCTGGGGACTTATTATTTTGAGAAGAAGAAAAGAAAATTTCAAACTTTTTTTCAGTTATCATTTCTAAAGTTTCAGAAATACTTATCATACAGACTATCTGTTGTCTTGGATTCTCGTTACTGTGTAGTTTTCCTTTACTTTTAAGAATGATCCTTAGATCAAATTATTTGATTTTGTAGTCCACAAAGATCCATATTATTCCTTACTTTTACAGAACTTTAAGCCTTTGGTCCACATAAATTTCTTAGAAGACAACCATAAACCTGGTAGAAACACTACATTGAAACTAAATATCTTTTCTGTTTCTTTTATAGTTGCAATCCTAGCAACCGTTTCACATTGTGGACCTTATGAGACATCAATAATACTGTATTTCTGAAATTAGACAACATACCCCCTAAACTCATATTTCTGTTTGTTTTCCCACTTTCTCACTTACTTTAAAATTGTAGAATTCCCAAGAATTCAGTGGTGGAAAATGTTAATAATATAATTTAGTACAAGTTGGAGATTCTTGTGTCCTTTGTTGGTGAGTTGATAGTGTTTGGATTTATGTTCTCATTCTCCCAGTAGTGTTTTAAATTATTTGATAAGGAATTGATATAATATTTGTTTTTGAAGTAACATAATTCAGTATATTTGGATTAACTCTTTGTTGTCAAATTTAGTATGGATTTATTCCCAGTGATTTTGACAGATTTCTTTCAAGCTTCATTTTACTCAAATCTCTACACATTAGTGATAAAATCTCTTTAAAAATAGCCAAAAAAAAAAGAGGTTCTGATTTTGAACTTGGAAGATAATTTTTATTTCATACAAATATCAAGTTCATTAGTAATAGCAGTATTATTTATAGTATACCTTATTCTGTAGAGTTGGCACTTAGTATAATCTTCACGTTTTACTGTGTGTCAGATACTATAAACTTGTTTAAGTCAGTGCAGAGCCTTCTTAAATAACCCCTCCCTTAGGAATAATTTAAAAAGAAGTGAATTCTCAAACCTGTGTTAAAAACCAGTGATTGAAATGATTGTGAGACAAGTCATTGAAAGGCTTCCTTGAGTCAAGTCAGTGGAGATAAATGATAGCCCGTTTCTATGCTGCATACAGTTGTTAGAGTTTACAAAGTTGTCAATATGTAAAAGTGAAAAAGCAGGAAAGACTATGTAAAGTTGCCTATAAAATTTCTAATTTTCATTATTTGCACTATTTATCTTTGCACTTGATTTTTTGAAAGTTAAGACTAGTCACTTTCACTTTTGTTTCTAGTCTTTTCTAATTTCTTGCAGAATTATGTTTTCAATATCCCACCCAAAGCAAAACTTATATGCAATTAAATATGCTTTATAAGACCAAGAAAATATTTCTTAGTGTTAGCTATGTAAAACAAAAATTTGTTTTGATAAGATTTTTAATATGGGCTTTTATTTGCCAATAAAATCCTTTGTAAATGTGAGCTTTATTAAACTGTTTAAATAGACAAAGTGAAAGCTTAGGATAGAAAATGTTTGTGTGTGTGTGTGTGTGTGTGTGTGTATGTGTGTGTGTGTGTATTAAATGATGTCTTTGAGATTCAACTTCCAGCCTGAGATGGCCTGTTTGGAGTGTTGATCTGTTTTCACTGAAGTCAGTGAGATCTGAGTCTAACTGGATACATGCTCAAAAAGCTGGAAGTGAAGTGGGTGGCAAATGGCAGCTCCCTCTTTCATGTAGTTTTCCATAATGTTCATATAGTTTCCTCGTGGTCCATGTGATATAACTGGTATTGGAATAATAATATTGAATGAATATTCCTTTTTGGAATTCAGAGTTGACTCACTTTTTGAGATGGGAGGGCAGCAAGGGGTAAGAGACTTTATTTTAACCAGAGGCAGTCTTATAACCTCAAAGATGTGCTCTAAAAAAATAAAAACAAAAAGTGTACCTGTGAACATATTTTTTGTCTTAGTGAGATTATGCAACACAATTGGTGTTCAGAATTGCAAAAAAAAAAAAAAAAAAAAAAAAACTGACAGTTTTGTCAATAAAACAGAGATGTGTTTTTGACTAAAATTATTTTTTAGAATTATTTAATAATTTTATCTTATATCCCCCTTTTCAAAGCTTTTTATGCACTTCATACTTAAAACCAACAAGTGAGAGGCCTCTTTTCAGATCTGGTTTATTTTTGGAATGCCTGAGTGTGTTTCTGAATGGGGGTGGTGTTGGTGGTTTAATTCTTGACATGCTCTTCTCAGCATGTTTTGCTAGTCATTCTGGATCTTATGTTTGCAAATTCTGCTGAAAATTTAGTGATGTATTCGAAATGAGAAAGTCCTCTATGTTGTAGTGTGAATGTTTGTGGCCAAATTCTATTGTGGAACCTTGTGGCTTTGTTTTTAATTTGGGTAGAAAGTTTAACTTCCGTTGTTCAGATTTTAGGTTTATCTCATGGAATTGTGCCAGGTAGTTGTCTAAATATGGACCAATTTTGGGAAATGAAGGTTAGCAAATGTGTATTTGACTCTAGATAATCCTTTACTCAAACTCATAAATTAAAGGCTCATAGCATTAGAGTTATCTAAGTTTTATGTTGTCACATCTTTAAATGTGGATGATGTTCAGCATTTTATCTATGAATTTCCTTTAGGAAAAGAGAGAAATTTAGTTTCCAAACCTTTTCTTGGAGACTAAATTTACCACATATGGAAAATGAAACAATTTTAGTGGTTTTGATTTTTTTCTAATGGAGTTTAACCAGCTTAATTATTTTTCCCATTTTGAAGCACTTATTTTCCAAATGTGAATAAAGAGAAAAGACCAGCAATTGGGCCCTTCTTTTTCTTTTCTTCCTTTTTTCTTTTTTTTGAGGCCATTTTTAGTTTAATGCCCCCATTTCCCAATCCTGGTATAAAATGAATTACGGGTATCCCTCTAAGTCCCTGTAACCCTTTTTGGGGATCACATATACCTTTGATAACCTGATGAAAGTGATGAACCCTCTCCCCAGAAAAAAAAAAATGCACATATACACATAATTTTGCATACAACCTCAAGGGCATCACACATCTTCTGAAACCCAAGTTAAGGATCTCTGCTCTAAATAAATTCTAGAAGGAGTTTTAATGCAAGTAATTGATAAAATCAAGAGCTAAGTATTAGTTTAAAACATCTCAGATTGGAATTATTGTAAGATGGTGGCCCCTACTAGCAAAACGTGACACTGCAACTGACTTTGTTAGACATTATAACATCCAGACAGAAGGGAAAAAGAAGCAAAGTTCTGAGAGCTATTTATAAGGAGTCAGGGCATCTCTAGATGTGGGAGCCATTCCTGGTTCAAGGCAGGGGTCAGGATGCCTGACAACTTCTAGCAGGGTAGAGTCTGATAAACCACAATGCTCAGGATGCCAAGGGGTTAGCCATTATCTTAACCCCTTTCTCACCAAAAGATTTTAGTTTTGTCTATTGGGAAACAAGATGTCACTAGGGAAAAAAAAGATTTGCCTTACACCTTTGCTGGAACACATCAGTTTGGTGATGTACGGGACACTAGAATTATTTTTGAGAAGGTGCATAAAACCAAAGTAAATTATTCTCTATGTAGAACATTATTTACTAGTAACATTTGTTTGGGTGTATTAGCTTTGACAAGTTTTACCAGTAAATATTGGTTTTATTTAAAACTGGGAATCCAGTTTATAAATAGTATAGTTGATATATCTGTTCTTTCCCCCATGTAAAGAATAGTTTAAAAATTTGTGCATACTTTTTGCTTTTCTCTCTTGATGCCATGGGGCGGGTTGGGGTGTGGGGGGGGAGATCTCAGTCAACAACTGACAAAATGTCTTCTTCAAATTAAAAAATTGAGAAGCAGCACTTTAACTCTACACCATTTTAGTGCATGTATTAGTTTTAATAATGATTTTTGGTGCATGCCTTTGGGCTTTATTCAAAAGTGTACAATAGGAAAGTATATTTCCTTTCTTAGAAAGGAGATGTTTTTCTACTTTGCAACATGTGATTACAAAAAAATCTTCCTCTGTGGGAAGATTAACCATGTACTGAACTACTGAAAAGTATATATTTTTAGATATACAGAAGGAATCTACATGGAGCAGCATTCAGACCTATATAGAAGTCATAGCATTCTGTATAGGACCAAAAAGGAAGTAACATTAAACACTTAAACAGACTTTGTTGGGTAGAAATACCTTTAGATCTTGCATTGACTTCCAAAACGAAAATGCCACAGAAGTTTGCTGAAAACTTTTGTTGCCTGAATTTTCTCTGTCAGTGTATTTAGCCCAAATACAATAGCTTTGGGTTAGCACATACATAAGAATCAAAAAAAACAAAGCCAACTAAATATATCAGTCTGGTTTGCCAATCCAGCTTGACTGAAATAAGTAAACTAATCACTTGTAACATGAAAAACTGTCCAACTCCTCTAAGGTTTTGACAAAATAACTTTGGCTTGATGTGGGAAGACTCCCACTTTGATTTCTGACCTGACAGTGAAGATTCATGCTTGACATGATTTCAAACCTGACAGTGTCTGTTTAAGGAGCTATGGTACAGTTTGCTAATTCAATCCCAGATACCTGTTGATTACCTGTGAGATCTAGAGTCCAAAGTAGCCAGCAGCCGTATCCCTGAGTGCTCTGTGCCCATCAGATAAAGTAAGCAGGGTTGGGACAGGTTACAGCTCGGATGATTGATTGACCTCAGGTACTATAGACAGCCCCAGATTCAAGAATTGTATCTGCTTTCTTAGGAGTCATCATTGAACTAATGTCCCACACTGTGTTACTTACCGTAGATGCTCTTTCTTAGAGGAGGCCCAGAGCACACATCCTAATAGCTTGTGGTACTCAGAGAGGGGGTGCTAACTCTGATGCCCTGGCCAAATTCCAGTTTAGGGATGTGGGTCTTCTTGTCATTCTAATTGGAAATGTGCATCACTTCCCATTTTCCTCTTGATCGCAGTGCAAACTATTACTAGTTGGTTTCTTTGCCTGGTCCCAAGTCTCTAAGATGCTGGTGTGTATTATATGGGCCAAGTTCATGTCTTATCCTAATGCACAAGAGTTGAGAAATGGGTGAGCTTCGTGTCAGAGTGCACTGTGATTGGAAGATGGACTCTTGTGATGCTGGGGGGATGAAATTGGCCCTCATTAAGCATAATTTGGGGAATGTGCACTGGACGGAGGTTCCAGCCATGAGGTGTGAGCTGAAACCAATTTTCCCTCTTTTCTTATAGCATGTTGAGAAAGTCTGTTGGGTTTTCAGCAGTCAGGGAAGGCCGGAGTTCTGCTTTAATCTGGGTAACTGAGGCTGGTTTGAGCAAGACTTCGGTTAATTAACTGGGTTCTCAGATGCCACAGACTCCGTGAGAAGTCACCATTATTTTCAATGGTTGTGATAGAATTTCCCCCTAGTAGCCATTATTTTAAGATTATATTGCAGAGTAGCTTTATTTTGAGCTTTTGTGTATACACAATCCCAAACTGGAAGAAATTTTAAAAAAAGAAATCCTGCTGTGAAAGGTATATATTACTCTAGATTTTTCTTACTGTAAATATTGTAAGATTGTAATACTGTCGATATTTTATTAACCAACAAATGTTAATCTATGTGAATTCAGACTTATTTTAAATGTGCTTTTTATTTACTGTGTGTGGTCCCTGTTGCTGACAGTATTAAGTTATATTCTGATGTAAAATTAACTTTATTAAAGAATGTAAACATTAATGTTTCCTTATGGGAAAACAAATAAAGTATAAAGAAGACAATTCTTTTCATTGAAATATACTGTGTATTTACACTTGCTAGACCCAGCACCACTTATAAATTTAGTTCACTGTTCAGAATTTTAGTTAACACAGCTGACATGGTTGTGCTCTGTTTGAAAGTCTTAAGAGTAGTATTGGAATATAGACAATTTGTATTTGTCTGCTGTGAATCATAATCCTGAAATTTATAATCAAGTTTGTAAAATTTTTATAGTAAAACATTTTAATGACAATTTGAAAAATTATCTTCTCTAAAGAATGGTCAAAACAATTTCCTTTCAGAAATAGAATTGTTCTTTAACATCTTTCCAAAATGACTTTGGTTAAATGGACCAGATGTATATTAGTTAAAATTTAAGACTAAGTTGTTGATATTCTTTGAGTTTACAAGTTAATCCTTATTGGAGACGTGCCAATATATAGTAGATTATCATTAATTTGCACTGTTTGGGGACCCCATTTAAGAATGCTGAATTTTGCCAACTAAGAAGTAAGCAAATGCAATTCAAAAAGTAAATTTGAGCATTCTGTATTAAATATGTGCAGTTATTATCACCTGAAGAAGCGCAGTGTGTCGGGCTGTAATATAACCATATTTGCTGTCATGTTCTCCCATCTCAGTGCTGGGAAATCACCATGTGGAAACCAAGCAAACGTGTTGTGCATCAGCCGGCTTGAGTTTGTTCAATATCAAAGCTGAAACTAGCGAGGTCTGCTGTACTGCTTATTGAAGTATTGTGATTCTTTTAGGCATTGATTCTTACAAAATATATACTGTAACAGTATACTTTGTACAGATTTAAATTTTATTTGAAAAAATGAAATAAAGTAGGCAAAAAAATAAAGATGTTTATTTTTCATGTGACTATATAAACAGATCAGTCTTTTGTTTCAGTGCTTTTCGGGGGGAAGGGTCTGGTTGTTCTTGGATTCTTTTTTTTTTTTTTTTGATAGATGGAAACCATTTTTAGGACTCATTAGCAGATATACTAGCCTCTTGCTTATGATCATTAATTGGCTGCAAGCATTAAGTGTGATCTCTTACACTGGAAAACAATATTTTCTATTTTAAACTAAAAATATTCTTTTTAAAAATTTTATGTGAATGGTCTCTCTGTCTGACTTTTTGGGTCAGTTTTCAAAATTCTCTGTGGTGTGATGGTTAACCTAGCCATCACATTAAAGAGAAGGAAAAGCTTGTTCTATAGATCATGTTCCTTTCTCATGGAAGGTTTTTGTTTTCTGTCGTTTTAAATTTGAATTTGGTTTGGGGTAGTGGAAGGGTTACGAAAGAGTCAATGACGAAAGATGAAGAGAATCCTCTGTAGAAAATAGAGATGTGTTTTAAAATAAGATCCCTTTCAAAACTGTTTTTCTCATGAGTGGAATGGCTGACAGTGAATGAAGTTACCAATAAAAACATGGCACAAGAGTGATCCTTCGGGATAGTTTCAATGGGGCCTTCCCCTAGAACAGTAGATTATCTGACCAAAGAGAACCACCAAGTTTTGACCTCTAACTCAAAAACCAGCAAAAGACTCGAGCCTCAGGTGTGTGATATTTTCTTCGACCTTTGGAAGTGGAGTTTGGCATTGTATCTGTGGCTTTTTCTTTTCATTTTATCTTCTTTGATGGTTTCACTTACCTTCAGGCTGGATGAGGAAGGTTTGAAACAAGTAGTTCTCTAAGGTTCCTGGCAAAAATCACACTATAGAAAATCTTTCAATGTTATTTAAGTATATATGACAATGGTTATATTCTGAAAACTGATGCGTGGCCATAGAATATCTCAAGTTCACAGTATTACAGTTCCAGGCTTCCCTGGGTGAATCCCAAGAGAGTTTATTGTGATTATTGTTTTGTTGTTTTCTTGCTAAAATGACCCTTCTTTGTAGAGGACAGCAGGATTTGACTAGCTTCCATATCTGACAATCACCAACTCCAATAAAAATAACACAGAAACTTTGCTTTATGAAAAATTAAAGCTGAAGGTGCCACACTTCTGGAGAAGTGGGTGGGGTGCCTAAGAAACTTCAGTTTTCCCTGAGTTCTTCAGTACCTCTGTTTTTGGGCGCACACAGAAGACAGGTAGGTGCTTCCTGAATGAGAGACCATATTCTCCTCTCTCCTCAAGGTGGGATCAGATAAATGCCTAGGTCCATGTCTTAGAGGAGGGCTCTCAAGTATAGCAGCTTGTGGTGGAAAATCTAGCCATGATTTGCTCTACGTATAAGGGAATGAAAAGCCAGGAGTCAGGCCCCTCCTTAACTGTCCTGTGGGGCTTAATCTTTTAAAGACTCCAAATGGGACTATGATTAAATATGCCCGGTGGTTAGTTTAGAGATCAAGAGGCCATGAGGTCAGGTCCTACTCCAGAGCTGCAGGGGTAACATCTCAGACTTGGGATACTTCTAAACTACAGGACTAGGCCAGCCCGTGGCTCACTTGGGAGAGTGTGGTGCTGATAACACCAAGGCCACAGGTTCGGATCCCTATATAGGGATGGCCGGTTATATAGGATGGGAGGGTGTGGTGCCGACAACACCAAATCAAGGGCTAAGATCATCTTTTTTACTGGTCATCTTTTTAAAAAAATAAAAATAAAGAATAAACTACAGGACTAGGCCGGTAGGGCCATGGGAGCCTCTCAAGGAAGTGGCTCAGCATGCTCAAGAAGAACTTTTTGTCATTTTTCTATGCACTTTTCTAAGGTAATGTAATTGGCAATCTCTTCCCACCTCCACCTCCAATGGATGTTAACTTTTTTGGGGGGTTCGGGGTGTGGCAGCTGGCCAGTGCGGGGATCAAACCGTGGACCTTGGTATTTCAGCACCTCGCAAACACCAGCTAACTGGCCAGCCCTGATGTTAACGTTTATTTCACCATGTGGTATATAATTTATTTGGGCTCTTTTGCATGGGTTTTAGAAATCTCTTTGTTCCTAGTTCTAGTAACAATTTCTTTCTAAGCAGACAGGACTTTCTGATTTGGGATACTGGGTTTTGGAAGAGGTTCTGCTTTCAGCATCAGAGGAAATAAATCTTTCTTTTTTCAGAGTTTGCCCACTCACCTCAGGCACACCATACACACCTCCACTGCTCTCACTTCAGCACCTTTCCCTACATTTATAGAACTTCAGGAGGAGGAATGACATTTTTTTTCTCCTGAAAATGGGGATTCCACCTTAATATTGCATATCTCCAGAGTGTTTCCAATAAAGTCAATCTAATTTTCCTACCAACATTGATTTTCATTCACTTTGATTTGTTCAACAACTCAGGCCATTTGGCACTTAGGTTGGCAGTAAGAAAATGTCCCAAAACAGACTCATTGAATGTTGCAATGTTTAAAAGAGTAGGATATCCCCACCTTTCAGACAGCAGGGTTATCCAGTTAACCCCACCATCCTAGGCATCATGTTGCAATGTTTAAAAGAGTAGGATATCCCCACCTTTCAGACAGCAGGGTTATCCAGTTAACCCCACCATCCTAGGCATCCTGAATCTCCCTGCATGTTCAACTCACACCTCAGACCTCTGTCAGCCTTCTGTGGAGACTGGCAGCAGCTCCAGCTTAGCATCACTTTCTGTCTCTGGCAGTGGCACTAAGGGTGGGTCTGTACTGCCACCATCTTAAATTTTTTCAAGTCCACCACCTTTTATTTTTCAAACATAGAGTGCTTGAAATATTTGGAGTACCAAGCTAAGTGTTTTACCTAGGTTACTTCATTTCATTCTTACTACAACCCTATGAGATAGGCACTGTTAATTATCCCCATTTTACAGATGAGGACATTAAGGCACAGAAAGATTAACATGCCCAGGGTTCCACAGTCACGATTCAAATTCCAGGTAGGCTGATGCCAAAGCACATCCATGGTCTCAATCTCTCTAATATATTGCCTTCCCTTTGAGGTTCTGCCTCTTCATCCCATAATTTGTAAGGTCTTTCTGACTTTGGTTGCCTCACCTCAGGATGTATTTAGCTGGATGGCAAGGTCGATGTTCCCTGTAGCAAAGGAGGCTTCCTCTGTATAACTCAAAAGCCACACTTGCTGCTCTGGAATTTGGTTCTTGAATGAATCCACATTTTCATTTCTCCCTCCCCTTTCATGGGGGAATGACTTACTCAGAGCAGGTCTTAAAGAAGCTGGCAAATGGCCCTTCCAGGCCTCTCTCCACTGCTTTTATTGTAAGCACAGCCCTGAGTACCATTCCTGCCTCTTCCCACCCTTACCACAATGACCTGATCAAAGGGTTCTGTGGATGATGCCCTTGAATTCTGTCTACTTGAGTTATCATTTCTTTCTCCTGTTTCCCAGATTCTACCCCCAGCAGACACTCTTTCTTCCTTAGAGGAGACCTCCTATCTGAGCCCATTTGGCTTCAGATATAAGTTCAACAACAAGGGTCAGGAGGTTTGGGAATCCGGAGAGGATTCCCAAAACCTCGCTATTCACCCACAGTTAAATTAGCCAGAGCCAGCCATGTAGTTTCCAGCTCAGAGTTTTGCTTGGGTTTTTACATTTCTGGAGGCATTTTCTGTGCCCTCTAAAATGCTATATCCCAGATGTTTCCTGACCTCCAAAGAGAGGTCCAGAGTGTAAGTCTCCAGATGCTTCTTCCAGAAATAAAATCTCAAATTCCTTAGGACTTAGGGATGGTTTAGAGGGCTGTGGCATCTGTTAGACTCTTGTCTGAACAGGGAAGATCATAATTTGAACTTGAACCCTCATGATTTTTTCTAGCCTCTAAAGCAGTGGTTCTCAAGTATGGCCCCTGGACCAACAGCATTAACATCCTCTCAGAAGTTGCTAGAAATACAAATTTGGGGGCCCCACTCCAGACCTACTAAATCAGAACCTGTGGGGCTTGGTCCCAGTAATTCCTGGTGTAACAAGCCTTGCAGATGATTCTGATGCATGCTGAAGTGTGAGAACCACTACTTTCTAAGGCCAAGTTTCTTTATCTCTTGGAGTCTAAGGTTTGAGAATCTGATGAAAGATTAGGGCTCTCTCAGCTGCTTCACAGAACCCCTAAGATTCAAGTTAAGAATCTCTGCCCTGGAACTTAGAGATTGTCCATCCCTCTCTGACCTCCACCTGTTCTCAGCACCACTACAAGAAGGGGTGGCCACATACTCCCCATTTGTGCTTTCATCTATGTACTGTCAGATGTCACTGAGAGTGTGCATCCCTTGCCCCAGAGAGCGCAGGATAGGGGCTTGCTCCTCCCTGTATGTACTGCAACTATAGCCCATGGACTCTAAACAAAAAACAAATGTTCAGGCATAGGGCAACAGGCCAGAAGTCTGGGACCAAATAGAAAAGTGATTCCTTCTCCTGGACCTGGGAGCTGTGTGTCAGACAACTGCTAAAAACTGATGACCTTCCTGTGACAGTTCTGGCTGGGGCATGTTAACTGCAGCTAGAGCTTTGTCCGTGGCAAGTCTTAATCTGCAAGACAGGAACTCCCAAGACAAGGTCAAGACTTGTATTCTCTAGGCAAAAGCATCTCAGCTTGTACCTTCATAAGGTGTTTTCACTGGAGCAGCCAGTTACTTGGCTTGGGGGTCAGCTCTCAGCTTTTCCTCCATGGTCATTCTTGGTCCATGACTTAAATTGGTACTCAGAGCAACCTCGTTGGGAAAAGTCCCTTCTCTAGATATGGGGTCTCCTAAGAAGGTGGCTGACTCTGAAAAGAGTGACCAGAGCTGTAGAACTTGTGCCCTGTGGCTCTCTCCCTCTGGCTGGTAGAATTGCTTCCTTGTTCTGAGAGGTGGCACAAGGAAGAAAGGCCTGCTTCTGTAGTCTGTCTTAACACATCTGAAGCAGAAGGTTAATTCCCTCAAAAAACCCATTCCTCTCTCCATCTTAGTCCTCCCCACTGCAGTAAAGGGTACCACCATACACTAATTTCTCAAAACAAAAACAAAGAGCTCATTCCAGATTCTAGTTTCTTTCACCCCCCATATCCAAAATATATCCTGTATCTGGCCAGATCTCACCACCTACACCACTGTTACTTTAGTTCAGTGGTTCTCAAACTTGAGCCTGCATCAGAATCATTTGAAGGGTTTATTAAAATACATACTACTGAGCCTATCCTGAGTTTCTGATTCAGTAGGTCTGGGGTGGGAGCCTGAGAATTTGCATTTATTCAAGTTCTCAGGTGGTGCTTATGCTGTTGATCCAAAAACCACACCTTGAAAACTAGTACTCTGGTCTGTCATATCCAGGGTGTCTATATGTCCCACTTTGCCTGAGACCATCCTGGTTATGCCTGTTGTCCCTGCTTAATTATTTGTAGCCCTCCCACTCACTTGGACAAGTATATCGTTTTGGATGACAAATTATGTGGTCACCCATTTTCTCATCTAAAAGCCACCTCATTGGTCTCCCTACTGCCATTCTTGTCCCCTGCAATTCATTCTCCACACAGCAGCCAGAGTGGACTTTTTAAAAATGCTGATTGGATGATGTCACTCTCCTACTTTTCATCACACTAGAATAAAAGTTTAACTCTCTACCATGATTACAAGGCCACTGTGATCTGGCCCTACCTAACTCTCCAGCTTTCTCTCCTTCAAACCCCTTGTTCATTTCCTCAAGCTATGCTGGTTGCCTTTCTGCTTCCCAAATGCATGGAGCCCATTGCCACGTAAGGGCCTTTGGCTTTGCTCTTCCTGCTTTCTGGAATGTGCTTCACCCAGATCCTCTTATGGCCAGCCCTTTTTCATAATCAGGCCTCAGCTCTCATCTTCGCTCCTCAAAGAGGCTTCCCCTTATAACCTAAACTGAAGTGACCCTTTCCAATCACTCTCCCTCACTGCTCTGTTCCAGTTTTCTTCCTAATGCTTAATTAGCACTGTCCAAATTGTCTTGCTCATATTTTTTTTTCCCGTTGATGTGTTAGACACACTAAAGACAGGATTCACCATGACATCCCCAGTTCCCAGATGAGTCTGGAACACAGCAGACATTCCATAAACATCTGATGACTAAATGACTGGACTCCAGTGAGTCCAGCCCATTTCTGGGAGTCTGCTGTGCCTGTGGGGCTGACTTCCTCATCCACTTTCAGTGTGGGTACTGTCATTCTATCTCACCTCTGGCCTACAGGTGGCAAAGAACAGAGACCCTGAATATGAGATGATTTTCTCCTCCTGCTGCCAACCTCCTTAGCTTCCTGCACTTCCCACCTCTTTATAGGCCTCAGTCTCCTCTCCTCTTCCTAGCTGTTTCATCTCTAGATAAGGCTATGGGGCAAGGACAAGTAACCCTGGACTCAGCAGATAGCTTAATACCCATTCTGCCCCCAACTGCTCCCCCTCTCCAGCACCATTGGTTGGGGCTCTAACCGTTCAGCATGCACATGGTAGCCCCTTGGTCACTAGGAATATGATTGACAGCATTTTCCTGGGCCTTTCTCTTTGTGAGCTGGGTATTCACTCTCCCTGGAATCCATTAATTGAGGGAATGAAGAAGACTGGCTATTTAAGGGGTCGTATGCCTATGGAGGTTGGAGATATCTGATGAAACCTGCCCTTTATAGAGCACCAGCATCATTGGTGCTTTGCCAAATACTGGCTCCTCTACTTCACCAAATTCTCTCCTCTACTCTCTGTTCCTCAGCCGCCTCCTCCCCAACACCAAGTCTTTAAAACAGGGGCAATGACAACTAACCACCTGCCACCAGCTTTCCAGGGATGAAGTAAGAAAAGGGTCTTTCTCCTTGATTCTAAGCTTAAGGTAGAAACGAGGCTCCTGGGCTGAGCTGAATTTAAAACAGATTTAGGCTCCCAGATAAATTTAGGGCTATAGAATGTGGACTCAAATAGAAAAGTCATAGAGAGATAACAGATAAGAGTTTGAGGATTTCTAACCAACTCTCCATAAAGTGGGTCCCTTTTGAAAACCAGGCTGCTACAAGGTGGGAAGGGAATGGAGAGGAGGAGGTAAGATATCAGAAACCAGATCATTACTCTGGAGGATTTCCAAGGCATTCATCTGAATCCTGGTCTTTTGGGAAGAAGCATGAGAGTGGAGGTTAAAAGTGTTAGGTTTGAAATCAAGTCTAGATCCAAGTCCAGGCTGTACCACTCACTCGCTCTGTGTCCTCAAGCAACTCTACTTAACCTCTCCTACTCTCACTTTCCTAATCTGTAAATGGGATAACAAGAGTGCCTACCTCATTGCATTGTTGGGAAGAATAAATGAAATGATTTATGTCATGTGCTTATATAGCACAGTGCTTGGCACAGAGTAATGTTTAATAAATGCTTCTTTCATAATCATTATTATAATTATAATTGGAAAAATGGGAGACAGATGTGGCACTTGAGTAGTTGATAAGGGCATAGCCTCCAGTAGCCTCTGCATTCCAGGGAGAAGGACAATGAAAAAGAGCAGGTATCTCTCTAGAATGATCAGCTAGTCTGCATTTAGTTGAAGGGAGGGAGACCCACTCTGATACCTTCCCATTTCAGCTTTGGGCCTATCCTCATGCATTTCTCCCACCAACCCAGAAGGATCCAGTCTATGGCTCTCTCTTCACAAATCTAGTTGTATATTGGACCACATTTATTTTTGGCTTGTCATTCTTTGTGTTCCAGGCCTGGAGTGTCTGAGGTTCTCTGGTGGGGTGGAGGAGAGTACTCCCTTGAAAAACAAAATGTGGTCTCTAGGGGCTCTGCTTCCTTCTGGCTACAGGCAACAGCAGAGACTCTGCCATCTGCCAAGGGTGTGGGATGACTAGAGGTCAATACTGAATATTAATTCACCTGTTAGACATCTAAGGTAGCAGCTAATCAACCCTGGGAAATAGATCTTGAGTAAGAAAAGGAGTGATTTGCCTTTGGCAGGAATTCTTGAGCTGGGGTTTTGGGGGTCTGTAAAGCTCCTAAAATTTTACACAAGGTTATACCTGTATGTGTGATGTACATTTTTCTAAGAGGATCCATAGCTTTCATCAAAATTCTCAAGGGTAGCCACATCCCAAATGGGTTCAGAATCATTTGTCCTGATCTAAGAGTAGAGATACAACCATCCTCCAGGGGGTCTCTAAGAGGCTGCATCCTTCAGCCTGGCTCATCATCAGAACTATTAGTAAAAAGGGCCTGGAAGCAGGGTTGCTTAGGCATTGAAGAAAGAGAGCTACTCCTTGTTGGTCCTGGGTTGGCTAGTTGGAGCCTCCTATATGCATTTGGGAAGTTGGGGGTTTTCAGCTCACTAAATATTTTCTGTTTTCCCTGAAATTTGGTTGCAATATTAGAAGGTGCTCTAAACTGCCATATATTGTGCCAAATGAATGGACTGTTCTAGTGTCATCTCAGAGGTGGTAGGCAAGGCTGGGTAACTTCACTAGGTACAGATTGGTGGTAGTAATGGTGAGGAGTGCAGAAATCTCTTTATGTTGCTGTCACTTGAATGTGTGGTACATAGTTGGTACTGAGCCATTGTTTGTGCACTGATATAAAGGAGTTGTTTCCTTTCCTTGAATCTAAGCTCCACAGTCTGCTTTTTAATTTCCCAGAGGCCAGTGGCTTCTCCTTTCATGAGGGTTCAGGCGCCTTGGTCTTATCCTCATCTGTGCTTATTATTTACTCCTTACTCCTCACTTTCTAAATCCTGAAACATAACTCTGAAAGCCAAATTGGGGCCTGTGAGATTGATGCTTCTTGGAATATGATTCCATCATTGAGGCCACACCCCAATCCTGGTCAGTTCTGGTACCGTCTCTTGCTTTTCTCAATACCCAGAATGGGCACAGAGGCCTGACACCCAGACAAGCTTTGCCCAGCCATGTTCCTCACCTGTTTCTGCATCCACTTGGCTCTCCCTTCATCACCTCCACCTGCTTCCAGGCTCCTCTGGGTCCAGGTCAGCATAAGTTACACTAAAATATCCCACCTGGCCTTGATGCATCTTCTCCTTCTGCTTATCCAGGGGATAAGATTACAGGGTAAGTAAGGACTGTGGAATTTGTTACAGTGATTGGAAAGTTACTCTAACAGACTATTTACAGAAAATGATTTCTAGACATTTGTGTTTCAAAGGACAGAATGAGCCACTCCCCAGCCCAGTGAACCAATTTCAGGTACAAGAAATCTGCTACAGTGGCGAAAAGTTCTGGTAACACAATCAGAACTACAGTGTCTGATTCCTCAAGATTTTCCTTCCAAAGACAACATGTTGCAAAGGATTTTTCCTGGTCAGCCCCCACCCCAACCCCCAAGTTGCTCAAGACCCAGCCAGCCACCCAGTTTTACATGTCTAAATCTGAAATCAAAGTCCCAGGCAGGAACAGGGATTGTCACAAGTAATTGCAACATCCCACAAGAATTTGTTTGGGAGTTAAAGGGAGCCAAACCTGGGCCTTCTCCAAAGCTTGCAAGTCTGAGCTTTTTGAGAGCCACATTTAATCTGTTCGAATGTCCCAGACCCTCTGGAGGTCGAACTTTCCCTCTGACCAACTGGGATACTGGGGGCAGGCCTCTTAACCTTGCCAGGCCTGGTCCATTCTCTGTAAAACGAGGAAATGGCAATGTCAGCCTTACAAGGAGGCCAAGAGGATTCTAAAACAATGTCAAATGCTGCCCAGCACCCTGTGCAAAGTAAGGACTCAGTTAAGTCATAGGTATTCTACGATGATGATGAAGATTGTATGTGGTTCACAACAACCACATACAGTCTTGTCTTGTGCCTGCTTGATAGCTCTAGGGCACGTTGCAGGGCTGCTGCTGGCCCACCATGGTGACAGGTACATCTTTCCCTAGGAAAGGACAGAGTGGAAACTGCCTGCCATGAGCCATAGGCCTCCAGAGTTGACCTTTACTCTGAGTCATGCTCCCAGCACTAACCCAGGGGAGGAAGAGGGATGGGGGATCTGAAGGGTGAGGGGTCCCAGGTGGCTGCAGGAAGGGACTTGGATGGGAGGGAAAGGGGCACAGGCATCCTACCCAACCCTTCTGTCATTTCTCAGCAATTCACACGCTCACTCTGCCTTTGTCCTTGTGCTTGCTTTTTCTTATTTTATTTTTACATATTAACTTCAAAGACATTATTTCAAGATGGTTTTGTTCCTTTTTACATATGGGGGGGGAAAAAAGAAAAAAAAAAAAGCCTTCCAACCTTAGGGCTCAGTTACAGCCCAGAATTACTGGGGGATGCAATTGCTTTTTATGAACCATATACAATTTTCATCATCGTCGTAGAATACCTATGACTTAACTGAGTCCTTACTTTGCATAGGGTGCTGGGCAGCATTTGACACTGTTTTTGAATCCTCTTGGCCTCCTTGTGAGGCTGACTTTGCCATTTCCTCGTTTTACAGAGAATGGACCAGGCCTGGCAAGGTTAAGAGGCCTGCCCCCGGTATCCCAGTTGATCAGAGGGAAAGTTCGACCTCTAGAGGGTCTGGGACATTGCCATGGCTCAGTTTCTTCAAGAAGGAGCAGAAGGGAAGCAAGCTCAACGAGGCACCTGCCAGCCCCAACAGCCCCAAACTGCCAGGCATGGTTGAAAGGAGCCTCCCCCAGCTGACCCATGGCCATCAGGACATGATGCCTCAGGAATGGGGATGGAGTGGAAGGGAAGGAACGGAAAGTCAGGCAGTTCTGTCTTGATTCCTTAGAGAACTCATGTGGTACCCAGGGGGCGTCTAAACCCTGCTTCCCTCCTCCCAGTTCTTCAGGGCTTCAGGAGTGAGGCTTTCTCTGAGGGGTGGGGTTATTCCTCATTGACATCACTCTGGCCCTAGCTTCAAAGGACTTGAAGTCAGCCAGAGCAGGCCAACGTAGATTTTCTACTTGGAGGCCAATAGTCTTACTGACCCTCAGCCCAATTTCTTTTCAACACAGCCTAATGTCTCTCTGTCTCCTCTGCTGATTTACATGACAGGTTTATTTAATTAGCCAGAGGTGAGTCAAAGTGCAGCATGTCCTCAGAGTTAATTAATATTTACTGAGCCACCACACAGTGAGTGATGTCAAGACTGAACTGTGTTTTCTGTATCAGCTTAGGGAACAGACTTCAACCCCTTGCACCTGGCTGGTGTTAGGGACTGGGGCCAGCCAAGGAATCGGGATGATGGGCCTCTGAGCTACTGTGAAGAGTGAATGAGGTCATGTGCCCAACATGCTTGACCACAGTGGTCATGTTTACCACAATGCCTGGCACCTAACTGGAGTTAGAAATTGATAGCTGTGTTTATAAATTTTAAAAAGGCATGGCAGAAAAAAGTGGCTGGGAGACCATACTCCTTTCTGGGACTGTTCCAAGGTAGAGAGGGGTAATAGTAACATGCCACAGGGGACACCAACCCTGAGGCACATTCAACATAAGCATCCTACATGAATAAATGAGGCATTCTTCTCCCTATTCTCATTCAGGCCTCTTGTAGAAGAGGGAGAAGGTGGGAACAGCTGACCGCAGAGGAATTCAAGCAAAGCAGGAGTGAATGGGGTCTTTCCTTTAGCTGTGATTTGATTGCAAAGGAAAGGAAATCTGGCCTGGGCAAAGAAACATGGGCCTATGTGGTTTCCTGCTTGGCCAGGACCCTTCCCTTCCTTCCCTTGCCCCTGTACCGGCACACACCAGAACCCTACCCGACTCTTATCCCAGAAGACTTTGACCCTGGCCCTTCTTCCAGGTGGTCCTTTCTTGGGCCCCAGTAATGGCCCTCTCCTATGGAGTGCCCAGACAAAGCCATTACCATGGCAGAATTTGGTGACCATGCTTGCCCTCCAACCTCTGCCTCCTCCAGTGGTCCCACACCTAATGAGCACCTCACAGCCTGCTCTGTCTGACTGTAGGTTTGCAGGGGAGCCCCACTGCCCAAATCCCTCTTGTGGTTGCTGGCTTTGAATAGCTGGCCCCTGACTCTCCTGGCTCATCATCTGGGCAGCCTCAGCTCTCCCCATGGTAATGCCAGCATAGCCAGTCCTTGAGTGTCCCAGCTCTTCAGTCTTTGTCTGCCAGGCTTTACCCCAAGGCCCCATCAGGGCCTGCCCCAGAGTCAGGTTGGGAGGTTACCATGAAACAGCCTAGCCTCAGGCATGGACAGGCCTTTCTGGAAGCCAAGGCCACGTGGGGAAACTTACTTCTGAGACAGAACACAGTGGTCTGTCTGTCTCCAACTGCCAGAAAGATGGCTCTTCTAAGTCAAAGATGAGGGCAAGATACCATCAGTGCTAAGACCTTCCCTGGACAGATTTGGGCTGGAGGGCACAATGAGGCCTGAAAGTGTCATTCTGGGTTTGCAACATCTTCGGCACAAAGCCAGAGGCTGGGTGGGAGAAGGTTTCCCCTATTACCTGAGATGGCTGGTAGGGAAAATAGAAGGGGAAATGGGGCAGAAATTGACAGAGCCAGACTGTCAGCTACATCTAACTCTGGTGGGCCTGAGGTTTTGATGCCCCTGCTGGTCCATCAGACAGTCTTCTATCTTTTGGCTTTCTCCTCAGCAGGAGGCTTCCTGGTCCTTCCTTCTTGCCCCAGCATCCTGGAAGGGCTGCTTCACTGCCCCCACCCCCAATCCCCTCACTCTTTTTAAGCCTTTCACCTTTGGACCTAGCCTGGAGCTGCTCCCTCCTCCCATCATGACCTGGGCTTCCTCCTTCCTGACAAAAACCTCTGAGTCTAGGGACTGGCTGTTCAGCTCAGTTGGTTAGAGCACAGTATTGTAACACCAATGTACAAGGGTTCAATTCCCCATAAAGGCCAGCTGCCCCCACCCAAAGGCTTCTGAGTCTGACCCAACCTCCTTTTTGTAGTATATGACCCAACCTCTTGAGGAAGCCCAAGACCCCTGCTTCCCCACCTGCACATGCCTCTCAGGACCGTGGCAGCCTTCCTTTCCCTGCCTCAGCCAGCACTTCAGAGCAGGCTGCTGCCTCCCAAAGGGGCTTCCAGCCTCCAGCTCTTCCTCCTCGCCTCTGTCTCTCCCACTGCAGAAGCAGAACTTCACAGGGCCTCTGGGGTTGCCCCCCCCCAGCTCTCCCATACCAGCTCCATCCACTCCATCCAAATCAGGTCTCTCTCTCACTCCTCTCCCCCCACCCCCACCATTTCCAAATCCTGTCCACTTACCAAGTTCTAATAGCTCCAGTGTTCACACTCCAGCCCATCCTTACCATACCTTTACCTGAGGCTTCTGCTGGCAGGCCACTTACTGTGCCAGTCATCTCCTGAGTGTGTTTGTTTTCTGAGATTAGAAACACCCAGAGGTCCAGATCTTTTACCTTACATAAAACCTAGGGCAGTACCAGGTTCCCAATGGGCACGCAAGGGACCATTTTGAATGAATAACCTCCTGGCACTGCCTCAGAGTTCTCTGGGGTGTGGCAGGCCCGGTGTGGCTGGGCTAGCCAAGGCTGCCATTGTCAGGTCACTGCAGAAGGAGGGGAGGAGATACAGGGACATTTTCCAGAAAGGGTGAGAATGAGAGGGAGGCTTTTATTTCCAAGGAGACTTTTATTTCCAGGGAGATTGGTAAGGGAGGGAGGACCACTCGGGGATGAAGTCCCCGGGTGTCAGTCATCACACTAGTGAGGAAGTCCACACGGGATTTGGAGAACGTGGATCCAAGGGAAACCCCCAAAGCTCATAGTTGCTTTGTTCCATCATCTCCCCCAATTCCTCCCGAAGGCGGCCTGCCTCCCCGCTGTCTCCCCGACTGCCCACCCCCGGCCAGATTCTTGCGTGACCTCGGGTGGCGCCCAGTGCTGCTGTGGACAGCTCATTTCGCGGCGGCGGCGGCGGCGGCGTCCAGCGTGTCCCCTGCGCCGCCAGGGGGCGAATGGGGTGCCCGCCCGCCCTTCGGCCGCTGGAGCGCGCGGACACCGCTCCAGAGAGGTCGGCCAGGAAAGATGCTTCCCTCCGCCACCGCAGCCTGGCCGGGCCGCGACTGCCAGCCCCGCCCTCAGGCCGGCTCGGTCGCTTGGTGCGCCAAGGCCTGGGAGTGAAGGGGTTGGAGCCGCCGAGCGCCCGCACGGGTGGCCGGGCCGCCCGCATGCCGGGTTCAATGCGCACAGGGCATTCCCGGCGGGCTCACCGCGCTCCCCTCCCGCCCCTCCGCGGCCCTCTCGGCAGCTCCTGCTCTGTCCTCGCAGCTGCCCGGATTTCGGGGCCGGTGATTGAGTAGGCCGCACCCGGGGCGCAGCGAATGGAAGACGCTGGAATCTAAGGAGGGGACAAGGGAAGACGCAGCCCTGTTCCCCACTCATCCCCTGACCCCTCCGAAGCGGCCGTGGGCGGTGAACAGGCCGGTCTCTGCGCCCTCAGTCTCCCAGTCGTGCCAGTGCAGCGGGTAGGGTGAGGGGAGATCCCGCACCAGCAGCTGTGCGACCCAGGCCGGCCGCGCACACACACTCCGCACCTGTTGGAGTGGGCCTCTGCCTGCTCGGACCTGAGCAGGGCCTCCGCGACACAGGCACAAGTACTGCAGCAGCCACATCTGGCTTTAGGCTTGAAAGGAAAACAAAACGAGAAAAAGTGGGTTTATAAGTGCATGTATAGAGCTCTCTCTGGGTCAGCTCTTGGTGAGGACCATAATTTCGGTAAGTCTCTGGGCACTACCGCCTAATACCCCGACAGCTCATGACAGAGTACCTGCTCCCAGGCCTTGGCCCTGCTGGGGATCTTTCAATTTGAGGAGATGCTGTTTCCATGTCTGTTCCTTGGAACCCAAGTGATCCTTTATTAAAACTGCCAGTTGAAGATAAACCTTTTGTGTTTCAAAAAGAAAAAAAAAAAAAAAAGGAAAGTCCTTTGTGTATCCATACACTAGTCTGCATCGTTCTAGGCAAAAATCTCTATCTACCGTTGAGTAAAAAGGAAGTCACGTTTATGTTTAGTTTCAAAGGGAGTCTTTGAAACAGCACCTCTCTACTTGCTGCTAGTTAATCACCCATTTTGGTTTGGTTTGGTTTAGTTAGATTTGAGGGTTTTTGCAACCTTCAAAGCAAGAGTTAAAGGTTAAATTAAATCTCAAGCTGCACATAAGCTTTAGCCTCAAATTCTAACATTCAGCACAGATTTCCACACTGGGAGTACCAGGGCTGACGTCTGTGGCAGTAAGTCCTTATTCTGATTCACGGCTGGTCAGATAAACACTCAAATCTTTGAGGTTCTCGAGAAAGGTACTGAATGAGGGCACCTTACTGCCCACCAGGGTATACACAAGACACTTTATGACCTAAGTGGCTTTCACGTTCTGAGATGTGGGCCTGGGTTGCAAGGTCCAGACATCAAATCTGTTTAGCATCCAAGACCTGAGTCCCAGGAGACTCTCTACCTCCTCCTCAGTTCATTTAGACATCCAAGGTAGTCCCAGCAATTGACCCCATGGTCAGAGGCCCTGAGCAATTGCAGCCCAGAGGGGAGCCTCACCTCCAGGGCACAGCAGTAATGCTCTGATAACAGTGCAGGGAATCTACTTCAAGCCCACCCCTGCTCCCTCTGACCTTCACTTCCCAGTTTGTGTCTGAGATGTCCTGGCTCTGCAAAGGCAAGGAGTGGCCTGAAATCCAGAACCTCACAAGACTACAAGAACCTTAGGTCTAAAGAGTGGAACTTGCGGGAGCCCTGGCCCCCAACCCTCAGGAGGCTCTGGGAATGGGGGTGGGTGAACAGCCTATGTGATCATGGCCTCTGGCCCTGACCTAGGCTCCTACCATACTGCCATCCTGGGTTGTCTTCAAATTTTCTCAGAGGTGAGCACTGACCAGGCGTGGCTCCCACAGAGCTTTCCCATTCACCCAAGAGCAACAACCTGCCTGGAGAGCACACCCAGTTCAGCCCACCTAAGATCTCACTCCCGCCCCCTTCCAGTCAGCACTGCCCCTCCCCCTCTTAGCCCTGCTGGGGACCACTTTGTTCCCAGGAGATCTACCTAGAGAAGACCGTGTCCTCACTGCTTCATGTGGGAAGAGAGAGAGACAAGAGTGTCATTAACACATCTGCAAAGGCTCCTCTTGGCCCACTTTAATCCCAATAGTGTTCCATCCCACACAATTTAGTGGGTAACTACTTTGTGCCAGGCACCAGGCCAGGAGCTGGGGATACAAAAATAAACGAGAAACAGTCCCTGCCCTCCCAGAGCTCGTAGTGTCTAATGGGGGAAGTTATTCTTTATTTCATTCAGTCACCAAATGTGTATTGAGCACCTATTGTGTGTCAGGCCTGGGGAAGTGCCAAGTGCTGAGGAGACAGCGATGAAGATGAGTGTAGCCTCTGCCATTCTAAGAGTGCTCATGGTCCACAGAGGACACAGACGTGAATCAAACCACCTGTGAGTAGAGAGTTATAAGCCATGATAAAGAGAATCACAGGATGCTTTTAGCACCTGTAAAGAGGGCAGAGAGAGGGAGAAGCAGTCTGAGCGGGAGGAGCAGTGAAAGGGGACAGGACCTGGACACATACCTGGCGGAACCTGGTTTGGTGCTTATCTTCCTCCTGAAACATGACCCCAGATCCTCAAGAAGGCCCCTCCCTACCTATCCCTCACCTCCCACATCTAGGAAATCTGCCTCTCTGCACAGCCTCCTCCCTCTCTCAGGATGCCAGCCATCTTTTGCTGCCACCTGTAGATTGTGGCAGGAGGCTGCAGTGCCCCACGTGGTCACTGTCTGAAGTTTCCAGGCCAGCTGAGGGGTGGGGTTTCAGGCTGTGGAGCCACTGTGTCCCAGCCTCCTGTCCTCCATCAGCCATGGGGAGAGGAGCTGGGATTGGGATGTTTAATAAAAGAACCCCTAGGAGAGGTCCGATGAGGTTTGGCACATCGACATTTGCACACCGCCCCCCTCCCTCAGCCTCCACTCCCTTGGTTTTCAGGTCTTCTCATTTTCAAGGCCTGGCTAGGATAATTCCCCAACCCTTACCCCTCACAAGAGTGGCAGGGCCTGGGCAGCAGAGTTTCGGGCCTGAGACCCATCCAATAAAACAGCCATTTCAGACATCTGATTCTGCCTGGCTTTGGTAAGGAACAGAGGCAGAAAGAAGGTCTCCCCTGGAAACACCAGTACTAATGCAAGAGGCAGCCTGCCACAGCCTGGTCCAGGACAGACTGGCTTAAAGTAGGCTGAGGATCCCTCCACTCCCCCTGATAGCAGGGCCAGCTCCTCACCAGGACACCAACACAACTCATAGCTGGTGACTGGGGGGAAGATGCTGTACAAAGTGGGGAGCTTGACCCCGGCCTCAGCTTTAAGGAACAACAGTGTTGCCAAGGCCATCAACTGACCTAAGTCTCTGCGCATAGCCTCTTGGTCTCACTGGAGAGAACTCCAGGGTGGCCTACCTGGGAATGCCAGGGTCCCCCAGCTGGCACACAAGTACTGTGCCCATGCCATGGGTTATCCAGCAGCCGCCTATGGTAGATGAGGCAGCTTACAACCTTGGGCAGCTGTGGTCTTGAGTTTTGCTTCCTCTTCTCGTTACAGATGTGGATGAGACAGCTGGAGGTGGGAGTTAACGCTCGAGTTGATCCACATAGTTAGACCATAGCCTGGGACTTGGGGAAGTGCTTTATATACCTTGTTTTCCTCCTGTGGCCCAGGCCTTTGGGGATGTGGGTCTCTCAGTCTCCCCCTTTCCCCTCTGCCAGCCACTCCACATTCAGGGTGGCTACAAAGCTGGGTTTGGTTGACCGTGAGACCCCAGCACAGAGAAAGGGGCCCCTTCTGTTACTGGTGTCATTGCCCATGAGCTATCCCTATGGAGAGAAAAGTGAGAGGATCCTTTTTGGAAAACCAGAAGCATGGCACTGAGCAAAGGTATGCTCCTTGCTATCATTTTTCTGGGCAGGCATTTATCCCACCCCACTCCTGCTCTCTCATTTTTGGAGCATCCCATGGCCTTCAGGCCAGAGCCCTTGGTCCTTGGGTAGCAGGGCTGCCCACCTGTCTGAGTCTCTCACACGCAGAAGATGCAGCAAGACCTCTCCCAAGCTTTTGGACATGGAAGAGGTAAGGACAGCAGCAGGACCATCTGCCCGGGGGTGGGGTGCAGAAAGGGATTGCAGCCTCTGCCTCAGAACCAGGTGGGTACCTTTCTCCTCTTGTTTGAGCTCATAGAGCTCCTCTTTAAGGTGTTGTAATTGTTAAACAGATTCAGACTCTCTTAGATTGGACAGCAGTAAAGTATCCTGGGTAGGTGTTGGGAACATAGCAAGGGACAGATAATAATAGGAATACTACCATTCATTGTTCGCTTACTATGTACACCCTGAACTAAATGCATATATTTTATTACTTAATCATTTTAAATTAATTAGTTATTTAATCCTATGTAATTATTTCATCCTTACAACTCTCTAAGAGATACATGCTGTTGCTATCCCCATTTTATGGTTTAGGAAATGAGGCTCAAGGAAATGATGTCACTTGCCCAAGGTCACACACAGCCAGTTAGGATTAAAATAGAGGCCTGTCTACCTCCAGGGCTCTTACCTTCCCTCCCTCCTACATACCACTCCCAGGCTTCTGAGCTGGGAGAGGAGGGGCATTGGAGAGAAAGGGTGGGTGCCATGCTGGCCTCTGCCCTTGCTCAAGTTCCTTCTGCGCCACACAGATTTTCTTCCTGGCCCTGGGGACAGTGGCCTGAAGGTAGGCAGTGAGGTTTCTAGATGTCAGGGCAGGGAGGTGGCTGCTCACCTCTCTTAGATTCCATGTTTGTGGTGGCTGAGTTCCCCAGACACCTGGGCTATCTGCCTCTGCTCCCACCTCAGGCCTGGGTAGAGATTACCCACACCCCCAGCACCTGGCGGACAGTAAGCATAAGACTGAGGTTGGGCCCATGAAGCCAGAGGTGCCCTCTGAGTCCAAAGCCAAACACAACTATGTGGGCAGAGGACCTGCCATTGAAGCCACTTGTTTGTCCCAGGGTCTTCTGCTACACATCACAGCCATATGTCCCAGAGCATCCATAGCTTCTGCATTGTGAAGAGGTGTGACCCTAGGGAGGGGTCTGGGTGGGGACAAAGGTGCAGAACTGCTAATTGAGAGCCAGGCCAAGCAGCCCTCCTCTCTCCAGAGGAGATCACAGGCCTTTGGGAAGGAGGGTAGCCCCTTGTTCAGTGTGGACATGTGGACACAGGGAGGAAAGGGGCTTGTTATGGGGATTACCACATTCAGTCCCTTTAGCCACCCTAAGAAGGTGCCGTTATTATCCTGTTAAGAAAAGGAAACTTGGGTCAAGGTCCCTTAGATGGCAGGTGGCCCCTCACTTAACTCCTCTCTTTTACCACCCCACATGGCCCTTATCAGGTTGTGAGAAGGTTGGTGGGGTTGACTGGAGAGGGAAGGAGCCTAACATCCAGGGCTCAGAGAGGGGAGGGGCAGCCTCAGGTGTGGGAAAAGCATTTGAGAGCAGGAGTCTCCTTTGCCCGTCCCTCACCCCACAGCCACAAGTACTGTGGACTCTAAATTGTGTGACCACCACTCATTGGGTACCTACCACATTCAGGTCTTATGTACTAGGGCCCAGAGGTGACACCATCCCTATCTTTGGGCAGTTGCAGTAGTGAGAGGGGACAGATTTGCAGAGAGACTTGCAAAGCAGGTGTTCTGGAGAGAGCATGATGAGTGCCAGATGAAGTAAGTACAAGTACTGAGAGGGTACCTAGAGGAGCAGCCACCCAGCCTTAGTAGGGGAGGGGTCAGCAAGGCTTCCTGGAAGGGAGATTTGAAGAAAGGTTAGAAATTAATGAGACCAGGGCTGGCCCGTGGCTCACTCGGGAGAGTGCGGTACTGATAACACCAAGGCCATAGGTTTGGATCCCTATATAGGGATGGCCGGTTAGCTCACTGGCTGAGTGCGGTGCTGACAACACCAAGCCAAGGGTTAAGATCCCCTTACCGGTCATCTTTAAAAAAAAAAAAAAGAAATTAATGAGACCAGAGGGATGACAGGTGGTAGGGGAAAGTATTTAGGTAGAGGGGCCATAGGGGCAAGGCCCTGGGAAGCCTGAGCCCTTCGAGGGCTACTGAGAAAGGGTGAGCAATGAGAGGCCCATAGGTGGACAGGCCAGAAATCACAGGCCCTAAAAGGTGGGGAGTTTTAGGGCCTGTGGGTTTCCAAGCCTGAAGAACCTGGGACAGCCAGACCCTCCCACAGTCTCCATATGAACACCACTTCAAACTGGACCAGGAACATTCCAGCCTAATCACAGCTCAGATCAGTGAGCTCTAGGGGTTCCACACGTTGGGTTGACTTCCACCCAGGGAGCTCGCTGTAGGGGCCAGCCAAGCCTGCTCTCTTACTGACCTGGCTGGACTGGGGGCTTCCAGATCCTCAGGGATTTTGTAGACCTGCCAAGGGCTGGAGGCCCAGAGTTTTTCCCTGTCCAGATTCTGGGAGAACTAGGTAGGGATGGAGAGGAAGGAGAATGGAAATGAAGCCAGAGGCCCCTTTCTGCAGAAGGAGCAGAAAGATCCTGCCTCAGGAACAGGACTTTGGACTGATCCTGGTTCTCAAGAGACTCCTGCTCAAGCCACTATTTCCGGAAGGGGCTGAAGGGCAAGATTTCAGACCCCACCTGCTCCTAAGCCTGCACTGCTGCCCTCCGCCAGGGCCAGCCTGGCCTGCTGCAGCAGAAGGGGAGGGCGCAGGCCGGGATAGGGGAGCAGCAGCCCCCAGTCCTGGAAATGAGGGGTTAGGGGGCCAACTGGACGGTGGTCTCTATTGTCTTTTAATAATTGGTATTTTTTCATTAAAGCCTCCATTCTTTTACTGTTCAAACAGCATCATGCTCCTGAAGGCAGCTCTTTTCCTAATGGGATGGCAAGGGCTGGGGACAGATGTCTTAAATACACTACCTGATGCCACTAATTTCAACCTGAGATTAAAAAGACAGCGAGAGCTGGCCTCCTTCACGTTAGAGAGCCTCCTCTATCTCCTTACCCCACCCCCAAGTCCCTTTCTCTTCCCCTCTGCCTGGCAGAGGGAAGCAGGTCTTGGCACTGGCAAAGATAAAAGTTCAAGTCAGAGAAGCAGAGAGAGGAAAGGAGGAGAAACCAGGCTGCCTCCAGCTAAGGAGCCTCATCCCACCTCACAAGCCAGCCAGGACACCTTGCATTCTGATGAGGTGGAGGAGAGAGATGGGAATGACACAGGGGACAGAGACTCTCCCTTCCATGACCTCTGAGCTTCCTGTATCAGGCCCATGGACCTGGTCTCATTATCAGCAGGACCAGGAAAGAAAGCTCCCCAGCTGGCCTGGCTGACCTTCCCCTGGAGGCTGGCCAAATTCTGCATGGAATAACAGTAATGGCAGCCCCAGCACAGCAAAGTAGATCATTTATCAAGTGCTTGCTCTGTATCAGGCCCTGTGCTTGAGACTTTTTCATTCATTATTTTTTTAAATCCCTGCAAACCTCATGAGAGTTTAATCCCATTTAACGATGAGACAACTGAGGCTCAAGGAAGTTCAGTGACTTCCCAAGGTCACACAGTTTATAAGTGGTAGAGTCAGGATTCATATTCAGTCTGACTGACACCAGAGGCTGCAGAGGGTGGCCAAAGCTGGGTTGGCACCACCCTTCTTCCATCATGCTAGCTCACTTCCTCAAACCCAAGGCCTCCAGGGCAGCATCTTCTGCACTCTGCAGCTATTGGATGCCTCCCTTCTCAAGCCCAGGGCTGCTTAGCCTCCAAGCCAGCCCTTCCAGAACTGAAGAGGAAGGAGGACGGGCTCAGGAAGGTACTACTGCGCCTCCATTCTCACTGTCCCTCTCGTCCCCATAGTGGTTTAATTCCATTGTCTCAGAAGTGAGGGCTCCTTGGGCTTTCATACGGGGGGCGGGGGGGCAAGCAGCAGGGCCCAGGCCCCCTGGCACTTGGGAAGGGGCCTGAGCTCAGCTTGGCACACTGACTGGGCATGGCACTGCCAGCTTTGGCATCACAAACACGGAGGAGTAGCCATGGTCGCTTTTGTTAGTTGGGATTACTGCATTCATGAGGGAGGAGAGAAGGGAAGGAGGGGTCCCAGGCGGGTAAGGGAGGGAGTACCACAAACTCCTGAGGCTACCGGTGAGCGGAGACTTGCAGCTTGAGCTGGCAAGGACGGCATGCCAGGGCTCTGTGGGTGGCCTCAGCACAGCTCCAAGCCTCTGGGACTCTGTGCCCCCTGTCCAAAGTAGTTCTTTACCCCTCTCCACTCCTGCCTGCCCTGATCCCACCATGCCTGAGACGACTGGACCCAGCAGGAGCGCTCCCCAACTCCCACAATTAGAAAAAGAGGATATGCGCTCCACTCTCAGCCCCAGAAAGATTTACACCCATCCATTGAATCTACAAAAATATGATTTAATAGGATCCCAGTTTCTTCCCAGGCAGCCACTAATCTATTCCTTCCACCACCTCCCAGGAGCTCAGGCTTTGGAGGCAAAGAAACTTGGGTTCAAATCCCAACTCCTCTGCTTTTTAGCTGTGGGACCCTAAGCAAGTTACTTAGCCTTTCTGAGTCTGAGGTTCCTCATCTCTGAACTGGCAGAATCTTGTAATAAAGGAGATAATAAAAGGATGTATAATAATAACACTAAAGTTCATCAAGTGCCTGCTATGTACCAGGATGTTTCACAGACTATCTCACTAAATCCTGAAAACCACCAGTGAGGTTGATGCTATTATTATTATCATACTCATTTTAGAGGCAAGAAAACTGAGGCTTAGGTTAAGTAATTTGCCAAAGGTGGCAAGCCGCAATGCTGGTCCCCAACACCCTGACTCCATAGTCCATGTTCCCAGTTACCCTGATATGCTGGTGGCCAGTGTGTCTGAGCCTCTAGCTTGCTTCCTGCTCACTTTGCAGTAGCAACCTGGAATGCTGACTTAAGGGGCTGGCTCAGTGCCCAGGGTCCCCCCATCCCAGGTCTTTTTGAACCTATGGCAGGCTTCTCCTGGCCACTTTCCTGAAAGGTTCTTCCTCCTTAACCAGGGCTGGGGTTGGGGCCTGACATCGTGGAGGTATGTGCCCAGGTGACATGAGTGAGGGCAGCAGGTCCCAGGAGGAGCCTGTGTACTTGGAGTGCATTTGTTTTTCATCTCCCATCTGACCACTTGCCTGGCCAAGAAAGAGCCTGAGGTTCCATCGGGTCATCACAGCGTTCCCCAGGAGTAGCTGTTTTAAGAGAGGGATTTTCTTGGATAGTTCCTCTTCCCCATCCTTCAGCTCCCAGCTAACAAGTCACTTCCTCAGGGAATATTCCAGACCAGGCCCTGTCCCCTATCACAGTTAAAATCAATGCACTGTTTTCTATTACTTTGATCACCGCTGCCCCCCCAAACCCCACCCCTGCTTGCTTCTTGTGAGCTGGGACAAAATGACTATGCTCACCACTGTCCCCAGGGCCTGGTACAGCACTTGATGTGCATTTTAAACAAGTGAATGAACTGGTGGGCTTGCCTGGACCCACAGTATCCCAGGGAGGCTGAGAGGCAGCAGGAGGGTATCCTCAGTGGTGACTGTAACTGAGACAAATCTGTTCTCTGACGAGACGGTAAGACCTGCCACCAGGAGAGAGGAACAGCCCCAGCAGCCTCAGCTTCCTGGACCAGTTCACAGAAGAAACCAAGCAAGAACTGCTATTGGGAAGGTACCAACAGAACTGCTCTCTGAGCCCTGGACTCCTCACCTCAGCTGGCACCTGCCTTGAGCACTTGGGCTGCAGTCTCAGTGAAAGTTCCTTCCCTAATAACAGCAGCAGTAGCAGGAATAATAATAATGAGTAATATTCACTGAGTTCTTACTGTGTTCCAGGCCTTGTGCCAAGCACCTTCTATGCGTTATGAGTATGTCTCAGAACCCGCACCATGGCCTTAAAAGATAGATGCCATTTTTATCCCCATTTTACAGAGGAGGAGCCTAAAACTCTCCTTTAGAAAGGTGGGTGTGTGCAGAGTTGCCCAGCACATGAAGGGTGGAGGTGAGATTGTGAAGCCAGATGGCCAGAGCCCAGATCAGATGTCTTAACCCTGAAGCTCTTCGGCGTCTGGGCATGCCTCTCTAATTTGATGGTCTGGGCCAGGGGCAGCCTGCTAAATGCGCCCAGGTGCTACCTGTATTCTTTCATGCTGAATTCTCAGGAATCTGAAGCCCACCTCCACGCCCATTGCTCAATAGAGCACTCATTCATTCATTATGTTGACATATTTACTGAACACCCACTGTGTGCCAGATACTGTACTAGACACTACGCACACATTGGTGAACCAAAACAGACTCAGTCCCTGCTCTCACAGAGAGTCTGTTCTAGTGGGAAATAATCAAGCAAATACATGTCCAGTTACAAACTGCCATACAGGGAAAGAAGGAGAATTACAGCGGGCTCTTAGGGAGAACAACAGGGAGGACACAATTTAGACTGGAAGACCTTTCAGAAATGACATTTATACACTCATACAACCGATCAATCAGCCGGTTGATTAATCCAGACCACAGAGGCAGTCAGGGTTCTACCTGCTGTGACTTGCTGAGTAAAGAGGTTTCCCCTCGGTTTTCCTCTTGGTCAAAGAAAAGGGCTGCAGTCCACGGCGATTTTGCCGATTATTGAGGGAAGAGCCCCTGAGATTCCAGATCCCGGTGACCTCAGAGTAAAAGGTTAGGGAAAGAATAATCTGACTTCGTTTTTTGTTTCTCTTGGATAAAACAGGAAGGGCTGGGTTCCCCCACGCCCTGATCAGTGATTGAGCAGCCGGTCCCTTGCCTCCCTCCCCGCCCTCAGAAATGTGGAGCTCTATCGCCACCTGGTGGGCGTAACAGACAATGCAAGGGGCGGCCAAGTCTCTAGGGTCTCGGGTAGGTTCCAGAACGCAGCTTCCTTCAGGCGGAGGCTAATAAGGAGGCAATAGGTTTGGGAGATGGCCGGGCGCGGTGGGTAGGGAAGGAGAGAGGGTGAATGGGGAACTGCTGCTTGAAAGTCAACTGACTGGAGACCGACAATGGCCCCATTGTGTCCGGGGCTTTGACCTTGATTTCCTGCCACTCTCATCTCCAGAGTGGCATCACCAGTGTCTGATTGGCCGGGAGTTGGCTCCGCTACAGTGGGCGGGCTCCGGGGCTGGACACCCAGCAATGGGCTCCCCGAAAGCCCAGCCCCCCGGGAAACCCAGGGAAGCGGCATGGGGCAAGTCGTTTCCTCCTCCTCTTCTACCATCAGCAAGTGGGGGTCAGGCACCAGGCTCTTTTCGAAAGGCTGTGCAGCCTGATGGTTAAGGCCTAGGATCTGCAGTCTGTGAGACGCGGCTCCAAATTATTTATGGGATCCTTGGACGCAGTCTTTAGCACCACCCACTTAAAAAAATTACACTCATGCTTACACATTCCCATTGTAAAAAAATATTACACAATACAATAAAAGGCTAAAGCGCCCCACTTTTATCACACTCACTCCCCTCAGGTACTTGCTATTGTTGTTTAATGTGTCCTTCCTGACCTCATTCAATATATTTATATACGAGTACTGTCACACATATGAAAATGTGTGATTTGGTGTACTTTCTGGGCCTCAGTTTTCTAATCTGAAATGGGGATGATGGTGATGACACTTAACCTGTAGAGTTACTGAGGTTACCTGAGATCACTGGTGTGGGGAGCTTAGCACAGCACCGGGCACAGTGTCTGCTGTCATTGTTGCCATCGTCGCCATCTCTATTGTCATTATCATTGGACCCCAGACCCAATGCAGTGGTCTGAATGGATGCCCTTTTCTCCCTCAACGACCTGCTGTTCCCCTTCTCCCTTCTCCTTTCTAATGAAACAGACTGTGATAAAAATTTGTGTTCCCTAATGCCTGTTTTTTAAAAAAAGCTAGAAAAAGCATCTGGGGGTTTCTGATGCTCTCCCCTTCCCTTTCCTTCCCTCACCCTCTTCCCTCTCTTTCCTCCCCATTTTGACCTAGATATACGGCCACTCAGCCCACTGCAAAGAGAACGTCCCATTCTGTGCCAGAGGAAGAGACATCTGTGGCCTGCATGGTGCAGCTGGACCCACAGTGACTCTACATAAAGACTGTCCCCAGGGAAGGGGACAAGGAGGGCTCTTCCAGAGGCCACATGGTGGGGCAGGTAAGTGCAGGATCTGCTGTCAGAGCACCCCAGGATGTGGCCAATGGCAAGTTACTTGACCTTTGAGCCTCAGCTTCCTCACCTGCACAATGGGGCTAACAATAGCTACTTTGTGCAAGTGCTGTGAGTATAACATGGTGCCTGTATAAGGACCTGACACTGAGAAAGCTCCTAATAAATAGTAGTTATTATTATGTTGTAAAACAAAGTGAAGTATTTATTTAGCATTTTAAGTTTGAAAGGAAATTACCAACTTCTTTCTTCTTTTTAAAATGAACCAGTTTTTGCAGTATGGGGAAGTAAGTTTAGTGATTTATATGTCTCCGGAGAAAGGTAAACAACTTCACCTGGGCCTCTGTTGATGCAGCCAGGTGCTGCTTCCTGGAGCTGCTGCTGGTCCCTAAGATCACTGACAGAGCTCCCTCAACTCAGATAGCACCAGGGTATAGGACATCGAAGCTGTTCCAGAGGATGCAGCAGGAAATATGTCAAGTCCCATGCGAGTGAGGCCAGTGAGATCACTCTTTCAACAAGTACCCATTGAGCATCTGCCCTTTACCAAGACATAGTACTGCACAGCCAGAGGGTCCCTGAAACACAGTTTTATTTGGGAAAAAAGAAGTGTTAGAAGAACAACAAACAAGCCTAAGACAGGTAAGATCCTTACCCTCACATAATTTGTTTTTTAATGGTTCTTCACATGATTCTTTCTCTCTTTTTTTTTAAGGTATAACTTATGTACATTAAAATTCACCTTTTTTCAAAATGGTGCAGCCTCTATGGAAAATGGCATGGAGGTTCCTCATACAATTGCAGATAGATCTACCATATGACCCAGCTATCCCACTGTTGGGAATATACCCAGAGGAATGGAAATCATCAAGTCGAAGGTATACCTGTTCCCCAATGTTCATCGCAGCACTCTTTACAATAGCCAAGAGTTGGAACCAGCCCAAATGTCCATCATCAGATGAGTGGATACGGAAAATGTGGTATATCTACACAATGGAATACTACTCAGCTATAAAAACGAATGAAATACTGCCATTTGCAACAACATGGATGGACCTTGAGAGAATTATATTAAGTGAAACAAGTCAGGCACAGAAAGGGAAATACCACATGTTCTCACTTATTGGTGGGAGCTAAAAATTAATATATAATTCACACACACACACACACACACAAAAAAAAAAACCGGGGGGGGGGGAAGAAGATATAACAACCACAATTACTTGAAGTTGATACGACAAGCAAACAGAAAGGACATTGCTGGGGGGGAGGGGGGAGGGAGGAGGGAGGGAGGTTTTGGTGATGGGGAGCAATAATCAGCCACAATGTATATCGACAAAATAAAATTAAAAAAAAAAAAAAACACCTTTTTTAGTATACAGTTCTGAGTTTTGGCAAAAACATACAGTTGTGTAACCATCATTACAATCAAAGTATAGAACATTTTCATCACCTCCAAAATTTTCCTGTTGCTCTTTAACAATTACCTCCTCTCCCCATCCCCAGACACTGGCAACCACTGATCTGATTTCTGTCCCTATAGTTTCTCCTTTTCCAGAATGTCATATAAATGGAATCTTACAGTGTGTAGCCTTTTGAGTCTAGTTTCTTTCACTTACCATAATGCTTTTGGGATTATCTATATTGTTGTACATATCAGTGGTTTATTATACTTTTTTTGTTTCAACTTTTTATTATGAAAAATTTCAAATATAAAGTTAAAATGCTAATACAATGAACATATATAAATCTACCACCTAGATTCAACAATTGTTTGCATTTTGCCATATTTTAAGATGATGTATATACACGGTCATGTATTTGCTAAACCATTTGCAAGTAAGTTGCAGATACTTTGACACTTCACCTCTAAAACTTCAACATACATCCTCTGAGAATGTGGACATGTGATAAGCATACATTATCACACCTAAGAAAGTTGATAATAATTCCCAAATGTTATCTAATACCCAATCATTTGCAAATTTCTCCAATTAAAAAAAAAATTTTTTTTACCCACCTGCTAGAGTTTTATTTTTAAACTTTTAAAAATTGAAACATAATTGATTATACATATTTGTGGGGTACAGAATTGAATATCAATCCCTGTGTACAATACCTGATGACCCTATTAGGATGATTAGTATACTCCTCCTTAAGTAACTTCTAAACTTTTAATTTTGAAATAATTATAGACTCACAAGTAGTTGCAAAAATAATAGTCTTCTGTACCCATTCCCCAGGGCCCCCCTTGGTGATGTATTATAAATAGCTGTAGTACAATATCTTTTTCTTTTTGGCAGCTGGCACAGAAATCTTCAACCCTTGACCCTGGTGTTACAAGGCAGCACTCTAACCAACTGAGCTAACTGGCCTGCCCCTGTAGTACAATATCAAAACCAGGAAATTGACACTGGTACGTTATTACTAACTATACTACAGACCTTATTTAGTTTTCACCTACATGCATTTGTGTGTGTGGGTGTGTGCATATTTCTATGCACTTTTATCCCATGTGTAGATTCATGTAACTACCAGCACAGTAAAGACAGATAGCTGTTACATCATCACAAAATAACTCTCTAGTGCCACCTCTGTATACGCATTCACTCCCACTTTATACCTCCGTCCCTGGCAACCATTAATCTGTTCTCCATCTCTGTAATTTTGTCATTTTGACAATGTTATGTATATAAATTTTTCCACTAAGAATAAGGCCCTTGAGGTCCCTCGATGTCATTGCATGTATTATCAATAGTTTATCCCTTTTTATTCCTTTTTGTGTGGATGTACCATAGTTTAGCCATTTACTAGTGAGATACTATCATATATATATAGGTTATCATCCAGTTTCTGGCTCCCCAAGGCAGGACTCTAATCTTCCCCTGCCCTTCTGTTTTGGAACTGGACATAAAGAAATCTTCTGACCTGCCTTGTCTGATTGTAGGTAATAAAACGTCCATTTCAGGAGAGGCCCTGCCCCTTCCCTGGGAGAAAGGAATGCTGCACAGAGAGGTCAAGAAGAACCTGAACAAACAGGCCTTGCTGGGCTTCCCCATTCAGTCTGTTAGCATTAGATAATACCCTTTTTGTCCAGCCATGTTTCTACATGGTTGTCCATGCTTCAGTCATGCCTTCATAACAAAGCTTCCATAAAAACCCAGGAGCACAAGGTTCAGGAAGTTTCTGGAGAACAGGTTGAGATCCCTGCAGGGTGGCATGCCTGGGGAGGGCATGGAAGCTCTGTGCCCCTTCCTGCATAGCTTACCCTATGCATTTTTCCATCTGTAACCTTTGTAATAATGTCCCAGCTGGATCTAGTTGCAGTTGCCCACAGTGGTGGCCAGCTCCATACATACCATCGTACTGGCTTTCACAACCTCCTATTTCACTCTCCCCAGTCCCCTGCTCCTGTTCCCTGGGATAGTGTCTTGAATTAACTTGCCAGTAAGCCTTTCTCTGCTTTCTCTACCTGCAAGGAGGTAGCAGGGATAGAGAAGAGCCGAGATTAAATTAAAACAAATATATGGAACTTATGGACTAGTGGGAGACACCAATAATAATTAAAGAAAAGGAAACAAAATTTAAATAACTACAGGTGAAGTGATAGACCTTTCAACAAATGGTATTGGAATAACTGGATATCCATATGGAAAACAATGCATCTCAATCCCTCCATACCATACTCAAAATGGATCAAAGAACTAAACATTTTTAAAGAATGAAAACTATAAAACTCCTAGAAGAATAGAAGAATACCTTCATGACCTTGGTGTAGGCAGAGATCATAGAAAGAACTAATCATGATGCCGAGCCCATGGCGCACTCAGGAGAGTGTGGCGCTGGGAGCGCAGCATCGCTCCCGCCGCGGGTTCAGATCCTATATAGGAATGGCCGGTGCACTCACTGGCTGAGTACTGGTCACGAAAAAGACAAAAAAAAAAAAGAAAGAACTAATCATGAAAGGGGAAAAAAAGACAGCATTAAGAAAATGAAAAGTCACATGCTAGAAGAAAGTTTTGCAACACATATTTTTCATTGTATCTAGAACATATAAAGAAATCTTATAACAGCAATAATACAAACAATCAAGTTAAAATATGGGCAAAAGATTTTAAGAAATACTTTTTAAAAAAGATATACAAATATACAATAAGCACATGAAAAGTTGCTCAGCATCATTAGTCATTAGGAAAATGTAAATTAAAAACAATGAGATAACATCACATACCCATTAGAATGGCAAAACCCTTGGTTAGAGCATGGTGCTGATAACACCAAGGTCCAGGGTTCAATCCTTGTACTGGCCAGCTGCCCCTTTAAAAGACTGGTAATAACAAGTGTTGGTGAGGATTTGGAACAATTGGAACTCTCATATGAGGGTTCATGGAAAATGTGTATTACAAAAACAACTATACATATATTTCAAAATTTTTTTGCTCCAAGATAAACTTGTAGTAACTTGTTATAACATGTTGTAACATGTCTCAACAGGATCTAGTTCAAGACACTAAGAAGAATAAGACATTAGTTTGAAAAGAGCCCCCATCAGAGCAACATAAATTCTGCTAAAATTGAAGCAAGAACAACTATCAAACTTATAATGAAGCTTGGATGGAAAAATGGTGAAATCATTGATGCTTTACAAATGGCTTATGGGGGCAATGTCCCAAAGAAATCATCAGTTTATAAGTGGATAACTCATTTTAAGAAGGGATGAGACGATGTTGAAGATGAAGCCTGTAGCAGCAGACCCTGTACTTCAATTTGCAAGGAAGAAGCTAACCTTGTTCATACCCTAATTGAAGAGGACTGATGACTAACAGCAGAAACAATAGCCAACACCATAGACATCTCAACTGGTTCAGCTTACACAATTCAATTCAATTTTTTTTGGTGGCCTGCCTGAGTAGGGATCCAAACCCTTGCAGTTTATACAATTCTGACTGAAAAATTAAAGGCGCAGCCTGGCCAGTTAGTTCACTTGGTAAAGCATGGTGCTGATAACCCAGCATCAAAGGTTCAGGTCCCTATACTGGCTAGCCACCAAAAAAAAAAAAAAAAAAAGGTGAGCAAACTTTATGGTTGATGGGTGCCAAAACTCTTGTTTCCAGGTCAGCTGCAGACAAGAGCTGAGCTTTCAATGGAGATTTTAAACAAGTCAGATTGAAATCATGAAGCATTTCTTAGAAGAATCATAATGAAATGAACTATGGCTTTACCAGTAGGGTCGTGAAGACAAAGCACAATCAAAGCTATGGCTACCAAGAGTCAAAGCAAAAATGGACTGGTCAAAAGCAAAAGTTGTGGCAACAATTTTTGGGGATGCTCAAGGCATTTTGTTTGTTGACTTTCTGGAGGGCAAAAGAACAAATAACGTCTGCTTATCGTGAGAGCATTTTGAGAAAGTTAGCAGGCTTTCCCAGAACAACACCTGGGAAAGCCTCACCAGAGAGTCCTTCTCCACCACGACAATGCTCCTGCTCATTCCTCTCATCAAACAAGTGCAATTTTGTGAGAGTTTCAATGGAAATCTTTAGGCACCCACCTTACATTCCTGATTTGGCTCTTTCTGATTTCTTTTTGTTCCTAATCTTAAAAAATCTTTAAAGGGTACCTACTTTCCTTCAGTAAAAAATGTAAAACAGACTGCATTAACATGGTTGAATTCCCAGGACCCTCAGTTCTTTAGGAATGTACTAAATGGCTGGTATCATTCCTATTAAAGTGCTTTGAACTTGATAAAGCTTATGTTGAGAAATAAGGTTTATATTTTTTATTTTTATTTTTTAATTCCATTTCTTCACAAACATTTTGAAGTCCTCTCATACACTGCTGGCAGGAGTGTGAACTGGAACAATCACTTTGGAAAAAAGTTTGGTGGTTTCTTATAAATTAAACATACATTTACATTTGCCCGGCAATCTCCATTATAGGTATTTACCCCAAAGAAATGAAAATGTACATCCACACAAAGATTTGTACATAAATTGTCAGAGCAGCTTTATCCATAATAGCCAAAAACTGGAAATAGCACAGGTGTCCATCAACAGGTCAACAGATAAATTGTGGCATATTCATTCAATGGCTTACTACTCAGTAATAGAAAGGAACAAAATACAGACAAATGCTAAAACATAAATGAACCTCATAAACATGCTGAGTGAAAGAAGCCAGACAGAAGAGTACATAGCATATCTTTACATTTAAATGAAGTTCTAGAACAAGTAAAACTAAGCTATGCGGACAGAAAGCAGAGCAGTGATTGATTGGGGCTGGCCATGGGAAGGGGGAATATTGACTGGAAAGAGGAATCAGGAAAATTTTGCAGGTTATGGAGATACTCTATATCTTGAGTGGCATGGTGGATACATAGGTGTTTGTCAAAACTAACTGTACACCCTAAATAGATGCACTTCATTGTATCAAAAAGACTGATTTTTAAAGTGAATTAACTATAGCTCGTGTTAAGTGCTACAAAGGGAAGAAAATATGGTATTATGAGAGAGAGTATTAGGGAAGGGGGACTACTTTTGATTGACTGGCCAGGGAAAGGCTCTTGAAGACGTGACATTTGAGCAAAGATCTGGATGTCAAGAGGGAGTCAGTCTTGATCTTGGAAAGATGGAGGGGAGGGCATTCCAGGCAAAGGGCACTACAGGAACAAAGGCTCAGGATCAGGAAGGTGCTGGGTGAGTTTGGGAACAGTCTGAAGGCCATTGTCACTGGGCAAAGTGGGTGGGGCAGAGAGTGGTAGGAAACAGGGTGGAGAGGTGGGTGGCAGCCAGTCATGCAAGGCCTTATCAGCCCTGATAAAGGTTTGAAATCTTAAATGAATAAAATGTAAGTCCTTCAAGGTCTAGTGGGGCAGAAACAATTTTGCAAATAAAGGCAATTATAGGTCATGGGTGATATATCTGGGAAGTGTACAGGGGCAGAGGAGGAAGTAGTCAGCACTACCTGGGAACATCTGGGAAGGCTTCCCAGAAGAAGAAACATGTTAGCCAAGAACTTGAAGGAAGAGTAGAAGAGGGGAAGGGTCATTCTGGTGGAGGGTACTGTGTCTATAGAAGCCTAGAGACATGTAAACTTACGGAACATTCAGGAACCTGAGCATAATATAAGTCTAACTGTAATTTTCCCCGTGGGAAGGGGAGTGGCAGGAGATCTGAGGCTGGAGAGAGAGGCTTTGAATGCTTTGTTAAACTTGATCCTGCAGGGGATAGGAAACCCCTGAATAATTTTAAGTCAGGGAGTACCAGGACCAGGTCAAGACCTCCAGATTGGGCAGGCAGAGAGCAAGTTCTGGTGTGAGATAATGGGGAAGACCACTGGTTCTGGTGTGACATAATGGGTCTGTCCAGGGTTAGGAAATGATCTGCAGAGTCTGAGGCACCAGAAGGCCAAAAATGCTAATGTTTGTATGCATCTGCTCCCTCAGATGGCTTGTTACATCTAAAGGTTCCTAGGCTCTGGCCCCTGGCATTCAGAAGCAGTAGATCTAGGATGGAGCCCAGGAACCTGCATACATAAAAAGTGCCATTCCCCACTGTGATGCAGGTGAATTCCATACTTCCAAGCTGCTAATGTGGCCTCTCCAGGGGCCTGGAGCAGGAGGCAGGATGGGGACACTCTCATCTGGACTGTGGCTGAAGCAGCCCAGAGATTCAGGCAAAGGTGGCATCTAAAATAAGGTTCTGGATGTGATGGAAGCAAAAGTAGCTTGTGTCTCCACTGCTGCAGCTGAAGAATTGCAAGAGTGGCCCTGGTCATCATGTGTAACACTGATTCCAGACCTCCTGTCCAAGGAGCCACAGAAATAAGTGGTGGGGCCAAGACTGGAATGTAGATCTGCCTTTTTACTTTGTACCTTCTCCTACGGTGCAGATGGGGAGGCAGGAAGGGATTACTGGGAGCTGTAGTGAAGTGGAAAACAGGTTCTGTGCAAAGGAACAGCTCCTACTGCACAGCATCTCACCTAATTAACCTTTGCAACAGCTCTGTGTGGCCCTATTATTATTATTCCCATTTCATAGATGAGGAAACTGAGTCTCAAAAAGGTTCAGTAAATTATTCTGGTTCCCATAGTGAGGAAGTACGGTAACCAAGACTGAAATACAGGTCTCTAGACACTCCCTGCCTCCCCATAAGTAGAAGTCACTTCATCTTTTAATTTGAAATGATCTTCCAAGCAACTGAAGGGGAGTGGGGAGTCCCCAAGTTTTCTTTGTCCCATCCATTTCAGAAGGTATCTAAGTCCTTCCTCTGTGTGTCCTCCAAAGAGAAGTTTCCCAGCACCCAGAGGAGCTAGAATTTAGAGCCATATTGTGCAAACCGAGTTATAAGGTCCCAGCCAGGAAGACTTGCTTGGATCTTCTAAGAATCTCACAACAGTGCCACATGCCTCAACTTTATCCAAGCAACAGAAGGAGGTGGTGGAGGCGGCATCTTCATCAGTGGTGGTGGCGGCGGCAGCAGCAGCAGCAGCAGTTCTGGCCCCAGTGCACTACTGTACTGTCTTTCTATGATGAAATACACATGGCATATGGCTGCAAAATTACTATCTTAAGAGCGGATAGAAATGGCATTTTTCATGCGCCAGATTTCACTTCCTTTTCTGAAACAATTCTTGTAGTAAACAGAGGTTTTCTGATCTTGTTAAGATCCAAGAACGGGAATTCCTTAACACATTTTAAGTAGAGCTATTGTCTTGCAGAGTTTCAGTCCATTAATGGTGCAAATGTTTTTTAAACGTGGAAGTTATTCTGTGCTCCCTCCACCTCTCCTTCCAAAGGCCAGGACAGGAAGGGGAGCTGCTACCACCAGGCGACCAACTCCATCCCAGTTACAAGCCACCCCAGTGATGAGACCCCCATATGTCATCCTGTGGCTGCCATCCCTTGGCAAATGGGGTGGGGAAAAGGAAAGGCTTGCTGAGTGTGGGAGGCCACAGGGCAGAGGAGCCAAGGAAGGACCAGGAAACGGGTAGAATGTGACTTTTAGGAGAATTATTTTGAATCACGTCTTGTATGCTGACAGCATAATGATCATTATTAGGGCCTCAGATGTACCATGAAGCCCGCCCTGAAGTTAAATTTTCCCTTTCGGATAAGCGCGGCCTGTCAGCCCAGCATAAGATGTTTGTATGCCGACCTCCTCCAGGATTGGGGGTTGGAATGTTCCAGCTGCTCCCTCTCTGTTATCTTTCATTACGGACTTTGCATTTTTGGTAAATTAGGGCCCCATTTTTCTACCTTAGTCTTTGAAAATCAACCTGAGAAACACTTGGTGTAAGCACCACAGATATAGATATATATATATATATATATATATATATATATATATATGCAGTTTTCTACCCACATTTAGTTTCAGGGTTGTTATCTGGAATCCTACGTCCCCAGGGACTTTGGACACTGTGTGACCTCTCACAGATGGGCAGATCTGTGGTCTGAGTTATGCCCAGACAGATTTTATTTGGCTTTCACAGTGTTTTTAAAGTTGGTTTTGTTAGGTTCGGCAAGATGGAGGAAAGGTAGAGAGAGACCCAAGCCAGGCACTGTTTCAGCCAAAAGGCTTTATTCCACCAACGTGGAGGGGAGACTGAGTCAGATCAGTTCCCCCGAACAAAGGAAAGCAGGAGATTTATAAGGTTTTGAGGGTTCTGGCAGAGTAATGGGCAATTTTGAAATCAGCAGTATGGAAGGTGACACAGCCCTTGTGGTCCGCTAACATCTGGTCGGTTAAGGCATAGGTTTCTAGTTAGCATCACACCTGTATCAGTACAAAGCATTCCAGCCTGAAGCCAGCTAACACAGCCTACAAGACGTTCCTTTGATGATAATGGTCATGTTTACATCTTCCCAGGAGAGGAATTTCGCTACCCACTTCCAGGAGCAGAGAAGGGAAGGGGTAGGGGGGGAAAAGGGTGGAAAGTTGCTTGACCTGGCTGTGCTGATGTTAAGCTAGCCATGAGGCCTAACAGGTTTTTGTATCAAAATACTATTTGCTGGCTTCTCAGGAAAAGTCAGAAAACCTGGCCACACTCACTCTGTGACAAGTGGCTGGAGCTGAATAATAGTTGTTCCTTTTGCACAGTTTGTTATCCTGTTTGCTATAGTCCCTACCACTCCCCATCATCCCCCATCCACACCTTAAGAGGAGGTACAAGCTAAAAGGCAAATAAATATGGATACGTGGGTTCCAGTGTTGACCCCATCACTTACTTCCTATGGCACCTGAGCAGGTGTCTACATCTCTCTGAAGCCTGTTTTTAATCTTTAGGAAGATGAGAATAATGGGGATGAAGTACACAGAGCACTGGCAGAAAGCCTAGCATAGGGAAAGCACTCACTGAGGATTTGCTATGCATGTTTATTGATGTATATTACTATTTCTTGTCAATGACACAGAGGAGTCTTGAAGATGGTATACAAATGAACACACCTACTGGAATGTTAGCTTCATGTAAGGATTTTTAAAATCTGTTTTGCTTATTCCTACATCCCTAGGGCTTAGTATAGTCCCTGGCACATGGTAGGCACTCAGTAAATATGCTGACTGAATATGTGGGTTTCATGTTTCTCTGGCTTCTGATTCTTCTTATGTCGTGTGCTAAGTTATTATTGGCATGGACTTATAGGCTGACTATTTCTAATTTACATGTATTGATTTGTGTGTGTGTGTGTGTGCGTGCGTGTGTGTGTGTGTGTGTGTGTGTGTGTGTGTGTGTGTGTGTGGCTGGCTGGTACAGGGATCCAAACCCTTGACCCTGGTGTTACTCTTAATTCTTTTAAGACTATAACAAGTATTCTTAAAACACAGATTTCAAATAGCTCTTTTATTTTTGGCAGCTGGCCAGTAGGGGGATCCAAATCCTTGACCTTGGTGTTTCAACACCATCCTCTAAAACAACGAGCTAACTGGCCAGCCTATTCTTAATTCTTTAAAAGATTAAAAAGCAGGGAGATGCTCAGAGTTGAGAGGAACTTCCTTGCCATAGTCAGTTGAGTCACAGCCTGGGAGAAAAATGTTCTCCCCCAGGGTTGGTATTCTAAGATCACTATCAGGCCAGGCCACTTCAGGAATCAGTGCTTCAAAAAGTCACAAATAAAAATGCACGCATTTATGTGATGCCTCCTGAGAACTCAAGAAACTGTACAAACACATTTAAAGCATTAAGTGCTTCTTGAAGCACTTTCCTTAGAAGCAGTTTTTCCAGAGAGGAGAGTGTACTTAGGTAAAACCAATGGCAGGTCCTATGCCATGATTTCAACATGGCTCAGCTGAGTGCCAGAGTTGGCTCCCCACTGGATGCAACTTTCGTGGAAATACCAGAAAAGGTAAGTTGACTCCCAAGTGAATTCAAGCTTATTGGAATATTACATTACATGAGCCTACAGAACCTTTTGATGATGTTGTAGTTTCAGTATTGGTGGTCTGTAGGGTTCAGCTGTTTTTTGTTCGCTCAGCATCCATTCTTCCTACTTCTGGCAAACTAAACTTCAATTCTCCTTAGGAAGTCATTCCTTCCACACGTTCAATTGTGTGATTTGGGAGAGCCTATGTTTACCCCCAGCTCCGGAGGAGACATGGGACTGGCCAGTGTGTCACATCCCCTAGTCACGGCCACACATTCAGAGAAAAGCAAGTTACCCAAGCTAATCCAAACACTAAGACTCCATTCTGGAGACTTTCTTAGTACTATTGGGAAAAAGAAAGCCTTTTGTCTGCCGAGATTTTTCACTGTGAGAATATAATTCTGACACTCTCAGAGGGACTACCTAAGAATGAAGTCATGCAGAGAAGAGAGCTGAGAGAGAGAGTAAGAGAGGAGATTCCTGATGATAGTGTTTGAGTGCCTGGATCCAGCTATACCTGAAGCTCAGATTCACCCTTGAATTTTTGGTTTCATGAACTAATACATTACCTCTCCCTCTTTCTTAAACTGATCTGAATAGTGCTTCAGCACTTGCAATGGAGAGATTCCTCACTAGCAAACTGGAATTTGAAAATGTAGATTAGAGGGCCAGCCCATGGCTCACTTGGGAGTGTGTGGTGCTGACAACACCAAGTCAAGGGTTAAGATCTCCTTACCCTCACCCATTTTTTATAAAAAAAGAAAAAAAGAAAATGTAGATTAGAAAAAGAGGCCCAGAACTGTGAGGCTCATTGCTCACTTGAAAACCAAAACCTTGAACCTTGACCAGAGGCAAACTGGGGTTCCGAACCCTCGACCTTGGTGTTTCAAGGCTTGTGCTCTAACCAACTGAGGTAACCAGCCAGCCCATCTTCCTTTGTCTGCTTGGGGGTGGGGTGGGGTGGGGGAATTGAAATAAGCCAGAGGCCAAGTTTTGGTGGACTTCTCCACTGCTTTTAAACTCTTTGTACTTGACTGAGGGGAATTCTGCTAGCATTTGCCATTGAGCCTGTGGGTTCCAAAAAGATGTTCAATTTGTGTAACATCTAAAGACTTAGGGTTACTGAGGGCCTCTGCATGCCAGCCTTCAACTTCCATACACACACCAGCAAGTGGACAGGCTTTCTCTTTTCTAGGAGGGGTTGCTTCTAGTCCTTGGTCAGCCCTTGTTTACTCTTCGGGGCTGCACCTTTGCGTGCCACCTTTGCTCATTTTCCCTCCAGACCCAGCCTAAATACTGCTGCCAAATGATTCTTCCCAAAACACTGCATCTCATTCCCGTTTCCCACCTCAAGGAACTTAAATGGTTCCCTATAGTTTTCAAACTGAATCTATCTTCTTCTGCTCAGCCACTAATAAAACTAATACTAATACTAAAAGTTAACAGTTTGAAGCACTTACTATGTGCCAGGCACCATGCATAGGTTCCATAGGTTTCTCAGTTAATCCTCAAAATGACACTATAAAGCAGAAATCAAGCTTATCCCTATTTTTTTAGATAAGTAAACTGATGTACAGAGGTTAAGTAACTCACTAAAGGTCACATGGCCAGTAAGGGATGGAGTCTGAATGCAATACTGTCACTCTGGATCTAGACCTCATGCTCCTACCAGATGATTCTGCTGTCTCAAAAGCTCTCCCACAATCTGCTCTGTCTCTACTTTATTTCCCACAACTCTCCAATTTCCACAGTCCATAGGCTGGTCTTATATCTATGCCCACCCTTTTCTAATTTTATTGTCTTTGCTTATTTGTTTAATCATTCGATCATTCCATTTATTCAAAGCATCTACAAGGCTAATCTTACATTCTGCCAAATAATCTCATTGTTATCTTTGTTTGTCCATTATTCATCCATCCAGCAAATATTTACTGAGTCCCTGCCCCAAGTGCTCAGGTTGTTCCCTGACCCAGAATACTCCTCCTACCACTTCCCCAAATCCTGCCTATTTTTCAAGGCTCCAGACCCTTCCTTGCATGCATCCCACCCTAGCCAAGGTAAGTGGCATGGCCCCCTTTTCCATGAGACTGAGGGCACAGAAGGGCATGACATAGTTTAGCGTTCAATTTCACAGAGGCCTGACAAGGTCTCATACTATTTTTCCCATTAGGAGTCAGATGCCTGGAGGACCAAACCAGGGTGCATGCTCCTTTCGTATCCATCATGGTGTTGAGTGCATATTAGGTATCCAAAAAACATTCTTTCATCCAATTGTTGAGTGAACAAATGGGGTCCAATGAAAATATAATGGTTTTTTAAATGGTCCTTTAAAAAACATTATGAATCTGGGTTCTTTTTATTTGCCTTAGAATTCACCTAAAGTTTATGACAGTCTTGGGAGGTAGGTATTATTATCCCCATTTTACAGATAAAGCTGAGGCTCAAAGAAGGCAAGTAACTTGCCCAAGTTCACAAAATGGATAAATCTCAGAGCACAGGCTCCCAACCACTGCACCATGCTGCCTCCACAATCCTTGGATGATTCTCCTGGATGAACAAATGTTGAAAATCCATTGCAAATCCTGTGGCTAATGGACTTTCACAGAGAATATGCTCTGCTGGGGCCTTGAACCCAAACATTTTATTTCCAGGACTAGAAATCCACGGCCGTTGTGAAGAGACTTGATGAAACTCGGCAACTTCTACATCTGGCCTGCTGCTTAGTCCTGAGGCCTGAGGTCAAATCCTGGAAAAGAGCCACGTGGGACACACTCCCTGGCCATATCTCTGGTTCTCGGGTGCTGCCAGCAACATTCCCTGAGATTTTACCCATGTGATAGCACTCCTACCTCAGCAATAGAGGATGAGGGGTGGTGAAGAGTGTTCTGTTTCTCCTTTGATGGTTACGCCCTTTCCCTACTAATTCAGTTAAAGGAGTGGCCAGGGACCTTACTGAAAACATGTCCTAGCATCTTTTCTCCCCCAACACAGCCCGCATATCTCCTACTTGCCATGAGAAGCTTCCCTCCCTTCCAAGGCAATTACCACTGCCTTTCACCCCATCCTCACCGTGTCTTCTGCAGATTAGAGGTACAGAGGCATGTACCAAAGTCCTTACTGTCTTGATGAATATTGTCAGAGTGAAGCTATGAATGTGCCTGTTTCTGCTTTTCTGTCTGCATCAATGTTTTGCAAAGGGTGGGTCTTGCCACCTGATGGTCCAAAGATAATTTTGGGGTGTTCATGGATGACCTTCACTCCTCAGAGGCTAACAGACATTGCTGCTTTTCTCTGCCAACCTCTGAAGGACACCACCTACTGCTCGGTCCTGAGGAGATGTCAGCTGCACCAGGTTCTCCCCACCTGCTTCTTCCTTCCCCTCAGTCCTCACTTTTGTAGCCTCTCAACCTCGCTTCTTTGAATGGTTTTAGCATCCCTTCCTATGTGCCAGGCACCATGCATAGGTTTCATACGTTTCTCAGTTATGACACTATAAAGCAGATATCGAGTTATCCCTATTTTTTTAGGTGAGGAAACTAATACACAGAGAGGTTAAGTAACTCGCTCCAAGTCGCTCAAGGATGGTTTTAGCATCCCCTCCTGGGTCTCTCATTACCTTGTCCTCCCTTTCAGTAAACCCTTCCCAAACCACTGCCTACTTCTCCCTTCTTGCCAATCCTCCTTCCTTCTTTTAAAAAATGAATGTATAAAAGTAAAAAAGGGCCACTTAAATAAAATGGGTAAGTAAATAATAAAACAGTACAAGTCGTACTTGGATATGAGACACACTACCCATACACTCTTGATCTTTGAGGACCATGTCTCAGTCAGCTTGGTGCTGCCCGATGCCAAAAGGTGCTCACTAGAAGTTGATTATAAAATAACCTCTTGGTCTAAAATCCCATACTCTAAGAGGAAAGAACAACATGTATGAAACTTACATAGCGGTGCAGAGTAGCAGAGTAAAACTGAAATGAAACTCAGAAGCAAAGGGATGGGGTATTGAATTTTCATTTTGAAGCTTATAGCCTATTTGGGGAGACGGGAGAGTCACAAAGGTGTAGGCATACCATTATAGCAAGCAAGGGGAGGAATTCGTAGAGAAAAATCAATTTCTAAAACGAAAAATAAAAATGTGTTGCAAGTAGTACTTGCAAGCTTTTTCTGGGCTTTGCTGTGGGAGCATTTCAAGATTTGTCTTCCTATTGCAACAGCAGAAGGAGACCTTCAGGACAGGAGGTCTCGGCCTGGGCTCGGGCCCTTCCCCTTCCTCTTCGTGACGTGAATGAAGTGTTACTACATTCTCGAGCACTGGCTGCACTACTTGCTGCGAGGTTTATGGGGCTAAGCGGCAGAGAACAATCCAGCTATCAGTCTCAGCTCCAGTGTTCTCAAGTATAGATCGAGGAGTAAGTCCCGAACCTCGTTGGGTGTCGACCGACAAGACATGAGGAGGTAGCCGCCCACAGCCAACTCTACGTGTCACGCACTGAGCAGGGTCCCGCAGGGACACTGGCCCTGCCCCCAGGTGCCCGTATTAGCGGCGAAAGCGTTATCAGTTGGAGCCTACGAGAACCGATACAACCTGACGTGGGTGTCTGTTGGAGTCTCAGGTATCCGTCGCAGCTCCGAGGCGAGTGCAGGGAAACCAGCGGCCGATTTGGCGTCCCGGCGGCGCCGACCGCAGCTGAGAGCTCCAGGCGGCGCCACCAGGCCGACAGGCCGGGGGCGGGGCTCGTGCTGTGACACCACCCCTCGCCTCGCCCCGCCCCGCGTCCGTTGCCAGGGTGATCAGGTGACCAGGGGCTCGCGGCGCTCGGGGCGGCCGTGACGTCAGGCGCGCGGCGGCGCCTGACTGGCTCCGAGGCAGGTGCGGAGAGTGTAGTGCGGCTTCGTTCGGTCTTCAGGGTCGGTGCAGACCAGTAGCCTGCGCTGGTTCGTGGAAAGGAGAGGTGAGGCGCGGCGGACCCGGGCCCGGCTCTGCTGCGACCAGGGAGGGGGTGAGGTCGGGACTCGCGGAGGGGAGCGTCTTGGACTGCGCGCCTCAGCGAGTTCCACAGAGGGCTCCCCGAGAGCCTGCGGGCGCCGGGGCGGGCCGGGCTCAGGCGGGGGCGCGCTCAGCCCCCGGGGAGGGGCCGGGAGCCAGGGTAGCGGCTGCAGTCGGCGGATGCCCACCCGGGCGCCCCGCGGCTGCTCTGGGGTTCCTCGTCGCCGTGCCGCCCGCTCGGCTCCCTGGCGGTGGACTCAGGGGCTCCGCGTTTCTGTGAGCGTTGCCTCGCAAAGAGTCGGCGGGCTAGAGCGGGGCTCGCCACGCCCAGTCTCGGGGGACGTCCGCGGGTGGCTTTTGGATTTCTTCGCCTTGGGCTGCGATTTCTGGGGCGCCACTATAAGTACTCTGAGCTGGACTCGCTGGCGGCGGGGGGCGGGTCGGGAGCCTCGCGGCTGGGAGCAGGGGGCCGGGGTGGACTTAAAGTTCGAGTCGCAAAGCGGGGCCCTCGTTGGCTGGAGGTGTTGGGGGGAGGCATCCTGGCTGCTGTTGGGATCTGCGCAGACCTGCTGGGGGAGGGTAACTCTGAGCGGGGTCTTCAGGGTTGGGGTCTAATCTCCCGGGAGCGATGGGGGTTGGAAGAGTAGGAGGAGGGAAGAAGGTGATCTCCGGGAAAGGACACCATGAGCCTTGCGCTGGAGGTAGAGAAAAAACAATCCGGCGACTGATGGGACCGTGTACCGGGGTTGTTTGGGAAAGTTTGGAGAATTGGATTAGGGCTGGTTTGGAAAAACTCGTTAGTGCCCAGCCGAGGCTTTGTGTGCTGTGGGGAGCCAATGAAATATCGGCTGGATTGGGGTAGGGGGAATATGATAGGGAAACACTGAGGAGGTTAGTGCGAGAGTCCGAAAAAGAGGTCGCAACGCCCGGAACTCTTTATCTAATGGGATTTCTCGAAACCTGCTTATGAAATAGAGTATTTACAACAGACAGGGTTGCGGGCGCAGGCAGCCAGGTTTCCTAATACTCCAGCTATTGTTAGCAGATTTTTAAACAATTCCTTATGTGAGAAAGGACGCGCCCAACAGCTGCTCATTTTCTTGTATCTCATTTGACTGGCTGAGAGCTCTGCTGTCCTCAGTATGCACGTTGGTTGTAATGTCCACAGAACTTTGCCTTTCAGAGATTTCAGAGTGTCTTGCAATTACCTCTTATCCTGCGGTGAAATCCAAACCCAAGTGACTGATAGGAGATTTAATGGGGGGAAGTTATTAAAGGAGAATAGGCACCCAAAACATGAATACAGAGCATTGAGTAAGCTGAAAGAGACCCATAGTCTTTGTTAATTGTAGAGCAAAGATGTCTAGCCGAGTCCTTTCCTGCCAGCTTCTCTCAGCTTGTGGGCTTGTCAGTGTAAGGCTGCTTAAGTGTTAATTGGCCATTTTATCTTCATTTCCTGAGAAACAGGAAAAAGATGTTTTGGTTATATGAGGAGGAATGGTTTGGCGATTTATGGATTTTCGCAGCCCTGATATTCATTGATGCTGTGACCAAGAAAACCGCACAGCTGTGCATTTTATATTGAAACTTAGCAACTTCTGTTGTCTGGGAGGACGTGAAACGGCTGAACCTTCCCACCAATTTGTTCTGTATTTGTTTGATTCCACAAAACAGAATTGGACCTCCAGGGATTCTGTACAGTAAAAGGCAGTTCAGGGAATTGCTAAGAACTTTGGAAGGTGGCTACAGCTGGTTTGTGTGTAAATCTAGAAACCAGCGCAGCACTCAAGGGAGGACAAATGAGGAGTGAGGAAAGTGAACTTCCAGTCAGATCAGTGAACTCATTCTCTGTAAAAGAAGCCCCAAGATAGGAGATAAAAGAAGTCCCAAAGTGCGCAAAAAACCAGAGTATTTCTTAATATTAGAAAGTTCCTGCAGAGCCTCTGTGTTCCTGTTCAGTGGTAGGGCTTGTTATGATAGTGATTTTTAAAAGGCTTTGGAAGAACTTTCTAATATTAAGGATCGCTGGATATTAGATGTTTGGGCCACATTTAAAAAATTGTTAACCATTTTCTAAATCTCTTTGATAATATTTGAACTGGTCAACTAATTATGCTTCCTTTAGGAAGAAACAGTCCACCTCCTCCTCCCCCAAACACAATAACTATGTGCTGTCAGGGCAGTTAAGTAGGCCAAGAGTTTTTGAAAATTTTCCACTCGGTTCACCCCTGCCACCCCCACAAGTTTTCCCATTGGTAGAGAACTTAAGACTTCATAGTCAGGAGAAAAATGTTAGTGTGTTTCCCTAAACATACGCTATGATAAACACCAGGGCTGGCCTTAAACAGAAGTGCTCTTCCTTAAGGGGAACTGGGTTTTTCCAGGTGGCAACTGGAACAGACTGTGTTCTCAGTGTAGTTGGGTGGTTGTTGGAAGCACCGAGAAGCATGGCTTTCCTGCTCAATGAGTTAAGCAATGAATTTTTTTCTGAAAGCCATGTGGCTGACTTTACCTAGAGATGATCAGCAGCAGTTTTAACTTTCATTGTTAAATATGACTTATGTATAAACAAGTATTTATAACATAAATGTACAGTTTAATCAGTAATTATATTCATTGGTATAATTGTGTAATCTATTCAGGTCTAAAAAAAGAACTTTATTTTTAAACTCAAATGGGGTAATAGAATGGGCACTGTGCATTTTATGCACTGTGTTGCAATTTGCTTTTTTTCCCACTATATAATCGCTTTTCCATATCAGCACATGCATGGTAGCTCTACCTTATTCTTCTTAAAGGTCATAATAGCAGCAGTTCCATGGTTTGTTAATACTGTGGTTTGTTTAACCATTAGCATAATGCTGGACATTTGGGATGTTAGATAGTGTGTGTGTGTGTGTGTGTGTTTTATAGCTTTTTAAGGAGTTAGTTATTGAGCTTGTCAGAGACAGAAGTGGATAAAAATGCTCACTAAATTGGATGAAGAGTGAAATAGTCATCTTTGTAAAATTTCCCCATCCTGTGTCAAGCACCTGTCCTGCTTCTCAGTCTAGCAGATATTCAAGTGCTTGCTGATCTGCCAGGGACTCTATGGAACTGCAACATCCATCTCTTAGACTTCTGACATTTGTTGGTCAGGTATAGCTCTTTTGCATAAGGGCATTTCTGACGAGGCTTCCTGTTTTCCTTAGGCTGAGCTGAGTCTTATGTTCCAGGCCTCCAAGCTCCCCACATTTGGCCAAGCCTACTAATTGGCTTGACTATAAAATGGGAGTCAGCAATTAAAAAGTAGCAATATAGAAAAAAAGGAATTGGAGATGAGTTGACCCTCCAGCCTGACAACCGAAAAGGTTCGTGCCACTTTGGGCACTGTATACAAAGGGCTCTCTATATACAAAGGAAATGAGCTTGGCATGATGTCTTTGTAGTTTTTCGGAGACGTGTGGAATATTAGTACTGATTTAGGCCTCAAAGCCAGATCGAGGAAACTGGATGGGTCCTCACATCTAACGCAGGGGTTTGAATCCAGTCTCTGTGGGCAGCAAGCCTGTGGTATGACTTTGCCAAAAACAAGGAATGATTTCTATTTTTCTGAATTCTTTTTATTAAATGGTTTAAGGGATTATTGGTAGTCATGGTAGGAGGAGGGTTTGATCAACATGAATTTACTCCTTGGGGAGTAATGCCTTATTCAGAGGTGCCTATAGTTCCCTGATGTTTCATGCTAAAGAATCATTAGCCAGTCCCAAGAGCATTGGCGCAGAAAATACATCATAACTGAAAACTATCTAGACATGGTCAGTGTTCAAAGAAAGGCAGGGATGGGGAGCGGTTAAACTGCAAAAGTATTTGGGAAGAGGAAGACCTGGGAGATGGGGCTAAGCATCTGGTACATTAAATTTCTAATGCTGGAGGCAGTACTTTACCAGTCAGCTTTCAGTATCAGAACCTTAGGCAAGATCAGTTGGGGAGAATATGTGTGAAGAGGGTTACATTTGTAAAAATGTGCCTACCTCATGAGTCATTATCATTAAACCTAATACTTAGTACTTTCCTGCTGCCACTAGCTTCCTGGACACTCCAGACTCTGCCCTCTTCCCTACACCCTTCCCTCCACAACAACGCTCTTTCTAAAGCCAGTCTAATCTCTGATCCCAGTTTTTGCATCCTTCTCTCTGTGCTAACTTTGTCGAACTATTTCTTGGTGATTTTTAATGTCTGGTGGTGGTGATTTGAGAATCTCTGGTGAGGGGTAATTGTATTTTTAAAAGTGAGGGTCTTGGAAGTGGAAACCCGAGTATTTCTCACACTTTTATTTGTGTTCCACCTGCATGATTTTGTTTCATCTTTATGCCATCTGTACTATTATTTAACTATCATTTTTTTTAAAGTTCAGTTAAGAAAAAGGTCATTTTTTTAATTGACTTAAAAAAACCCTAACATTAAAGAAAAGAAAAAGAAACAAAAACCATAAAATTTATTTAAAAGGGAAACTTTTCTTGCCTCAAGTTGAAAAAACTATTAAATCACCTGCCTCAAATAGAAGGCAAATATAAAAAGGAGTAACTTTTGAAGTTGTTTGTCCATATTCCCCAAATCATGCCACATGCCCACTTGGTGAAATACTGCCTTCACCCAAAGATATGACTCACTCATTGTGAGTTTTTCCGGTGGCGGTAGATGGTAAGAATGTTCTGGGGTAGGCAGGCCTTCATAGAAGGCCCCTTAAATCCTATCCTTCTAAAATTGGTGTGGCTCTGTGATACTAGGAAGGCCACAGAATGCAGAATCTAGGGGTTTAAAAAGAAATAAGTGCAATCCGAAACCTCTGGTGTTTTCATACAAAGTTTGCCAAAAGGAGGCCTGAGTGGTGGTGAGGCTGTATACTGTATTAAATTCTAGGCCCTTTGCCAGGGGCATGGCTTCATCGATACTGAGTTATATTGCTCTTCCAAGTGTGCTCCTGGAAAACTCAGATTTTCTTCAGGGAGGGATGCTATTTTTTAAAAAAAATTCATTAATACCTCAAACATTGGGTCCCTCGTCTTTCACACATAGAGAGCTCTTTGTGGATGTTACTAATGTCAGAAATCTGAGGGTATCATCTAGCATTTGTTTTTTCCAGCCTTTGTTGTCCATGAAACCTATTCCTTTAAAAATCCCACAAAAACAAAAGAAAGGGGGAGAAGGAGCTGCCCTGGGGTTGTATGGTCTCTTAGCGTGCTGCACGTGGTAGACTTGAGTGGTACTTTCAGGCGTGAAGTGGAATTCACTGTTTTTTATTAAGAGCCATCCCGCAGTGCTGACTGAGCTGCTGCCCCCTCAGAGGATCAGCAGAACAGGCTTTCATGGTGGAGCAAAGCCTAGGCTGGCTTGGTATTCATCAGGAACCAGAAGCACTTATTAAATTGCGAGTGCATTAAGCTGTAGGAGACTCTATCTAAGCCATCAAGATTTCAACTTTACCACAAAGCCTAATCTAATGCTCTGGGAGGAGGCAGGCAGAGCCTGTCTTTCAGGGGCTGTGCTGGTGGGGGACCTGGCCTGGGAAGTGGCCTTGTCAGGCTTGTTGGGAGAAATGGACCTGTCCCTTTCTAGTGTGTTCTCTCAACTTGGCAGGGGGCAGAGTTCTTCCCTTTTCTCTATCTCCATGCCTTAACCTCTCCTTTCATGTCCCTTATCTACGTTCTCTATTAACAGCTTTCTTCCCTTTTCTTTCCCTTCTGTTCACTGCTGCCCTCTCTTTCAATCCTCTCTCTTGCTGGGCCTCATTTTCTCTCCATTCTCACTTTGAGGGTTATTTGAAGTTCCAGAGTTACAATGCTGTCCTGTATGCCTGTATGTCTCAGTGACTAGATGTAATTCAGAGGTCCCCAGCCAAGCTTTACTTCTTCACTGGCTTTCAGATAGCGACATTGGTGGGTTACTGACCAGAGTCCCTGAGTTGAGTGGTTGGGTGAGGTTGGGTGTGTCCCTCCCCCAGATGGAGGTCCCAGTAGTATGGGGAGGGGGTTGTAGTCAGGATTTGCTTGCAGTGTGGGGAGATGTCAGGCAAGGGATGAGGTCCACCCTTGGGGACTCCTTCCAGAAGCTGAAGGCAGAAGGGAGTCCTGCATATGGGCAGTCCTCTGGTTTTTGCAGAGGACCATACATAATGAGGGCTGGAGAAGGGGCCCTTGGCTCGGTTGGCCTGGAACTCACGGGACTGTTTGCACTTGTGGATCTTGCTTTGGAGTTGGCTTTTTCCAGGTGGCAACTGGAACAAATTGTGTTCTCAGTGTAGTTGGATGGTTGTTGGAAGTATCTAGAAGCATGGCTTTCTTGCTCAGTGAGTTAAGAAATGAGTTATTTTCTCCTAAAAGCCATGTGGCTGACTATCCAGAGACGATAGCAGGGGTTTTAACTTTCATTGTTAAATATGACTTATGTATAAACAAGTATATATAATATAAATGTGCTGCTTAATCAATAATTATATTCATTAGTATAACTGTAATCTGTTCAGGTCTAAAATAGAACTTTGTTTTTGAACCCAAATGGGGTAATAGAATGCACTGTGTTGCAATTTGCTTTTTTTCCACTATGTAATCGCTTTTCCATATCAACACATGCATGGTAGCTCTACCTCATTCTTCTTAAAGGTCATAATAGCAGCAGTTCCATGGTTTGGTAATACTGTGGTTTTTTTAACCATTACCATAATGATGGACATTTGAGATTTTAGATATTATGTGTGTATGTGTTATATAGCCATTGTAAACAAATCCTACAATAAATATCTGAGTGTGTGTCTAAAGTTGTTTTTTTGGTATGTTGGCACTAGTATATATTTGTAGCATAAATTCCTAAAGGTAGAATTTCTGGTTCAAAGGACAGGGTGTTTTTATTTATTTGTTTGGGGTTTTACTTAAAAATGTGTCTTTATTGAAGAGTTTATAAGAAAAAAGGATGGACCCTCTGTGAAAAGAAAGGATGTTTCCTCCAAACGTTAGGGAGGAATAGGACATCAGTGCCTGGGTGGTTAAGGGTAGGCCATTTTAGTTGGCATTTTCAGGTAGTAATGATTTTTGCCAAGGGCTGTTTTAATAAATGTTATATCTTATAGAGCAACAAAAGTTCTTTATGGAAAGCTTTATGCAGATGTTGAAGAGAACTTCTCTGGATTCCCACAGAAAGTCTAAGTTTGAGAAACGCTAAAATGTACATACGAAGTTTAATATTGAAGGGAGAAACGATTGATTGGCTATAGGCGTATTTTCAAATAATTCTGAACTACTGTGGATAATTAATGTGGACATGACTTTTCAGACTTTGCTGTTCCTAACCTAATCTATCAGGACAAGTTGACAGTGCTTACATCTTTGTGTTACCTAATGTTGGAGATAATGGCTTAAAGTAATGACCTGAATGGCGTTAGCAAACCATGTTACTAACTAGTTTGTAGAATTTTTAGTTTCATGTATACTCAGTTGAAGTCTCTGAACCTCTTCATCACTCTAGGTGAGGGCCTCCAAAGGTAGATGATCCACTATTATTTTTTGCCTTCTATGTTATATTTATATTAGTTCATTTTCTGTTGCTTATAATTGGTTTTCCCACCCTCTTAACGTGGTTATAATGGGGATAAAGTTTCTAATACATGATCTTTTGTGAGACACATTTGACCCTTAGCACATACATGTGCACTTTGATGCTTTTGTTCAGTATGTCCTTGTTTACGCCACAGAGAGGCTATTCTAAAGCCACACACCAAAATGTTAATACAAAAGACGCGCTCTAATACCTGTTAATTGATTGATTGTATGAGGCTAGCTGAGGGCCTAGTAAAACTCTGGCAAACAAAAGATTATGAATAAAGTATGGGATAGCTAATAATATTTGGAAGGTTGGCACAGAAGCAGTATTTGGACAGTGATGGAGTGACACTACAGGTTATCTTCTTCCCGTCTACCCCCAAAAGAAAAGCAACTTAGAAAGTGGCAGTACACAGCAAATGTGTTACAAGTCAATAAAGAAAGATCTTGTCCATGTTATGCTAACTATCAGAGGTCTCTGGTGTTGTATTGTTGCTGGGAGCACCACTAACCATCTTTAAGAAGGTGAATCCCTGCTATTGCTGTTTCCCCAGGGCTCCTGTCTTAAGCTGTGTATGTCAGGAGTGGGTTCTTCCTAGGTGAAAGCCTACAGTTCTAGAATGCCTGTTATTGTGACTTTGGCTTTAGGTTCCGATGTGAGACCACCATTTCTTATCCTTGCTCACTGCATGTTCACATGTATGTGTGACATGACTCTCCCAACTGGGGATTCATTTGGGCCTCTACTTGTACCTCAGTTTCAGTAAAATTGTATAACTCTTTGAGGTACACCACTTTCTGGACCTCCCAAATAAGTTTTGTCTAGTCTGCGTAGTCAAACTAGCCTTACCATGCCCTTGCAATTTTGAGAAATTCCAGCATTTTCCATCTGATGCACTAACAGACAAATGGAAAAGGTAATTTAAAAGATAATTTTATTTTTATTCATAGCAGTACTGAAGGGGAGAGGCAAACCAGCTAGAGTTCCTTCTCTCTTATCCCCAGCTCTGGGCGGGACATGTAATACTTAATAAATATTGTTGAGTAAATGAATGATTGTTTGCCAGTAGTATCTGGCAAACAAATGCAGTTAAAGTTACATGAATCCTTTTAAAAGAGATGAAGAATAACTATAGAAAAGGATGATGCAACGATCCTGAAAGTCTGCTCTTAGAACCTGCTCACTTCCTCAAATGCACTCTGCTCTTTCTCTGAGACTCTCACAGATTGTTGCCTCTGACCAGAGTGCAAAGATTGGAGTAATCCGAATTTCTCTTTATGCTTAGTTCTCAGTGTGATCGTTACTTTCCTTCTGACTTCCGTGGCTAGTTGGTAGTTTCTACTTTGAGCTCACAGAACTCTGTGCTTCCTAGCTTGGTTTTGTAATTGCTGATGTTAATGTCTGTCTCTCTCACTAGCCTGAATAGGAGCTGTCTCTTGCTTACCGTTATTTTGGTAGTGCCTGGAACCTCTAGTGCTGGGCTACAGTTGATGCTCCTGGAAGTATTTATGGAATGAACAAATGACTATGTGAATGGAATAAAAATTAACATGTCAATGCTAAAATTTAATGAAAACTGTTAACCACAGATGATATGGCAGCACAAAACCAGTAATCCTAAAGTTTTTTTTTTAGCCCAGCAAATCATACCCAAAATTCTGGGTGTGAGATTCAAGAAAAATGAGGGACCTAGAATATAAAACAGTCTATTTACAAAGGTCTTGTTAAAAAACCCAGGTAATCAGAGAGTTTTAAAAAAAGACACTGAGGTCTTGAGGGTAAGATCTGCTCTTATGTTTTTATTTTATTTTATTTTATTTTTTTGAAAAGATGACCGGTAAGTGGATCTTAACCCTTGACTTGGTGTTGTCAGCACCACGCTCAGCCAGTGAGCGAACCGGCCATCCCTATATAGGGATCCAAACCTGTGGCCTTGTTATCAGCACCGCACTCTCCCGAGTGAGCCACGGGCTGGCCCTGCTGTCATGTTTTTAAACTTTAAAGACAATTTTATGTTACCGAGAAAAATAGTTAAGGTTAGAAGAATAAGCATGGCTTCTGGCTTTGATAATAAGGGTTCCAAGGTGGAGAAGTCTGTATGTAATCAAAAGAATTTTGTTTTTGTTTTTAACCCTAAGTCTGATACCAGCCAAGTGACTTCTCAGTTTGAAGCAGAAAGAAAACATTTAAAGACCTTAGGGAACTGAAATGAAGTGTCTTGGGGGGGGATCACAACTAGAAAAATTGCCACAAAAAGCAATGAAGAATAGGTGTAGAATAGATTGCTAATAAGGGGAAGATTAGTAATGGGAAGGAAAATTGATATGTCAGAAGTGGACAGGAGGTCTGAAGAGGCATTCTAGCCATTTAAAAAGGTGGGGAGCATGAAAATATGAGAAAGCACTAAGAAAATGGAGCTTTTTTCCTTGACTATATGAGGGTACTTCAGAAAGTTCATGGAAAAATAGAATTAAAAGATAATATGAATCTTTCCACGAACTTTTTGAAGTACCCTCATCTAGGTTCTCTTATTGAAAATTTCAGAAACACAGATGAGTATAAATAATAAAAATTGCCCGTAATTTCAAGCACCCAGGGAAAACCACTATATGTAAATATTTTTTCCTTCTAACTAAATATTGTCTGTCTGCTATTTCTCTATAACTTATAGTAAAGTATGAAAATCTCAGTGTACAACTTAATACATTTGTATGTATTCATGTAAACATGACTCAGCTCAAGATATAGAATTTCCATTATCCCTGAAGGCTCCCTTATGTCTCTCACCTCAGTATCCATAGATGAGTTTTGGCTGTTCTTGTACCTTATGTAAATGTAATCATAGGGTGCAGGTTGAGTATCTCTTATCTGAAATGCTTGGGACCAGAAGTATTTTGGATTTTTTCAGATTTTGGAATATTAGCAGAATACATACTGATTGAGCATCCTTTATCTGAAAGTCCTAAATCCTCCAATGAGTATTTCCTTTGAGCATCATGCCAGTGATCAAAAAGTTTCAGATATTAGAGCATTTTGGATTTTCCAATTAGGGATGCTCAGCCTGTGCTAGTGAAGTCTGTTGAGTCTGGCTTCTTGTGCTCATCGTTGTGGGATCCATCCATGTTGTTGCATGCAGTACTAGCTCTTCTATTTATTGTTGCTAGGTAGTTTTGTGTTATATAAATATACTATAATTTATCTGTTCTGCTGTTGATGAACATTTGGATAGTTTCCAGTTTTGGGCTTTTATAAATAAAGCTGTCTTAAAACATTCTTGTTTATGTCTTTTGGCAGACTCATGCACTCATTTCACTTCAGGATATATCTAAGAGTAGAGTTGCTTGGTCATAAGGTAAATATTGCCAAAGTCATGAGTATATGATATACTTTCTTCCAAAAGCTTGATTAATGAGTCTGTGATATATTGTGAATTATTTTTTTGTGTGAGGGTGGAGATCGGGTTCTTCCCTTCCCTCCCCTCCCCCCAAGGATATTCAATTAATTCAGTGCTATTTATTAGAAAGACTACCTTTTCCTTTCTGAATTGCAGTGGTGCCTTTCTGTTAAATAGGTATTTGTACTGTATGGGTCCGTTTTAGGACTCTTCATTTTGTCACAATGATCTATCTATTTATTTTAAAGTAAATTGGGATCGTGCTGAATATATAGCTCTAAAATGTTTCTTATATAATATTACATCATACTTCAAAAGCATAAATTTAAAATGACTGCAAAATACCTATTATACAGATGTACCTTAATTTATTTGACTCTCTTTTCTTGGACATTTAGGTTGTTTTTTCTTTTTCCTGTTTTGTTTTGGTCTGTCTTTTATGTTGGAGGCTTTCTTCCAATGCCTGATAATCTTTGTCCGCTCTAATTGATAAAAAGTTGATTAGAAGTTCTGTGTGCATGGACTTTATTGTGGGGTGAGTGGATGAGTCATTTCTTTGGCATCTTCCCAAGTATAAGTATCTGTCATTTTTTTCTATTGGGACTGTTTGGTTTTTCTGGAGGAAAAGTCTCTACTCTATCACCTGCACAGTCAAAACCCGTCTGGTTACCAGGTATCTTGTAATTTAAAATATAATCACAACTTTGAAAAATAGTGTTCTTTCCTGCATCTCTACTTGGATGGAGTCTTTTATAGTGTCTTATCTCCATGAACTACATTCCCAAAGAATAGTTTCTGCCTTTCTCATTGTATGGTTGAATGACTGCTAATCCTGTGACTTTGAGTGTGTCTTGAACGGGATGGTGGGATAGCAGTGTTAAATACAGTTTGTTAATGGATCTTGGCTGCTGCTCTATTTGAACTGTCCCTTTTGAAGTTCTGATTTGTCTTTAGTGCTACCATTTTCACTGTTTATATTTGATCCTTAATGTAACACTCCACTGTAGTAGGGCTTACATTTTACCTGACCAAATTTATAAGAGAAAGCTGTCATGTTATAAAGTTTACTGTTACACCTTAAGTTTAAAGCTCATTTGTGCTTTGCTTATGTTAACTGGATTGTACTAGACTGTGTCAGTGTTAGGTAATCTTTTTTACTTTGGTTTGTTTCTTTACCAGCTTGGGAACAATTGATTCCCACTAGGTGAAGTCCTGCTTTTCAAATGCCAGCTCTAGGATCTTTGATACAGCACAGATGCTCTTTCTGTGACTTTTGTTGTTCTCTTACTGGGATTTTTTTTTCCTGCTTAGAGGAAACTGAAAATAGATTCAGATCTTTATTTCTCTCAGATGACTGTCTTGGGAATATAGGGAAGGAGTGTATGTGTTGGAGGGGGTCATGGTGGTGGGAGCACCTTTGTGGTTTATGCTTTTTGTAAGTGCCTCTGTGAATAGCACATAGGATTTTTTTCCCCCCCGAGACATAAGGTGATTTCTCGGGCAGAGTGAGAAAGGTACATACCAAAAATGAGGGAGAAACATGATTGAGGGATAAGGGGAAAGGACACATACACTTGGAAGAGAGTTTTGAAGGCCCCAGGGAGAGAACTGCACAGGATAATGAGGAATAGATGCAAACAGATGGATTAAGAAAAGTCATGAAACATTGAGGTCTGAGGTTGTAGTATAATAGTTCTATACTCTTCCTTTTTTCTCCTCCACTGCTCATTGTTCTTAGAAGAACAATGTCTTCTGAGAAATATAGGTTCAGATCTTGCTAGAGTGAGAACAATCATCAGTACTTAGTCTTGTTGGGCTGATCAAGTTAAACTATAGTTTTAATGAAATTAGGTCACATACACTGAGTTTCAGGACAAAGTAGTTATAATGGCTGTGTTCTGCTTCTGTGATTTAAAAATACATAATGGAATGGCCATATCACAGTTAATGAGGCTGACTTGTGTGTTAATCAGGGCTCACTGGGTTTTCCACAACCTTCCTGTTAGTGTAGAGAAACAATGTGTTTACGTGGGTCCAGATTCATGTGATGATTGAAGTGTTAGTCACCATGATCTTTTGCATTGGGGTAAGGGGAAAATCTGTTCCCAGGTCAGGGTGTCATGCCATGTTGGCATAGACCAGAGAGCAGAGAAGGGAAAGAACTCTAGTTCCTTTCTGAGTCCCTTTTAGGCCCTGGAGAAATGAGAGTCTCTAAAATGGGAAACAGAATGCAGATATGGTCAAAAATAGAGACTCTCAAAAAAAAAAAAAAAAAAAAAAAAAGAGAGAGACTCTCAAGCCATTCTGATTCCATATTATAAAGTTTCAGTGTATAATCACCTCTTTCAAAGGATACATTCTTCACCCCCACCTCTTCCTGCTGGGTTTAAGCCCCTGCTCGTATCCAGCAATCCATTTACCACTTCTAAAAATCATTGTTTTTATGTTTGTCTTTTCATCCAATTGCCCAAGGGAAGGGTTTGAGCCATTTTGATCTCTGTACCCCGCTATTTAGCACCCAGCATCAGGCACTGAGTCAGCAATGCATAAATGTATGTTTGGTCACACAGGAGGGTGCGTTAGCTTACCTTACCATTGGTTCCCAGGACTGAAAATTCTATAGAGGTAGTTTAGGTTAGGCTGAGCTTCAGTCTTTGAGTTATGAGCTGTTAAAAAGTCATCTGGAATACCATTTCTTTCCTTCTTTCTGCTCTCCCTTTCTAAAATACCCACTTCGTCTTAAGGGTGGCTCTTTGTCAGGGCAGCAGATTGGCTATCAGCAGTTTTGTAGGCTGTCTTTCCTAGACTTTGTGTGTGCCTGTGTTAAGGGAAAGAGAAGGTTGGGTGGGAGTGTATTAGGAGATCCCTAGCTTTTTACTGATTGAACCACTTCAGAACCAGTCCCAGTCACCAGGGGATGCCATTTGCAATTGGCTTAGTCCTAGATTCCTTGCATCAATCGTGATGAGAAAGGGGAGAGGGTAACCTCTATTGTCTTAGACAAACTGGGCTCACCCTGGAGCTGGGATGGGATGAGCTTTCCTGGGATCACATGAGCTACAGGAAGAATGGATAGATACCTTTCTAAATCTGACTACTATTAGGAAGGGAGAATATGGATGTTGTGTGGGCAACTGCAAAGTCCACTATTACTTCAATCCAGATTTTCTAGGGAATATTATTTTATGACTATTCTGTCCTCTGTATAAAGTCACTTATTAATTTATTCATTGCATATTATGAAAAAGAATTAATAGTGTAATTATTAAATTTTGAATATGAGACTCTATTTAGTTGGGGAGAGAAGACACTCAAATAGGTAAAAAGTTAAATATCAATGTTGGAAATGGGTAATAGTACCAGGCAGCAGTAAGACAGATATGTTGTTTAAGTGAGTCATCCATAGAATATATACTTTGCATTCCCCAGTAATGGTTTGTTTGCTTTTAATTGGGAAGTCACTGTGCCAGGCACTATGGAGGTTACAGAGTTTATGGAAACAAGATGCTGGCTCTTAAAGTTTCAAGCTGTATCTGGAGAATGGTTAACAGGCTTGGGGGCTGGGAAGCATGGCCTCCCTCATAGAAGGAAACCACTGAGGACAGGAACCTGTAAACACGAGTGAGGATTCCTGGTGAGCCCTCCAGAGTCCTGGGAGCCTGGATGGTCAGAGGAGATACTCAGCATTCTCTATTCTCTGCTCAGCTGCTCAGAGCAGTAAGTCTGGGAAGAGCAACCAGATCTCCCCAATGCCCAAGGCAGTCGCAGTGGTTATAAGCTTTGATTGGTCACTGCTGACTATGCTGCTTATTAGAATATCCCACTGTGGCCCAGCCCTGTGTTTTGGAGGGTTTCTAGTAGTGGGTTAGCTTCCACTGATCTGATTCATAGTTAGTGCTGTTAGACTTTCTGCCTTCTTAAAGCTGTCCAATCACATTTGGGGACATTTCAGAGAATTTAAAAAACAAAATATCTTGTTATCAATACATTTATTTAGGGCCTGCCTTGTGCCAGGCACTGTGTGAGGCTATAGGGACATGATGGTGATCCCAAACTGACTTGATCCCTGCTGTCACAGCCTACGATCTAGTGGAGGTGACAGAAAAAAGGCAAATAAATACATAAGATAATTGCCAATTGTGGTGATGGTGAGAGGGAAACAAAATGGGCAGAGCTAGAGATTTGCAAGAGGCTCGAGATACCTTTAAGACATTTTGTAGATGACCTCATGGGTTGGAATTTTTTTCCTAATGACTTCCGCAGCTTAAATGCAAATAATTTTCATTCTTTTTGTCTCTTAGGTGCACTTTGCAGGTCCCTGATGAACCAAGAAAACCCTCCTCCGTATCCGGGCCCTGGTCCAACGGCCCCATACCCACCTTATCCACAACCACCAATGGGTCCAGGACCTATGGGAGGGCCCTACCCACCTCCTCAGGGGTACCCCTACCAAGGATACCCACAGTACGGCTGGCAGGGTGGACCTCCGGAGCCTCCTAAAACCACAGGTGTGTGTCTGTGAATATGTACTTGGGTGTGCATGTGTGCAGTCCCACATCACCAAAGGAAATGTTTGCATGTTTTCTTTGGCAGAGAAGAAACAGTCTGGCCTTTGTGACTTGTAGTTGATGTCCCCAGAGCTTGATAATGGCTTAGGGTGGCTTCTACTCCAGAGAAAGACTTCCTTCTCAGGAGGCCAAAGTCAGTTCTGCTTACCTCATTCATGTTTCTTGTCCTTTCTGGGGCTGATGACTTCCCAGCCAACATGTTTTCTGAGGCCCACCACTAGAGTGCTGGTGGGGGAAAGTACCAGTTGAGTTCTTTCTCTGGCTGCCAGGTTTGTTCTTCAGGTTTAGCCTGTTGGGGTTATTTCCTGTCAGCTTATTGACTCTCAAGTCATCTCTTGCCCCTGCTACTGGGGTTGGTTTTCTTTACTAAATATTTTCGTAATTTTGTTTAACCTGCTAGTTGAGTTTTCAGTGGGGTTCTGAGTCCTTGTGTGCTAGAACAGTGTTACTCAAAGTTCAGTCTGCAGGCAAATGCCAGTCCATAAACAGTGAATGGTTATTGGACTATGATAAGTACAGAAAGTGAGAGTAAACTTTTAGAGACTTTTAGAGTAATTTGGTATTGCTGTGACATTTAAGCATGTAATCTTTATTTTACAAAAAGTATCAGTCTGTGAAGGATTAAAAATAAAACATCTTGAGAAGCACAGTGCTAGATGTCTTGGTCACTATTTTACAACCCTTTGATTTGCAGAATAAGCTGCTCTGTTACAGCTTTCAGCTTTTTAAGATAGCTGCTTTTTACCAAGTGCTTACTATGTGCCAAGTGGCCTTCTAAGAGCTTTATTTAATTTATTTTATTTTTATTTTTTAAATTTTATTTTATTTTGTCAGTATACAATGTGGTTGATTATTGTGACCCATTACTGAAACCTCCCTCCCTCCTCCCTCTCTCCTGTCCCTCTCCCCCCCACCCAACAACCTCATATCTGTTCGCTTGTTGTAAAAACTTCAAGAAATTATGATTGTTGTCTTCTTCCCTCCCCTGCCAGTTTATTTGTGTATTTATTTATTTATTTTTAGCTCCCACAAATAAGTGAGAACATGTGGTATTTCTCTTTCTGTGCCTGACTCGTTTCACTTAATATATTTCTCTCTAGGTCCATCCATGTTGTTGCAAATGGCAGTATTTTATTCTTTTTTATAGCTGAGTATTGCATTGTGTAGATATACCACATTTTCTGTATCCACTCATCTGATGATGGACATTTGGGCTGGTTCCAACTCTTGGCTATTGTAAAGAGTGCTGCGATGAACATTGGAGAACAGGTATACCTTCGACTTGATGATTTCCATTCCTCTGGGTATATTCCCAACAGTGGGATAGCTGGTTCATATGGTAGATCTATCTGCAATTGTTTGAGGAACCTCCATACCATTTTCCATAGAGGCTGCACCATTTTGCAGTCCCAACAACAACGTATGAGAGTTCCTTTTTCTCCACAACCTCGCCAGTATTTATCATTCACAGTCTTTTGGATATTAGCCATCCTAAGTGGGGTGAGATGGTATCTCAGTGTGGTTTTGATTTGCATTTCCTGAATGCTGAGTGATGTTGAGCATTTTTACTTATGTCTGTTGGTCATTCGTATATCTTCCTTTGAGAAATGCCCTGTTTAGCTCTTTTGCCCATTTTTTAATTGGGTTGCTTGTTTTTTTCTTGTAAAGTTGTTTCAGTTCCTTGTATATTCTGGATATTAATCCTTTGTCAGATGTATATTTCGCAAATATTTTCTCCCACTCTGTTGATTGTCTTTTAACTCTGTTAATTGTTTCTTTTGCTGTGCAGAAGCTTTTTAATTTGATATAATCCCATTTGTTTATTTTTCCTTTGATTGCCCATGCTTTGGGGGTTGTATTCATGAAGTCTGTGCCCAGTGCCACTTCCTGGAGTGTTTCTCCTATGTTTTCTTTAAGAAATTTTATTGTTTCAAGGTGTATATTTAATTCTTTAATCCATTTTGAGTTGATTTTGGTATATGGTGAGAGGTATGGGTCTAGTTTCATTCTCCCGCATATGGATATCCAGTTATCCCAGCACCATTTGCTGAAGAGGCAATCTCTTCCCCAGTGTGTAGGTTTGGTGCCTTTGTCAAAGATCAGATGGCTGTAGGTGTGTGGGTTGATTTCTGGATTCTCTATTCTATTCCATTGATCAGTGTGTCTGTTTTTATGCCAGTACCATGTTGTTTTGGTCATTATAGCTTTGTAGTATAGTTTAAAGTCAGGTAGTATTATGCCTCCAGCTTTTTTTGCTCAGAATTGCTTTGGCTATGTGTGGTCTTTTGTTATTCCATATAAATGTCTGGATAGTTTTTTCCATTTCTGAGGAAAAATGTCATTGAAATTTTGATGGGGATTGCATTGAATTTGTATATCACTTTGGGTAGTATGGACATTTTCACAATGTTGACTCTTCCAACCCAAGAGCATGGGATATCTTTCCATCTTCTTGTGTCCTCTTTAATTTCTCTCAACAGTGGTTTTTAGTTCTCATTATAGAGATTTTTCACATCCTTGGTTAACTCTGTTCTTAAGTATTTTATTTTTTGGTGGCTATTGTAAATGGGCTCACTTTCTTGATTTCTCTTTCTGCATGTTCACTATTGGAGAATAGAAATGCTACTGATTTTTGTGTGTTGGTTTTGTATTCTGCAACTTTGCTGAAATCATTTATCAACTCCAAGAGTTTTTTTGTAGAGTCTTTAGGCTGTTTGATATATAAGAGCATGTCATCTGCAAACAGGGATAGTTTGACTTTATCTTTTCCTTTTTTTGTGTGTGTGACTGGTAAGGGGATCACAACCCTTGGCTTGGTGTCGTCCGCACCACGCTCAGCCAGTGAGCGCACCAGCCATCCCTATATAGGATCCGAACCCGCGGCCTCGGCGCTCCCAGCGCCGCACTCTCCCGAGTGAGCCACAGGGTCGGCCCTATCTTTTCCAATTTGGATGCCCTTTATTTCCTTCTCTTCTCTGATTGCTCTGGCCAGTACTTCCAACACTATGTTGAATAGGAGTGGTGAGAGTGGGCATCCTTTTCTACTTCCTGTTCTTTCGGGAAAAGCTTTCAGCTTTTCCCCATTCAGGATGATATTGGCAGTGGGTTTATCATATATGGCTTTAATTATGTTGAGATACTTTCCATGTATGCCTAACTAGTAGAGAGTCTTTATCACGAATGAGTGTTGAATTTTGTCAAATGCTTTTTCACCATCTATAGAGATCATCATATGGTCATTGTGTTTGATTTTATTGATATGGTGTATCACATTTATTTATTTATTTATTTATATTTTTAATTTATTTTTATTTTTTAAAGATGACCGGTAAGGGGATCTTAACCCTTGACTTGGTGTTGTCAGCACCATGCGCACCCAGTGAGCTAACCGGCCATCCCTATATAGGGATCTGAACCCTTGGCCTTGGTGTTATCAGCACCGTACTCTCCCGAGTGAGCCATGGGCCAGCCCTGTATCACATTTATTGATTTGCGTATGTTGAACCAACCTTGCATCCCTGGGATGAATCCCACTTGATAATGGTGTATAATTTTGCATATGTGTTGCTGTATTCTGTTAGCTAGTATTTTATTGAGGATTTTTGCATCTATATTTATCAAGGATATTGGTCTGTAGTTTAATTTTTTTGTTGTATCTTTATCTGGTTTTGGTATCAGGGCGATGTTTGCTTCATAGAATGAGTTTGGGAGAATTGCCTGTGTTTCAATCTTTTGGAATAGTTTGTAGAGAATTGGTGTCAATTCCTCTTTGAATGTTTGGTAGAATTCTGCTGTGAACCCATCTGGTCCTGGGCTTTTCTTTGTTGGGAGCCTTCTGATAACAGCTTCAATCTCTTTTATTGTTATTGGTCTGTTCATATTTTCTACATCATCTTGGCTCAGTTTTGGTAGTTTGTGTGTGTCCAGAAATTTATCCATTTCCTCCAAATTTTCAAATCTTTTGGCATATAGTTGTTTATAGTAGTCACTAATGATTTTTTGTATTTCTGAGGTATCAGCTGTAATATCACCTTTTTCATTTCTAATTTTTGTTACTTGGGTCTTCTCTCTTCTTTTTTTAGTTAGCCATGCTAATGGTTTGTCAATTTTATTTATCTTTTCAAAAAATCAACTTTTTGATTCATTGATCTTTTGTATCATTTTTTGGGTTTCTATTTCATTAAGTTCTGCTCTGATCTTAATGATTTCTTTCTGTCTGCTAACTTTGGGTTTGGATTGTTCTTGTTTTTCTAGTTCTTTAAGGTGAAGTATTAGGTTGTTTACTTGCCATGTTTCCATTCTTCTGAAGTAAGCATTTAATGCGATAAATTACCCCCTTAGTACTGCTTTTGCAGTATCCCACAGGTTTTGGTATGATGTATCGTTGTTTTCATTAGTTTCGAAATTTTTTTTGATTTTCTGTTTGATTTCTTCTTGGACCCATATGTCATTAAGTAGAATGCTGTTTAATTTCCATGTGTTTGTATAGTTTCCAGAATTTTGTTTGTTATTGATGTCTAATTTTAATCCATTGTGGTAGAATACATGGGATAATTCCAATTTTTTTGAATTTGTTGAGACTTGATTTGTGACCTAACATGTGGTCTGTCCTCGAGAATGATCCATGTGCTGATGAGAAGAATGAATATTCTGAGGTTGTTGGATGGAATGTTCTGTAGATATGTGCCAAGTGCAATTGGTCTAGAGTGTTGTTTAGATCTTGTGTTTCTCTGCTGATTCTTTGCCTAGATGATCAGTCCAATATTGATAGTGGGGTGTTCAGGTCCCCTGTTATTATGGTATTAGTGTCTATCTCCTTCTTTAGGTCTAATAAATAGAGTTTGCTTTATAAATCTGACTGCTCCAACACTGGGTGCATATATATTTATGATTGTTATGTCTTCTTGATGGATGACTCCTTTTATCATTTTGTAGTGGCCCTCTTTATCTCTTTTTGTGGTTTTTAGTTTAAAGTCTATTTTATCAGATATAAGAACAGCTACTCCAGCTTGTTTTTCATTTATATTTGCATGGTATATCTTTTTCATTCCTTTCACTCTTAGTCTATGTGAGTCTTTATAGGTGAGGTGAGTCTCTTGAAGGCAGCATATAGTTGAGTCCACCTTTTTAATCCAGTCAGTCAGTCTGTGTCTTTTGAGTGGGGAATTTTATCTTTCTACATTAAGGGTTGTTATTGAAAAGTGTGGATTTCCTCCTAGCATTTTATTGAGTTTTGTTTGGATGTCTTAAGTGTCTTTTGTTTCTTTCTTTCTGATTTACTGTTTGTCTTCTGTATTTGTTGGTTTCTTGGGTTGTAGATAAACTTCTTTTTTCTCTTCTTCGTTAGCATTTTTATTTTACTAGTGGGTTTTGATTTTTCTTGAGTTTTGATGGTAGTGGTAATTATTTTTCAGGTACCAAACCCAGTACTCCCTTGAGAATTTCTGGTAAGGGTGGTTGTGTGATAGTGAACTCCCACAGTTTTTGTTTGTCTGAGAAATATACTACTTGTCCTTCATTTTGGAAGGATAGCCTTGCAGAGTAAAGTATTCTTGCTTGGCAGTCTCTGTTTTTTAGTATTTTGAATATATCATCCTATTCCTTTCTGGCTTTTAGGGTTTGTGATGAAAAGTCTGATGTTAGTCTGATTGGGGCTCCTTTATAGGTGACTTGATGCTTCTCTCTTGCAGCTTTTAAGATTCTCTCTTTGTCTTTGAGTTTTGCCAATTTGACTATAACATGTCTTGGAGAAGACCTTTTTGTGTTGAATATGTTTGGGGATCTTTGAGCTTCCTGAATCTGAAGATCTGTGTCTTTTCCTATACCTGGGAAGTTTTCTGCCACTATTTTGTTGAATTTGTTTTCAGTGCAATCTCCTTTTTCCTCCCCTTCTGGAATACCCATGACTTGGATATTTGAGCACTTAAGGTTGTCTGATATCTCTCTTAGATTTTCTTCAATGTTTTTAATTCTTTTTTCTTTTTTTTTTTTTTGTCTGCCTGTGTTATTTCAAACAGACCATCTTCAAGGTCAGAAGTTCTCTCTTCTGTTTCTGCAAGGCTGCTGGTTAAACTCTCTGTTGTATTTTTTATTTCATTGAATGAATTCTTCAGCTTGGCAAGCTCTGCTATATTCTTTTTCAGGACATTGATTTCCTTGTACATTTCTTCTTTCGGGTCCTGTATACTTTTCCTTGTTTCATCATGTTATCTAGTTGAGTTGTCTTGTATCTCATTTAGTTTCCTTAGAATTATCCCTCGAAAATCCTTGTCAGACATTCCAAGGGCTTCTTGTTCTATAGGATCTAGAGCTTGAGAGTTATTACCCTTTGGTGGTGTACTTTCTTGATTTTTCATATTTCTGGTATCTTTCCTTTGGTGTTCAGTCATTGTGGCAAGGGATTTCACGGTCCATTGGTTCGACACTATGGTCTGGCTAGGATCCTGCTGGGACAGAAGGTTCAGGTTGGCACCCACCTGCCCAGGCTTGGAGGGAGGGGCCTGGCTGCAGCAACACCAACCAGCTCGGTCACACTGGAGCCTCGGGGCACATGGTCACCACGGGTCTTGGGCTTCTCCGGCCTAAGAGCTTTATATACATTAACATTTAATCCTTGCAACAATCCCATGAAGTTATTCTCATTTTACAGTGAAGTAAGTGAGGTACAGAGTAATAATTTGCCCAAGGTCACCCTGCTAGAAGTGGCACATCCCAGATCAGGATCCTGATAGCTGGCTTAAAAATCTGTACCTATAATTTATTGCTGTACTATTGTCCCTCCCCTGCCTTTTCTTCTTTTTTGGTTTAAAACAACAAATTTATTCTCACAGTCTCCTGCCTTTTCTGAGCTGACTCACATTCATCTGAATTTAGAGCCTTAGGCTTCCTCTGAGAGATTTTCCTGTAGTTTAACTCTTTGATTACTTTTTAATCAAAAGTAATAACAATTGATGGTTTATTTTATTCTCGGACTTGAGGATTCTTTAAAATAGGTGGATGCCAGGTTTAAGAGGCATTTTGCACTCAGTATGGGAAACATTATACTTTTACAGTGTCAAATCTTATACTCTGTTAAAATTGAATAGAGTATTTGAATGCCTTTTTTTTTTTTCAGGAGTATTTGAATACCTTTAATGGATTTAGTTTATATTGAAGGAAAACTTTTATAATCCAAGAGTCTGTTCCGTTGTAACAGTTTTTCTAATGTGTGCTTGGAAGAGTACTGGAGGTGTAACCAGTGTAATCAGAGTAGTTGGCATTCAGGTCTGTGACATCAGAGGGGAATTTCCTGAAAAAGAAAATGTCAGCTCCTTGGTTTTCTGCTTCAAAACAAGGTAACCCTATGATGAATGAAAGAAAGCAGACACAAAAGACCACATACTATATGATCCCATTTATATGAAATTCAAGAACAGACAAAAAGAATCTGTGGTGGTAGAGATCAGTATAGTGGTTACTTCTGGCTGTAGAGTGGAGAGGCTAGGGTAGGGTTGGTTATTCACTGGGATGGGCACAAGGGAACCTTCTGGGGTATTAGAAATATTCGATATCTTTATCTGGTTATAAACATTCTTCAAGATGTACACTTATGATTTGTGTGCTTTCTATATGTTATACATCAATGAAAAAGATAAAGTCAGCCCATATTTGGGTTATCCAGTACACTCAGCCCAGTTGACTGCCTGGTGTATTGTCTTTCATCCATAGCCCTCATGGTCTTCCTGTCCATTTCCAGGCCAGTATTGTTTATACTGACTCTCTAGCATTTGATGAGTTTGGAACTTTATTGAGCTTGTCCAGGATAAGTGCTTCATAGGTTCAGTGGACTTTGTCCTCTCATGCAGAAAATACTTGCAGGTTTGGTTCCCTTTCTTACCTTTGTTGTAATTTAAGTATTGATGTCAGCCTTTTGGCAGAAAAATAATTTCTTAATTCTTTTTAGGATTAACAGGCTCTTTTAGTTCAGTGTTATCAATTATGATTGATTTCACAAATGCCGCTGAAAGCCTCCTTTCCTATAGATATATCCAGGAATTTCTTTCTCTGTCATTAGCTTGTGAGTTGTTAACTGCCTGAATCCATTCTGCACTCGTATATAGAAGGTGGTGACAGATGGTCAAGTTTTTCTCTCACCTGGGGTCCAGGGTCTGTGAATGGGACCCTTTGAGGGTGTAGGCTTACTAAGGGATGAACCCTTTATGGATTCATTTCATTCCTCGCTCTTGGTATTGCTTCTGGGATTTGTAATCAGAATCATGTATTCTCCTCCTGTGTATCTGAGCTCTGTATGGAAATTTAAGCTTTTTCTCTCTAGCTGGATGATTTTAGACTTATCTACTACTCTCAGTACGCTCTCTCCACTCAAGTTCGAGTGTGTAGTCCATTCTGCTAACAGCTACACAGATGGGGATGGCTTCTTTTTCAAAGGAGGGGGAGGATCTCCTTTAGCCATTCTTAATTGGGGTCTGGTAATTAGTAAGGGCTTAATAAAGGTGTGATGAATGGATGGGTTGGTGGGGTAGATGGCTAATCTAAGTAGAAGCTTCTTTGGTCATCAGTTTATGATTCAGAGTTCATTTTGAAGAAATTATAGTAAAAAATACCTTTTGTTTTTCTCAGGAAACCAGGCTTTTGGAAACCACGTGACTGGAAGCATCAGGTGCTTGTGGGAATAAGGCTTCCCTGAGAGCACAGGTTATGTCACGGATCTCCTGGGTGGTTTTTAATAATAATAGCAATAACAACTTGAGCACTGTGCTTGGTATGTACCTCATGTAATCTTCATAGCAACCCTGTAGTATCAGTCCCATGATAGAGAAGTGGAAGCTGAAGTTCAGAGCGGTTGTATTTCAGATCTCTGTTGTGTAACGTATACTCCCCAAATCAGTGGCTTAAAACAGTGTTTAATTGTTTCTCATGATTCTCTGAATTTGCTGAGCAGAAATTCTCTGAATTTTCTCTTCTGCTTGATGTGATCTCTCCTGGGGTCACTCATGTGTCTTAAGTCATCTGTCAGCCTGGCTGGGACCAGATGTCCAAGATGGCCTCATGCTCATGACTAGGGTGTTGGTTTGCCTCCATAAGGCCTCTCTCTACACATAATTTCTCATCATGAGGTTGTCTAGCCTGAGTTGCTTTACGTGGCAACTAGCTTCCAAGAGGGTGAAAGTGGAAGCTACTTTTGATGGCTAGGCCCAGACACCACAGCATCACTTACTCCATAGTCGGTTGTTCAAAGCAAGTCACAAGGCCAGCCAGATTCACCAGGAGGGGGAATAGATACAATTTGGCCTCTGCCCCCTATTTTAGAAACAGCTTCATTGAGATATGATTCACATACCATGCAATTCATCTATTTATAGTGTACAATTCCCTGGTTTTTAGTATATCCAGAGTTTTTCAACCATCACCACTATCATAATTCCAGAACATTTTTATCACCCTAAGAAGAAACCCCATACCCTTTAGCAGTCACTCCCCATTTCCCTCCAACCCCTCCCCTCTATTAATTTACTTTCTATCTCTGTATATTTGCCGGTTCTGAACATTTTATGTAAACAGAGGCATAATATTTGGTCTTTTATAACTGACTTCTTTCACTTTGCTTAATGTTTTCATGGTTCATTCATGTTGTAGTATGTATCAGTACTTCATTTTTTTCCATTGGCAAAAATATTCCATTGTATGGATATACCACATTTTTAAAAATACATTCATTAGTTGATGAACGTTTGGGTGGTTTCTACTTTTTGGCTATTATGAATAATGAATAATAGCTATTATGGACATTTATGTAAAATAGACTCCATCTTGTTTGGAGGAATGGCAAATACAGGGTGAGAAGAATTGTTGGTAACCATCTATGCAGACAGTCCACCAGATTCTGCCCTTTTGGGGGGTGGGGGGACTGGCCAGTACAGGGATTGAACCCTGGGCCTTGGTGTTATCAGCACCATGCTCTAACCAACTGAGTGAACCAGCCAGCATCTCTCTCTCTCTCTCTCTTTTTTTTTAATGCGCCCATATCAATAAAAGTATTCTGCCCTTTGCTCTCAACAATTCATGTCCCTCCCATGTGCAAAATATATCTGCCCCCTTCTAAGACCTCCAGGTGGCTCATCGAATAACTACATTAGCTTAAAATCCAGGATGTTGTCATTGAAGTAGTCAATATATAGATGAAGCCTCTGGCCTGCATGCTGGTCTGTACACCCTACCTTTGCTCTTGCTGCTCCCTCCACTCCCCTCCCCTCCTTCCCACTCTGTCCCAACCTACGGTACACATCTCTGGAGATCGGAACAAAATATCACTTCGTCCGTGAAACTTTTCCTTAGGTATACCACACCTCCAGTAGAACTTACCACTCCCATGTGCTTCACCTCCCCCGATACAGATTTCTCTGAAAGCACCTCTTCTTTTTCCAGATTCAGTTAGTTTCCACTTTATGTCCAGGTTAGCTCTTTAATGTCTGAATTCAATCAATCTTGCTCTTACTATTGTAGTTTAGGCTTTCACTATTTGTTTTAGTCAAGACTCTTAAGGCTGCAAGTGACAGAACCTCAGCCTTAAATATATTAACCAGCAACAAAGGATTGCCAGACACCTGAGTAAAGAAAGCCTCCAGAGTGAAAGATGGTGATCCGAACAAACAGAAGAAAGGAACAGGCAATGCAAGAAACAGAAACCCTCCTACAAAAAAAGGGGAAAAATGTCCTCTTTTGGTTCATAAGCATGATGATTGGGTTTTTGCGCTATTGTGTGAGATGTGCCTCCCTCAAACCTTGTTACAGTGTCAGCACATTACCCATGTGACGTGAACTTAGAAAAATAAAATAAAAGGGGAAAAACCCTAAAATATCCTTAAGATACAAGGAAGTAAATGTTATTGAAATAAGAGGAGTGCTGTATTAAAGGAACTCAGGAAACAAAAGCACTTAGCCAAGAAGAATGTGAAACTGACCTCAGCCTAAGGATTAGATCCAAGAGACCCATTTGGTAGCCAGATTTTACCAAACCAGAATTTAAGGCTTTTTGCCACAAGTGGAAGTTTGATGTATGTTTTGGTTATCTATAGATATGTCACAAATCACCCTAAATCCTAGAGGTTAGAGGTTCTGTAATTTGGACAAGGCTTAGCAGGAAGAATGGACTCATCTCTAGTCCATGTGGCATCTACGGAGGCTGGAACATAGATGGTAATAACCAGTGTGCTGGGTTGGGTATGTTGCATTTCTGCCCTCTAATAAGATTCATGAACTTTTCTCTTAGCTTTGTATCATGTCCAAAGGGGTAAAGTTGGGTTGACTTACACCTACAATAAAGAGAAGGAAGCCATTTGGCTTGGCAGATGGTTCAGAAGGGAGAGAAGGATGGGAGCATGATGGCAGGCTGACTGCTGGGAGGAGTCAGAAGATACCCATACTGAAATGCTCACAATCATCCCTCTGTGTGTTCCAAACCAGTCTTGGTCTGTTCCACTCTTGATGGCTTTATTTGATCCGCTTATTTCCCTTGAAGGTTTAATTAAGTTCAGCCACATTCTGTCAACGGTTTCAGTTTCAATGGAATCTTGTACTTCTGGTTCATTATATTAAGAAATCACATGTCTGGCATCTCAGCTGAAATGGTTGGATCAGCTGGGAGCTGGATGTCTCTCCCTCTGCCACTCCCTGCCCCTCTGTCTCCCTCCCTCTGTGTGGCCTCTCAATGCTGCTATCTTGGGCATCCTCACAGCATGGCAGTCTTTAAGTAGGTGGGCTTCTTCCATGTTACAGTATAAGAGTTGAAGCTGCCAGGCCTTCCTTTAAAAAAAAAAGAATAAAACAAAAAACTTTTTATTTAACTTTTAATTTTGAAACAATGTCACACAAAAACATTGCAAAAATAGTACCAATGATTCTGTATACCTTTCACCCAGAACTGCCCAAACCTTACATAACTGTAATACAATGATCTATCAGGCTTTTTACCCCCTGGTCCCAGAGGTGTCAGAATGTCACTTTCATCTCTGTTGGTCAAAGCACCCACAGGTCTGTCTAGCCTAGTTTCAAGGAGAAGGGAAATAGACTTCATTCCTTGATGGGGAAATGGTAAGATCACAGTGCAAAATGGCACACAGGATGGGAGATCTTTGGAAACACCACAAGTTCCAGTGGTGACAGACTAATTCTTTCAGTGAAGCATTCTGAGTAACAACTATTTCTAGATTATGAATATGCCATAGTAACATAACTGTTTAAAGTGAAAAATTAAACACAACAGTATCTCTAGTCTTATATCAGAAGATAGGCGATCAGGCAGGGTGCTGATAACACCAAGGTCCAAGGTTTGATACCTGTACCAGCCAGCTGCCCAGAAAAAAGAAAATAAGCCATTTGTCTTTTTAAGGAAAGTTCTGGGAATTGGTTAGAAGCTCATGAAAGATGGGGGTTTTTAACTCTATCATCACGTTAAAAGGACTCCCACTCAGATACTTCAGATCATCGGAAGTAGAAGAGTCCTCAGATAATATCCAAGTTAATCATCCTTCTGACCTCATGGCACACGTCCCTAGGCAGTTATGGCTCTTTCTGCTACCCACGAATGTGGCTTCAGAATCCTTACACAAGCGTTTAGGGAGCCATGTGAATAGGTATGAATTGTTAGTTAAGATGAACCCATTCACCGTTCCTTGCGAGGCTAAGCCCTTCTTCTTTAGATATTCAAACTGAAGGCCAGAGGGTTTAGTGACTTGCCAGGTCAGTGAGTTTTGACTAGGATATAAGTAAGCCTCCTGATTCCAAACTAAGTGCATTTCCCCATCATGCCCTGCTGCTGAGAGTCAGCACAGATTCCACAGACGTTCTCAAACACCTACCAAAGGAAAATGCTCTCTTTTCAGCCCTTTTCCTCCCTTGTCCTCTCCCCGCTACCCACCCACACAAAACAAAACAAAAAAACCCACTTAGTAGTTATAGCAGGACACCAGTTTCCTGTTAGACAGAGGTAAAGAGTGTAATAAAGCTAGATTCAAATTCCATTATTAACACTATGAGAATATATAGGAATAAAAAAAATGCAAAGTGTTTTTCCTGCAGTCTTACTCTGCAACAGTCAATGCAGAAGACTGTGACCAAATAGGTGGGGATTTTCCTCACACACCAAGCAAGCCAACAGACACCAGCTGGGTATCCTCGAATTCAATTCAGTCTGACACTATTTACCTAGAGATAGTTTCAGATCACACAGGTTGAGGTCTCTCCCCCAAGACTCTTCCCGCTTCAGATTCCAGTCGTAAGTTCGGTCCTCTGAAGTTTTTGACCTACCAGCTTCAAATTGGGGTTCCCATTACCCTCTTGGGTTCGATTAATATGCTAGAACAGCTCACAGAATTCAGGGAAGCACTGATTTATTATAAAGGATATTTCAAAGAATACAGATGAAGAGATGCATACGGTTAGGTGTGGGGGAGGGGTGGGGAGCTTTCATGCCCTTCACAGCAGTGCCACCCTCCAGGAACTTCCATGTGTTCAGCTGTCTGCTTCTGGAAGCTCTCCGAACCCTGTCCTTTTGGGTTTTTATGGAGGCCTCATTACATAGGCATGACTGACTAAATTATTAGCCATTAGTGATCAACTTAGCCTTCAGTCCCTCTTCCCTTCTCGGAGGTTAGTGGGTGGGGCTGAAAGTTCCAACTCTCTAATCTTGCCTTGATCTTTCTGGTAACCAGCCCCCATCCTGAAGCTGCCAGCCAGCAGCCAACTTATTAGCATACAAAAAGACATCACATTGGAGATTCTAAGCATTTTAGGAGTTGTACGCCAGGAGACTGGGATGAAGACCAATATATATTTTACAATATCACTCCCTAAGACATGGACAAGTTATTTAACCTCCCTGATCTTTGAGTGTGTTACATCTCCCCTGGTAAGCTTCATGAAGGCAGAGTTTTTCTGTCCTTCATCTCTGCTTCCACAACACCTAGAACAGTGCTGAGCACATGGGGTGGGGGGATGCACTAAGTAAATATTTATTGGATGAATAGAAATATTACCATTTCAAAGGATGACTGTGAATTTATGTTAGATGTCTGGTCCCCTGGCCACTTTACCTTCGAGACCCTTCCCTTGCTATTTAACTCTTGTAAGTCCGGATATTGGGGTTTTATACATGCTCTTCTGGGTTAGGACCCTGTTATCTGGCAACATATTGATTTAAGATAAAGTAAGTTGTTCTTCAGCACAATCCTTTGGGATGCCCCCATGGAGCTCAAAAGCCCAGTTGACCTTTGAACCAGCATTCTAAGCCTGTAAGTTGGGAACTACTTAGTGACCCTATTAGGGTTCTTTGCAATTTGAAGAAATGAAGGAGGAGTGCATCTTCAGGAGTACCCTTCTGGGCCCATTAGCACCAGCACAGCATTACTTTATAAGAGGCCTCTTTCATTCCACAGTCAGAGATGGTGGGGAAGGTGATAGAGGGCATATTTTTCCTCCTGTGCACTCTTCTTAGTGTCTCCTGCTGCTTTCATCAGTCAGTGTGAGGATAGAAGAGGAAGGAAATTTAATGATCTGGCATCTCTGGCTAATTGGCTTGGGGTGTGGAATTACAGCCTGGCTTGTTTGAGCCTTTTATGCTTTCTTTCATCAGAAACTCCAGTCAGGCATTTTTATTGCCTGGGAAGCCTTTCCAGCATAGGCAAGTCCAGTGCCGCCTTTCTTTACCAGGTGTCAGATAACAGAATGTCCCAGCAAGGATGCTGCATAGTGCCACCCCCAGGTCCATTGGGTTAGGAATCTAGGAAGAGTTTCTCCAGTTCTCTGGGCTTCTGCTTCCTTATCTGTAAAATTTGGATTATAGGACCATGGAAAAGAATAAGGTAGTACCCCTTATACAGTTTATGGCACTTTGATGGGCAATGAGGAAAAGTTAGTACCCCCCGCGCCTTGGCCCACAGAATTTTTGTATGGGGATGGATGGGTGTGGGGAAGACAGGAAGCTCTCAGAAGAGAGAGGAAGCCAGTTGCTGAGGGTCACTCCTCACCTACCCTGAGAATCACCACTGGCCTGAGGCAGCTAAAGTCATCTCTCATCTGCAGTCATCGCCATGTAACTGGTTTCCTTCCTCCTAGTCATGTCCCCTGCTGTTTCTCTTCTACTAGACTCCCTAATAGCTTTCCCACTTCTCTTGAGTAAAAAGCCAGGATCCTTGTGGTGACCAGCAAGGCCCTCTGAATGGGCTGCTGCCGCCTCTCTGACTCCTGCTACTCCGCCCCCTGCATGCTCTGCTCCACCTTCCCTGGCCTTCCTGGCACTCACCAGGGTCAGTCCAACTCCAGGGCCCTTGTACTTGCCATTCACTTCCTTCAGACATCTACTTGGCCTCACTTTCTTTTGGTTCTTGCTCCACTATCACCTCGTCCGAGTTCAACAACCTCCTCACCCGCCCCTTTCATATAGCATCCCAGCGGGTGCTCCCTGTCCTTGTCCTCTGTCTCTTTTTCCTGCCTAACATGTTCACTTTTTTATTGGCTGCCTTTCTCTTCCCACTGGCATATAAGCTCCTTGAAGTCAGAGACTTTTGCATGTTATGCTCTCCACTTAACTCCAAATATTTGTTGAATGGTTGAGTGTGTACTCTCTCCTAATGTCCTCTGGCTGCACAGGATATCTTGTGAGGTATTTCTCCTTCAGGCCTTACCTTGGATTCCTTTTCGTCCTCATTTCATCTGTACAGATTCCTGGGGAGGCCCTATTGAGCTGCTCCTTACTGAGTTACTGCCATGTGTCAGGCCTGGTGCTGAGCACTGTATATCTTTTATCATTTAATTGTCATGACAACTCTGTGAGGTGAATCATATTAAAGAAGTTAATTTGCCCAAGGTCAGAGCTAGTAAGAGGCAGAGCACAGTTCTAATACAGCGTATCTGACTTCAGAGCCTATGCTCTGTGACAGTACTGCCTCAATGGCCCACTTCCAGGATGGTCACCAGCTCCTTTGGGCTCTGCTGCATTGCTGCCTTCCCATTGCAGATCTGGCTGAGGGCCACACTTGGCATGCTTTGTGCCTCTTTGCTGCTACTTCCTTCTTGGCCTCCTAATTTATCCTCTGCCTTCTTAATGAATAGTAAGAGTTGACTGTCATGCAAAATATTCCTCTATAGTTTGTCCTCAAATTATTTTTGTTCAGTCCTTTTAACTGTTCTTCCGCTTGCATGTCTTAGCACATATCCTGGGACATTGACTTGAATCTTCTAATGCCCAAATGATATTTTCATGGATCCCTTGGGAAAGTACCTTTATGCCTCACATAGGCCTGGGCCAGCATCTTTAAGACTTTAGCCAGGCCTGTCAGAGGCTTAAGAAGCTTGTGGTTTCTGACCCAGGAGGTACGTCTGTGTGCATACAGCTTTTTCAATGAGAAAGGGGAGAGAGAGTTCCAGTGGCCACAAGGACTATCTTCTCTGACCCATCAACTGGGAGAAGACAGGCTGCTTATAGGGGGCCCTCCTGGGATTTATGATTCCTGAAAAGGTCCCTGACAGCTGTTTCTCTCAGCCATCTCGAGGGCTTCCCTTTCCCTACCCCAGAAAGGACGTTGGGCTTAGAGCTTGGTGATTCATGGTTTGGAGGGAAACCACTCCTCCTTACTTTGTACAGTGTTCTGTTGACCTCCATTTAGTTTGGAGGCTTGGCCACTCTACAGGGCTTTGGTGTGATTGGCGAGAGGTTTTGACTTACCTGAGAGTACAGAGGTTCAAGTGGGAGCAGGTGCCTCACCTAACCCTTCGATGTGCCATGGTAGTACTGTATGTACAACTTAAGGGTTTAAATATATATTTCTTTCCTCCTCAGTGGTTTTCTATTATTCTTAAAGAATAAAGACCAGCATTCTAAAAGGGCTTAGGGCCCTTCATGGTCTGGCCCTGCTACCAGGTTCAGTTTCGGTTCCTCAGCCTCACCAGGCTTCCTTCTCCCACATGGCTTTTGCAAGTGCCACTTCCTCTGTATACCTTGGGAAATCTTCTCTCTGTTGGCTCAGTGCAGGTAACCCCTTTTACTTCTTCACATCCCCCTTATGCATCACTTCAGTGACACTGAGTGGAACACCCCACCTCCCAGTCTGGGTCAGATTTCTGTCCTTCATAGTACTATCTTAATTTGTAATTTTATAGTCTTTACTTTAGTTATAAAATTAAGGTCTTCCCTACTCTCTGAAAGCTCTATGATAGGATACCTTGTCTAATTTGACTGACCAATGGATTCCCCAGTAGCTACTTGTTAAGTGATTAAAGATGAAGAGCTTAGAAATATGCAGGAGAGAGGATAGGGTGAGACAGGAATGAGTTTTTTCAAATTATTAAATTCTGGGCTTGATTTTGCAGAAAAGACTATTTGGACTACTTTTCCCTCCCTCACCTTATTCATTTTTTGGTCTGGGATGTGAGCAGAATATTTATTGTGTAGCAGGGCGTTGGAGCACTGTTATGATACTGGCAGTCACAGATGTCTGAACAGTCAGAACCAAGAGATATAGTTTGCAGGCATTTTTGCTTCCACTGAGTCTGGCCTTCATTGTTTCTCTGGTCCTTAAACATAGTAATAATGCTCATAGAAAATGTTTTTTAAATTTCCACTCATAACCCAGATACCCCATCATCTCAAAATCATTTCCATGTTCTTGTTTCCTAGGTAGTTCTTGCTTACATGCATGTGTCATTTGTCCTTGGCTGCCACTGTAGTGCAGATACCACTGTGTATTCTGTTTTCCCCCACTTACTTTGTCATAAGCAACTTTCTTATAGGACAGGACTTTTAAACCACAGTGCTATTGACACTTGGGCCACATAATTTTTTGTTGTGGGGTCTGTCCTGTACATTGTAGGATGTTTAGCAGTATCCCTAGCCTCTACCCACTAAATGCCAGTTGTATCTCCTCAGTTATGATAACTGAAAATGTCTTCAGACATTATCACATGTCCCCTAGGGGTCAGCTTCACCCTCCTTTGAGAACCACTGTTATAGAGTCTTAATAATTAAAAATGTAAGTAGGCTGTTGCTTTTGAACCCAGCAAAGGAAGACGCTTTCCTAATCAGCTTCATCAGTAGCTGAAAAATACATGACTTTTTCAAATGGCCTGCTGAGGGAGAGGGTTTTGGGAATTTGGAACTATAAAGAACTCCCTCCTAACTGGACAGGCTTTGTTTCTGAGCCTCTCTGTAATTTGGGGCTAGAGAATCTGGATGTTTGATACCAATTCCTAGATTAAAACCATCAGAACAAAAAGAATTTGGGGTGGTTCAAGTCTTTTAATATCAAATATTATTAAATAATAGTACTTATTAAATAACTAATAAATAGCTAAATAATATAGCTAGTATTTGTCTAGAGGTTACTGTGTTAGGCACTTTTATATATTAACTCATGTAGATGAAGAAATTGTAGCATAGAAAGGTTAACTTGTTCGGGGTCACACAGCTAGTAAGTGGTGGAGCTGAGATTCAGATCCAGCAGTATGACTCCAGAGCCTCTGCTCCTCAGTAACTACTATTTACTGAGCATCTATTAAGATCCCTGATAGAGGGCTGAGAGCTTTATAGACATGGCTTTCGATTTTTACAATAGCCCTCCAGGGTAAGAGGTATTATCTCAAATTTTACAGATCTGGAACCAGGGTCTTGCTGTCATGTCTTGCCTGTGGTCCCTCAGATCTCTGACCCAGAGCCTGAAATGCTTCTATGTATCATGTGGCCTTCCATGTATGAGTAAAAATTTTTTATAACCTTGTCTTCCTTTTTCCCTTGGAAACCACCACTCACTTGTTCAACAAATACCAGTTAAATGCCTTTTGTAATTTAGTGCCAGTCACTAAATAAATGTTACCATTTTTAATTAAACCTTATTCAGGTACTTTGTGTACATTATCTTATTTAATCCATACAGCAGTCCTGGTGGTGTCCCATTTTAGAGATGAGGAAACAGATTCAGAGAAATGAAATAACCTTTCCTAAAATCTACTTAAATAATAACTGGCTGAGTCACGAATTGAACTCAGGTCTGTCTAGTTTCAAATTGTATTCTGAACTGTTGTGCTCTTTTGCATTTCATTTGGGAATATCCTTAAAATACTTCAAAATTAGTAATAACACAGCTTGTAGGCAGTGGTAAAGAAGGAGGACTCTATGAGCGACTGTTCTCTCTGGTGGCACTCAATTGCAACTCTTCACGAAAGTGGATGAGAATGGCCTTTAGTGAGTACATTAGAGACTTAGCACTAACTTTGGCTTATTCTACATACGTTTGACTCCAGGCCTTAACTCGACAGATCTGCTCAGCTAGGCCCCTCTTCGATGATGGTCTTCCTAATGACTGCACTCAGTTTCATAGACCTTTTGTATCATGTGAAGACATTCTGGTCATGATGACAGTAGGGGACTGTAGACTACTAAAGATGGCCTTGGGTTTTTCCATCTTTTGGGGGATAGGGACACAATTTGCTTCAGTTAAGTACTTTATGCTAAACACTCTCTTTTGCCTTTTCCAAACTTGGTTTGCCCAGCACTCGGAGGTAATGCAGTACAAAAAGACAGCCGTTCTTTGCAGGTCCAATTTATAGCTGGCTGGTGGGATGTGCCCAGTGCCTCCTAACTGAGAGCAGGCTGGGTTGGCCAGACCTGACTGGCCTGGGGAAACAGAAGGTGTTTTGAAGTCACGCTGCTTTCCAGACCAGCTCACTTCATTGTGCTTCTTAGCCCCCTTGTACCCAGGAGCTGCCTGGGTTTTCTGCAGGAATACTACTTTTACACAGCCTTGAAAACATAACACCCACATTCCCTTCACCTCTTGCATAGCTTTCTTCAGTGAGGTTGAGATATACAATGAGGACATAGATTTGAAGGGCAAGACAAAGACAACTACTTTTGGTTAAAAGGTGCCTAAGGAATTGGAAGGTGCAGGTGGGATAGAGTAGGTCAGACTCAGGAAGATTTCAGTCAAGCAGGCTCTGTTGGGACCTCCCTGTATCAGCTCTACTCTGCAGAGCAAGTCTAGTGCTGCAGGTCATTAGTGTGGGGGACACCCAGGGTGGCTGGGATCTTCCCCTAGGATATACCCTTCCAGATGGTATTCAGGCATTAGCTGTACTGGAGGGGCCCAGGCTCCAGCTCCTGTGCACAAGGCAGTGTGGCTCTCAACACACCAGCTGCCTGAGTGGCACGGTGCCCACAGGCACCTAGTGTCATCTTCCCAGTGGTCGATGTTGATGTGGTTAGCCACAGGGGAAATTTGAGGAGGAACACCTTAAAAACTGACAGCTTTTTCATTCCCTGAAGCTTCTCTTAGGTTTTTATGGAAGCCATTCTCAGGAGAACTGGCTACTGTGGTAGAACTTGGTACCTTTTGAAAAATCTATATTCTGCCTATATTGCGGCTGCCCAGAGTTGAGGTGCTCTAAAGATCAGGACATGACACAGGATGATTGTGATTAAAATGCTGAAAATGGAGACAGTGAGGATTGGTGTCTGTATCACTGGATGAGGACTTAGCCCAGCAGACCATAACACGAGTGTGAGGACCAGGTCTAGAACAATCAGTGGGCCAGCAGAGCTGGTTTCTTCCAAACCCCTACTTAGTTCAGCTCTGCTAATACCGCAGAGCTTCTGCTCCTGGGTTTATATCCAAGCTCTAACACACAGTAACATGGCTGCTTTTAAAAAAATAACCTTTTAAATTATAGAAATATTTCTTCCTTCTTGAAAGTAAATAATACCCGTAATTGTACCAGCCAGAGATGGCAGTTAATATTTTGGTATACATTTTTTAATGATGCAGTCCTTTTTGAAATTCAACTAGTACATTTATCTCTGTCCATGGGATATATTTGCAGATAATATAATGCTATATAAACGTGGTGTTGGGTGTTTTGTGTTTTGTTTTTCATTTTAAATTCACCAAATCTGTATATCTTCAGCTGCATTTTGACCCCTCAGCATATGCAAGTCTTCAGGAGTAGTTACCAATTTTTACCAAGGTCTCCATTTCAGATGTTAGTCTCACTTACTATGCTGACTTCATGGTGGCTTTTTCCCCCTAGTCTAAATTATTGTCTTTTTTCTTTTTTTTTGCAGCTGGCCGGTATGGGGATCCAAACCCTAACTGAGCTAGTCTACAATATAGATTGCTTTTCCTTTTAGCCCTTTATTTAGTTTACTGAATAACAGCAACAACAATAGCCATAATTTATTGTCTTTATTTTATAAAGGCACTGTGCTAAGTGCTTTTCAAGGAATATCTCATATAACATAACCATCCCAAGAGGTCGAAGCTGTTATTGTCTCCATTTTCAGGTGAGGAATCTGAGCCACAGAGAGGTTAAGAAGCTTGCGTTTTACCTAAATGAACTGTGTCAGGTATATTAAGCATAACCCCTGAATCCAGTGAACCCGGACCTTGGGGAATACAGAGATGAAGAGGACCCAGCTTCTGCCCTGTGAGCTGAGCTGACAGTCTGGTGGGGGGCCAGGGGTCAATGGAGACATACCCATTGAGGATTATGACAGTATTTGAATAAGCCTGTTCTGGTCTTCTGCTGTTCCAGTCTTGCCTTTGCTCCCTGGCAGAATGGGCCCTTTCTCCAGGAAATACTTAATTTGCCTATCAACTCTTATGGAAAGTCTTATCAGTTTGCCCCAGGAAGCTTGCTGCTGTGTGCTGTCGGGGCTACAACCCATTTGATTTTGAGAGGCCACTACTGCTCCCCTCCTTTTCCCTTTCTGCTGGGCTCAGTGGCCTTTTCCTCATTTGATCAAAGGTGTCTTCCTCATCCAGGCTGGGATCCTGATTGGAAAACGTAACATACTCCTGGGGTTTTCCTGACCTCAGCCTTGTAGACTTTAAGGGCTTTCCGAAGCTGGGAGAGGGAGGACAGCCACCCCCCTACACCCGTTTTCTTGTTCTAGGGGTTGTACCCGAACTTTCTCCATGGGGTTCTAGACATCAGACCCTTCCTTCCCAGGAACACACCTTCTTAAAAACCATAAATTGGGAACAGCCTAGAAAAGATTCCAGTGCCTTTCAATTGCATATTCCTTAGGGCAAAAAAATCTCCATTAAGTCTTTTTTTTTTTTTTTTTTTTAAGTAGTGTCCATTTACCCTTGAAATGAGTCCATTTGGTAGTGCGCGTTACTTGTCATGGGAGATTTTAGAGAGAGAGTGAAAGATTGTATTATGAGTTCTTAACAGGCAAAAATGGATTTTTGCTTTTGGGGGTATGTGTATCATGGGTAGTTTATGAAGGATCAATATTCCTTTCCCTTTCTCCCAAGCCTCCAAAACCCTATCTAAGTGCCCTCAGGCAGCCTGTGGGTAACCATGAACTCCCCAGGGCTGTGGGCAGGAAGCCCTGTGGCTGCAGATCCACGGAAAGGCTGAAGGAAAGGCTCCAAAGAGGCCTCTGTGAGAAGGCGTATTCTGTGGCCGCAGGGCCTGCTCTCCCTGGCCTAGCCTGGGACCCTGAGCTCTCTTTGCTTACTTGACCCTCTCCCCGATCTCCTCCTAGGCAGATTATTCCATTATAGTATAGAGTGATTGCTCCAATACCAGGGACTGCCTCTCAGCCTCTTTCTGGAAAGTTCAGGGGTGTGCCAAGATCTCTTTTGAAGGGTTTGAACTGACAGAAGTGGAGTGACTCCCTTCCTTAAGAACTGGAGACTGACTGGGTCTTCATGTTTTTTCTTATTAATGCTTTCTAGTTGCTTCAGAGAGTGGCCAGCTAAGCCCATATCTGCAGCTTACTTACAAGACAGGCTAGAAACAGCTTTTCCAACTGAGGTAAGAGGTGCAAGGCAAATTGTTCATTAGTTCATTCATTCATTCGGTGACTTCTGTGTGCCAAGCCTTATGAGTGCCCTGTGCTAGGCTGTGGGCATAGAGTGAAAAGTGGCATTGGAATCCTCAGCATTTTTATCCAGGAAGAATTAGTAGCTAAGGGTCACCAAGGTTCATCTTGGAGATCAAAAGGAGTTCTAAAAAGGACCTCTCCCCTGTTCAGTCATGGGAGAAGAGTGGTGAGGGTGGGGGATAGGTAGAAGGGTTCTTGGTATTTGCCAGCTCCAGCTTGCTGATATGGTAGGTGTAGGTGAGAAGGACGCCTATGGGTTGTGAATGTCCTTAGGAGGCAGCACCCTGGCATCCACAAGGAGTTGTACTATACCTTAAGGAGGTAGACATCACTTTTACCCCATTTCCATATCTCTTGTTTGTTCTTCAAAAAGATCTTAATTCATTGTGTCAAACAGATCTACCAGCTTTATGTAATTAGTGTCCATGTTGCTTCCAGGTGTCTTAGCAATTGGGGAGCCCTGCCTTCTGTCTTCCAGGTCTCTGTCTTGGGAGAAATAATAGCAGCTAACATATAGTGAATATACTGTATACCTGCTGTATACTAGGCACTGGCCTATGTGGATTAACTCATTCAGTCCCTGAAGAACCCAGTAAGGGAATAGTGCTATTCTTATCCCCATTTTGCAGTTGAGGAAACCAAAGCTGGAAGAGGTTGTCACACCCTCAAGGTGGCACTGAAGCTGGACCCCCTGGCCTCAACTCTAGCACTGGCTCTCCTCACCTCTGTATGGTGTTCCTTGGCGGGCTGCTGGGCCCTAGAAATTGGGTCTGTTTGTGCTGTGATATGGGTGGATGGCAACAGTAGCATTGCAAACAGACTGTCCAAGTGTGCCCTAGGTTGAGTCCTCTATGTTGGTCTTTTGCAGTTTACTGAGAGTCCTTCTGTTCTATCTCCTAGTTCTCCAAATTGGTGGTACTATAAATAAACCCATCACTTTGGGCAGCTGAACTCTGCTCAGTTGCGAGTAGAAATCAGATGCCTTCTAGCCTTCCTGGCATATTGGAGGCTTCCTACATTCCTGCTCTACCTACAAGGCCAGTCCCACTTAGTTTTCCACTTTAGGGTTTTCATGGCAATGATTAGCCTGTTTTAGTGGAAGGGTGGTTGGTCGTGATGTTGGAGACCTTTTTGACCTGGCTTCATTAACAAGCTGGCCAGCACTGATGGAGTTGATTGTGGGAGGAAGTTGTTGCCCGAAACTCCAACTCTGCCTCCCAGGCTAGCAGAGTTCTAGTGATAGTCCTACAGGACAGTCCATTCCTTCTGTCTCCCTTTCTCCACTGGGAAAGTCTCTGGTCTCACATTTGCCAAATAAGCACATCTCAGTAAGGTGGTGGTTTTTAGGACCCTTTATTGATTTTTGCATGGATGTTGGCTTGTAGCAATGTTACAAAACAGCTGGAATTGCTGTTGATAACATGGCAGAGCCCAGGCACCCCACATGGTTCTTTCCAAATCTACAAGGATGACCTTTATTTCTCTGAGATGGTGCTGCACGGAGTAGAGGGAGACAGTCCTTACAAGTGAGGTCTGCCTCAAATCATCTCGCCATATTTGTTGAGAATAGTCATCCTGTCCCATCCCTGACCTCAGAACTTTCTGTGTACTGGACTTTAAACTGAGATGCATTTAGGAGAAAACAACTACTTTTACTGTCATAAAATTAAGTCTGACAGTGGAGGAAGAAAACAACCTGGAGTGTTTTGTATAAATATATGTGCTGGAGCTGTTAATCAGTAACATAGGAATCTGGTACGTGTAGAAACCAGTTGTGGTCTGTATACCTAAGATAAAACACACTTTGTGTTCAGTACAAATGATATGGCAGTTGTTTGCCTTCTTAGAAAATGCGACAAGTCCTATTTGAGTGAGACTCCTGGGGCCAGTGCTTAGTGTGAGTCAGGCTAACATTGCTGATAACAGAGCAGCCTGTGCCTGTCTGTGCTTGGACACTAATTGGAAAAACCCAATAGCTACCTCCTTGGTGATCTTTGCCCATGTGGGCAAGTTCCAAAGAGCCAGCTCCCCTTAAAGTAACCACCCAGTACCTGAAAACCAGGAAAATAATCATTTTCCTGATTTCTGTTTAGCCTTCTAAAATCATGGCAGTAGTTGTTTTTATATTCCTGCCATTGGGGTTTGTGGTTTCTTTGTCATTTTCTATCCCTGTTCCACTCTTACCTTTTTTCTCCTTGCTTTGTTTCCATGATTCCCTGGTTCCAAACATCTCTCCTGCTGTTGGGCAGGGTATGAAATAAAAGGTCATGCATTAATGACCCTTACCACCATTCCATCCTGGGGCTGCAGGCACGTCGTGCCACAATGGCTCTATCAGCCAGGAGAAGTTAGAGATGATGCCCATTTCATGGTGAGCCACTCACTAGCCATTGTTTACTGAAATTTTCATGTAGCAGCATAAGGGAAAAGAGCGAGGACAGGGCAGTAATAAAATTGACATTCTTCCCACCTTAACTCATTGAAAGGATCTATCCCGACTCTGAATTCCAGTTGTGTTTATTGTTGGTCCTGCTCAGTTTGGCATGTGACTCTGTGCTTCCTCAGATAGGTCTCTCTTATTTCCTAGTGGTCTGTGAGCTGCCTGAGTCAGGGACAGTGTCTTTTATTTCTGGACTCCCCTGCAGGGTTGGCTGTGTCAGGAAAATGAGAAGTGAGCATGTGAGGTGGCAGGAAGACCGAGCAAAGTGTCAGCAAAAGCAGCCTCTTCTTCAGCACATTTGCTGGACCTAAGATATAGTTGCAGCAACCTGGAAGAGTCTTCAGACAGGTGGGCACACAAGCAGGAAGAGAAGACTTACTTTTTTCGGTGGCCAGGACATGCCTCTGGCTGGCAGCAGTCCAGGCTCGCCGCAGTAGACTGCAAAACCGAAGAGAACTGAAGCTGCTGCTGGAACAGAATGTCCCTGAGCCGCCAGCATACAGAGTTTTGCCTCCTGCAAAGCTCAGCTCTTGTGTTTCTCCTCCCCAGCGTGTTGAGGTGCCCTGGAATCCTCATGAATAAGCAAAGGATGAAAGAATGAAGGTTTTATGAGTGTGGTAAAATATTCTTAACATACAATTTGCCATTTTAACCATTTTTAAATGTACAGTTCATTGGCATTAAGTACGTTCACGCTGTTGTGCAGCCATCACCACCATCTGTCTCTAAAACTTTTCATCTTCCCAAACTGAAACTCTGTTCCTTTGAACAGCAGCTTATCATTCCCCTCTCCTCCAGCCCCCGGCAGCCACCATTCTACTTTTTGTCTGTATGAATTTGACTGTTCTAGGTACCCTCATAGTAAGTCGAATCATACAGCATTTGTCCTTTTTATTTCACTTAGCATTGTGTCTTCCAGGTTCACTCATGTTGTAGCATGTGTCAGAACTTTTTAAAGCTGAATGCTATTCCATTTTATGTGTGTACCACTTTTTGCTTATCCATTCATCCACTGAGGGACACTTGGGTTGCTTCCACCTTTTGGCCATTGTGAATAATGCTATGAACGTGGATGTACAGATATCTGTCGAGGACCCTGCTTTCAATTCTTTTGGGTAAGGGTTTTAAAGCATAAGGGGAAAGATGTCTTTGAAGATGAGTTTCTGATGAATCACGCTTCTCTGCCGAGGGCTATACTTACAGACCAAAGTCAGCTTTACTCACCATCTAATTTTAGACTCCGACATAACCACCATGGGTCACTCGTTAACATCATGCTTCATTCTGATATTTGATAGGTTTTCACAACATGTAATAATTCCAGTTTTATATATTACCTTTCATTGACTACACTTCAATTGGCCACTTACTGATGGTTGTGGGGGCACTTTTCTCACTCAGTGGTGGGTACTGGGTGAGGCAGTGCACTTTACTGCAGCTGGCTTGCCCTAGGGATGCAGGCTTTTGCTGACTTTGAAACTACTTTTTCATAAGTTAGACGGGTCTTTTGGCCTTGTCCCTAGACCTGGCTCCATCTTGGGACCTGAAACCCTAGAAGGCTTTTGGTGCTGTGTGTGTTGACTGACACTGCAGCCGCTCATAGTTCCCATCCAGCCTGTGCTGCCCTTCCCTGTATCTCAGGCCCTGTGGGGGCAGCCTGTACCCCACACTTGAGGAACTTAGAGTCTAGTTAGGGCCAATAGAGACACTGACAGTAAACCAGGCATTTTTAAGAAAGTCCTATTTTCTTCTTTTCTGATGAAAAAAGTAAAACTGAAAACATTACTGGCATACAAAGAGAATATTTCCTATTATTAACCCCCAAGCTTTGTCTGTTTCTGACACTGTACAGCGTGTACAGACTGTAGTCTACCTTCTCATCTAAGTATTTACCATGGGCACATCTCCTACTCGGTGCTATATCCTTCTTAAGGGCCGCTGTTCTCAAGCGAGTACTGGCAGGAATTCAGAGTAAGGAAGAACCCTGATGGGCGTGGCAGGTCAGGAAGACCTCTTATAGGAGCTGCCTAGAGCCCCCAGGTGGTGGGTAGGATCCAGTGAGGCAGTGCAGAGGAGGAGGACATCCTCTGCCTGCTCTTCTTGTGGCTGACTTGCCTTCAGCTGCTGCTCTGGCACATGGCTGCTGAGGCAGGGACGGTGAAGGATCAAGTCAGATTTTGTTACCAATGCGTTTTCACCTTTGGGGTCTCACTACAGACACCACTAGTCAACCCTGCTTTTCACAGGTGAAGACACTGAGGTTTGGAGAGGTGGTGGGGACAGCCCATCGGGCAGAGCTATGCTAGAGCCTACACCAGGAAGGGAGGGAAGGAAGGAAGGAAGGAAGGATGGGTGTCAGACTGAGATCAGCAAGTCTGAGCTGGGGTGAGTTGCAAAAAGGGACTGGTACAAGTTTAGTACTGTGGCTGCCGTTTTATTCCCCCAGCGGTTGCCTTATTTGAGTTTGTTCTGGATGCTAGAGGATGAAGGGAGAAGTCTGCCAGAAAGCAGATCTGTGTGGGGTGTGGATGAAGAGCCTTTCACACAGTAAGTAACCCAACTTTGAACTGGATCTCTGGTCTAAACTTGTGAAGGGCCTGCTAATGAATCAGGCAGCTAGCTATGAGTATTTCTGGAGCTGAGATGGAGGAGAGGGGGTAGTTTTCTGCCCTGGGCAGGCGAGCCATTCCTCTGGCAGGGAGAGCAGAATGAAGAGGTTGTTCAAAGGGTATGCAGCCAGATCAGTTCCCAGAGGCAGGCTAGCATCTGCTCACAGGTGTCACTGCCCATTCAGAATCAGCGGAAGGCTGAGGACTGGCAGGTGAAACTCACTGTGGGATTTCCTGCTGGGGTATCCAGGCCTTCACTGGGCGGGGTGGGTGGTTATTAGGCGTGGGCCTGGCAGTCAGGATACAGGTGCGTCTGTGGCCCCTGGGCCACACTCTGTGCTGCCGTATGATTGTTCCCGTGTTGTTTGTTCCCTCTTCTGTCCCAGGCTCAATATAGGAGCTCCCCATTCCCTGACCTTGGAAACTACTCTGCACTGGGCCCTGCCTGAGCTTCCCAGAGTCATACTTCCTAAAAATGTGACCATGTGTCCCTGACCCAGAGTCTGGGTTCTGATGCCACAAGGTTGGTTGAGGCCAAAAAACAAAACTGATGGAGACTGTGCATGTGTACGTATGAGTTGGGGCAAGGGAAGGTGTGAAGAGGCAGGGCTTGGTTTTCTAGCATTCCCCTCAGCATTCTTATATTCTCTCGCCAGGAATCTAGAGGAGAAGGAGGCCTTCTCCCTTCTTCCCTCATAGTGACTTTGGGCACATCCTTCCCTTGCCCTGGAACTCTGTTACCTCCTCCGTACAGTGAAGGGCTAGCTGCTCCGGCAGGCCCCCTGTTCCTGGAACAGCCTGTGACTCTGCCTCCTGGCCTCTTATTCATTTCTGCAGATCCTCCCTAGAGTCCAGGTGAGCCCCCACTTCTCTCTCCCTGTCTAGGTCTGTCTACAAGAGACTCACTCTTCACTCAGTCAGGGGAGGGGTCTGCCTGAAAGGTCACAGTCTTTGAAAAATAGAAATAACATCAGTGAACATTTATTGAATGTTTTACAATGTGCTAAGTGCTGCACTAAGCATTTTACATGCATGATCTCTTAATTTTCCCAGCAACTCTATGGGGTATAGATTACTAATATTACCCCTATTTTACAGCAGAGGAAACTGAGGCTAAGAGAAGTTGGCACCTATCCAAGGTTACCTGGCCAGTGAGTAAATGACCCTATATTTAAATCCAATTTGATATGTCTTATTAAAATCTCTATTCTGAAATCCTTATTGTGGTGCCGTCCATTAAATTGGGACAGGTTGTTTGAAAATTGTGACCTGGATTGGGAACGTCCCCCTACACACAGTGTCGGGTAAGAAGGGTTCCTTCCCTGCTTCTCTCTGAACTTCCCACTGCCAGAATCTGATGAAAACCCACTGCCTCTCTCACCCACACACCCCACCCACTACTTCCTGCTAAATCTAAGGTTCCTGGAAAGAGATGCTTGGAACAGCTGGGGTCAGCTTTGCTAAAGAGAAGGACTGGGGGGCTGAGGACAGAGGCTTTCTGAGAACACTCCTCAGGTTGTCTTTTTGCGTGTTGCAGGGTGGGTGGAGGGTACATTGACTCCCTACTCGGGCATGGGGCTGGTCTGTGCTAGGCAGTCCATGCCCACTGGAGGGGTGTGCTGCTGTGTGCCTTGCCACTGCAGCCAGCAGCATTGTTGGTTTGGGGCAACTCTGTCTCTCTGCTCTGTGAATACAGCCCTAAGATGATTCCTGCCTCCTCATGGCAAGACTGCACTCATACAACTTTCCACAGAGACCAGAGTTCTGCAACCACCAAATACAGGCCTTGTTGCTTGAAGCACAGAGGAATTTCACCACACAGAATTAACGCTTGCCTTTGGATTATTAGTTAGCGAAGTACTTGCCTTCACACCGTGCATGTGCCTAGAACTGGGCTCTCTGACTCCTGTGAAGAGGAGGTATTGGCTCTGCCTTTCATAGAACCCTGGAAGATCTCCTGAAAAGAGCTGTGCTCTATGAGACCAACTGAGTCAAGCCTGTGCCATGCTGTGCTAAGTAAGAGGCAGCCTTCCTTGTAGGACAGGTAGGCCTGATCTAGGTCTTACAAGCCAGGGGGATTTGGCTCTGAGGTATCTGAGGCCATGGGGTTAGGGCTGGGTATTGGTGTTGCTGGACCTGGCCAAGAACACATGGGATGCATGGAATCTATGGAATCTGAGTGAACTGTTTGGGTGGCTAAGGAGAAAGTGCCAGGACGTTTTTGAGCAAGCAGTGACATGATGGGTAGTAAGTGTGCTGCAGGAGGAGTCAGGAGACTGACACATGCATGCTACCTTTGAGTTGATTTTGGACAGACCACACAACCCCTCTCTGAAGCAGTTTCTTCTTCTGTGAAATGGGACTATAATGTGTTCTCTATCTATAAATGTGCAGCACTCTACAGACTTCAGTTGATGATGATAAAGAAAAGAATGATGAAGGCTGAGTCTAGGAGCAGCAGATAGTCCCATATCCCAGCAATCCGGGGTGTTGCTGGAGGGCCCTGGAGGAAGAGCAAGCAGAGTAGAAGTGTGGAGTGGGTATTTCCAGGGCAGAGGAGAGGATGAGCCCAGTGCCAGTGTTGCAAAAAGACCAAGGGGTGGGGCGGGTACTACTTTCGGGGTCGGATGAGTAGGCGGTGAAGCTCCTGACCTGGGTACTGCTGAGGTCGCAGGCTGGCAGGACAGAGAGCAGCAGCAGGGGGAGTAAGAATGGAGGGGCCCAGCTAAGGAAGTGAGAGGAGGAGGAAGAGGATGATGTTCCCACTCATTGGGGTGAGCAGAGAGAGGGGAGCAGGGGCTGGCCAGGGACCTGGAGGTGGCCCCTGGAGGATCATGCACACCTCAGAGGGTGTACACAAGCAGACACTGACTGCCGCTTCCTTGGTGACCTCTCCTCCAGGACCCAGCTCAGCTGGGCTCCTGACTACCTGCAAAACCCAAACCCTAAGAAGAGGAAAAGAGGCTGGGGGTGGTGTGGTAAATTCTGAAGTGCTGCCAGTTGGTGTTGCTGGAGAGGGAGGAGGGAGCAAAGAGAACCTTAGCAGTGAGCTGTTTGGGACCTGGTATGGGTTCAGTATGTCTTTTTTATTCACAGGGGCTCAGTCTTAGGGACTGCACCAATGTAGGGGCACTTTCTGGGCTCTGAACTCCTTGGAGGGAGGAGTGGTGATTTGATAGCATCTCCTGCTTGCCAGCTTTGCCCAGGGCTGACAGAGGTAGCAAGGCCTGAGGGGACTGAGACTTGGATTTAAGGCATATCTGATAGGTGGGGCTACAGTTCAGGCTGTGAGAGGGGCACAGGTTGAGTGGAGCTGGGCTGAATGGGACGTCTAGATAACGGTGACGGATGAAGGCAGTCCAGGACTGAGGCCAGTGCCACTGGGGCTAGGAACCCAGATCATCACTGCCAACTGCGCCAAAAGCCCCTGGAGCTGGCACTTGTGGAAGAGGCTAGAAGAGGTCCCAGGTGTGATAAAACTGGACAGGCCTGCCCTTCTGCCAACAGCACCCTGACAGTACTGGAGAGGAGCCACTTTGAGTTTGGCTTTGGAATCAGACAAGACTGGATTTGAGAAAAAAATTAAAATGCAAAATGAAAACCTCCATCTCTCTCTACATCCTGACATTTAAGTTCTTGTATTCTTTGAGAAGTGTATGTGTGTATCCTTTTTATTGCACAAATAAAATGAAAGCACTGCTGTATACCTTGATTTCATCCCTGGCTTAAAGTATTGGCCACATGAAAGAACCACCCAGTTCTTTTAAATGGCTGTTTGATACTCTATTATATGGTATGCCTTAATTTAGCTAATTGGATTCCAGTTGATAGACATTGAGATTGTTGCTAGTTTGGGGTTATTTTGATGCAGCTGCAATCATACCTTAGATAGATCTCTGAACGCTGAGACAATTATTTCTGTAGGATAAATTCTAGATACAGATGTTCTGGGTCGAAGTTGTTGCCTCCTCCCCCCCCATTCCCTTTCAAGGAGGCCCCACTTCACACTCCTGTGAGAGTTATGAAATGATGACAGGAATGCAGAACTGTTGTGAGGATTAAATGAGATGATAAAGTTTTCAGCCACTGCCTGCCACATCAGATGCAGGGGTGGACCTGAGGGCTACGCTTGCCTTGCAAATCAAATCACTTTGGACAAGCATCAAATAAGGTGCTGGGTGGGCTTCGTAGTTAGCTTGGGGAAGAAGAGATGGTGGGAAACAGTGGTCTGACAGCTGCCGAGGACCTGAGGTGTGTCAGACACTGGAGCGGGATAGAGCAGTGAACCACATCAGCTCCTGTCCTGCCTAGTGGAGCTAATAGTCCGAAGTAAACAAGTCTCTGTGAGTGTGGTGAGTGCTAGCAGGATGCTGTGACTCAAAGTCCCCTCTGACTGGGTGTCTCTCTCCCCTGCCCGCCCCTTCCTTCCTCCCGCCCTCCCAGTGTACGTGTTAGAGGGAAACGAAGACGGACAGTGGATGTCAGGCAGTCCTGGCCGCATGCTGGGCTGCTCTCTGCTGCTGCTGCCTCCTGGATACCTTGGACCGAGCAGCCAAGACCCAAGTGTTCCCCACAGCCCTGCTACCTCCTGTTCTGGAATAAACAACTAGTGTTGCACAATTTCATTTTTTCTTTCTCTGAAAAATATCTAATCTACAGACTTTTAAATTTTAGCACCTAAGATAGGCGTGAAATGGTATCTCACTTTTAATTTGCCTTTCCCGGTTACTAGTGACCTTGAACATAGAGATATAAATTTTTGGTGATTTGTTTGTACATATCTTGTGAATTGCCTATACATATTCTTAGCTTATTTTTTCTATTGCTTTGTCTTTTCTTATTGGTTTGTAGGGAATCTTTATATATATATATATATATTCTGTGCACTAGTATTTGTCAGTTTTATAGTGTTTCCCATATAGTCTTTAGTCCACCTGAATTTATTTTTGATCATGGTGTAGGATAGGGTTCTGGTTTTCTTTCTCCAGCCCCATTTATTGTATAGGTCATTCTTTTCCCCATTAATTTGAAATAGGATTTGTCATATACCAAGTTCCCATATACAAATGGGCTAAAATCAGGAATTTGGTATGATAAGCACCTTCCCTACCACCAGCACATGTGTGAACCCATACACCTTATTCTTTTTCATAATTTTCCTGGCTATTCTTGGCCCCTTACTCTTTAATCTTGATTTTGGGATGTGTGCTAGTTTCTACAGAAGATGATGTTTGGCTTTGATTGGAATGGCAGGTAATTTACAGAATAATTGGGGAGAGTTGACACATTTATAATATTGTCTTCCTATCGTGAATAAGATCTCTTTATTTTTGTCCTCTTTTATGTTCTTAAATAAAGTCATAATTTTCTTTACATAGGTCTCGCATATATGCTTTGTTGGTTTTTAAAATTAGATTTCTTCCCAGGTACGTTATAATTTTAATGCTATTGTAAATGGATTCTTTCTTTATAATAATTTTTTTACTTGGTGGAAATAATTTTTCATTCCATTGGGGTCACAGATTAGAAAATTTTATCCAAGTCTTTATCAAAACATTGCCTTGGGGCTCTTTAGCTGTGGGAGGAGCAGTTCTTCAGCCTGTCCCATGCATACTCCAGGGGGACCATCCAAGTTCTACAGGGACAATCATTCATTCTGTAAACACTCCAGACACAGCTTCAGTGTATTAGGAGACAGACCACACAGAACAGACCCCCATCCCTGCCCTCATGGGGCTTATACTCTAGGAAGGGAAATGGACATTAAACAATCCCATAGGTAATCATTGACATTACACTTTCCTATGAAGAGAAGAGATGTAATGCTAAGAAAACATAAAATATGAACAGCCTGGCTCAATCTGGGAGGGCTTCCCCATGGAGGTGATATATGAGCTAAGGTTTGAAAGATGAATAGGTGTTAATAGGCAAAAAGGTTTGTAGGAACAGCAGATGCAAAGGCTCAATAGCAGGAAAGAACATGGCTCATTTGAGAAACTAGAAATTGGTGTGGCAGAGAGCAATGGGACATGGGGGACAGATAAGAAACAGGCAAGAGCAAGACAGGGCTCAGAGCCCAAGGTACGGATTTTTGGTCTTTGTCCTGTAAGGAGCGGGAATCCATTGAAGGATTTTAAGTAAAGGGATGATATCAAATTTGCATTTTTAAGAGATCCCTTTGTCTTTTGTGTGAACAGTTGGGAGGGGAGCACACATACACTTGGCTTTGGTGGAGAGAAATTAATGCATTTGAGATATTTGGAAGAAAAAACAACAGGACTCGGTGATGGAATGGATATGAGGATTGAGGAAGAAAGTGAGAGGGATGACTTCTGGGCTTCTGACTGGAACTGGATGCCTGGTGGTGGTATTCACAGAGGTTTGGAACAAGGAAAAGGAACCCTGTTTGGGTTGAGAGGAAGGAAATCATTTTGGCCTCTGAACATGTTGGATCAGTTTGAGGTGCCAGGAAGCAATTGTGTATATGCTGCAGCTGGGAGCAGAGGTTGGGCTGGAGATGTAAGCATGGAAAGCTTTGGCATGCTGATGGTAATTGGAAAAAGATCAAGTTGGGTCAAAATATGGAGAGAAAAGAACAGGTGGCAGTAAGGGCTGAGCTTTAAGGAATTCTGGCATAAACCTGTAGATAATGAACCTTCAAAGGAGTCAGAGATGAAAAACCAGGAGCACTGAATGTCCTGGAAGGTCATCGAAGATGTATTAAGAAGAGGGGAGTGACCAGGAGCATCAGATGTTGCTGAGAGGTGAGGTAAGGTGAGAACTCAAAGTATCCATTGGAGTTAGCCACACTATTGTCACTGAGAGGTGGACTTCTCTCCAGTTCCTCTTCTGTGAAGGATACCAACAGATGGAAAGACAAGACAGATGCAACTAGAAGCCAGGGCTCCTTAGACCTGGAGGAAGGCAGACGTTCGTGTAGGCATGGAACAGGTGAGCTCAGAGGTGCAAAGAACCAGCTGGGGCATGAAGGCTAGGAACCTGTGCTAAACTGGAGAGAAGCATGCAACAAAACATTGAGTTCCAGAAAGGTCAGGCACCAAGTAAACGGGAGTTAGGCTAATGTCACTCAGCTTTGAGCCTGGATAGAGGAGACATTGTTCCTCAAGCAGATTGTATCCTCCGGGTTAGCTGTTAGAGGGTCCAGCACATACATAACCAAATAGATGGCCATCCATGCTCTGGGGAGGCCCTTCTGAACAGCAACAGTCTAAATCCTTCATGACCCCATTGCAGATTTTGCTAATATAAATCTTGACCCCATTGCAGATTTTGCTAATATAAATCTTTTTAAAAGAAAATTTACATGCAACTCCAGTCTGGAAAATAGATACTGTGGAATTGCTGTGGTTAGGGCATGACCACCACCTACCTTTTATGGAAGCCCAGGGATCTGAGGAATATATTGAAAGCCTTTGGTCTTTGGGGATTTTCCTGGACATTTGGCCAAGGGAGATTTGGGCTGGATATGTTTTGCCCTGGAATGTCATCCTGGGATACTGCCTTGCAAGCAAAATCATCAGGGTGTAACTGCTGGCCTATTCTGTAAGGATCCGGAGGGTGCTCTGTGACTGAGTAGTATTCCATTGTATGAAGGTACAATTTATTCATTCACCCATTGAAGGACCATTTAGGTTGCTTCCACTTTGGGCAGTTATACATAAGACTGCTATAAACATTTATGTGTAGGTTTTTGCATGAATGTAAGTTTTTATTTCTCTGTGGTAAATGCTCAGGCGAAGAGTTTCTGGATCATATGATAATAAGTGTGTGTTTAACTTTAACTGCTACTGTTTTCCAGAGTGGCTGTAGCATCTTGCATTTCTATCAGCAGTGAATGAGAGTTCCAGTTGCTTTGCATCCTTGTCAGTATTTGATATTGGCAGTATTTTTTAATTTTAGCCATTCTGATGAGTGTCATGGTGTCGCATTGTGGTTTTAATTTGCATTTTCTTAATAGCTAATGTTGACGTCATGTGCTTATTTGCTCTCCTCAGATCCTCTTTGGTGAAGTGGGTCTTCAAGTCTTTTCCCCACTTTGAGTTGTTTTCTTTCTATGGAGTTTGGTGAGTCTTTATATATTCTAGATACAAGTCCTCTGTTGGATGTGATTTGCAGATATTTTCTTCCAATCTGTAGCCTGTCTTTTCATCTCTTCACTCAGAAGTTTTTAATTTTGATAAAGTCCAGTTTATCAATTTTTTTCTTTTATGAATCATGCTTTTGGTGTCAGATCTAAGAACTCTTTCTGTAACTCCAGGTCATGAAGATTCTCTTCTGTGTTTTCTTGTAAAAGTTTTATAGTTTTATGTTTTACATTTAGATCTATGGTCCATTTTGGGTTAATTTTTGTGTAAAATGGGAAGTTTTAAATGGCTGAGGGTTTTTTTGTTTCTTTTTGCATACCATACCAATTTTTTTGACACCCTTTGTTTGATAAGACTATCCTTTCTCCATTGAATTACTTTTGCATATTTGTCACTGTCCTCTCTATTCTCTTCCTTTGATCTATGTGTCGGTCCCTTTGTCAATACCACCCACTAACTGTCTTGACTACTATACCTTTATATTAAATCTTGTTTTGGTTACTCTAGTTCTATTGCCTTTCCATAAACTTTAGAATTAGTTTATCTCTATAAAAATCCTGTTGGGATTTTGATTGGAATTGCATTCAGTGTACAGATCATCATGGGGCCTGATAGGTATTTAGCTGGGATTGCTTCCTTGTTCTTATACACTGTAAACTTTAATGATGCAAGGCAGCCTTCTCCTTCACTTGCTGTGTTGTGATTATTCCAGAGCTGAAGCCCCCGGCATATGATTACACTGGTGTCTTTTGAAATTTGGCATAAATGAGGTGTGATCTTCATCAAATTGGGTAGGAACAGCCATTACAAGATGACCGGTGTGTTGAGGGGCTGTGTGCCAAGTTATGCCCTGGGTCAGGTCAGCCACCATCGACCACAACCTAGGACTCTGTGTGTCTCACTTCTGAGCAGGACATGAGCAAGATCATGTGCTGCTTGCCAGCCACTGGAGGATTCTCCCTGCCTCAGGGTCTTTATACCTGTCACAGGGTCACAGAACTGTCATGCAGTAGGCATCATCAGGTTTTTTTTGAAGATTTTCTTTAATTTCTTCTGCCTGGCATTAAAAGCTCCATTCATAGTTTCTTCTGTAAAAACTATATTAGGGATATAATGAATTGCTTTCTCCCTTCTGCTGTAGTAATGTCTCGTGACATTGGATCTTCACCAGAAAAACGTTTTGTCTCTTCTCAGGTGCATTTTGGGGCTTCTCATATTTGTTGGCCCCTTTCTCCCCTTTGCTCTTAACAGTGACATCTTCCCATGGTTCCTCTGGCCTATCTATCTGAGGCAGTGGTAGTAGAGGACTTGGAGCAGAATAGGGGTGCTAAGGATTTGCTTATGTTCTGATCCTGTCCTGTGTACTCTTTCCTGTTACTGCCCTTCAGTCCCCTTCTGAGTGTCCTGGCTGGCTTCAAGACAAAAGAGAAACTTTTTTTTTCCTCCAAACTAAATGTGAAACATTTAATTTAAAGGGCATCTCTTCCCCTCAGGATATATAAAAGATCGCCTGCTAAAGTCTTGTGCAACAGAAATGGGGCCAGCACCTTAGTAAAGCATTTGAGATCCCCTTTTGATTGCTTCTTTCCTTCTCTCACCAGCATTAGCAGCTCTTGGTTATCTCAGATTTACAAAAATAAAATGAATTATTTAGGTTTTACTTAAGTGAAGTTGTCTGTAAGTCTTTCATCTTATAGACTTATCTGGATCCCCACTCCCCACATGGGGCTGTTGAGCCCTCCAGCCAGCTGGTGGCATTTCTGTGGATGTGCTGGTCCCTGCACTCTTGGGGCTTGGAATGCTGGCTGCATTGTTTTGGAAGACCAAGCTTTGTACGTGCAGCTGAACCAGCAAGCAGGAATGTGTGTGCCGCACTACAGTGGCGACGCCTCAGTCCTTCGGTAGTGCTGTGGACAGAAACAGTGCAATGTCTATCAAATTATGAAAAACTGTTTGAAATATACCATATGATCTCACTATTTAAGAAACCCCATGATGAAACTCTCCTGTTTGTAAATTGAGAGATTTTATTTTTGTTCTGTCTTAATGAGGTTAACCTTTGTCCTCATCACAACATTTTCCTGTGTTAGGCAGTAGCTTTCACAACTCTGTCTTCCCATCCTGTAGAGGAGGAAGCAGAGGCTCCAAGAGGTCAAGTGACTTACCTGACCCAGCTATGGAAGAACAGAGCTAGGACCTTAGCTCACGTCTGCCCAACTCCCAAGTTGGTAGCAGGGATGTGGGGGCAGGCCCTGGTTTTAACCTCTTCTTTTGTTGGTTTAAAAAAAAAGCCTTTATTTTCTCCATCTTATTTAAATGGGGTGATGCCTGCTTGTAGAAGAGTATGTTCTTTACTGGAAGATACCAAGCACTTCTGGATCTTCAGCCAGTTGCCCCCAAATCGTCAGCTTCCAGCACCACAGTTGAGTTCCACATGAGAAAAGTTGACATGCACTCGTGCATTCTCTCACACGCCTTGTTCAGGCTTCTCAGCAACCTTCTTTCCTTCTCCAGCATCTCCATCTGGGAGGTAGAGGCATGGGGAGTGGAGGAGGATGAACCTTTCACTTTATAATGTTTTGTGACTGTGTGCAGAAAATGTTGTCGGCTCCTTTACTGCACTTCTGAGTTTTCCTAGGCCAGTACACAGACTGGAGGGATCTGCCTCTCTAAAGACACTCTCTTATCCCCAAAAAGTCAGTCCTCTTCCCAAGATTCAGTGAACCAAGCTGTGAGTCTTGCTGGAATTTTTGACATTCACTGTCACATTTGATTAGCTTTTTTTTGAGGCATGAGGAGAAAAACCTTACTCTTTAGTTTTTAATCTTTTAAATGTCTTCTACCTTGGCTATTCTCTGGTTTCATATTATGTTCTATGGACCTTAGTGATTGTGATGTGTTAATGATAGTCATAGACTCATCACACCTAGGAAAATGCTCACACATATATGTATGAGGCTTTCCTTATTCCCTTTATCTCAGAAAATGGGATGTTTCTAAACATTTCACCCTCTCCAGTCTCTGAAGGGGCTTAACACCTAAAGCTGGGTGTGTCCTGCTGCAGCCGCTGCCTCCACCACATGCACAGGCGGCCTCTTGCGTCTCCCCTGCTTTCGTTTCTTCCCTCCCCTTTCTCTACAGGCAGCTGTGCTGCACATGGATTGCCACTTCCTCCGCCTTTGTCATCCTGTAATGATTTGGAGCCACATATGTAAATACTGATTGAATATGGATTGATTGGAGGAGCCCCTCCCCTCATACAGACCCAGAATAAGAAAACGTAGGTTTTTCATGATTTCTTTTGTAGGATGTCACCGCATAGTGGCTCCTATTTATTAAGTACTCCCTCCTTCACTCTGTGCCAGGCCCTCCCTGAGCCAAGCACTTTACCTTCTGTTTTTGTCAAAGCAGCCCTCTTAGGTATTACTTTTCTCCCATTTTGCAAGTGAGAAGACTGGAGCACAGGGAAGCTGTGACTTGTTCAAGGTCACATAGCCTGTCAGTGGTGGAGCTAGTATTGGAACTTGAGCCCATGTACATAAGCCACCTGTCCTTAGCTCACAAAGCAACCCAAGGGGTGGGGGTGGCCAAGAAAAGTCTGAAGTAGATCTCTTGAGGGTCCAGCCTCCCCAACCCCTCCCTGGGGTGCCTTGTCCTTGTTGTGGGCCAACGCATGCACTCACCCACCATGTGGCTGCCAAGAGGAAAGACTGACATTCATTCCATCTCCCTGTTGACTGCTGGTCCAGGTCATTCTGAGGTGATGGGCCCTCACTCCCTTTGGGACACACTCTGGAACAGGGCGAGGTCTAGATCTTCACCTCACAGACAGGCATTGGATTCAGAGGGAGAACAGAGGCACAGAGAGGAGAGAGGCCTTTAACCCCTTCCATGCATGGCCACATTTCAGATCACATGCAGCCAGGCTGCTGTCTGACTTGAAGTGAGCCTGAGATTGATGTGCAGAGAGCACTGAGATAAGAGGGTGGAGTGACAGCCCAGGACCTGCCTTTAATTCACTGTATGACCTCAGTCAGGTTACTTCCCTTCTTTGAGCTCATCATCCTCTTCTTACCAAAAAGTGATCCCTAAGGCAGTTTTGTCTGCAGTTCTCAATTGTCCCAGTGTCTACAAACAACTTTGTCCTAATGGCCCCAGCACCTCTACCCCAAGGATAGGGCCACAGGGGGTGGTGACAGTACAGTCCCACTTGTTAGGCTGGTACAGTTTGTCCAGATGTACTTAACTGTTTTTGGGGTTTTATCCACAAATTGTTCTATCAGGTCTACTATACACAGAACTGATTGGGGGTGGGCAGGGCTAAAGTGCCAGCTGCCCTTGTGACTGAGCCTGGGGCTTGTCTAGGACAAGATGACCCATTCACCTGGGGTTTCTAGGCTTCATCAGCCTCTCAGAAGGCTTGGTCTTGGCCCTGGGATAGCTGCTTGGTTTTGTCCAGGGGCTGTCTCCCTCACAGGATGGTGGCAGCTGCACTTCTGGGTACTAAGGAACAGGGACCCACATACAGGTCACAAGCTCTCACCCTTTCTAGACCAACCTTGTAAACATCTGGCACTCAATGTCTGGACAGCAGTGACAGGCTGAATGATCAGTTGAGCACAGTCAGTGAATGTACAGTTTAGTGGGTAAATTGGTTGGCTAGCTCCTAGTCTGTTCTTACTTGGAATGGTTATCTTGGGACACTAAAGCAGGGAGAGGGACAGGGACTTGGGAGACATGGTCTCATCTGATTCAGCCTCACAGAAGAGACAGTGAGGACCGAGCTGAAACTGCAGGAAAGGAGTCATGAGGAGTAGGCAGGCAAAAAGGCACGGGAGGCCTGAGGAAGGCCCGGAGCTTAGCAAGCAAAGGCAGCGGCTGTTGCGGAGCCTGGGCCAAGGCTGTGCCAGGTCTGCCAGCTCTATGTCTTCCTACCTGTAGAGGAAGAGGAGAGTGGAAGAGGTTCCTAACCATTCCTGCCCTTAACCTTCAATGAGTCCAGTGAAAACCGCAGACCTTTGATCGCCTCTGCCTGGATAAGCTCTGGAAGGGTAGAAGTTGGGCCAGTTCTTCTGCTGTTCTGGCCGTCCTTCACCCCATCACTCTCCCTGCAGCATACTTACCTGGTGCTCACTGGGCTTGAGCAGGTGGCACTGCCTTTAGGACATTTTGTTCTCATCATTGCAGCCCCTTTGTGCTGGTTGTGAATGATCCCTCTGCACATGCATATCCAAAGAAAGCTGAACCGAAGCCTTAGCAAGCTGTGTTCTCCTCTGTCCCTGCATGAAAGGACAGGAACCACCTCATGGCTGTCTTGAGGTTTTACTTATTCCATAAATGCTTAAATATTTCCCCCTCCCTTTCTGCCTCTTGGTCTGAGCAGTAGAAAGCATCCTCTGAAACCTCCCAGAAGGCTAGCTGACCTTCATCTGTTGGTCTAGATGCCCAGTGTGGGGCAAGGGCAGTTGAGCAAAGACTGCAGGTCCTCCTGCCCCTGACAAAGCTGTCATCTCCATGGGCGGTTCTTCTTGGGAGGTGCTGTGGCTGTGGTGGTCTTAGCAGTTGAGAGCCAGCCCTGGGTGCCGATCATTGGTCTGGGCCCTGAGGGGCTAGGGTGCTGCTTCCTGGCTCTGGGAGCAAGAAGGTCTTAGGCACTAGAACCCCCTAAGAGACTCATTTTTTCTGACTGTTTGCCTCTCCTACTCAGCTCTCTTGGGTTGGGACTGTGTGCAGACACAGTCACAAGCACACACAAACAAGAAGGACCTGGTAAGGCTCTATTACCACGCCAAAACACTTGATTAATCATTTAAAACGTCTGAGCTGAGCAAGTAAAGGTTTCAGATGCCAGCATGTGCCTAAGAATTGGAGCCTTCACCTGAGAAGGCCTCAGCTCATGTTTCTGGTGGCCATCCCTGTCCTGGCCCCTAAGGGGGCCTGGAGCCCCACTTGCCCATTGCCTGCCCAGAACCAGGTTTCTCAGTAGCCCTGTGAATGGCACCTTTGGGACTGTTCAGTATGGTAGTCCTAGATCCTGGGACCAAGGGGACTACTACAGTGGGCACTGGTGGCTCTGGAGAAGACCCCAGGGCATGGTGGGAAGGCATTTGGTCACAAGAGACTGCATCCCTCCCAGCATCTTCCATCTATCTCCTCTGCTTCCAGCATAAAAGCAAGAAGGTGGGTGGGAGCACCTGCTAGGAGTTGCTCAGCTCCTCCCAAAGCTGCTCTGCACCTGAAACCCAAGGCTTCTCTGGGCCTTTCTGACCTAGTCTGGGCCTCTGGGTCACACCTATATGCTCACAGACCTCTCTGCAAGTCTCCCACCCCCACTCTTGCACTTCTATCCACCTGGCAAAACTCTGGGTACCTGTACCTCTGTAGGCCCCACACTGGGCTGAGGCTACTGAGGGTTGATTCAAAAGACTGAGGGCAAGAGAGGCACGCCAGTGAATGGACCCCTGGACCTTAACTGTAGTCCCCTGCGAGTAGAATCCCTTCAGTCCCTTCTTGCCTGGGGCGAGGGCACAGGCCCCTACCACAGGCTGAATAGGGTGGGCCCAGAGACTAAATAGTGAATGGGACCGCTAGCCTTTTGGCTGATTCCTATAGAAGCCAACCCATAAGGCCCTGTGCCCATCAGAAGGAGCTGGAGCCCACAGCCTTTGTCCCCAGACTGGCCACAGGAGGGCACTTAATCTCCAAGAAGGAGCTCAATCTGAGCAGCCACTGCAGGCACCAGAACCTCTTCCCAGGCTGGCCATTGACTGCTTAACATACTCCCACCCACTAGCCATTTCTCTTTTGACCCCTCCCCTTTTTTTCTTTAAAAAACCCACCAAACTTTTATATTTTAAAATAATATTTGACTTACAGAAGAGTTGCAAGATAGTTTCTGTATACTGTATAACATCTTACATAACAACAGTTCTACCCCCTTTTTATGCTCTGCATGGCAGTAGAGAAGGAGGTTGCCAGCATGGCCCATCTGGCCCAACTGTGGAACACCTGGGTTGGAGCTGTCTCTGCCCCAGCTCCTGCTGGGTGGCTAGTACATGGGTTCCCTGGCTTCAGGTTCCTAGAGTGTCATGGCCCGGGACCCAGGCAGCATGGAGTGCATACTGTATGGCCAGCCAGGACAGTGAAGGATTTCTCAGGCAGATTCCTCCATTGGGGGATGGGAATGGTAGCAGAGCAGCAAGTGATGAACGGTGAGGCCCCTGGGGTGGACTGGTATCCTGGAGCAGAGCTAGGCCACGCAGCGCTCAGTGCAGCAGGCACCCTCTGAAGATGCAGTTGTAAAATATGCCGTTTCCAGGCCCCACAGCAAGTACTATGAGGAACTGTGAGGCCTTCCTTAGAGCTTTCTCCTAGGCCAGTTACCCCCTGCTTTGAGTGATTGAAAAGCAGGGAAAACACAGATCACTCCTATCTCCAAACCCACCCTGCCCCTATCTTCCCAACAGCTTGAGGATGGAGGTTCAGTTCTCAGCTAATTAGAAGGGAAAAGTCATAAGGGCTTCGGAAGACTTGGTGCTCCAGGAAATAACTGATATGGTCCCTAAGGTATGTGTAGGCCCTTACCACTCCTGGTGTGGCTGACGCGGCTTTCTGGTTTGAAGTTCTAACTCTGTCAGCATCGTCTGGGAGTAATGAGGTTGAAGTACCTAGTTCCCCAGGTTTCAGAGTATGCTATGTGAAATAAGCCCTGCCAAGGCCAAACTTGACTAATCTGGAGGAGAAAGGTGCCAGAGGAAGCAAGACTGGGACATTTTTGTTTCCCTGACCGAGCCGCTCAAGGTTCAGTAGTTCTGACAGAAGAGAAAGGCACAGCCGCCTTCTCGGCCCTGTCCCTGGGGACTGGGGAGAGGGGTGGGAGAAGGGGAAGCAGGAGATGGGTGTCCCGTTACCTGTCCCACAAGGTGGCTGTAAAGACTGAGCAGCACCATGTATAGAAGGCCTTCAGCACAGGGCCTGGCACTTGTGAACACCTCAGGAAAGGGTCGCCTGGGAGAGACTGTGGGACCTCTCACACAGCAACAGCTGGCCTCGGGCTGCGTCTCTGGCTGGAATCCCAGGGAAGGCCTGCGCATGAATCAAGCAGGCTATTTCTAGAGCTGGCAGGGGAGGGGCTCTTGTGTCCCAGTGGCAGGAGTGCCCATCCTGTGGCAGGAGAATACAGAGAAGGGTTATTCAAGGGGGTCTGCAGCCCATTGTGTTCTGCGTGACCCCAAGGCTTGGAGTGCCCAGGCTTCAGTGGGCGGGGTGGGCTCTGGCTGAGTATGAGAGAGGACTGTGCTGTAGCCCTGTCACTCCTATGCTCTCCTGGTCCCTTTTCTATCCCAGTTGGGTCTGAGCAAAACTGGCTTGCCAGAGGTGTTAAGAGCCATGAATGCCTGGGTTCAGTTCCTTCCTCTGCCTCTGCCTGGTCATGTGTGCTTGAACAAGAGACTTAACTTCTCTAAGCCTCAAGTTCCTCACCTTTGAAGTGGGAATGATGGTAAGATCTATCTCAAGGTTATTGTGAAGACTAAAAGAGGTGATGTACCTTATGGAGCCTCAGAATAAATGGGTCATTCTCTTCCCTTTGACCAACCATCCTTCTCAGACCTGGAACAACTTTGCCTATATTTTTGAGCAGGGCCAAATGAAAGTTATCTGGGACTAAACCAGCTCCACAAGAGAAGGAAAAGGAACATCTCTGTGGTGTGGAGGGTGACTGGTAACAGTGGGAGGTCTTGAAAAAGCTCCCTGTGTATCCAGTGCATTCTAGCTGCATCACCAGACTCCAGAGAGAGGAGCTGCCAAGAAAGGAAGTATAAAAAGAGATATAAAACACATAAATAGAACTAAAAAGAAAACTGCCAAAGGATTGGTTTAATTTATAAGATTCATGAGTTCATGAACTTTGAAAGTTTAAGATCCTTACTGCTTACGAGTTTGATGGTGATGGTGGTTTTCAGATTTTTTTAAAAGTGGCCTATCTGCCATTTAAAATACGTCCTCATAGGAAGAGAAGCTAATACTGGCCACAAGTCACCTCATGAGTAAAGTGTGGTCAGGGTCCTTCCTGACCCCTGGATTTGTTTAGTACTTGGATCTCTTACCAGAGCACTTAGCCCTGACAGAGCTCAGATTTCCAGCTCCATTCTGAGGAAAAGCAAGAGCGCCAGACTCAGGAGACGCCACCACACAGGCCCAAGCCAGCTGTCCCACTAGAGATTTCCATCCCTGCCCTCCTTCATGCCTTGTGTCAAAGTGTAGAGGTCGGGAGCACATTCTGAAACTGTATATTGCCTAGGTATGAAAAACCTAGGTTCTCGGTTATCCTTTTAGGGCTTAAAACCCCTTTTTAGGTTTTAATTCCCATTCCTCTTACTCTTGGGTGATGATTTACCTGTATCTGAAGAAATTCCCCTCAGTTCCTCTATTGGGAAGAGGACATAATGGTACCTGGTTATAAATCAAGTAGGTTAGCCAACTGGCTGCTTTGGTGTGGGGCCATTCTGTAAGTTCAGTAGTCCTTGTCCCTGCAAAGAGAGTATCAGTCTGGAGCAGCAGGAGGAGGAGAGAAAGGAGTTGATGAGCTGAGCCACCCTTCCTCCATTCATCAGCAATAGCAGGAGCAAAAAAGGTGGCATCCAGTCTGCTTAATAGTTGTTGCTAAGCCCTCTGCTTGGTCCTGGGAGGCTAACTTTGTAGGGCCTGAGGTTTGTACTAGTTCTTTCTTACCCTCTCTCCCCCTTCTCCCTCCAGTGTATGTGGTGGAAGACCAAAGAAGAGATGACGTGGGCCCATCCACCTGCCTCACAGCCTGCTGGACTGCTCTCTGTTGCTGTTGTCTCTGGGACATGCTCACCTGACCAGACCAGCCCTCTTGTCCTGCCAGCTCTGCCGCCACCTCCAATAGGTGTGCCTGCCCCCATCTCTTCTGATTGCTATAACAAATGACTAGTTCTGCACAGACACCTCTACCTTCAACACTATAGGATTCTAGATTAATGGGGGTTGCTACTGTTTAATTCAGTGACTTGATCTTTTTAATGTTAAAATCCATTTCTTATTGATCTTTAAACAAATGTGCTAAATGACTTTCCTTTTTTTTTTTTTTTTTTTTTTTGGCCAAAGGCTTAGTTATGAAATCTATATTTATAATTTAAAAATTATATGTTCAAGGTAGTGGCAAAATGTAACACCACTGAATGATTTCTCTGCTAACACCCTGTATGTTTCAATAAATTTGTCTAAACCTTAATTGTCTAAATTATTCCAGATATAACCTAAACTGCCCTGGGTCTGTGCTTCTATGTCTCCTGGACTCTTACCATTTCTAACTACTCATCTGCTAAGGCTTGAAAAATGTGTCTATCTCAGCTAGTAGCCACTGTCCAGTATATGATGAGGAGCCTATTTACCCTTTTCATTCTGGCTACTACATGAACCGTGGGGATGCCTCTAAGGCAGGCAGGTTCCCAGGCCGGGTGTCCTTCAGCCAGGTCATGGGGCTCTAGGGTGAGCTAGTGTTCTCTCCCTAGCCCCACTCAGAGATGGGCACAGCCAAAAGCATTCCCCAGCACAGCTTGCACTGGCCTTTTACCCAGAGCCTAGGAAAGGGGCCTCCTGGTAACTGTGGGCTACCCATGGCTTCCTCTGTAAGCCCACCGTCACATGGGGCCAGACCTGAGCCTTGCTTTTCCTACTATCCCCTACCACCCCTTCACCCCAAACTAGTCAGCTATGCCATTCATCTCATCCTTGGCCACAGGGTGGCGCTGAGCTGCCACAGCAGCAAGTCACATTTTAATTGTTCGGCATGCCTGCCCATCCCTGAGTTCAAGAAAAGCAGACTTAGCAGAGTGGGACATATGCCTTTTATTGGTCTGACCAGCATGCCTAGTAGAAGGCTCAGAGCTTCCCTATCTGTCATGGCTCCCATCTTCCTTCTCCTGGGAGTTCATAACTCACCCCACAAGAAAGGAGTGTCCTGGGCAGAGATGGCAGGAGAGCCAGGGTAAAAAGCACAGTGTTGGGATCTGAAAGGAGCTCAGGGTTATGCAGAAAATGCAGGGTTGCTAGGCCATCCAGATAAAACATCCATCAGGGCAGAGGGGAGGCTGTTTCTCCACAAAAGCCCCTCTACTTTTGCCAGGAATGGGAGGGGTCAGGAAGAAGAGCTTGCCCTAGAGGCTCCCTACTGTGCCCTTCGTGCCATCAGCATCTCCCGGATGTTGTCCTCAGCTTCCTTGACGCTCCGCTCCAAGTAGGATTTTTTCTGCTGTAGTATGAGAAAGAAACAAGGGTTAGGACCAGGGTGAATGGGCCAAATTGGCAGACACCACTTCTCTACCCAGTGTTTACGGCTTCTTTGATCGGTAACTTCCAGGAGCACACTATCTATTGGGAGCCAAGTATGCACACCTGCCCACAGTGCTCCTCCCACCTCCATCCCATGGGTGGACCCATGGTCAAGCGGGGAGGAGATTGCTCAGTACAGGAAGGAGAATTACTCTGTGGAAGACAGGCAGTGGCACTCTTCCCCCGCAGAAGGAAGTAGACTCTAAAAACAGGCAGCTCCGTACATGAGGTTATACCAGACAATGGCCAGGAAATTCCAAGACAAAGCTCCTGCTCCATAGCAGACTGTCTCCTCTCAAGGTTTTCCATGGCCTGGGCCAGGCGCCTGTAGCCACCACTGCTGCAGAATGGACAGTGTACACTTGCTCTGTCCAGCAAGACTGCAGGCTGCTGTGAGCGCTGTGCAATTGTACCACAGTCTCACTGAGGCAGATGAGTCAGGATGAAATCTGCTTTTCTAATGAAACTAATGCCCACCAGCAATCCAGGGCAGTGACACGCTGGATAAAACAGACCTTTTGGAAGTTCGTCTCCTATCCCATCTGGGTCCTAAATTAAAAATCTCAATTTAGACAAAGAACTTTACTTTCAAGAGCCACATATGGACCAGGACTGCAAAAGATTAGTCAAAGGAAATTATGTCTGTACATTATCTGCCCTGTGCTCACCCGAGAAGTATGGTGGCTTTACCACTGGTCCCTGCCCTGAGGACATAGTTGTGGCTGTACTCCCACTTAACAGACATGAAATGAAGGCTCCTTTTTGAGGATACTACTCATGTCCTGAGGGAATGCTCAAAATTATGGCCTCCCAGGGTGCAAGTGACTGTCTGAGCCACATGGAGCCAGTAATGTAGAGCCTGGTCCAGGCAGCCCAGGTGCAGCCAGTGCCCTCCTATCACTCCTGCTCCCTCCTCCCAAGCAGCTGTAGATTCAGCTTGACCATTAAAGTGCTCACAGGACCCAGAGACACCAGGGAAAGGTTGGGATGGAGGGCAAGTGAACTACACATCACTGCGTCACATGGCACCACAGCCTGGTCTGACTGCCCTCACTTGGGAGCTGATCCCCAGCTGCTGATACAGGAAAAATGAAACGAATGTCCCTATTCCTCGAGGCCTTCAGCATCAAACCCCACTGGTGCCCCCCTACAGACCCCTGCCTCTAACATCTCTATATCTCCATTCTCTGTCCAGAATATGATATATTTATAGCCTTTTTCCTACAGAAGCCAAATGCTGTGAGTTCTTGTGTGAACCTCTCATCCTGTTTGTCCTCTCTGAACTTTAAATTTCCTTAAGGCTAGAACAAACCCTTTCTTTACTCATCTCCCATCTGTCCAACTTGCACACAATTCCTTACAGCACAACAGGAGCTCCATAAAAAGTCCCAGTGACCATAACAATTCAATAGCCACAAATGTGTATGTTGCTAAGGAATTCTGTTTGACTACATTGTTAAACCTGATATAGTCCTATCACTGTGATAGACTGGGAACTTAAACTTCCTTTGATAAACAACTCTTAGACTTTACTTGTGGTGAGTTAGAAAGAGGCATATACAAATAACTCCTGACACACCACCAAAGAATGTACATGCAGTGGGTGTTGCATAGGGGAGCAGCAGCGAGGTAGTTCCACACACCACCCGGGCAGCCCCGCAGGAATCTAAGGGAAAGGCAAGTGGAGCCAGCAAGGTTCTCTCCCGCAATGGCCAGCCAGTCAGTGCTCAGGGACCCAGGTCTGCTGTATTTGATCTCTGCCAACTTGCTGGCACAGCTGGCAAACTATAAACTTGGAACATCAGTAAGAGCTTTTCTGCCATACTGCCAAAGCCTCGGTGAAATTCAGGTTGTAATTCCCAGCTTTAAGAATTCTTTATTCCATACCATCTCTTCCCTTCCACTTTCATGAATTTTGCCACTGCATATCCTAAAGTCTTCAAGTTTCAAAAAATAATGCAAATGATTTAATCCATCTTTAAATATCTGGTTTAAACGTAATGGGCATTTCTAAAAAAAATAATTCCAAAAGATGGAGCATCCCTAGCACAGCAGGATCTGTTTTCTTACTGTACTTCAACAGCACCTGTCTCATCCCCAAGCACATCTAAGCCCAGAAGACCCTCGTGACCAAACCCAGACCAAGGCACCTGTTGTGGGTTGAACTGTACCTCACAAAAAGATATGTGGAAGTTCTAATCCCTAGTACCTATGATTGTGACCTCATTTGGAAATAGGGTCTTTGCAGATGTAACCAAGTTAAGATGAGGTCATACTGAATTAGGGTGGACCCTAAATCCAATGATTATTTACAGGAAGGCCATGTGAAGACACAGGGACATACACAGAGGAGGAACCCCATGTGCTGATGGAGGCAAAAACTGGAGTGATGCGCCTACATGACAAGCAATGCCAAGGACTGTCAGCAACCACCAGAAGCTGGAAAAGGCAAGGAAGGATTGTTCCCTAGACCCTTCAGAGGGAGCATCGCCCCATAACACCTTGATTTTGGACTTCCAGACTCCAGAACTGTGAGATAATAAATTTCTGTTGTTTGAAACCACCAGTATGTGGTAATTTGTTACGGAGCCAGGAAGCCAACAGAGCACCTGAAATGAGAGATGCCCCCAGAGACAGAGTCTATCCCGAGGCTCTTCTGGACCCAAAGGACCCTATCCTGCCATAGCTCTGACCACACTGAATTGCAGAGGCCCGGGTAAGCGGCCCTAGTCCCTAGAAGTTTATATGCTGGGATCATATTTATCCCCAAAATAACTGCGGTAGAATTGACCCCAATCCAAGTGGGCCTGTCAGAGAGGATGAAGAAAATTAAGGAACTGATGATTAAGTCAAACTTTTTCTTCCTTGAGTCTCCGTAACTTATTCCCAAATCTATTAGTCAAGCCAGAAATTCTGTGGGCCCCAGTCTTCTCCACTTCTGTAAATGACAACTCCATTCTTGCAACTGCTCGAGACAAAAACTTTTCATTGTCTTGAGTTTTCTTTTCACACCCAGCATCCAACCAAGCAACAAAATCTGTTAGCATCATCTCGAAAGGTAATCAGAATGACTTTAAAGAACAGCCTCCAGAAAGGTCTCCTTTCTTTTGCTCTTGAACTCCTTCAGTTTCTTCTCCATACAGTGGCTAGAGTCATCTTTCAACACTCAAAACCCTCTAATGGCTTTCCATCTTCTCAGAGTAAAAGGCAAGCCTTTTTGTCTTAGTCTAGGCTGCTATGATAAAATACCATAGGCTGGGTGGCTTATAAACAACAGAATTTGTTTCTCATAGTTCTGATGCTGGGAAGTCCAAGATCAAGGCAAACAGTGTCTGGTGAGGACTCCCTTTCTGATTCATGGATAGTGCCTTCTCACTGTGTCCTCACATGGTGGAAGGGCAAATGAGCTACACTGGGTTTTGTTGCTTAGTTGAAAAAATGTGACTTAATCATCAGTTCCTTAATTTTCTTCATCCTCTCTGACAGCCGCACTTGGATTTGGGTCAATTCTACCACAATTATTTTGGGGATAAGTATGATCCCAGCATATAAACTTTTAGGGACACTTACCTGGGCCTCTGCAATTCAGTGTGGTCTGAGCTACGGCAGCATAGAATCCTTTGGGTCCAAAAGAGCCTTGGGATAGACTGTCTCTGGGAGCATCTCTCATATCGGGCACTGTGTTGTACTCTTTTATCAGGGCAATATCCCATTCATGGTTCATGACCTAATGATCTCCTCAAAAGTCTCACCTCCTAATACCATCACCTCAGGAGTTAGGATTTCAACATGTGAATTTTGGCGGGTCACAAATTTTCAGATCATACTACTTTTTAACTGCCAAAAGCCATGCATGGTCTTGCTCTTGGCTAAGCCTCTTATCTCACCTCCAACAGCTCTCCCTCTCACTTTTTCAGCTCCAGCCACACTGGCCTCTGTGCTGTTCCTCCAGTCCACCAGCTATGTTCCTGCGTGGCCTTTGCCCTTTGCTGTTCTGTGAATGAACCCTCTTCCCCAGATATCCACATTACCTACTCCCTCACTTCCCTCAGGCCTTTCTCAAACATCATCTTATCTAAAAGGCCTTCCATATTCCCTACTTCCCCTACCCTGATTTTTCTCCTTAGCACTTATTGCCACCTGAAACAGTAACTATCTGACTCCCCTTATCAGATGAGATTGGGCACGTTCAGGGTGGTATGGCCGTAGACTGACTCCCCTTACGAGAAGGAAAGGTCCATGAGGGCAGGATTTTGCTCTGTTCCCTGACATAGTCCTAGTGTTTAGAAGAACAGCTGGTACATAACAGGAACTCAACTCTTGTCGAATAAAGTGCATTTAATAGAAATGATGCCTTACTAATTTACTTGTACATACACCTTTCCTTTTTTCTCTCCCAACCTGAATAAAAGCAGAACACCCACCAGAGGAAGCAAAGGCAGAAAATGACCATTCTCCATCAAGGTGGTTTTCAGTTTCTGATAATGCTAACCTTTGCCCCTGGATATATACAAATTTAAAACTCAAACCTCACAGATCTGGTGGAAGCATTAAAGACTTGCTCTCACAAACAAAACACGCTCTAAGGGTAAGGCCCTTATCCTTTATCAGGCCAACTTGTAAAATTATAAAACAAACCATTCCAATTTCTCCTGTCCTGGACTGTGAAATCCTTAAGAAACTGCTCCATCCCACGTCAGCCTCAGGCTGCTGTGAGCTGCACAGGGACAATGATTGCTGTGTGCGCTCTGAAACCCACACCTCCCACGAACAGTCCTGGGAAGGCATTTGCTGTCCTCACAGCAGCATCTTCCTGTCTTGCTAAGCAATTTCCCTCAGAACCCTTTCCCGAGGAAATTCTCTAGTGGCATCAAACCACAAAGCTCTGGGTGCAGCAACATTCTTGTGGGGGCCTTGTTCTGACAAGAAATTCTGAGATTTCCTGTGGGGCTCTGCACGGCCAGGGAAATGACATTGCTGGAGTTATTGCTCATCAGCCTGAGGTTCTTTTTTCTGGGAGTCAGACAGGGGCTGATGTTTCACTCTCATACTCTCACGAAGGAAACAGACTGAAGTCCCTAGAACTTTTCTGCCATGACACAATCTCTCAAATAGACTCCTGAGGTAATTCCTGTGTTCTCTCTGTCTGCAAAACTGTAAAATTGTCAGAGCGTTCCAGCTGCCCACAATGGGGAAATTTAGCAAGAGGCCAAGAAGTCACTGAAGGCTAAGAAGCATGTATTGGCAGATAGGGGACGAAATGTGGAGGAAGGCAAGGGAAACAACAGGAGGAAGAAAAAAAAAGGCAATGAGCAGATACAATCAGAAAAGTCAGAAAGGGAAATGAGACAGAGATGGGAAGGGCTGTAGCATGCAGAAGCAGCGCAAGCCTGGAGTGAAGTGCTCTGCGTGCCTGAATGGGGAGGATTGCTGACCAGAGGCAGGAGAGGCAGGCAAGAGGCGACCAGGGATTTGAAGCTAAGAGACAGGGTACAGTGATCCAAGGATAGTCCACTTGTGAACTCATCTGGGTACATCCACTTCACCACTGAGGACACAACTAAGCTATATGGTAACTGCTAAACTACACTGCTGGGAGACAAGCTCAAAGAAAGAGAAAGCAATCTTAGACATGGAGCAGGAGAAAAAAGACAAATCTCAGAGGGGGTTACCGTCCCTGGATCTTCTAGAAACTGCTTTTTCTAGTACTAGAACCTGCTGAGAGACTCTGGCACTGCTACCATATGGGGTCAGACTCCCAAACCCCACCTAGGATCACATGCTGGCCAACTCAATCTGCCAGGACAAACCTCTGCACTACTCAAGCACCTCACAGCAGAGACTCACTGCGGAAAAAATTCCTATTTCCTCCAAACATAGCCCCTCAATCTCCCTAAGGTTTAGGTGATCTCTACCTGCTGCTGCCCTCCCTGACACATCAACTTCATTTAGTCCCAGAGAAAGAGCAGTTTATCAGACAACCTGGGAAAGACAAAGTAGAAAGCAAGCTCATAGCTAAGCACAGAGCCAGGAGCAACTGTTCCAATGCATATGGATAATCAGCGTTCATCCAAAGAATCACAGGCACCATGCTTAAAAAGGATGATGACAATCCAGTAAATAATGTCAAGTGATAGGCAACTGAAGTAGGTAGGGACAATTGATTCAGAGAAGTTTAAGGTACGGAATCTGATCACTATCTTAAATATCTAACACAATGACTCTTAAAGTGTGGTTCCTATATCAGCAGCATCAGCATCACCCGGGAAATTGTTAGAAACACACATTCTTGTCCCCAATTCAGACCCAAAAAACTCTGGGAGTGGGGTTTTTACAAACTTTTTACAAGTTTCTACAATCCAAGTTTTTACAAGCCTCCAGGTGTTCTGATGCACACTAAAGTTTGAGAACCACTGTTCTAAATCAGGAGTCAGAAAATTTTTCTACAAAGGGTAGGTAATAAATATTTTAGGCTTAGTGGGGTTGTCTCTGTTACAACTACTTGACTCTGCCATTGTAGCACAAACGCAGCCACAGACAATGTGTAAACAAATGTGTGTGGTGTAAATGAATGGGCATGGCTGTGTTGCAAAAACACAAAAGCAGGCAGTAAGCTGAATCTAGTCTGTGAGCTGTAATTTGCCAATCTCTGTTCTTAAAAAAAGATGGAACTTTAAAGAGTAGAACTCGGGGCTGGCCGGTTAGCTCAGTTGGTTAGAGCTCACTGTTGATAAAGGGAAGGACTAAGTCCAGTCGGTAGAGATTTCTCATATTTTAAACTTTCAATAAAAGCTACCTAATAAAAGGGCCAAGCCCGTGGCGCAGCGACGCTCCCGCCGCGGGTTCAAATCCTATATAGGAATGGCCGGTGCACTCACTGGCTGAGTACCGGTCATGAAAAAGACAAAAGACAAAAGACAAAAAAAAAAAAAAAAAAAAAGCTACCTAATAAAAGCATAAGTTTCCATTCATTTATCCTTCCATTCATTCATTCAGCTCACTGCCAAACCAGCTCTCCCCCTTTCTCTCTCAAAAACTCCGGTTCTTGAAATTCACAGCACCATGCTTTATCTCCTTGTTGCTGCAACCTACCAATATCCCGGGTACTGTCCCTCTGTAAGGAAAATGAAAACAGATAAGATGGTCAAGCTCCCTCAGCTGTTCAGAATCTTGCCAAGCATAACTTAGCATGTCTATTGTAAATACATTAATTGCGCACATGTGCTCAGGTGTTCCTTGGTCATCTGACGCACACCCAGGTGTTCCCGGGTTATCTGACTTAAGTGTAAAGGACAGACGGCTCTGATCCACAGTGCCCCCGGGACGCCCAAGGGAGGCCACCAGGGGGCCACTGGGGCTGCTGGAGGCTGAGCTTGCATCCAAATAAAGTATGTCAACCTTGAAACTTGCAGTAGCTTCCAGGATATTTTTCCAACTACCTAGCTCGCAACCTGCATATAAGGGGTCTGTGACCCAGTCTGCACAACGGGTTTGAAGGGTCTGTGTCCCAGCCTGACACCCTCCATCATCGATGGCTTCCTGTGTTCCTCTCCACCACAGCTGTACTATTCAAGGTGACTTCAACAAGAACATAGATGATCCATCCAATAACATGACCTCCTCTCCCCTCAGTTTTTACCTTAGTCCACCAGCAGCCACCCAGCCCATGGTCTTACCCTAGATCTCATCAACACCAGTAACTGCACCACCTCCAAAATTTCAGTTTCACCACCACTACCTTATATTCCAAGTCACTTCTATCTGATACTCACTCCAGCATTTCTTCAATCTCATCACTAAATAACAAATTTTTCATTATCCATATGCTTCCATGCATGGCCTTTCCCCCTCTTACCCAGCCTAGTTTCCACAGCCCATCATTTATGTTTATTCTCCTTGTAAACAGCCTTTCTTCTTGGTCCCTCACTCCCTCTGTTGCATTTACATGGCAAAATGCCAACCCAGGTTAAGCCCAACCATCTACCCACTCCATGCCTGCACCCAAACACCTAAACATTGCTGGAAGAAATCACCTGTGCTGAATGGTCTTACTTTAAATTCAGGGCCATGAATCTCAAATGGGCACTTAACACTGTCTGGAAAATCTGTTAAAACTTCCTCAGTATGTTCACTTGTCTGCTCTTCAAAATAACGACTCATACTTGTTTTTTTCCCTCAAATCTCCTATACTCCCTCCTCCCCTCAGCTAAGAAAATAAGAGCAACCTTAGGAAAACCCTCCTCCCACTACCAAATATACTAACCAACCTACACCTGTACACATAGTCTCCTCTTTCCCTACTGTTAAAATGGATAGTGTCTCTCTATTTTTACAGGAATCAAAACACAACCCTTCCACTTGGGAGCTGATTTCATCCCTATGCATATTCTCAGAAACTTCACTCCCCCTGTTTTCTTTTCTCTTTCTTCTTAACCTTCTATTTCTTTCACTGAAAGATCCTTCTTGGTGAGGCAAGTCATTAAAAAACCCTTTCTTAACCTCACAGTCCCCTGTAGGTACTGCCCCCTAACTCCCCTCCTCTTCTCAGCATAACTTCTTGAACCAATTGTTTTTAGTCACTGCCTCCACTTCCTTAATCCAGTTGCTCCACAGACCTCTCCAATCACATTTCCATCTGTTCTACTGAGCTGACTGTGGTCCAGGTCCAGTGCTCTCTATGTTGCCCGAAGCAGTGGTTGCTTCTCTGTTACCTTCTTACTCAACCTCCCGACAACATATAACACAATTCATGAAATACTTTCTCCGCTTAGCTTTCATGACACCACACTCCTATTTTCTTCCTACATCACTGGCTACTCTTTCTAAGTCCTCCTTTGCTGACTACCCCTCCTCTGCTCAACTTCTAAATGTTGGCATTTTCCAGGAAGGTGTCCTGGAACTCATCTTCTCCACATCTACACTCTCTTCAAAACTCTCATCTAGTGTCAAAGCTTTAAACATTTTTTGACTCCCAAATTTATATCTCCAACCCTGACCTCCCCTTAAGTCCAGATTTACATATCCAATTGTTTACAAAACATACCCTTTTGGTTGTCAAACCTGCACTTAACATGTTTAAAACAAACACAACTGATTTATAGTCACCCACACCCCTCTCCCAGTCTTCCCCATCTTAATGAATGGCACTCATCCAATTGTTCAACTTAAAAAAAACAAAAACATAAGAGCCATCTCTGATCGTTTCCATTTCCTCGAACCCCACCTCCCCCATCCAATCCATCAGCAAATCTTATTAACTCACTTCCAAATATATTCCCAAACTACCACCATCCTACTCCAAGCCTCCATCATCTCTTCCTTGGATGTCTGTCATGGATACTTTCACATGTAAATCAGGTTAGTCTCAGCTCAAAACTCTCTAATGGCTTCCCACCACACTTATAATAAAATCCAAACTCCTTAACCTGGGTTATAAGGCCCTATAGGATCCAGCTCCTGCCAACCTCTCCCACCTCATTACCACTTAAACAACTCCACCTCACTTATTCTTATCTTAAGACATTTGTATTATCTGTGCACTCCATCTAGAATGTTCTTCTAGATACTTTTAAGTGGCTGGCTGCTTCTTTTCATTCAGACCTTAGCTGAAATTTAACCTTTTCAGAGAGGCCTTCCCTGATTACTCAACTAATGGAGGGCCCCAATAACTCTCTAAAACATCACCTTTACTACAGATGGTTTCTTACTTATTTCTTTATTGCCAGTATCTCAGTGTATGCTCCATAAGAGTATGGATCTTGTCTGATTTGGTTAATGTTTCAAGCCTAGAAGCAAGAACTGGTACATAATTCATTTAACCAACATTTATGGAGCACCTGGGATATTTTAGGCCCAAAGAGCACAGGGATTAGAGCAGCAAACAAGTCACACACTTATTCATAGAGATTACACTATTGCAGGGCACACAGACATTTAACGATTGTTGTAATAAGGGCTCTGAGGAAAAAGCACAGTCTCTAAAGGAGGAGGTAATACCTGATGTAATCAACGAACTCACAGAAGCACTTTTAAACTTAGCTCTGAAGGATGAGTAGGAATTAACTAAGTGGAAGGGTCAGAGTGGGAGAGAGAGAAATTCCAGGTAAACAGAGCATGGCATGTTTGGAAAACTGAATGATGGCTAGTGAAACTGAAGCACAGGGTGACAGAGAGGGAGATAATATAGAGAGATGAGGCTGATGAAGTTGAGTCAGATCATGCAAGGTCTTAAGCCATATCAAAGTTCTGGTATTTATCTTGAAGACAGTGGAAAGCCACTGGGTTTTAAACAGGAGTGACAAAAATCAAATTCCCATTGAACACAGAATATCACTCTGGCTGAAGCAAAGAGAATGAATTAGAACAGCAATTCCCACAGAATGCCCTATGAGTCATGCATGGGTAACAGATATGTCTAAGATATTGATCCCTTCAGCTCCTGGAGTGGATCCAGGGCAGCCAAAGCTCCTCTGCGCAGTTGTTCCAACCTTGATCACTCTTTTCCAGTTACTCCGGTGAACCAGGCAAATACAATTTTCTGAGTGCTGTGATGTAAAAAAAAATTGGGAAACATTGGATTAGAGAATGTAAGTGTGAATGTTGGAAATCTATTAGGAGGCCACTACAATAATCTTGGAAAGAGATAATAATATCTTAGTGGTGGCAATGGAGATGGAGAAAAGCAGATAGATTAAAGAAATATTCAGGAGGAAAATCAGCAACAGTACTTCACCAAGTCTTTCACCATAATCTTCATTAGTTATCAGAAGTTGGGGTGGGGGTGGACTGTGTCAGGAAACTCCCAAGATGCCTAGCTTGGGCTTGCACACTGGCTGGATAATGTTGCCTTTCACTGAGATAAAGAATCTTAGGAAGAGGAACAGGTTTGGAAGAGAAGATTATGGGTTTTGTTTTGGACATACTGAGATTAAGGTACCTACCTGTGAGAGATCTAAGCGAGATGTGAAAAGGAAACTAGATAGGGTCTGAAGTTCATGGAAGAGATCTAGGCTAGAGATATAATTTTGCACACAGGTAGCACTTGAAGTCATGAGAATGGATGAAATTCCTAGAGAAAGAGAACATAGAATAAGAGGACATAGCCCTAAAGAAATTCAACTTTTAATACTGAAAGGAAGAGGAGGAAGCAACAAATAAAGCAGTACTAAAAAGAAGGGAAACTGTGTCATAGAAACCAAGAGAAAGGTAGTTCAGGAAAAAGGATGAGATCATTAGAAATCACTGGATGTGTTCAAATAAGAACAGTGACAACATGTCAGAAATGGTGAAAGAGTGGCATGCTACATCAAGTGGCCTATAGGATATCTTCCAACTTAAAAAAAATTGAGACCTGACCTCCATGATGGAAAATTAGCTGATATTTTAATTGTCACAGATGAGCTTTAAGAACACATGTAATGCAGTATCAGGCCAAATAATTTTACCTCCTATCTTCAATAAGACACTGGGCTTTGTGCAGGTTTAACACAAGGGTTGTAGAAGCATCAGTATAGTTATGCTCAAGGAAATGATTACACAGGCTGCAATGCTATGTTCAGGAAATAAAGGAGCAAAGAGAATGTCCTTCAGAGACCACACAGTGCCACAGCTGAGAATTCTGTGCATTATAAATGCACCAAAGGTATACTAAACATGGCAAGTATTTGTCTGTTTTGGGAACTGAGCAAAAGAGATCAGGAAAAGGAAGCAGAGAGCACTACAATATCCCACCCAGAAACCCAACCCTGGGATCTTTAGTTCCTTTCTAAAACAAAAAAAAACAACAAAAACTAAAAAGTACAGCCTACATAGAACAGACTTCTGAATTCCATCATATGTGAAAAATAAGTGTACACAGTACACAATAAAGAAAGGTCAGGAAGACAAATTTTACAAAAGCAAGAAGTTTCCCAATATAAATTATCTTTCTTCTGTTTTTCCAGGATTGAAAAGTCAAGCATTCATCAATAAGTGGAACTATTAAAACTCTACAAGTCTTCCAAATAAGTAAAACATAAAAATAAAACAATAAGTCCCACTATTTAAGTTTGTCTTTAGTTTGTCTCAGTCTTATAAGAAGAGCAAGAGGATCAAATCAACAGTGTTTACAGCGGAGTTTGGCCTGTAGGCATGGCAAAGGGGGAGGTGAGTAAGGGCGTGCCTGCTGACAGAGGAAGGAAGGGCAACACCTTGCATTCTTGGAAGTGGAGGTGTAATTGACTCAACTGTGGGGGCAAGACTAACATGCAGGTATGTGGGGCAAAAGCCTGAAGTCAGTCTGATCTTGCTCTCTGCTCCAAGCAAGTCCAGAATTCCTATTTTCTTACAACTAGACAGCAAAAAGACAAACAACCCAGTTAAAAACTGAGCAAAAGACTTGAACAGACATTTCTTTAAAGAAAATATATTAATGGCCAACAAGCACATGAAATGATGTTAACATCATTAATCATTACAGGAATGCAAATAAAAACCACAAAGAGATGCTACTTTATACTCATTAGTATGACTATAATCAAAAATGGAAAATAACACGTGTTGGCAAGGATGTAGAGACCCTCATATATTGCTGGTAGTAATGTAAAACGGAATGTAAGGAACCCTCATATATTGATGGTAGTAATGTAAAACGGTGCAGCTACTGTGGAAAACAGTTTGGTAGTTACTCAAGAAGTTAAAACATAAAATTACCACATGACCTAGCAATTCCGCTCTGAGGTACATTCCAAGAGAAATAAAAGCACGTGTTCAAACAAAACCTGTGAATGTTCATAGCAGCACTATTCATAGTAGCCAAAAAGCAGAAACAAGCCAAATGTCCATCAGCTGATGGATAAACAAAATGTGGTATATCCATAAAACAGATTATTCAGACATAAAAAAGAATGAAGTGCATATGCTGCAATATGGATGAACCATGAAAACATTAAGCTAAGTGAAAGTTACAAAAAAGCCACACACTGTATGATCCATTTATATGAATATCCAAAACAGGCAAATCTACAGAGACAGAAAACAGGTTAATGGTTGTCAGGTACTGGGTGGGGGAGGGGGGAATGGGCAATGACTGATGAATGGGTAAGGGGTTCCTTTTGGGCATAATAAAATGTCCTAGAATCAAAAAGTGACAATGGTTATGCAACATTTTGAATTTTATGTTATGTTATGTTATGTTACCTCAATTGTTTAAAAAAAGAATCCCTATTCTTCTCAAAATGCTGCACCACAAGGGGGAAAGATCAGACATTAAAGCTTTGTGTTTGAATATAGGCATGGCAAGGCAAGTTCCTGATGAATTATTTTCGCCAGCAAATCAGTCTGTACCCACCCAAAGACTTAGAGTAATACATATACAACTGGCCAGGGTAAAATAAACTGACATATTAATTTCTGAAAATTAACTTTCATTTTGTAAGTAGAAGCACTAAGCATTTAGATTAATGAGTTAGTACAATACTCTAGGAGAGCCCATGGACAAACAAGGGAAAGGAAACTTCTTTGTGATCACATTACTACTTTCCAACCGAGTAATATATTTAAACAACTAAAAAAATACAGATATGGCAACCGGAAACCCATAAAAGAGCCTGGAGATAGTGAAAACAAGCAAGAGCTCAAAGCAAGCACAAATGCATGACTCATAGGCACCTCCCTGGCTGATTTGTACGGGTCAGTGCAGGGCACAATTGGAGAACTACAAATACACTCCGATATCAAAGGGCTATTTATAAAGCTTTCCAAAAACCCCGGCTGTCTTTTCATTAAGAAAGAGAAAAGGAAAACTCATAGTTATACCTGTCAATATCACCCAAGAAAATACTGTCCTCTGATGCTAAGCTAAACTTCTAGGTCAGGCAAGCAACCCATGATCTTTGTTCATAATGCTGAGTGTTCTGCAAGGTACTGAGAGGTCAGGTCCACATCACCCAGTGACACTTCCCACTCCAGGGGCACAGACCATCATGAAATCATTCTACAGACCAAACGTCACAGGTGCCACTTGTCCCCAACTCCACACCCACCAAGTTACCATGGAACTGATGTAAACAGAATGGAGTTTAATATGCTAATAGCTCTGATCTAATAGCTGACATAACACCAATTAAATTTATAATGACACTGGAGTAATAAAAGAGCACACTTCTCTTTGCAAACATGATTCAAGGGGTGGTTTTCATTTTGCCCTTTCTTCAATTTCCAGATGCCAGGCCACTTAGAAACCACTTATCTCTTTCAGAGTTGGTGCTTAGGGGGTTTATCATTTTATAAGAAAAGGACCACAAATATCAGAAGGCTTAGCAACTCTGGAGTAACCAACCATGACTTAAGAATCCTCATTCCTTTCATAGTAAAAGTGAATGATACAGTGGTTGGAATCTAGAACCTGGAATCCTGGGTTCCCACTCTGATCTCCCTCTCATTCCCTGACTGATTCTGGTTCTAGGTCTGTGAAGGACACACGATATCCACTTCTAGAACATGAGCAAGTGCAACCAAGTTCATTAGATGGCTTCAGTACATAATCCATAGCTATTAAGAAATAAGAGCAGTAGATATCACTGACCTGCTGGCACTTACATCCTCGAGCCCATCAACTAACCCTACCAATGGCTATATTATGCTTCACGTGGAAGGAGTCACTAGACCCTTTGGTCACACTTAACACAGTGTATACTGAAGCTATCAATAGTGAGTCCTTCAAATAAAATACAGAAAGTTATGTATTCTTACGGAATTCTACAGCAGTTAAAATGAATGAGCCATATATATTAATGTGGATAGAGCTCAAAACCCTGCTGTTGAATGAAAAAAGGAAGTTAAAATTTAAAGATATGAACATGTCATTTGTTGAATATAAGATGCCTATAAAACGTGGAATGGAAAAATACAGACCAAATTCTTGATAGTAGCTGCTTCTGATGAATGGGAATGAGATTGGGGTGGGGAAGAGAGGAAGGATATAAAGAAGACTTCAATTTCATTAGTTTTTTATTTTTGTAAAGAACAAAAAAGTAAATATTACAAAATGCTAACGTGTTAATTCTGGGTAACGAGTGTGCAGCTGTTTGTTAAATCAGCTTTCATAAATATATGTATCTTTAATTTTTTTTCCAAATTAAAAAAATACCTTTTATCTTATAAGTACTTGGTGGCAATATGCTCAATCAGTTAATAGTCGCTGAGTACCCACCACACGCAAATAATAAAATCTTGCATTTAGTACTTACTATGTGCCAGGCACAGCACTAAATGATTTACATATATTATGTTATAAGGCAGAAGTCTGACAATTAGGATTTGCTTGCCTATGCAGAGAGAGACCTGGGGTTGTCCCACACTTCCAGAGATTTTTGGGGGTAAGTTCATCTAACTTGTATGCCTAACTCTGGATCAGTATTAGAAACCCATTATTGCAGCACACCTAAGCCATGTCCTCCAACCTAATTACTGAATTACCTTCAGTAATAAAGGTAAAATATACAAAGAGGTAAAAATTTTATATCCATCTGCCTGACTTTCAACTGATCTCATTCTTAGGCAGGAGATAAGAGAGTTATTTATTGTCTCCCTCCATCCCAACACTGCTACTGTTGCTATTTTATAAATGAGCATATTTAGGCTTAGAAACACTAAGTAATTTACCCAAGATGGTAGTAAGTGGCAGAGTCAGAGTTCAAATTCATATCCATCTGATTCCAGAGTTCATATTCTTAATTATTATGCCAAGGCACTGTCACGCATATCAGAGCAAAGACAAGCAGTATCCATTACTTGCTAAGAATCTTCAAGATGAACTTGAAAAATATTCTAAAGGTTGAAGTTTTCTTAGTACATACTTGGATTTCAAAGAAGGTAGGAAAGGATGTGTGCATATGTGTGAGTGTGTATATGGAATAGTGAAGGTACTAGTAATCAAATCCCTTTAGGGACCTTTTAACCTTCAAAACTAGTTCAAAACTAGTTGGCATGTTTGCTTCTGACCATGTAAGTAACCACCTCTCTCAAATTTTACTCAAGATATCATAGACAGATGGTAGGGTTTCTTATCTCCTATGCTCTAAATGGACTGTATTCAGCCATTACCTCCCTGTAGTGTGGTCCCAAAGACAGAGTGCTCAGCACTGGCCCTTACTTGACATCAGCCTCTACCTTCTGCAGTCCCTCACAGGGAGAACAAATCTGCTTCTCTCAGCCAACAGGCCTGTCCAGCTCCAGCGTCAGTGCTAGTAAGGAAAGGCTACAAAGTACTTGCAACTCAGACCTTATAAAACAGCCCCCGCTGCTACACCAAAGCCATGAGCCTGGACAGACCATAAAAAAGCAGTCCCCTGACCATGGAGCTGGTCCCAACCCTTCAACTTGGCTTCTCTCAGCAGAGGCTTGCCCATGTGGGTATTCACTCAGTTCTCTGGACTCACACTGCACACTGTCCACACTTCTGTAAAGCACTTTATATCCCACTACAGCAACCTAGGGTTCAGTCCACCAACCTTATCCCTTTTCTAGCTGCTCTTTCCCCTTAGCAGTGAGGGAGAAATGCTTATCCTCCTTTCCCCTTAGTTAACCTAATCCAGATCTATGACTTGAAACACAATCTATAAATTGACAATTAATAGACAATTCTCAATTTTATTTCACTAGCCTAGAGTTCCAGATTCATATAATCAACTGTCTATTCAACATCTCTACTTGGGTGTCTAATAGTATCTGAAAGCTAACACGGCCCAAACAAACCAAACTTTGAATTTGCTTTTAAAACTAGTTTTGAAACTTGAAAATTGACTAGGAAACACTGATCTATGAATTAGCAATAGCACATCTATTCCTACTGAACATGTGGAATGTCTTCAGCAAGACAATCTCTGTGGAGCCTAGTATATACATGGAATGTTGACTGGAAACCACACTGAATGAATAGGATTGGCACTGCGAATAGCTACTTGCCCAGAACAAGTGGTATTTAGACAAAGAGAAGAGAAGCAATGCTGCTTTCATTCATTTTACCGTTAACTCTTTTCCCTTAGACCTTTCCAGCCTCATTTCCCACTTCAACTATCTGTTCCAACCACCACTCCAATTCCAGACTTTGGTCCACCCTATCTTTAATTTAAAATGCCCTCTCTGCCCCAACCCTATCTAGCAAAATTCTAAGTGACCTACAAAGCTCAGATGAAATGCTCCCTCCCCTCATGAACCCATCCCAGATCTCTACAGCAGTAGAGTAAGTGGTATATGTGTGAGGAAGAGGGTATGATTCCTTAATAACAGGTCCAAAACTTCAGTCTTTCTTGACTCCTCTCTTTCACCCTACACCCAATCATGTTGGCTCTACCTTAAAATACTTCCAGAGTCTGACAAGTTCCACTGCCACCATCCTGGTCAAGCCACCATCATCTCTCACCTGCATAATGCAACAGCCTTTCATTAAACTACAGAGTAAGGCAGGTTGGTGACTTAAGAAGTATCTAAAAGTAAGCATTCCTAAACACTGCAGTGTCTAACTGCTCAGACCCCAAAGCTTTAGGTAAATATGAGAATCTTCATTAATGTAGACTTTCTCAAGGCTTTTTCATGGTGCCTTTCCCACAAGAATCTCTAAACAATCCATTGTTTTATTTGGTGCTAAACTGGTCATGTTCAGACATCCCTACCCCTACTCCCACCCACAAAAAAGAAGAAAAGGATTTTGGATGAGACTTCAGAATACAAAAATCAACAGGCAACTTCAAAATATAAAAATCAATAACCTTCAGGTGAGTAAACACAGCATGTAAAATACCAGAAATACAACTGAAAATTTGCTCCTAGTTTTCACACACTCCAGCACTGGTAAATACATGGCAGGGGATAGGAAAGGCATTTAAATCATTCCTTCAATGATCTTCAACAGCTTTACAAACAAGTACTAGATTGCTATTTCAACTTTACAGAGAGTTATTTCTATTATTAGGAAGAAGTTATGGGTTAAAATTAAATGCAGGTGTACTGGAGTCCCATGTGTAGTTAATTTTAGCAAACAACCTGACTCTGAGAGCACTAAATAGAAATATTTCTTTAGCCACAAGCTAACTCACTCATTTCTAACCATTGCCCTCCCTCTCACTCTCTCTCACAGGCTAACTGCACATTTCCACTGTCAAAAGCCACATTAAAAGACAAGCACAAGACCACAATTGCCTGGTTAATCTCTAGTAAAACCACTGAAATGGAGCATGCTTTTTGAGCTCCCAGACTCTGGCTCCACACTGTAAGTGAATGTTGGTACATGAGCCCTATGAGGTTTGGGAAAAAGGAAAGCTCCAACAATGTCCTTGTCAGCACTTTACACAAAAAATCCATTCAATGAGAATGGCACCATGTTCTTCTTGCCCTTTCTCCCTAGGAACTAAATTAAACAGATTACAGACAGTGGCAAAGGCTGGCCTTAGAACAGCCTACCCCTTATTTGTTATTTTTAGCAATTTAGTCGACAACGCCTGACAACTAAACATGCCTAGAATAGCTAAAGGGAGGGGGGATTATCAGATATTACCAGCAAAAAAAACACTAGTCATCACTTCCTCCAACCCTAAGAAAGAATCGTTTTCCATGTCTTTGTAGCATTACACAGAGTTTGAGCCTTTAGGATCTCATATAAAAACAGAATACCTATAAAACATTAGTGGAAACCGATAACATTTCCTGAACTGGAGTACTGTTCCACCCTTACATGTATTTTCTTAAAAACAAAAGCAGAATCAAATGAACTAAACTGTTTTACACAAAAGTTAGGAGTACAATGCATCTATGTCCATTCTGGAAAAATTCCCTCACAAGATGATTAGGTACCCAAAAGAAAGGCTTCAGGATAGTAATGGAATTCAAATATTTTTATTGTGTTGTTGGCAGGTGAGAGATTTATCTCAAAGCAAGACAAAGTGAGATGGTAGAAACTCCTTCAATTAATCATAGCCCTAAGAAATTAGTATTAACTGTCTGCATCAACAGATCAAATAAAATTCATAAAAAAATACATTTTGTAAAAATAAGACACAATTTATAAAAAATTCATGTACAATCAAGGAATTTAATCATTTGTCAACATTTTCTGAACACAGGGACAGCATGCCACTATCCTAAGTATCATGTATTTTATAAGACAGCATAGGATAAAGCACTACAAGTGAATAAATGATGTCTTCCTGGGTATGTTAATTTATGTATGTGAAGTTAATAAGCTATTACCAGCTCTATCCAAAAGTATGTATCTCTAAAACAGGTGATGCCTAATAAAAAACTACCTTTAAGCCATCACATGTACATCTGGGTGAGTTAAATACTACAAAAATCTCAAAGGAGATGCCATCACGTTGTATTACATTTTAGAAGGCAAAGCTGTAGGTAGACTAGTTTTATTTTAGCATCAAAAATATGATTCCAATTCACTTTTTAAATTAAGGTAATGATCTGGACATGAAAGAAAACTGCATTGTTTTGCTTCCTTCCATCTTTTCATTTTAAGAAGACATTTTTGCTCTTAACCTGGCAATTCAGAAAAAGACCAAGTTTATAACAAGAAACTTAACAGAAGTGACTGGAGTGACCCTAGAGATCTTCTAGTCCAATACTCTTATTTTACAGATGAGGGAATTTAGGCTTAGAGTACAGCAAGGGCTAGAATCAAGAACTCCTAAATGAACATAAGGCTTTTAAATTAGGAATTTAGGGTAATGAATGCTCTGCTATAAATCTAGTAGACTTGTAGATCTCTATTTATGGCTCAAATGTCAGCCCTTTGGATCTTGTTTTTTTGAGCTGACATGTGTAGTGTGATCATCTGTATAGCTGTGGCCTTCCCCACATTGAGTACTGAACAACTCACTTTTTGTGGACGGTATCTATTACCTGAGGAGGATACCTGTGATGTGAGAACAAAGACTTATCAGAATAAGAATCTAGAATAAGGAAAAGTACACTTATTAACTTCTCCTTACCATAAAGTTATAAGAGTAGGAAGGTATGCAATAACATAAAAGAAAATTAAAAGTCTAACTCTTCAAAACAAATCATTCTCTAGGCAGCCTGCAAATGACTTGAGGAACTCTCAGGTATGGGAGGGAAGGGGCTAAGGACATATACTTATGGCTGGACAGAGAAAAGTATAGACCATGTAAAGCATATAAACAGTGAAGGCTGAGGTCAACAACTCTGAAGCATTCAAATGGATAGTCTGGTATGGGCACAGAGAAATATTCCAAGAAGGGAAACAAGGCACCCTGGGAATGTATCCAAGAAGGAAAGAATAACTGACTCGAGATGCAAAAAACTAAACTCTGGGCTAATTAGAATGCAAATCCAATTATCTTACATCTTTATTTTAATCATAAAATGAAGACGCACCTCGGGGAACTGACCAAATCGAAAATGTGTATGTGTGTGTTAAATATCTGTAATATATATTTTACAGATAAATAAATAAATAAGAAAGGCTTTCTAGTTAAAAGGACCAGTCTATCTGAACTATTTACATTTTAATTCTCACCAGATCTAAAATATTTCTATTGAAATGAAATACATCACAGGTAGTTTAAATTTGGGTAAATTTTAGCTATTGGATTAAAACACACATACACTCACTAAGGCATTGATAAGACTGATAATAAAGAATGCTCAACCAGAAAAAGAGCATATGGGCTTTTTCGGACCCATGCCTACTCTTCTCTGAAATCAACAAAGAGGATTCTGCAGCTACATTAAGCCCTAAGACACAAAGACATAGAGACTACATTTAGTTCACTATAAACTCTGGGGTTTCCAACCATCAGGCTTTTTTAGACCTAAGTCTTAAATAAATAAAAACTATTTTAAAACAAACATCCATTTTTATAAATGCTGAGAATGCAAATGAACTCTATAATGAGTTAAGAATTCACATCTGGGATCCCAATGTATGTGACAATAAAAGAAATCACTTCACCCAAGAGTCCCCATGTCAAAACAACACAGAAAAGAGATTAATTTGGCAACTTGCATTTATTTTTTAAATTAAAAACAAAAATACAGCCACGAGTGCCTAGCTATCTAGCTACTACTGAAGGTGGGAAATCATCAAGCTAATTTTTAGAGTACAGACATTTTATACTTCTTTCCAGGACTCTAACTCCTGGGGTGAGGGTGGAGGGTGTTCTCTGAACATAGATCCCCTCAGCAAGAGGCTGAGAAAACCATACAAACATACTATGAGAACATCTTGGCTTTTTAAGGATAAAAATGGACTGACTAGATAGAAAAATTGTGGTACTTCTATATAATGGAATACCATATAGCAATGAAAATGAATACATTACAATCTCAGGTAACAACATAGCTGTACTTCACAAAAACAATGTTGAGCAAAAGAAGCAAGGTAAACAAAATACAGTGATTTTTTTCACATAAAGTTCAAAAACAGGCTAAACTAAAAGTTGTTTTAGGGATACATTTGTAGGTAGTAAAACTAGATTTTTTAAAAAAGGAAATAATTATCACAAAAGTTAGGGTAGTGGTGACTGGGAGGAGGAGGCAGGCAGGGACAGCATTGTGATTAGGAAGTGGGAAACAAAAGGGGTGGGGGTCGGGATGTTCTGCCAATATTTGATTTCTTGGCCTGGATAACTGTTACAGGTGTTTGTTTTATAAGTATTGATTAAGTTATATATATTATTTAACACATATTTCTGTAAATGCTATATTTCACTACAAAAAGAAATAAATGACTTTTTTAAATGGATTTTAAATGCTGAGCTCTGCAAACAGATGAACCATTGGGCATACTTCTTGTTTAATGTTTAAAAAACAATCTATCATTGGCTCTACTCTCACCTGCCCTCCTTTCTTTATTGAAATCACAAATAAGAATCAGTGCCTTTCATATAGTAGACTCCACTTGACATCACCTCCAAAGAGGAGCTCCTATCATATACACAACAGTATCAGCACAAAAATGAAGTACTTAGGGCAAAACTGGATATCCATCCAAATGCCTACTAGTCACCTCCCATGCTATGGAAAAAATGATCTTCAAAAGGCAGAGTAAACTTTCCTCAATGATGGGAATTCCTCCAAAACATGTTCTCATCAGAGTATCAGAACTAAGCCAACTGCAGATTGTCATAGGCACCTCCTATCCAGCCCTTTCATCACTATTCTTCCTACTTATTTCAGGAACCACTGTCTGACCAAAATTGTCACTTCTGTGGAAGAGTCAAAACTTTTAGAATCAGGACTTTTAGACAGTTTTTTAGATTTTACGTATAGCATGGGCTGGACAGCTATTTCAACAACCCTGGGATTGCAACATTGTGCGTCAGAAGTGGCACTAGGCAGGCCAGAATGTCCTGGATTTCTTTATTCTTATTCTGTCATTGCTGAGCTAACTAGGGTGGTGGGAGGGGGAGAAACCATGTTGGAGATAGAAGGGAAGGAAGGTGGTTAACCAGTACACGCATGTGCCTAAAATAAACAGGGACTTTAGATTGAAGGCAGATGAGCCTAAAGCCGTAATTGTTTGGCCCCCACCTGAAACAAAGGAGAGAACATAAGGCAATGACAGCCAAAATGTGTTCAAATAAAAGCATACATGCTCACTAAAGCATACAGTTACTTCAAGGATTCCCAATAGTTGAGATTCATAAGGTCAGGAACTGAGCTCTAGCTCATCTGAATGCTGGACCTAAGTTTTCCCAACTGCAAAAGATGCCCTTAAGTAATTATGTCCTCCTTACCTCCAAAAACGTGAGCAAAAATATATGATGTATATTTCACTCTTTAAAGATACAGATCTCCTCAATCTATCAACTGTTGGGAAAAATAGGAAAATGTCAGGGCCCCTCGGACGTCCAGAGTCTTGCCGAGCATTTGCTGTAAATGTCCTCAGGTGTTCCTTATTACTGCTTAATGTAAGTTGTGTATGGGCACCCAGGTGTCCAGGGTTGTGGACTTAAGTATAAAAGACTAACAGCTCTGAGTCAGTGCTTCTCGGAACTCTCAGAGAAGCCACTAGTACAGTTGCTCCTAGATCTGATTAAAACCCATTCATTTTTCTATACCCATGGCTCCCAGAACATTTTTTTCTCTATTACCTAGCTCACAGACCTGCATGTGGAGGGTTTGTAACCCAATCTGGGCAACAGACCCGGCCCTCTTTACAATCAATAGTCTTAACTCATTTTTGACAAAATTCAGTTTTAGTTAAATAAGGTTTCAACTTTCTCTTTATAGCAATGTTATATATTTTTAAAAGAAAATTATTTTACAAAGACAAGACTCCTAAAAGTCATAATTCCAAATCCCAATTATATTCATGTTATTTTTAAAATTATGCTTTTGCACCTTTCTAATAACAATGTTTGTATTGTACACTCAGAGCCTTCTTTAAAAAGTTGTTTAATTATCAGTATTTTTTTTAAAATAGAGAATTTCCTCAAATAACGATATAAAAACATAGTTTATCTTACTAAAGCCATAATTTTGTATTTTCTCATAGATAGGATCAGTATCATTCATTGGTCTACTAATCACCATTAGGATAAAATGGTGGCATTCCCACCTAGAACTTTATCTATCATCTTTATGAGGGAAAGATAAAATCTATATAACACTACCATACTGTGAGCCTGTTATGAAAATATTTCCCAATTAATCCCATTAAAGTAATTATGGTCTGAAGAATAACTCAACATAGGGGTATAAAATGTAAATATGGAGTTTTAAGAAGGAAAAGACGGTAAGACTATCTTCCCACAGTTAAGATAGTTCTTGTCTTTACCTTTCTCATAAGGAATATGACTCCCTATCAAGAGGACATGAGAGCAAGGTTATAGCACCCCCACCCCTGTCCCATAAAAGAAAAGGGCCATTGAGGAGACTAGGTTAGCTGACAATGTAGGCATAGCATGGCAGAGTTATCAAAAGCTAAACAAATTCTAGGTAAGCTTTGCACTCATAAATAAAGACAAGGAAAAAAATGTGAAGAGGAGAAACATAAAGAAATAGCAAGAACAGAGCTGGGTAAAAGGGAGTCTAGGAAATAACAATGAAGATTTGCTCTCAGACAACCTGAATCAGCCCAGCACTATGTCCTAGAAAAGGTCTGTCACGGTGTCATCGATATAAATTGTTAGTAGGAGGTGGGGAGGCATACACAGTGGGCTGAAAGTAAAACAAGTTAACAGATTTGATCAAAAACTTCATCTATGACACAGATCAAAAAGAACCTTTAAGAGATGAAATCTTTCAGAGATGCAAATGTGCTAAATGGAAATAATTTGGCCTTTGTCTGCAGGGTTAGGTATAAATTATGCCTCCACAACTTAATTGCAACGTATATGAGGACAGAAATTAATGATGATGATGATAATTATAGAGGATTAAAAAATAAGTTGGACTGGCAAGAAATACTAGGGTCCAGAAGAAGAGACTGTAGATTTCAAAGGAGGAGCAACAACTGGTATACCTTGGGAAAAACCATTTAGACCTCTGAATCTGTATCAAGCTTCCCAAGTAATAGAAAATCGTATTTGTGATTTACTCAACCAGTGACAGTCCCAAACTCCCACATTGTGCTAAGAAGCTAATAGAATAATCAGAAAGCACAAGGAAGAAGCACCTAACTTAAGACTGAGAAATCTGAAAATGCATCTCAGAAGAAGTAGCCCTATACTAAGATGTGAAGGATCAGTAGATGCAGCTGGGCAAGAGAAGGAAGTTTCCAGGTGGAAGAAGCTACTTGTACTTCTTGTTTGTTTGTTTTGGCAGCTGGCTAATACAGGGATCCCAACCCTTGACCTTGGTGTACTCGTACTTTTCTAAATCTAGTAGAAACAAAGAAAGCACAGCAAGTTACAAAAACAGAGATTATTTCTGCATGGCTGGAGCACACACTGTAAGAAAAGGCAGAAGAAACGAGGGAGATGAGAGAAATAAACAGGAGTCATTCCATACAGAGCCTTGAATCTATGTTAAAAAGTCTGAACTCTACCCCAAGAACAATGATGGGTTTTATAAAGGGGAGTAACAGACAAGATTTAACATTTTAGAAAGATCATTCTAACTTAAATATGTTAAAAGAATTAGAATTGGGGAGACTGGAGATGGGAAAACCAATTCAAATACTATTGCAGATAGTGGGGGCAGCTGGTTTAAAGTTAGGAAAAAGTGCCAGAAAAAAATACCACTAATAGACACAGTAGAAGAGAAGTAATATTCAGAGATAATAACCAACTGAGCTAAGTGACCAGCCCCCAATATTCTGAAATAATAAGAATTTTCCAGAATTGATGAAATAGACTAATCCTCAGATTCAGGAAACCCAATAAACTCCAAGTAGGACTAAGAAAAAAATTAAAAGAATTAATACACACCTAAACACATCCCAGAGAAACTACAAAACATGAAAGACAAACAGAGAATATTAAAAGTAGCCACAGAGAATATTAAAAGCAGCCACAGAGAAAAGATAAATTAATAATTAGACTAACAGATGACTTCTCAACAGCAACAATGGAAGCCATAAGTCAGTGGAATACTGTCTTTAAAAGAGCTGAGAAATCCCTAAAAAAAACAAAGCAAAATAAAACATATGCTCTATTAAAACAATAATGAGCACTTACACACCCAGATAGTAATTTCTAAATACCAATGCCCACCAAACTGACAGACAAAGGAGGAATTGATAAATACCATCATAGAAGGAGATTTATCACATCTCTTAGTAACTAAATGAATAAGCAGAAAAAAAATTAGTAGGAAACATTAAATGTGAACACTACAATTAACAATGTATGTGTCCATGAGTGCACATGTGGGTGTGTGCATGTGCATACATTTCAGGCTGAAGTAACAAAACCAGAAAGGTATGGCAGTGGAAAAGTATAGGATTGCTTCAGGAAAGAGAAGGGAGTGTGCAGTGGGTGATACTGTTAAAAATACAGCTTAGGGCAGTACTGGAGAGTATACTAAATGCAGAGATAGAGCTTGTGCAATAATTGAATGTTGAGGTAATAGGAGCCTGAAATGGTGGGAGAAATGGAAAACAATATAAACTAGATTCATATTACTAAAGAGGAAAGACAAATTATCAAATGATGAAAAACAGTATATACAGCATAATTCCTCTTTATTAAAAAAAACTATATATGTATGTATGAATTAGTTTATATAAATATAGAAAAAGTGTGTAATAATACACACCAAACTGCAGAGGTGACATTTGGAGGTGTTCGGGGAAGAGGGGAAAGTCATATTTTCATTGTTTAATCATTTGTTTTATATTTTGTTTGACTGTTTTTCTTTTTTTATTGTGCACTTGTATTACTTTTATAATATAAATAACATGTAAAATTAAAAGTTAAAAAGAAAAAAGACAAAATAACTTCTTAGGGTAGAAGGTATAGTTTAACTTTCTAGTTTTTTGTAGCTGTATTTAGCATTACAAATGGGTACCAACAGCCAGCTAACCTACTTCTACTATATGAAAGCTAACAGAATATCAGTATTTGAAAGACTCCACAAAAGGAAACTTTTGGAAAATAAATTTCCTAATACTCACCAGAACTGAGTACTATGCTAAAATCATCACCTGTAGTGATTTTACCTTGATAATATTTTCATTATAAAAGTTAACTCATAATCTATTCAAAACAGATTATAAGAAAAAAATCATTTTATCTCCATGTGCCATCTAATTTCCTTAGGGTAACCAGTGTTAACAATTTAATATACATCCTTACATATCATTTGCAATGTTCATTCACAGATCTTGATTTTTTTTGTTTGTTTAAAAGAACTATATACAAGGCTGGCTGGTTAGCTTAGTTAGTTAGAGCGTGGTGCTGATAACACGAAGGCCCAGGGTTCAATCCCTGTGGCCAGCCACAACAACAAAAACAAAAAGAATTATATACACATTACTTTCATCTTGCTACTTATTCATCAGGACAATTTTTTGATATATTTACCTATAGTTGCAAAAACACATTTTTTGTTTTTTCTACATGAAATGGCTTTGCTTGGGTTTTTAAAGATACTTTTATTCCTTTGAGTGAAAACACAATAGGATACAAAATTCACTCTAGGACAGTTACGCTGATAAAAATGATGAAATAGGATACAACAACTTGGTTAACCCAAGCTCATAGTTTTTTCTTTACTGGGTTTTTCTGTTTGTTCACTTTTTTTGTTTTGTTTTTATATCTTTCTAAGCTACAAATCTATTATCAAGTTTTTAAAATTATCAGTAGTCAAACAAAAATAAGCCTAAGTAACATAAGATACTACATGCTCCCAGGCCATGCCAAGTCAGTGCCCCTAGGAAATCCCCAGGAGGTGACAGTGGTGTCTCCTCAATTCAGCAGAGAGCTGAGTCAGATTCTGAACCACTGCCTCAAATAGTACTCACAGAAATTAGATAAAGTGACCTATGAAGTCATTGTATACACCCGCATCCAGGAACTCTTGGTCCCTAAAAAATAATAACCAGTTTTTCGCCCAGTCTAAATTTTACTATATACAGGATGGACCTTTCACCAAAGCACAAGAAGAATATCCCATCAAAGGTCTTAATATATAAGAAAATTGTAATAATAAACTCCAATTTTCCAAAGATTTATTAATTTACTCTTACCTATCATCTTTTTCCCTAGCTAAAAAAAAAAATTGTTTTCCTCATCGGAACACCATCCTTCACATAGTTAGTTATACCCTACTACTTAGTCCTTGTCTAGAACCTAACCTAGATTAAAGGAATTACAATGTATGAAAGAAACACTTTACCACAATCCTCTAACAACTTTCATCATTACCCACCCTCCTGCCCATCCACCACAATCCATTACACATATGTGGTATTTAAATATACATTGCACTTTTGTTTATGCTTTTTTTAGAGAATAAACATGTTCATTCAAAGGCAATGGAGAAAATAAATTCAGGTTAACAGCATCCTATCTTCTTCAAGATTCCCTACGGTTCCAAAGCAGAGGTTATCCTCTTTTTCATCTTGTCCATTGCCATGAATATAACTGCTTCATGGCTCTAACACATTCAAAAAATAAATAAATAAAAATATGAAATGACTTTGGCAGGCACACATTTTCGTTTTATATCATACAATGAGGTTATTACTTTTTCCTAAAAGTTGACTGCTACTGCCAATATTCACTCAAAACTTACTTCTAACTCTTTAATTTTTTCTTCTGCTATTTTCTGTTTCTCTAACAGCTGACTGTGAATGACCTCCTTGGATTGAAGAATAAACCTACAAAACACAAAGAAGTTGAAAATTAAGCCACATAACCACTGTATTCATCAAAATCAATAGCTATATTCCACAAATATTAAACTAAAAAATCTAAAAGGATGATCTCCCAATTCAGAACAAATAAAATGCATGTTATATTAATATGACAAACTCAGGAGACCACCACAGGTCTTAAACCTTCCTGGATGAGAAAGAATAAAGGGTTAAAGCAGATTTTGCTTTTTTTTCAGAAGGGAATCAGGTTTCAAGTAGATTCATAGATACAAGAAAAAATAATAATAATGATATAAAAATCTACCTCAGGCTAAGAGAAAAGACAACATAAAAACAATAAAAATTCCCTATAATTTTTATTTTTTCAGTTATCTGATTTAAATCTAGATTTTTTTAAAGCCATATTTGTAAATTGGAGCTCCTCTCCATCTTTTTTTTTTTTTGTAACAGCAGTAACTCATGACCTTTTAAAGTCACAATCAAGTACTGTGTTAGGATCAATGCATTAGTGTTTATATGAGTTCCTCACACAAAAAGCACTGTATAAGCCCGAGTATCTTTTACTATTATTTCTAGCATGTATAATACCTCTGAAAAGCTCGAAATGTACCAGCGGAAAATTTCAACTTTTTCCATTTCACAGTCAGGCACATTATTTATCACGGACAAGGGTGGAAATCTGGGAAAGCTTTAAAAGTTAACGCAATCTGTTTTGTGATTTTATGTTCATAATTCTTGCTGTGGGGAAAGTAAGAACAAACTTTTATAGCCTCAAGTAAGTGAACTCAAATACTTCCCTTCTACTGGAATCAAGGGAAAACCCCAATTACTCAAATCTCTTTCATGATTGTCTAACTAGGCTAAAACAGATTTCAATGAAAGATTACAATTAATTAAGCAGACTTTTTCTTCACTTGGTACTAACTTAGAGTTCAGCACAAAGAACTAAATGTTCTCTTTTAACAAAAAGCCAAACAAGAAAACATATTAAGGTAGCAATATGCAGTTTCCTCTGTCAATCCCACAAAAACAACATTGTACCTACAAGGGTTCTTACCAAGAGGGTCTGTTATTATAAATGTAAGTAAGAATAGAACAAAAAGAGCAATTAGCTATGTCCTGACACATGAGAGATAACTGCTTTTTTCCCTCCTCATGAATACACCTTGCCACACATATTAACACAATCTGACAAGCTTCTCTTTCACTCCACTAGTTACTAAGCTTGTCTCCAGATGTGTCCAGCCCAGATAATTTAACTGGTGATCTTAATCTTCAGAAGTAACTTGATCCATTGTAAAAACCCTACTCATACATATACTGGAAAGACAGCCCACATTCATGTAAAACAAAGATTAATTCTAGGTCTTTTACTACAGAATCCTTCATGTCTAAAAACGTCCTTACAGGGTCCAAGAGATAGGTGCTATTTCTGATAAGACTATGGTTAATAGAATATTTTTCTCAGAACTAGCTCATGCTAGTATTTGAGAAGAGTTTTTTGAACTGTATTAAGTCTTGGTGATTGCATGTAAAAAATACTATAAAACAAAATCTTAGAGTCACCAATTTATATCATTACATACACAATTTTACCAAGAAAGGCTGTTAGCCGTGGAAATAATTTTCAGAGTAAAATATACACTTTTAAATAGCATTGATTGCTAGCCAATGAGTAGTATTCTCAAATAATATGTCACTAGACATCATCTTTATTAGTGTCTGGGAAAATTTCAAAGCTAAGATTAGAGGTCAAGTCATTACTTATGTGGCCTTTAAAAATAAAGTATCTGAACAGATACTAAATCCCTTGAGCAGAAAATAAAATTACTAGAAAGCAAGAACACTCAAAAACAAAAACATGTTTTTCCATGTCACACTTCCCCTGAGGTAGCTATATTGGACTGTGACAACTTCAAAGGCCAGAGAAATTCCACCAAAGCTGGCCAACCTACTACTATAAGGACATCTCAGCCAAGCAAGTTTTAAACAAGATGCATATTGAGTAAACTCAAATATTTACCTCAAAGAGTAGTTTCACAGTCAAAATTCACACATTATGGAATATTTGACTTAATCCTCATTTCAAACACTGGCAAAGATACATTGATGGAGACTTAAAAGAGCTCCAAAAAAATCTGAATTTCTGAAAAAGCCTTATCTAAAAAAGGCATTGAATTATCAGATGCTATTATATCATGATAACATAATTATGAATCTTATTATCATGAACAAATATTACGTACATAGTTTCTCAAAGTAGAGAATCTCACAGAGATCCTGCCTGATTATTTATGGAAAGCCAAATGGTAGATAAAGGATTCTAAAGTTCAAAATGTGTCACAAAGGAAAAATAAACTATGAAGAAGGAAAGTATTTTCATATGATAATGATATGCAGATAATGTGCTTACATATATATAGGATTCTATAACCTGGATTAGAGTTGCTGCTTTGTAAAAGGCCTCTACTTTAACCAGGAAACCAATGCCGTGTGGCCCTGTACTGTCAACTCTCAAAGACTTGTGACCTGCTGTTTCACTTCCTCATTTATTTGTAATTATGCCATCTGAAAAACATAATTCTCTGATGGCTTTTGGTTTTGATTATTTGAGGAACACCAGAGCTTATGTTCTGAATCGTCCTGTAGGCTGGGTATATGACTTCCGCTTTCTTATAACCCAGTATGAACCAAAAGTGTTGTTCACCTGCCCAAAACACAATCCAGGATCAGTGGCAATGTTGTTTTTTGGGTACAATTCCAAAGTATGGTCACCTGAACATATGCTATTCAGAGACAAAAAAATGCTTATGACAGTGAACTTTGTTTGGGTGGGAAATTTTTACAGGATGTCTGAAAACATAACCTAACAGCATTTAGGTTTCAGGGTATCCACAAATTAAGAAGTACAAAAGAGACTGAATAAGAACAAGCCTATCTTGCTTCTCTGCCTCACTCCACTGGTGATGAAAACTATTTGCACATGTACACAAAGATCTATGTGCAAAAAAATTTTACTTCACAATTTTTTAGTAAGAAAAAAAGTAGAAATAACCTAAATCCCTAAGAAAGGAGGCAATTAAAAAATTATGGCACAGTCATATTGTGGAATGCTCAGCGAGTTAGAGATGTCTGTTATTGGCATAATGCACAGCAGATACCCTGAAAACATCTCCTGATTAAAAACAAAGCAAAAAAACTTCGCTAACATTTTTTCTGAGCCAACACAAAGGAAGGATTCCACAAAGGTCCAAAATAAGGTGAAATTAGAAATTCAAGAATGTAAGAAAGCAGTAAATTGCCTTTCATCCTGAGAGTTTCTGCTAAATCCTGGAAATCTTTAGCATCCACACTGGCACAGAAACAGGATATAAAACAGGCAATAAAACCAAGGGGTCATCCAAAGTAAGGATGCTCTCAGGAGAACCCTCTATTAAAGCCAGGTTTCCCAAGAATTCCATCTTCAGTCTAAAAGTGAAGAAGAAATAAACTTAGTTTTCAGTAGTGCACAATAAAAGAAACTCTATCTATACTTTAGTAGTGAATAGAATGAAAAAACAAAAATATCCCTAAGACCGTTTATAATCATAAGCTGTCCTTCTTTTAGGCTGTGGTCAAAATTCAACCACTTATATGGTCCAGAAAAATCTCAAGAACAGAATTTAATTTACAGTGCTCCTAGTTTAGGTGGGTGGCAAACTTCAAGTAAACTGGAAAATGGGTTAATAAAAATTAACCAAAACACAAAGAGGAAAAAAATGTGTAAAAACAACAAAATAAAACAAAAAAATTGGATACAGCATCAAGACCTAGGAGATAATATCAAGTGGTCTAACATGAAGGTATATTGAAAAGTTCCATCAAAAAATAGAATTAAAAGATAATACAAATCTTTCTGTGAACTTTTTGAAGTACTCTCATATTTGTGTAATTACAGACCCAGAAGGAGAAGAGATAAACAATGGGGCAGAACAAACATTTGAAGAGATAATGGAGAATTTTCTAAAACAAAAAAACAAAAAAACAAATCACAGTTCCAGGACATGCAAGAATCCCAAGCAAAACAGATACCAAAACAACAAAACTACACACAGTATAATCAAACTACTGAAAACCAGAGATAAAGAGAAAATCTTGAAGGCAGCCAGAGAAATAACACATTACATTCAGAAAAACAAAGACAAGCAAACTTCTTGTCACAAACTATTCAAGGCAGAAGACAATAGTGTGACATTTTAAAGTAGTGAAAGAAAAAAGCTAAACTCAGCATTACATACACAGAAAATATCTTTCAAAAATGAAGGAGAAATTCAAACAAAAGCTGACAGAGTTTATCATGGCAAACATATACCATAAGGAATGTTAAAGGTAGTTCTTCCATCAGAAGAAGTATGATAGATAACACATGGCAACTTACAAAGAAATGAAAAGCAATAGAAATATATAAATTAAGATGAATATAACAGGTATGTTACATAATAGACACTGTCTCATGATGACAGCAAGAAACACCATTTTAAAAGATAGTTGACTGTCTAAAGCAGGAGCGGGCAAACTGGTTTGCAGGCCAATCCAGTCATGCTCATTTGTTTACATAACATCAGTGGCTTCTTTCTTACCACAATGGCAAAGTTAAGAGAGTTGTGACAGAGATCATATTGCCAGCAAAGCCAAAATATTTATTATTTGGCCTATTACAAAAAAAGCTTGCCAATCCCTAATCTAAAGCAAAACCAGTAACAATGTATTGTGGGCTTTATAACATATGTAAAATGTGTAACAATATAACAAGGAATGGGAAGGAGAATTTGACATGATTTTATAAGATGAAGTAGTACATTATTTGAAGGTAGATTACAATAAATTAAAGATGTCTATTTTAAAACACAGTATAACCACTACATTTAAAAAACTTTAAGAAGAATACCTAATAATCCAAAAGTGAAGATAAAACAGAATCATAAAAAATACTCAATCCAAAACAAGGCAGAAAAAAGAGGGAAAAGGAATAAAGAATAAATGAGACAAGAAGAAAACAAGTATCAAGGTGGTAGATTTAAACCCTATCATGGCAATAATTACTTGAAATATAAATGATATAAATACTCCAATTAAAAGGCAAAGATTGTCAGACTGTATTAAAAAGCATAACCCAGGACGGGCCCCATGGCTCACTCGGGAGAGTGCACCCTGGGAGCACCGAGGCTGCAGGTTCGGATCCTATATAGGGATGGCCGGTGCGCTCACTGGCTGAGCGCGGTGCGAGTGACACCACACCAAGGGTTGTGATCCCCTTACCGGTCAAATAAAAAAAAAAAAAAAAAAAAAAAGCATAACCCAACTAAATACAGTCAATAAGAAATCTACTTTAAATTTTAAAAGCACATTAACAGTGAAAGGATGATCACACCCACAAGGATGACAATAATCAAAAAAAACACAACAAGGGTTGAAGAGAATATGGAAAAATTGGAACCCTTACACATGGCTGTGGGAATGTAAGGTGGTACAGTTGCTGCAGAAAACATTCTGGCAGTTCCTTAAAGAGTTAAACACTGTTACCGTATGACCCAGCAATTTACTCCAAGGAATATACTGAAATGAAATTGAAATGAAAACATATTTCTGCCCAAAAACTTGTACACAAATGTTCATAGCAGCATTATTCATAACAAACAAAAAGTGGAAATAAATCAAATGTCCACCAGCAGATAAATGCATAAATAAAATGTGGTATGGTCATACAGTGAAATGTCATTCAGCAATAAAAAGGAATGAAGTACTGATACATGCTACTACATGAATGAATCTTTAAAACATAACACTAAAAAGGCCCTGTGGCTCACTCAGGAGAGTGTGGCACTGGGAGCACCGAGGCTGCGGGTTCGAATCCTATAAAGGGATGGCCGGCGTGCTCACTGGCTGAGCGTGATGCAGACAACACTGTGCCAAGGGTTGCAATCCCCTTACCGGTCAGAAAAAAACAAAACAAAACATAACACTAAAAAGACATAATCACATATTACTGTATGACTGTATGATTCTATTTCCATGAAATGTCAAGAGGAGGCAAATCTATAGACACAGAATGGTTTATGATTGCCTGAGGGAGGCGGGGCATGAAATAACTGCTAATGGATATGAGGATTCTTTTTGGGGTGACAAATATATTCTGGAATTAGACGGTGATGATGGTTTCATAACTTTAAGAATACACAAAAAACCCCACTGAACTGTGTACTTTAAGATGGATAAAATAGCAAATTTTATGTTATGTAAATTTTAATCAAAATTTAAAATGGTCAAAAGATGTAAACAAACACTTCACCAAAGAAGAGATAAGGATGACCACTAATCTTCAATATTATTAGTTACTAGGGAAATGCAAATTAAAACCACAAGAGATACCATTAGACACTTATTAGAATGGTTAGAATTTTAAAAAGAGAAAAAAAAAAGACAATATCAAGTGTTGGTGAGGATGCAAAACAACCAGAACTCACACATTGCTGGTTGGCATGCAAAGTGGTACAGCCACTTTGGAAAAGAGTTTGGCAGTTTCATATAAATTTAAACAATCACTTATCATTCAACCCAGCAATCCCATTCTTAGGTAACTGTGGTGCAGCTATACAATAGAATGCTATTCCACAACAAAAAGGAAAAAACTACAATATATGCAGCAATATGGAGAAATCTCAAAAGCATTATCCTAAGTCAAGGAAGACAGATGCAAAGGATACATATGGTATGATTCTATTTACATAGGATTCTAAAAATAAGGCAAAACTACAAGGACAGAAAACAAATCAATGGCTGCCAGGGGGTGGGGATAAGAGGCCATGAAGGAATGCTTTGATATGATGCAAATATTCTATAACTTGATTGTGGTGGTAATTACATAATAGAGTATATTTGTCAAAACTTATAGAATTACATAGTTAAAAAGGATAAATTTTACTCTACATAAATTATATCTTAAAAAAATTAAAAAGCTAACAATCCAGAAAATGACTTCACTTCCAACAAAAAGAAAATAATAGACTAATCATAAAACGACTTTAACATAAGTATGATTAAGAGTCTCAATATGACTATGGAAAAGAAAAACATCCATTTTTTTTTAATTGAGCTGATATAAAATCAAGAATGATTGATAACAAAAAGAACCAAATCCCCAAAATTAAGAAAAACAAACAAAAAAACCCCAGTATTTTTACTGACATGTAAAGATGTCATTATATTAAGTAAAAACTCAAGTTTAAAAAATCAGGCTGACTGGTTAGCTCACTTCAGAAAGCATGGTACTGGTGACATCAAGGTCAAAGGTTTGGATCCCCTCACATGCCAGCTGCCAAAAAGTAAAAGGTTTAAAAAATCAAGATGTCATATTCAAGATGAAAAAATATGTAAAATATAAAAGGATTTACACAAAGATATTATCACATTAACCTTCAATTAACAAGTTGGTTACATTTGTTTCTCAAAGGAGAAATACACTTATGTTAACAATTCTGAAATTACTTTACATGTATACTGGAATAAATTCAAAAGTAAATGGATAGTGGATAGCAAGAGCCAGGTTCTTCACTGTCAGAGAGAAGTTAGAGATAAGCAAGAAAGGAAGGCTAAAATAAACCTTGTGGAACTGAACGAGAGTTGCAGATGTCAATGTCAACTCATATTTAGCTTAATATATGGATACAACGGATAGGTACAGAAACAATTATAGATATGTATGTTCACATGAGTTAGTATATACACATATATTTTCTATTCACTGAGAGGGCCTAGAAACAGTGATACCTCAGTAGTAACAAACACACACAGAAATTTGATTTTGGTTTCTAATTACCATTTTCCAATAAAAGGAACCAGGGCTTCTTAAAGAAATGACTGATTCTAAGGCTTAGGCAGGGAAAATACAAGATGAACCTGAAGCATCTTACAGTATTAGAAAGTCAGGAAGTACTCTAAAAACAAAAAGCTGAAGAAAATGAAAAGAAAAGCCATAGAAAGGAGAAAATATTTACAAAACACCTATCTGATAAAGGACTTGCACCCAAATTGTATAAAGAACTCTTAAAACTCAACAGTAAGTGGGCTGGCTGGTTAGCCCACTTGGTTAGAGTGTGGTATTATAACACCAAGGTCAAGGGTTTGGATCCCCATACTGGCCAGCCACCAAAAAAAAAAAAAATTAAAAAATAAAAATAAACAAAAATGGGCAAAAGATCTGAACAGACACCTCACCAAAGATACACAGATGGCAAATAAACATGCGAAAAGATGATCAACATTATATGCCGTTAGGGAATTACAAATTAAAATGACACTGAGATACCACTACACACCTAGCATGATGGATAAAATACAAAACACTGACACCACCAAATACTGATGAAGATGCAGAGCAACAGAACTCCCATTCATTGCTGGTGGAAATGCAAAAATGGTACAGCCTACTTTGGAAGACAGTTTGGCAAAGCTAAACATAAGATCAAGCAACTGCACTCCTCATTATTTACCCAAATGAGTTGGAAACAGGTGCACATAAAAACCCACACACAAATGTCTGTAGCCATTTTATCTGTAATTGCCAAAATTTGTTTTTGTTTTTTGATTTCAGCTGCCTGCCAGTACAGGGATCAAATCCTGGACCTTGGTGCTATCAAAGCTACATTCTAATCAACTGAGCTAACCTGACAGCCCGATTTCCAAAACTTGGAAGAAACCAAAATATCATCCAACATGTGAATGTATACACAAAATGTGGTACATCCATACAATGGAATATTATTCAACCATAGAGAAATGAGCTATCAAGCCATGAAAAGACTCAGAGGAACTTGAAATGAATATTGCTAAGTGAAAGAAGCCAGTATGAAAAGACTACCTATTGTATCCTTCAAACTATATGACATTCTGGAAAAGGCAAAACTTTAAAGACAGTAAAAAGATCAGTGGTCACCAGGGAGGGGGGGTGCCAAAGGAAGGAAAGAAGGATGTGGGGCAGTGAAAGATGAATACGTGGGGCACAGGAGATTTTTGGGACAGTGAAACTATTATGCGTGATAGTGTGAGGGTGGATACAAGACATTATACACATGTCAAAACCCAGAAATATACAACACAGAGTGATCCCTAACAAACTATGGATCTTAGTCAATAATAATTTATCAATATTTCTTCTTCAATTGTAACAAATGTACCACACTAATGCAAGATGTTAACAATAAAAAAAACTGGGGGCAGGAGGGTGGAAAAAGGGTATGTGAGAGCTCTGTTCTTTCTGCTCAATTTTTCTGTAAACCTAAAACTGTTCTAAAAAAAGAAAAAAAAAAAGGCTGGGGGACATGTTAAAAGGACACGAGACAACCTGAATGAGCTCCCAATGGCCAAATATGAACTACTTGAGCAACAAAATAAATCATATAGTACTAGATTATAACCCAGAAATATAGCACCTGGACCCACCATACCTCAGGCAAAAGAAATCTACAGAACACTGTATGCTCAAGTCTAACTCTGAGGAATAGTGCTGCATCTTTGTACTACACCATCCATGTTCCCCTCATCAACTACTATATCCCTAAGTCTCTTATCTCTTTTTCTTCTCCAGTGCCCATATGCAAGCATTATGCAAGGCTCTCTGCTAAGCTTTCTCTACCCAAAGCCACTCAGAGAACTCATTTATTTTCAAGGCTTCAGCTTGGCTAATGACCCTCAAAATAATATCAAACCTTATAACCTACACTATGTCCAGTATCTAATAGTCATTTCTACTTGTATGATCCACATCTCCTCAAATTCAACAGGTCCCAAATTAAAGTCCTTTTATCAGTCTATACCAACATTCCCTACAAGCAGTTTCACCAACTCAACTTCATCTTCTATCAGTGATATCACTACATGCCCACTCATGTAAGTCCCAAAACTGCAGTTATTCTCCTTGTCTACTATATACCCAATTTATAACTTGCTTTCATACTGGCCCTCTACTTCTTCATTCCACCTCTACCACCTTAATTTATGACCTTATTACTATATTCCTGAATTACTTCAATAGTTTCCTAATGCTACAGTTTGAATATCCTCTCCACATCTCATGTTGAAACTTAATCCCCATTGTAACTGATGAAATGGGAAGCTAAGAGGATGGTATTTGAAAGGTAGGGCCTTAGAGAGGTGATTGAATCATGAGGGCTATGTCCTTGTGAATGGATTAATGGGTTAACATGGAAGTAGACCAGTGGCTTTATAAACACAGGAAGAGAGAACATAAACATGTTCCTGCCCTCTTGCCACGTGAAGTCCTGTGCCACCTCAGAACTCTGCAGAGAGTCCCTACCAAAACAAAGGCCCTCACCAAATGTGCCCCCTCGACCTTGGACTTCCTAGCCTCCAAAACTGTAAGAAATAAACTTCTTTTATTTATAAGTTACCCAGTTTCAGGTATTCTGTTATAAATGACAGAAACGGCCTAACACATCTACCTGTCTGTATTCCCTGATTAAATTCTACCTAATTCATCCTAAATATATTATCAACAGTTTCCATCCCCGCCTTCAATTGTTAGTCATTGTAATAACTGTTTGCTGATGATTTTAGCAGACACTCCTGGTTGGCTCCTAAATATCTGTTTCTCTGTTGATAGAGACCCAATTTTGTTTTGTTTGGGTACCCCCCCACCTCCCCAAGTAATTCAGGGAGGTAAATCCTAGGCTGAATCTTGAAACTTACCCAATCATGGCAGTTCCATCCCACAATATTTAAGACTAAGCATATGGCTCAGTTGTCATGAAATATGAGGCATGGCTCATTAGAAGACTTCTGGGAAAGATTTCTTTGCTCCTATGAAAATAACACCACTAAACTTGGTACTTTCTAACTCTGGGTGGTGTCACGTCTGAATGAAATCCTTGGAACTCCCGCAGACAACCTGAAGATGAATATAGCAAGTACAGGGCAAGGGCAGTGGCAAGGGTACTGAAATAAGTGGAACTGAAACCCAAGATACAGTCCCTGAGGAGGCCTGATTAACACAACACAGGTAATCTCTCAGAAGCATTATGCTCAGTGAAAGAAGGCACACATACTATAAAGACTTCATTTACATGAAGTTCTAAAATAGGAAAAATTAATCTACAGTTTAGCAGATTAGCAGTTGCCTAGAGCAGGGTTTGGGGGAGGAGAGAATTAACTTGGAAAAAGCAAGAAGGAACTTCTAGGGTAATGAAAATGTTCTACATCATGATTGGAGTGGTAGTTACATTTGTCAAAATCCACCCAATTGTACTCTTAAAAAGAGTGTCTTTTACTAAATATAAGTTATACCTCAATAAAGTTGATTTAAGAAAGATAGACAATTAGTACTATAGTATACCACATGGTAAGTGCCATGGAGAAAAAATAAAGCCAACAAGAGTCAAATAAGTGGGAGTATGGGTTTATGTATCATTTTAAATAGGATGGTCATGAAAGGCTTCATTGCCTTTTTAGTTAACACCCTGAAGGAAATAGAGTAAGCCATGTAGACATCTGGAAGAAGGCTTTAACAGAGAAACCAACAAGTGCAAAAGCCTTTGTCTTTTTCACTGATGAAATAGGAAGCCATCTGAAGATTCTGACTAGTGATCTGACTTATGTTTTAAAAGGATTACTCTGGCTGCTAGTTGAAAACAGACTATAAAGTGGTAAGGATGGAAGCAGGGAGCCCAGTTAGGAGGCAACTGCTATAATCCAATGGAAGCTAAGGGAAGAAAGTGCTTTAAGGAAGAAAGAAAGATCAACTAGACTAAATGCTACTGACAGGTCAAATAAGATTAGGACTGAGAATTCACTGGAATTATTAGAGAATCATGGTCCCTTCAAGAACCCAATCCCATATAAATGTTCCTTGTTCTAGATGAGCAACACACACCGCTAGGTTCACTTTGTACTAATTAAAAATCACTGTCTATTTTTAAAACAAAACTATTACTCTTGAAATGGAAGCAGTAGTATGTTAATCTATTTTAAACATGATGTTTATTTTGGGTTACTATTTGGTATTCTAAGTATTCTAGTAAATAATCACCTCTGATGTTTACCTCTTTTACTCTGGCCTCATCAAACCCCAAACATTTCCACATATAAGAACTGAACTATTGTACAACTTTTTCCAAGATGTGATCATTATTTTACTAGCAGGATAAAATATAACACTGGATAAAAATATAACCACTGCATAGTAACTTTTTACTGAAGGACATGTACAGAACAGAAAACGCTTGGTACAAAAGCGGAAGTCATAGAGAAATATAAACATGCTTTGGCACAAATGCAAAAGTCTCACTCAGGCACACACATACAGGATGCATATTGTGGTCCAAATCGTTTCTAAGCCAATGTAAAAAGTTGGGCTTAGGACAGTCATGCTCCTATCTATTTAAAGATATATTTTTAATACTAGGCTCCTGCTGGGAAATTTTGATATCAGACATTTCAAATCCTCCTCAAAGCCAAAAGGATAATGTCTTCCAAGTAATCTGGTCCATTTCAAGGTAACTGATCTTCCTCAGAGGAAGAGTTGGTAATAAGAGTTACCAGCCAGGACAATGAGATAACGTTCTCCCAGACACAGCCACTTGAACTTAAATTCTAGAAGTAAAATAAGCATGCACATTCACATAAGCACAGGTACTAATCGATCATGCAACATACTACAATCCTAATTATGCCATCAGGGTAAACGATATTTGCAGTTCACAGCAATTCTTGATACAAGTAATAAGAAAGAAAAGTATGCTAATAAGTCATACTAAGTATGTGTTTCATAGATATATGAACTTACTCTCACCTTCTAGGTCAATATTTTTCTGAGCTACTTTTTGGATATTTCATTAAGCAGATTATGTTCCTTGACATAAACATTTCAGTACTCTCTCTCAAACGGGTTAGATACCAACTTCTAAATTTGCTACCATGAGAGAAGCAGCAGCTAAAATCAGAAAATTCTTGGTATAACTTAAAATTGACTGTTCTCTTTTCAGAGAAATTCAGTTAGAGTTAAGTCAGTTGGAGCACATAATTTCTCAGTGACAAAGTAACACAGTTCAAGATTGCTGCTACCTTTATTTTTATTTACACAGGAACAGCAAGTAAATAGTATTTTTCACCCTTCCCTCCGTTGACTACACTCATTCTTGCTGATCACCAACTGGGATACAGTGTAGTATCCTGTAGTACGGCTGAATAACTATTACTTTCATGCAACAAAGGCACGTTTTGTTTAATAATTTGTCAACTAAAGAAAGTCAGACCTTCTGATGTCAGTAAATGCAGAAGCAAAGCCCTCCAAGTAACTAAATGAATCAATTAAACCTATGTTTTTAAAACAAGTTCAAAGCCTAAAATTAGTAACCCCATATAAGGACACATTAAATAAAAATTTTATTTTAGCATGTTTGTACTGTCAAAGATAACAGACTTCTTTTTCTTTTTTAACAATAGGCTTCTAATTAGCACATTTTCAAAATTACTTTCCTGTGTTTTGGTGAGAGTGTTTAGACTTCGGGGGACATGGGAGATGAAGAAGGGAAAGAATTATTAAAAGTACTCTTCTGCAGAAGAAACATGACTATGTAATTCTTACTCAAATGTTTGTTAGCTTGCCCTGGCATAATAACAGTGATGTCATTCTAGACAGCAGTAGAGCAGAGTTATAATGAACATCAAGTTTTTAAATCACTGACAACTTAAGAAAATTAAGAATGTTACTCAAAAATCTCCTTTCCCCAGAGTACTACTACATCTGTGGAATAGGACGGCGTGCCCATCTGGGGCTATATACATATTCAACGTCAACAAAACTGAAGTCATTTTTCCCTGCATCACAGGAAAAGTTGTTGTTTTTTCCCTTTAGAACTCTGAGCAATGAAAGCCATGACTTTAAATGGCTCTGTATAAAAACACAAGAAGGGTGGGTCATGTTCTATTAGTGAAAGCGGCTGAACACGAAGAACTTCTCTCCTTTAAAATAAAATCTAAAAAAATCTAAAAATTTCTTAAAAACTAAAAGATCTCTTCTTGCCTTTGACAATCATTTTATTTTTGCTTTGTTTTCTCTACTCTAAAATACATATTAATACCTTTGGAGAGAGTATAAAAGGAATTTATAAGTTTGCATATGCAATGTGGCTCTCACACCAAAAGGAATCCACACATTTTATTTTTTTTCTCCTGTAGTAAGCACTAAATAAAATATCCAAATGATTCAACAATATAAACTATTGAAAGCAACAATATAAACTATTTTTATTATAATATCAAAAGTATTTATCAACAATATCAACTACACCAAGATTTTTAATTTTATTTCTTAATCTATTAGGAACAAAATGTAGTATGACCATTTCTTCAGCTCTAAAACTACCTCAAGTTGACTGAAAGACCAACTCTACAGCTACATGAAATTGTTAAATGGTTGCAAAACTTGAGACAGCATGAAACACCCCTTTTTATTAATATTTAACATAAGTAAACGTACAGAAACTGCAAATATTTCATCTTGCATTTATTAAATGTCATGATTCAAATTACAGGTCAACATCCAAACTAACAAATAAGATCACAATGAAACCAACAAAACATTTTAAACAAAGGGCAGTTCAACCAAGCTGTCATAAAAAGTTCAGATTCCCACATCCTAATTAGTTAAAAAACTGCTTAACTATTTAGATTTTTTAAATTTGTTACCTGTCAGGAATATACCTACTGTTTCACTTTCTACCTGTGCCACATTTATCTTAAGTTTTATACTTCTGGATCTTTCAGCCATTAGAGATCAACCATTAAATTACTTCAACAAGTAGAAATAGCAACACCGCTCCCAAACAGCAATTTCTGCATTGCTAGACACTTATCCAGTTGGTAGATTTATACCATTGTTCATTCTTAGTTCCTTAAATGTAAAAAATACCCACAGAATGGTAGCATACCTCTAAATTAGTTTAATTATGGTACAAAGTTATTTTTGGTTAGGTTCAAGTTTTAAAAAGGCACTAATCATTCTTCTCAAAGGCTAATCTGCTCAAGTTCCTCCTACATTAAAAAAATAAAAGGCCAATTTGTCTTTTTTAGAAAAAAGAAATGTTATTTATGTAATGCTCAAGTAAAAAGCGTTATTAGAATAAGCCACCTGACATCAAATTGGGGTCAGGATACAACCTATTGTTAATAAAAATAAGTTTGACATTTCTAATGATACCCCTTTCTAACACTAGCATGGTTAAACGTCATTTACAAAAAAATATACTCTTATCCTCTACTATGCAAAGTAAAAGGAAGAAAATTCCCACAAGTGATTATAAACTGGTTCTTATTCATGAAAAAAAGATACAAGAAATAGTCACATAACATTTATTCGAGATCTGTCTATTCCCTCCTTGCATGCTAGAAAGATGCAAAGACAAACACTTCCAAATATTCAGACAGATCATTCCACAGTTGTAACTTTCATCATAGTTCTCAAAGCAGTATAGTGAGGTCAGCTCACAAACAGCTTAAGTAGCAAAACTAGAAATTGGTGGTAGTAGTATCAGGCTACATAACAGCTTCTCCAAAGAGTATGAAGTAAGAGAACTAAAATGTGCTGGCAACGTGCCAAAAGACTGGATGTTATAGCTTTGAGCAACAAATACTCAGAGCTTACATTATATAGCAATTCATCATCTATTACCCTGTAGCTTAACTTTCCTTGTTTTAAACCCTCAAATAGCCATATATGAGAGATATTTAACACTACCAAATTACTCTATACTTAGGAGTTGAAAGGCATCTGGGCTTACAATGATTTGTTAAACTAAATACATACCCTAAAAGAAAAATGTGACCTCCATTCTGCGTGAAGATGAGGAAGGTAAAATAGATCAATTCGATGGACATTATTCTGCATAGAATAGCCTTTACTCTCCAAGGATTATACTACTCTCAACATAATTCTAAAGGTTTGGGTTTTTATATTTTCAGTTCTGTCTGAATATCTCCCTAACAGGCTGATACTTAGAATTAGTCAATCTTCTCAACAAATTTAATAAAGAATTAATCCTAAAAAAAAATTAATCCTGTCAGATCAAAGCACACAATTTTAGTCAGAATCATTTCCTTTGACCTTAGTCAAAATATATGTTACTTTTATAATTTCATCTTGACTGAATCATATATTAAAATAGAATAATAAACTTTAATTCTTAAGTCTCTGACACTTTTTAAACATACTTTCTTTCTAAAGAACCAAAAGAAAATGTAGTTATTTTAGGCAAGAGAATCAGATTCAATTCAAATCAACACACATTTATTTAACAACTATTTTGTGCCAGACATTCTGTTGAGAAGTGAGGAAACAAAGACAACATATGTATATAGTCTCACAGAGTTGACAATCTAGTTAGGGAGACTGATCCCTTTAAAACACACATACAAAAATAAAAAGTAAAAATAAAATAAAATAAATAAATAAAACACATATATAGACTCAATGTGCTGCACTAGCTATAAGACAAAAGCCCTAGTATCGCCAAGGAAAGAGTGAATAGGTCTGCCCCAAAAGCTGAAAAAATCTTCAGAGGCAAAGTAAAATTTGAGCTATGCCTTAAAGGATGAGAATTTCTCAAGAGAAAGCGGGATATTGCCAGCCAAGGACAGAATGAGCAAAAGCGAAAAAACACAAAAACACAGCATATGCAAGGAAACCCACATGGCAAGGGTAGAGATAACAATTTCTGGTACATGTGCTACTACTACTCTTCTACCCTCACCCCGTAACAGACATCACTAATCAATTAAAACATGTTTAAAGCTCATATGAAATCTCAAAATCCTTCTCAATAGAGAACACAAAACCAGTAGAAGGAGGTACGTCTGTGAGATGAAATATCCATGCTACCTTGAGCCTGAGAATAGAAAGCAGTGTGACCTGAGGACAGAATAGTAAATTAAGGATAGATTATGAACAACAATGAATGTTAGGCTAATGAGTTTAGATTTTAGAGGATGAATAAAGGATTTTATAAAGAATATTGACGTGATCAATTCTGGCAGATGTGTGAAGAATGGATGTGGACAGACAGAATGAAGGCAGGCAGAACAGTTAGGATGCTATTGCAATAGTCTAGGGAAGATTTTCAGTAATAGAAAAATCTACTGCAGGGTCTACAACAAAAATGGAGTTTTAGATTTTATAATCCATGGTTTAAAAAAAAATCGAGGAAAATTAATATTCTAAATAAAATTCCCAAATAACACTCAAAAAGAAAAGAAAAGACAAATTAAGGTAAAGACTAGAATTAAAGAAGTGAATCACAATGATACCCAAGATTACTCAAGACTATAAATTCAGAAATAGATATTTCAGGTTTAGCATCAAGAAAGAGAACATCCTCATGACCAGACTAATACTCAGCAAGTCTTTTCTTCCTCTCAGGGCACTAATACTCCAGCCAAACAACAAACGCTACTCACCTTACATGCCCCTACAACGCAGGGTCAAACTCACACTCCCAGAGAGATGCAGAAAGCACAAAAGTTAAATTTAAAGCCAAAGTTTGAAACCAGGTAGGAGCCCCACTTTATCCAAACATTTAAAACCACATATTTCTTTTAAGAAACATAATTTATATGAAATAAATCTTCTAAAAATAATACCATTCTACCACTAACAAATTCATATCCCAGCCTTTAAACTCTAAAATTCTTTGTGTACAATACAACCTATCTGTAGTACTTTGGAACATATGCAAAAAAAGCAATTCTCCTATCGCTTCTACAGAACATTTAATAGATGAAATTATTCTAATTAAAAATAAAAACTTCACTGTAGCTCAAAAGGCCAAAGACAGTGAGTTTTCCTATTTTGAAAAAGGCATTCTTCAGTTGTTGCAAACAAAGGCTAGTATAGTGATGTGAAATCCAAGTACAACATGTTAACAGGCATGCTAGAAAAGCTAGCATTACTGCTTTAAGACCTAAGGATATTCACATTAAGGATAAAATTATCCTGTAGTGAATGCCAACAATGCACTTCATACTACATATATACATATTCAAGGGTTCTACTTTGTTCTCCTCAATTATTTTGTGTACCAGTAACAAACTCTCAAATTGTGACTCTCATCCTCTTAAAACAAACTAAAATGAAATATATGAACTCAGAGATAAAATTCATTTGTGGTATATTGTTTATTCTAAGAAAGCAAATCAGATGAACAATTTACCATACTCTATCTCTTATCCAGAAAGATATGGATTAGTCATAAGCAGGGTCTACTTCTCATGATGTCATTCCAAAGCCATTACTAAATTTACACACGTTATGTTTCCTTCAAATCAATCACAAAACAAGTCCTCCCAAGACTGAGGTCAAATTCCATTCTAACTAAAAGTGAGATCTCCAGTCTTGAAGTAACGGTCCACTTACTAAGTAATACTCAAAGACCAAATTCCAAAAAAACCCTTCACCCCCTACCTCCCCCACTTAAAAAAAAAAAAGTCAGTCTTCTCCTTTTAGGTCATTGTAATGGAATGTGACCTGTACTTAAGGGCTTTTCCATTCCTTACTTTTTGCTTAGAGAATATAAAGAAAACCTATTCTCTCTCATAAAGTAAATATGTTTTTTAAAAGAAAAAAAGTGAAATGTAAGTGGTTAACTGTACAATAATAATTAGAACAAACAAAAGGTAAATTGGTTAACTAGATTTCTCATGTGTGAGTTATCATCCTATTAGAACAATGCATGACACTCAGAATGAGTATATTTAAATTCCAATTCAATTTTATTTTTATTTTACAACACTGGCCAGACATCTAAAAGATTTATGACTTGCAGGACTCCTAATAAATTAGGTAAGGAAAACTACACCTACTTAAATAAATCTTCACACACAAAATTACTACAAACATCTTTCCATGACAACTCATACTTTTATCACTGAAGTTACACACTTAAGTACTTAATCGTAGAAAGAAGAATAGGGAAGTATTTATGAAATGTACTGCAAAGTCTAAAATTAAACACATCTCTATCTGGGGTCCAGTTCCTCATTTTTTAAAAAAAGAAGGTATTTGACTATGTGATCTTTAAAGTTATTTCTATGATATTTTAACCCAAGTTTTATAATAAATGAATTCTATGATTTAATTCAGACAAAAGCTCTTTCAAGATAACCCCATTAAAGATATATTTTACTTACATTCTTCCTACACCTTCAAACATGTTAGTCTCATCTACCAAAGTCATAATCTCTGTATCTGTCAGATGTGCATGCTTTTTCGTTCTGTTTAGTTGTTCAATCTGTATGTCAGCAAGCTTCACCTTCTGTTGAGTGTCAATAACTTTGGCTTGAAGCTCTGTGAAGGCCTAATAAAAACAAGTCCTTGATTTAGGAGGTAAAATATTTTACAAGAAACATTTAAGTCAAATCGAAATACATTAAAACAAACCATGCTAACTAGAGACAAAGTTGTAAAATTTACCAAAGCAAACATCAATAAAAGTCAATATAAATGTAAACGATTAAGTCACTATGCTAAACACTGAATGTAATAAGTCCTCAGAGGATGCATCAAGTAGAAGTAAAACAAAAGCACATTAATTAATAACCGTATCAAGTAGCAAGTATTCAAGGAGTAATAAAAACAATAAATGCAATAGTCAGAGGATGAAACCCAGAGATTCAAAACAAGAATCCTAAAAATAACAACTCACTACATGTGCATTACACAACTAGGTTTCAAAGCACTTTCCCACATTTGTTTGAAATATTAACATGGGAATATTAATATGAGAACATCAATGAAGGATAAAATAATAAATATCTCATTTACTCCTCTCAGTAATTCTATGAGTTAGAGATGGCAGATTCATCATCCACAATTTACAAATTAGTAACTAAATGAGTTGAGAGATAAAAGTGGCCTGCACAGGGCTGAACTACTAGGCAGAAAGGCAGATACTTAAATTCATTTCTTCTACCCCTTAGTTCAGGAATCTTTCCATTCTACTGTCTACAGTAACATTCAGAATAAAAATATTTTTAAGAGAATTACCAAAAAAAGAGAGAGAGACAGAGAGAGGGAAAATGCAAAGTGCTGGCAGAAGAATTGCATCATAATCTTCGTCCACACATACCAGGCCAAATTTGACCCTTGCGTACACTTACTTAACTTGAAGATAAACACAGTTCTTGGATATTCTTGTTGAAGTGCCTGGAATGACTTTAACATGCTGTCAAATTTATGCCTTAATAATAACATTTGTGACTGCAATACATGGCAAGGCTACTTCCCAATTTTTATTTTGACTTTGTTCTCACCTACCACTAATAGGTTTTCAAAAGATTTACTCTGGGGAGGAGAGGTGCCTGAAATTTCCTATTAGTCTCTAACCCCCCTCCCCCCACAAAAAGACCTTGTAAAGACATTAGAAGACAAAACCTTTAAACAAGTTTCTTTTTTATTTAATTGTTTGTCAAAACTATTCAATTTAAGTCTGTAATCATTTTCTTAGTTTGCATTCACTGTCCACATGTTTCTTAGCAACAAATTCAAAAAATACTGGGAACTAAGTCCATTCACAGCTGTACTCTTGTTTAGCTCTTTCACTAAACCCTGACTTAAATTTGAACTTTTAACACAAAAAAAGGTAAATTTTTAGAGTGCACAATTTTGTTGGAAATGTAAAATTCCAGGTATTATCTGATTGCTCTTTAGCCAGTTTGCTAACAAAGCTAGTATACTGTTAAAGCTGAAATATTACAGCATTAGAGAACACTACGTTAGGGCTAAATTTACAAGTTTCTAGACAAGAATGGCAAAAAATAAGACACAAACATAATATCCTCAGAACAAAAACAAACAGCTTCATTTATTAGGAACAACCACTATCTAAGCTATTTCTTACACAAAGGTTGACCAACGGCATTCTTAAGTAAGATGTTGCTCATCTGAAGAACTTATACTAATGGTCAAAAAAATGTGAGGGAAGAAAGAGAACCCTGGATTCTAGTCCCAACCGTTGACAGACTTTTCTGGAACTGTTTCCTTTTCTAGAAAAGTAGATTTAAACTACACGAATTCTAGGGTCCTCGCCAATCCGTCCTCCCATCCCCAAAGAATATGGCTTTGGGTTGGTAGTGCCTTTAGAATCCTAACAACACACTTATAAGCAACTGTTTGAACAAAGAGAGAAATCCAGTTCCTTCTGATACTGATTTTACTTGTCACATTTTACTGGCCTCTTTTATTAGTTGACAAGTCCTTTAAAAAAGGGAGGGGAGTGGGACCAAAGCCCTGAAAAGAACATTGCTATAACAATGTCTGACTTTCTGAACTGTAAATACTGCGACCTTTCAAGGTATGAAATCAAATAAATGGCCTAAAAACAAAGACTGGTCTTGGAGTTTTTCAAAGCAAATGAGAAGGCAGAATCACAGACACCTCTGCTCAGGCAAGCGGTCTGAAGAGGCTTTCATTTGAAACTGAAGAGGCTCTCTTCAGTTCTTACTATGAAACTGAGTTCCTGAATGCTCCAAACGCAAAGAAATGGCTCTGAAGCTCCGAAGCAGAGGGCAGGCCCGAGAAAGGTCCACAGACTTACCCGCCCCAGCCCAACCGGCTCCTATCCAGCAAGAGCCACTCGCCCCCCACCCCAGCTTAAGGAGATCAGGCCCGGCCTTAGGACTTTAGGAAACGATTCCCCAGTCCCCCGGACCCTTTTTCTTCCGCAAAACTCAGGCTTCACTCGATATTCTTTTCCACAGTCCCCTCAGCCTCTAAAGAGAGGATTCTGCCTGCTTAAGACCCTCTTTTACCTTCTTCAATTCCAGATCCACGGGGGCCGCCATCTTGTTGCACTCTGTGCGCCTGCGCAGTGGAAGAAGGCCGTAAAGAGGACGGGGGAGGGGCGCGCCTTGACAGTTTGTGCACCTTCCTTCTGCGCCTGCGCTTGAGTCTGACAAACGGGGCTTATTCCTCTCCCAGAGCGGGTGACCCTTGAAATATTCGGAAGTCCGTTCCAATATGTCTTCCCCTTGTGAACGATCAGGTCTGGCTTGCCCCTCAACATCTTCCAGTCACAGCCCAATGCGCAGATTTTGGGTGAGGCTTTAAGCAATTTGACAAGTAGCTTAGTTTGTGCTGCTGTATTGAGAGGCATGTGAATGAGATCAAACCCTCATCAGTGGTTCAGTCCTTCACCTAGTCCCTGTGCTGTCAGGGATGAGTAAGAATAGGACCCAAGCCTAAGGCATGGCAGTATGGAGAAGACTATTTGAAGGTTTGATTGGAGTGTTCTTCTAAAGAACTTATTTTTACTGAATGTTCCTTGAAGACCTTCTAGACACTGGTTCTCAAGAGAAGCCAAATAAATTTGTTAAATAATACAGATTCTCTGGGCCTCATCCCAAACTCACTTAGAATCTTTGAAAGTGGGGCCTGGAAACTTGCAATTTTGCAGACTCCCCCGATGACCTGATGATTTAAGTCGTCTGTGGACCACATTTTGAGAATCTCTGCTCCAAAAGGACCTGGTATATTTGAACCAGAAGAATGGATAATAATTGACTTTCGGAAATGAAAAAAATGGATGTTTTGCCTACTCTGAAAGCTGTCAGAGAGGTGAAAGGGCAGGGAATTTGGAACCAGCCAGATTTAGATTCAAGAATTGGTCTAACTTGAGCCGAGATCTGGTTCCATTTACTAGCTGTGTGGCTTTGAGCAATTCACTTCTCCTTGATTAGCTTCAATCTCCTCGTATTTAATTTGAGAATAACAATATTTACCTAAGAGGGTCAATATTGTGAGGTCAATAACTTCACCCTTACTATCTCTCTGTTTCCTTATGCTAAACACTGGGTTTCTACAACTTTCTCCACCAATTTACTAATTCTCTCAACTATGCCTAGTTTACTGTTTAAAGCATCCATTGGGTTTTTGGTTCAGTAACTATAATCTTTAATTCTTAAAATTCTACTTGGTCATTTTTCAAATCCACCTGCTCTTTCCTTTTTTGTAATGACATGTTATTGCCTAATACTGAACATAATTAGAACATAGTGAACATTATTTTAAACTTTCTTTACAATGTCTTATCATGTAAAGTTTTTGTATATGAATTCTTCCATTGGGGGTATCTACTGAGTCTCTCTTGTGATAGTTGATCTGCCCATGTGATTCATAAATTTTTTACTAAGAATCCGTCTTCATTGTCTAGCATGCCCTGGGCTGTGGAAACATTCCTAAGGATGGCTTTACATTTCAGTTCTACCAAAACCCTATGAGATTTATGGTTTCCAGATCAGTTTTTATCTTAATTCTTGGCACCACATGAGTGAAACAAATTTGGGGAAAATAAAACTTGTTCTGAGAATAATGTTGGTAGTATGTGATATTCATTCATGGACCGGAAGTCACTGGAGTATGTTTCTATATCTCCCTTTCATTTAGAGCTTCAAAGTAAGTAAGTTATTTCCCTTCTCTCTCTGAAACTTCTAAAACGACAGGAAGAGACAGTCTGAAAGCTCTGAAGAGCTTGCAGTCCTTGGAAACTTGCCCAAAGAATAACCATGATGTGCTTGCTTCTATTATTTTTGTAGAAAAAACAGACTCAAGTCTTAACTAGTACAAGGATGTACTTCTTCTAAGGTTAAATCAGTCCATAGTTGTGGAATCTAAAACGATGATCTCCTATTATCCCTCGTGTCTGCTTACCAATGCTCAATACATTTTTTTCATTGATTCAACAAATATTTATTAAACATCTGCTAGGCACTGTTCTAGGCCCTTGAGACACAGCAATAACAAGAGGCAAACTCCCTGACCTCATAGAGCATACATTCCATTAGGGAAAGACAAACAACAAACTTGCAAACAAATAATTTCATATATAAATAGGTATTATTAAGGAAGAAAAAAACAACATGGTTAGAGATCGACTAAGTAGAGGCCACCTAGGTGTGGGAAGTTCTCTGGAAGGACATTACATCTGAGATGAGACCTGAAAAATGAAAATGAGCCAGGTATGTAAAGAGCTGGGGAAAGAACACTCCGGACAAAGGGAATAGCAAGAGCAAAGGGTTTAAGATGGGAACAGGCTTGGCATATTTGAAGAACAAAAAGGAAGAAGCTAGTGTGGCTGCATGGAGAGAATGGTAGAAGATGACATCAGAGAGGTGAACAGGGGGGCCAGACCACTTTATAAGCTACAGTTAGGGGTTGGAATGTTATTGAGTATGATTGAAAGCCACTGAATGATTTCAAGCAGGAGATTAATATGATCCCACTTTAAAGGGAACATTGTGAGTTCTTGATGGAAAATGAATTGCGGGGAGCAAGAATGGAAGCAGGGAGTCCAGTTAAGAGACTACTGCATTAGTCCAAGAGAGAGATGATAGTGGTCTGGATGAGAATGACAGTAGTGGAGACAGAGAAAAGTAGATGGATCCAGGTAGAGGTTATTGAATTTGATGAAGGAATGAATATGTGTTGGTGGGAAGGGGGAGACAATGAAAGAAAGAAAGAAAGAAAGGAATCAAAGATTATTCCTAATCTCCAAATAAGTATGCTGAGTGAAAGAGGACAGAAAAAACAGATGACATACTGTAAGATTCCATTTATATAAAGTGCAAACAAATCTAAAGTGATAAAAATCAGTGGTTGCCTGATAAGAGGGAACAATAGAATGGGGGGCTGGGGAAAAGGCAGAAGGAAGGGATTATAAAGGAGCATGAACTAACTTTCATCATGATGGATGTGTCTATTCTCTTGACTATGGAGATGGTTTCCCAGGTGGGAACTTATCAAATTGTACACTTTGATATATTCAGTTCATTGTATGTCAAGTATACCTCAATAAAGCTGTTTAAAAAAAAAAAAATACAGGTCATGGGTTCAGATCCTCATACAGGCCAGCTGCCAAAAAAATAATAATAATAATAAGTTTTTGACCTGAGCAAACTAATTGAATGATAATGTTTTTTAATGAGAAGGGAAAATTAATTCTTACAATATAGCCTGTATTCTGTCTCAAGGCTGCTCTGTAGGAATATTAAGAATAATCCTTCCCCTTGTGAATAGGCTATAAAAATTTGAATATAGGTTCAGCTGCTATAACAGAGATCCAAAATAGCAATGGCTAAAACAAGACAGAAGCTTGTTCCTCTCCATCACAATCATCCAGAGACAAGCAGTCTGGGGCAAGTATGTGAATCCCACAATGCCAGAGTTCCCAGGCTCCTTCTATCTTATCCATATGATCCAAGATGACTCATCACTACCATGTTCATAATCTAGCTCGAAGGAAGGGGAAAAGAAAGGGGAAGCTTACCCGTTTCCTTTAAAGTCATATCCCAATAGTAATAGGTGTGGTTCTGATCACATCACATTGGCCAAATGGAACCACATGGCCATTCCTGGCTGTGAGAGAGGTTAAGAAATTTAGTTATTATTATGGACAACTATGTGCCTAGTTAAACACCAGGAATTGTATTATTATGAAAGAGGGATAGAGGACAGATATTTAGGGAAAATTAGCAGTTTCATTTACAAAGACTTCATTATGTAATTTGATCTTCACAACTTTGTGAGATAGATCAACCCCAAAGGGTTCATTCAGTTTGAGAGGAAGTTTAGCAGAGTGGATAAGAGCATGGGCTTTGGAGTTCCAAATCCCATTTCTACCATTATACTAGTGAGATCCAAGAAAAATTGCTTAACTTCTCAGAGCTTCCATTTTTTCATCTGTAAAATGGAAATAATAATAGTACTCATCCCACAGGTTGTTATAAAGATTAAATGAGATAATGAATGCAAAGTTCCTAGTATATAGTGGCATATAATCAACATTAGACTATTATTATGTGTTATGTATTTTGAACCTACAGATAAATAAAAGAGCGATTCACAGTACAGTGGGAATCACAGATAAATGAACAGAGAGTTGTAAATAATACAAAAATTCTGCTGTGCAGGCTGCGATTGCAGTTGCTGAAAGAGCACAGGGGAGGGGCTCTTAACCCAGGAGTATTACAGGAAAAATAGGTGTTTGTGGCAAAGAGGGGAGAAAGGATATTCCTAGTGGAGCATGCTACCCACTAAGAGAAGGGACAGAGACAGAGCTGAGGGCCAGGGGTGGAGGGCCTTCCAAGTCAAGCTCAAGAGCGTGGGTTCTATCCTGTGGTCACAGAGCAATGGAGGGTTGTAAGCAGGGGAGTGACTGGTCACATTTACACTCTAGAAGATTACCATGGCTGCTTTGTGTAGAGTGATTCCCAGGAAGCAGAAGATGAGAAACCAGGTCAGAAGCTGGAGCAGCCATCCAGACACCAAGGGCCAGAACTAAGGTAATTGAGCTTCAGAGTTCATCTACTCTTCAAAAATTATGTCCTTTCTTGAGCTAGTTCTCTCTTAACTCTGCCTTATCTCAACTGCTTTTGCATCATTTAAATTACTAGAGAAAGATCTTCATTGTTAATATTTCTATATAAGGGTGACCAACCAACACAATGTGCCCAAGGTTGTCCCAGTTTTTGCACTGAAAGTCCTGTGCTCCAGAAAACACCTCAGTCCTGTGCAGACCAGAACAGTTGGTCACTCAACCTTTAAAGACTTATGGTGAGGCAGTGTGGTGTAGTGGTTAAAATCAAATTCTGGAATCAGCTTTTATGGCTTCAAATCCTAGCCCCATCATATAAGAAAAATAAGACCTTGAGCAAGTTACTTTATCCCTCTATAGCTCAGTTCTCCCACATAAAAAATGGGGATGAGGCAGTGTAGTAACTACCTCACAGGGTCATTGTGAGGATTATATATATTGATATATTCCGCCTGGAGCATATGTGGTGACTGAAACATTGGATTTGCTCTGAGCATTTTGAAATTATAGCTATTATAAACATATTGCATTCTGGTTTATTTCATTTCCATCCCACACATCCCCTTGCTGTGTCATCCTGTCTTACGTGTCTCCAAACCTTTTACTTCCAAGCTCTCAGTTATCCCAACCATGAGAGGTGAGAAAATGCTGTTCTGTGACACTGGTTCCTCTCTGACTTATAGACAGCCTCTGAGAGTACTGAATTGAGCTAAACAGAATTGAAGGCTTTTAACACTCTCTCTCAAGTGGGCCACCTTCTGATATCCTTAAGAATCGGCAGTCTGTATCTGTTCCCTTTGAAAATGAATCCTGCATGATGATCCGCTTAGGGGTAAGATAGGATGGGGTGGGGGCATTTGTAAGGCTTGTATGGTAGCTCTGTGAGGGCCTTAGGGACATGAATGGGCAAGAAATTTCCCAAGTGACACATTCTCCAAGAAATTCTGAGCTAGTCCTTCCAGCTGACATAGTAAGTTGGGGGCTGGGACCTTCCTAAGAGGGAAAGGGGCTTTCACTGTGCCCACCAAATGAAATGGTCATAGGAAACTCTGTAAGGCGAGGAAGTGAGTTGACCTTAGCAGGAACTGATGATAGCTTTTCCCAGGAAACTTACCATATCAGATTCAATCTGTTTATGAAAAATACAAAGAAAATAAATATTTTCAATCAATCCTAATGATTTAAACCTGTGTAAGAGATAAAGATGGATAATAAAGCATAACAAAAGCAATTGCTTATCTCATTGCTTACCAGAGAAAGAAGGGGTGTGGAGCCTTCCAGAAGTGAGAACCAAGAATAGAGACTCTGCCCAAGATTAGGAAAGTAATAAAATCAGGGAAACCAAAAGCCTCATGGAGAATCTATGCCTCTATCACCCCAGAAAAAGTTCATGGTTCTTGAGAAACAAGAAGAGGAATACGATGGGGTTGGGCTGAAATCTGGACCAAACTCCACACACATTATACAAGTACGCATCAAAAAATACTAGCACAGAGGAACGCTTTTCTACTCTTAAAGCCATACCTAGGACAAGGTGATTAAGGCTTTTCCCGAGGGCTCCCCCTTCAGCAGCTCCAAAAGTTTATAAACAAAGATTTAAAAACTTGTGAGAAGCTAAAAAGGTTAATAGTTTCTTTTATAAATTAAAAGAGTACGAGTGAATGTAGCACCTAGTAAGCAAGGAACTTACTTAAAATAGGAGGCTCCGGATCATCCACTTTGTTACTAACTTTCATATATGGCCACAAGCAACTCCAAGCTTACATTTGGCCAGTTTAGCCTCCACGGTGGAAAGAGGCAATGCCTCTTTTCTTTTTCTTTCTTTTTTTTTTTTTGCAGCTGGACGATATGAGGATCTGAACCCTTGACCTTGGTGTTATAACACCATGCTGTAACCAATTGAGCTAAACAGACAGCCACTATTGCCTTTTTTTTTTTCATGGTTTCAGAGAGTCCCAGAATTTGATTTCCCTGGCCTAGCATGGGTCACATGTCCATCTCTGTGGAGTATACGTAAAGCAAATGTATTCCACAGGGCCTGGTTTTCCAAAGCCTTGCAGTTTCAAATATTAACCTTGCAAAAGACAGGAAATTTTACACAGGCTATAGTCTCTGTTGTAAGATAAAGAATTGTAACACAGCAAGGTTGTTGGCTCAAAGACAGACAGGCTACTGATTGATATGTAAAGATACTGGGAAATTGCTGTAAGAAGAGAATGTTTGCTAAGATCAAGCTTTTGTTGATGGATCAACTTAACTTTTTGCAAATTGCATTATGGAATATCACCTTGTTTGTTTTACTGAATGTTACCAGCTTCTATCGTTAAACTTGTTAAACTATACTTAGCAAAAACCCCACCTATGTTCTCTTCCTGAAACTTCCTGGTCTGGAGAATAAATGCAGGAAGGGAACCCCAATTCGTGGTTAATTTCCCAAGGAAGGAATGACTTGCCCTTGAGGGTTCTGGGAGATTAACCCCTTTTTGGGGCTTCTCACTGCTCAGGAGAGATGGGCTTTGAGTAATCTTTGGTGGCTCCGTCACCCAGGGGAAAAAGGGTGACAAATCTGTGGGAAGCAAAGCAACACATCTCCAAAACAATCCCAATGGCCAGAGGTATAGAATGCTTTGACTGACCAAGTGGAGGTCATATAGCCATTCCTGGAAGGTTAGGGGTATCATCCCCATCCAGAAAGCACATGAAGAGAAAGATGTCTTCTTTCCAGAAGAGTAAAGTATACTGTCAAAGGAAGAGGTATTGGATGTTACAAAGGGAAAAAGATAGATGCCCACTACACCATCAGTGCCAAAATTTTAACATTTCCGTCTTCTCTCCTAATGAATAGGTCAATTCTATTTCAATGCGTACATAAACTTCATGATGGTGATATCCTATTCTTCCCCAGATATGATGGTCAGGGACCTCAAGGAAATGGCTTTGCTTTTCTGTAGTGTTCCCAGATCATTGAACACGAAGGGTCCCATCCGAAGGATCTAAGCCAATGCTGTAATGTTGTTTGGCTTTTCTAGATCAGAAACACTAAGTAATATGTCTCTGCTTCATTAAAGACAAATTGTAGCAGCCACTGTGGATGGGAGGTGGTAATTACCACTTTCTTTTGTCCCCTCAACTAAGGTCAAATGCCTCTGTGTGAATTTGGGAAGATGGCAAACTTGGCTGGCTATGGGTGAGTAGCCTCCATGACCTCATAAGTCTTTGTCGTCTAACCACAGTGATTAGAGAACACAAGAGGTCACTAGCAGGAATGCTTATCCTAGAACATCAGAATCTAAAGGCAGAAGGCCATGTAGAATCAGGGAGCAAATTCCCCAAGGGACCCTCTTAGTCTATATATGTGGAACCTATCTACATTGTGTTCTGTCATCTGAAAGTATAAGGTCTTGTAAAGATTTCCAGAGAAGAATCCTAGACTCAAAGAGCTGGAAGGAACTTTTGAGTTATTCTTGTCCATCTCCTTACTTTATAGTTGAGGGAAATGAGGCTCACAAAAGAGAAGGGATTTACCACAATTGCAGCAAATTGGTGTCCAAGCTAAGACTAGAACCCAGTAGTCTTAGATCCTCTTCCAGAGTTGCTTCGGTTTTACCTTGTGGCCACTCTTGGGTGGGTTGTGACAAGACTACGAAGTTTCAAGCAGAAGAAAAATTTGGAGTCAGAAGGTTCCATTTGTCTTGGAAATATGAGACTCCTTTTTGTAACCATTTGCTCAGATATGTGGCTCTTGAAAAAGGCCTCAATCCCAGAGCACAAAGAGAAGATGAGGTAGAAAAAGCTCCAGAACTCTGCTCCCTAAAGACAGGATAAACATGGTGTTCCTTCAGATTTGGCCTACCTATTGGGAATTCTGGGGACTCCATAGATACACTAGAATGTCTAGGATATGCTTGGCAGTGTATGCTAAATGTTGTGTCAGCCAGGTGTTTTTCTGGTTCACGATCAGCACAATCTCATAATCTCAAAGAGGCCCATAACCTTCAAAATGTTAAGAAACACTACTCTAAAATGATGTTCCCAAACATGGCTTGTCATCAAAATTACCAGAGGAGTTTAAAAGCACTAATACCTGGGCCCCTCCTCCTGAAGGGTGAATTCAGTGGATCTGTGTTGGGGCCCAGAAAATCTACACTCTTTAGAAGGTCACCAGGCTCTAAGCTCTAGACGAAGATATTAATGGAAATGCTTTCCTGGAAGGGAGAAAGAAAAATTACCCCAGGATTTGGCACCTTAAAGCTATTCTGATATAAACACTTCAGGTGTTTATGGCAAAGAGAAAAGTAGAATTCCTGGGTAGGAGAGGGAGCTGAAACCCAAGAAGCCATAGAGAAAATAGTGGAATTCAGAAGACCATGGTTCTGTTATGTTGCATGGTAACCACAGCTTACATCTGGCAAATCAGCTCTTTCACCGATTTGTTTAGCCCATATTTTGTTTCCCTGGCTGTACCCTCCAGGAACTGTCAGATTCTGTGAATCCCTAGTCCTCAGGGTGGTAGAGCACTAGCTCAAAGCCACCACTTCTTAACATTTTTATAGTTCAATTATGCATACAGTAAGAATTTAAGTGCCTACAGGATGCTGGGTACTGTGCTAGCAGTGAATAAGATACTCACCCAGTCATCATCATCCTTACGGTCTAGCATAGGTGCTGGATTTTTTTCATAGACTGAGAATTGGGTTTATAAAGAGATATTTTCCTTCATTTTAATGGCTCCATAGCACTGGTTTCCCTGGGATTCCTAGAACACACCAAGCATTTCCTTGCCTCCAGGATGTATATATGCTGGGTTCTCCTCTAGAACATTCTTCTCTGCACTCTGCCTGGTCATCTACAACCTAAACCTAATGGGTCTCAGCTTCAATGGCTTTTTCATGAAGAAACCTTAAACTGACTTCTCAATTTAAGGTAATTCCTCCTGTTACCATGTCTCAGAGTACCTTACACTTTTTTTTCATGGCATTTATCACAATTTTTTATAGTATATTTATATAATTATTTTTAAGCTTCACTTAAAAAAAATAATTCATACGATACCCATATATAAAATACAAACAGTAAAAATGGTATACCAGGAAAAGAAAATTAGCTTCCTGCTCCTGACCCTATGATTCTCAGTTCTCCTTCCCAGAGGCAAATGTTATCATCACTTACGTATCCTTCCAGAGACATTATTGGTATTTTTATGGGTCTCTGTAATCATTTATTAAGCAGCTCTCTTCTCTACTAGACTGAGGGTGGATACTGTGTCTATTTGTTCATCGACTTATCCCAAGTACTTGACATATAATTAGAAATTTGTACGTGTTAGTGGAATGAATGAAAGGGTTAAAAGAACAGAGATTGGGTTAATATCTAAGCTGCCAGCTCTTGTATTGAGCACACAGTAAACTTTGTTGATGTTCCTGTGGACACCCAGATAGATTACATTTTCCCACTTCTCTTGTAGTTCAGCGTGACCATGTGATGAGATTTGGTCAGTGGAATATAGATGGAAATGGTAGAGTCTCCCATGCATGGTCCTCCATGCCCTCTCCCCACCATAATGACTTTGGAAGCTGTGTATTAAAGATGGCAGAGACACAGATGGAAGAACCTGGGTCTCTGGACCACTACTTGGAGAAGAGCCTCTCACTTATTAGGAACACCAGTTTAGAACTTTACCTGAGTGAGAAATAAACTACTGAGACTTGGAGATTTTCTGTTAAAGCAGCTAGCGTTATCTTATCTGTACACTGCCTTACTCTCCCCTGGCCAATGATACCTCTCCCCAGAGCCTTTCCCTGGGTTCCAGACTCAACTCTGCAAGTGTACACTGAACATCCTTACTAACATGCTGGTTACTACTTCAGACTTAATTTGACCAACACTGGGCTTGCTATCTTCCCCCCCACCAGCTTCTCCTTCACCAGTGTGGCCCATCTCAGTGGGATGGCACCACTTTCCACCCAGGCGTACAAGCTTAAAACTCAGTGTGATCCTGGATTCCTTTTCTTATCTCTCATCCTCCACATATCCTCTGTATATATTTTGGATTCAGATACTTCTCTTCTTCTCCATTTGTATTACTCTGCTTTTTGTCACTTATAACAGAATACCTGAAACTTGGTAACTTATAAAGAAAGGAGATTTATTTCTTACGGTTTTGGAGGCTGGGAAGGTCCAGGAAGCACATCTGGCAAGGATCTTCCTCTGGTGGGAACTCTCTATAGGGTTCTGAGGCAACCAAGTTATCACATGGCGAGCATGGCACAAGCAAGAGTTAACATGCTCACTTGCTCTCCTTATAGAGCCACCAGTCTGCTCCCTGATAATCCATTAAACCATTAACCCATTACTCCATGTATGGATTTATCCATTCATGACAGTACAGTCCTCACAATCCAATCACCTCTTAAAGGCCCCACTTTTCAAATACCATAATCAGATTTCCCACCCTCTTAACACTGTTACAATGGGGGTCAAGTTTCCAACACATGAATTTCTGGGGGACGCATTCAACCCATAGCACCACTGTTACTACTATCAGTGCCTAAATACTACTGTAACAGCCTCCAACTAATCCATCTCCCTACTCTACTGTAGCTACCCCTCCAGTCCATTCTCCATTCTGAGTTATTTTCCCAAAAATAGATCCAATAATGCCAGCCCCTGCCCATACTCACTTTAATACCCTAGGCTGGCTCCCTTCACCTTGAGGATCTAGTCCAAAATGATTTTGAAGACCCTGTGTGATCTGACCCAGCATCCACCCTACAGCTTCTTCTGTGACCCCAGCCCCGCTGTCTGCACTCCTGTCACACCAAACTCATTTTTGTTCCTCATTCACATCATCCTCCCTCTGCACTCTGGCTGCTCCCTCAGGCCTGGACTACTCTAGAACTCCCTCTTCACTTGCACCACAGCTGCTCATCCTTCATGCCTCTGCTTGAATTTCACTTCCTCTGATAAATGGCCTCTCTAACCCCTGGCCCAGGCTTGTCACCTGACACCTCCTACTGCCCATCATAACTCTCTTGACACTTGATTGCTGTGACTTAATTGTCTCTTTCCTGTCAGAGTTCAAGTTCCTAGAGGGCAGGGCCTGCATACTGTTCAGCCTTGTCTTCTTAGCCTCTAGAACAAAATAGGAATCACTCTTTGTCTGTTAAATGAATACATGTGAGCAGTGAACTAGTTCAATAATTGTCCATTTAGGAATATCAGTGCTATTTCATGATAGCTAATAGTTAATTCACAGAGTTTCTCTGCAATTTGAGTCAGAGCAATTTGTCTGTACATATTAATGAGAAAACAGAACCCCAAGGAAGGGCACAGGTGATCTGACCCAGGGAGGGCAGGTGAGGCAGTCACAGGGCTCTGGCTATGACCGCACTATCTCCTCCTCCCCCTCCTACTTTTCTTGTTTCTGAGCACCAAGCAGAAATGTAATGTCATGACACATTGGGGGATTTCTTTCTTCCCTGCATTTTTCTGATGTGACTGCAGCCTGGGGGGTTGGGGGAGCATAGGCCCTGGGAGGAAGAAGGCGGGTGGTGGGGAGGTTAGCTGCTGCATTCCTCAGCAGCCTCCGTTTGCATAACTCACAGAAAGAAGAAAGAAGTTAGCAAGATTTGGCAGACGCTCTGGGCATTCAGCTCCTGTTCTGGCAGCTGCAGAGGCTGGGCTGAGCACACGCTCTGCCAAGGCCAGGGAGACAGGCACTCTTTCCTGGCCCAGTCTGCCAAATGAGGTAAAGGGGGTCAGAGCCTTTGTCTAAGATGGTGTTCATAGAAAGAGGTCCCTTCTTTCTGTCCAGCATGGCAGCCAGCTGGCCATGAGCCATTAAGTGTGTATGGGGTAGGGATGGGTGGTAACATCAGGGCCTCAGTGCAAATCCTTCCAGTTGAGGGGCTGGTATGAGCATCACACAGCCTAGGAGGCTATCTCAGCCCCTCCTCCACCCTGGAGATGTTGGAGGGGGCAGACCCTGGGCAGATGTCCCCTCCCAGTTTCTGGGGCCACTGCCATCACATTCCAGAGCCGACTGAGAGCCACAGAGCATAGCTTGAGAAAAAGCGTGAGGCCCTGCTCACCATGGAAACCAGGCTTCCTAGGAAAAGGTCACATATTTGATGTGGCTGTCATCAGGGCACCTTAAATGCAGCACTGTTCCTATTTTCCTGAGGACGCTGCTGGCAGGGAAGGCCTGAGACATTGGCGGTGGTGGCTAATCTGTTTGCCTGGCTTTATGTGGACCCCAGTCACAGTTTCCCCTTCTCAGCAAAGCCTGGTGCTGTACCCACTTACATAGCCTGACCCCAAATTATACCCACCAGGCAGCCCTACAGGTCAAGCCTTAAGTCTGGACAGGCCCTACTGTGCCTAGAATCTAGAAAAAGAGGTACAAACAAGACTCATGAGGGTAAAACTGGCAGACCTTGTTAATAATAGTAACAGCTTGTTAATAATAGTAATAGCTATCATATAATGAGTTCTTATTCCATGCCAGGCCCTGTGACACGTGCTTTGTATGCACTGTAAAGAAAACTGAGGTTTTGGGAGGTTAAATAAGTTGTCCGAGATTATTATACAACCAGCAAATGGCATGGTCAGATTTTGAACCCAGGTTTGTCTGATCCAAAACCTGAACTCTTAACCTCTACTGTATTTTCACTCATTCATTTATTCACGCATTCATTCATTTATTCAATTGTCCATTCATTCATGTATACATCAATCATTTAGTGAGAGCCAATGATGTGTTTATAGACTGGACTGGATGCAGGGATTCAGAGCTGCAAAAAGACACACTCCATGACCTCCAAGAGTTCACAGTGGGTGAGCAAACAGATAATGACAATATGTAGTGTGATGAAAGCCATGGGAGAGGAACACCAAAGCTGCTGTGGGAAGAGGACTAATTTTCCTTCCATTGTCCAAGGCTCAGTGGTGTGAGAGCACAGAGAAGGAGTGACTAACCCATCCAGGACTGGGGGTGGATGGCAGACTTTCTCCACAAGGTATTCAAACACACACCTGGAAAAAGATGACTGTGTGTGGGGGGGTTGAACTTGGGTCACACTCCTCAAACCTGGAGTCTCAGGACCTGGAGCTGCATCCACAGCTAGAAGAGAACATTACTCCCAAATGAACCTGATCAGGCCCCCCTTACCAAGCACAGTGCTTCCCAGAGCCTCCCAACCCAGCCAGTGTCACCAACAAAATGGAAAGAAGTCAGGTCTTCCCAGAGAGCCTTGGGTGAGTACATGGTTTACATGACATGACCATCCTTAACCCAGACACTAGTGGCATGAAGGAAGAATGGGCTGGTAGCTTCTTCCTTCTTTCACACTCCCATTGAGGCCTGCCTGCTGTCAAAAGCTGGGGGACAGTAAAAATAAAACTAGTGCCTCATTGCAAGGAAAACAACCCAGTGACTTCTAGGTTGGGCAAGGAAATAAGGGTTAGGGAAGAGGGTGACTTAATTCCTCCCGTCTGTCTGGTTAATACACCCACATCATATGTCTTTGGGGAAGCCTCCCACACAGGCTGTGATCCACTAACGGCAGCACTCCAGCCCTGAAAGGAGCCCTTTTCCTTAGATGCTCTGTTGGTTAGTAATAGCGAAAATGCTGGGAGGGAAGAAGGGAGGGAGAGAGGGAGGGAGGAAATGATGGTCTCTGAAGAGCAAGAGGACAGCTGGCTTTCTTCACAGCTGTGTGGGTGGCAGTGAGCTAAGAGGTCCCTGTTCTCTTCTCCATCAATCAAGGGGGCAAATCAAGAAAAATGAGCAATTTTAAAAGTTCAAGGAAAAACACTAAACCACAACAACCTCCAAATTATATTAATTTGGTGGTGGTCTGACACTCCGGAAACCAATCATGGGAAGGGGCAATTCTAATTTCCTCCTCCTGCTTTTGGATGAGGTTAGCCTTTCTTTCTTTTTGGGGGGTTGGTCTCCATGAAGCAACATTGCCTGGTGCCCTTTTCCATGAAGGCCTGGCCTGGGTGCCTCACCACAGCAAAAAGGAAAACACAGAGCCTTGTCCTCTCCTCTCTGGACAATGGTGTCCAGGACAGGAGTTCACGATCAGTGAGGAGCTTGGGCCCTCCTGGGCAAGGTCAGCATCAAGTAAAATTGCATCAGTGAATAGTAGTCTTGTGTGAGTTACTTCACCCCTCTGAGCCTCAGGGCCCTCATCCATTAAGCTGGGGATAATAATACTACCTACCTCCGTAGGGCACTGTGAGGATTAAATAAGATCGCATAAGAGAAATGCACTTTAGAGCTGGGAAACACTATACAAAAATTGTGTCCTTATTTTTTCTGTCTTCAAATTCTTTTTGTTTTCTTCTTTTGCCTCCTTTTTCTCCTCCTTGCATCCCCTTTCCTCCCACTGCCCTCTCTGTAGTGCCCTCCTTTACCTCATAAGGACTTAACATATCTACAAAAGAATTCCTGATTTTCAGGGCCCCTGTGAACTTGCTTCTTCACCCATTCCTTCCCATCTTGATGAACAGAACCAGCACATACCTTGTTTCTCAGACTAAAATCCAAGAAGTCATCTTTGATTCCTCCCTTTCCCACAACACCCACATTCAATCCATCAACATGTCTTATAGGTGATTCCTTCCAAATATATCCTGAATTGGACCATTTAGCTACCTCCTCTGCTACCACCATCATTCTGGCTACCATCAGCTCTTGCCCAGATGACCACAGAGGTCTCCTAACTGGTCTTGCTTCTTTCACTTTTGCTCTCTAATACCCCTTCTCTGCATAGCAGAGTCATATTTCTGAAACATAAGTCAAATCATATCATTGCCCTGCTCTAAACACTCCATCGGCTTCTAAATTGTTCACCATGGCCTAGAACGGTCCATGTGATCTAGTTCTTGCTTCCATTTTCCTCCATGACCTCCGAGGATTATGCTGCAGCTGCAGGGGCCCCTTTCTGTTCCTAATACATACTAAGCTTATTTTTGTCTCAGGGCCTTTGCATGTCTGATCCCTTCTTGTCTGAGTTCAGATGTTACCTCCTCAAAGAGACCTTCTTTGAGACATCTATATGAATGAATTCTGTCTTAACCAACTCTCGAGTACATCACTGGGTGTGTGTGTGTGTGTGTGTGTGTGTGTGTGTGTGTGTGTGTGTGTGTGTGTGTGTGTGTGTGTGTGTGTGCGCGCGCGCGTATGTTACTTATTTCTGAAATTGTCCTATTTTATTTACTCATGTACTATTGGTCCATGTGTCAGTGTTGTCCACTGTTATTCTCCAGTCACAAGAATAGTACTTGGCTCATTCTAAGAGCCCATTCAATTTTTTTTGAATGAATAAATGAATGTCCTTACTACAACATCACTTCTTCTTTTCTTTCCCTACCCGCACTCCATCAAAATGCCCTCTTCTTCAGAGTGCAGATCTCATTTGGAAGGTGATAGGGAGGCCTCCACAAATATTTGCTGAATGAATGCAGCTAAAATGAATTACACCAACAAAGAATGCCAGCTTCTTACAGCATAGCTATTCCCCAGGGTATTAACATTCTCAAACAGGAAGCTTGAATTTCAGGCATTGTTGACAAAGGGAAGAAGTTCAGGCCAGCCAACTTTAAGTGGTATTTTTGGACAGAATTGCTGTTCCATGGCTTCTTAAATCCACAAATACTAATTAAGACCCTTTAGGACTCCTTTGAAAGCAAGGTTAACATTAAAATGTGAAACAGCAATGAAAAAGCACTGTTTGTTTCTAAGGAAAGACTTGTGGACTGGGAATCACAGAGCTGGATTTCAATCCTAGATGTGCCACTAATTAACTCCTTAGACAGGTTGCTTAGGATAACCAACATTTACTAAGCATCTAGTCTGTGCTTGGCCCTGAACTAGGCACTTTATTCGCATGTATAATTTTTGCAACTCTTCAAGGTAGATATTTTTAGTGTCTCTATTGTATAATCAGGGAGACAGGTTTAGAGAGGTTAAGTATCATGCATGAAGGCACTCCCCTAATAAACAGTGGAGCCTGGACTCAGACACAAATTTGGGCCTGCCTGCACGCCTATTCCTTCCACTGTACCCGAAGGCACCCTTTCGTGAGTCTGTAAACTAGGAGCAACAGAAGAAACTCTTGAGCTCTGAGGAACTGCTCTTTAAGATCTTTTTTATATGATGTCTTCGCTATATTATTTCTAGATTTGGGAATAAGAGAAAACAAGTGTGGCACAGAGAACTCATTTTGGAGTGTAGCTTAATGGTTAGAATGCAGGCTTGGGAATTAGGCTTCCCAAGTTCACATCCTGCCTTTACCATTTACCTTAAGCATACATTTAACATTTCTGTGCCTCAATTTCCTCATCTATAACATGACTACAGTGAGAGCACCTGCATCCTAAGTGAAAATGAAATCATGCCTATAAAGTATGCAGCGCAGTGCTCCATATACAGTGAGCACTCCATTAATGTTAAATGCTTATTAACATAATAGAGATTATTATGAACATTATAAGAGAAAGTATGTCAAAGGAGGCTGAAAGGGAAGCCCACAGAGAAGAGGTAGATGCTTTTCAGTGCTCGAGGGGCCAGATTTCTTCTGATGGCCAATCTTGAGAGGTGGCTGCAGGTTCAGAGGCTCCCAGGGCCACTGTATCAACCAAAGAGATGCCCAGAGACCTTTGCCAAGGAGAACTCCCATCAGCAATAGGGGCAGGAGGAGAGAGAAGCTGAAAGGCAGGAAGCCCTGAACCTGCAGGAAACATTATCTGGAGAAACAAAGTATGCTTGAAAAAGCCCAGCCCACTGTAAGGGCTGGAGATTGGAAGCTTGGAAGCAGGAAAGGGAGCCCCAAGGAGAGTTCAAAGTAACTCACCACTCCAGTTATTTCTGACATCTTTACTGTTTTTTCTCTGATAACCAAAGTAATACATTGGTACTTTACAGAACTTTATGTAATGTAAGTAGCAAAAGACTCTTCTGTCCAAGTTAAAACAAAAGGTTTTTTCAGTGGCTAGCCAGTAGGGGGATCCGAACCCTTGACCCTGGTGTTACAAGGCCACGCTCTAACCAACTGAGCTAACCAGACAACCAAAAAAATGTCTTTTTATTGAAGTATAATACATACAGAAAAATGCAGAAGTCATACTCAATGAATTTTCTCAAAGTGAGTACACCTATGTAGCTAGCATCCAGACTATAAAACAACTTTATCAGAATACCTGAAGTCCCCCCTCTGCCCTCTTCCAGTTATTACTGATCCCAATGGGAATCTATTTCCTGATTTCTTTCACCATAGATTAGTTTTGCCTGTTTTTAAATTTTAAATAAATGACGCCACATAAAATGTACTCTTTTGTGTCTGGCTTCTTTCACTCAGCAATGTGTTGTATGATTCATCCATGTTACTATTTAGTGCTTCATTGTATAGATATATCACAATTTGTTTATTCATTTCATCACCAATACTAATGGGCATTTAGGTAGTTTCCAGCTAATTATTGTAAATAATGCTAAGATCACTCTTGTACAAGTCTTTCTGTGAACATATGTACTCATTTCTCTTGTGTATACTCCTAGGAGTGGAATTGCTGGATTATAGGGTATGCATATGTTTGACTTTGGTAGTTACTGCTGCCCGAAGTTTTAAAAGGATATGTAAAGTACATACATGATCTCTGTGTGGTCTTCTGGAAAAACTTCAGAATGTCACAACTCTCTGAGAGAAGACGATGAGGAGGGGGCAGTCCAGGGGCACTTTTCCATTGGCCTCCCAGTGATCTATTTGCCTCCAACTACCCAAGACACCATGCTACATGATGTGCCCCGAATTCAATTTTCTTCCTGTCATCCCCATCCACCCTCCCCAACAGAGGCCGCTCTCTAAACCCAACCACACTTTCAGGGCAGCATTGGATGGCATGTCTGTCCACTTGCTGGCCTTAGACTGGATTTTAATTGTTTCCTATATTCATTGTTCCATGTAACAAATATTGAGTGCCTTCAGCTCAATTGTATTGTTTCAGAATCTTGGATTGGAGCAATGTACATACCCCTATCCTCATGGAGCTAATATTCTAGTAGGAGTAGATGGACAATAAACAAATAAGAATATGTTAGTGATGATAAGGGCTATGGATAAATATCAAGCAATGTGAGGAGAATGAGAATGGGGTGGGGGAGGAATGTGTTATTGTATAATAGGGTGGTAGGCAAGGCCTGCAGAGCAGACAGGATATGAAAGACATGATCACTCTGGCTATTATTTTGGAAATATGCTATATGGAAGCCAGGTGGAACTAGGGATGAAGTCATCCCAAGAGTCCAGGCACGGGATGATGAATTGGATTGGGTGAAGGTAGCTGCAGTGATGAGAAGTGGTTGCATACAGCATATACAGCATATATTCTAAAGGAAGGGCTGACAAGATGTGCTGATAGATTGGCTGTGGAGCATGAGAGGGGAATCAAAGATGCATTGTTCATGCCAGGAGCAATGTTGATTGAATGAGTGGACGTCTTTCCTGGGTACAGCCAGCCAAACTTCTTATGTGAAAGGTCTATTCTTTCTTGTCCCGGGGGTAGTATGATGTTAGTATTAAGACAAAATAATTGGAATCAGACTACCAGTCCCAGCTCTGTCACTTACTGTGTATCCTCAGGCAAGTTACATAATCTCTCTGAGCCTCAGTTTCCTCTTCTGGAAAAATGGAACAGTAATAGTACTTCCATCACAAAGTTGTTGGGGATACTGAGGTAGTATACATAGATAGGCCTGGTATAGATCCTAACACCAAGTCAGTGCTTCAAAAATACCTATGTTAAACCAGTTCCCAGTTAAAACAAGCAGACAGAGGGTGTGGAGTAAGGATTATCTTTATTTGGATTGCGAAGTATAAATACGAACCAGGTTTGGAAATACAGGTTGTAACAGTTCAGAAATGGCACCAGAAACTTCCAGAAGGGACCATGACAGCATACCTTTGTAGTTTTGGTGAGGTGGATGGGGTTACACAAAAGCCTTCCCTACCTCCAACCTTCTCTGTAGCAGTTGGTAGGTAATCAATTACCAATTATCAGTCAGCTTCAATGTTCCCTTTTCCACCTCGACCTTCTTCTTTGCTAAGACCTTCTCCAGACTGTCCTCTGCTGCACTGACCCCTGCATGGAGTAGCACCAGAAGAATGGCAGGAGTAAGAGAAATGTCTTGACACAAGGGAGGGTGAGTTCCCACTCTGTGGGTCTGGAGCCATAGGGTGAGGGAAAGCTGCAGGCATGGAAGCCCAACCTCTTCTGAGATTTGGCAGGGAGAGGACACAGGGAAACATCGATATCTGTTACACTTTGACATCAGCACCTTGGGCTTTCAAAACACAAACAGTAGACAAAATCGCCTAGACAAGACTGCAGTCCAACTCATAGAGCGGCTCTGACCAAGTTAACCCTACATCCTGACCATACAGAACTCCCCATGTGGTACTTTGATCATGGAAGGTCTTAAAAAATGTGGACAGACAATAAATTACTACAGATGGGTGATAGAGCCATCTCAGATTTGCAGCAGGGGAGGATGACACCGAGCCAGATGGTAGGGATGTGGGGTGGAGGGCCAGGAAATTGCAAAAGTAACAGTCTAGGCACTTGAAATATTATTGTTAGATTGTTAAAAACTAAATAAATTAACATACATAGAATAAAATAAATATATAATTTAAGAGGCATTTTACAAACAAACAAACAAAAAATAGTTGTTATTTTTCCATCTGGGTAGAAGTCCCAAAATTCAGAGTTCTCAGGCTTGTGGTATTTCACAGTTAGCTCATCAAATCCAGCTCTGGAGGGTCCAAATGGCAGATCCCTCAGTGGCTGCTTGAGTACATGGCTTCTCAATCTTTGTTGCTTTCTTTCAGTTTACAAATCTTTCCTTCTTGCTCTTCTTCCTTCTTTTTTTTTTTTCAGTCAAAGATCCTGGAGCATATGGAATTTAACTGGCATTTTAATCCAGAAGAGAAGCATTTAAACAAACTTAGGGGAGGGAGTGGGGCTTGGTAGAGGAGAATCAGAAGGGCATGAAGGTTCCTCATTTTTGCTTTCTTCTGACCCAGATCCCACTGGACATATTCTGTTTGGCACTTGAAGGCTCTGGTATTTTGGCAAAGCAATTATGGGAGGCCCAATCGAGATAGCAACTGGGGATGAAGGAGTCTTTGTGACTAGTTGTGAAGTCCTTGCCCTCTGCAGAGTCTGCAACCAACCTGTGTCTTCTCAGAGGTAGCAGCAGTCCCCAGCCGATTCCTAAAGCACAAGAGAAAAGCATTTAAAGTCTAGTCCAGTCTATAGAGGTCTTAAGAGTCTCCTGGGTCCAGTCTTAAGAAGTGGATTGATCATTTGGGAAGGGGAGGGAAGAAAAGGGGATGGGTGAAGCTGTCCCATCAGGCATCTTTCTTGGGTATCTCTCTAGCAATTTTCATCCTAAGTGGAGATGAAGCACCAACAGTCTTTTCAAAAATAATTCTGCAATGGGACCCTGACTCCACATTAGCCTGCCCCCCAACTCCTAGGTCAAGAGAAGAATTAAGCACTCATTGAAATAGATCCCAGAAAGGTGATGATGATGCCAAGGGGCAAAGGATGGACCATTACCTTGAGCACAGGTCTCTCTCAGTGGGTATTAGTCACGCCCAACTTCACTTTCTCTTCATTTTCCACATCGTAACCTCCTCTCCTATGATATCTGAGGAAGATAAGTTTTGTGAGCAAGTCCTGTCTGCTATGACAAACTGCAGATTCTTCTGAAGAATTCTGCCACAGTAGTTCCCTCTACTACTTGGAAAAGCCTAGAGGGTATGGCAAACCAACCGCCCTGAAGGATGCCTGTTTCTGACAGCAGCCTACAATTTACAATGAATTTTCACCTCATTTATTTGATCCTCGCAACATCCTTATGAGGTAGATAGACAAAAATTACAATCTTTGAAAGATAACAGTCCTAAGACAGACAGGTGACTTGTCCTAGGTCTCATGACAGATGAGTTGCACTGCTTGAAAACACACATAGAGTACTTGGTAGGTCTCCTTGCATGGAAGCATGGTCTGAGGTCCAGATGCCTCAGAATTGGAAGGATATTCCAATAGCACCACCCATGCCTTGACTACCAAACCACACACAAATGCTATCAAAGAACAGATCCAGGAGAAAGAAATGTGTGAAGAGGTGGCCCACAGAAGTAGGAAAAGAACTCCTGTGAGGAACAGAACTTACTATGGCCTGGCAAGTTTTACTCTGTCCTCTAGACACTGGACTCATATCATGACAGAGAAACCAGGTGTTTGGAGAATCTGCACCCAGGAACTAGCCCAGGATTTGTGAGGGGATGGAGAGTGTCATGTGATGATCAGGTAGAAGACCCAGGAAGAGGAGGAAAGGAAGTGTTTGCAGACACAGCACGCAGGGGCCCCCAACACTCACCTAAACATGAGAAGCCCTGCGATGACAAGCAAACAGACAGATGACAGCACCACAGCCACCACAGCCAAGATGGTTGTGTGGTCATATGTATACAAGCGATTTTCCACTGGGAGACTCAGCCCATGGCACCTTTCTCCGTGGTAACCCGGGTGGCAGCTAGATCAAGACAGAACAAGAAAGAGATAAGGTTAGTTTTTTGGCCTCTCTCTCTTGGCAGTGGCCTATCTACATAAGCCAAACCCCATTCCTCACACCATCAGCCTAACAACCCCTGACCATGATCCCTGCCCTTCCTCTATTCTTCTCCTTTAGTAGGAGATTCTTTAAAAGCCCCTCTGAATGTTCTGTCACATTCCTCCCTCACTTGGTGCCCTCCCCTCTTCCATTCCTTCTGGTTCTCTGGCCTAAGAGCCCTGCTCCAGTCAGGGAAAAAGCAAGAGTGAACTTGAAATTCTCAGCTAGGTATGTTCCACATGTGGCCGACTACACGTGTGTTAAGGCATTCTGCTTAAATGACTTAAGAGGAATTGGACACAAGAGCTGGTGGGTTGAGTAGTGGGGATTCAGTATCACTCCCTCTATTGAGGCCCCTCAACATTCTGACTCAGAAATAAACCCAGCTGTGCCCATCAATGCGTCCAGCATCCAGTCCCTTGCCACCACTGCCCAGCCTATTAATAGGCCCTGTTCCTTTGCCAGGAGTCGTTTTCTCAAGTTTCCTTCATTTAACTCCCAGCTCCTCCTGGGTGCAGGGCCCAACTTGGGAGCTTAACTTCAGCCTTTGGCCTCTGAACACTGGGTTATCAGGCCTCTTTCATCACAAGACAAAGTAAACAAACCAAGACAACATCTTCCTGTCCAGCTGGAAGAATGTCAGAAACAATCCCTTGGCTCTTCGCACTGAAGAAATAAATCACATGGCAACCGCCACTTTTAACACAAAGCATTTCCTGAAGCTCTCAGGAAGACTTGGAAGGGCTTACAGTTGAAGACGCAAATTCACATCCCTTCATTTATCTGAGCACCTTTGATGTAGGCAGGAGACCAATTTTACAGAAAGGTGGAGTTGCTTTCCCAAGGTCACACAGCAGGACAGAAATGTGGATGTGGATTGTTGAACTCTGAGTTCAGGTGCTATCCACTCACATCCCCCGACTGCCCACCTCTCAGCCAGGGGATGCAATGGCATTGTCTGCCTGGGGACTTTAGGCCACTAGCTGCTGAAGGAAGCCCTGAGAAGTTGGTGGTCCTCTATTCTGAGCTGCACCTTCTCTGGGAAGGAGGTTGGGCACCTGATGCCTCAGAGCGAGGAATCCCTTTTTCCTCCTGAGAGGGCAGCAGGCAAGCTGCAAGTAGGCCTGTCCAGACCTGGCAGTGCCAGAGGGGCCAGGCTGGGTGGCTCTACATCCCTGCCCCTACGTTCTTGCTCTGTGCCTCCCCTTTCTCAGCTCTTCCTGAGCAACCACCTCACTGCAGGATAAATGTAGGTCAGGCCCATTGTACACACAGCATAGTACACAGTTCCTTTCCAGCTGCTCCATGCATCTGTCCCCCCAGCCCAGGTGGGGAAAAACTGACCCCCATCCTACCAGGACATAGAGGAAGCTCCCAGGAGTACCCCTGGGAAATCACTGTGTACAGAAGTTTATAGTTAACAAGCTACAACCCTTATTAATTAGTTCAACTTAGCCTCATAACACTCTGGTAGGTAGTTACAGCCTCATTTTATAGATTGACAGGTTAAGATTAAGAATCAGAAAGGTTAAGTGATTTACCAAAAGTTCCACAATTAGGAAGCAGCAGAACCAAGACTAAAAACCAGTCTTGGCAGATTCTAAATTCATGATATTTTCTACTGTGAACAGTGCTGGTAACCCTGAGGAAACACCTGTCTAATAGGTTCCTGGGGCTGTCTGACCAAACTTTCTGGATGTAATATTATTATCATTATTATTTATTATTCACAGCTTGAATAATAAATAATAATAAATAGCAAACATTAAAGGCTTACTACGAGCCAAGTACTCTGTGCTAACTGCCTTATAAGGGTCATCTTATTTACTTTCTTTTGGTGGCTGGCTGGTATGTTGGTATTATAACACCACAGTCTAATCATCTAGTCTTAAAGCCATCACTGTGAAGTAGGAGGTACTATCCCCATTTTAAAAATGAAGAGACTGAGGCTGAAGTTCTGTTAAACAACCTACCCAAGATTACAAAGCTAGTGAGTGGTAGAGTCAGGATTCAAACCAGCAGTCTGGATGACTTCAGAGACTATGCTGTCCTGGGGGAAGGGAGGCTGTAGTTGAGTCTGTTTTTCTTGTCCAGACCATCATTCAAACTCCACAGGTAGTTACTCAGATGATAGAAATAAAGCTTGGCCTCAGAGTCCTGCAACTCAGTTACATAATTCCTCCACCCCCACCCTGAGTCAAAAGGATAATAATGTAAACATCCTAATATTAACTGCCCCTCTTTGCAGACGACTCCTGGCTTCCCCAGGGAAGAGGGTGGAAAGATGAGTACATTCCAAGCATCCCAGAGTGGGTGCAAGATTGTGTGTCTTGCTCAGAGCTAGCCATGCACCAAACTAAGACGTACTTCCTAGCCATGTCTGTGACCCACTTCTGAACCTTGTATAACAACAGAAGCAAGAACTCTCTAGGGTCCAGAGACATCTTCCAAACTGGATTTCTCTGCCCCTACCCCAGGAGGTGGAGGGGGCACCATTTGATGGAGGAGATGCAGAGTACGTGAGTTCTAGACTGGTCCTGCTGCTATTTCTAGGCCGGTGATCTGGGACAAGTCACATTACCTTTCTAAGCTTTGGTTTCCTTGTGTAAAACACAGGGATAATACATGCCTAGCTCACTAGAGTAGTGCAAAAAGATCAAATGAGATAATATTGACGAAAGTGCTTAATAAAAGGCCAAGACCCACATGTGTATAAGTTATTACATAAGCAGACTCCAGAAGGTACTGCCCATATCCTGAGGAATGGGGCATCAAAGTCACATGGAGCCAAACAGAAGGGGGCTCGCCATTCCTTCTGGGCATTTGGGCAGTGAGGCCAAGTGGAGACCTCAAGCCTGTCTCTCTTCTAGCTCTAAGTTCTCCTCAGCCCAACTGTCCCCAGGTTTCCTCCAGCCCCAGGAAACTTTGCAGTCAGAAACCCTAGGAAACTACTCTTTGAGGGCAACTTTTGGCTGGTGACACGAAAGGGTTTTCCTGTTCTTGGTGGCTGCAGAGGACAGGTTTAGGAAGCCGGCTAGCCTCGAGCTCACCCCAGTGGCCTGGACACACCCTGGCTAGCAGTTCCTGGGTCTGGAAGCAATGAAGAGCCAGAGTGTCCCAGACGTAGGTAGGCAGATGTCACATTCCCCCAAACCAGGAGCTCTGGGTCTTCTACTACATTCTGCCCTGAATACCAAGGGCTGGAGGCAGGAGGCCGCCAGACTAGAAGCAGAATCCACCCCCTGAAAATCTGCTTAGCAAGCTGACATAAAGTCTTCAAATCAGATTGCTATGCTTTTAGGCTAGTAAAAGCCTAAGAGACCTCTAGGACAATAGCTTCCCTTTATAAAATCCTGCTCAAACTCTGTAAGGACAGAGATAGAGAAATATTATGAGAGCCAACACCCAGTGTAGCCTGGGGACATGAAGAGCATGCCGAACCAGGAGGCAGGCACCTGAGACCCTGCCCTGTTTCTATCCACTTATTTAGCTATTGATCTCAGGCAAATTACTTCCTACTTCTGGCCTCCAGTTCCCTTGTCTTTCCAGTAGTGATAGCAAGCTCTGCCTACCCAAGAGAGGGCTTTTGAAAATCCCAGATGACTATATCTCCCCACCTCCTACAATAGTGTATAGCACCAAATAGGTGCTCAACATACCTGTTGGGCTCAACTCATACTAAATGTAAACCCTGAAGCTCTAGGACAAATGAGAAAAGGCATCATTATGGTTATCATCACTATCCCTAATGCCACCAAAAAGGTGGCCCTGGGCACACTTATCAAGTTCTCTGAGATTAGGTGGTCAGTTGAGCTCAGCTCTCCAGGAGAGCAGCCTTACAAGGCTTCTCAGCCAAGGAGTGGAAGCCCCATCATCCATCCACCAAAATGTCCTGGACCAATTTGGCCCAGACAGATTCTTGGCCTCAGTCTGTCTTGACTACCCTCACAGTTACTTTCTCCATTCTGTGCTAATGATGCCATTTAATAAATTCAAGACAAACATTTCCTGCTCTGTCCCGAGACCCGAGGAAGGATAATATGGGGATTCTCTATGCCACTCTTAAACAATCCCCTCTAATACCAAGCTCCTGACAAAAATGTTATAGGAAAGGACACACAAGGATGTTATAGGAAAGGATACACAAGTGACTGTGGACATGATGGGGAATGATAGGTCTGTCTGCCAACTGTCAAATACAAGGCAGCTCTGCTGTGTGTGATCAGACAGGACAAGGAAGATTTAAAAAGCCAAGGGATCTGTACTAATCATGGGTAGAAGAGACACCAGGCAGCCAGACTTCTTGATGGGTTGGGAGGCAGTGTGCTCATAAGAGTCCTGGCCTTATCCAGGGTTTCCTGGGTCACAGGCCCCCACAGCCTGCCTCCCCACAGGGAAGAGAGTGGATGTTTGCAGCCTGACGTGGGGTATTGGCTTCAGGCACAGTGGTGACATTATGCCTGCCAGAGAGCATGGCAGTGCTGTCATCCCTGAGGAGTTGCCAAGGCAGCCGTTTGCTGGGTTTAGCTTAGGAACCCATGGCCCCTCCGCCCACACCCCTGCCTAGGGAGGGGGTGATGCTGCCTAACTGGTGGCTGATGCCTGCAGGGTCAGGTTCCATTTCCTGTTAATCCTACACAAAGGAAGTGTTCTCCACCCCTATGGCCAAAGGCCAGTACCCTCCATGTCCCCCACCTCCTGGACCTTGCTGGGGTAAGGAGTAAGGGAAAGGGAACTTCAACCCACCCCCATGATGATCCCTCTCTACACAGTCCTGCCATGTATTAGAATCAACCCACATTTGCTCTCTCGTGTGCACACATACCCAAGTACACACACATCTGCACAGTGTGTGTCCACATGAACCTCATACCTGCCTGTAGGAGCCCTACCCCACCCTGGAAACCCACTCTGCCATGCTTCCTACTGGTGTCTCCCATCCAGAATGGGACATGTGGCAGCAATAAAGGACCTGACTTCATGTGCCAGCTCTCCTAACCACAAGCTCATTTTTGGGTGAGGAGGAAATGTCTCCAAGGATTAAAGAGTGTCACAATCCCGTGCCACAGGACACTGTATCCTATTCGGGGTTGGGGGTTAGGGGCCCTTCCGCTGACTAAAAATGTTTCCCCTCCTCCCAACTTCCTCCTAGTGGTTGAGAAGAAACTGGGTGAAATTATGAACTCAAGGAACAGTGACACAAGAAATAGCTACAGGGCTGACAAAAAGTGTAGTGACAAGATTCAGCCCTAGGAAAGGGGCACTTACATGCAGGATGGAGCCCGGAGCTCCTTCACATATTTGCATTCTCCATGGATGCAGAAGTCCTTGTATTTCCGAAGACATGGGTCTCTCTTCTTCCCTAACCCCCTGCCTTTCTTCTTTCTTTTACCATGTTCCTCCTTGCTCGGTGTGGCCAGAGCTTGTGGCTTGGAGGAGAAAGCAACTGCAGGAGAAAGGCACCCTGTTAAGTCTTTGACTATTTGTGGGGGGAGGGAGGTCAGAACAGCATAGCGGTTGGGAGGAGTATGTACCCTTTGATCCCACCAGAAGTCAGAGGCCTGGGAAGGCCCCTTGGCTCAGTGAAGGGCTGAAGGAGGATTAAACAGAACCACCAGAAAGAGGGAACCTCAGGAGGAAGTAGAGGCTAGGGTGGGTCTGAAGGAAGTCATTTCACAAACTCAGTTTAAGAACCTTATTCCCAGAATACTAGCTTCTGTCGAGTAACTGCAGCTCACTGGGCAATTCCACCAACCTCACCTCCACCCCATTGTCCACCTTCCACCCCCATCTCCTACTTCCCTATGCCCACTTTGTTCTATTTTGGCCTTAAGTCAGCCTCATTTCCTGATGCTGCACTCAGTGACCCACTTGCAGGAAGACAGTGTCACAGACAAAAATTGCTTCTGGAAAAGGTACTTGGAGGTTTTGGCGTACAGGCCTCCAAAAATTAGAACAGTGTTCATGTCCTCAGGTGGCCCCCTCTGGGGTACCCATTAGTACCAGGGTACCAGGAGCCCAGGGCTGAGCCTGACTCGGGAACAGTAAACAAGACATCTCTGGTCAGGGCCTTGCTTTCTCAACTTCAAGCAACATAGTTACTCTGCTCTATGCCCTTTACAGCTCACCCACTTTCTCAAAGATCCATTTGCCTTTATTCCCAAATATCCTTTTTATAGCTCTCTGGGATAGGGGCACAGTATGTACAAGGGGTAGAGAGATGCAAAGTAAGGAATTTCCAGAAGGAACTGGAACAATGATGACTCCCCTCTTCCTTCCAGGCTTCAGAGAGACTGAGAAAAAACAACTTTGCTTAGACATGCAGCTGGGACTGACCATGGGCTACACCTATCAACCCAGGGGTCTGATGCCAATCCCATCCCACTCTCTAATTCCCCTGGGTCACCAGAAGGAAAAAGGTACCCACTGTCCATGGCTACAGCCACATGTCTTGCAGAAGTGTGAGCGTGATATATTAGACTGGGGACCTGTAATCCGCAAGCTGGAAGCAACTTCAAAGAATATCACAACCTTCCATTTTCAGATGAAAAACTTGAGGTCCCACAAGGCAGAGTGATTTGCCTAAGGTCATGCAGGATTGGTATTAGAAATGTGGTCTGTGGACTCCACATCCAATGTTCTTTCCCACAACACCAAGCTCCCTCACACACCCCATCTCATCCCTTCCAAAAGTCTGGAGCACCTGAGATGTTGAGCCAAGAATGAATGGTCTCTGAAGTTAGCAGACCTGTGCTCAGATTTCAGTCATATTAGCTTGGACAAGTTGCTGAAACTCTCTGAACCTTTGGGTTTTCCGTCAAATGTGTTTAGAAAGAGTTACTATCTCAGAAGATTGCTAAATTAACCAGGATAATATGTCAGGTGCCTAGAACACAATAGGCATTTAATAAATGGTAGCAGTTATTTGTTTTAGGTGATAGGATCCCCAGACCTGAAAAATAGTCCTCACCCAGGAATGCCAAGAGAAGGGAAGAGAAGCAGATGACAGCAGCCCCATAGTTCCTAGTCTCCTCTGGTCTAATCCCAGGGCCCTTCAGAGCTCAGAAAGTGAGGCGGGTGGTCAGAAGAACCCAGTGACCAGGGCTGTGGGAAAGCAAGGCAGGAGAGCCAAGCCAATCAGAAACAGGAGGGAGAGAGTGGTGGGATGACAGCTAGGCTCCTGCTGGGGAGAGGGAGCAATGAGTCAGGTCTGCAGAGGTATGAGGAGCAGCCAAGTGGGTGGGGGGTGAGTCACAGCCCAGCCCAGCCCTGCCCAGCCCAGGAGAGTTCAGGCTGTTCAAGGCACGCGTGACCCCAGAGGGCCACTGTGAGAGGATGGAGTGTGGGAGCCCAGGCTCAGCTTGGGAGCAGACTTTTGATTTATACAAAGCACAGAGAGCACCCAAAGGAAGCTCTGGGTATGGAGGGAGAAGGGCAGCTGAGGAGCAGGTGGGGCTAGAACAGGTGGGTATTTTTTCCAACCAAATATATAGTCATTCTGGGGCCACAGGGCTTAGTCCCTGCTCCACCCTAGAGAATCGTTGCAGGTGGCTGGGGGTAGGGAAGCGGACAGGCTCTGGACTCTGCCCCATGCCTGTACTCAGCCACAGCCACATATGCTGGTTGGAGGATTCATCATGGCCTTTCCCCCTTGGAGACTCCTCAGGGGAATCAAGGTGATCAGAAAATCTCCAGGCTTTGGGTAGCATTCATAGACACCCACCATTTCAATTCAGCCCCCTAGGGTCCCAGTGCTCATCATTCATAGCCTCCCGCAGAGGTGCCAGCCTCACTCAGGGAGGCCAAGAGTTCCTCATTCCCCTCTGTTTTCCCAACCTGGAGACAGGTGGATGGAGGAGATTAACACTGCACACTTTCTGTGTGCCTGGGCATGTCCACATCTGTTATCTCTATCTTATACATAACACTCACTTGATGTGGGAATTAGGACTGGTGCCCGTTTTTACATAGGAACTCAAGGGAAAGCATCTCAACCACTCCTTGTTCCTATCACCCAGCTTATCTCAAAGGAATGTACCAACCCCTGATAAATTGCCTGTTTCAATTTGCCCCGAAGTACCCAGAAAGACAGCAACCAGGCAGGTGAGGCCCAAGGAAAAGAAACATAGCGGGGCTATATTCCAGGATCCCTCAGTTCCCCTGTCAGGCCGATCAGCCTTTTCTTGAGGTCCTCCATTAATACCTCCAACCCACAGGGGAACCCAAACAGCGTGAATCTCAGATCCGCGTATTCTTCAACTGCCCACCAGGGTCCGAGGATGGGCGGTCCCCACACCCACCTCTGAAAAGATCCAGATCTGCCTCTTCCAAGTCCAGGACTTTCCGGCCCCGGCTGCCTCCCTGGGGTAGCAGCTGGTCGGTAGATCCAGTGGGAGGGTCCGGATTGCTGGTTCCAGCCGCCAGCCCTCTCCGAAGCCGCTCCAGGCTCTCGCCAGTCACCAACGCCGAGAGCACTACGGGGGAGGGGCGAGGCCACATCAGACATCCCCACCCAGACCCCCGACCACGAGCACTGATGCCGATGCCCGCCCACCAGGGCACACGGGCCCCACCAAGTGGCGCGCGCCGGAGGCGCTGCAGCGACCTTTTCCCGTACCCCCAGCACACAGCGCCCCCAGCACACAGCGCCCCCATCCCCCAGACCATCGCGGGTGTCAGCAGCCCTTTTACCTGCAGCCAGAAAGAGCTTCAGGACCACCGACGGCAGCAGCTTCATGGTCCCGGACGAGGTGGAGGCGACAAGGCAGCAATCACTTTGGAGGCGGCGGCCACGCGGCGCTGGCACCAGAGCGGGGCTGCAGAGCGCAGGAGATTCCTCGGGGCACCGTCTACTGCCCGCCTTTGGGCGCAAGCCTGGCTGGGACCTGCACGCAGCTCGCGGTCGCTGTGCGTCTGTCTGCTCGCCCCTCAGTTCAGTGAGTCCGCCTGAGCCCCTGCGTCTCGGTCAGACAGTCCAGCCTCGTGCTGAGCGCAGCTCCCAAGGCAGACGAAGGGCTCCCGGCGCGCGGCCGGGAATAAGCTCCCGGAGGCGCCGAAGCTCCGCCCCGCCCGGCGCCGCCCCTCCCCCCTCCCCCCTCCCGTGCTGGGAAGCGCGCCCGGCTCGCGGCGCCGGCAGTGCAGCCCGCGACCCCGCGCGGCCGGGGAAGTGGGCTGGAGGAGGGGGCGGCGCTTACATTTTTTGGGACCAGGCCAGAGCAGCCGCGGCCTGACTGTAGGTGGGGCTACTGACTAGCAGGTGGCAGAGGACCGGTTCCTACCTTTCCCCAAAAGCCTGTCGCGCTGCAGCTTTGTGACTGCTGAGCTGAGCTGTGCTCAGGGTCTGGTGGTCCCTTGGGCCGTCCCTGCTCCATACCAGGTGTCTGCACCCGTGTCACTTTCTGAGTTTCAGAAGCCCACTTTTTTGCCTACCAACACAGCAAGTAGTAAATAATAATAAATTCGTTTATCATTTAAAAATTAGATGCATGAATGCCAGCAGATCTCGTGAGCCCGAGATAACCAGAGTTGAAGTTGCAGGCACTTGGTATCAATCCAGCAGAAGCGAAGGAAGTTAGTGTTCTCCCAGATGCTGAAGTGGCTCCCCCTCCCACCCTCCCTATTCCCCTGAGGGACATAGTCTACATTAGGATTTTTGAACTATGAATTATAATTCCCAGGCTTTGGGGATTGTAGAAACACAGGTGTGAAACAAGCCTCATGCTTTCCTTGCCTATGAACACCACCTTCTTCCCGACACAAAGAATGAGCCCCCCTCCCACAGGACCCAGCTGGCTAACCTAGATTGCTATGTTCAACAGGTGCCAGGAGATGGATGTGTTTCTCTTCTAACCCATGTATTTTTACAGGGGTCTTCTGGAGTCAATGTCCTGACCCAAAGAAATGACTCTCTCAGTAGGTATTTCGGCTCTCAGGGACGTGCTGGGGAGGGATTTTCAGAGCCCTCAAATTGTGCCAGATAGAGCACTTGCCTGGTTCAGCCCTTGTGTAGGGATAAAAACAGGCCTGCTATTTATATACTGTCTGTCCCACTGTCCCTCCCCACCCCCACCTGTGCAGGGGTCAATCTGGTTCTGCCCTCTTAACTTGCCCCAGCAATCCTCCCCAGGCCTAGGTTTCCATAGTGTGCTGGAATCACTACAGACCTGAGTTTGAATCCTGCCTTTGCTACATACTGTGTGACCTTGGAAAAGATACTTAATCTTTCTGACCCTTTTTTCTACATCTCTCAAATAGGAATGACAATAGTAATAATAATAATAACACCTACTCTGGAGAGAGCTTTTTGAGGACTGAACCAGAGAATAAAGCAGTTAGTACAGTGCCAGTCATATTATAATATGACTCCCATGAAATGTGACCAATTATTATTATTGTTATTATTATCACTAAGCATTCTACCTTAACCACTGTATTTCTTTAGAGGCCTCTTTTCTCTCCCTTCCCCAGACCCCTTGCCTGCCTCTAGGCCAGGTCTAAGGCTCCACGTTGTAGCTGAGCTGGTTTCAGATGGAAGCTCACCTGCCACCTAGTTGGCCAAGAGCCATTATGGGTGATTGGTATTGGGCCTAGGATCTCAGGGGATGGCCACTGCCCAGGCCACACCTTTGTGCCTCTTTCAGTTGCTGCCTGACCACCTGCTTCCCCAAAACAAAGTCACCTTGGGGTCAGGGCTCTCCTCAGGGGAGGGTGGAGGGAAATACTTCCTGACACACGGCCAAATCACCCCCCATTTCCCCCACCCGCTGCCAGATTCACACCCTGCTTTCCTGTCTCAGCCTGCCTCTCCCTTGCGTGCTCTGTCCTTCCGCCTTCTCACCCCCACATCAGCCTCATCCCTGTTCATGGGGCAACTCCAAGCTTTCATCACACCTGGGAGCCTCACCCCAGCTAGGTTTGTGTGTCAGCCAGGTTTTATGGGAAGGGCCTGGAAAAAGACAAAAGGCTTGAAATAGATTTGGGATAGTCACTTCCTCTCTCAGAAACCTGGGTGTCCTCTAACAGAAAAAAAGGAATCACAGTTCATGCTGGAGCAACATCATTAACTCATTTATTCTACAGACTTTCACTGAACACTTTTTAGGCACTGGGGGGGCGCATCAATAAACGAGATAGCCAAGGACCTGCTTTCATGGAGCTGACATTCTATTGTGAGGGAGACAGGCAACACATTAAGTAAATAAACAAGGAAAAATATACATTATAGTGATAAGTGCTAAGATGAAAATTAAAATACAATGATGACACTTTAGATTTGATGACTGATTAGCTGAGGCCTGAAAGAGAAGAAAGAACCAGACTTATGATCTCCATCACAAAAGTGTTCTAAGCTGTGCAAATAGTGCAAAGACTCTGAGGTAGAAATAAGCTCGGAGCACTCAAGGAAAAGCAAGAAGTCCAGAAAAGGAGGGATATGAGATGACAGCGGAACATTAAAAGGCCAGATATAGATAACCCTAAGTAGACACTGTTTTATTCACCATCTTAGTGAGAATCAAATGAGATGTCAATGGGAAAGCACAGTTATGCAGGATGTGTCCATATCCTCCCCTCCTGCCCAGGTCTCCTCCACCTGCTCTCTGGCTGTCAAAATGCCAGGGACATAAATCTAAAGAAGCAGAGTTCAAATGAGCAAGTCTACTTCCTTGACTGTCTACTGACCATGAGCAAACTGAGGCTTGGAGACTGACTGGCCTTAAGCCACCAGTGGGTCAGAAGGAGGCAAATTCAGAGCACACTCTGGTATCCTGCTTCCCAGCTTATGCTGGGTTACCAAGCTTCTGGAAAGGCAGGCTCCATGGGACCCTGTGTGCCACTGACTCACTTCTAGGCCACATGGTCCTTGCTTTGGGGAGAGCACTAGCAAGCCAGTGGGGAGGGCCTGGGAGAAAGGGGTGCTGGTGGTGACAAGAAAGGAACTTGGAGAGGATCCAGAGTTCCTTCCCTGCTGTGGCTGAGACATCTATCCTAGTAGATTGGTTTCCGCAAACCTAGCTGTGCATCAGAATTACCTGGGAATTTACTTAAGATAAAATGCCCAGGCTGTACCCCAGTCCTCCTAAATAAAAATCTCCTGGGGTGGAGCCTGATTATGTGTGTTTTAGGCAGGTAATTCTGACATCAGCCAGGTTCAGAAGTACTAGCCTACATAATTAATCAGGATAACATGTCAAACATCCAAACAAAATCTGAACCTCTTAGGCAGAGGCAGAGGAGCTTTAAGTAATGAAAGCTCTTATGTGCCCAGCAGTTCACCTGCATTATCTTGCTTGATCTTCACAACATTCCTAAGACTGGACATTGTTATTATTGTCAACCCCATTTTAAAAGACTGAAGCTAAAATAGGTAAGTATCAGCCCAAGGTCAGCCAGCTAGTAGTATGTCAGCTTCAACTTGAATCCCTCACTTTTACCTGGACTTGTGTTCTTAAGTGCAACACTACCCTGAGCAAATGGATGAGACAATACCCACCCTCTTTACTTCTGTGGACGGTAACATCATCAGCTTTACTGAGATTCAGTCCTTCATCTATCCTGGGGGGTGATGGTAAGTATGTCTGCCTCACTAGGCTGGAGGGAGGATTAGGTGAGGTTAGCAGGCAGCTAGTGAAATGGGTAGTCAGACAGTTGGGGGTTCAAATTTTGGTTCTGCTATTTTTTTAGCTTTCTAACTTGGAACATGCTGTTTAATTTCTCTTACCTACAGTTTGCTCATCTGAAAAATGGAATAATAATAGTAGTTATTTTAAGTCTCTTGTGATGATTAAATCAGGTCATGTGTATAAAGCAGAATAATGTGAGGCACATAGTAGGTGCTCACTCAATGACAGCTGTTATTATGAACAAATGTTTTCCTTCTTTCTTCCTTTCAAGTTGGAACTTGAGTAAAATGCTGCTTTATCATAGGCTAGCTGACCTCAGAGATGAAGTGGTCCCTGCTGGGAGATGGCCAGGCATTATTGAGATGGTAGATCTGCAAGGCCAGAGTTTTGGAAACCTCAGCCCAAGAAAGCAACCCTGGATCAGAACTAAAAGAGAAGCCTGTGGTCCCGGGGGAGAGGATTCAGCTGCCTTCTCCTTCCTCTCTGACCAGGGGAAGTGAGTCCTAAGCAGCCCCAGAGCTCTGCTGGGTTGGGGAGAAATTTAAAGGAGGGAGCCTCCACTGAGGGTACTTCTAGCATCAGAATCAAGAGTCACCCAAACTTGGAAGGTCAGGATGAGGAGTCATTGCTCCTTACCCCAAGCTAGCTTCTCTCACCTGATTCAAGCCAGTTGATCAGGCAGTTTGGGGGCTGAGGCTGGATTAGAACTAGGGCCTGTCATTTGACGTCCCTTACACCTCATGCTGGCCGGGGGCACCTGGAGGTGGTGTGCTTCATGCACACACCCAACAGGCTCTGATGTCTGATTGTCTGGGGCCAGAGTCCATTTGAATAGGATGAAAAATAGGAATGGATAGAAATGGGAAAAGGATCTTTTTTTGCTGGGGGTGCTGGGGGAGAGGGTGGGTCAGGAACTCCTGTCATCCCCAGAGGATATCAAGGAAGGGATATTTATAATGTGCTGAATTCCAAGCCATTCGTCTCCATTTCTGGGCCCATTTCTGTAACTTTGAGTGATTAACATCTCCAGACCCAGGATTTGGCCCTTCAGTTATCCCCTAACAAGATGGCTGTCTGCCGGCAAGGAGAGGGCAAGTGATTCCTCCCTCCTCACGCAACTCATCTCCCTCTTCAGGCCTCAGATTCCTCATGTGAAAAATGAGGGGTTGAAACAATTGTCCTATATTCAAGGACTGGCCAGAGATGTCCATCATGAATTGTTTGCTGTTATGCTGCTGTCAAAAGGCTTGCTGAAACAATTCTATGACAATCGACAGTGCCTGATCTACAGGGCATGATAACTTTGCTCTCTACACTTCAGCTTCTTCATCTATAAGTGAGGAGAATAACAATCTACTTAGAAGGTTCTTGTGACAATTGAAGGAGATAGCATCTCTGAAGTGCTTGGCAAAATTAAACACTCTATATAAATAGATCAGTACCCTTGTTAACTTTTCTAGTGCTTAACCTTGGAATGAGGTCACTTCACAGTCTGTACCAGGAATGCATAAGTTTGGTTCTTCTTTGAAATGCGGTCACAGAGCTGCAATTGAACAATTTAACATTATCCATTTGCTCTTTTTTATAACGCAGGATTGGTCTAAGACAATGGTTTGCAAAGGGAGTGATACTGCCCCCTAGGGGATATTCTAGGAATTTTTGGAAGAGTTTTTGGTCGTCACTGGGGACTCTCCAGGCATTTGGGAAAAAAAGGAGCCAGGCCCACAAAATTATGAGTGTCCTCTAGGTACAGGGATCAAATTCTGGATCTTGATGTTATCAGCACCATGTTCTAACCAGCTGAGCTAACCGGCCAGCCCAATTATAATTACTTGGGCCTAGAACCATTTCTAATTTACACAAAAATATAAAAAGTTTTTGCACTGACTTTTCCAGGAAGGAAATTAGTGTGAATTGTTCATTTAGTTAGTATTTATGGCTGTCACATTCAAGGTAAATCTGTGTAAATGTAAGCAATGGGCTACTTCATTGAGATTTCTAGAGTAGTTGTGACTAAGCATTTGCATATTGAAATAATATTATTTTTTAAATCATTTTCTCTTTTATATTAATCAGGGTATTGAATTTTTAAATAGTAAATGTGCAAATAGGATATTATCTTGAACTTCATTTCAGGATAGTAAAGGGATGTTAACTACATATTTGTTACAGAAAAGAAATATTGATTCTGAAAAGGTTGAGAACAACTGACGTAAGAGATATATGAAAAGCCTTTCTGAATCCTTTGTGAAAGTGCTGCTCTAGATACTATTACATATAAGGTCCCACGTAACAAATTCCTCCTGTAGTGTGGTGTTGGCTGTCATTACTATCTCATATAGGTACTTCCTTTTATTAAATAATAACAGATGTGGAACTCATATGTTCCCTTTTCATCTCTATTGCCAGGAAGCTCACAGTTAAATTTTGGTGCTCAGTTGCAGTGGTTATCCCTAGCCCAGCATTTTGATAATTTCTTTCTTCTCCAATTTGATTTCATTATGATGCTCTTTAATCATTCTTTAGATACTTATTTGTGTCTATGTCTTTTGCTGTAAACCACCTTTAAATCTGTTACGGTTTAAGGGACAAGCCCATGGCTCACTTGGGAGAGTGTGATGCTGATAACACCAAGGTCATGGGTTTGGATCCCTATAAAGGGATGGCTGGTTAGCTCACTTAGGAGAGCGTGGTGCTGACAACACCAAGTCAAGGGTTAAGATCCCCTTACTGGTCATATTTTTTAAAAAAATAATAATAAAATAAATAAATAAATCTGTTACGGTTTGAATGTATCTCCCAAAAATCATGTGTTGGAAACTTAATCCCCGATGCAACAGTGTTGGGAAGTGGGGCTTAATGGGAGGTGTTTAGGACATTAGGACTCCACCCTCACGAATGGATTAATACTGATTATAAAAGGGCTTATGGCTGTGAGTTTGATATCTTACTCTTGCTTGCTCTTGTCCTCTCTTGCCCTTCCACCTTCCACCATGGGATGACACAGTAAGAAGGCCCTCAACAGATGCAAGCACCATGATATTGGACAGTCTCCAAAACTGGAGAAATAAATTTCTTTTCTTTATAAATTACCCAGTCTTTGGTATTCTGTTATAGCAACACAGACTAAGACATAATCTTTTCCAAAGGCAGAGGGAGCCTAAATAATGAATGTGAAACACATATCATGTACCTGCAATTTTCTTTCCAACATCTTTTGAATCTTGAAGTCTAGGTCACAGGGGCCTGGAAAGCCTGAGTTAGAGAAGTTTATGGTGGGCTCAGATGGTCTTGTTCTGCAGACTCTATCTCTCTGATACCCCGTCTTCTTTCCATTCAAAGGCCTTCGCCTTTGTGAAGGGGTGTGGGCATTGTGAGGAGCGGAAGCAAGTTCCAGCTATCAGAGTCCACTCTAAGTCTTGGCAGGATCTTGGTGGTCTAGGGTCAAGATGGGAAGGCATCCCAGCTCTGGGGTCAGGGAGTCCAAAGCTCAAAGTGGAAAGACTCTCCCTCCACACACACCTCCCTACCATGTTGTCTGCATCGCTCAGAGCAGAAGCTCTGAAGCTCAGGCTGAGGCATCAGACTGACCCCTTTTTGAATCCTGGGTCTACCAACTCCTAGCTCTGTTTTGGGCAAGATACCTTTCTGAGCTTCAATTTCTTCATTCAGAAGTGAGAATGATGCCTACCTAAAAGCGCTCAGTACCTGGCAGTTGCTGGTCATCCCAGTCTACCCTGGATTGGTATTACTCATGCACCTGTCTGCCTCCCCCAGTGTGAGCTCCTGCAGGCAAGAGTGTGCATTAAACTTCAGCTCCTTGCTCATAAGCTCAGTGGCTATGGCAAATTGTTTAACATTTCTGAGCCTCAATGTTCTTACTAGTAAAGTGAGGATATTGAAATCTATTTCAATTTTTTGGTGTGAGTAAAATTATTAACAGGTGGTTATTTTGGGGTAAGAGCATGAGTACATGGAAATAAACTGTTTTTGCTCTTTTCTCACACCTCAACAATCAACACAGAAGACTTCTGTAGCCAAAAGTGTGGTGGTTTTTCCCCACGCATCAAGCAAGAAATCAATTCTGCAGCAGACACGTAACTCAATTCAATTCTGACACTATCTACCTGGAGATAGCTTCAGATCCCACAGTTTGAGGGTTTGGTCAGACATCCCCCCACTTCCAAGGCCAATTAGAAGCCCCCAGATTGTTTTACCTGCACTTCTGAAGAAATGGTTATAAATTGGGGTTCCCATGATCCCCTTAATGGGTTCAATTAAATTGCTAGAGCAGCTCACAGAACTCAGGGAAACGCTTACTTACATTTACCTATTTATTATAAAGTATATTACAAAGAATGCAGATGAAGAGATGCATAGGGTTAGGTATGGAGGAAGTGCAAGGTGCTTCCATGTCCTACACAGGAGTGCTACCCTTCAGGAACCTCCATGTGTTCAGCTATCTGCTATCTGGAAACTTTCCGAACTCTGTCCTTTTGGGTTTTTATGGAAGCAGCATTTCATAGCCATGATTGATTAAATCACTGCCTATTGGTGAACAACCTAACCTTTAGTCCCTCTTCCCTCCTTGGAGGGTGGGGGTTAGGGCTGAAAGTCCCAACCCTCTAGTGCTTCCTTAGTCTTTCCAGTGACCAGCTGCCATGCAGAAGCTACCTGGGGCTGCCAGCCACCAGTCAACTCATTAGCATACAAAAAGACACATCACTTTGAAGATTACAAGGATTTCAGGAGGTAGATGCCAGGTAAAAGGGATAAAAACCAAATATATATTTCCCAATATCACAGGGCATTATTAAAATTTTTATTTTATTTTTACTCTCATGAGCATTTTCTGTTTTTCTCCCCTGTAACAAGCATGCTTTATTTATGTATTTTAAGTAACTTTTCAAAACATGCTTTTTTAAAAAAAAACACCTTAAATTTATTGAGCACTCACTACATTTTATGCATTGCTCTAAGCACTTTACATATAATATCTCTAATTCTCACAACAGTCCTCTGAGGAAAGTAGTATTATCACACCCATTTATAGATGAGAAAGCTCAGGTTTAAAGAGATTGAACTATTTGCCCAGCTTGTTGTAAGTAAATCTATACATGTGATAAATTTCATAAAACTATACACACACACACACACACACACACACACGCACACGCACACGCACACACACATGCATGTAGAAACTGGTGAAATCTGAGTAAGGTCTATAGTCCAATTAACAGTATTTTACCTATCTCATTTTTCTGGTTTTAATATTGTACTATTGGAATGAAAGATATTACCATTGGGGGAAGCTGGATGAAAGTTACCATCTGGAGACCTCACTGTATGTTTTCACAATTTCTTGTGAATCTATAATTAGACTCTCAAAATAGTTATATTAAAAAAAGTTAAATAAAAAGTTTTTTAAAATCTATGTTAAAAAAAAGTGTTGAAAGGATTACATGAGATAATGTGTCTAGCACAGTGATTAGATACAATTAGCATTTCAGTATCTGGTAGGTTCTCTCCTCCCCTCTCTGGGAGTGACTGTTTTCATAGTTATATAATAATAATAGCCTCCCTTTTTTGTGCTTACTAAGTACCAACCCTATTTTACATGCATTGTTTCATTTAATAAAGCCTATGAAGTAGGTACTTCTATTATTTCCCTTTTGCTCATAAGAAAACTCAGGTTCAGCAGAGATAAATCTCTTCTCCACTTGCTAGAAAGTGACCAAGCCAGGATTTATACCAGGCAGCCAGTTCCCGAGGCCACTCCTGCCCACTTAGGGTCTAGCTCACTGCACTGCATAAAGGTATGCTTTGAACCTTGGAAATCATCTACCCTAACTGTTTACACGTGAGAAAACTGAGTCTCAGAGAAGGGAAGGTCCTTGCTCCAGGTTACTCATTAAGTCTGTGACTGAGCCAGGAGGAAAACCCAGTCTTTGAACTCCCGGGCCAGGGATTTTTCCAGTACCCACACCCACGTAGCACACCTTCATTGGGCCCTGTTTGGGGAGATCACTGGGGTCCACAGGCAGACCTGAAGTTCCTACTCATCCCTCACCAGCCTGCCCAGCTCAGGGAAGCCAGGCCCAGAGGTGGAAGTGGGCCTGGGGAGGGTGGAGCCATGTTGGCCCACCACAGCAAGCAGCACTGGGAGCCAGGGTAACTGTGGCCACTGAAGGAGTAAAGGACAGAACTTCTGAACTTTGGCAGGAAGTTGAGGTGGGACATGAGGGTGTGTGTATGTGTGTGTGTGTGTGTAGGGGGGGTTATTCATGCCAAGTCCATGCTCCCATCCCCCTCAGGCTCCCTTGAGTCACTTGCCCCCAAGGTAGGGTCACATTCTTGAAGGAAGTGGTCACAGGGGTTCCCGGGCCCTTTCAGGCCCTAGGCCAGTTTCTATTACTCCTGGGACTGAAACCAACTCTCCCCTCAGAGTCAGCACTCTTCCCCATCTGGTAATATAGTGACTCTCTCCTCTAATTCATGGCCTGGGACCTCATTGGACCATACCTGAGGTTGGTGGGGAGGGCTGACCTGGGTCCCATTTCTCAGGGGATGGGTCCCCCGGTATCCAGTGTGGAAATCTGACCCACATTCAGATGAGCCTGACTGGCTCTCTCTTCCCCATCCTGTTGCTCTCCCCCAACACCCCATCCCTCCAGGCCAATCCGCGGTGGACCAGGACAAGGTTGAGGATCAGCACCGCCCCGCCGTTTCTCCATCTCGGAGGTCCGCTGGGGAAACAAACACAGCCACTTAGAGCTGTAAGGGCCCTATTAGGGAGCGGCCCTAGCGGTCAGGTTTGTGGAGAGCAGCGTCCTCGTGTGGCCCCCAGGAGAAGCGCGGCTTCTTCCTCAGCCCCTTTCTTTCTGTGCGCTCATTGAACAAGTATTTATTGAGAGCCACTACGTGCCAGGAGCTGCTCTAGTCGGTACGTTTCAGAGAGAGAGAAAGAGAGAGGGGGTGGGGGTGGGGGCTGGAGGGTGGTAGGGGCAGGCAATAAACGATAAACAGGTAAACAAACAAGGCAGTTGCTAGTAGTGATAACTGCCAGGAAGAAAATAAAAGAGAAATGTGATGGAGAGTGACCAAAGAGAGAAACTTAGGACAGGATGGAAAAGGAAGGTTTGCTTAATTTAAGTAGGTAACTTCTGAGATTGAGACCTGGATGACAGGGATCCAGTCATATGAGGATCTCGGGGAAAAGCTTTTTTTGTAGAGAAAACAGCTACTGCAAAGACCCACAGGCAAGAACAAGCATTGCATAACAGACTTAAAGCCAGTGTAGCCAGAAAGGAATGAGCAAAGGGGAAATAGTATGAGATATGGTCAGAGAGGTGTGCTGGAGCCAGACTATGGATCCTACAGGCCATGAAAGAAGTGCGATTTTTCTTCCATGAGTAATGGGAATGTATTGGGTGAGTACTGAGCAGAAGAGTAATGTGGCTCAATTACCTTTTTAAAAAACCTCTATGGGGCCGGCCCGTGGCTCACTTGGGAGAGTGTGGTGCTGATAACACCAAGGCCATGGGTTAGGATCCCATATAGGGATGGCTGGTTAGCTCACTGGGTGAGCGTGGTGCTGACAACACGAAGTCAAGAGTTAAGATCTCCTTGCCAGTCATCTTTAAAAATTAAAAATAAAAACCTCTATGGCTGCTGTGTGAAGGATGAACTTTGGGCAAGGAAAGAAGAGTAGAAGCAGGGGGATTATTGCAAGGGACTAGAAGGCTATTGAAGTAATTCAGGTGAGAAATGATGGTGGATCAGGATAGTAATGCTGGAGGTGGGGAGATGTGTTTGGATTCGGGGTATATTTTGAAGGTAGAATCAACAGAACTTGCTAAAGGATTATATTCTCCTTTGCCCATTTAGCTCCTTCACACACACACCTTAGTTGGCCATCCTCATTGTGGGCTGAGTTAGACTCCAGGGACACAGCTAAATTGAGAAGTTTCCAGGTGTTGTTAGGCAAAAGAATTTAAGACTCGGGTTTTGTGTTCTTCATGAACTGCCTCCGCTTTCCATCATTAGCCCATTTAACAGGCAGGGCCCCTACTTGCTGTCTCCCTTACCTGTCTAGCTTCCATCCACCCAGTTATTTATTAGGTCCCTGTTTGTCCAAATGGCTGTCTGTGGCTCCAGGGTGTGTTGGTGACACCTAAAACAGTCCTAGGTGTTTGGTGTTTGTATTTGATACATGCTAGGGGGCAGCATAATCTGGGGGTGTCAGCCCTCAGACCTAGGCCAGCCATTTATTCCTGCTCATTTACACAAAACACAGTGGGATCAGACTTGATCCCATAGCAAATACACACATACACTTTAGCTCCAGGTTGGGCATTTCTGAAGAAACCTTACAAACATTCTCAGGAAAGTGGGGGGTGGGAGAAGCAAGTAGAGGGGGAGGTGACCTAGTAGGCTCCAGAGTCAGCAGGCCTTGCTCTGTTTGTGTTGTGCTTGGGGTAGGGGTGGGGGGGTGGAGGGGGCACGTCTGGTGTACATTATAAATGCAGCCAGCCAGAGGCCCCTGGCTTCAGAACTTAGGGCTGCACTGGTCTTGAGATTCTGTGCAAGCCTAATAAGATGAAGCCACCAGGCCAGGAGGAGTTCGAAGCCTCCAGTGCTCATGAAAATGTTCCTGAAGGGGAGCTGGACAATGGCCCTGGCCCTGGCCCCAGCCCTGATGACCCCTCAGACATAGACTGCAGGGAACTGGGGGTACCTAAGGACCCTCTGCTCTTCATTCAGCTCAATGAGCTGCTGGGCTGGCCCCAGGCACTGGAGTGGAGAGAGACAGGCAGGTGAGTGGACCCAGGCCAGTTCTATGGTGCTCTTCCCTTTCCCCAGCTGGGGCCTCCTCCATGTCCCCAGCTCCTCCTGTGGGGCACCTTTCCACCCCAAATCAGGATTTTCCTTTCTGAGTTCTCTTATTTCAGGGCCTTACCCTACATTCTGCTCAATCTCCTCTGCAGTCTGGTTTTGAGTTCCCTAAGACTTATGAGGGGTGGCTGCCTGGGGAGGGGCATACTCTGCACCACAGGGCCCAGAACACCACCATTGCCCTACCTTCCCTGTGTCCCTGCTTCTGGATGTGGAAGAGATGCCCCCCATAACATTGTCTACTCCCCTCCACCACAGGTGGGTGCTGTTTGAGGAGAAGCTGGAGGTGGGTGCAGGCCGGTGGAGTGCCCCCCATGTGCCCACGCTGGCACTGCCTAGCCTCAAGAAGCTCCGCAGCCTGCTGGCCGAGGGCCTTGTATTGCTGGACTGTCCAGCTCAGAGCCTCCTGGAGCTTGTGGGTAGGCTGGCAGCCTTTACAGGGAGAGCCTGGGTAGCCATGCCATTTCCTCAGGATTCCCCCCAAAGACTTGGATTATTCCAGAGCTCACCCCACCCCACCCTAGAGATTGTCTATCCCTGTCACAGGGTGAAGATGTAAAAACAGAGTGGAGGAGCAAGTTCATTAGCCCCTACCTTCCCTGAGACTCCCAGAAGGGAAAGGGGCCTAAGCCGAGGGAGAAGGGGAAGAGTATGGGAGCAGGGGCTCTCAGGGAGGGGTTTAAGCCCCACATCTGTTGTCCAGAGCAGGTGACCAGAGTGGAGTCTCTGAGCCCCGAGCTGAGAGGGCAGCTGCAGGCCTTGCTCCTGCAGAGACCCCAGCACCACATCCAGACCACAGGCAACAGGCCCTGTTGGGGTAAGAGGCCTCTCTCTGGGACCAGGACCAAGACCCTGGGGCGGGAGGGTCCCAGATCTTCTCTGTACCTTCCTGGGCCAGAAGTCACCTGGACTCGACTCAGACCTCAACCCAGGACTCATGGGCAAGAGGAAGCTGGTGGAAATGGTGGGGACAGAAGGTGGGCTGGTCCTAGAATCATAATAGTTAGAGGTCCGTGAAGGGATGTACTTGGTAGGCACTGTGCCAGTGCCAAGAGCTTTACACGCAGTATCTCATTTAATCTTCACAATCACCAAGTAAGTAGTACCACAATTATCCCCACTTTAGTGCTGAGGCTCAGAAGGGGGTGTTCCAGTTCCCACAGCTTGTCAGTGGTAAAGCTGCTCAAGGAGTCCTGGTGGATCCCCCCACAAAGCCTGTGCCTTTAATCACTGCATAATCCTGTTTTGTAGGATCTCCCCATTCAAGAAAGGCTTCTCATAGTGAGGAAGCCCTCCTGAAGGAACAGGTTTGTGGCCCTTCCTTGGGCAGGGCTGGCAGAGGCCTCAGGAATCAACATGGGCCCACCCTCCACTGGACCACCCATCAGTTGAGATCCTGCCCTCCCCAAATAACTTCTTATACTCTGTGTCTCTTTGAATCTCCACCCAGCATCAAAACCCCCTGAGACAGAAGCTGCCCCCAGGGGCCGAGGCAGGGGTTGTACTGGTGGGAGAGCTGGGCTTCCTGGCACAGCCACTGGGGGCCTTTGTGCAACTGCAGGATCCAGTGGTGCTGGGGCCCCTTACTGAGGTGCCCCTCCCCAGCAGGTGAATCAGGGGTGCTGGAGCCCAGAAGAAGGGCCTTTACTGGGGAGCGTATTGGGGGGTCTCTGGGTCCAGTTCTCTGAGGGTGTTGTGGGATGGTACTCAGAGGTCTGGGGAGGGAGTAGTGGTCAGGACTGCAGACTAGATGTGCACATGAGTATGTGTATGGGGGCTGATAGGGAGGTCAGAGCTGAGTGTCAGAGGCCACGGCTGCCCTATGGGAAAGCAGCCTCTGACCCTCTCAGAGGCCTGGTTCCTTCCTTAGGTTTTTCTGCCTCCTCCTGGGCCCCCCTACGCTGGGAAGGGGCTACCATGAGATGGGCCGGGCAGCAGCTGTCCTCCTCAGTGACCCGGTGAGCTGGGCACATGTGTGTCTGTGTGGACTCTGTGTGTAACTAAGTATAGCAGTGAGGCAGAGTGTAGCTTTGTGTCCATAACCCTGGGGACTGAAGTTTCTTTGTCTTCCAGCGTAGCCCCATTATTGGTCCAGTGCTGGCACATAGTAGGCACTCAATAGATGTGCACTGAATAAATGAATGAATGAATGAATACATGCATGCATGAGTGAATGCGTGAATGACTTGTCTGCCTGTGTGACTTGAGTGTGTCTAGTTTGGAAACTGTGAAAATGCATGTAAGAGTCCAGATTTACATTTACTGCCCATTCTGTGCCGCATTCCCAGCGATTCCAGTGGTCAGTCCGTCGGGCCAGCAACCTTCATGACCTTCTGGCAGCCCTGGATGCCTTCCTAGAGGAGGCAACAGTGCTCCCCCCAGGCAGGTGGGACCCAACAACCCGGATTCCCCCGCCCAAATGTATATCTTCTCAGCACAAAAGGTACTTGGGGGCTATCATCTCATATACATCCTTTCCCACAGGCCGTGGGGCGGGGCTTCAGGAAAAAGATAGGGACCTATGTTGGGTTTGGAGTCAGGCAGACTTAACTCTTAGTTCTGCTCCACCACTCTCTCGCTATGAGACCTGAACAAGTACCTTCTTCTGCCCGAGTCTGGCTTTCACAGGTCGCGATACGACCTGGATCTTCTTGATGCCCATCTCTCCGCGGTCAGAGCCGGGCCCCTAGCCGGCACAGACGTGAGCATTCGCCAGGGGGCAGATCACCACGCGCACCAAGCCAAGTCGCGGACTGGTTGGAGATCCTCAGCCAACCTGAGTTCCCCTTCTCCTTAGACTCTCCTCGCAACTGCGGGAGGCCAAGGGTCTCTCTGCCCCGCACCCGGCCCCAGCTGAGGACAGGCACCGCCATGGGCCGCGCGTGTCCAGCCCGGAGCTGCAGCGGACCGGCAGGTGAGGCGACCTGGGCGGGAGCAAAAGTTGAAAACCGGGTGGAGGGAGGAGTGACGGGCACAGAGGTGTGTGCTCACTGTGGAAGGGGCTCACCCGGTCACAGGGAAAGTAGCGGGGATGCGGGCGTGGAGGTGGGAACCTGGATCACTGACGACCCACGGGCGGGAGGCTGTTTGGGGGCTTTGTCCAGGACGTGCGTCGGAAGGCTTCGTGGTATCCTAGCGATTTCTCGGACGCCATGCACCCCCAGTGCTTCTCAGCCGTGCTCTACATTTATCTGGCCACCGTCACGAACGCCATCACTTTCGGGGGTCTGCTGGGAGACGCCACCGACGGTGCCCAGGTGGGTGGGGCTGTGTGAGACGGTCAGGCACAAGCTTTGCTGTCCCGCCAGTGGTGCCCTTCCCCTGGTACTATGGGTGGGCTGAGGAGATTCCCCGGAAGCTTGAGCTGTGGTGCTATGGACTCCAGGGTCCTGTGCTGAGCCCCTATCTGCTTTCAGGGAGTGCTGGAAAGTTTCCTGGGCACTGCGGTGGCTGGAGCTGCCTTCTGCCTGATGGCAGGTCAGCCCCTCACCATCCTTAGCAGCACCGGGCCTGTGCTGGTCTTTGAACGCCTGCTCTTCTCTTTCAGCAGGTAGGAGAACTCCCCTACATCCTCAGCCTGCTACTGGCTGGGTCAGTAGGAAGGGGTGGAACCTGTCTGTTTGGCTGGAGGTGCACCTGACCTGGGTTAGATGGGGAGCAGACAGACCTGTCAAGCTCTGCCTGTCTCTCACTCCTACAGAGACCACAGGCTGGATTACCTACCCTTCCGTCTATGGGTAGGCATCTGGGTGGCCACCTTCTGCCTGGTGCTGGTGGCCACAGAGGCCAGTGTGCTGGTGCGCTACTTCACCCGCTTCACTGAGGAAGGCTTCTGTGCTCTCATCAGCCTCATCTTCATCTACGATGCTGTGGGCAAAATGCTGAATGTGACCCGTGCCTATCCCATCCAGAGGCCTGGGTCACCTGCCTATGGCTGCCTCTGCCAATACCCAGGTCCAGGAGGTGGGTGAGAGAAATAGGGACCTTGGCCAGATGAGGAATGATGCAGGATGGGGAAGAGTTGTACCCTTACTGGCCCCCCTAGTTAAGTTCAGCAAAATGCTGAGTATTTACTCACCCAATAACCAGCAGTACTCTTCCCCACTCTGGTTCTAAATCAACTGAGAAATCAGACAACAGACGTCCTAATATCATCTTTTTTGCTGACAACACTGACTGAAGAACATGGGTTATATCTATATGTGAATGGACTTCCTAACAATGAAGCCAAAATTAGACTAACCCACCCAGTCATGGCAGCACTGGACAGGGACTATCTCGCCCCAGAGGAGCAGAGCTAAATACAGGCACCAAGCAGGCAGCTTACTCCCAAGAGAAGGGAGAGGAAGGAGCAGGGCCAGGCATGCCCAGCTTCATCTCCCAAACTCACCAATCAAATAAACCACTGCTCTTTCCTTGGGTGAGAGTGATCATCTGGGTAGAGAGAGGCTTGGAGTATTACACTTGCATATATCCCTCCACGTGGAAGACAGCACCAGGGTTGGGGAAGAAGTGTCCCCTCTAACGTGTGCCATACTCTGTGCTGGCCCTGGTGGAAACACACAGATTTATGTGCTCATCCATTTAGCCAGCGTTTGCTGAGCATCTGCCATGGCCAGGCCCTGTGCTCAGCATCAGGGTACAGATGGGTAGAGAATTTGAAGGGATGACGGCATGAAGCCATGTCCTGAGGAGTACATGCTTGGTAGCTATGGAGTCAGCAGACACATGAGTCAGAACTAAGGACTCTCTGGTTCAGCTGGACCCATTAAATTAGAATCCTGTGGGGCTGGAGATACACCAAAATTCTTCTCTGCTTCCTAGGAAATGAATCTCAATGGACAAGGACAAGACCAAAAGACAGAGATGACATCTTAAGCATGGTGAGGGCCTGCTCCTAGGAGGACCTGGGACAAAAAGGGTGGAGGCCAAAGTAGTCAGTGGTTCTAGCTCTTCCCAACCCATAAGCTAGGGAAACACTCATAGATCACTGAGGCTCGGCCATTTCCTACAGCTAGAGACCTCCCATCCTGTGCCCTTGGTGTCTCTTTGGGTCTCTGTTCCCTTGAGGTGGGTCTAGGAAAGCAGGATGTTTACTCTGATGCCCATAACCCCATCTCTGACCATCTGTCCATACAGGACCTAGGCCTAGTCAATGTATCCTTGCTGCCTCCACCTGAGTGTGCCCAGCGGGGAGGTCACCCTCGTGGCCCTGGCTGTCATACAGTCCCAGATATCGCCTTCTTCTCCCTCCTCCTTTTCCTTACTTCCTTCCTCTTTGCCATGGCCCTAAAGCATGTAAAGACCAGCCACTTCTTTCCCTCTGTGGTGAGTGTCAGTTTTCTTTCTTTGAGAGAGGTCTGGTTCTTGGCCTTGGGTTCTACCTGCAAATGGGAAAGGGTGTGGAAGGAGGGGGATGGCAAGCCCCAACCTTACTGATTGTCCACTGTGTGGCCAGGTGCGCAAAGTGCTCAGCGACTTCTCCTCAGTCCTGGCCATCCTGCTGGGCTGTGGCCTCGATGCCTTCCTGGGTCTAGCCACACCAAAGCTCATGGTGCCCAGAGAGTTCAAGGTGAGAGCTGGAGGATTGCAGGGGTGGGGCAGAGGGCAGAGGGGAAAGCAGGGCCAGTAGACCCTGGAGGAGGAAGACACCACACTTCTACTCCTCTAAGCGTCTATCCTCACTCATAAAATAGAAATAGTAATAATAATAGCCTCACAGAGTTGCCATGAGGATTAATAGTTGCCTCACAGAGTTGCCATGGGGTATTGGAGCAGACACATCAGTGAGTGCAGAATACATGGTAGCTATTATTATAGGGTAGGGGTTAAGAGGATGGGTCTGGTCAGCCAGCCCTAGGTTTGATTTCCAGTTTTACCACTTCCCTGCTGTGTATTAGGCAAGTTAATGCACATTTCTGAGTCTCAATTTCTTCATCTATAAAATAGAAATAATGAATAACAATAGTTCCTACCCTGTACATTGTTTTGATGTTTACAGAAGATCATAGTGTAAAGCACTTAAAACAAGTGCCTGTCACATACTAAGTTCTCAATAAATGTTAGCCATTGTTGTCATGGGTTCTCTCTACCCTTGCCATGGTGCTGCCCACTCCATTACCTCCCACTCTCTTCTTTGCACCCCTTATTGCCTGCTCTGATTCCATAAAGCTGGAACTCCCTCCCCAGGGCATGACAGTATGCAGGACAAGGCTTAGCACTGACTCCTAAACTTTTCCTGTGCATTTGGAGACCTCCCCTCCAGCTTCCCCCAGAACAGAAGAGCGGAGGGGGCTCCAACTGGGGCAACCTTAGGGGCTTAGAACCCAAGGCTGAAACTGGGGCCCCCTCCCCTACACAGATGCTTATAATCAGAGCAGACACAGACACACCCAGCCCTGCCCCTGCCTCAAATCAAGGCAGATCTGAGTCTGAGTTGCCCCACCCTGGATGTGAGGAGGGGGGTGCCTAGGAAGGAGGGCTCTGTATACCAAGAGGTGTGGGTAGTCCTCATCCACCACCTCCTCCTCTTCCAGGGAGGCAGGGACCCTGAGAACCAAAGTCCAGAATGCCTGGCTCCAGCCCAACCCCAGGCTGGTCCCCCTCCTGCCCCCTTTTAAGGCACTGGGATGCTTTAAACCAGCTGTGTGCACACACACACACAGACACACACATACAGAGCTCCCTAGCATCCAGTGTCTTGGGAGAGGTGAGTTGTGGAAGAATGCCAAAGCTGGGATGTGCAAGTGAGATACCCTTGAGAGACCCTCTCCAACCTGTCCATGAATGTCCTCCTAGCCTACACTCCCTGGGCGTGGCTGGCTGGTGTCACCTTTTGGAGCCAACCCCTGGTGGTTGAGTGTAGCAGCTGCCCTGCCTGCTCTGTTGCTGTCTATCCTCATCTTCATGGACCAGCAGATCACAGCAGTCATCCTCAACCGTGCAGAATATAGACTGCGGGTAAGGCCTACTGGATAAGGCCCTGAGCCAAAAAACAGAAGCTCCAGGGTGGGGTCCATGTTCTCCCTCTCCCACCTGAGAATACAGAGGGCCCAGGCCTGGGCTACCTTTAACCTCATTGCCCCTACCACTACCTGCAGAAGGGAGCTGGCTTCCACCTGGACCTCTTCTGTGTGGCTGTGCTGATGCTGCTCACATCAGTGCTTGGGCTGCCCTGGTATGTCTCAGCCACTGTTATCTCCCTGGCCCATATGGACAGTCTTCGTAGAGAGAGCAGAGCCTGTGCCCCTGGGCAGCCACCCAGCTTCCTAGGCATCAGGTGAGGCCAGTATTCAGGAGGCTGGAGTGAGAGGTGGGCAGCAATGTGGGATAGTGGGATGCACAGCAGAGTTATTTGGGGAGCTTAAATTCTATGAGCACTGAAGTGGGATGAATGGGTGAGTTCTGGGCTCTGAGACAGTTGAGTCGGATCTTTCCCTCTCCTCCTTCAGCTCTGGGACTGGGAGGGGCCTCAAGAGGAGCATTATCAATGCAAGGATGGAGGTGGCCTGGGCTGAAGTGGAAGGTGATGTGCCACCTAATAATCCCCACTCGGTGTAGAAGCACATCACTGATGTCACAGAAGAATCTATTACAAAAACAATTGTGTAACAGTTGGAGACACAATCTAACTGTCTAAAGTATATGAAATCAACCTGGTAAATTGTGAAATGTAAGTCTTTATGGCAGGGTAAAAATTGCTAATTTTTCATCAAAATAAAAAATAAAAACAAAGAGCAACTATAAACTTGAACCGACGAAGAGGTCTGGGACTCTCATGTTGAAGTGCTCTGCCCCTTCCTCTTCACCGATTTTTCAAACTAAGCTAAGGGACCCTCCCTCCAGGTAACCTGTGGGTTGGGGGATTTCTCTAGTTTCCTCCTGCTACTAGGGTATGTAATGGTATCTGGCCAGGGTCTTCAGCCTGGGCACCCCTGGGGCTCTCCCAGACCCGAGCTAACTTCTCCCACAGGGAGCAGAGGCTGACGGGCCTGGTGGTGTTCATCCTTACAGGAGTCTCCGTCTTCCTGGCACCTGTGCTGAAGGTACCTTCATTAGATGGACCAAGGTCAGGGTCAGTGCAGAAATAATAATGAGTATACCAAGAACTGGCACTGGTTGAAAACTTACTTTGTGCCAGGTGCTGTGTTAGTTTTCTCAATACATGGTCTCATTTAATCCTCACATTAACCCTGAGAGACATATGCATTTTACAAATAAGGAAACTGAAGGTTAAAGAGATGAAGTAATTTGCAAGAGCCCCACAAGACAGCCAATTTCTCAGATCTGTCTGAGAACCCAAACTCTTATCCAGTGGGCTTTCTACCCCGTGGAGTAGGGTGTGGGCATACCACCACCATCCCCTAGCATCCGTCCTCTACCCTTGTTCCAGCTTTCCAACAAGTCTGAGAGTAAGAGTATGATCATCACAGCCCAGAAAAACTTGGAGGCAAGAAACCATCACTTCTCCCTCACCAGAGGTTTATAGAACATGTGCTGTGTGCAAAACTCTGCTAGGCACCCAGGAGAAGTGCAGGAAAGGGAGTATTGAAAAAGAAGATGGAATAAAGCCCCTACCAGCAACACACACATGAACAAAATTTAAGTAAAAAGTAATAGCAGAAAGGTTCAACGAGCTGAGAAAGCAAAGCAGTCAAGGGGGGTGTGGAGAATGTCAGAGGAGAGTCACTGGCAAGATGACAAGAGATTAGGAGAGGGCAAGGTCATGGAGACTAGGTGAGAGTTGTAGAAAGAGCCAGATAGACCGGATCAGCCACTGACTGACTAGGCGACTCTCATTCAGCAGATATTTACAGAGCATTGACTATATGCCAAACATTGTTCCAGTACTGGGGATATAGTGGTGCCAAAAAAGATCATGTCTCTGTCCTTGCAGTCTGGTGAGAGAAGACAGATTTTTAAAAATTTAAACAAGAAAATATGATCGTTTCAGATAGTGAAAATAAGTTTTCTGTGAAAAACAAAAAAAGGTAAGGTGACTAGGAGTGGTGGGGGCTACTTTAGATTGAGTGGCCTTTCTGGGGTGTCATGAGATGAGGCATGAGTAGTGAGAAGAAACTGGCTATGTGAAAGTCTGGGGAAAGAGCATTTTGGGTGAAGGTAATAGGAAAGCAAAAGGCCTTGAAGTGGGCCAGGAACAAACTTAGGTATATTGAGGGAAGGAAAGGAGGCCAGTATACTAGGAGCATAAGAGAACAGGCAGAAATGTGTTAGATAAGATTGGAGAGGCAGGCCAGGTAATGGGCAAGGTACACAGTCTCTCTGAAGTTCAATTTCCCCATCTGTAAAATGGAGATGATAATAAATTTACCTCATCTGACTGATGTGATGATTCTATGAGATCAAGCATCTAAAATGTGAAAGGAAAGGACATGCCTAGGTAGGGTTGGATGCTAGACACTAGAAGCTGGGGTTAGAGCACAAAGGGGGGCATCTGGGCAGCTGGCAGAGGTAAACTCCTTTGCCAGATCTTCACTTCTTTCTACCAGTTCATCCCAATGCCTGTGCTCTACGGCATCTTCCTGTACATGGGGGTGGCCGCACTTAGCAGCATCCAGGTGAGACCATTAAAATCACTTAGCAAACCCACTCCTCTTTTTTTTTTTTTTCTGCTGGCACCTCTTTCTTACACTTGCCAATTCCCCTCCAATCCTATTTTTCTGCTTCTTCTGGGCACAGGGACTGTGCTGCCATGCTCTGGATAGGGAGGGGGCCAAGGGAGCTTTCTGCTGCTCCCCCATGCTGGCTAGGTGACACTCTCCAGGATACCTGAGTGCCCTGCTTTCCCTTCCTTTTGTTCCCTCAGTTCATGAACAGAGTGCAGCTATTGTTGATGCCCCCCAAATACCAGCCAGATCTGCTGCTCTTGAGGCATGTACCTCTGAGCAGGGTCCACCTCTTCACAGCCATCCAGCTTGTCTGCCTGGGTCTGCTTTGGATAATCAAGTCTACCCCTGCAGCCATCATCTTCCCCCTCATGGTGACTTGGGGCAGGGTTGGGCAGTGTCCGGGGGGGGGTCCTGTGAGACTTTGAGCCTGGGAGGGTTGCCAAGGTCCCCACAAGAGGAAGAATCTCTCCTCTCTCACTTGCCCTGACTCTGCTTGGCTGGGAATCCTATGACAAAGAAAGAATTCCAGAGGGATATCTACAGATGGGCTAGTCCTGGGATACCTGATTCATCTCCTTTCCCAACCTCTGTGGGCTGATCAACCACAGGTAGGAACATAAAACCCAGAAGAAAACTGAGGTCCTGGGAGAAGTAATGCTGACACTTTTGTTACTCAGTGAGTTGATAACACAGGTGGCTTCTAGCCTTGTTCTTACTCACTGAGGAATTTAAGAGCCATGGGCTTTGCAATAGGACCAATCTGGTTACATCTCAGTTGTGTGACCTCTGAAAAGTAATCTCTCACAGCCTCAGTTTTCTTCTCTGTACAATGGGAATAATTATCTTATCTATCTCATAAGAATGTGTTGCCATTCGGTGAAATGATCCACAATGCCTAGCACATAGGAAGTGCTCAATACGTGTTACTATTGTTAATGTTCCTGCTGCTGTTGCTGACAGCTCTGGGCTGTTTCTATTCCTGCAGTTGCTGGGCCTGGTGGGGGTCCGAAAGGCACTGGAGTGGGTCTTCTCACCACAAGAACTCCTCTGGCTGGATGAACAGATGCCAGAGAAGGAGAGGAGCATCCCTGAGAAGGGGCTGGAGCCAGAGTACTCATTCACTGGAAGTGACAGGGAAGATGTGAGTTCCAGGCTGAGTCCTCTCAGGGGAATGGGGCAAGGGTTGGGAGAGTGCTCTTGTCCAGGAGTTGTCCCTAAAGCCTCATATCTCTGTTAAGCCTGAAGATCTGATTAACAATCACTCCCCTTAACCCTGTATTTACATAGGCATACTGAAGGGGTTAAGAAAATCTTTCTTCACAGGATGGGGGCCCTGGCTTATGAGCCTGGGAGGGGGTAGGGGAGGTGGTGGAAAGTACTGGAGATACAGCTCCAGTAAGCTGTATTTCTCAACCTTGATCTTTGTTTTGTCTCACAGTGAGTTTATATCCTGTCACTGGGTCCCTTCTTCTATGCTTGTCTGTCTCTTTCTTGATTCCCACTCATCTTGGAATCTCTCTTCCACAGTCAGAGCCGATGTATCAGCCAAAGGCTCCGGAAATCAACATCTCTGTGAATTAGCTGGGAGTAGAGACCCCAAGAAACTGAGCATGAGGTGAGGGTGTGAGGGAAGTGCTCCTGGTACTGAGCATGGGGAGGTGTGGGCTCAGATCTTGGAAACCTCCAGTGTGCTGACCAACCCTGTTTTCGATTCATACTTTGGTCCCTCATGAACCCTAGAGTAGGGGAGAGGGTAAAAGTTCCCTCCATGGGAAAGAATGAACCTGGCAAGTGCATCTGGATTTGGATCCCTGCGGTTCTAAAGCCTGGTCAGTAGAGGGAGCTCAAGCTCACATCAAACAGGATGTGGAGATGGGTGTGAGAGGGTAGGGAAGAGGGAGAGGTGAGATGACAAAAGAATGGGAAGGAGGAACAAGGAGAGTAAGGGATGATAAATCCTTGTGCTCCTTTCCCTTGCTGGGGAAGTCCTTCACCTAGGTTGCTGAGAACCATACTCAGACAAACAGAGGGAGTCTCTATTACTTGCCCTTTCTGTCATTTCTTCATTTTATTCATCCATATATCAACATTTTCTGAGTACCTGTCACAGAGTGTCTAGGTACTAGAGATACATTAGTAAGACAATCATAGTCCCTGACCTCAGGAAGCTTAAATCCCAGTGGGAGTCAGACAGAAAAATAGGCAACTGTTAGAGTGGGATAGTGCTGGAAAAGGGAAGCATAGGCTGTGGTAGCAGAGGCCTCTGACACCTTCTTGGAGGGTAGTGAAGGTGGAATAGTGGGAGTTGGATGGTGGGAGTTCCACTTCTAAGTGGAAGTGGTCCATAATTTGAAATCTGAAGAATGAATAGGGGCTAGCCAGGACAAGATGGAGGGGAAACATTCAAGGCAGAGGACACTGCATGGGCAGAAGCCTGGAACTGTTTGCCCTTGGTAAGCTGCATTCTCTTTTGGGCCACAAAACACCCTACTCTACATACTTCCCCAAGCCCAAGAGCCTAAGAGCCTCCACCGCTTCTAACAGACAATTTGAGGGGCTAGAGGAAGAAAGGGCAATTTACTGCCTTGCCCAGAACAAGATTTCCTAGGTTTTCCTTATCCCCTATCACTCCTTTTGCTCTGTTCTTTGCCCTAGCATGTCCCTGAGCACTTGTTCTGGACTCACCATGTCTTCTTTCAGTTCACAGGTGTTTACTCAGGAAATCAGGACATTATGGGCCTTTGGCTTAACTGCCAGATGCTCAGTCAGCTGGGGACCTGGAACACTGGGCAGGACTGAAGGGCAGCTGGCCAACACCTTGGTTACCTCCTGAGCTGGGGGTGGAGAGTGGCAGGGAGCAAGTAGGTTTGCTGTGTGCTTAGGAAAGGCTGGTGAGCCAGGGGGACTGACCAACCCTCATTCACTCTCTATCCATTAAAGTGACTTGAACCCAGAAGCCCTTTCCATTTTGAACTTTCTATCCTCACAAATTCTCTTTTACAGAATCTGGGGTCATCAGGGAACTCTTTTCTGCATGCAAAAGGAAGAAGTAACTCTTTCCAGAATAAGTGTTCCTCTATTTGAATCCATTTTTTACATAGATAAAAATAATCTTTATTATTATGATTTTTTAACCACAAAAATAAATGAGGCTACTGAAAAATATTGAAACACTACAGAAATGTATAATTTTGAAATGGAAACCATCCCAGAAATAATGAGTGTTCACATTTTACTGTATATTGTTCAGATTTCAATGGACACATTAGTATTTTTATTAAAATGGGATTATACTGTAGAATTCTACAATATACTTGTCACTTAATATGCATTGGATATTTTCCCTATGTCAGTACACATGTATATACCTCATTCCTTTTGTCATCCGCATAGAAGGAATAATCTTATCAACTGAAAAAGATATCATACACAAGAGTATATAAAATATCTTCTGTAAGTGCAAGAATTTCTCCAGAGTATACACTTAGGAGTGGAATTAAAGAAAAACAATAAAAAGATCACCTATGTATCCAACACTCAAGTTTAGAAGTAGGATATTTCTAGCCCCTCTCTATGTCCTTCCCAGATTGTATTCCTTTCCTAGGTAAATACTATCCTAAATTTTATGGTAATTATTCTCTTGCTTTTCTTTATTGTTTTATGTATCCTTATGCATTTATTATTTTGCTTATTTTTGAATGTTATATAAATGGAATCATAGTGTATGAATTCTTCTGTGACTGCTTCTTTCACTCAACATTATTTTGAAAATTAGTCACATTGATGCGCGCAGTTGTAGCTCATTTGTTTTCATTGCTGTGTAGTGTTCCATTATATGACAACCACAATTCAATTATCCCTTTTTCTAGTGACTCAATTCACTGGTGAAGACATCAGGACCTGGAGCTAGCTTTGTGGAAAGTTTAAGTTGATTCAAATTCTTTAATTTTCACACTCTTTATTTCTTCTTCAGCTAGTTTTGGTGAATTGTATTTTTCTAGGAATCTACAAATTTTATCTAAGTTTTTATATTTATCCACATAAAGTTATTATAACCTTTATCTGTTTAATCTCTGTAGTATATTTAGCTATAGTTCCCTTATTAGTTCTAATATTATCTGTGCATTCTTTTTGTTCTTGGTTACTCTTGCCAGAAGTTAGTCTATTTTATCAGTCTTTTCAATTAACTAACTTTTGACTTTGTTATTCTCTATCGAATGTTTTCTACTTTATTAATTTCTGCTTTTTTATTTCTTTCCTTCCTTCTATTTTCTTTAGGCTTATTCTGTTGTTTTTCTAACTTCTTAGCTCTTTATTTTGAGCCTTAGTTATTTCTTAATGTAAGCACTACTGCTATTAATTTCTTCCTAAGTACCACTTTAGTTGCATCTCACAGGTTTTGATACATAATATTCTCATTACACTTTATTTCTAAATATTTTCTAATTTCTACTGTGATTTCTTCTTTGGCCCATAAGTTGTTGAAAAGTGCATTTAAAAAAAATTCCAAAGATATGTTTTTTCCCTTATCTTTTTGAAACTGATTTCTAACTTAATTGCATTTAGACATCTGTGAGGCTAACTTTATGGCCTGGCATGTGGTCAATTTTTGTAAATGTTCCATGTGTGTTTGGAAAGAATGTTTATTCTCTACTTGTTGGGAGTAATTTTCTATCTATTTCTATTAGGCCAACCTATTAATTGTGCTCTCCAAAATGTTCTATATATTTCATGACTTTTTTTGGGTCTGTTTGAACTACCAAATACCAGAGGAGTTATGTCAATATATCTACTATGATAATGAATTTGTCACTATCTCTCTGAAGATTTGTCAATGTTTGCTTTTATATATTTTTAAAAGCTGTGTTATTGAATGCTTTTTAGTTTAGAGTTGCGATATCTTCCTGGTTAATTCATCCCTTTACTATTTTGTAATGATCTTATTTTGTAGTGACCAGTAATTCTTTCTGCTTAAAAGTTATTTTGTCTGCTAGAAATATAGTTAAATCAGCTTTCTTGTGGTTAGAATTTAACTATATATTTACATGCTTTGAATTTTAGTCCTTATGTGTTCCTATATTGTATAGGTGTATCTTTTGTAACCAGCAGATAGCCAGATTTAATTTTAATTTAGTTTTGTTTTTAAATCAAGTTTGACAATCTATCTTTTAGCTAGAGAATTTAGTACATTTACATTTAGAGTAATTACTAATATATTTTATTTTATTTTGTTTGGTTTCTACTGTCCTGTGTTTCTTTGCTTCTTTTCTCTTTTCTCACCTTATTTTAGATTGATTGAGCTATTTTTATCTTGTCTTTTTCTTTTCCATTTTCCTCCCCCTACTCATTTGGGATATGAGCAAATGAGAAGTCACAGATGACTCCAGTGTTTTTGGCCTAAGCAACAGGATGAATGGAATTGCCATTGACTGAGTTCATATTTTGGGCATTTTAAATATGATACCTTTTAGACAATCAAGTAGATCTGTCAAATAGGCAGCTGGACATGCAAATTTGAAGTTTGAGGATGGGGGAAGATCTGAGTCAGAGATAAAAATGTGTAAGTTTATTAGAGTATAAGTAATATTTAAAACACGGACTAGATAAGATTGCCAAGGGAGTAGATGCAGTTAGAGAAAAGATCCAAGGATTGAGTCTTGGAACACTCACATGTTAAGAGGTAGGAGGTTGAGGAGTAACCAGAAAAGGAGGAGACTGAGGAGTGTACAGTGACATGGAAGCAAAACCAGGAGAACATGGTGTCATTCTTGAAGTAAAGAAAATATTTTAAGGAGAAGTGTTTCTGGACAGTTTGTTCTGGGATCATTCCAACTCCTTACTTTTGTGCCATCTCATTAGGAATTTTAAAGTTAAAAAAATTATATATAACTTAGGATTTCAGTTGTTTTATTTGGGAAGATTGCTCAGAGACTCTAATCCATACAATTCCAGAAGTGGGAATTCTGTTGGCCATTTTTTTTCAGTGTTGTAAAGAAAAACCCTAACATGATAGTCTAAATATCTATTGATTGAGAGAAATACATATCAAAAGTGTCATTTAGGGCCAGCCTGTGGCTCGCGTGGGAGAGTGTGGTGCTGATAGCACCGGGGCTGTGGGTTCAGATCCCTATATAGGGAATGGCTGGTTCACTCACTTGGCAGAGCATGGTGCTGACAACACCAGGTCAGGGGTTAAGATCCCCTTGCCGGTCATCTTTAAAAAAAAAAAGAAGTGTCATTTAAATTTAGACTTTAAAAATAAATGTATATTTTATTCACTGAACAGCATCTGCATATGAGTATCATTGAAAACATCTTTAGACTTATTTATTTAAACATTCAATAAATATTTATTGAGCATCAACAGTGTACTGTCAGATAAGGTTTCTGACTTCATGTAGTTTATATTATAGTGAAGGAGAGACAAACAAAAAATAAGATAATCTCAGATCATGGCAAGTTCTTGGAAGAAAATAAAACAGAAATATTATAGGGACTAGGAGAAGACATTACTTAAGATGGGTGTTCAGAGAAGGCCTCTCTGAGGAGGTGACCTTTAAGCCAAGACCCGAGAGACAAGAAACCAGCCAAATTATCATCTTCCTACAGTTAAGGTGTGGTAAACATAGACATAAATTTAAGTGCTCTACAGTTACCACATTAAGAACTACTGTCATAGGGGGAAAGATTTTGAGGTCATTGTTGCTTCAAACTTAGCCTTTAGCTTGTTCAGTCCAGGCCATATAGCCTGAGATATTCCTTTCCTGGCTCTAACCCATAGCCTTCAGTTTTCTATTAGTAAAATGGGGCCAAGAACCTGAGTTTCAGTTTAGGGTGGTAAAAGGTTAATCAATGTCTGTAACATTCTTTAAGATTTTTAGATAAAAGACCCGGGGTTGTATATAGGGTTATTAGAGCCTCCTAAGCCCTAGTGAAAATCCTTCCATATCAGTAACCTAGGCCTCTCCTTTCTGTAGCTGTGGGACAATGGCTCTCAAACATTTGAAGGCATTAGAATCAAAGGTTGTTATCATGTGAATTCTTGTGCTCTCCCTGAGGTCTTGAGTTCTTATCTTCTTAGTTATGTTTTTCTGTAGCCTTGTCCGGTGCCTCATTCTTCCCAACACTCTAGATTTTGTCTTTGCAAGTGGACCTGTGTGCTTGTCCATATATACTATGGTCAGGGACATCTTTGGTCCTTTGTTTCCTGAGAGCAATCCAGAGCAGAGATTGGGAAAGGCAGGAGTATATCTGTATATACTTCTGAAATGTAGGTAGACATTAGGAGGAGAGTTCAGGGTAAACCTCTGAATGAAAGGAGGGAGAAATTGCTGACTGGTGCAAAATGAGAGAAAAAAGTGAATACAAGGAAAGCAATCCCATCTGAAGGCCAGTTTACTGTCTCTTACCTCTTCCTACTAAAGGGCTGTCCAGGGATTGATCATTCATTCATTCATTCATTCAACAAATACGTATAAATACCTATTATATGCCGGGCAGTGTTCTATGTGTAGGAATTCAGTGTTAAGTAAGACATGATCTCTGCTCTCCTAGATTTTCCATTCCAGTAGGGGAGACAGAAAGTAAATAAACTTAACAACGCATATGTACACAAGATAATTTCAGACAGTGATAAGTGCAATAATACAGGCTAACGTGATAAAGAGGGAGGGTTTGGTGGCTGACTACTTTAGATTGGGGGTTAGTGAAGGCCTCTCTGAGAAGTTAACATCTGAGCAGAGACCTGAATGATAAAAAGAAGTTAGCCTTGGTAATAGGAGGGAGGGAGTGGAGGGGAAGCATTCTTGGCAAAGGCAATATGAGTTCAAAGGCACTCAGGCAGGAAAGACTTTGGAATGTTTGAGAAACTGAAAGAAGGCCCATGTAACTAGAGTGGAGGAGTGAGGGAGAGAATATTGCAAGATGAGGTTGGAAAGGGTAAGGATTAGGGTTGTAGGCTTCCATAATGAATATCTTAGAAAACGCAGTGTGGGTGAAGTCTTGTCACTTTGGGTAAGAATAGTAGGGGCCAATCCAGAATAGTCAAAACAATCGTGAAAATGAAGAGCCAATTGGAGAACTCATACTTTCTGATTTGAAAACTTACTACAAAGCAATAATAATCAAGACAGTGTGTGGTAACAGCATAGGATAGACATACAGATTAATAAAATTGACAGTCCAGAAACAAACCCTCATATTTATGGTTGGTTAATTTTTGACTAGATTGCCAAGATAATCCAATGGTGAGAGAATAGTCTTTTCAAGACATGGTGTTGGGAAAACTGGATATCCACATGCAGAAGAATGAAATTGAACTCCTACTTAACACCATATGCAAAAATTCACTCCAAATGGATCAATGACCTAAATGTGAGAGCTAAAACACTTCTTAGAGGAAAACACAGGTGTAAATTTTTATGACTTTGGATTTGGCAATGGTTTCTTAGATATGATACCAAAAGCACAATCAACAAAAGAAAAGAGATAAATTGGACATCATCAAAATTAAAAACTTCTGTGTTCCAAATGACACTATCTAGAAAGTGAAAAGACAACCCACAGAATGGGATAAATAATTTGCAAACATATATCTGATGAAGGATTCTTGTACCTAGAATAAAGAACTCTTACAACTCAATAATAAAAGGACAAATAACCCAATTAAAAAATAGGCAAGGGGCCCAAATAGACATTTATTTAAAGAAGATATATAAATGACCAATAAGCAAATGCAAAGATGCTCAACATCATTAGCCATCTGGGAAACAAAAATGAAAACCGCAGTGAGGTACCATTCACACCCACTAGGATAGTTATAATAAAAAAGACAGATAATAACAGGTATTGGCAAGGATGTAGAGAAATTAGAACCCTTCATACACTGCTGCTGGAAATGTAAAATGTTGCAGCTGCTTTGGAAAATAGTCTGGCAGTTCCTTAAAAGGCTAGACAAGGAGTTACCATATCATTCAGCAATTCTACTCTTAGGTATATACCCAAGAGAATTGAAAACTTATGTCTACACAAAACCTTGTACACAAATGTTCATAGCAGCATTATTTGCAATAGCCAAAAAATTAAAATGACCCAAATGACTCAACAACCCAAAATGATGAATGGATAAATAAGTTATATACATGAAGCAGAATATTATTCAGCCATAAAACAGAATGAAGCACTGATACAGGCTACAACAAGGATGGACCTTGAAAACACTGTAAGTGAATTAAGCCAGTCACAAAGGACCACATATTGTATGATTCTACTTATATGAAATATCCAAAATAGGCAAATCTATAAAGACAGAAGTTAGACTAGTGATTGCCTAGGGCTGGAGGACTGAGGATAGTGGCAAAGGGGAGGAGGATTTCTTCTGAGGGATGAAAATGTTCTAAAATAGATGTGATGGTTGCACAACTCTGAATATAATAACAGCCATTGAATTGTACACTTTGAGTGAATTGTGTGATATATGAATTATATTTTAATAAAGATGTTAAAAATTAAAAAGAATGGTAGGGGCCTCAACCTATTAGCAGCATCAGAACAGGGAGGCTGAAAACCTCTAGGACCTCCAAGACCAAAGGAATTACCACTGCTGGGCAAGAACTGGGGAATTCTCCAATTCCAACTCCAGGGACCTACTAGCTAAGTGAACCCAAGGGAAGAACCATGGCCTTGGGAGGTTTCTCCAGGTTGTTTTCAGAAACTTCATGTTTGTCCATCTCCCAGGAATATATCCATGTCCAAAGGGGATAATGTGCAGTGATGCAAATTAGAGCTGTGCTCCTTCTCAAGATCCTTTGCTCTTTTCAATAATACATTAATTTCAGAGTCCTTAGCTCCAACCTGGACATATCTCCTGTTTATTGATAATCTTAGGGTCACAAAGCCAGAAGGTAATCTCATTTTAAAGATGCAGAAACTGAGGGTCCAGATAAGGAGGGTTACTTTCTCAAGATCATACAGCCAGTAAATGGCATAGAGAGGACTTAAATCATGGTGAAACACCTTACTCCTAAATTCTTCATCCAAGTGACAACACCCCTAATGAACTGTAAGAGCCTATGAAAAGACAGGGTTCAGGCCAGGGAGAGAGGATGGATGACAGGAAGGAAAGGGAGAGGGGTAAGTGGATGTGGAAGTATAGGGGAGGTATGTGGTAAAGCATTAGTTGTTGTTTTACATTATTTTTCTCTTTAAGCTTGATTTCTTTCCATGTTGCCCTATTCTAATTAACCATGTTGCACTGTGGCCTAGAAGATTTGTTGGTTTTTAAGGGTCATTGAAAGGTTTAGGTCATTTTAATAAATGGGCCAGAGCAAAAGGAAGGGAAGAAATTAGCAGGTTTAGGGACTAAATCTGGTCCTCCCAGTTCCTGATACTGAGCTGGAGTGGGCCAGCTGTGGCCTCTGATAGCTTGTCCTGTCTAACTTCAGGGTTTCTGAATAAACTCCTTAATGGTTGGGAAGGCCCCTCATTCCCACCTGCCCTTTCCTAGTTTTTCTTTCTTCACTCAGTACATATTTGTACTTCACACAAGTACAAGTCTTGCCTAGAGACTTAGAGAAGGAAGGAGGAAGGAAAGGAATGCATTTTCTCTTTCATAGATTCACACCAGAAACACTCAGAGCACAGTTCATAGCTCTTGCTTCCGCACTTTGCTAGGCTAAAAGATGGGAGTTGGCTTAGTGGAAAAAGATCGAAAACCCAACTGAGTCTCCATAGGTCATCTCCATTCTTCTGCCTCCAATGGAACTGCTATATAGTACTGCAGCAGTTCTGAAACTTTTTGGTCTCATACCCCTCTACACTTGTAAAAATTATTAAAGACCCAAACAGCTCTCGTTTGTGTATGTGGGTATTTATCAATATTTATTTACTGTATCAGAAATTAAAACTGGGAATTTAAAAAATATTAATTCATTTAATAAATGTGAATATAGGTAACATATTTTTATGAAAAATATATTTTTTAAAACAAATTTAATGAGAAGAGTGGCATCTTTAATGTCTGGCTTAATAAAAGACGGTGGATTCTCATATTTGCTTCTGTATTCAGTCAATTGCAATAGTGTTTTGATTGAAGAATATGAAGAAAATCTGGACTCAACTCACACAGCTGCATATTTGGAAAAGGAAGGAATATTTTAATAGATTTTTTTTTCAGATAATTGTGGATATTCCCTTCAATAGCACACCAAATTTTAATAACTGTTATTTTCTTAAAGGATGAAACCATAACTATAAAATTTTCAAACTCTGTTACATTAAAATCCATTGGTCTATCTTGTGCTTTGAATGGATCTTTCACTCAAATATGATTTTGTGACATCATGCATTGGTCATTTGGAAAATATTGGTTCACTGAGATGCAGATCTTCCAACTATTAACACATTTTAATTATATAATATAAAACACACGTTTGTTAATATCACTACCTAGTTCCTCAAAAAAGTCTTTAAGTTTTGGGAAACTGTCAACCAATGATAGTGAATACAATTTTCCAAAATCCTCATTTTTTCTCAAAAGCTTGAATTTTATAATTGGAAACAAATATTGTCAGCTGTTCTCCTTCAAGTGGCAGGCTCCAGAAAATGTCTGCCAAAATCCACATGTGAATTACCAAAAGTTGTCTGTCGGTCATACTTTTACTTAAAAATGGTGTTCCATAAAAAACGTGGGTAGTTCAAACTGGCAAACAAAATAGTTATGCAAGTGCTTTTCCTTGAGACAACCAATGTACTTTGATATACAGCAGAAGTGCTCTGTGTATACTTCTCATTTTCTGACATAGAATGTTGAAAAGACATATACTCTGGGCTGGCCAGTTAGCTCAGTTGGTTAGAGTGTGTTGATGATAACACCAAGGTCAAGGGTTCGGATCCCTGTGCTGGCCAGCCGCCCCCCCCCCCCAAAAGACATGTACTCAAAGACTGAAATGTTAATAAAATTAATTTTTACTGATTCATCAAGGATATTCTTGACTTTTTTGGGGGGGCACGGCTGGCAGGCACAGGGATCTGAACCCTTGACCTTGGTGTTATCAGCAACACACTCTAACCAACTGAGCTAACCAGCAAGCACCCAAGGATGTTCTTAATAAAACCGGCCTTTTTTCCTCCCTTTGAGAGCTTGGTGGGGAAGAATACATTAATTGCTAATACAGTGTGATACCATTGCCTTAAATTGGGCTAATGTGCTAGCAATATTTATCCCCCATTGCTTTCGTGCTCAGTGCAAAAGTCAATATAGTGAAAAGTAATAACAGTTTTGACTTCATAGACTCCTTAAAAACATCTTGAAGCCTCCAGGCTGTGAGAATTGTGGCAATATACTTGTGTGTGTATGTTGAAGTATATATAAAATATGTCTCCCTTAAGTTCACATTTCCCTGAGTTAAACATAATTCCCTAGATTTGACCTAAAAAAATGCATTCTAAATTTTAATTGATTTTCTTTTTCCTCCCAATTTTAATTTATTGGATAAGCAACATTAATAACAACAATAAAGATTTTTTCAAATAAAAAAAATTACCTACCAACTCTCTAAAGTTTGGTTTTAAAATAGTGACTTGAGTGCTTTTGGAAAGAATTCTTTATCACAAATGTTATATACTCATTGTAAATAAATTCAAACAATACAAATACAAATAAAATTATATATCTTTACCCCAAAATGGAAATAATTGCATTATTTTTCCACTCAGCAGGGCACATTCTACAGATTTCCTTCATTCTTTTTAACAAGTGCGTAGTAGGTAATTTTAAGTTGTACCACAACTTATTTAACCACCTCCCCATTGATGTACAAGGTTTTTTTTTTTAAAAAAAAAAAAAGATGACCAGTAAGGGGATCTTAACCCTAGACTTGGTGTTGTAAGCACCACTCTCTTCCAAGTGAGCTAACTGGCCATCCCTATATAGGATCTGAACCCGCGGCCTCGGTGTTATTAGCATCACACTCTCCCAAGTGAGCCATGGGCTGGCCCTGATGGAAAAGGTTTTAATGACTATCCTTGTACACATATTTTTGAGTTCATGTGTTAGCGTTCTGTGCCAGTTTCCCCCCAGAATTGGAAATGGATTTGCTAGATCAAAGGGTATGTGCATTCAAAGAATTTGAAGCCACCTCCAAACTGATTTCCCTGAAGATTATATCAATTTACACTACTGCTAAAGGTATATGAGAGTGCAACAGGGAACTTGTGAGAGTAATTTTTGGGCATGAGATTACCAAACTCTGAATAATGGTCTAACCAGTGTTCTAGAGGGTTTTTATTTTTTGTTTTGGCTGGCTGGTACAGGGATCTAACCCTGGATATTGATGCACCATGCTCTAACCAACTGAACTAACCAGCAAGCCCTTCTAGAGTATTTTTAAATACTTCTGAGTCTTTTGGTCACTCCAGGAATCCTGATATTCATCTGAAATCTCTGGTACCTAGAATGGTATTGCTGTTTTCTTTGGACTCTCTACTATGGCTCAATCTTGGTAAAAAGAACCTTGCCAATTTATGTGCCGAGGCACTGGGACTGTCTACGGCTTTAACCAAACTCCAGAGGTCAGAAAGGCCTGCTCACTTTTCAGAAGTGTGTCCTTCATAACTTTGTAGTGGTGAAGCAATTCTCTTCAACTGACAAACCTTTTATGTCAACTAAATCTCTGCTGGAGAAGTCCAACCCTCGCTGTTTTTTGTTTCTGTTTTATCCTTGCCACCAACGGTGCCAATCCCAGGATCTAAAAAAGACTTCTAGGTGAAAAGTTTCAGGTTAGAATCCTGACTGTAATTTTTCTTATAGCTTCTACGAGCTAGTACTAGATTCATGTCTTAACTAGACTTTCTGTAGGTGTCCTTTTGGGGCCATAATAGACACCATGCCACTTCCTTGGTGGAAAACACGAGGTAGGTGGCACTGTTACCTGCCCTGCAGGTGAATGCCATGCTGCGTCCCCTGATTTATGGGTTTGCCTTGATGAGCAAGGGGTGTGGCAAACTGAATTGAGTTCAAACACTCCACAAGAGTCTCCAAGATCAGTCTTCAGAGTGACTCAGTCCTCACTTATAAGCCTGAGTTGCTTCCTGAATTGGAGTCCTGGGCCTGCTCCCTTCTCGCTTTGGTAAGCAATGATGTACTTCTGATTCTCACAGGAAACATCAGAGGGTGTTGGATGGGGTCTTGTAGGTCACCTCAGAGATTTACTCCTCTGTTAAAAAGGGTAGTATGAAAACTAGAGGACTCCTTAAGGGTCCTTCTTGACTCAAAAGTGCTGATTCACTAAATGCCACTCCACCATAACCTATAAAATAAGCTGATTCTTGCTTTTGGGGTTGCTATCTAACTGTTTTCTTATCAGGAAAGTGCTCAGACCAAGAGATTCCAAACTTTCACCAGTCCTGGGAGCTTCTAAACTCTGTGGCAGAAGGACATGAGGTACCAGCCAAGGAGAGTTTCAAGAGAAGGTGGGTGTGGCTGACTAAGTTACAGTGTGTAAGAGGACACATAAAAGAGGATGCTTGGAAATATTTGGAGTGGTTAGTCTCGGGGTTTTCAGGTGTATGATAGTGATGCATATGGTATGGTTCTGGATTTCTCCAAGGGATCTATTGATTGCAGGCTCTGAGGACCCTATTCTTGTGAAAGAGCTTGTATAACTGTGGACTGGGGCATCTGGGCTGAACTATACACTTGCTGGTACGTATCCCTCAGTGTGATTCTTGGCCTTCCCTTTCAATTAGTACTGAGGAAGCAAAAGCTCATAAAATTGCTCCTAGCACCCATATTTTCATTAGGCATCTGCCAGTGGAGACAATACACAAAATATATTCACCAAGGACTCACCTGGGGGAAAAGTGCCTTAATCTTCATTGCCAGCCAATATGATCTTTCTGCAGAGAGATGTTTACCTTTTGAAGAAAGCAAGACTACAACTTGACATCTTTTAAAAACTTGTTTCCATATGTGTGTTTGTGTGTGTGTGTGTATATATATATATATATATTTTGCAGCTAGCCTGCACAGGGATCTGAACCCTTGACCTTGTTGTTATAACACCATACTCTAACCAACTCCAACTGAGCTAACCAGCCAGCCTGTTACAGTAAAGATATTTATCTGTGTTTCTGTTCAGTATATTTCTCTTGAGGGTTTCTGGCTGACTTAGCAAGTGATGTTCTACATAGGCTAAGTTCTTCCCATTGCTGTCTGAAACTAAACACATAGATGAAGATGGTGAACCCATCATTGTCTTCTTCACCTGAAAAGGAATTGCTCCTGCTCAATTTTCCTAACACTGCCGATAAATATTCCATTTGATCAGCTCCCTGATTTTATACCTATAGTGATTTTTTTCTTACAACTTTCACTGAATTTTTTTCTGATCATCAGAGTAATATAAGTATATTACTTATAGAAAAGTTGAAAACACAAATAAATAAATAAATAATCACCTATCATCCCACCATCCATAGATAATCTGTGTCTGGTGTATGTAACTTTGATGTATGGTAATATTCTATTCATTTTAGTGTACTGGGAATATTGTATACCTTTTTAAAAATTTTTTTACTTAAAAAAATTTTTTCTTAAAGATGACCGGTAAGGGGATCTTAACCCTTGACTTAGTGTTTTCAGCACCATGCTCAGCCAGTGAGCTAACCAGCCATCCCCATATGGGATCCGAACCTGTGGCCTTAGTGTTATCAGCACCGCACTCTCCCGAGTGAGCCATGGGCCAGCCCTACCTTTTGTTTTACAATTTGATTCTTTATTTAATATAAGGTGAACTTCATTTTTAATGACTCTATAGAATCAAATTGTATACCACAACTGAGTTAACCATTTCCTCTTAGATATTTAGGTAGTATTGATTTTTTCTATACAATGTTACAAACAGCTTTTAGATATTTTTGTCTAGTAACTTTTACAGATAAATTCCTAGAAGTCTAAAGGAATAAACAATTTTAAAAAATAAACTTTTAATTTCAGAATAGTTTTAGATTTAAAGAAAAGTTGCAAAGATAGTCCAGAGTTCTCATATACCCCATTCTCAGTTTCTTCTATTAATATCTTACATTAGTATGGTACATTTGTTGCAATTAATGAATCAACACTGACACATTATTATTAGCTAATTGAAACATTATTAACTAAAATCCATACTTTATTCAAATTTCCTTAGTATTTACTTCATGTCCTTTTTTTGTTCCAGGATCTCATCCAGGATACATTACATTTAGTCATCATGACTCCTCAGGCTCCTCGTGGCTGTGACAGTTCCTCAGACTTTCCTTCTTTCTGATAACCTTTACGATTTTGAGAAGTACTGGTCAGGTATTGTACAATGTCTTTCAACTGGGTTTTGTCTAATGTTTTCTCATGATTAGGCTGGGTTATGGGTTTTGGGGAAGAAGGCCGCAGAAGTAAAATGCCATTCTTATCACATAATGTCAAGGGTACATACTATTAATGTGACTTATCACTGCTGCTGTTAATACTGATCACCTGGCTGAGGTAGTTAATCTTGATCACCTGTCAGTTTTCTCCGCTATAAAGTAACTCTTTCCTTTCACCACCTTTCCATAGTGTACTCTTTGGAAGGATGTCATTACGCACAGCCCACACTTAAAGGAGAGAGGGGTTAGTGCTCTACCTCCTTGAGGGCAAAATATCTTCACAAATTATTTGGAATTCTTTTGCATGGAAGATTTATCTATTCTCCCTATTTATTCAATCATTTATATCTACATGGACTCGTGGATATTTATTTTACACTTTGCAATACTGTTTATTTTGTTGCTCACATTGTTCCACCTTCAGCCACTGGGACCTCTTTCAGTTAGTTCCTGTGTCTTTCTCTTTGACATGCCCACGTATGTGCGTGTGCACATGTTATGCTTAGTACATTCTTAAATTCCGGGACTAAAAGATGCTACAGGCTCATCTTGTATATAACCTGCCCTAGTCCTAGAATCAGCCATTTCTCCAAGAATCCCTTAGTTCCTTTTATTGGAGAATGATATTAAAAACCAAGATCTGGGTGCTAGGTGTGTGTGTGTTGCTACTGGGGTGTCATTGTTTCCTGGCCCTCACAGATGACAGAGCAAGGAAATATATGCGTGCATACTAACTTTTGTATATACACATATCTATACATATTTCTACATGTATGCACTTGTATCTACATTAAGCTAAACACAAGTTCATACTAATGTCTCCATCTCTAATCCATTATCACATGGATCAGTCTAGCCTCCTCCCCTTGCTTATCTGTGATCTCCCCCTCCAAAAGTGAGAAACTAGGCTTCCACCATCTGCCATCCATTTATACAACTGTTCAGTTCCAGTATGCATATATTGTGGCTTCAGAATTATTGCATATCCCCATGGGAAAAAATTTTATCAACTAGAGTACAGTGCCTATATGCTGTTCCTTTAGCCTTTAGCCTTATAGCCATTACTCATTTCCAAAGTTACATAGGTCAGTGGCCTGTTTCCCCCACCCCGCTTAGTGAGGTGGTTTCACACACTTGTGACACAATTAGATTCTTTTGTCAGAGTCTGCATTCCATTTTGGAATCCCCTGACCTACTAAATGATTTTTTAAAGTTTTCATACCTTAAGTCCACCCTTTGTACCGTAAAGTTCTATAGGTTTTGACAAATGCATAAATGTCATGTATCCACCATTACAGTATCATACAGAGTCGTTTTACCACCCTAAAAATCCCCTGTGCTTCACCTACTTAACCCTTCTCCCACTCCAAACTCCTGACAATAATTGATCTGTTTACCATCCCTATAGTTTTGCCTTTCCCAGAATGTCATATAAATAGAATCATACAGTATGCAGCCTTTTAAGACTGGCTTCTTTCACTTAGCAACATGTATTTAAGATTCGTCTATGTCTTTGTATAGCTTGATAGCTCATTCCTTTTTATTGCTTAATAACTATTTTGTTTATCCACTGACCTGCTGAAGGACATCTTGGTTGCTTCCAGTTTTTGGTGATTATGAATAAAGCTGCTACAAACATTTGCATGTAGGATTTGATATGGACATAAGTTTTCAAATCAGTGGGTAACTATCTAGGAGTGCAATTGCTGGATTGTATGGTAAGACTATGTTGTGCTGTGTAAGAAACGTCCAAACAGGCTATGCCATTTTGCACTCTCATTGAATGAGCATGCCTACTGTTTTGCATCCTTGCCAGCAATTGGTATTATAAATTATTTGGATTTTAGCCATTCTAATAAGTGGAAATAAAATTTTAAAGAAAGGATCTTGATACATAATGCCACATTTCTTTTCAGAAAGTTTGTATTGATTTATCTGGAGTAACTTTTGTTCCTGCATTCCTGTTTCCCATGTCTAATCAGTCACCAACTCATGTTGATTCTTCATGCTTACTGAAAGTTTCTTTTTCTCCATTCTGATAGCCATTCCCTTAAACCTGGACTAATCAAGCACAACTGTTTTATTCCTAGACTCCAATATCTCCTTGTTTCAACCCAGTTGATACAATGCAGCTAAAATTTTGTAAAATTCCTTCAACAATTTTTCTCTTGTTAATTTTGCTTTTCAAGAACTATGGTGGGTAGTGAATTGAACCAAATTTATTTATTTATTTATTTATTTTTTTAAAAGATGACCGGTAAGGGGATCTTAACCCTTGACTTGGTGTTGTGAGCACCACGCTCAGCCAGTGAGCGAACCGGCCATCCGTATATGGGATCCGAACCCGGGGCCTTGGTGTTCTCAGCACCACACTCTCCCGAGTGAGCCACGGGCCGGCCCTTTTCTTTTTTTTTTTTTTTTTTTTAAAAGATGACCGGTAAGGGGATCTTAACCCTTGACTTGGTGTTGTGAGCACCACGCTCAGCCAGTGAGCGAACCGGCCATCCGTATATGGGATCCGAACCCGGGGCCTTGGTGTTCTCAGCACCACACTCTCCCGAGTGAGCCACGGGCCGGCCCTTTTTTTTTTTTTTTTTTTTTTTTTTTTAAAAGATGACCGGTAAGGGGATCTTAACCCTTGACTTGGTGTTGTGAGCACCACGCTCAGCCAGTGAGCGAACCGGCCATCCGTATATGGGATCCGAACCCGGGGCCTTGGTGTTCTCAGCACCACACTCTCCCGAGTGAGCCACGGGCCGGCCCTGAATTGAACCAAATTTAAAGTGTTAATTCCAGTATCCAACATTTCTTTAATTTCTCTTTAATCCCCTTTCTGATTTCTCTGTACTGACCAAGTCAAGTCTTTTTACCATCCCGACATACTACTTGAAGACTTTAAATTCTTTGTCATTATTCCTGTTATTCCTTTCCATTTGGAATGCTTTACATCTTCTCTTTTCCTCAGTGTCCTAGCTCAAAATGCTCATAATCCAAATTTCTTACTAAATAAATTCACTTCCCTTTGATTTCTCTTTTACTTCATATCTATTCAATACTTCTGTAAAATGTTGTCCTGCCTTGAATTTGTCTCTCAGTTGTTAAAGACTGTTCTCTATTATTCCATGTACATTTTGTCTACCTAATTAGCAATTAGTATGTGCATCAGGGTAATTGGAAGGAAATGCATTAAGTATTTTACTTCTTTTATGTTTTCTCTAAAGCACTTGGTGTAGTGCCATGCACTTAGCAGGCACTGGATAAATGTTGGTTGAATAAACAGATGAAAAAATGGCGACACAGTAGAAATGATATTTTATTCAATTTCTTTTATTATACAAAAAGTATATGACCAGATCTCCATACTGGCCAGCCACCAAAAAAAAAATAAATAAATAAATAGATAGATAGATAGATAGATAAATATGTTCGTTGTAGGAAAACTAAAAAAGAAAAGCTCAGAAAATACAAATATTCAAAAAGGGAAAAAGAATTTTAAAATGTCTGCATAATTCCATTACCCAGAGATAATTACTATTAACATCTTGGTTTTACATGTGACCAACTATAATTTTTATATGCATGTATGGTATTTAATTTGAAGTGACGACTATGTTTTGCGAAATTATATGCCTTTAAAGTGTACCTTTAAAGGTCAAATGGACACACAAACTTCCTAGTTCTAAGAGCACAGTGTCACACATATAGAGGGACACCAGTCATCTACAGTAGAGTTGATATTTCTCATTCTCAAATCAGAGACCTTTCCACCAAATCCTCCTTCCTCTCAGTAACCCTAATGCATATTGTCCTTGATATGCTATTCTTTATCCAACAATTCAAGGATTAAGAAATCCTGACAGAGCCCCAAGGAAGAAGGTATATATTAGTTGTTCCCTCCTGTCTCCTTTGTTGAGAATCTGAGTAATTCCACAAGAGGTATTTATGTACTCAGTTTCAGAAGTTTGAAAAAAAAAAACAACCACCACCCTATTCCTGGCACTAAAGGTGTATAATCAAAAGGAGCAACATTATTTGCTTGCCTCATTCTTGTTGGGCAGACAGCAAGGATAGAACTTCTAGTGTGCAAGCAGGCATTTTGTGTGTATATGATATTTTGCCCTTTTTTTAGGAGGGTGGGTTCAGTAGCAGACTAAACTCTAGGTAACTTTCTGAATAATTTGGCAGAAGTTTCTTAGGCTGCATGGTGGGGATAGTCCAGATGCAGACAAAGCTTTATGTTTTCTTGTATGCCCACTTCCTACATGTTGCTAGACATCTTGCAGGTGTATTCGACTATAGTCCAAAAAAGTGGCAGCCCTAGTCTAGTTGTAATTTTATAGCTTTTCAATTAACTAACATGTCCCCTTCACTTCCTAGAGGATAGACACTGGGTTAGAAAGTTAGACATTGTAGCACTGTTTGTTAATACTAAAAATAAAAAAAAGTTCAACATTATAGAACTGGATAAATAAAATAAATTATGGTACATTTGATCAATAGAATATTATGAAGTAGTAAACAAGAAATGACAAAGCTTTTTATATATGACATGAAACATCTCCAGATTAAGTGAAAAAAGCAAGGTGCAAAATTGTGTATGGTATGCTGGTATTTGTGTTCAAAAGGAAAAAATAAATCAACATGTATGAAATTGTTCATATATGTATAATAATCTCTAGCAAGATATTTAAAAACCTAATAACATGATTTACTTATGAGAGGGGATCTGGGTATTTAGTGGGCAAAGTAAAAGAACTCTTTTCCTCATACTTTTCTTTAATTCTTTTTGAAATTTGAACAATGTGAATGTATTAACTATTAGATTTTTTAGTGTGAAATTACATGACCTAAAAAACTAACAACATAGTTGGAGAAACCAGGAGGCAAGTTTTAAATTAAATGTTTTCAACTGTTATAAAAGAGGAAGATATGTTTGGTAGTAATCAGGGATAACTCCAACTAGAGTGCTAATTAGCAGGTTTATGAGAAGGATATAATAGCTGGAATACATTTACCTGATCAATAAAGTTCCTCTGCATTTGCGGGTACCATGGCATCAGTGTGATATAGTGGGAAGAGCATGGGTTTTGTCATCGGGCAGAAATAAATTCAAATCCCTTTCCATATAATGGCCTTATAACCCTGGGCAAGTTATTTAACCTTTTTGAAGGTGGGTGAAATCTGAATAGAATTATTATAAACGTTAAATGACAAAACACACAAGTGCAATAAATTGTTGGTTTACTTTCCTTATATATCAGGCTGAACTGAGAAGGACTGGCACATAGAAATTAAATGTCTTGGGGCTGGCCTGTGGCTCACTCGGGAGAGTGTGGTGCTGATAACACCAAGGCTACGGTTCAGATCCCATATAGGGATGGCTGGTTAGCTCACTGGTTGACCCTTTACCGGTCATCTTTTTAGGAAAAAAAAAAAAAAGAAATTAAATGTCTTAAGGAAATGCACATTGCATGTGAAAGAACTACATGTAGCTAAAGTCCCTGTATCTATGACTTAGTTTGTCAGTCTCATATTATGAGGAATGAAGCCTTTTACTACCTCAGAAGTTTTAACAATCCTTGGACTATACAGTTTCCCTTTTTTTTCCTATACAGTTTTCCTTCCCTGTCTGAAAGATGTTCAAAAGGAAGAGAGTGCTATTAAACACTTTACAAATACACCCTAATAACTATTCCAACAGGTTTTCTGTGGGAATACATTTTACCCTAATATTCACTTTAAAAATATATATTTTTATGAAAGATTTTGCTGTAGTCAGTAACTCAGCCTTTGGAAAATTAGCGTATTACTTTTTGTTTAGTAGCAAGTACCATCTTAAGATATAATATAACAAAACCAAGGTTACTCATTAAATCACATGAATAACTTATTGATATTTTGAATGACTGAGTGTTTTTATATATTCACCAAATATATTACTTGATATGGTGATGACTTCTCAATTAGTTATGACCTTTGTAAAACCATAGGATTGTTGTATATATACATGGAAATATTAAGTCACATTTAATACAGACTCTATATAGCAGTCACCCAAATCTAGGAGACTGGGAGTTCCTCTTTCCACATTGACTGTCAAACTACTGACAACTGTCTTAGGTAAAGGTTCAGGTGAAACAAAGATTATTGCTCAATCATATTTCTCTGGCTATACTCAGGGTTGGCTGCTAAGGCACTGGGTAGAGAGTGCATTTTCCACGCTGAAATATACTGGGAAAAGTGTATATACCCAGATTTCCTTTCCCTCTCGTCCTTGAGATTCATTACATTTTTTAAAAGAATTTAATGAGTTTGTTCAGGGAGTTGCGTCAGAAATTATTTTTGTATTAGTGGTAGGAATGACAAGTAGTTCCTTTGTAATGTTGCACTAGTCAATACCTGTTTTTGCCTAAGGATGTATCCATACCAATTCTGGATAATCCAGCTTTGAAGTGGGTTGGGTAGCGCTAGGTTTCTTTTGTTGGTGCTATTAGTTTGGGTTGCGACCTAGTCACACATGCCTTGAAAATTTAAACAGCACTCAGGATATAGGCTAATTAAGTTCCACAAATGGTAACTAAAGCCTGTGTGCATGGCATTTACATCAAAATAGTTCTGTAGAATAGGTATAAGACTTTGTCCCATTTTCTACAACTTATTATTTAGAAAGAACGTTTACCTAACATGTTCTGCTCATAGAAAACGCTGTCCTTTGCATGTGAAATGTCAAAGTGGCAAATTACCAAGCCAAAGAAATGTTCACAATCTTAAACTGTTCTTTAAATAAATGTTTGGCAGAATCAACTTTTAGTGTCATTTAAAAAAAGTCATGATATTCTTTATAGAATTCTCAGATCCAAGTTTAAGGGAGACGAAATATTAAATATTGCACAATCAAGACACATAAAGACCTTTGTTAAAGTTATGAGAGAGGAGAATAACAAGTCTTTTGTTTTTAACCAACCTCTGTTATCATATGGACATTCTCTGGGTCAAAGGACATTTACCATACAAACCACCAAACTCTTTTCTTGTGATCTTTGATCACTGACTGGATTAGTTGGAACCTGAACATTTTTAACCCTTCTTATTGACAAAGGAGATAAAGATAGATAGATAGGTAGATTAGAGATAGACAGAGATAGAGATAGAGATGAGGGTGGGGGGGAGAGAGAGAGGGGAGAGAGAGAGAAGAGAAGAGAGAGATCCTTAGAGGATGGAACCTTGTTTTGCATCACAGATCTGAGTAGAATTAGTTTGGCTGGCAGGAACCAAGGGCGGGTGGAGAACTGAAGCAGTAACTAACAAGAATGAGTCTCCTATGAGTTTGGCCCTTTGCTAAGCGTTGTATGTTGTCATGTAATTTATTAACAACCACCACCCAATGAGGAAGGTACTAATATTACTCCCATTTTTCAGAAGAGTGAACTGAAAGTCACAGAGGTGAAACAAACGCGCTGAGGTCAGCCAGCAAATAAGTGTTGGCTCCAGAACTCGAGATGGCCCCAGAGCACGCACTCTTCTTCCTGTGCTCAGCCCTGTGGTAGAATTCCGCGCGCTGCTCGCAGCCATCCCACCTTTCTTCGTGGGACAGTTCCCGGTACTGAGGGATGGCGCTGTCCAGCCCTCAGGCCCGCCGCCTTTCACAAGCAAGAGAACGCGGCCCCGCGGGGCGCTCCCGCCCGAAGGCTGTGGCACCGCCGCGCCCAGCCACGTCCCGGCACGCGGGCGGGCCGAGTCGCCTCAGAGTGGCCATCCCAAGCAGCTCCCCCGATCCCCTCAGTTCCGCGCGCAGGGCTCAACTCGCAAAGGCGGGAGGCGCGAAGCAGGATCGGCCCGACTCCTCGCCGCTCCCTGCCCCCTACTCCCGCCCCAATCGCCAGAAGCAGAGATGTCACAGTCTCACCTGTCCCAGAGGTTGCGAGCGCTCCAGTGACTGACGCTACGCTCCTCCAACCAGGCAGTGGCAGGAAGGAGGGGCCTCGCTGAGACTGATTGCTTCTTTCCTCCAATCCCCGTGCAGCTACCCTCCGGCCATAGTCTGGGCGCTCGGCGGAGAGCGACAGGTGGGATCCACGTTACCTCAGAGCCGAAGTATCTTTGATGTATATGCTTCACCAAACGCAGGGTGAAGTCTGTTCCAAAATTTACCAATTCTTTCGGGTCATCACTTCAGCCGTCATTTTACTCAGAAGTGGAAATTCCCCAGCCCTTTCCCGTCACCTCAGATGAGGGCGGGATGAATGGTACCTTCACCGGCCAATTGTACCACGCGACGTTCTGTGACAACGTGACCGACACTTTATATTGCCAATGAAGTCTCCCATTGTCAGGGGTCACTATGATTGAAAACAAGGCCAACTAATCCATTTTAAGATCGTAACGCGATAGTCAGAGAAGTTGGCCAATAGACATAGAAAAGGACCGGAAGTCGATTCATGGGGCGTAGGAGGCGGGTGTTCGCAACCGCCTAGGCCTGCACGGGTCAACGCAGCTTGGGGGCCGCGAGCCAGAGAGAGGCGCGTGACGAAGAGCTTGAGCGACAGGTCACCTTGGCCAATGATCTGCAGCCTTCGGGGAACTGCAGCCAGTGGCGAGTCGAGGGGGCGGGAGACAGCAGGTTAGGCAGTGAGAAGTTAGTGGCGCTGCTGGGACGGGGGGGAAGGAGACGCTTCTTCCTTCTGCTGCTCCTCTCCTTCCCAGGATCAGCGGCGGCGGTGGCCGCGAGTGACTCGGCAGCGTCTCCGGCTCCGCGTGCGAACCATGCTGACCGACGGCGGAGGCGGCGGCACCTCCTTTGAGGAGGACCTGGACTCTGTGGCTCCGCGATCCGTCCCAGCCGGGGCCTCGGAGCCGCCTCCACCGGGAGGGGTCGGTCTGGGGATCCGCACTGTGAGGCTCTTTGGGGAGGCCGGCCCAGCGCCGGTAGTCGGTGGCGGAGGCAACGGTGCGGGCGGAGGGGACGCGGCGCTGGATTTCAAGTTGGCGGCTGCCGTGCTGAGGACCGGGGGTGGAGGTGGTGTCTCCGGCAGCGATGAGGACGAGGTGTCTGAGGTAAGGCTCCAGGACCCCCGCCTCCCACACAGCGTGAGGCGTGAATTCTCTGGGCCGGCACGGAGCCGGGGCCACCCTCCCGCTTCCCGGGCGGAGTCCTTCTCTGACAGCGGCCGGCTCCATGGCGGCCGTGGCGGCAGTGCGGGCCTACTGAGCCTTCGGCTTACTCTTCAGCCCGCGGCTGAAGCGGGACGGGTTCCCGTCACCATCCGTAGACCCACAATAGGGAGTTCTTTGGTCTCTGAGCTTCGCGCGGGAACAAGGACTCCTCAGGCTACCTCCCGCCCACCCCGCTTTGGAGATGGGGGGGCGGGGTCTTGCCAGAGTCCCTGCCCTTGGTACTGAGAGAGAGAGAGACAGAGACAGAGAGATAGAGACAGAGTTAGCTAACTCAAAGATCGTTTCTCTAACAGTATATGCTTATCCCTAAAGTTGAGGAGTACATTTATTTGCTTTATGCCTTGCTTGTGTATTTAAGGAGGGTTCTTATTTTTCCTCTTCAGTTTGAAACAGGTGAGTATTAAGGGCCTCTCAGCTTTTATCCTGAGAAATCACGTGACTGCTGCTCCCGGGAGCTTTTGTGAAGTTAGGAAAAGGAAGTTCCAATGCATCTCTGAGCTTCGGAATGGCTATATAGCTGAACTCTGAGGTTTTTAGGCTTGGCGATGGGGCGCCCTATAGGCACCTTGTCTTTTGCAGTGAGGGAAATTAGTTATCAGGTCTTTCTTTTCTTTTAACTCTTATGCATTCAGTCTTATGTGTACACATTGTCAGGTCTGAGCAACCTAGGGCAGTAGGCAGCATCATCTTTTGGGCTTAGGGAAAAAAGGGATATTTTATATGTACTTTCCCCCCTTGACTATGGCTTGGTTATACGAGGGTATTTAAAAAGTTCTTGGAAAAATAGAATTAAAAGATAATACGAATCTTTTCATGAACTTTTTGAAGAACCCTTGTAGTACAGTCCCGTGATGATTATTGTTTTAAGTGCTTAGAGTATTTCTTCTATTTTGGTTCTAAGGTGCCTGGTTCATCCCCCGTGACCAATTATTTTAACCTCTGGTCTAGGTGTTAAAGTACAGGAATTTCTTTGTATGTGCAAACGATTCTGGCTCTTGTATTTGAGAGGAAAAAGGAGAGATTAGTTGTGGGTGGTAGACTACAGTTACTTCAGTGTCTTATTCTAGGTCTGAATAGTGTTTCTTTAGATTTAAAATCTTAGTATATTCCGACCCCAGCATTTTGCTCTGGAAAAACTGTGTGTTGGTTATAAGGTGAGATAGTCTCCAGAATGTTTGTGTCTTTGAATCTCACTATAAGGGAAATAACTTCTAAGAATGGGACAAGAATTTTATTTGAGGAGGCAGTTATGGGGAGAGTCTGTGGAGCACCCCCACTCTTTGTCTTGTGGAAGGCTTTCTTTTATACTTTCAGTGAAACTTGATGAGAGATGAACCTAGATCACATGTCCTTTTTAGCTGTGAAACAAAGTGGGGGGATATCTTTAGACTCTAAGGGTCAGAGTTTATTTTTCTTTGACATTTTTAACAGAGAATCTGAAAAGGTTTGCTTTGATCAAAATGTGATGGAAAGAGGGTGTCCTTGATTTTCTTGGCCATTTTTACATAATTGTCATGGGTGAGATGAGAGATCACTCATTTGTTTTTATACAAATAGTATTCTTAAATTTCTGCAAAGATAGAGTGCTAGTGAGTATCCAAAGTCATAAATCAATCTCTCTCTCTCCGTGCACACACACACGTGTACACACACACACCCACAAGGGTACTTCAAAAAGTTCAGGGGAAAATAGAATTAAAAGATAATACAAATCTTTTCATGAACTTTTTGAAGTACACTCGTGTATAGTATCGTTTGGAATCTCCAGACTATGTGGTTAAAGCTATGAGCAGAATTCATACCTTTTGTGTTTTTTGACATTTATTGTAGAAATCATGTACTGTATTCATGATTCCTATACCCATTTAATAGCAGCTAATGGTAGAAGAACCCCTTGTTCTCCTGTTTACTTGTTTTTTCTGTGCCTAAAAAGGATTTAGGTATTAGGTGTATATGTAGACCTCATTTTTGGAATGGAGGTTTCTAGAATACCCACAGACTTTAGCCTAATCTTAATGATGCTAAATGTGCATATAGATTTTTTTCTTAACCTGTGGAGAAAGGAAATTTTGTTTTCGTGTCCCTTTTTCCTACGTCACATAGAGAAGAAATTCCTGGAGTATCTAGTCTTTGCTATGTAGTATGTGGGGTAGGGCACAGTCTATGCCTTTGTGAATGAAATGACCTATTTTGCCCAAGCAAATTCCTTGACTCTTCTGTTTTCTCTCTGATAAGATAAGCTGTATTCTCCCATATTATTGCCTTTGAATTTCCAGTGTGAAGAGATCATAATGTTCTTTAAAAAATTCTCACTTAACTGGCATATGATGAGTAATACAAAAATCCTCATTTTAATTTTCCCTAAATATTTTAGAACCAAATACCTAGACATACGGAAAGATGATGAGTTGATGTGTAGTTTGGGAGTGAAGTTTGTCTTGTTACCCAAATGGGACAGGACTAGGTGAGAAATGAGTAAGAAATGTGGAGACCTAGTGTATTTGCTCATTAGTTGAAGTCCTATACATTTTGTGTACAGGGGAGTAGATACTCTAAGGAATTCTTTTCTATTTATTATCAGAGCCAAGAGCTGAGAAAAAACAAGCTACTTTCCCTTGCTGGCCAGGTCAAAAGACGTTTTAGTTTGAGGAAGGGGCTTAGGTCTTTCAGTACATTTTTTATATTAGAATTGCGCTGAGGGGATGCTACTACTTGGGATCTATGGTTCTTCTTTTAGGTATTTTAAAAATACCTGTCTTATATTTCTTCAGGCATACTGAACATGTTCATCTTAGCTGTCTAAGGCCTTGAATAGAAGAGTCAGAATTGCATTGAATCCTATTGCAATGTACCCATTGTTCAGAATAGAGGTCAGGTTAAAATTTTTTTTAAAAGTTTTAAAATTTTTATTTTTATTTTTATTGAAGCATAAATTGATTGTACATATCTATGGAGTACCACATTGAATATCAATACCTTTATGCAATATGTGATGCTCAAATCAGGATAATTAGAATATTCAACATTGTACAATGTAATCATTTTTTGTGGCCCTTTACCAATTTCTTGCTACCCGTCCACCCTTACTCTGGTGGCCTTAGTTCTGTTCTCGTTTTGAAAGGTGAACGAATTATTGTGATTGTTGTATCTTTCTTTATTTTTTATTTGTTTATTTATGTTTTTTAGCTCCCACTTATGAGTGAGAACATGAAGTATTTCTCTTTCTGTGTCTGACTTATTTCATTTAACGTAATTTTCTCTAAGTTCATCCATGTTGCTGCGAATGGCAGAATTTCATTCTTTTTTTATGGCAGAGTGGTTATTCCATGGTGTATATATACCACATTTTCCTTATCCACTTGTCCATTGATGGACATTTAGGTTGGTTCCAACTCTTGGCTATTTTAAAGAGAGCTGCAATAAAAACCAATTTTTAAATGCTAATTTTAGAATTGTAGTCTTTTTTTTTTTTTTTTTTTAAGCAAGTTGAAAGAAAAACAAAATTCCTAAAGGAAGGTCTTTAGTGAGATTTATGATTTTTAATTTTTCTGTCATAGAATGTATGCATATATGGTATGTATATATGTGTGACATCCTACTTTTAAAATTATTACAGAAGTAATACAGTCTCATGGTGAAAAATTCAACAGTATAGATAGTAGATATAAGGTGAAAAGAAGTCCTTTTTCCCACCCACACTGACCCTTCAAATCCCACCCTTCAAGGTAACCAATATTAAAATTTTTCTTCAGTAAGTTTTCTAGGCCTGTATGTCTATGTATGTATGTATGTGTGTGTACATGTTCAAAGACAGATATCAAATTAGAAATCATAGCTTTATATCATATTGAGGTTTTTTCTTGAGGCAGGTGCCATATTTACAATTATGTGAAAGTGCACAGAAATTGTATGCAGCTCTGAAATTATAGCAAAAGGTTTGTAGGGCCTTTTTTTCCCCCCTGAAGATTAGTTTTAAAGTCAAAAAGTACAGGCCATATAGAAATCCTATCCTGATTTTCTCCAGTAAGAAAGGAGCTGGGTCATTTTCTTTAGGGTTACTGGTGATCTATAATCTAGAACAGGGTTTCTCAACAGCAACATATTGACATTTTGGGCCAGATAATTCTTTGTTGTGAAGAGCTTTCCTGTGCATTAGCAGCATCCCTGGCCTCTACCCATTAGATGTCAGTAGAACCCACCCAATTGTGACAGCCAGAAATTCTTCAGACATTGCTAAAAGTCTCTTCTGGGAGCAGAATCACTCCTGGTTGAGAACCACTGGTCTAGAGGCCACTCTTGTCATCAGGGATAACAATTTGTCATGAATACTCTGTATTCAAACTTCAGGTAAACAAGGTGAGTCACTGCTTTTAATAGCATCTCAGGGCTTACACATAACCTGAACAAGGGAGAAAAAGAAGGTGCTGAAAGGTATAATGTAAAACTAGCAAGTACTGCTGTAAATTTTCTGTGTTAAATTTATCATTTTGGGGAACTTTCACTTTAAATATTATTTTAACTTAAATGTTATTTTCCTTAAAATATTATAGTATTGTCAAAACTTCATTTGTCCATGAAAATGAATTCTTAAAAAACCTTTATGGAGACTTTCAGTTCAATGGAGAAAGAACTTTATTCCATAAATTATCGTAAGTAGAGATAAAATAGGAAATATAACTTTGTACTCTAGTGGGCAAATTTTGGAGGCATTGGATATGTTTATTGAAAAAGTTACATGTTATTACTGTAACAATTTGTTGTATACTGCATTAATATCAACCTTCCACAAGCTTCATTCTGTAAAGCCTTAAGATTTTACATATAAAATGATGTGTTGATGAGTATAATTATATGAATGGTGGATCAATACAGAGTTGGTTAGTATGGGTGGAGAAAACTTTACTGTGAAACTTGACGTATGAGAGGGTTTTTATTATTATTATTATTTAGTACATTTTCAATAAGTGATTACATTCATACAGTTCATAAGTCAAACTAATATAAGGGCAGATACAGTGCTCCCATGTATCCTGCCCTTCATACTTTTAATGTTGTATATCCTTTCAGAATTTCTTTATGAAAGTACAAATATGTATTTTTATTTTTCCCTGTTATGCAAGAGGTAATATAGTATTTATGTGAGATTTTTAAATGGGTGAATTTGAGAGGGATTTAGACTTTTAAAAAAATTCAAGTGATAAATCATGTTATTAATGAAGCATGGAGAACAGTTTAAGCACATTTCTTTCTGAGCCTGTCTGATAGAGTGATGATGGACTAGATGATCTTGAGAATCAATTTTGGCCTTCTGATTTGATGATAGATAAATAAAATATGTTGCTTTAAAGAAAAGCAAAAGAGTTTTAAAAAGCATTAGTCTTGAGTTGGCAAGTAAAAAGAAAAGAAATGACAGGTCTACTAATTGTGGTTTTTTAAAAAATTCATCTTTGTTTTTCATTTTTTTTTTTTTTTTGGCGGCTGGTTGGTTTGGGTATCTGAACCTGTGACGTTGGTATTACAAGGCTGTGCTCTAACCAACTGAGCTAACTGGCCTGCCTGTGTATTTATCTTCTTTTGGAACCAAAGTTGTGAGAAACAAAATCAATTCTTTTTTTTTTCTTTACCCACTATAAAGCAACTGTTTTAATAGATCTGTCTTATCGGACCTTTGTTGATCACATTTCCCTCTCCTGTTGCTTGTCTGTGGAGTCACAGAATCTTGGTGATAATCCTATCTTATCTCATTTTAGGTAACTGCTACGATTTATTGAATGCTTATTATGTGCCAGTATCGTACTAGATACTTTTGTTGCTTTATTTACTTGTTTCAACACCCCTTTGAGATAGGTATTATCCCCATTTTTATAGATGAATAAATATAGGCTCAGAGAAATGAAGTAATAAATCCAAAAAAAACCCAAAAAATAAAAAAATTGTTAAAATGTTATACAATTAGTAAGCGGTAATGCTAGGATTTGAATCCGCTATTGAATCCAGAGCCCATGCTACTATTTTGCTTCTTCAGATTAAGAAATAGGCAGATTTTGGTTACCAAATGCTGTTTCTCCAATAAATCGTTGCTTAGTCCCTGTTGAAGTTTTCATAGATCTAAAGTGAAATGAGGAAAATAAAGGCAATGCAGTGAATTTCTCATATAGCCTTTCCCCCCCCACTTTTTTCTATTTTGAGATAATGCCTTTCCTACTTTTACAAAATGAATTTTACAAATATCTGTACTTGACAGAATGTCAAATTGGAAACTTTACGTCAGGAAAACGGGTAAAGCCTCAAAAGTCTGGGAACTATCGGGCTAAGTGACCTGCCCAGGATTACACAGCTAATGTGTAGCAGTCAGGGCTAGAAAATAGGTCATCTAATTCCCACTCTAGTTATCTTACCTGCTAGATTGTCTTGCTGTCTCTCTTCTGATGCATTGTCCCAGTGAATTTAATTAGTTGCTTAAGAAATGCCTATATCAAACTAGCATATCATACATAGTTGGCCTTGTTGAAAAAGTTTTATATCATTTAATGAAATTGGTGACAGCCATGTAGATCAGCATATTAAGGTGTACCACTGAGTACCATTAAGTATAGAAGGAGCAATATTGTAAGGTCATTTAGAAATGAACTTAATTGAAAAGTTCAGTCCTTTCATTATTCATTTTAAAGGGATTAAGAAATAATTACAACCACTGATATAGAAAGGCATATGCCCAACTTTGTACCTTTGTCAATGTGGGAAACACTGGTTTTGCAATATTAATACTGTAATTATTTTGTAAAAATTAAAATCTATGTGCTGTGCTATTGATAGTGCATGGTTCCTATGAATGAAGATCAGATGCCTGATGATGACTGACTAGTTTACCTTTCTTCCTGCCAAATTTACCTAAACCAGGAAGTGAAGTTGTATATAAGGCTCTTTAAAATTTTTTTTTATTTGAAATTTAGCAACTATTTGTCAAAGAGCACATTTTGCTCTCTCCCAGTACACATACTGTTCTCAAAGAAAGGGTATTTTTTTAAAATGTAGATATCCCATTGTATCCTATGATTTGATTCATCTGCATTAGTATGCAATTTGGAAAGGAGAAAGGCAAGTATACTCATCGGGGTTAGCCTTAAAAACCAAAGAATTGAACAAGAGAACTGTTCATAAAGTTGCCAAGTAAGTTTGATGTGTTTAATAGTTTGTAATGAGGACAGTTAGACTAAGAATTAGTTTTTTTTTTTTTTTAATTGTGGTAAAATATCCACGATGTAAAATTTAGCATTTCAACCATTTTTTTGTTTTTGTTTTTAAATTGTGGCAGAATATATATAACATAAAATATACCATTTTAACCACATTTAAGTGTACAGTTCAGTGGCATTAAGTACATTCACATTATTATACAACTGTCAGAACAGCCATCTCCAGAACTTTTTCATGTTCTGTACCCATTAAACAGTAACTCCCTATTCCCTCCTCCCCCCAGTCCCCTGGCAACCACCATTCTACTTTCTGTCTCTATGAATTTTACTACTCTGTGTACCTCATTTAATTGGAATCATGCAGTATTTATCCTGTGACTGGCTTTATTCACTTAGCATAATGCCTTCAAGGTTTATCCAGTTGTAGCATGTGTCAGAATTTCATTCCTTTTTAAGATTAAATAATATTCCATTGTGTATAATGTGCCATATTTTGTTTATCTGTTAATCTGTTGATGGACACTTGGATTGCTTTCACCTTTTGACTATTGTGAGTAATGCTATGTTCATAATTAATAATAATAATTATTATTATAATATAATTACTACTAATAATAGTTATGAACATAGGTGTACAGGTATCTCTTTGAGACACTCTGTTCAATTCTTTTGGGTGTATACCCAGAATTGGAATTGCTGGATCATATGGTAATTCTATTTTTAATTTTCAAGGAACTTCCATATTGTTTTCTGTGGCAGCTATATCATTTTATGTTCCTAGCAGCAATGTACAAGGGTTCCAGTTTCTCCACATTTTAGCCAACACTTATATTCTATTTTTTGTTTGTTTTTTGATAATAGCCATTTTAATGGGTATGAAGTGATTTCTCATTGTGGTTTTGATTTGCATTTCCCTAATGATTAGTGGTCTTGAGCATCTTTTCATATGCTTATTGACCATTTGTGTATCTTCTTTGGAGAAATGTCTATTTAAATCCTTTGCATGTTTTTAAATTGGATTGTTTGTTTTTTCTTGTTTAGTTGTAGGAGTTCATTATATATTCTGGATATTAATTCCCTATCAGATATATAATTTGCAAATATTTGCTCTCATTCTGTGGGTTCACTCTGTTGCTAGTACCCTATTATCTGCAAGTTTTTGATTTTGATGAAATCTAATTTATCTTTTTTTACTGTTCTTGTTGTCTGTGATTTTGATGTCATATCCAGGAAGTTGTTCCCAAATCCATCATCATGAAGATTTTCTCCAATGTTTTCTTCTAAGAGTTTTATAGTTTTAGCTGGTAAATTTATGCCTTTGATCCATTTTGAGTTAATTTGTGCATATGGCATAAGGTAGCAGTCTAATTTCCTGTTTTTGCATGTGGATGTCAAGTTTTTCTAGCACCATTTGTTGAAAGCTGTCATTTCCCCATTGAATGGTTTTGGCACCCTTGTCGAAAATCAATTGGACATATATAGGAGGGTTTATTTCTGGACTCTCTGTTCTATTCCATTTGTTTATATGTATGTCCTTGTGCCAGTACCACACTGTTTTGTTAACTGCAGTTTTGTAGTAAGTTTTGAAATTACTTGACATTGAAGGAAGTGTTAGTCCTTCAACTTTGTTACTCTTTTTCAAGATTGTTTTGGCTATTCAGGGTCTCTTAAGATTCTGTATGAATTTTAGCATAGGTTTAACTACTTAACAGGTCTATTTTTGCAAAAAAAATGCCATTGGAGTTTGATAGGGATTGCATTGAATCTGTAGATTGCTTTGGGTAAAAATAAATTTTAATATAAATCCTATATAATCATTACATCACATTAGATATTAGCAAATCAAAGGGCTTGAGCTTGACAACATATTAAAAAGCATCTATAGGTCATGGGTTTGGATCCCCTTACTGGCCAGCTGCCAAAGAACCCCACAAAAATTAAAAAAAAGCATCTATCAAGGAGAGACTGCCTGAGCACTCACTGATGTTCTCCCATGTTAACTTTGAGTAGATGTTTTTGGAATATAATCTTCATTTTTTCCTGATTTGTTCTTATATTGGCTAATTTGTGATTGGTCAGAATGCTTCATCTATTGATTAAATACTAGGAAGAATACTTTTTATCCTTTATATGATTAGAGATTAATTCAGTTTTGGAAAAACTATTTCAATATGGTATTAAATCTAGATAAATGAACTTGTAGTATGTAGTGATGCAGAATTGAGAAAGTTTTGACATAGGTATTTTACAAAATCGCATGTCAATGTTATACTCTGAAAGGACTTTCAGCTCTTATCAGCCTCTAATTGTGTTTTTTCCCCTAAGTGTTTTCTTATTCTGCTAAATCTATTTTTATTTTTGCCTTTTAAAATTGTACAATTGCTATATTCGGTAACATATGTGAAACAAACTATCATTATCAAAGAGCAAATCCCAAAAGAGACAGAAGTTCAATTATATTGGATACATTCTCTTTTTTGTTACTTTTTATTTTGATATAATTTCACATTTACTAGAAGTTTGCAAGAATAGCACAAGAAACTTCTCCCATATATTCTTTACTCAGATTCACCAATTGTATTCATTTTGTCCCATTCTCTCTTTCTGTTTTCATAAACAAATAATTTTCTGAACCATTTGAAAGTATGTTGCAGACATCACACCTTTACTCCTAAATACTTTAGTATACATCCCCTAAGAACAAAGATATTCTTTTACATAAACATAGTGCATTTATCAAATGTGAAATTTAACAAATAATCTGAAGTATTTTTCAAATTCTCAGTTTTAAAAATTGAAATATAATTCACATATCATAGAATTCACTCTTTAAAACGTGCAATATATTGGTCTTTTAAATATATTCAAAAAGTTGTGTGATCATCACCACTGTCTATTCTAAAACATTTTCATCAGCCCCAAATGAAACCCTGTACCATTAGCTGTCACGTCTCATTCTCCCCTTCCCCTATCCCCTGGTATTCACTAATCTACTTTCTGTCTGTATGGGTTTGTCAAGTCTGGGCATCTCACATAAATAGAATCATACAATATGTGGTCTTTTGTGTTTGGTTTCTTTCACTTAGTGTAATGTTTTCAAGGCTTCTGCATATTGTAGCATGAGTCAGTACTTCAGTGGAATAATTCACTTTGTGGGTATGCCACATTTTTTTCATATGCTGATGATATTTGGGTTAATTCCACATTTGGCTATTATGAATAATAACACTATGAACCTTTGTGTACTAGCTTTTGTGTGAGCATATCTTTTCAGTTCCCTTGGGTATATATCTAGAAGTGGAATTGCTATGTCATGTGGTAATTCTGTGTTTAACTTCCTAAGGAATTGCCGAGCTGTTTTCTACAGCAGCTGCACCATTTTACATTCCCACCAGCAATGCACAAGAGTTCCAATTTTTCTACATCCTAACATTTTTTATTTTTTGTTTTTTTTATTATAGCCATCTTAGTGGGTGTGAAGTGGTATTTCACTGTGATTTTGATTTGTATTTCCCTAGTGATTAATGATGTTGAGCATCTTTTCATGTGCCTCTTGGCCATTTCCATATCTTTGGAGAAGGATCTATTCAAATATTTTTTTCTGTCTAATTGAGTTATTTGTCTTTTTATTGTTGAGGTTTTTTTTTTTTTTAAATAAAAAAATGCTAGTCCCTTAGTAGATACATGATTTGCAAATATTTTCTCCCATTCTATGAGTTGTCTTCACTTTCTTGATTGTGTCATTTAAAGTTTTAAAATTTTTTGGTGAAGCTCAATTTTTACCTTTTTTTTTTTTTTGCTTCTGCTTTTGGTGTCTTGTTTAAGAAACCATCGTGTAATCCAAGGTCATGAAGATTTATGCCTCTTCTAATAGTTTTATAGTTTTAGCTCCCTACATTTAGGTCCTTGATTCATTTTGAGTTAATTTTATATAAGGTGTGAGACAGAGGTCCAACTTCATTCTTTTGAATGTAGGTATCTGTCTAATCATTCCAGTACCTTTTGTTGAATAGACTTTTTCTTTCCCCATTGAATAGTCTTGGCACCCTTGTCAAATCAATTGATTGTTGGGCCGACCCCGTGGCTCACTCGGGAGAGTGCAGGGCTGGGAGCACAGTGGCGCTGAGAGCGCAGTGGCACTGGGAGTGCCGAGGCCGCAGGTTCGGATCCTATATAGGGATGGCCGGTGCGCTCACTGGCTGAGTGCGGTGCAGACGACACCAAGCCAAGGGTTGCGATCCCCTTACCAGTCACAAAACCAAAAAATAAAAAATAAAAAAAATAAAAATCAATTGATTGTAAATGTAAGGGTTTATTTCTGAATTGTCCGTTCTAGTCCATTGATCTATATGTCTCCTTATGCCAGTTCCATAATGTCTTGTTTACTGTAACATTTTATAGTAAGTTTTGAAACTGTGAAGTATAAATCCTCTTTGTACTTTTTCAAGATTGTTTTGGCTATTATGGGTTATTGGATATGTTTTTGTTCTCTTGATATGGTCTTCAAGAAATGTGTAATGGGGGTATTTAATACGATGCAGAATTTTGTGTTCATATACAAAAATCCCACCCCTCCCCCCATAACATTCTAGCTCTTGAAATTTCTGCCCTGCCGTATATGCTGAAGGTGAATGGGGGAAATTCATGTGATTTAAACTTGTGGTTTGCCAGACTGCCAGGACAGCAAGTTGTCATAGTATGAGTGGTTTTTTTCTGTGCATCCCCTCACTGGCAAAGTCTGGATATACACGGGTACTTCAAAAAGATTGTGGAAAAATAGAACTAAAAGATAATACAAGTCTTTCCATAAACTTTTTGAAGACCCTTGTATGTTTGAGAGGAAATACAACCAAAGAGGGAGGAGATTCTTGGTTTGGGTAGCTGTAGCCTGAGTGGATCATAGCCTCCAAGAAGCATATGGACAGAATTACTTTTTCCAGGATAATAAAAAATGGATAAATGGAATAAAATATAAAACATAGTAATTAGAGTTTTTGCATCTGGTATCTTCTAATTTTAGAAGATTTTTGATTTTAGTTAATCTGGTAACTGCTTTAAGAGGTGTAAATTCAATATTTAAGTAACAAACAATTTGCTTAACCCAAGCTAGTGTTAATTGGGTTAAACAATTTGCTTAATCCAAGGCAGTGTTAATTGGGTTAATTTGCTTAACCCAAGCCAGTGTTAAAATAGTTAATTTAATCACTTGTGTGATTAAATTACAAAAATAAATCTTGGATGTCACTGCTTAAATGGTTTCAATTATGTTAGATTATTAGTTATTTTGCTTCTATGAACAATGAGAGTCTGTACTATATTTTAGTATGTGTTTTACTTGGTACTTAACTGACAGGTTAACAAAGAAAAGTTTACTTTCTTTTAGTTCGAAGAGACCATTATTTAAAACTATATTTAAATCAGTTGCATGGATTTGATCTATTAACCCTCCACCCAACAGAATTTAGAATAGTGTGATAACACAGTATCATAGGTACTTACTATTGTGTATTATCTACTTGGTGCTGATCTGTTGAAATCAGTCACTCATTCTGTACAGAAGAAAATCAGTTGAGTTTTGAGTAGGACCTTTTCATGAAGTTACATCTTGCATAACAGAATTATGTCTTTCAGAGGTTAGAGTTTTTGGTAGTCTGTTTAAGAATTTTGATTGGTATTTTAGAGTGAATTTATTTATTCACAATTATTTATTTAGAGCTTGCTATCTGTTAAGCATTGCTGTAGATTTTGGAATTACAAAGATTGAAAAAATGTCTTTTTGGGAATATGAACATTTCAGGGAATGAGAAAACAAGGTAAATTATTTATTCAAATCATGTTTGCCCTTCTAAATTCCTTTCAAATATTAATAAATTATATTTGAGTGTTCTAGGCATTGTGTACTTTAATTGCATCATCTCATTTAATTTTCTTATGGTTTTATGACAGTCCAAAATATCAAATTCAATGTATGGATCATTGCCCTGTGTTGGATGATCACTGTAAAGGTTGATGTTTGATTGTCTTAAGGAGATTGAAGGACTTTAAGCAGCAGGTTTAAAGGGGCAATGATTTAAAATGAAAGGATACATAGTCCATTAGCATAAGATTGGCATGTGCTCATATTTGAGCAAAAACTACAACTGCTCCTCTGTTATGTTCTGTAAGCTCTCCAAGCAAGTCATGCATCAGGGCCTTTGGCATTTGCAGTTCCCTCTGCCAAGAGCATTCATTCTCTTCTAAGATGTCTGAGGCTTCCCTCTTACTTTTTACTGTTTGTTAAGAGGGCTTCCAACTACCTACTGTATGTATATTCCGTAAATATCTCAGGCTCACCCATTCTAAAACTGAACTCATCATTTCTCCCTCCACTCTTGCTATGATATGAATATGTCTCCCAAAGTTCATGTGTTGGAAATTTGGTCCCCAGTACAACAGTGTTGGGAGGTGGGGCCCAATTAGAAGTGATTAGGTCACGAGGGTTCTGTTCTCATGAATGGATTAATGTTATCACGGGAATGGGTTAGTTATCGAGAGAGTGACTGTATAAAAGTGAGTTTTGCCCCTTCTTGGGTCTGCACTCTCATGTGCTCTCTTGTCCTTCTTGCCTTCCACCATGGGATGATGCAGTGCAAAGCCCCTCACCAGGTGTGGGTCTTTTGATCTTGGACTTCCCAGCCTGTAGAACTGTAAGAAATAAATCTCTGTTCTTTATAAATTCTCCAGTCTCATGTATTCTGTAATAGCAGCACAAAATGAGTTGACAGCCCCTATCCTTTTTTTCCTTACTTTAAATGGTATTGTCCTACAGCTTGTCACTCTAGTCAGAAACCTTGGAGCTTGAGCTCACATCTACTGCTGCTTCTCACTATATACATCTAAGCAGTCCCTTTCTCTGTGTTCTTACTGCTTCTGTTATAAATCAAACCATCATTTTTCACCTGCACTATTTTTTCTTTCTTTTTTTCTTTTTTAAATTTTCTTTTTTTTTTTTTCAGGATAACTGGTATATTCAATATTACACAATGTAATCATTTTTTTGGCCCTTTACCAATTTCTCACTAACATCCATTCCCTTCCCCCTCCGCCTTTCCCACCTCTAGTAGCCTTAGTTCTGGTCTCTCCTTTTGAAAGTTCAATGAATATTTGTGATTGTTGTATCTTTCTTTTTTCTTCATTTATTTATTTTTTTAGCTCCCCTTATGAGTGAGGTCACATGGAATTTCTCTTTCTGTGCCTGGCTTATTTCATTTTCACCTGCACTGTTGCAATAATCCTTGGTGCTCTCTCTGTGTACCTCCAAGATTATACCTTTCTAATTCTTCCTCTACGCTACTATCAGAATATTTTTTTAATGCCAGTTCAGTTATGTCACTCCTTTAGCCAAAGTCCTTCCCATTTCTTAGGTAAAGGATCCAAATTTCTTGCTGTGGTATACAAGGTTATATAGGATTTTGCTTTTGTCTGGCTTTCCAACCATATCCTCATTGTGCCCTCCTTTATTTGCCTTTTAAAGTCCAGCCATACCAGATTGCTGTAGTTCCCTGAGCATTTCAAGCTGTTATATGCCCTGGTATATATACTTCCACTGCTTTGATTTCTAGAATCGTAATCATAGCTACTATATGTTGAGTCTTTATTGTCCACTGGGCTAAATGCTTACCTATATTCTCAAATAAACCTTACTACTACCATGTGAGAAAGGTGATGTTACTCCCAATTTACAGATGAGGAAACAGAAGCTTAGAGACATTATATAACATACACAAAGTTGTACATCTACTAATGGCAGAGCCAGGATTTGAATCCAATTTTCCTGGACCCTGAAGCCCATGTTTATAACCACTACTCTACATTGCTGCTTTCACTCTTGTCCCTCTTCCCCATCCTATATGATACCTTCATGTTCTGAGTCATCATCTCTGATTTCCTTTGTTACTGCTCCAATTGGAATTGACCATTCCCTCCTCTGTGTTCTCCTGTTGTTTATAGATTACTATCTTTTGTAGCATCTGTAATACTTTATTGCATTTATTTGGTTATCTTTCTTCTCTTAGTGAGCAGAAATCATGTCTTATTTATTTTTGCGTTCCCAGTACATAGTAGAGTGGTACATAGTTTGCCTTAATAAGTGTTGAATAAATGTATGTGTTGTGCTTAATATGCTCAGGTTAACTGTTAGCCTAAGACAATTGTAATAGGTTGTGTATTGTTTTTGGGGAGTGGAGAGTAAAAGAAGACGAGCTCCTTAGGCAAACTAATCTTAATAATAGTAGTTGTGGTAATATTAATAGTGATAGTAACTAATATTTGTTGAGCAATTAGGCCTGTTGTATAATTTTAGATGTATTATCTTGCTCAGTCATAAATAACCCTGTGAGGTAGCTACTGCTAGCTTTGTTTTACAGCTGAGGAAAATGAGGCTAGGAGAAGTAAAACAAGTTAACTAAGATCACACTGTGAGTGGTGGGCTCGTATTCTAATAGTCCTTGCTCTTAGTCATTACGCTTTCTTCCCCTTATTGGTATTTATTGGAAAATGTGGGGTGTTTGAGGCTCTTTTTAACTTATTGAAATTGAGTATTTCTTTGTTCAGTGCTCATTTTCTATTTAGGATAATGGGCAGAAATCAGGACTTCTTTCTAATCTCTACCTTACTCATTTGTTGTGATAGGCAAAATAACGTTTCTTCTTTCAACATTAAGATTTCCTTGGCCTTAATTGCTAGTTACTTCATTCCTTGTGACCTTTCTAATGAGTTTTTGAGCAATCTTCTTTTTTTAATACCTATTGTGGCGCAAGTGTTTTTGTTTTTGTTGTGTGTGCTGGTTAGAAATAATGTAGATGAAGCTGCCAGAAATGACTAAATGAAAGTATGATTTGTCTGTCCCTTTAAGACCCCTGGCAGATTGGAGTTAGTTGGCTTGATAATCCATTACATTTAATTTAGATTGAAAAGTTTTTTTCTGATATTGCTTTTGTTGCTAAACTGTGACCTTAGGATAGCTGTAGATTGTCTGCTTAATTCACTCGTTAGTATTTGTTATAGTTATACTCCATTGTTTAGAAGATTCTCTTGGTTTGGTGTGGTGGAAAGGGTATAAGCTTTGGAGTCTGAAACACCTGGCATCAGATTCCTGCATGGTTAACGTGATCTTGGTCAAGCCACTTAACTTTCTGAGTTTCAGTTACTTAAAGTGAAAATCAGTTAATATTAATATACCTCATGGAGTAGTTAAGATGATTGAATGGAATAATATATGGAAAATGTTGATACATATGAGGCATTTTATTAATGGTAGCCTATTTTTTTAAAAGAGTACTTAATTAATGGTAGCTATTATTTTAAAAAACTCATCTTTAATTAGAGACTTAAAAAGATAATAGATTGTGTATTCAACTATAGTTTAGAACTAGTTTTTGTGGTTGAACAAAGTGGAGCTAATTTTCTTCACTTCTAACTTAGCATAAGAAACCATCATGTTTTTCCTAATTCTATGTGAAGCTAACCAATTTCAGAAATCCCAAGGTACCATTTATGCATTTTGAGAAGAGAAGATTGTGTTTCTGAAATTGGGAGTACAGTTTTCCTTGTAGAAATAAGCTTGAAAAGCTTTTATGTTAGTGAATGTGGCCTTTTCATTCCAGTATTTCAAGATGTTGTTGCTGATTATATTAGGCCTTTTTGTATCAGCAAAACTCATTCCTAAATTTGTCATTATTTGGTTCTGAATTGCAACTGTATTACTTTCTTCCTTTGAGTGGATCTTGGGGCATGTCTGTGGTGGATGATACTGTTGAAACTTTGGAGTGTTGTGTTTTTGTGGAAAGGAATTGCTGTGTCCTTCAGTAATTACCTCTTGGAGTACTGGCCCATCCCTTTTTGCTGTTCTGAATTGAGATCAATAGTAAGCTACCAGCATTCTAAAATTGGTATAAATGCTGATTCTGACTTAAAGTAGACGGCTCATTTTGGGTGGGGGGTAAGACATGTTGGCCTATCCAAATATAAACTACATAAAAAAGGAAAAGAGAACTAGCAAGTACATTTTTAAAAGTGTGGATTTTGGATGTTCGAAATGTTTTATTTACCTTTCCATTTTTAATGATTATATCTGAATTTCTTAAGGGTGCTTCATATTTGAGGGTTTGTGAGGAGAGATAGCATGAAATAAAGATTTTGTCTTTCTTTGAACTTTCTTATAGTTCCAGTTGGAATTAATGGGAGTGATGATTATTTTTAAAAGCTACCAGAAATGAAATTTGTGGCTACTAATAATTGAATTCCTAATTCAAAATACAAATTTATTTAATATGTTAAAAATAAAAAATTCATAATTCATTTGTCTGTTAAGAAGGACTCTATGGAAAACAATGTATTTTTGACATATTTGAGAGCTTGGATGGTTTCTGTTTTTGCTCCCTGCTTGGTATGAAAACATGACTAGAGAATATTTAAACAAAAATATATAATGTATCTATTTTATGATAGAGTTCTTTTTTACTAACTTATTTTCTCTATTAGGTAACCATTGCTGTTTCTAGAAATATAGCCTGAGAGAAGGTAACAACTGGTTAATGATCAGTGTAATGTGAGATTTTATTATTTTACTATTACAGTATAAGACTTAAAGCATATTAGTATTTTTTTAAAAGTTTTAATTATAGCACTGCTTTTTTGATAGAAATTGTTTTCAAGTGGAAGCGAGTTTTGGTTAAATTAGAGTTGGATTAATAAATGATTTTTTAAACTAGACTTTGGCCAGAGTAATTGACTTATTAGTTCTTTTTGGTGATAATAGCTGTCTGTGGTTATTCTCCATTGGTAACTGTTGCCATCCAGTGGTTCATTTCTGAAATATAAAAATGAGATAAAATGCTTGTCCCCCTTCTCTCTCCCTCCCCTTTGTTAATTTTAGTTGAAGCTAAAAACCCCATTCATTTTTTTAAAAGGAAGGAAGGGAGAAAAAAGACTTTCTAGGAAGAAGACATAAAGGTTTTTGCCTTTAGCATTTCAGGAGAGGTTACCTATAAGGGAAAAACTTGTCATTTTTGGTGGGCTATTTTCCCACCCACTCTTTTGTTTTTTCCTTTTTCTACCTGGTAGGGCTCCTAGAGATCCTGCCTACTCTTCTTCCTCCACCTTTTATTCTTATACCTGATTAGAGGTAGAAAAAAGGATTCTATAATGTTTAGAACTTGAAGTAAACTTTCTTGCCATTGGCAAAAATAGTACTGCTATAGGTAGATGTGTTTATTTGCTGCTGAATGTAGCTGCTGTATAGAGATGAGCTATGTAACGGTACCATTTAGCCATAAGGAAATTGCTGTGATGGTAAGAAACTATGAAGCTTTTATATTCATTTACATGGTGAAGACTAATTTCATTAGACATGCAGTTATTTTGGGCTTATATGCATTATATATGGACATGTTTTTTGAACTGTATCACCAAGCCTTTTTATATTAAATATGCAGAATTGGTCACATTAAATATCTCCATGTGGCTATAAATGGTTTCTATCTTGGCTGGCCAGATATATTTTGAGGTAATGCTATTGTAATCTGAATTGCAAGAGTATGTTTCAGCAGATTTATATCTGGTAAGATATATGAACTGCCAAAAGCAATTCTCAAAATAATAGGCTTAATTGGATATTTTGTCCTTTTATTGATTCCACATTGACACAGGCTTACTTTAAGAATTTTAGAAAGGGTAGGACCAAAGAAATAGAATTGTTTGCTTTTTGGGACATCTAATTGACACAAATGTACCCAAGTCATTTATGTATATAGTTATACATAATAATTATAACTTGTTCTGGGGTTTTTCCCGTAAGTGTTTTGGATATTTAAAATTTGGTCTTGTGGGTCAGATCTTAAATATAAAATGACTAAAACCATACTTGAAAATTCAAGTGAGTATTGATAAAAATATGTCATGCTAGATTCTCAGTGAGCATGATTCTTCCAGTTTGAGAAAGTATAGAAAATAGACACTGTGGTGAGGGAAAGGACAAGAGTTGTAATTACACAGAATCATATTCTAAACATTATATTTGTATAGTATTTTATTATTTTTAAAATACTTTTACCTCATTTCATCATTTCAGTAGCACTGGCATGGGGGGAAGGGGTTGTCTTTATTGAGGAAGAAATTGAATGTCAGAAAGGTCAAGTGACATGTCTGAAGTTAAACACAGTGCTTAATGGAACTGGTACTTGAATCCAATTCGCCTGATCTCTTGTGCAGTATTCTTTCCATTTTGTCTCACTGCCTGATTGAAACTTGAATTTACATGCACTTTAAGACAAAGATTAATTAAACTCAGTAAATTGTCTTACGTATTGAATTTTTCAAAGACAAGTTATAGGTCCTCTGAAGACAAGGGGCACATCTCCATTTTGTTTTTCTTTTATCTTGATTCTTCCTAAGCACTTAGGAATGCGCTGTTTTATATATGTCATACTAACATTATTGACACCAAGTTGCTACTGGTTCTCTCTTTTCCTAGTGGTGGTGACCAGGCAGGCAATAAGCAGTCTGTCACCTTTTACATGGTCTTACTCAAATCTATCCCCAGTTATTCTTTCTGGCCTAACACCATAGTTGTATACTAGGTACATTATGTCTTTTTAAAATTGAAGTATAATTTACATACCATGAAAATTTAGCATTTTAAAGTCTACATTTCAGTGACTTTTAGTATATTCACAAGGCACAATGTTGTACAGCAATCAGTCACCCCATCTAATTCCAGAACATCTTCATCATTCCTAAAAGAAACTTCAGACCTGTTAGTAGTCACTCCCATTTTCCCCTCCCCCACTTCCAAGGCAACCACTAATCTACTGTCTGTCTTTATGGATTTGCTTGTGCTGGACATTTCATATGAATGAAATGCTGTGGATTGAATATCCCCCTGCCCCAAACTCATTGAAGCTTGAATTGTGCCCCCCAAGTTTTATGTATTAGAAACTTGGCCCCCACTGTCACTGTTAAGAGGGTGGGAAATACTATTATGGTAACTGAAAGGTGGGCCTTGAAGAGGTGATTAGGTTGTAGGACCATGCCATAGTGAATGGATTAATAATGGTGGATAGGGGTGTGGTTTTTTTCTCTCTCCTCCACTATTTCCTGCCATGTGAGACCCCTAGGTCACTGTCATCACCACCAGGGCCTTCATCAAATGTGTTCCCTGGACTTCCAGCCTCCGAAACTGTAAGCAATAAATTTCATTTTCTTAGAAAGTACCCAGTCCCAGGTATCTTGTTATAAGCAACAGAAATGGACTAATACAGAAAATCAGTACCAGAGAAGCAGAGTGTTGCCTATAACAAATACTTCAAAATGTGGAAATGGCTTTGGAACTGGGTGTTGAGGAGAGGCTGGAGGAATTTGGAGGAACAGGCTAGAAAAAGCCTAGATGCTGGTGAAAGTTTAGAAGACAAGAAAACCGAGGAAAATTTTAGATGGTTAAATGGTGGTGACCAGAATGCTTATGGAAACATGGACTGTAAAGAGCATTCTAAGGAGGTCTCAGAAATAAGAAAGAGTTTATTGGAAACTGGGGCAGAGATCACTCTTGCTATGAACTGGCAAGGAACTTGGCTGCATTGTGTCCATTGCCTAGGACTTTGTGCAAGTTGGAACTTAAGAGTTGTGAACCAGAGTATTTGGCAGAAGAAATTTCTAAGCAGCAAAACATTAAGGAAGCTGCATGGCTAACTTGCAACAGCCTCCACTGAGTTATGGCAGCAAAGGCAAGACATAAAGCCAGAATTTAAAAGGGAAACAGAGCGCAAAGATTTGGAAAATTTGCAGCCTGGCCATATGGTAGAGAAGCAGAGAGCATTTTCAGTAGAAAGATGGAATGGTGCTAAGAAGATTAGTACAAAAGAAAGAGATTATCAAGAGAAGGGGGAAAAGTCCCTGGAGGCATTACAGAAGCTTCTGGGGCCAACCCTTCCATTACAGGTCCAGTGGCCTAGGGAGACAGAATGGTCTCAAGGAACAGGCCTGAGGCACCCTCCTCAGGCTTGCTGCCCAAGGCCACCTCAGGAAGCTGCTTCCAGCACCAGCTCTCCACCTGCTCTGGCAGCTCCAGCTGTGGCTAAATTATCTCCACGTGTGGCTGGACCTGCAGCTTTGGAAAGTAGAAGCTGGAAGCTTTGGTGGCATCCATGTGGTGTTAGGTCTGCAGGCTCACAGAATGCTAGAGCTGTGAAGGCTTGGGAGCCTCCACCCCAATTTCAAAGGATGTACGTATGGAAGAGCTTGGGGGCCCATGAAGAGATCAGTCACAGGGGCAAAGTCACCATGTAGAGTCTTCGCTAGAGCAATGCTGAGCAGAAACGTGGGGTCAGAGTTGCAGCAGAGAAACCCCATCAGAGCCATGTCTAGTGGAGCTGTGAGAGCAAGACTGCCACGGAGACCCTAGAATTGTAGAGCTACCAGTGTACAACACCAGCGTGCGATAGAAGTGGGGCTGTCTGAGGACTTGGGGACCTAACATCCACACCAGCATTCAGAAGACGTCAAACAGAGTCAAGGTACATAATTTATGAGCTTTGGGATTTCATGCCTGCCCTGCTGGGTTTTGAACTTGTTTGGGACCTGTTACTCCTTTCTTTTGGCCTACTTTTTTCCTTTCTGAATGGAAATATGTGCTCTATGCTTATCCCACCATTGTATCTTGGTAGTAGGTAACTTGTTTTGAATTCACAGATGGGACTTTGAACTTTGGACTTTTGAGTTGAAACAGGTTAAGACTTTGGGAACAAAATGATTATATTTGTGTGTGAAAAGGACATGAGTTTTGGGGGGCCAGGAGTGGAATGCTGTGGATTGCATGTTCCCCCAAACTCAGTGAAGCTTGAATTGTGCCCCTCAAGTTTTGTGTATTAGAAACTTGGCCCCCACTGTGACTGTTGAGAGGGTGGGATATTTTATTATGGTAACTGAAAGGTGGGGCCTTGAAGGGGTGATTAGATTGTAGGATCATGCTGTAGTGAATGGATTAATAATGGTGGACAGGGGTGTGGTTCTGAGGGCTTTAAAAGGAGAGCACATGAGAGTGTTTCTCTCTGCTCCTCCATTTCCTGCCATGTGAGACCCCTAGGTCACTGTCAAACCACCACCAAGGCCTTCACCAAATGTGTTCCCAGGACTTTGGACTTCCCAGCCTCCAAAACTGTAAGCAATAAATTTCATTTTCTTACAAATTACCCAGTTCTGTGTATTTTATAAGCAGCAGAAACGGACTAATACATGGATGAAATCATGCAATATGTGACCTTTTATGTCTGGATGCTTTCACTAAATTTAATGTTTTCAAGGTTCATTTATGTTATAGCATGTATCAGTACTTATTTCTTTTATAGCTGAATAATATTCCATGGTATGGATATACTTCATTTTGTTTATCCATTCATCAGTTGATTGATATTAGGGTTGTTTCCACTTTTTGGCTATTATGAATAATGCAGCTATGAACATTTGTGTAAAAGTTTTCATATGAACATGTATGTTTTTAATTCTCCTAGTTATAAACCTAAGAATGGAGTTAGTGGGCCATATGGTAATTCTGTGTTTCACATTTGAAGAACTGTCAAACTTTTCCACAGTGGCTGCACCATCTATATTTCCACAAGCAATGCATGAGAGATCTTACATTTTTTGAGAGTAGGGCATTCATCACTTCTCAAATGCATCTCAAGCCCATTTTTTATTTCATTTCCTTTCTCTACCTGAAATACTCATTCTTCTGCCTATCTCCATCCCTATGTCTGACCATCTATTGAAATTCTATGCATCCTTCAAAGCCTAGTTCAAATGCTGCTTCTTGTGCAAAGTCTTCACAGATTGCTAGGCCTAGAAGTGATTTCTCCTTCATTATTATTATTTTTTTTTGGTGGCTGACCAGTACGATGATCTGAACCTTTGACCTTTGCGTTATAACACCATGCTCTAACCAACTGGGCTAAATAGCCAGCCCCTGATTTCTCCTTCATTAATGTATATAGTTGTACCATTTATTTCTCTTTTGAAGCCTTTTGTAATAGTTGTTGGATTTTTTCTTATTTCTTCTACAACATTTTTGTATTCTCATGGTACTTTGTATATAATAGGCCTTTAGTAAATATTAGGAAATGAATGGGATAGGTCTGGAAATCCTTAACTTGGATTTTTAAAATGTTACATGAGATATAATATTTATAAAATAGGAATGTTAACATCTAAATACCATCTTTAATAAAAATTTCTAGGTGGCTAACTGGTTAGCTCAGTTAGTTAGAGCATAGTGCTGATAACACCAAGGTCCAGGGTTTGATCCCTGTATCGGCTAGCCACCAAAAAAATAAAATAAAATTCTTGAATTTTTCCCACTGCAGTGGGTGTTTTATCTATCCTCCCAACTGACAGGTATATATATCAGCAAATATCTCATAATTTCCTGGCCTTGCAACAAGCTCTTTGTTGTAGAAGCAGTTATTTCAAGGTGATTTGACAACTGGTTGCCTATATTTATCTATTGGCATGGATCTAGAATGGCATCTTTGTCTGTAAATTGCATGTTATAGAACCTATGTTGCAGTATATATAGTATGTCGTTCAAAGTTATTAAGTCTGAAGTTAAAGATTTATTTTGTAAAATTATAGTACATCACTAGATAATAAAATACATTTAAAGCATTTTAATTTTACTGTTGTTATTAGGATATCTTCATTTGGTGTCCAGTGTGAAAACTGCTGACCAGCTAGCTAAATATGCCAAATAACATAGCCCAGATACTGTGGTCATTTGTTTATATATGTGTGATGTGGTATGTCATAGTGGTTAAGAGCACGGACTCTGTAGCTATACAGCCTGGTTTTGAAACCTGATTTTGCTGTTGATTAGCTGTATGACCTCAAAGAAGTACTTAATCTTTTCGTTTTTGTTTTATTTTAATCTGTCTACAAATATGCTAACTTCCCTATCTGTACATATTTACATATTACTATATACCTATACAAGGGTACTTCAAAAAGTTCATGGAAAGATTTAGATTATCTTTTAATTCTATTCTTCCATGAACTTTTTAAAGTACCCTCATGTAGGTGTATAAATATGTACTCATGAATATACACACATGTTCATATTTACATATATACACATATAGGCTTTTAGCAAAATAAGGATCATATGGTTTTGAATTCTATAGATTTCATTTAATTTTGTGAATATTTTCTCATCCTATTAAATATGCTTTAAAAACATTGTTTTAAATTACTGCATAAATAGTCCATCGTGTGAATGTACAAAATATATTTACCAAATTCCCTGTTGTAGTTATTTTCCCTCATTATTGGAATCTTAATTAACGCTACTATGAACGTCCTTGCACATTAGTTTTCGTCTGGCTTTCAGATAACTTTTTTTTTTTCCCCCAAAAGATGACCAGTAAGGGGATCTTAACCCTTGACTAGGTGTTGTCAGCACCACACTCTCCAGGTGAGCTAACCGGCCATCCCTTTATACTGGGATCCGAACCCGTGGCCTTGGTGTTATCAGCACCACACTCTCCCAAGTGAGCTATGGACCGGCACTTCAGATAAATTTTTAAGGATAGATTCCTTAAAATGGAATTACTGGGTCAAAGGTTATGGGCTTTTTAAAGTATTTTGGTACACATTTCCAAATTGCTTACCAGAAAAGTTATGCATATTTTATTTGTTAAGAAAATTTATTTAGAATTATTTTGATTTGAAGTTGGAGAGTTACATGTTTATTTTTATAAGTCGACTTTTGCTTATACCAGTCATTCATTTTGACAAGATTGTATTTAATGCCTACTATATACCAAGTGCTTTTAGGCCCAGAGGATACTAGGCCCAGAGAATAAAGCAGTAAACAAATAGGTATGATTTCTAACCTCATGGGATTCTCCTGTCTGTAGGACTCCAGATACTGGGCAGTGTGTTAAATCTTATTTTATTTCAGAGTCAGCATTGAATAAATTATTTGGAAAAGAGGAAAACTGTGCCTTAATGACCTATCTATACTATCAAGTTTTTTTTTACTGTCCTGGGAGTTTACGTCTTTCTAGGAGTTATGTTCAATGCACTTGTTTCATTAAAAAAAATATTGCTTTTCATGCTCTGCTAGGCACAGAAGATATAGTGCTCTTTAGGAAACTTTAGTGTATCTGGGTTAAAATTGTAGTCATGTCTGAAGATAAACAGATTGTTGTAATGCTGCCTCACAGTCCCTTCTCATAGCCCTATGTTTCTACAATAATTTATCTTGTTATATTTAAATTCCAAATAAGAAGTCATATTACCTTAAATTGTAGCTGTTCTAATCATATTGATATCAGTTTCATGGATATTGCCTCTTTAATTCATAAACAGGTTGAATCATTTATTTTGGACCAAGAAGATCTAGATAACCCAGTGCTTAAAACATCGGAGATATTCTTATCAAGTACTGCAGATGGAGCAGACTTACGCACTGTGGATCCGGAGACACAGGCACGACTAGAAGCATTGCTGGAAGCAGCAGGTACTTTATTTTTTGTTTTTTCTTTTTCATCTCTTTAAAATTCTAGCTCTCTTTACAAAGTTATATAAGATTATCCCCAAATTATATAGCATTAACTAAGATTTGAAATCTCTGTAAAGTTTATTTTACTTTTATTTTATATTTTACTTATAAATATATTTTTATGTTATTTAATATAAAATGTTTACATTTTATATTTTAAAAATTACTGGTTGAAAGTTATCAATGAATGATTTCTGGTTCAACTCTAATTTTTTTAAGGTATTACGATAATCAGCTAGTTAATCAAGGAAAACTTAACCTATTACCAATTACATTATAAAATAAAAATGTGGGGGATAAATTTAATTCATCAAATTATGATTTCTTTATCTTAACTGGTTTGGGGAATTCTGCATGTTGATTACTTGCTTATTCACTTTAATCTATGTTTAACTTAACTATAAATAGCTATTTTTTACTTAGTAGATATTTAAATAAAAATTGAACACAAACTTGGAATAAAATATATCAAGCTCTGTCAATTACTTGTTCTGAAGTAGCAGAACAGAAAAATCTGTGATAAGCATGTTTTCTGAAAATAATATGTACATATTATTTTATATTGTACAACCTGGTCATTATTTGCTATACAAAGTTTCCATTACACTGTAATGAAAGCCTTTTATCTCCCCTAAAATAGTTAAAGAAGGAAGTTAACTTTTCTAGTCCTTATGTATGATGTTTGAGATTTATTCACTTTATATGACATTCCCTGTATTTTTTTTTTTTTTTTTTTTTTTTAAAGATGACCGGTAAGGGGATCTTAATCCTTGACTTGGTGTTGTCAGCACCACGCTCAGCCAGTGAGCAAACCGGCCATCCCTATATGGGATCCGAACCCGGGGCCTTGGTGTTATCAGCACCGCACTCTCCCGAGTGAGCCACGGGGCCGGTCCTGACATTCCCTGTATTTAATTGTTTAATATAAATATATATGCATATAACACACACATTAGAATTTAATTTAGATGAAGAATTTATAGCTTATTTTAAAAAATAGTGCCTAGAAACTTGTCAGAGTGCCATATTTTTACCTTATCCTTTATAAAATCTATTAAAATGCAGAAAACTCAAAAAGTTTTTAAAAGAACAGAAAATTTCGTTCAGTTTCTGAGTACTTTAATAAACATAATAGTATTAAAAGATAGTTATTCAGAAAAATCACAGTAGCCTTTTAACATGTTTCACATTGAAGAAAGAAAACCCATTTCACCAAATAATGACAAGGGGAAAAGTAAGAGATAAAGGCAATTGAACATTTTTATATTGTTCTTGGAAAGATGTAGATAATATGTTAGGAATGTGTTTACTTGATAACATCTTGTAAATCCTTTAACTTTGTCCTGTTATGGAAAAACATAGGTACAATTTATAGCAGATTGACTTTTAGTCCATCTAATGTGTCTTTTGGGAACTGACAGAAATTTAAAATTAGTTTGAACAAAATTTTTAAGTATCCAGCAGAAGACTGATTAATTTAGGGCAGGACTAGTAACTTTTAAAAAAGTGTGAAGATGAATTACATTGGGTGTTCCTCCCTTCTAGTCTAGATTTCCTGTGAATCTCCTAGTTGTGATTTATGCATATACTGTATAAGATCTGAAATGGCTGTGCTATGCCACCTTCTAATTTTTTTTTGTTTTGCTTAGAGCAGAGAAAAATGTGGAGAAAGTTGCTTCTCTTCTCCAAGTGTTCTCTGGATTAATTTTTTTTCCTTCCTAAGCCCAAGTTTCTTTAACTAGTGGTAGTACATCTTTACTCTCTGGTTGAGACTGGAACTTCACTCATGTTGTGAGTACTACTTCATGACCCTCTGATTAAAGGCTTTAAACTCATTTCTCTTTTTTCTGGGTGCCTCATAATTCTTATTCAGAGCTGGCTCTTTTCTGGTGCATTAGCATTTTTCCTGTTTTTTTCTTTTGGTTCATAGTAAATTTGGTGTAAGCAGGTATTTACTTTAGAGTTGCTTGGGTTTTTTTGTTTTTTGTTTTTGCCTCTATCGCTAGAAAACAAACTTTGAAAACAATGACTTTCTGTCTTCAAGGAGGTGTCACAAACTACTGAATTTAAAATTTTTGTATATTTCGACAGTTTAAACTCCAGTCATTGTTGTATATGATATTGTGTCCAAAGAAATTATCATGTATACTTAAAAATAATGTTCCTCTTTCTAAGACCTATGCAAGTCAATTGTTTAATGAATGCTTTGTTTGTGCTTCAGTATTTTCATTTGCTTTTTGGATATTATATTGAGTCTATAACATTTTAGATGAAATTTTAGACTTATGTTTGTGTTTTTAATTATGAGATTGTGCTAGACATTACTAGCCCTTCTTAAGGAAGATAAAATTCTTGACACTCTTTTAACTTAAACAAAATGAAGTAGAAAATATTTTTTTCTTTAAGATTCTTTGAGATTTTTAGAGAAAATTAAGTATTAAGGCCATATTAGGAAGAACTTAAAAATTTTTTTTTCTAAATTATAAGTGTAATACATATTATAAAATAAGCTAAAGCAATATAAAATATAAATAATAATAAATAAATGATAATAAATAATAAAGCCTTCCCATTGTCTGTCAAGGTTTACATATACTTCCAGACTTTTCCCCTTGTGGTAACATAAATACATGTATATGTTTGAACATACATAATTTTTAAAAAATGAAGTAGGATCATACTATACAAAACGTATTATGACTTTCTTTTTCTTTCCCACTTAATTTATTGTGAGCATCTTTCCATTATAGTTTATGTTGATCTTTCTCCTCCTTTTAAAGGTTAAGATAATATTCTTTTGCTTAGATGGACCATAATTAATCTGACCACTTCCTTAAGTGAGGGATATTTAGCTTATATCCAATTTCAGTATCACAAATAATGCTATAGTTGATAGCCTTATATATCTGTGACTTTTCTTACATGTGCAAGTATCTCTACTGGACAGATTTTTAGAAAGTGGTATCACTGAGTCAAAGGATATTTGCATTTAAAATTTTGCTAACTATTTCGCTAACTATTGTCGAATTAGTCCCCCAAGTTTGCACCTTCCTACAGTTTTGGGAAGGCGTCATACTTCAGACAACCTTTTTTGTCAATTTCATAGATGAAAAATAATATCTTACCATTTTAATTTGCATTCACTTTATATTATTAGTAAATTATGTAGTAGCTCTTTATAAATGATGATATACATTCACTGGATGTGGCATATATGATTTTTCCATTTTTATTTTGCCTTAACTTTATGATGTCTGTTAAGAATGAACTTAATTTAAAATGTTGCTCCAGAAGATGGTTCTAAGTGGATATTTGACCAAAGGAAGAAACTGTTGGATTATTTATTATAATATTATAGAATATTCCTTTCATTACTACTGAAGTAGTATGGACAAATATCCCATAGTAGAGATCTTATGGAATGACTATGTACTTTGAAATAAATCTCTTTCATTTGGTACAGTAAGCACCATACTAAGTTACATTTGGAGTTAGGTAGAGGACAAATTAATATTATGTGCATCATAAAGATGGAAAGACTAGGGCCAGCCCCGTGGCTCACTCGGGAGAGTGTGGTGCTGGTAGCGCAGAGGCCACGGTTTTGGATCTTATATAGGGATGGCCGGTGTGCTCCCTGGCTGAGCGTGGTGCAGACCACACCCTGCTGAGGGTTGCGATCCCCTTACCGGTCAGGAAAAAAAAAAAAAAAAAAAGATGGGAAGAGTAAAACGTGGGTGGTTATGTCATGGCCTTTTGACATTAGTGGCAGAATTGAAATCATCAACCTTATATTTTGATTGTCAGCCTTATCTGTGGAGACTATGCCATTTCTTTGCCCTAGATTATATTGTTTAGAAACATAATTACAATTTGCACTTCTATTCTTTTTCTTTCCCTGCACTTCCTGATTGATTGACGCAAACTGAAGGAATTGGCAAATTGTCAACTGCTGATGGTAAAGCTTTTGCAGATCCTGAGGTTCTCCGGAGACTGACATCCTCAGTTAGTTGTGCACTGGATGAAGCTGCTGCTGCACTGACACGGATGAAAGCAGAAAACAGCCACAATGCAGCACAAGTGGACACGTATGTGTTTAATGAATTCTAATGAATATTAGATATTTTCTTGAGTGGATTTGGGGGAAGTAGCCAATTTTGGTTAACTGTATTTTTTGAAGGAGTTTATAAACTTTAGCCAAATTAATATCATAATAGATGTTATATTTTAAGTGGATATATAAATGTGTATGTATTATATAGATAGAAAAATGGATATTTTTATTCTTGTGTTCACTCTTATTCATTGAGCATACTTGTGGAATGTACTATACTAGAGTCTATGCAAAATCTAAATTGAATAAGACTTGGTTTCTACTTCTAAGGAAATTATTTATTTTGAAGGTTGTATTAGTAAACTTTAAACTGACAGTTTGAGTAGTAATAAGTGAGATGAGTTAACTAATGTAATAATCTAATTGTTTGCTACTCAGATGTGGTCAATGGACTAGAATTATCAACATCATTTCAGAGCTTGTTAGAAATGCAGAATCTCAGACCCCACCACAGATCTACTAAATCAGAATCTGTGTTTTAAGAAGAAATGTGTGTGATTTCTTTGTACATTAACATTTGAGACTCACTGCTCCAGTCATTCTGCAGTAAAATTGTTTTCTTAGATTTTCACCTCCCTCTTACCAAATAAAATGTTAAGCCATAGGGTTATATCCAAAAATGTCTTTGGGAAGCATTACATTAGTAGAGCTTAAAAACTTATGCAACTAATGCTTTAAAATTTTTTTTAACTTAAAATTTGTTACAAGGTGTTAAAAGATTTTGAAAGAAAAAACAATAGCTATTATCAAATTCATGTACTGGTTTCTGGCTTGTTGACATACGTAATTAATTAGAATTACAAACAAGATGCTCAGCAAATAAAATGTTCATACAATTTTTTTTCTCCTACTGTATTAGCATTTTTCTGTGTATGAGTAACTCTTTAGTGTAATTTATCACAGGACTGAGGATAGTACGGACAAATATTGTATAGTAGAGATCATATGGGATGAATCTTTCTATATGAGTTAATTGTTGAAAGGTTTTGTTTTTCAGTCGCAGTCTGGCAGAAGCTTGTTCAGATGGAGATGTGAATGCTGTTCGTAAATTGCTAGATGAAGGCAGAAGTGTAAATGAACATACAGAAGAAGGAGAAAGCCTGCTGTGTTTGGCTTGTTCAGCAGGCTATTATGAATTAGCACAAGTAAGCAGAAATAATCTTTAGTGATTAAAATTATGGAACAGTTTTAATATTTTATTTATTTTTATTACTCATAATTAGAGGCCAGAGTCTTCCTCCCTCTTTACTTTTTGACAGTAGGTGAAATAGCAACAGATATCAATGCATTTTGTTGCCCGTACATGCACCTCGGCATGGTTCGTTTTTCTGCCACCTACTCAAAGCTAATCCTAATGAATAAGAAACAGATAAAAATATTAATCATATTTTAAACTTGTCTTTAGAAATAATACACAGCTATAATGGAAAGTGGTAATTTATTTTCATGGCATTCAGATTACCCCAATTCTTTTAAAGTTTTTCCTTCTATCTTAGAGCAATAATGGGAAATAGCCATGTTTTTACCAGTTTCTGCTCTGTAATTATAGTTTTGCTCCTCTCTTGCTAGATAACCTAAAGCATAGCACTAAACCTAAAGCATGGCACAAATTTTTTGACAGGAACAGTCACATTTTATAATAGGATAGCTAAAGTGATCACCTATGTTATTTAAAGGTTAATAGGTAGTGATGTTGTAAAATGAAGCATCTAACCTGGCCTTCTGAGCAGTGAAAATTAGCATATTTTTTCAAAATGTGATTACTTTTCATTTTTCCTCACAACTACTCTAAAAAAATATCTTCTCAGATTCAGTGTATTCTCTAGAAGTACTGTTAATAGTAAGAATTGACCATTTCTCTGTATATCTATGTATTTTAAAGGTATTGCTTGCTATGCATGCTAATGTTGAAGATCGAGGAAATAAAGGAGACATAACTCCCCTGATGGCAGCTTCCAGTGGAGGTTATTTAGATATTGTGAAATTATTACTTCTTCATGATGCAGATGTCAACTCCCAGTCTGCAACAGGTATGTAGAGAATGATATGTTAATTGTGGGAAAATAAATTGTCCTAATTAATTCTAACCTGAGAAAGAAAGTTTTGATTCCTGGGGAAAACCAGTGTAAACCTATAGAAAAATCTTAGCCCTTGTGTAGAATCTCTGAGTAAAATACAAACTGATTTTATATCTTCAAAAGTCTTTAAAACATACTTAGGTTCTATTTGTTTAAGATTGATGGTGTATGTGGTATATATACTTATATAATGGAATATTATTCAGCCTTAAAAAAGGAGGAAATCTTGCCATTTGCCACAACATAGATGGACCTGGAGGACATTATGTTTGGTGAAATAAGCCAGACACGGAAAGAAAAATATTCCATAACCTCACTTATGTGTAGAATCTAAAAAAAAAGTCAAATATAGAGAATAAAACATTGGTTACTAGGGTTGGGAGGGGAGGAGAAAATGAGGAGATGTAGGTGAAAGGATACAAAGCAGAAAATATGTAGGATGAACAAGTCAAAAGATCTAATGTACAGAATGGGTAATATAGTTAATAGTAGTGTATTGTCTTTAGGATTTTTTCTAAATGTGATTATAGCTGCTCTTGCCATAGGGGGAAAAACTGGGTAACTATGTGAGATGATGAGTATGTTCATTGGTTCCTCTATAGTAACCATTTTATTATATATATGTGTATTTTATAATATCATGTTGTATACTTTAAATATACATAATAAAATTTATTTTTTTAAAAAAGATAGTTTTTCTGTTGAAGACAATTTCTTTTACCACGTATGTAATGTATAAAGAGGCAAAATTATGAACTGTGTCTCCTGTAATTCTTTATCTCATTTAAATACAATTCCCTTGACTTTAGGTTTTAGATTAACCTGAGAATGTTTCCGCTGCAGGGTTTTTCTTTCTTTCTTTTTTTTTTCTTCCCTACAGGGTTTTTGATGTGGAGTGTGCTGAGTACATTTACTAATAAGATATTCTTGTGTAGCATAAAAGCTACCCTAGTAAGGACTACTCTTTTTAATTGTTTTAAGTACTCATTACTACCTATTTTAGTTATTTATACTTTGCAGAGTTATAGATAGAGCAGTCTTGAGTTATAGGTGTAGATTTGGTGGAGAATTTCTTTGGATTTAATTCATGCCCTAGTGGGGCAAGCACATGGTTTAAAAAAATTTAAATAATGAAAGCATATCAGTTTTCCATACCACTAGGTAAATGTTAAATGTAGCCTAATTTTTTTTTTTAGCTGTAAAACAAGTCTTAATTCATTTAAAAAGAAAGACTAAGATCATAGAAAATATGTTCTCTGACCATAATAACAGAAGGAAATTTAGAAAATTCACAAATGTGTGGAAATTAATTACTAATTAATTACTCTCCTAAATAAACAATGGGTAAAAATAAAAATCACAGGGAAATTAGAGAGTACTTTGAGATGAAAATCAAAGTGCAACATACCAAAATTTATAGACTGCGGGGCTTCTGCAGTGCTTAGAGGAAAATTTATACTTGTAAACACTTATATTAAAAATAAGAAAAATCTCAAATCAGTAATATAAACTTCTACCTTAAGAAAATAGAAAAAGAAGAGCAAACTAAACCCAAAGCAAATATAAGTAGGAAATAACAAAGACTACAACAGAAATACATGAAATAGGGAATTAATTAGAAGGCAATAGAGAAAATCAACAAAACCAAAAGTTGATTCTTGAAAAAGATCAACACAATTTGCAAACCTTATCTAGACTGACCAAGAAAAAAAGAGAGAAGACTGAAATTACTAAAATCAGAAATAAAGCAGGGACATTATTACATTGTCATTAAGGTTTTTTGTGGTGATAAGGTTTAGTTTCTTTCTCTTTCTTGTTTGCATTTTTATTCTACCAGTGGGCTTTTTTCTACTAGTGGATTTTGTTCTTTCTTGTGTATTTGTGGTAGTGATTATCATTTTTTGGATTCGCGATACAGAACTTCCTTGAAGATTTCTTGTAGGGCCGGTAGTGTGGGGATGAACTTGTGCAGTTTGGTTTGTCTGGAAAATACACAATTTTTCCCTCATTTCTGAAGGACAGCCTTGCTGGGTATAGTATTCTTGGCTGGCAGTTTTTTTCTTTTAGTATTTTGAATATATCATCCTATTTTCTTCTGGCCTGAAGAGTTTCTGTTGAGAAATCTGCTGATAGTCTGATAAGGAGCTCTCTTATAGGTGACTTGATGCTTTTCTCTTGCTTCTTTTAAGATTCTCTCTTTGTCTTTGAGCTTTGCCAATTTGACTATAACGTGTCTTGGAAAAGATATTTTTGGGTTGAATCTGTTTGGGGATTTTTGAGCATCCTGGATCCGAAGATCCCTGTCTCTCCCCATGCCTGGGAAGCTTTCCATTATTATTTTGTTGAATAGGTTTTCCATGCCTTTTCCTTTCACCTCTCCTTCTGTAGTATCCATTATTCGAATGTTTGAGCACTTAAGGTTGTCTGCTGGCTCTGGTAGATTTTCTTCATTTTTTTAAAATTCTCTTTTCTTTTTTTTTTGTCCACATGAGTTATTTTGAAAAGACTGTCTTCAAGATCAGAAATTCTTCTGCTTATTCTAGCCTGCTGCTTAAGCTATTGGTTGTGTTTTATATTTTGTTGAGCGAATCTTTCAGTTCTATTAGTGCTGCTACATTCTTTTTTAAGGTATTAATCTCTTTGTAAATTTCCCCCTTCATGTCCTGGATTTTTTTTCTTGTTTCATTATGATGTCTAACTGAGTATTCTTGTATCTCAGTGAGTTTCCTTAAGATCGTTGCTTAGATTTCCTTCTCAGTCATTTCAAGGGTTTCTTCTTTATAGGGCCTGGTATTTGAGAATGACTGTATTCTTTTGGTGGTGTCATATTTTCTTGGGTTTTCATATTTTTAGTGTCTCTATCTTGATGTCTGGTCATCTAGTAGAGCAGTTGCTTCTTCTGTTACTCTGGTGTGGGCTTTGAAGAAAGAGATGTCTTCTTTTCTGGTCTCCACTGGTGACTCTCCTTGTGTCAGTGCAGTCAAGTGTCTGGCAGGCCACCTGCATGGTAGCCATGGGTACTGCTGTGGCATTGAACCACTTTTGCGGTGCCCATGGCAGTGGTGGTGGCTGTGGTGGGCCACCCGTGTAGAAGTGGTGTTTTTGCTGTGCTCCTTGCCTGCTTCCTGGCAGGGGATGCTGCCCTTGGCTCTTGCCTAGGACCCCAGGCATGCTCTGTTTCTTGCTTGCTTCTGGGAGGAGGGGGCTGCCCATGGCTCCTGCCTCTAATTTATTTTTAAAATGAGCAAGACTCCCTAGAAGAGATTGCTGGCCATTTTGCTGACCATTGTGTCTTTGTTATAGTAGTATTAAGTAGTAATAAACTCACAAAAAAAAGGTCAGGAAAGAAATAAGTGGCAGACCAAGGGGTAATGATCTTTTAAAGAGGTGTTTCGTCTGAAAGAGTTATGCTAGGGTGATATATACTTGTCTTGCTGGCTTATATTGTAAATATAGGTTAAAGATATGTGTTAGGAGGAAATGTACCTAAAACAATGAATTGTCTTTTGAATAAATTTGTAAATATAAAGGAGAGATAAAAGAAAATTAAGAAATGAATATACATAGAAAATGTTAAGTGTTCTAAGTTGTACAGTATTGGATGAAAAAGGAGTAATTTTGAACGATACATTAGAATATTTTAGATAAAAAATGTAAGTGATTTTCCAAGATGACACTTAATCTTGTTTAATAAGCTAAGGACACATGAAACTAGGTAAAATGTGCTGTTTATAATAACCCTTCCCAGAATATGTTTTTGCTCTTCAGTAAGTATTTAATATATTGAGGAAAGTATTAAAAAGTTCGTAGTATTAGAGGGCATATATGTGGTACTGAAGAATAATATAGATTCATTTAAAGCTTGCCAGTTTTTTTTAGGTATTTGACTTAATTTGGTCAAAATATATTTGTTGTTTATTTTTATTTCCTGCTCTGTGTTTGGCCAGTTGGAGATAAATTATGTATAATTTCTATCTTCAAGTAGGTTACCGAGTTAGTCAAAGAGACAATACTAAGTAACATGGAAAACAACACAGATATTCAGCAGTATGCTAAGTACTTAAGTGCTATGGCAATACTGCAAATGGCTGAAAAGGCATTACTACCATTACTGCTGCTGCTGCTACTGCCACCATCACTACTGCTACCACCTACCAAGCTAGTCCTGATGTTTCTCTATTTTTTTTCTTTTCTTTATGTTTTTATATGAAGTTTAAGAATAGAATAAGAACACTAGTCTCAGAAGGGGGAACCATGCTGACTATCATTTATTTCAACCAAGAAGCTTTGTGCATACTACAGTTGGAACCCTTGAATGTGGCTCCTTGTATTAATTAAATAAAGAAAATATCTCTTATATTTACATAATAGAAAACAATGCATTTTAGACAGTGTTGGTGAACCACCGGATTTGTTTACTTCATCATTTGTCTGATTACAAAAGTAATATATGCTCACTGTGGAAACATTTGAAAAATGCAGAGAAGTAGAAAGGATAATGGATTACTCTCTTGTAATCTCTGTGGTACAGAACTCACCACTATAACCATGTTAATTTAGTTTCTTCCAATACTTTTTTGATGTATAAAGTTAAACAGTTAAAATCCTAACTTATGTGTAATTTTGTTTTGACTTCACTTATTTTCTATTTTATTAACTATTTTCTACAATCATTTTTTAAAGGTTGCATAATATTTCATTGCACGGCTATATCACAATTTAGAAGGGGGCATCGATTGTTTGCTGAACCACAGCAAAAGATTTAAAATTAAGATGGTAGAAAATAAGTCTCAACATACCAATTACCTTGTCCAACCACAATGGAATAAAACTAGAAAAAAACAATAAAAGGGATACTAGGGACTTCCAGTCAAGATGGTGGAATAGATGGTCCCCGGCGTCACTCTCTCCCACAAATCAACTAATTTACAACTATTAAAAAGCAACAACAGCCAACCTGGGGCCACCAGAGCTCAGGGGAAGAGGAGGAGAGACCTACAGAGTGCATGAAGGCCAAGAAGCCATGATGAGAAAAAGAAAAAACCTCTCTGAGTGTTTCAAGCCCCAGCTACTTCCAGGCTGGAGCTGCTGAGTGCATGGACCAGGACCCGCAAAAGCCACAGCTGTGCCCTTCTGATGAAGTTGCATGGAGGTGGCAGGGGAGAAGAGGGCCTTGGTGGCCCCCAGGCCAGCAAGACCACTAATAGGGTTCCCGTGGACCCAAATAGGAGTGAGGAGCCACAACAACTGAAAAAAAAAAAGCCACTTAGAGGCCAGTGAGTCATCGCAAGGGACCAGCGTACAGCCCATCCCATGGGAAGTGTTTGTAGCATGGGCAGTGGGGGAGACGGGCCCACCGAGAGAACACTGGGACACAGCAAGGACAGCTGATCTGCCCCCCAATCAGCATAGGACCACTCAGAGGAGACTGGTCAGGAATATAGAATTGCATGGGGTGCAATTTGATGAAAAGATTCAGGCCCAGACCAGTGTTTCTACACAGCCCAGGTGCATTGGATTTCACTAAACCTGGAAGTCCTATGAAGTCCTATAAAATCCTACAAAAAACTGTTGTATATGTGTACAATGGAATACTACTTAGGTATAAAAAGAAATTATAGGGCCAAGCCTGTGGCGCACTCGGGAGAATGCGGAGCTGGGAGCGCAGCGACGCTCCCACCGCGGGTTCGGATCCTATATAGGAATGGCCGGTGCACTCACTGGCTGAGTGCCGGTCACAAAAAAAAAAAAAGAAAAAGAAATTATATTCTGTTATTTGCAGCATCATGGATGGAACTGGAAACCATCATGTTAAGTGAAATAAGCCAGGCATAGAAAGACAAATACTGCATGATCTCACTCATGTGGGATTAAAAAACAAACTGGTTCTCATAGAAGTAGACAATAGAATAATGGTTACCAGAGGGTGGGTGGAGAGCAGAAGGGAGGGAAAGTATTGGACTAATGGGTACAAAGCTATGCTATCTATCCTAAGTGAATCATCATGCAGTATATGCATATATTGAAATGACACATTATACCCAACAAATATGTAGAAGTGAATGTTAAAAAGTAAATAAATCAATAAAAATAAAAATAAGAAAATAAAATAAATTACTTGCTTCTGGTTAACAGCATCATGCTATATACACTCCTTTTAGGAAGACTCAACAAAGAGGTTGCTGGTATTAAGGAAATTTTTAATTTCTCCTTGAGGATTCTTAGGGATCATCAAATTCAGTGGGTTTTAAAGTTGTTTTCAACCAAAGAACCCTAACTTTAAACAAAATAATATATGCAAGCACAGATATGATAGTACAAAGATAAAAGCAGAGTTCATCTAAAGTAGGTGGTGGCTTAGATTTCTGGTCTCTAGGCCTCCCCATCTCCTTCTGCAGTTTCTGAGGAACTTCTGATGGGGGAAGGGAGTGTGGTTATGAAGTTCTCTGGAATACAGTTTGAAAACCACCAGATTGCTCCAGCAGCTTTATTTTTAAAGAGGTGGTGGGACATTTTGAGAGAGGAAGAGGTTTGCCTGAGGTTAAGTTGTTGTTTTGTTTTGTTTTTTAGCTGAAGTGGGTATACTACATAGAAGGGTTATTATGTACCAGGCAGCAAGCATACACTCCTTGATGGGCTTCTCACTACATTATCCAGATGACAATTTCAAACACTGTCATCCCCACATCTACCTACCACTCTTTACATCCACTGATGGCCTTAATTCATACTTCATTGGGAAAACAGAAATTTTTAGAAGGAAATTGCCTCATCTTCACACCAATAAGTTCCTAGTCAGGTTCATTTTTTAACTAATTAATTTTTTTCAACAATCTACATCTACTGCCTGCATGTCAGCATCACTTAGAGAGCTTGTTAAAAATGTAAGTTCCCAGGAGTCTTCCTTCCATACTCCAAAGCAATCAGTCTAGGGAGAGACCAGGACTGAAAACCATAGCTTTACACTGCAGCTGTGTGGGCAAGATGTGCTCACCATTCTAGTCACCTGCTTTTTTTTTTTTTTTAATATTATTATTATTATTATTATTACATTCTAAGATGTTGTGGAGTAGAGGGAGGGAGAGGGGCTGGGAGTAGGAGGGTGGGAAAATGGAGGTGGGGTGGTGAGTCGGGCATGGCTGAGGTGGGTCGGGAGCCTGGGGGGTTTCTGGCTGTGGCAAGGTTGTTGCTGGGCTAGATGCGAACAATGGATGGCCGGGGGCCCTGGCTGAGGCCCTTGGCCCCTCCCCACCTTAGTCACCTGCTTTTACTTATGCTTTCTATTTGATTCCAAATACTCTTCCCCCACCTATAAGAATCCTACTCACCTTTTGAGGCTCAGTCCAAATATAGCTGCTTCCTCTTTTTTACCCAAACAAAAAATCCTAACTCTGTTGAGATGTAATTCACATACCATAAAATTCACTTGTTTTAAGTGTACAAGAATGATTTCTAGTAAATTTATAGTTATGCAGTCGTCAACACAATCTAATTGTAGAACATTTCCATCACCACAAAAATATCCCTTTGCCCATTTGCAGTTACCTCAGTCTCAGACAACAACTGCTCTACTTTCTGTCTCTATAGATTTGCCTTTTGTGACCATTTTATATTGTTCAGACATTTGTAATATGTAGTGGTTTATTTAAGGGAATTGAAGAGATATAACTAGAGCAATAGAATAATCATAAATGTATCTGTGTGTCATAATTTTGTGGAGTCTTTTTGTTCTTTATTAGGAAACACTGCACTAACTTATGCCTGTGCTGGAGGATTTGTTGACATTGTGAAAGTGCTACTTAATGAAGGTGCAAATATAGAAGATCATAATGAAAATGGACATACCCCCTTAATGGAAGCAGCCAGTGCAGGTCATGTGGAAGTTGCAAGGGTTCTTCTAGATCATGGTGCAGGCATCAACACTCATTCTAATGAATTCAAAGAAAGTGCTCTTACACTTGCATGCTACAAAGGTACTCTATATATGTATGAATACAATTTTTTACATAACCTTGAATGTTTGAATATTTGAGTATTGAGTTTTTGAGTTAAATTTGTATTGCTTATATTTTCCCTGTGGTATAAAATTATCCAGTTATAGGAGATTATGTAGAAAGTCTAGTTTACCCTGTATTTCTTATAGTATAGTTTCCTAATGTATGTTTCTTTTTTATTTTATCTCAAATTTATTCAGTTAACTATGAAGTCAACCAAACCACTTAGCACAGATTAAGAGGGTTTTTATTATTTAATAACTTTTATTTTATACGATTTTTTCAACATTTATTTAAAAAATAATACACACCCAAACAATAGTAATGATACATACTTGATACAAAAACTTGAAAAACACAGAATAGCACAGAAGAGAAATTTAAAAATAATAGGTAATACTACCATGTAAAGATAAAACGTATGTAAACAGTATTTTAGCGTATGTACTTCCAGTGTGTCTTAAAGTATGTTTATAAACAAACATATATATATATATATTTTAAACAAAACAATCATACTCTAACACTGATTTATGGTGTACTTATTTTATTTAGCAGTGTGTCATCAACATCTCAGTAAATATTCTTGCAACACAACTTTGATGATCACATAGTATTTCACGATTTCAGTTAGGATTAGATTTGGCTAAATAAGTTACAAAACCTAAATGAGTAATGATTCAAACCAAAGAGAAGTCCAAGGGTAGGCTTTTTAGGCTAGATCGGCAGTTCCATTGTCGCCAAGATCTCAGAATTCTCTTTTTCTATTCTACCATCCTAATATGTTTTTCAGAGTTACCTATAAGAGGAGAGAGAGAGTAGCTAGGGCCCCAGCATTCCATATTCTAGGAAGGATGAAGAAGTTAAGGGTAAAATAGGGAGTGCCTTCCCATTTAGTGAGCTCCTTTTAAGAAGTCTTTCTAGAAGTTCTGTCTTATAACTCCCACTTACATCTCATTTGCTATACATAGCTGCAAGAGAGTCTGGGAAATGTAGTCTTTTAGTCTGGCATGTTACCACTCAGATAAAATCAGAGTTCTGTTATTAAGGGAGAATAAGAGAGCGGATAGGGAATTATCAATTTCTGCCAAATACATGAAATAGAAGCACCCATAATTGCCTATTTTTGGACACTTGAATTGTTCCCAGTTTTTCACTATTATTAAAAACACTGTGATAACATCCTTGTGTAGACATTTTTGCCTAATCTCTGATTATTTCCTTAGGATAAATTCCTGGAAGTGGAATTGCTTGGTCAAAGGGTATGGACAATTTTAAGGCTTTTGATACATATTGCCAAATTGCCTTCTAGAAAGGTTGAACCAATTTATACTCCCACCACCAGCAGTGTTTGAGAATGCCCTTAACCCCACCCTACACCCTCACCAACACTGGGTATTATCATTCTTTTTAATCTTTGCCATTTTGATAGTAAAAAAAATGGTGTTGCATTTTAATTTGCATTTCTTTAATAGGAAGGTTTAATATACTTTTCATTAGTTTAATAATATTCATTTGCATTTCTTTTTTGAATTACCATTCCATATCCTTCACCCATTTTTCTACAGAAGTGTTTGTCTTTTTTTAATTGACAGTTAAGGCTTTTTACATATTAGATTTATCAGGAGGATTGGAATTACTTTAAATGGAGTTTTTGTGCCTGCTCATTGCCATAGTGAGTTTGAGAATATTTTAAAGCTGTTTTTCTGGAAAATATGATCCAAAGATACTTTACTTGGCTTTCTATTTGATTTCAGTGTTTTGACTTGATAAATAATTTTATAGATTAAATCGAAGAAAAAGTATTATTGCTTTACTTGCTTTGGACAAACTCAGTCTTTAAAACCTAAATAATAAGACTTTGATGAGAGCCTGCTTATTATTTTTAATTGGCTTTTTAAAACTGTCATTAATTTATTTATTGAATGCAAACTTTCTCATGAATTTTTATATAGACATCTGAAAGAAAAGTATTTCCTATATTAGAGTATTAAATTGATACTCAATTCTTTTAAAAATTTTGTTCTTTTATTTAAGGCCATTTGGATATGGTTCGCTTTCTACTTGAAGCTGGTGCAGATCAAGAGCACAAAACAGATGAGATGCACACTGCCTTAATGGAGGCTTGCATGGTAATTTTAAATTGTACTCACTTGAGATTTTATGGGAAGAAAAGGTCATATGTATTTATGCCTTTGAGAATTATTAATTGGTGTTTGATTTGCGTAATTTCTTAACCCAACTCTAAATTAAACACAGTTAATACTTGAGTATCTGTGCTTTTGTAAGACGACAGTAACATGTAATCCTAAAGTAATGTGTTCGGCTGTAGGGATATTGTTGATAAAACTCTAATTTTGGAGATAGTAGACATATTTCTAATGTTTTCATAGCTTTGTATTGAAATCTTATGTAGCAAATTGACATAGAAATATATTGACTTATATACGCTATGGATAACCTATAAAGCATTTAATTATTTCTTTTGAGGATAATCTAGAATTGTATTTTCAGTCCAAACATTTTGTATCAGAGAGAATAATCACCTTCAGTGCTGTCATTCCAGAAATCATTTTTCTTTGTTGTCTGTAAGCACATACATATCATTCATGAATGCATATTTATAAAAGAGTACATCAAATAAAAACTACTGTCTCAAACTCCTAGAAATGATGGATAAAATATACTTTTAAATTGGGTATAACTTACATAGAGTAAACTGCCAAATATTAAGTGTATAGCTTGAAATTTTATATGTGTATACATCCATATAACAACAGATCTACATATAGCACCCCAGAAGGCTCATTTATGCCCCCTCCCAGTTAGTACCTCCCTTCAAGAATAACCACCATTCTAACTTCTGTCATCATAAATTAGTTTTTCTATTTTTGATATTCTTATCAATAGACAATACAGTAAGTACTCTATTATGTCTGACTTCTTTCACTCAACATTATGCTTGTGAGATTACCCATGTTGTTCCTTTTTACAGTAGTTCGCTCATTTTCATTTTTGTGTAGAATTCCATTGCATAAATACACCTTTATTTCTTTATCCAGTCTACTGTGATGGACATTTGTGTTGTTTCCAAACTCTGGCTGTTAAGAATAAAGTTGCCATAACGGTGACATAAGTGATTGTTTCTGTTGGGTATCTATCTAGGGTAAAATTGCTGGGTGGGAAGATTTTGATTACTAATTCTCTTTTTATAAGTATTTCAGATTTTCATTTTTTTTCTTGAGTCAGTTTGCTAGTTTATGTCTTTATAGGAATTTGTCCATTTCATCTAGGTTATCTAATTTGTTGGCATATAGTCTTCCATAATATTCTTTTATAATCCTTTTTATAAAATTTGTTTATTAATGTCCCCTCCTTCATTTTTGATTTTAGTAATTTGAGTCTTCTCTCTTTTTTTCTTGGTCAGTCTAACTGAAGTTTTGTCAAGTTTTGGGTTTTAAAGAATCAACATTTAGTTTTAAATTTTTTCTCTATTTCATTTAATTCCAGTCTATTTATTATATCCTTCTTTCTGCTTTCTTTGGGTTTATTTTGCTCTTCTTTTTGTAGCTTTTGAAATAGGATCTTATATTACTGATTTGAGACATTTCCTCTTTTCTAATTGTGTACATTTAGTGCTATAAATTTTCCTTTCAGCAGTGCTTTAGCTGTGTCCTTCAAATTTTGATATCTTGTGTTGTATTTTCATTTTCATTCAGTTCAATGCATTTTTTTATTCCACTCAAGACTTCCTTTTTGACCCATGGATTATTTTTATTAATTTTAATTTCTAAATGTTTGAAGATTTTTCTGATCTTTCTGTTAATGATTTCTAGTTTGATTCCATTGTGACCAGAGAACTTTGAGGTTTGTTTTATGGCCAGGATATAGAAATATATTCTGTGGGGACTTGAAAAGAATGTATATTCTGCAGTTGTTGCGTGGAGTGTTCTTTAAATGTCAAATAGAGCCTATCGATTGATGGTATAATACTTCTACATCCTTTCTTTTCTGTCTAGTTGTTCCAATATTTGTCAAGAGAGGGGTGTTGAAATCTCAAACTGTAATTGTGGATTTTTCTGTTTCTTCTTCAGTTGCTTTACAGTTTTATTTTCACATTTTGGAGCTCTGTTGTTTGATGCATACACATTTTTAGAAGTGCTACATCTTTTTGGTGGATTAACCTTTTTATTATATAATGTCTCTGTCTCTGGTGATATTCTTTGCTCTGAGGTCTCCTTTATTTGATATTGGTGTAGATACTCTTGCTTCCCTTTGGTTAATGTTTGCCTGATATATGTTTTTATCCTTTTCTTACAACCTACCTATATCATTATATTGAAGTGTGAGTTTCTTATAAATAGTATATATTTGCTTCATGTTTTGTAGCCTACTCCATCAATCTGTCTTTTCATTGGTTTGTTTGGATCATTTAACATACTTGTTGATATGGTGTTTTTATATTCTGAGTCTTTGTTGAAATTTATTTTTTCATTCATTTTCATTTTTTCCTTTTTTTTTTTAACATACAATAGTTATTTTGAGGTTCTTTTCTGCAAACACCTGTATTTGATTCACTCCTAGGGTTGGTTTTATTGTCACCTGACTTGATTATGTCACTTTTTCCTGCCTTATAATAGGTGTAGTAATATTTTATTGCAAGCCATACATTGTGGATGATACATTTTACAGGCTGTGAATGATACTGTCCTCCTTTTAAGACAGTTAAATTTTGTTCCAGCATGCAGTTGCATTACCAGTGGATCACTTTGATCCTGTTGAGGCTTGATTTCAGCTTTGCCCTTACCCCTATAGTGTGGTTCTTAGTACCTGCGGATAGCCTAACATCTCAACTGAAAGTCTGGAATATTTATCAAGGTTTGTCCATTCTTGCTGAGCCTGAACTCCTGAGGTCTGTAGCCTTCCAGTAACTATTCTCTGCTAGGCATCCTGGAGTCTTGTCCTTGGTATTCTTAACTCAGGAGTTGTCCAAGTATCTGAAGAGAATTTTATATAGATTTTTGGGACTCTTTTGTCTAACTTTTCTCTTTTTGTGGGACCCCCCTGCCCCCAAAGTCTTAACTATCTTGGCTGGCTCATATTCTGATTTTTGTTTCCTTTTTCCAGTGAAATGTTCACTCTCCGTTTAGGCTCTGTAGGAAGGGAAATAGGTTTGGAAGATGCCCATGGAGAGAAAGCTAGAGTGAATGTAGGGTTTATCACATGTGCTCTTTTCTTTCAATGATCATAGCCCTAGCTTAGTTGCTGTCCAATGCTTGCAACAGTTGCTTTATATATATATATATATATATATATATATATATATCCTCCACTCCCGCAATTTATATTTGTTTATGATAGGAGAGTAAGTCCAATTTCAGCTATATCTACATGGCTAAGACCAAAGTCTTAGAATTAAAAAAAAAAAAAAATTCAAATGATGATATTAGACCTGAAAGGTTGGGTTATTCTTTGTCTTATTTCTTAATTTTTTAATTCTTTTTTTTCTTTTGGCAAAAATAATATTGTTCAGAAGTATATTAGAGGTTACCACAAACAGGGGGAAGGAATAATGAGAAGCTATTGCTTAATGGGTAGAGTTTATGTTTTGGATGATGAGAAAGTTTTGGAAATAGATAGAAGTAGTGGTTGCACAGCATTGTGAATGTAATTAATCCCACATAATTGTATGTTTAAAAATGCTTAAAATGGCAATTCTTATGTTATATATGTTTTACCACAATAAATTTAAAAAATACTGAAAAAAAATTGTTCATTAGTATCAGAAAGTGCCTAATATAGTTCTTCTCTTAATGTATGTACTCAAGATATGTTAGCAGAATCTATAAAGAATCCTCAAAAATTCAAGTAAATTCAAGTAAAACAATTTATCGAGAGCCTAGAGGGATAGGTATAATAGCAGTTTCCTGATTTGTAGACACTTACAAATCGTTACTTTATTTTCTGTTAGAAATGTATTTCAAATACCAGATTAACACAGTCAGTAGTTTGATTAAAATGTATTTTATTTTACATATATTTGAAGTATTAAGAAAACTAAAATTTTAATGTGAAGTCATCTGTTTTTGGCATTGTGTCAAAAGTGATTAAAGCTCAGCTCGCCGTTAAATATAATGAAATTCTTTTTTTTTTTTTTTTTTTTTTTTTGTCGTTTTTTCGTGACCGGCACTCAGCCAGTGAGTACACCGGTCAGTCCTATATAGGATCCGAACCCGCGGCGGGAGCGTCGCCGCGCTGCCAGCGCAGCACTCTACCAAGTGTGCCACGGGCTCGGCCCTAATATAATGAAATTCTTGATGGATACTGAAATTTAACATTTAATTAAGCTTTCTTTAATTAATTCTTTAAGAGTCGCCCAACATTATAAAGCCTTATTTTTGTACTCAGTATTTACTTTTCATTAGCAACATTTTGTTCATTTTTGAAATATAGAACAACATAGCCTCTGACTTTATATGCTACAACAAACTTTAAGGCCTACATCAATTTTGAAGTCAAGAATTTGAAATTAATACTGGCCAGCTGCCAGAAAAAAAAAGAATTTGAAACTAAAGAAGGATATTTATGGTGATGGAGGGATAGCATGAGAATGTTTTATTGTGTTTTTTTGGCCAGTACAGGGATCCAAACCGGTAACCTTGATGTTACGATATGATGTTGAGTGGGGGGGGGGGGTAGAAGATGGGGGGAAAGAGGAATTGGTAAAGGGACACAAAAATCAACTACATTGTATATTGATACATTAAAATAAATTTTAAAAAATAATAATAGTAAGGCTGTTCTCTAACCAACTGAACTAACTAGCCAGCCTGAGAATGTTTTATTGTTATTTGTATTACTAGCTGTGCAGGTGGGCTCATGGTAAAATTATTTGCAAATGAATAAGATCTTTATTTTCACATCTTTGTAAAATCCTTTGCCTCATTGCAACAAGCTGTTGTCATGAGGAAAAATATAGGGTAATATAATATCAATCCACAGGGGTTTATCTTGGTGACATAATCCCAAGTGGCAATGACTTCACAGAATTTGTTGAGTTATTTTTTGCCAAGCCTTTGTTTCTAAAATAGATCTAATGCAGTATCTACGTTTGACCATGACACCTGAGCTTGAGGGTATGGCTGTGTTTGACTAGCAGAATTATAAACAGTAATTATTTTGAGATATTACTGACTATGGATTTAACAGTTTTCTGAACTTCAAAGAATGTGGAAATTCAAAATTATTTGGAATGTGACTGCATGTCACCAAGTCTGATTCTTTTGGAAAATTTTGGGTTTGCTCAAAAGTAAGGTAAAATAATATAAAAATTATTTTAGAGTTTTAACAGACTTTTGATATGGCTCAGATGGGCGTGATAATATACATACTATGTAAGCTAAATCTAATCTTCCTTTCCCTTTTCTTTCTTCCTTTCTGTTTTTTCCAATCTGTTGCTTCTCTTTTCTGATTTAAAAAAAATTTCAAAACAAAAAAATTTCTCTCCTTCTTGCTTTTCTTCTGGAAATCTGCAGGATGGACATGTAGAGGTGGCCCGTTTGCTTTTGGATAGTGGTGCTCAAGTGAACATGCCTGCAGATTCATTTGAATCTCCATTGACACTAGCTGCCTGTGGAGGACATGTGGAATTGGCAGCTCTACTTATTGAAAGGGGAGCAAATCTTGAAGAAGTTAATGATGAAGGATACACTCCCTTGATGGAAGCTGCTCGGGAAGGACACGAAGAAATGGTAGCACTACTCTTAGCCCAAGGTAAAACAGTTTCACTTCTTCGAAAAAAATCAGGTTCCTTTGGATGTTTGTGTCAGTATCAGTGAAGTTTACTACAACTAGCATATTTTTTTGTGTGTTGATGAAAAGCAGAGAAAATGGAGATGATTATGACAATTCAGAAAAATAATATCTTTATCGTAAGTCTCTTGCAGCTAGTTTTATCTATTTTTCTGCTTTCCTAGGAGCAAATATAAATGCCCAGACAGAAGAAACCCAAGAAACTGCTCTTACCTTGGCTTGCTGTGGAGGATTTTCTGAAGTTGCAGACTTCCTGATTAAGGCGGGGGCTGATATAGAACTTGGCTGCTCTACACCTCTGATGGAGGCTTCTCAGGAGGGTCACCTGGAGTTGGTTAAATATTTGCTGGCTGCTGGTATGTGGCTTAAAAACTAACTGCCTTATATCTCAGAAAGATGAATACAAATAATACTTCACTTATATGTGGAATTGAAAAAGTTGAACTCACAGAAATAGAGAGTAGAATAGTATAGGGGGAAGAATGGATGGGGAAAGGGGAGATGTTGATAAAAGAATACCAGAGTTTCAGTTAGACAGGAGGAATAAGTTTTAGTGATCTTTGCATAGCATGGTGACTATGGTTAACTATATACTGTATTGTGCATTTAAATATTGCTAAAAGAGTTGATTTTAAATGTTCTCACCACAAAGAAATAACTATGTGAGGTGTAATGGATATGTTAATTAGCTTGATTTAATCATTCCGCAGTATATATGTATATCATAACATCACATTGTACCCCATAATATTTATAATTATTATTTGTCAGTTAAAAATAAAACAAATCAGCCACAATGTATATCGACAAAATGAAAAAAAAAAATTAAATAAAAATTTAAAAATTAAGCATGCCTTTTAGAAAAAAGGCATGGCTTTTATATTGCTTTCTCAACTTAACAATTAGCCTTAACTTTTTCATTTCTATAAAAGTTGAAAAATAGCTTCACAATTTAACTGCTTTTCTTAAACTTAGGAGTCTTTTAAAATCTCATTTTAAAAAAGATTTCTTTTTAGTATTTTCTTAGTGACCATAAGGCTTCTCATTCATCTTCTCTATCCATTGAATTGATTGTGGCTCTGGAAGAGAGTAGTTCCTCCTAGTCTCTGTTAGTAAGAGGAAGTGAGGATGACATTATAGAGGTTGTAATTTGGTACTTTTAAGCCTGTTCATTTCTTGGCATTTCTAGGTCATCTCAAAAAAAAAAGAAAAGAAAAGAAAAAAGGGACAAGTGGGAATATATATTTTTTGGCAGAGTATTTAGTTTTACAATATTTGTGGGCTGGCTGGCTAGCTCAGTTGATTAGAGTGCAGACTAACACCAAGGTCATGAGTTCAGATCCCCATATTGGCCAGCCAACAAAAAAATAAAATATTTGTGCTTTATTCAATATTAAGCACAGTAGTAAGCAATAAGAATTTTTGTGTAGAATATGTGTAGTTTTATAGAACAATAGTAAGCAATAAGTATTTTTACATAGAATATTTGTAGTTTTATAAGATATAGCAGAAAAAAATTGATCTAGATAGATGTAAACCTCTGTATGTACTTTGGAAGTAATATAGAATTTTTGTTTTTATACAGATCTGATATGTTGTTTAAAACTTGATGTATAAAGAAACTAATATGTAAAAGAAAATGAGATATTTACCAAAACTTTATTCATCCTTAGGAGCTTTCAGTGTTAACAATTTTTTTATAGTCCAGCCTCAGTTTTTCCTTTGAGTTATTGAAATAATTTCTTAACCCAGATTATTAATAGTTTGGATGATTTATGGTTTGGACCAACCAACCATAAAAGCTGACCTCTTTCATGACTCAAATATTATTAATCACTCTAGTTAGTGTATACATTATTCAGTCATTGTTTAAACCCCATCATTTTCAGTAACTGTGTCCTATTCGAGAGTCTTTCTCTACTGATGGTTACCTTTCTACATTCTTTCTCCATCCCTCTCCTAAGCTAAAGTCATGTTGCTGTAAGACGTTTTTAAAAGAAGGAATAAATGTTTATTAAGAAATTATAGGACAGCGGCTGGCCCGTGGCTCACTTGGGAGAGTGTGGTGCCAACAACACCAAGTCAAGGGTTAAGATCCCCTTACTGGTCATCTTTAAAAAAATTTTTAAAAAAAAGAAATTATAGGACAGCGTTTTATCTCATGAATATTCATAACCAATAAAAAAAATTATTGGGTACCAGAATACATTCTGCTCAGCTGTTGTGTTATTTCTGTTAATTGTTACTGATCCCTGTGAAGTAAGAAATATTAAACCCATTCTTATAGATATGGAAACTGATGCACAGTGATGTTGCATAACTTCTATAAGGTAACCAAGCTAATAGTGACAGAGTCAACATTCAAACAGAACTCCTGACATTGTTTTTCTACGGCATCACTACTGATTCTCACATTTAGTTCCTTTTGCTAACTTGAAGTATGTATTCCTAGAACTACCCTGGGGCTAAAAAGAGAATCACTTTTTAACTTGATCACTAACTAAAAATTTTTTGCTCCAGGTTTGAGATTTACATGAAATTCTCTAAAGGAAAATCCAATGGGGCTTTTACGATTAAAAAAAAAAAAAATTAAAAACCTTTTTGTTATGGCATTTTTTCAAACATATAGAGAATATAGTATAATGAAACCTAACAACTCATCACCCAGTTTTAACTGGATGGATGTTTAATTCATGGCCAATCTTATTTCATCTGTATTCCCTCCAGACCCCCCATTTACTTTTATAAAATTATTTTTATTTAAAATAAACATTTTTAGCTTTTCATTTTTTTAATTTAAAAATAAATTATTTTTAAGAAATTATACTTTCATAAAATTATAAATATTTCAGTATGTATTGGTAAAAGATAATTTAAAAAAATAACCACAATACAATTTTTCTACCTAAAATTTTTCAATAATTGTAGTTCCTTAACAAATATCCAGGCAGTTTTCTTATTTATCTGATAATCATGTTTAAGTTAGAACTCAAGTAAGATTTATATAATCACTGTTGATCAATATGTCTCTTAAATCTCTTAATCTATGGGCATCCTTTCATTTTTTTTTTTCTTTTTTCATACAATTTTTGATTGAAAAAATGGAATGTTTATTCTTTAGGCTTCCCAGAGTGTGGATTTTGCTGATTGTGTCTCAGTGATTTTGTTTAACTTGTTTTTCTGTTCCTTGGATTTTTCCATAAATTAGTAATTAGACTTAGAGACTTGACTGTATTCAGGTTTGATTTTTTTTTTTTTTCTTTTTTCAAAAAGATGACCAGTAAGAGGATCTTAACCCTTGACTTGGTGTTGTCAGCACCATGCTCTCCAAAGTGAGCAATTGGCCATCCCTATATAGGGATCCAAACCCTTGCCCTTGGTGTTATCAGCACCACACTCTCTCAAGTGAGCCACAGGCTGGCCCTTTCTTTTTTTTTTTTTTTAATGGGACTACTTTATAGGTGGTATCTGTGTACTTTCTTCAGGAGGTAATGAATGTTTGGGTTGTCTGTCTTTTTGTGATATTATTAACCACTGATGATCATTGCTTAGATCCATTAATTCATTAGGGATTACAAAATGGTGATATTCTAAGTTCTATTATTCCTTCCTTATTAGCTGGAAAATGTCTATAAATAGAAAATTCCCCTCAGCGACTATTTGGTTGCCCTTAAGTACAGATCATATAGGAATGGCAGGATAAATGTTTGATTTTTTTTTTTCCCCTTTATTTACCAGTTTCCAAAATAATGAGGTGGTCTTCTAGCATTCTTAAGAGATGACCAATGAAGTGGGGTTTTTTTGTTGTTTTTGATTTGAATGTCATTTTGAACTTTTTATTTACACATATATGATGTGTTTTATTTCATCACAATCATTTTTCTTGATGCAGAAATTGTCAGAAGATGGGACAATTTGAGTATCTTTGCTCAGTAAGTTTAGCTCCTAGATCCTTTTGATATGACATCTTTATAGTCTCTGACAGTGTCCTTGCTTTCTGATAAGACAAGGTGTTCCAGGCTCATCTTGTACAGTTCCTGCTCCAGTCTTGGAATCAATTATTTCTCTAAGAAGTCCTTTAATTCTATTTAGTAGGAAAGGGATAGAGACTGCAATCTAAGCTACAGGTGCTATTTCCTATCTCTAGGCCTTTTTAGTTGGTCAGGATTAGGAAATATGTTTTTCTTGCAGATAAAATATATCATGAGTTCATGTCAATACTTCCAATTCAGAACCACAGGGGTTTTACTTAAGCTCAACTATCTTATATCTGTGCTTTCTCTTAAACATGCCAAAAATTTCAGTTCTCACGAAATAATTATTCATTTGACTTATGCCACAATATCCATAGAACTGTCTCAGGATACAAACACACACTACTACCAATGTGATTTCTGAAAACTGTTTAATGTTTTTTGTTTTTGGCAACTCTTTGATTCTTTAGGGTGTATCTTACTAGTGATGTATAGGCAAATTACTGTGTTTTAAAGTTGTTTGGTTTAGTTCTTTTCTGTGTGGCCAAAAGTATTTTTATAAAGCGTATTTGAAGGAAAATTAGGATACTTAAAATGCATACTGATATTTTTACATTTCGAATTTTTCAGTTTCACCAGATTGCAAAATTGGACTATTTAATATAATTTTACAGTTCACAAAGTAAATATGATTTTTTTGTTTGCTAGGTGCTAATGTGCATGCTACAACAGCAACAGGAGACACAGCCTTAACCTATGCTTGTGAAAATGGACATACAGATGTTGCAGATGTTTTACTTCAAGCAGGGGCCGATTTAGTAAGTTATTTTTTAATTTCAAATATTTTGGGATGAATGGTAATATTTATTTATATTTAAACATTTAGAAAATACTAGTAAAGATCAATTGTTTGTGTATTTTGTATAAAATTGCTTTTTTAAAAAAGCTTAGCTACTCGTTCTAGCTGTTGCATATATTAAATGTACTTGAAAATACTTAGTGTTGAATAGGGCATGTTGTTTTCTTTTCCTAGGTAAAGCTATCACTTTGTTTCTTCCTCTCACCCCACCTCCATTTGACATTCCTGTACTTTTTAAGCTGCCCTTTGTTAGACATATCACAAATTCAATAACATGTTCACAGAGTAGAATAATATGTCATATCACTTGGAGTGATTTCTGTTATTTCTCTGATTAAACATTTAAAAACAAAGCTACTATTGTTAATTATCCTCCTATTGACATTATTACAACATTCTATTCTTTTAGTATTTTCTGTGTAGGATTTTCAAAATTTCAAATATGTGTAATAATCCTTAAAACTATGGAAAATTATAAATAATATTTGATTTAAAGGTTCATGTTTCTGGGCTGGCCCATGGCTCACTTGGGAGAGTGTGGTGCTGATAACACCAAGGCCACGGGTTCGGATCCCTATATAGGGATGGCTGGTTGCTCACTTGGGAGAGCGTAGTGCTGACAACACCAAGTCAAGGGTTAAGATCCCCTTGCTAGTCATCTTTAAAAAATAAATAAATAAATAAATAAAGGTTCATGCTTCTTTCTGAAATGTGTGCTTTGACTAATAAAAATTTTGTGAGGGTCCTGCTTTCTAGAGTTTCTCCAAGAATTCCTTATGTATTTCTTAAAAATCTATGTGAGACATACATACACAGCTATAAACGTAGAGAATTAGCTTTACTAGTTTCAGTTACTTAGGAAAAAACTGCGAGTATTGCCTTTTAAAATCATTTCCAATAACAGATGTTCCCAAATACATACCTGAGAACATTGTTAGAAAATACTTATTGACTAAAATAAATATATAGTGATTGTGCTATTTATTATCATTTTTACTAATACTAAATACTGTAATGATAACACTATCATTCATTCTTATTTATCAGTATCTGCCCTGTCAGTTAAAATTTCTAAGAGGTGCATTTTTTTTTTCTCTGAGAATTATGGCAGAGAGATATGTTAAATAGGTCTCAGTCTTCCAACTGCTTTCTATATGTTTTTCCTTTTTTAGAGTTGTTTTGGGTCATCTATAAAAATTAGGAATGAAAGTATTTCATCACTTGAAGAAATAGGATAGAGCATAAAAGCTTAGATACTATGAACAAAGTTTAATTATCTTATCCTCTGAATTTTTAGCTGGATTCTCTTCCTTTTTCCATTTTTCTACAACAAAGTCACTCTCTTACCTTGTTTGTTGAGAGTTCTTCTGAAAATATTGAAAAGGAGAAAAAGGAACTATCTGTTAAGTATGCTCTAATGTACAGCAAAACCATATGATTTTAATTGAGTGAAAAATCTGTTATGAAATATTTTTAAATGTTTTATTTTTAGTCTACTAGTCTTATTGAATTAGATAAATAGAGTGTTTATGATTCAGTTCCTTAGAAGAATTGCATTAAAGGAACAGAACTGTTTGAATTATCATATTTATTTACATTCAAAATATAGGATTCAAAAATGGCTCAGATAAATACATATCTTAATTATTAACTGTAAAGGTAATTAATGCTTTTATTCTAATGTAATTGTTTATTTTTCTATTTTGCAATCTATTTTTGCATTCATATTTACACATAATTATAGTCATAGTATAATACATTTTTCTATTTTTTCCACTGTGTCCTCTGTCATTATCTTTTTCATACTGCTACATAGTCTCTATATTTATGACTTGCATAAATTACATCAAGTTGATGAACCATAATCATTCACTTAATTATTGAATGTTTGACTTGCTTTTCATTTTTCACTATAATGAATGCTATTAGATTTAATTACTTCATGTGCATAGCTTTTTTCTTTTTCTTTTCTTGAACTATTTCATATTGATTTTAACTTTAAAAATACATTGCCTACTCCGTGCTTTTGCTATCTGTGGAGACATATTTCAGTTTTAATATTAGTTCTTTTCCTGATATAAAAGCAATACTGTTCTTCATAGAAAATGTAGAAAGTATGGGAAAGTATAATAATTTTGATATTTAAAGCATAGAAATAAATTTTATAATTTCATTCTTTACTATAGGCCAGAGGAAAGAAAAAGTCCTGTTTCAAAACAGGAAGAGTCAGAGAATAAAGCTGTTAGATCAGTCTCTGAGTCCTGAGAAAAAGTGACTGATAATTTTTACTAGCTTTACCTACAAAGCATTACCATCTTACTCATCCTCCATTCTTTGCTGCTGCCTCCTAGTATCTGGGGCTATGGTAATTTCCTCCAGTGGTTTGCCGATCTTTGGAACACAGTGTGGACCAACTTCTATACTTTGTTAGATTTAAGAACTTAACTTTTGCCACACCTTCAAGGTTTTGATAGTATATTTTTCTTTTTAAAGGAGATTAAAAACTGTCGTTTCTCATTCTTTAAAATATTTGGCACCAGAATCACTTAATATATTAATTATGACTTAAAAATATTTCCATGCAACAATTTGGTTGTCTTTCTTGAGGTGAAAGTAAGAACTTTTAGGACTTTTTTATTCTAAATGTGGACTGGGCATAATTTAGAACTTAGTTTTAAAGGACATCTAGAAATTTTCTTATTTATTGCTTTTAAAAATTTGTAACCAGAACTGATGGCATACTTGAGCATTTTCAGGTAGATCTTCAAAATTTTTGAATGTTTTAGTTGCATTTTTGAAAGTTATTTGAAACTTCATTTTCTCTAGTTTAAAAATATTTTAGGGCTGGCTGGTTAGCTGAGTTGTTTAGTGTATGGTGCTGAATAAATCCAAAGTCCAAGGTTCAATCTCTTACTGGCCAACAGCCCCCCCCTCCCCCAAATATATATATGTATGTATGTATTTTAAATTAAAAATATTTATAGATATTTGTAGTTAGAAGCACATTAAATATCCATTATATTTAGAGAATATGGATTGTATTTTGGCTCACTGATAGCTTGCATAAATTTCAATAATAATTCCATTATTTAAAACTTTTGGACTAGTTTATTATTCTTAAATCGGCCATGTGAAATGTTCTTTTTGAAAAAAGAAATTAAATGAAATAAAATTGTTCATTAATTCTAGAATTTTTTGAAAGTTCTCCCTCTTTAACATGCAAAACATTTTAATTACTTTATAAGCATAGAGCCTTCTGTACATGTAGAGAGCCTTGAACAAATGGCCAAATCCATATCTTCTTGCTGTGTTTCTCATTATTACTATAATAGGAATCATTTTATATTGAAATAAAGATTATTCCTGCATCTTTGTTTATTGGGCCCGGCTTTGTTTTCAGCATTTAGTGTGATTACAGGTATAATATGATATAAACCCATTGTAAGAAAATTTTTATTAAAACATGTTAGCATTCTGTAGTACACAGAATCTAAAAGAAATATTTTTTAAAAAGCCTTTGGGAACCACTTAATCTTGTTTCTCTGAAAAGGATTTTTCACATTATCAGTGTTCTTACAAAATTATTACTGACCTGCTTGACCAAAAATAACCAGTAAACACTATTTAAAAGCTGAAGTTGACCAACTTCTTTAGTCTTTGGGCCACTGCTCTGGTGTCTTACATTACTCTTGGCTATTTTGCTCAATTACTGGTCTTTGGACCAGGAAACAGAGCTTTAATATTTCATACTTGTTCTCATCTCTATAGCTTACTTCAGCCAAAGCACTTAGGGTTTGACTTCTTTTACCACAGTCCTCAAGCACACTGTCGCTTTTTTTTGGGGGGGGGGCAACTGGCTGGTACAGGGATCCAAACCCTTGACCTTGTAGAGAATAAATGTCCCTTTCAAAGTCTTTTTTTTTTTTTTTTTTTTCGTTTTGTCAGCTTTCTTGTAAGGGGATCTGAACCCTTAACCTTGGTGTTACAACTCCACACTCTAACCAACTGAGCTAACTGGCCAGCCCTCACCTTCACTATTAATTCTCAAGATCAGGATGGTAGTTAACTGTTCAACAGTATAGTTTGGGTTATAAGACACTATTCTGCTGTTTTATTTTTCTTGCTTTCTGTTAATTTTGGTCTATTTTGATGTCCATGATTTCCTGACTTCCACGCCCAACCGTTTTATTATTACAGATATGTTTCTTGTCAGTGAAGGATGACTGCACCAGGTCAGAGTTTCTAAAGGCCCTAATGATAGTATGGACAGTTATTTATATTTAGGTGGGAACGTTGTGTTGGCTAACATGTTAGAGGTGTTTTGATTTGGTGAGTGTTTGTGTTTTTCAAATCATTTGTGGAAATGGTATAATCTTTCTCTTTTCATCATGGCATGTTAATTTCAGCATTAAATCTTTGATACATTTGTTAAGATAGAAGAAACATTTGTCATCTATAAAATGTCCTTCACATATTTTTGCCAACAAAGATAAAGTTAGAATAGGAGAAAGAGCAATATATAAATCAGATAAATAAGTATTCCTTCCTTGTCCCCAGTTCCTTAGCCTGTCTTTCATTTCTAGAAGAGGTATACCATAGTATAACTGATCAGCATGTTCTGACCTCAAGGAGTGTTTCCTATAATAAACAACTAACATAGATATTAGAGAAAGCAAAGACATTCTAGTTATGTTCTTATAATGAGATTTTGTGATCCAATTTATCATTTTGTAGGCCTGCATTACTATTCAGAGTAGATCTACTGGGCTGGCTAGTTAGCTCAGTTGGTTAGAGCACAGCCTTGTAACACCAGGGTCAAGGGAACAGTGGACAAGTGCTTATCAGAGTAGATCTACTAAAGGAAAGAAATGCCCATGGAAGGCATTATATAGTCCTATATCTGAATGGAAGTCTAATGAATGATAAAGGCTACACATAGTTGTTTAGAAAGCACTGATGCTACTGAACATTAGAAAAGGCACCTAAGTTTTCATCAGAGCTACCAAATTATTGATCTTTAAGCAGACACTTGCCTCGCTATTCTTGTTTATAAAATGGAATTTAGTATTATCTTCTGGACTGTTTTACCAAGGTCATGTAAGTATTAGTAATTTAGGATCTGGACAGAAGACAACACAGCATAGTAGAAAGTGCCTTTTCCTGTGCTGGGAGATATGAAACTTGGATTCCTACTTTGGCTCTTCTGGGTGTCCTTGGGCAAATCACTTAAATTCTCTAGGCTTCTTTTGTTGTTGTTCTTCCTCCTCCTCATCTTCCTTTTTTTATGAGGGACCAGATGATCTTTACTGATCTGGCTGAAGAAATATTACAGTTTCTAGTGAGCAAGTTAACCCAACTACCCGACTGGAGGTATTAGATGGATTAGATGATCTTGAGTGCTTTGTTAGTCCAAAGATGTGAAAAGTACTATGAAATTCTTGAAGAAACTGAATTTTTAAGATGTAATTAATCATCACTAATAACGGTGATAGTGCTGTATAAATTATTCTATCTCTTAAAATCTTTGCAAATACAAGATCATAAATTACCCCAAACATTATTTTGGGGGGTTATTTAAAATGAACAATTAGCAGATTTAGTTTATTATAAAATATTTTACCGGTTGTTTTAATAGTAAAAGTTATTAATCCCTAAAATGCACATTAATTTGCCAAGGCTACTCCAATGAAGAATTATCTGGCATTATAATGCTAAATCATTATCTTTTCCATTCTATCTTTTTTCCTCTTAGTATTTTATCCTACTTAAATATTGTCAAAAAAGTGGAAAGATTTTTCTTGACATTGATTTTTGTTTTAAATAAACAATTTTCTCTTCTCTTATGTAATACTAAAGTTAGTTAAAAATATATTCTCTCAGGGGGCTGGTTGGTTAGCTCACTTGGGAGAGTGTGGTGCTGGGTTCGGATCTTCTTACTGTAGTTAAAATTTATTACAATAAGCAGAATAAATGTGTTGTATCCTGTTCTCATCTTATGTACCTTCAAACATTTTGAAGTTTCCTTTGTTAAGGATTTTTTAAAAATTAATTAATTAATTATTTTTTTATTTTTTATTTTTTTTAAAAGATGACCGGTAAGGGGATCTTAACCCTTGACTTGGTGTTCTCAGCACCACGCTCTCCCAAGTGAGCTGACTGGCCATCACCTATGTAGGGATCTGAATCCGTGGCCTTGGTGTTATCAGCACCACACTCTCCCAAGTGAGCCACGGGCCAGCCCCTTTTCTTTTCTCTTTTTCTTTTCTTTTCTTTTTCTTTTTTTTTTTTTTACAGTTTTGACTACCTAGTGTACATAAGCAATGTTCAGCTAGAGACAAGGAATTTAGAATACCACTTTACTTTAAGATGTTTGCCACCTTGGAAGTAGGAGTAGAAGAGGGAGAGGATATCCAAGGCCATGGAGTAGAATTTAGGTTTCTCTCTCTATGCTCATAAAGAATCTGTTTTAGATGAAGTGAATCAGAGAAAATAAATAGAACCAACCTTAAGAAATATGCTGGACATTATACCTATCACACAGAACACTAATTGTGGGGTCTTTGCCATATTACTCAATAGTTGGTCCTATGCCAATTAGTTATTTTAATCAGTTATTATTGTGGCTAAATTTTTGTCTGGAATAAAAGTTTATAATTAATTGAAAGAAATATTTTTTTCTTATTTTTAAATTGCTTATTTATGTGGTTCAAAGTCACATTTACATGGTTCAAAAGGCACAAAGTATAAAAGTGTGTCTCCTTGGCACCCAGTTTCCCTCCTCGCTTGTAATGAATGTTGTTCATTTGTTGTATCCTTCCAGAGATAATTTATGTATGTATGATGAAAAGTCACATATATTGAAAGAAACATTGCTATCATGTTAATTGTTTGTATCATTCCTTACTGAAATGGAGTTTTTGTTTTTACTACGGTGGTTTTCTCTTTAGTGTTCACTGTGGCTTTTAAAAGTTTATTATTATTTTATTTTATTTTATTTTTATTTTTATTTATTTATTTTTTTGTCGTTTTTTCGTGACCGGCACTCAGCCAGTGAGTGCACTGGTCAGTCCTATATAGGATCCGAACCCGCGGCGGGAGCGTTGCCGCGCTCCCAGCGCAGCACTCTACCAAGTGCGCCACGGGCTCGGCCCATTATTTTATTTTATTTTAAAATTGACACCTCATGTACATATTTATGGGGTATAAATTTTTATTATCTTTAGCTTTTTAATAAAAGTTGAAGCACTTTTTGCACTGATGAGGAAATTTGTTCCTTTGAATATGTAATAGTAGTCTATCACTGACTTTCATCCCTAACCATAAAGTAAGCTCTCTGACCTTGGTTGCTTTGCTTGGACTGTATTCTGCTGGCTGAATGAACTACATTGGACATTTTCCTAGAATAGCTGAGCAATTGGAAACTAGGTGATTTGGACATGGATACATTAGCACTCTCTGGTTCTTATTCTTGGAATTTATTTCCTTTTAAATGAGATTTGATATGGACTTTCCTTAGAAAGAAAAAATTTTCAAGAATCAGTTTATTATCTGTAAAAATCTTATAAAAGAGAACATGTAGACCAGTCCCTTTTTTATAATTTTTTTAAAAAATTTAAGCAATATCTTGTGTGTCTTTACAGACATTTCTGTATACCCAAATATACATATACTTGTGTGTGTAAGTACATACACACAAATATATATATTTTATATATGTGGCTCTATGTCTTTTTCTTATGTGAATGCATTTGTTACCACATAACTGTTCTGCAACTTTTTTTCTTATTAATATGACATCTTTCTTTGTCAGTTCCTATATATAGGATTTTTCACAGGTACCCAGTATTCTATATAATTTATTAATGATTTATCTACTCATAAATATCTGGGTTGTTACAGTTTTTAAATATTACAAATGGTGCTACTGTAAATATTAAGCACATTTGTATGTCTTTTCTATTTTCATGAATATATCTATAGGGATAAATGCCTAGAAGTGAAATTGCTGATTATCAGGGGTCCATCTCTGAAATTTTGATACCTGTTGTCAAACTGTTCAAAAATGGTGAACCAGTCCATACTTCTGTTAACAATTGAAATCTCCTGATTCCCCACGTTCTCATAAACATGAACAGATTTCTTCTTTCTCTCTTTCATTCCTTCCTTCTCTCTTTTTAGAAATGATTTGATTTTCTAATCTCTGATCATAGTCCCTATGTTTGCTTTATCTAAAAAATTCTCTTACACTGTTCCAAGTAACCCTATTTAGTTGCTCCCAAAGATTCGGTGAACTGTAGAAAACACAGGGATAAAGTTACTTTGTGGAAGAGTGTTCAGACATCATTTAAAAATGCAGACTTTGAAATATTTTGTTAATTTCTTTAAAAATCAAATTTATTTTTTAAAATCAAATATTCAGACAGTATCTATTGATTCCATTCTGAAAGACAAGGAAATTAATACATCTTCTACCATAGGATTTTTATGAGTTTTTGAACATTGTCATGGTTATAACATTTACATTTTTTTGGCTAGATGGCACTGGTATTTGATTTGAATTTATTCTCCCCTCAAAAAAGGAGTTCATGGGGCCAGCCTGTGTCTCACTTGGGAGAGTGCGATGCTGATAACACCAGGGCCACGGGTTCGGATCCCATATAGGGATGGCCGGTTAGTTCACTGGGTGAGTGTGGTGCTGACAACACCAAGTCAAGGGTTAAGATCCCCTTACCGTTGTCTTTAAAAAAAAAAAAAAAAAAAAAGTTCACAAGTGCTTGCATTTTTGAGTACTGTATGTTGTATTTATAAGTGAATGTAACCATATATTAAATTATTGAATTACATGTTTTTTCCCATCAAAATTTTTAAACCCTCTGTGCTACTGTCTTCTGGTACTGAATATTGCCAAAGCCTGCTGGAATATTCCCCATTATGTGTAAGTGACTCCTTTTTCTGCCTGGATTATAATAAGATTCTTTCATTATACTTAAAACATCTATGATTTCACCAGGATATGTCTGTGCTGATTATTCTACATTAGTTTTACTTGGAAAATAGCGAATGATGTCTCTCTGAAGATTTTAGGTCATCGTCATCTTTTTCTTTTTTAAAAAGAAAGTTTCCTTCTATTGTAACTTTGCTCTGTTTCTATTCTGTTGTCTTCCTTTGGTATATTTACTATACATATCTTGGATCTCCCTTATTTGTATTATCTTTGTGTCTAATTATTATCTTTCTTTTCCTTTTCCTCTGTATTGTTTCTTTCTTAAGACTGTCATCGAGGTTACTATTTTTTTCTGTATACATGTTGCTGCTTCTAATGTGGTTTTCATGGTTTCATTATTATTTAGTTTATTCTACTTTCCCAATTCACTTTTAAATCTCCTTATTGTTATCTCACTTTAGCTATTTTTAAGAGTCCATGTTCTCTTTAATTTATTTGAAAGTATAGGGGAGTATTTGACTAAAATTTTATTCTGTTTCTGTTTTTGTAGAAACTTCTTGATACATTCTATGTTAAATACTTTGTGCATATTATTCATATTTGAATGTGGCTTGCTATTTGTGGAAAATAATATTTTTGGGGGGGCGTGCAGAGAGAGGAAGTAAACCTTGACAGTGGTCTTCTTTGAATCATGTAGTTGTCTCAGGATACTTTCTTACTAAATCTGTACCATAGGAGCATGTGTCCCCTTAGGGTAAGCACTTTAGAATATTGTAATGACTTAGAGTGAAGCCTTCTCTAGACCATGTTTCTTTTATTTAGAGACTTAGTTGACTCTGGTCAGTGACTGAAAAGCTTATTACTGTTTCCTCAATTGTATCTCTGTCTCACCTTCAAGTAGTTTCTCTCTGTCAGGAGTCTAGATCTTGAGAAAATACATATTCCATCTCTCAGGTTCTTTGAAGATTCTTGTTTTAGTTGAAAAGTGTGAGCTCTAAGTACATTTATAATGAGGCAAAAGGCTATGTAACTATTTAATTATCTCACAATATTTTCCTTACCCCCCCCCCAATTTCTGATATTCCCAGATCTCTTGATTTCATTATTTTCCTTGGTTAGATATTTTTAAATCTTGCTCTTATTTTTATGGCTTTAGTTGTATTTTAAGTCAAAGGCATGAGTTCAAATAATTCAGCAGAATTAATTCTGCATATACCAATGTTTATATTGAAGTTTTACTGGTAGAAAACCACATTAATCATACCCTTAAAAAATTCATACTCTGCTCATGAGATTACGGTCTTTACAGATGAGAATCTTTTTAGTTGGAGACCCTGAGTTAACAAAGCCCAGCATCTGAAGTACCAGTCACAAGGTCTTCATGGCCAAATGTGATTTTTGTTTTTGGAATAAGATCCGTGAGTTCTTCTTTTTCCTTTCGCAGGACAAGCAGGAGGACATGAAGACTATTTTGGAGGGCATAGATCCGGCCAAGCATCAGGTGAGGGTGGCCTTTGATGCTTGTAAGCTACTACATAAAGAATAGATGTTGTAGGTAACAAAAACTCTGGATATCTGAATTCCAGCCAAGAAGTTCCAAGACCCTGTGACAAAAGAAGTCCTCTTCAATTGAAAAAAGATTATGAAGTCCCAATAAAAAGAGATATGCATTATATAGTTTGTTTCCTTAGTATTCTCTCCATATGGTATTTCTAAAAAAATATCTTAGGTGAAAATAGATTTTCTTCTTCAGATAGTTACTTTGCATTCTCTTTTATTGGGAGAATTAGTATGCCCCAGAGAGAAAGTCTCAGTTATAAAATCCTTTGCATTCAACATTGTTTATCAGAAATCTGAAATTTAGATTTAGGGTAATATATTGGATTATTTTTATATAGTCCTCAAATAAACAAAAAATTAGTGAAACATTTATTATATTGTTCACACCGTAATTTCTATAAACCAAAAGTTAAAAATATTCTTAAAATTGTCTATTATCTCATTCTGAAATTGGTTTTAAGAAGGTCATTATTTGTTCTTAAGAAGCATTTTTTTTTTGTTTTGGAAAAATCTGTAAAATTTGTGCTTGATGGTTTTAAAAGTCAAACAAATTTAATATCCATTGTAATCCAGAGAGATTTGTTTAAACTCAGGAACAGTTTTTATTTTTTAAATTAGGGATAAATTGTGATTGGATCATACATAACCTAGGTCATCTGAAATAAATTGTTCAGAACCAAGCCACTCTTAATCATGATGCTTATTAAGTATCTTCATAATTGGCTTGTTGAATGAGAAACTGTTATATTCATTCTATCTTCAACTACGTAAGTAAATTCATTTCACCAAATATTATGTAAAAATTTGAACTTTTACTCAGTTTGTGTAATATTGCAGGCTCCTATCAAGAATAGAAAGCTGAGTGTTATTTCAGATATAGTACTTCTTTCTCCCTGGATTTGTTAGTGAAAATGTGATTATCAGTCTGTCTCTCTAGCTGTTAAGTCTCAAAACTCGGGATGTTTTTAAAAATGTGGTTTGCAGCCCCACTTTTGGAGGTTTGGACTCAGTAGACCTGAAATGGGGAGTCTGCATTTTAACTGATATCCCAGGAGATTCTGAATATAAGTTCTCCATATTCCACACCTTGGGACATTGCTAGAGTCCATTAAAATTATTCCACATCATTGTTGAGTTCTGTTCTTTTTCCATCTTTGCTTTATAATGGTTCATTCTTCCTCAATCCAAACTGAATAAACATTTTTTTTCTTTGTTACTTGTGATTTTTAGAAACTGTGGTAAACACAAGCCCTAGAACAGAGCCTCTTAATCTTTTTGCTATCTCATTTCTCCTGAGGGATATGAATGTGATCAGTTAACAGTAGATCACTAAGGTAATGATTTATAGACACCGGTGGTTTGGAAGAACATACACCCCACACCTCCGCCAGTGGGAGAGTATCAGAATCCTGTAGTGCATACATAGTATGAAAGTCTCCCTCCCTGTCCCTGTGATTCTGGCCATTCTCTCTAGAGAATGTCCTCCCTCCAACTCCAAGAAACACTGCCTCAGTGTTATAGTTGCAATTCTTGCATATATGTCTTGGGTGCCCTGTGGCTGTGATTTTAAGGGAAATCAAATTATTTTAAATAAAATAAACAATTTAAAATTAAATGTTGTTATCTAAAGTGAAATAGAGAAATATTCCACCTTTTTTTCATAGTGCTCATTCAGCAGAACCAGAACTTTGTAGTCTATTTTTCATGGATAAGCTTTTAGGGAACTTATGACCTGCAGTTATCTACTTATCAATATATTTCAAACTGTTAGTAATTAGCTTACTTTAATAAACTTTAAATATGACCTCCCACTTTTGATGTTAATTTTTATTAAGAAATAACATGTACATATTTTTAAATTTTACTACTCAAAACTAGGAAACTTGCGAATATTTTCTTGATCTAAAACTGTCTATGAAGTATACAAAACTCATAACACATTAAAAAAAAAAGTCTAAGTTCTCTCTTTCTAGGTTATTGTATATTGAATGAGTCCTTTTCAGCTATCTCAAGGTTGTTTAAATATAAGTACCAACGACTACCAGTCAAGAAGGTAAGGTCAGTGTTAGTATATTTGGAAATTTGGAAGCCTCTCTGTTCTCCATATCATTTCAAGTACATAGAAAGGATAAACAAAATATGGTGGAAAACAAATCTAAAAATATGTAGCTGTGTCCAGAAACAATATTAAAGATCTTTGTGGACTAGAAATGAAGCATTGATACACAACTGAAGCTATAGTCCAGGGAGAATTAAGGCATGGACAATGGGGGCTGGAATTTCAACTTCTATAAAGGAATAGGGACTGAATGTATTATACATGTAGCAGGCCAGTAGATCTCATCTGCTTGAATGAAGCAAGGAACTGGGACCTTATTGCCCTATCTGTGAACCAAGATGGGAAAAAAGCTCTGAGCAATTGTCTAGGATTATGGTTAGAAATTTGCTAATTTAGGGGCCAGCCCGTAGCTCACTTGGGAGAGTGTGGTGCTGATAACACCAAGGCCACAGGTCCCTATCCCTAAATAGGGATGGCCAGTTAGCTCACTTGGGAGAGCATGGTGCTGAGAATACCAAGTCAAGGGTTAAGATCCCCTTACTGGTCATCTTTAAAAAAAAAAAAAAGAAAACAAGAAATTTGCTAATTGTTGTTAATAGAGAGAGGAAGCAAAGACAACAGTAGCTAAAAACTTGGAAGATGCCATTCTTTGACTTAGAGAACAGAACTGAAATATCTCCATGGAACAAGAACTTTTAAGTTGCCAGCGAAAGATCTACTTCTGAAATGGACTTTGAGCCAGACTGAGGCCACTTCCAAATCATCTGAGAACAGATATGTTTTTGGATGGAAAAAATAAAACAAAACACCTCTCATGCAAAATGAGCTTTCTCAAATAAAAAAATTATAAAGCTCAAGAGCAAACCTATGTCAAGAGAGGTAGTCAAAATGCAGGCAAACAAAAAGCAGCAAAACAGGAGAATACACACCTAAAGAAATTGAAATAAAAGATTTTAATTTTGAGAATTTTAAACATGCTTATTTTAAACTATGATCAATAGCCATAAAACAATGTGAGATAATAAAACAAAAGCCGATAATTATGTGTTAAGAACAGGTGGATATGAAATAAAGCAAAGTTAAAGTTTGGGGGGGACTCAATTAGATAAAAGAGTATATTAGACACAGTTGAATAAATTCTTGATGAATTAGTGAATCAGATGATAAAACAAAAAATAACATGATATAGCACAAAAATAAAGAGATGGAAAATATGAAAGAAAAATTGAATAAAAGAGAATAGATTGGAGAAGGTCCACCATATATCTATTAGAAGTTCCCACAGGAGAGGATAGAAATGTAAGGCAGAAGCAATGTTTGAAGAGATAACGGTGGAGAATTTTATAGAATTGAAGCCAGGCATGGATCCTTGATTTAAAAATCATTTTAATCACTAAGCAGAACCAATGAAACTGTATAATTATCAGGATAAAGAAAAATATAAAAACAACCAGAGGGAAAAAAGTATTACCTACAAAAGAACAACCATCAAATTTTTGACATTTTCATCAAGAATAATAAATCACAGAAGACAATGGAAAGTAATAGCCTCAGAATACCAAAAGAAAATAACATAATGTAGAATTCTGTACTCAACTGCCATTCTAGAGAAGGAAAATAAGCATATTTTCAGATCTACAAAGAATAAAAGAACTTAGCACCGTCAGATCCTTGCCAAAAGAACTACTAAAAGATACATACATCAATAAGAAGAAAACAACCCTGGAGGAAGGCGTGGGATGCAAGAGGCTACGGTAAGCAAAGACATTGATAAAACATATAAATATAAATTTTTGAGTTTAAAAACCTAAATTTTTATGTTTAAAATCAAAGTAGTACTAAAATTCTAGCCAACAGTAGCATGAAATTGAGAAGAATGTGTTAGAAGGTTAAAAAGCCATGCTAGAATCCTTTTGTTGTTCAGGAGGAGAAGAAGGTTCTGAATAACTGTAAAGATTTTTATAGAAAAGCATATCAGTAATGATAACAAATATAAAGCTGTTGAACTCCATTGTTTAAGGGCAGAGACTTTTGAAAGAGATTCAAAATCAAAATCTAGCAAATGCTGTTTGCAAGAAACAAACCTAAAGCAAAATGACAGGGAAAGGTTAACAAAGTAATGAAAAAAGTTAGGCAAGGCAATATTAATATCCGACAAAATAGAATTTTAAGCCAAAAGCATTTTAAAAGATAAATACTCCTCCAGTGGATGTAATAGTCAGTCAGTAACCAGCACTCTACTCTTCAAATAAAATAGAATACTGCAAAATTATAAGGAAAATGGTCAGATCTGTATTTGTAGTGATAGGATTTTTTCATACACTGCTCCATGAAACTGATAGGTCAAACAGATAAAACAATTATTGTTGTGTGTTTTTTTTTTGACCCGTAAGGGGATCGCAACCTTTGACTTGGTGTTGTCTGCACCACACTCAGCCAGTGAGCGCACCGGCCATCCCTACATAGGATCCGAACCCACGGCCTCCGCGCTACCAGCGCCACACTCTTCCGAGTGAGCCACGGGGCCGGTCCTAAAACAATTATTAAAAATAGAAAAATTAAGTTTGCTCTTATTAGAGAACTAGCATTCTGCTTCTAATAAATATACTATATATTCTTTTCCAGTACATGGGACATTTATAAAAATTGTCTGTTTTAGGCCACAAAAAAGCCCGAAGAAATCCCCAAACTCCTTATCATATAGACTATGTTCTCTGATCTCTATTCATTTAAAATTACAAATCAACAATAAAATCTTCTCTTTTAATCCCATACATTTAGAAATTGAAGAAATATACTTCTACATAATTCATGGGATTAAGAAGCATTCTCTGTAACAATTACAAAGTAGAAAGTGAATTACCACAAAAACACTACACATCAAAATGCTGGGGGGAGAATACAGCTAAAGTGGTCCTTAGAAAGAAAATTATAGCTTTACACATATATATTAAATATGAAAAAATGAAAGTAAATGAAACTAACAAAAGAACACAGTATAAAGAAGAAAAGAAAGATAAAAGCTTAAGTTAATACAACAGAAAACAACAAAAAGAGGGATAAAAAAGGAAAAAATAGGGATGAAGAACAAAATTAAAAGGTGATTTTTTAAAAAAACTTCCAAAATAGGTATAACAAGCCAGACTGATTTTTTTTTTTTAAAGGGTTGGAAAGGCACAGGTAAGCAATAGAGACTTAAAGTGAGTTATAAGTATTTGAGTTATAAGTATTTAACTGAGTTATAAGCTCTTTTAAAATTTGTAAGTCATTTGTATGATCAATAAATTTGAATAACCAGATGAAATAAATACTGATTTTTGCTATAAATATATAAATGATTAAAACTGACTCTAGAATAGGAATCCTCAATAGAACAATAACCATATTACAATTGAATCAGTAGTTTAAAATTACGTATCCAATGAAGGTAAGAGGCTGAGATGGATTTATAGGTCCGAATGTGGATTTATTTACTGAATGTTGAAGGAATAGGTAATTCCTGTATTATTGTAGCTATTCCCAAGAACAGAAAAAGAAATGTTAGGCTGCATAATATCTAAGTTTGTAGCTTGAAAAATAATTTTCTGTGTTTACAAAGGAGAAAAAAAACATAAATAATTTATATTCTAAAATTTTGTTGGTCTTGAACAAATATTGTCTGTACAAATAAACCTAGCATTCATAAATAAGTAGTATATGCAAATTTGGTTTCTATTTTAAATGAAGGATTTAGTGATCAGATATTTGGGGGCAAATGTTATGTGTTGTGGGATATACATTATTAATTTTAGGACATAAAATATTGTAAATACATTAGAAAGTTGTGACATTGTTTTATCAGCCATTTTCTGAAGCAATTATATTGTTCAAAACCAAAGGAATGAATATATATTTATAGGGAGGAAAACAAAATAGGTAGCCTTTCACACCTTTTATTTCAGGAATTTTATTAGTATGTTGAGTTTTGAAATGACTTGGGGTGAGCATCTTAGAACTATACTTTCTGACATCTTATGTTTAACAGCTATGGTAATAATATTTTAAATATACAAAATTAACAGTTACTTCTAAAAGTTTGTTCTAAAGCAGGGCTTTCAAAATTTTTTGTCTTTGCTATTATTCATGGGACCTAGCTATGTTGTCTGGGTGTCACTGCCAGGCAGATAAGAAAAAGGGAAAGAAAGGGCAAGTGACATTAATATTGCCCACCCATGTTCTAGTAATAATGTATTATCAAATGCAGAAAATCAATGTCTTAACTCTCAAGTTTAGCTACTACTCTTAATAGAACATAAAAACTTCAAACCTCAGTACTATGAGAGGGAAGATTTGAAAGGTCAGCTATGCTTAGGTTCCTGTTTGGTAAACAGTGTTCAATCACTTCATTATTTTAGGCATTAGGTGTACAATGGTGAGCAAAAATGGACATGATTGCTGCTCTCTTGGAGCTTACTGTTTAGTGGAGGAGACATGTTAGCTAAATACTTATATAAACGAATATGATTACAATTTATAAAGGAGAATTTCATAGAGCTGTAATTCAATAACAGGAAGAGTGATCTAGGTAGAAAGTTCAGGGAGGTCTTCCTTGAGGTTATGACACTTGACTTGAGATGTGAAGAATGAAAAGGAGTTAGGGGAGGGCCGAGCCTGTGGCGCACTCGGGAGGGTGCGGCGCTGGGAGCGCGGCGACGCTCCCAGCGGCCGCGGGTTCGGATCCTGTATAGGAATGGCCGGTGCACTCACTGGCTGAGTGCCGGTCACGAAAAAGAAAAAAAAAAAAAAAGAAAAAAAAAATAAAGCAGTTAGGGGAGAAGTGTTAAAAAGGAGACCAGAATGCGCAAAAAGACCCTGAGGCAGGAGGGGAAATAAATTGCTAAAGGCGCAGTATATTTCCAAGATGTGATTGATCGTAGTGATAGTTCAGAAATAAGTTGGATGGAAAAACTGGACAAACAACTTTTTAGGTCTTTCTTTCATGGTGTATATTCCATTTTGTTTGAAGTAAGTTGCTAGAATGTTAGATTTACCTACATTTGAATTAAGTTCAAAATCCATTCTAAAGCCAAATTATTTTGGCATTATCTATAGTTATTCATTTTTACATAACTTAGAGTTAATAATGATTGTTTAATCAACATGTATAACAATTAAAAGTCAAGGCATAAACTAATTTAACAGGAGGTTGAGTGATACTACACTCTCAAGATTTTTAAAAATCTCTCTTACAGTGGAATTCCTGTCACTGCAATTCATTTTAATGTTTCTGTCAGGCTGAATCTATTCTTATTTCTTATTGTTATTTTGCGTGAGATGTAAATCAGATATAGTTATATAAATAGACTAAACTGTATCTTATTGGCACAGCACCTATTTTTTAAGTTGATTATGTGGTAGCTAAAGGATTTTCTGCGTTGATTAGAAGAATAGAGCTGAAGTAAAGCTTTAACTTAATCATGATTCTTTTTCAAGTTTTTCTTAGTAACAAAAGAAAACCAGAACAACAGAAATTCATGTATGCATAATAGAGGAGGGGATAGATAAGAGAACTTTTCATAGAAGTAATGTATTAGCTGCATTTTAATACTTAGATGAATGTAATGAGAGTTTGCAGTTCTCCCAACAGACAGTACTACTCATCATAAAAGCACAATCCTTTTAGTTGCGTTTGATATGAAGTATAGCTATAAGCTGGTTTATCATTCATTCCTCTTGCTGGCAAACTTCCTAGAAAGAATAACAATCTTTCTGCTGTTTTGAGACTGCATCTTTTGCCTTTGACTATTCAAGTATGTAGTTTCTGCTCTTTAAAAAACTCTGCCCATTGGTATATTTTTCTTTTTTCTTTTCTCTTTACTCCTAAAATACCATAGTGTTTTTCTTCAGGGATTTGTTTCCATCCTTTCGTCAAGCTCATAATGACTTCTGATATAAGATCAAGATCCTTCTCATCGCCTCACAGCACTGAGGTTCCTTTTTCACAGTTCAGATGAATAGTTAGGAAAACATCTTTTAAAACCTTAGAATTAGAAAAATGCAATTATTTCCCTTTGGTATTATCTTTAATTAGTATTATCTTTAATGGTTATTGTTTGGTATGTAAAATTTAACTTACCCTTAAAAAGTTACATTATCTAATGTGGACTGAAATTAATCCTGTATATTGGAGGAATTGAGGTAGGTAGTATAAAGGCTACATTGAGTAAGCATTAAATCCTCATTATTTCTCATATCATTAATATTAAGTGTTTAAAATAAATGGTTAATCAATTGGCGCTGATGGATTATTTTTTCTGTTTCTGTAACAGGAGCATGAATCTGAAGGTGGAAGAACACCTTTGATGAAAGCTGCAAGAGCTGGTCATTTGTGCACTGTGCAGTTTCTTATTAGCAAAGGTAAAGAAAATACAAGTGATGGTTTCCAAGAGACTATAATTTCTGAAAAAAATTCCTAAATGGTTGCAATTTATGTTAAGGCTACTTTACCTATAGTATAAGTATTGTATTCTAGTCTTTTGTTGGTGTATTTTATTTAGCAAGCATAGAGTTTGTGAGGTGCTTGCTGGGAATTCTCTTTATTAGTTTTGAGTTTTAGGTTTTCATCAACCAAACAGCATATGGTTGCTCCCAATAGTTGGAAAAGCCTATTGTAAAATGTTTAGCTATACACAGGTAGATGTTTAACACTTAATGATAAGGCAGTTCTGCTGGAGATAGGGGTGGAAGGCTGAGAGAAAGGCTGCTACTGTGGCATTTGTTTGTGGTACAGTTGAATTAACTGAGTATATATGAAGGTCTTATTATTTTTATAGTCATCTAAAAATTTTATTATTAGGAGAATGTACTTTTTAGGCAAAGAAGTTCAACTGATGAATGAAGAATTAGTTCAAGACTGTTTACTATAGAAAAGTAAAATGCTGCTGAACCCATGTTAGGTTGAACCATTGTAAAATTGTCATTTTAAAGATCAAAAATGGTAATGTTAACAATTTCATTTGATTCAGCCTGACACATTTATAGTGTCAGTGGTACTCTGGCATCTGATGAAAGATCCTAGGATAGGCTGGTAAAATGCAAGGAAGATCCACTCAGATGGTATCATGTTATTAAAATAAAAGTAAAAATTTTGTATCTATATTCCAACAAAATTCTGATGTTTTGTGACATTAAAAATGCAGTGTAAGATTTTATTTTAAATATACTTGTTTTCTTCTTTAATTGGATAAAAGTAGGTTTATTTTATTCATATCACATTTTTCCTGCCAAGTAAGGGATATTTTTACATAACGTTCTGTTACATAGTCTGTAAAAGCTATTTACCTCAACTACGCAGCAGTAGTAAATAGATGGATAACCGTTGGAGTTCTTTCATGCTTCTTTACTAAAGAGATGATATCTAATCATACCCAGCAACAACCCTGCTGTGAATGTAATCAGGCTTGTCAGGAACAGGAACACATTATGATTTCTAGGCTATAGTAACTGCTAAACAATCCCACCATCTAAATTTATTATTAAGAACTTCAAAAATAATCTCATGTTGCCGATGAAAAGGTGTTCATTGCTGTGTCTTACGTTTCCTGAAAGGTACTTGTATGTAGGTTAATTTATATGAAAATTAAATAAATTAATAATAGTAGTTTTATCCATAGGCTTATTTTTCTCATACATAAAATAATCTGGAATTAAAGAAGAAGGAAGAATGAATATTTCTATAGTCTTAACTTTCTAGTTGAGACCCTTTGGGATTTTTAAAGATAGCTGAACTAAAAACTAGTTCCTTTTTCCAGGGGTCAAAAATAATATGGATAATTTTCTGTCTTCTCTCCATATCCAGGTCCCCCTGACTCTTAAAATACACAATATGAAGAATTATATTTCTCTTAAATATTGCTTGAAAAAATCTGCTTTCTCTGTTTTGAGATCTGGCTATATTGCCATTTTCTGAAAGTAGATCAAAAATGTCTTTGAAACATTTTGGGAGTTACATAAAATGGTATTATTTGATGCTTATGTTAACCTGTATATATTTATTAATCTTAGTCTTCTAGATTTTCCATTTTAAAAGTGATATTGAATGAACGAACTACAACTGCGCGCAACCATGTGGATGAATCTCACAAATATAATTTTGAGCGAAAGAAGCCAGACAGACACAAAAGAGTACATTGTATGATTTCATTCATATAAAGTTCAAAAAGTAAAACCAGATTGGAAGTCAGGGTAGTTGTTACTGTTGGGGGGGGTGAGTAGTGACTGAAAGAGGGGGCACAAGATGGGCTTCTGGTATGTGGATAATGTTCTGTTTCTTGATCTCGGTGCTGGTTACTACACAGGTGTGTTCACTTTGTGGAATATTTTCCAACTATACACTTCTGATTTGTGCACTTTTTTGTATCTATGTTATACTTTAAAAAAATCTTTTAAATTATATTGTCCGTGAACTGGCTTGACTTCAACCTTCACTGATTGCTGCTTATTTTTCTTCAAAGGTGCCAATGTGAATAGGGCTACAGCCAATAATGATCATACGGTAGTGTCACTGGCATGTGCAGGAGGCCACCTAGCAGTTGTTGAGCTACTCTTGGCTCATGGGGCTGATCCTACTCATCGACTCAAGGTATTCTACTTAAAAATAAGTAAATAAATAACATATATGATTATAAAAATATATGTTAGATCTCTTAGTGCTTAATATTTATTACTGCTTAAATGAGTTTTGATTTTATAGGAGCTGCTGAGAAACTAAATGTGTATATGAATCAGATAGACACTAAATGTGTATATGAATCAGAAGAAATATGCAAAGAATTATGGTGTCAATTCTTTCTCAGGATGGCTCAACAATGCTCATTGAAGCTGCAAAGGGTGGCCATACTAATGTTGTTTCTTATCTATTGGATTATCCAAATAATGTTCTGTCAGTTCCTACCACAGATGTGTCTCAGCTCACCCCACCTTCTCAAGATCAATCTCAGGTAAAGTAAAGTGGAGCTTATTTGTTAATATAAATATTCAAAAGTGATTAGAAGTTTTTGTTTAAAATTAGCTTTGAGCAAAATGGATTTGTTTCTGTTTTCTGTTACATCCTGAGATAATCATGATTCTAGATTCTTTAAGATTTATTTTCTGCAAAGGTTACATGGATTTTTAAAATTATCTTATTTTCTAAAAATAGTGGGGGGTTTTTTGTTTTCTTTTTTTGCGGGCAGTTGGCCAGTTTGGGTATCTGAACCCTTGACCTTGGTGTTACAACACCACATTCTAACCAACTGAGCTAATCAGCCAGCCCTTGGAAATAGTGGTTTTTAAAAACCACTAATATCAAATATAAAGATAAGTATTCCAAGTTGTTATCTTACCACAACTAGGTCTTTAGGGTTTTTTGTTTGTTTTTTAATGAATACTTTGAGCATAATCTTTAACTAAGAGAAAGCTTTTCTTGTAATACCTCCCAAGGCAGTATTAATTATCTTAGAGATAGTGACTTTTGTCAACCAGGACAGAATAGTTAACAAGGATATATGCACCAAAAATTCAGTAGAGTTACTTTTAAGCCTACCTAAAATTATGGCGACAATGTAGAGAGTATACTAAGTATATTAAGTTCAGTGAAATCCTAAATTCTTTTCTACAAAGTTATCCTGAGAACTGCTACCATACTCCAATTCAGCAAGTATATTAGATTTTTTTTTTCTTTTGACCCATGTAGAATTTGAAGAAGGGTAAATTGCCAGTAAATAGTGAATATATAACTTGTACTCCTAGCTAGAACCAGCAAGGCTTTCTCTTCAGCAAGAGAGTAATATATATATATATATATATATATATATATATTTTTTTTTTTTTTTTTTTAAAGATGACCGGTAAGGGGATCTTAATCCTTGACTTAGTGTTGTCAGCACCACGCTCACCCAGTGAGCGAACCGGCCATCCGTATATGGGATCCGAACCCGGGGCCTTGGTATTATCAGCACCGCACTCTCCCGAGTGAGCCACGGGCCGGCCCCGCAAGAGAGTAATATTAATTCCACTTAAGTTAAATCATTGACTGCTCATAGATTGCCTGAGTCTGCCTGATCAGTAGTCTCAGAAATTATTCCTTGATGAAGGCTTTTTTTCCCCTAAGCTTTAAGAAATAAAGTGATTTGATGGTATATGAAGAAAATGTAAAACAGAATCTCTTTTTCATTTATGGGCTTTTTTATTTTTTGGTCTGAGATGATTTTTTTCTGAGTTGACTTTTTAGGTTCCACGTGTACCAACGCATACACTTGCCATGGTTGTACCTCCCCAGGAACCTGACAGAACTTCCCAGGAGAACTCTCCTACCCTTTTAGGGGTACAAAAAGGTTAGTTATTGAATTATTTTCCTTAAAAAAAATAGGTGTTTTTCACGTAATTAATAATCCAAAAATATACTTTAAGTTTAATGGTACACAGTTACTGTGTACCTGTGATCAGTTGAGGTAGGTAATTCTGATAAATGCAAATAGTCTTATATACTATTTAAAACAGAGAAGACATAACTGCTAGGGAAAATACTGTTTTCCTGTTAACATACTGCTAGATGTATTTTCATCTGACACAGATGAAAATACTTATGAAGCAAGCCAAGTTCTTGATTATATTAAAGTAGCAAAAATTGATCAGACATTCATTTTCCATTTGACAGTTCTTTAGCTAATTAATAGCATGTGAGGAACGGAAATGTGTTTGCTATCTAGTTAAGTCTTTGTAGCGTTGATTCTATTAAATGAATGAGGAGTTTAAGAATTATATTCAGTTTCATTCATGTGATATAGTGGGTTAACATCTGTCAGTATGTGAACCTGGACAAATAACTATCAAAAGGTATATAAGTAATATCCAAATGACTATTAAGAGAAAGTATACACTTTTTAAAGGACTCGAGTTTATGAGCTCTGATATTTTTCTACTGTCTTTTCATTTGTAGATATAAACTACTTTTGTTTGATAATCATGTATATTTGTAATATCTGCGTTCTCTGAAATAAAGTAGGTAATATGTAGGATTTTTTTAACTACATAATCAAATTTATGAACATAGTTCATTTAGTGAATGATAATCAAGTCCTAGATTATTGAAATCACAGTGAGACGTGTAAGTATCTTTAATATCATGATTTAAGAAAAATTGGTTAGAAGTGACTGTTATAGCAGCAAACCAAAGCTTCTTTCAAATTACACCAGTTTTAGTAATTTAAAGTATTGAAGGTCTTCACCAAGGATTACTTAATTGCTAAAACATTAATTTCAGAGATGAAATATCTGTAATCTCTCTGACTTAAGCTAAATCTAGCAGTTTTCCATTGGACACCAAGTTATCCACACTTTTCCTTCTATTTTTAATCTTAACAATTAAAAAGCAAATTAAACATGTACTTGTTCAGGGTTGTGAGTATTATAATCGGCTGACAGCCATTAGTAAAATATGAGGGTACTTCAAAAAGTTCATGGAAAGATTCATATTATCTTTTAACTCCACTTTTCCACAGACTTTTTGAAGTACCCTCATGTTTAAAGCTGAATGTCTCTGTTCTTGTTGTTTTTTTGTTTGGCTAAACCCTATAGAGGACTGTAAATAACATTGGCTTGGGAGATGCATTATTAATTAAGAAATCATTTTTTAAAAATGCTAACATAGAGCCAAAAATAAAACAAGAAATAAGTTAGAGAGGAAATAAAACATTTAAAATTTAGACTTAATATGTAAGTAAACAAATGTTTGGGTAGGGGTTTTTAAAGTTGGTAAGCAAGTAAGTAATCATATTTTTGCTTACTGAAATACACCATCTGCTTATTTTATCCACTTTGATGTTTTATTACTTACTGAATACTATAAAAATGAACTAGACTTCTAAGGAATCTCTCATTTTACTAAATTAATAGGGGAAGAAAAGATTAACACTTGTATCTAGACACTTGGGCACTTGGTGTTGCTAGCAACCAGTGAATGACATCACCAACCTAACAGTCGTTTATGCAGGATCAAACTGAAAATGCATTTTGTTAAGATATCATGTTAGTATAAACCATCAACATCATAGAATATTATCTTTCTATGAATTAGGAAAAATCAGTCGATGATTACACGTTTCTCTTGGTCCTGGGGGTCTCAGGAGGCAGGACTACATGTAGCCTCTGCCAGGAGTACTCCAGGGAGCAGGGCCACGTGTAGCCCTGTCAAGAGAGTGCAGCGAGGTGAGTTGCTCAGAGCACGCCTTGAGCTAGGGGCTGCCACCTAGGGATGTAGGCAACCAGAAACCAGACACAAAGTTCTGGGACTTAGTGCATGCACTAAGCAACTTTATTGTCTACAGGCATGTATTATATATGTTTTAGCCAGCTGTGAGCCCCTCCCATACCTCCCTGTCTCCTAGGCAACTCAATAGGAAGTCTGTGGTTTGTGCTTAAGCCTTGCAAATTCTTGCTGACCCAGTCTTTTTGCATTTCTGCTGACACGGTCTGAGTCCTGGAGAGCAAGGGTGCCTCCATCTTTAATAGGTGTTCTTGTTCATTTTCCTCCAGATGTTTTTACACACTGAATTACCAGGACAGAAAAACCCCTCTTAAATAATTAAAGATATATTATTACTTTATTCTTCTTAAAGCTGGTTTTTCTCCTTAATGTTTCTCTTTTATATCTCTAGAAAAGCTCCTTAGAGTGATGAAACTGCTGTTTGACACTTTTGTTTTTGTTTCCTCTAAATCCATATACTAGGTGTCTTCAAAGAGTTCATGAAAAGATTCATCTATTATCTTTTAATTCCATTTTTCCATTTTGAAATACCCTCATATCACTTCTGTGTATGTAGTCTGTGATTAGGCGTGGATGAAGGGTTCTTATCCTCTAGGACCGTCTTCTGTTCCTATTCATGCAATCATCTTTTCAAGTTCTTACAACATTTTACTCCTGTTTTTAATAATCTTTTTTATTATTCATACCTCCATCCTTTTAAAATGTATTCATGTTGAGTGGCCACCACCTTGTAACACCAAGGTCAAGGGTTCAGATCCTCTTACTGGTCAGCTGCCAAAAACAAACAAAAAAATAAATAAAATGTATTCATGCCCTTAAATCTTTCCCAGGTGTTGGATATTTATTCTACTCAGATATTCTTTGCTTTCATGCCCCATGTGTACCATTTGTACAGGCTCCATCCATCTTGATCCATATCCTCCTGATTTATGCAACTAATTTCACTTGTCTGTTGTTGGTTTTCAAGGATTCAACATACTAGGTGGCATCCAACAGAGGTCTCAGAATCACCCCTATAAATAACATATGAAACTAAGTGAGAGTGATATGGTCAGTTTTCTAGCATTATTTAACTTTATTACCTGTAGTTATAAATATGCAGATAGGAAAGGATACATAAGTAATATAAACCCAAAATCAATTTTGTAAATAAATTTGTTGATTATGGCCACTTTTTGCATCTGACTTATTTGTTGTAATGTGTTCTACAGAGATTTTGAAAGAGAAGACTCCTTTTGATCTTTTACAATTTGTATAACTTGAAACTAATCCATTGCAAAGCATTTAAAATGACGTCAGAATAAACAAAATAAATCTTTTGTATGTGCCTGAAGCCCTCATTTTTTTTTTTTGGCAGGGTTGGAGGTGGGTGGCAGCTAGTGGCTGGCACATAGGGGGATCTAAACCCTTGACTTTGGTATTACCAACAGCATGCTCTAACCAACTGAGATAACTAGCCAGTCCTCAAGTCCTCTTGAGGAGTGATTTATTTTCTCTGAACTTTTACAATACTTTTTTGGATCTTTCTTCTGGCCCTTGTCGCTCTTGCTTGTTCTCCTCCTCTTTGGACCTCAGTTAAAGAGGGTTGAGTTAATCACACGCTAGTGCCTGCTGTGCTTTGTCATCATGGTTTTTCTCTTGTTTTATTTATTCCCTTTTATTCCTCTTCCCATCTGCCTATTTCCCCCATAAGCAATCATTCTGATGTGTTTGATGTGCATATTTTTTTGTTCTTATACGTTTTTATAAAACATTTATTAATTTGTGTGTATTTTTAATTTACCTAAATGATATTGTGCTATAGCTCCCATTTTGTTTTTTACTTTTTCACTCAACAGTGTTTTTAAAATCTATCCAAGCTAGAGGTGTATACCTCTAGCTTGTTTCTACCTGTAGCATAGTGCTTCACCTTGTATATTCTCCATGTTTTACCTGTCCTTTCTCCTATTGGTGGGTACCACATTGCCTCTAATTCTTCACTACCACAGACAATGCTGGGACGAAAATCGTTGTTCAGTCTCCTTATGGATCTGTGTAAGGATTTCTATGGGATATTATCTCCCCTCTTAGAATGTAAGCTCCTTGTGGGCAGGGTTTATGTTGCTCATTTTTATGTGGTCCACCATGCCTTGCTTGTACTAGATGTTCAAGTATTTGTTGAATAAGTTAATGAATGCCAGGCTAAGAATATAGATTATTCTGACGGCAGAAGAAAATTATTAAGACTTTTTAAGAAAAGAGATACTGTGATTAAAGAGGATGTTTTAAAAAATTGTTCAAGAAGTAGTGTTCCAAAATGGTGGGAAAGAGATTGAAAACAGAAATATGTAAAGTAAGAATTAAATGCTGCCTTATATCCTAGAGTTGTTTATTGGAGTAGGTAATGTGAAAAGTTTTCACGTTTTTATATATAATCATTAAGATTATATAGAAAAATTATATATACAGTGAATGTTGAGTGTTCCTCTGGAAGTTTTACTACTAATATTCCCTAGTGTAGTCAGTTTCCATGAGGTAATCATGCTTATGTGGATTTACATATGCCCAAATTTAATAGTGTCTTTTAACATATAACTGCTTATAGTAAAAAGAGAAAGGTCTAAATCTGTTAGGTTATAACAGAGAATCTCTATCTTTGGACACCCTTGGTTAAGAGATTGCTCTGTTAAAGATATGTAATGTACCCTGTTATTTTGGGAAATTTTGATACAAATATTTAGACATAAAGAAAAAATGAGTCAATTCTAGGCCAATGGCTTTCATTTTTGACTATGACCCAATAAGAAATATTTTATATTGAAACTTAGGATACAACATACATCTATTTATCAAAACACAAATTCCATTAGATAATATATACTGCATTTGATGTTTTACGTTATTTTCAATTCTGCTTCCATCAACCTTATTTTGTGTTTAAGGCTCAGTTGGGAATGTTGTTTAAAATCATTCTGGTAAGGTGCTGTGTGATGTAAGAAAGCAAAGATATTGCTGAATAAGGTTTAAGTTTGATTAGACAAAATCAAGTAAGGAAATATGAAACCAAGTTTAGTTCATGTGTACATGTATATCATGTATTTTTTCCATTGGCCATTGCTTTTTCTGTTGCACAGTACACTAATTATTTTAGACACAAAAATGATTGATTGAATTAAGCTCATTGCAATAGTAAACTAAATATTTGGCAAGTATATGCCTACCTTATTCCCTCACTGCCCTCCAAAAATAAAGCTTATGCTGTCCCTGTATCATAATTTCTGCTACAAACTTTTTCTAGTTCTGTTAATAGAGGAAAAGTGAGAGGCAAAGGAAGTAGGATAGAAACTAAACCAAAAAGATGAGATGGTGACTTTACCGATATTTCTGAATAGTACTTTATGGTATCATTCAGTGATACCAATGAATAGATTTATTTGTTTGTATTTGACAGTGGGAGATATTTAAAGGAGAAAGAACCCTTTTATTTTCTGGTGTCTTATAATACTACCTACTACCTATTGAAAATTTTGTTGCTAAAAGAACACTTGTCACAATTTCTACTTTACCCCAAAATTGAAAGTGCTGCTTCAGCTCCTAGGTGTTTTACCAACCTGGTTTATTCTTGATGTTATAGCTTGTGTTAGTGTTTTGATGTATATCTAGGCAATTCCACTGACTACGTGGTTACAGACACTTAGCCATTGGCTATTTTGGGAAGAACTGCTTTTTGCACATTACTGTCACCTTCTTCCATGGTTAAGGCTACATACATTGTGGCTTATAGTTTCTCTATTCAGTTGCTTACTCTTACTCTTAGTAATATTGTGCTCCAAGCTTCTTGTATATTATTTGCTAACAAGACAGACAAGGCCATTCCTCAAAATTCTTGTCCTCAAAATTCTAGTCTTATTTTGGATCATCTTACTATTTACGAAGATTTTAAATCTGTGAATGTCCAACATGGTCATAATATAATTGCCAGTCTGGTTGTTGAACTCTTACCTAGTTTTCCTTCATCTTAAATACAAATTACATAGCAACTATATAAGGGTGTTTTGAAATTAATGAATATTTAAAGGAGCATTCAGTCTTTGCAGAACTTCTAAATTTACTCTGCTGATGCCATTGAATTTATTACATGACTAAAAATTTCCTTGCTGTGCTAGTGGATTTATACATTGCTGTTTGTGAGTTTACCTCCTTTTTCTTACCTGGTGATTGTCTTAAGCAACTTTAAACAATTTTCAGCCTGAAGAATCTGGGAAATAAAATAATAAAAGAAAAATAAATAATTAAAACATGGACTCCTATATGGTCATATGGAAGTAGTGATAAAATTATCTCACAAATCTAATGGCTTTTGCTCCAAAAGAATAGTCTTTCCTCACCACTTTACTCAGATAGAAATATAAATTGAAATTGAATATAGACAATACACTTTGCTAAAGTTTACTTTTGAGGAATAATTAAGCCTCTGAAAGTGATTGCAGTGATATTGAACTGTGGTCTTCAGACCTTGTTAAAGACAGTGTCTTTCATTCCCTGTACCGGCCAGCCACCAAAAAAAAGAAAAAAAAAGATAATAGGGGAAAAACTTAGATTTTTTTCAGTAAGAACTCATGTTATATATGTTTGGGCTTCCTGCAGTTGTGAGTGAGATATCCTAATCTAGCAAATAAGCAAATGAGTCTGATTTTTTTTTCCTTCAGTGGTTTTGTAACCCTCTTGCAATTCAGACCATTTTAATATCTCATAGGTGACTTTTTTCCTTTGGATTTGAGAATCATTTTTAATACATTGGATGATTTTATTTTAAAAATTCCTAAATTACCTATGTCATTCTTATATGTTGGCTACAGTCCAAAAGAATAGATAAATTTTTTTTTACCCAGTTTTCTTTTTTGTGAACAGCTTTATTGTTGTTTAATTTATATACCATAAACTTCACTCATTTTAAATGTACAAAGCAGTTAGTTTTAGTAAATTTACTGAGTTGTGTAACCATCACCACCATCTATTTTTAGAAGATTTTTATCACCCCAAAAAGATTTCTCATGCCTGTTTGCGATTGATCCTCATTCTCACATTATAAGCCCAGGCAACTGCTACTCTCCTTTCTATCTCTGTAGATTAGCCTTTTATCCATGGATTTGATATAAATGGAATTGCACAATACGTATTCTTTTGTGTCTAGCTTCTTTCACTTAGTATAATGTTTTTGAGTTCCATCCATGTTGTAGCATGTATCAGTAGTTTGTTACTTTTTGATGCTGAATAGTCCTAGTTCTTCCTAAAAAGATTAAGACTAGAATTTGCCTCAGAGTAGTTATTGTACATCAAAAAGTGTATTTCCTCCAATTTATGTCCAAATGTTAGGGCTACTGATATTGGTAATTATTTTTCACATGCCTGGTGATGAGAGGAGTAACTTAAGTGCAATTTAAAACCTTAAAATTATAAACATATTTTTCATTTGTATCATACACTGTCAATATGAATAATTCTATATGAGAAGTCTGATTTTCTCGTAGGAACATTCATTGTTTCTTCATAGACAAACTTTTCTTGAAGGGTTTATTTAAGCTTAGGATAATTGTCCTTTGTCATATGATTAATATAGTGTTCAGATACAAAAGTGTAAAAGACTTATTTATTGAAGAATTTTAGAAAGCTATGTCTTGAAAAAACTGATTTCACATTTTATTTTAATTCAAGAAGAGAAATATTTTAACAACTTGAAAAAAACTTTTTTTTTTCTACTTTCATCTATAAATTTTGGTCTCTTATAGTAATCTTTACCTGCACAGTTAATATTGCACAGTTAATATTGCACAGTTAATATTGCTAAAGAACTGTTCATTCTAAATGAACAGTTAAATTAACATTAGTGGTATTCTCAACACTATTTTGATACTGCTTTAGATTTGATGTTCTTTAAAAAGTCAGATGTAATCAGCGAAATTTTGAGATTCTTTCCTCTTTGTTTTCCTTTTCTTCCTGACTGTCTTGGCTTCCAAAATCCTCCATTCTAATGAGTAGATTTTTAAAAATTCACATTTTTTGAATTGGCAACATCCCAGTTTGTGCTGTGTGAAATACATGAGTATAGGCTTTAAACTACCTAACACTGGTGTGACTCTGTGAACATTCATTCTACGGCATTAGTTGTAAGGGTTTTGGGAGGGAGGTCCATGTGTGTGTGGGAGGGGGGCTGATTTTTTTTTTTTTTTTTTTTTTTTTTTTTAGCATGGCACTTTTTCAAACATTTTTCATGTGCTTAGGTACATCCAAGCAGAAGTCCAGTTCCCTGCAGGTAGCAGATCAGGACCTACTGCCACCTTTTCACCCATACCAGCCTTTGGAGTGCATAGTAGAGGAGACTGAAGGCAAGCTGAATGAACTGGGACAAAGAATTAGTGCTATTGAAAAAGCACAGCTTAAGTCATTGGAGTTAATTCAAGGTGAACCTCTGAACAAAGATAAGATAGAAGAACTTAAAAAGAACAGAGAAGAGCAAGTCCAGAAGAAGAAGAAAATATTGAAAGAACTGCAGAAAGTGGAAAGGCAGTTGCAGATGAAAACACAGCAGCAGTTTACCAAAGAATACTTGGAAACCAAAGGTCAGAAAGACACAGTGTCTCTCCACCAGCAATGCTCTCATAGAGGAGTCTTCCCAGAAGGGGAAGGAGATGGTAGTCTCCCAGAGGATCACTTTTCAGAGTTACCTCAGGTTGACACAATCTTATTTAAAGATAATGATGTTGATGATGAGCAACAGTCTCCACCATCGTCAGAACAAGTTGATTTTGTCCCAGTCCAGCCTTTATCATCTCCACAGTATAACTTTTCCAGTGACTTAGGTTTTAATGGGACAAATTCTCTTGAACTTCAGAAAGTATCAGGTAATCAGCAGATTGTAGGACAGCCTCAGATTCCTATTACTGGACATGATCAGGGGCTGTTAGTTCAAGAACCAGATGGACTAATGGTTGCAACTCCAGCCCAGACGCTTACCGACACTCTTGATGACCTGATAGCAGGTGGGTTAAGAAATATATCTGTAATAATTTCTCTTTAATCTTTGTGCTCAACTTCTCTACATGCCCCTCCAAAAGCACAGACTTTGTACTTTTCCATTTTAGAACTATCTTTGTAAAATTACTCATTTCTTGAGGTGTTTTGGAAGTGTATTTAACTAAGCTCATCAGCACTAACACGAAACTGTTTCCCCCTCTTCTTTTTTGTCACATTGCAAAGGCAAAGAAATAAAATTGCCATAGTCCTCTATTTTAGACCTTTGGTATATCAAAACTACCCTGTGTTGTGTCTTGAGTAGGAGTCTCAAAGTAGAATTTTTTTGTAGGCTTTAGAGGTATTCACATAAGATTATACATTAAAATCTCCTGCTGGTGGTTTTCATGTTTGGAAATCATAATTTTAAATCATATTGCTTTTTCTTTATAATTTTATTAGATTAATTTAAATATTTTTAATTAAATGGGATATTTAGAGAAAACTAAGCATTTCATGTTATAATATTTGTGGGCAGAAGATTAAAATACATTAAAATTATCATCACTTGATGATTTGGAGATAGGGATTTTTGCATTTTATTTTCTTGATGAAAGCACATCGAATACACACACGCGCGTGCGTGCGCGCACACACACACACACACACACACACACACACACACACACACACAGGAAAAGAGCAAAGTAGAAAGGCCTGATAACCTTAAAGTATATGTTTCTGTTTATTGTTAATGTGGAAAATTACAACTAGATATGAAATGAGGTGCACAAGTTTACTTTCCCTTTCATTGTCCTTGCAGCAGTGGGAAAACAGTGCAATTAATCATTTACCTTCCTAAAGATGGCTGGTGAATGTATCACCTCCATGAGAGCGCAGTTCAGAAATGCAGCCAGAATGGCTGTTGACAGTGGATGAAGACCAAGAACTAAGATGTAGCTGGAGTGATATTCAAAGGCAGGCCAGTCCTCTGTCTCTTGATTGCAACATTTTTTTCCTTACTGTTGTCTGTTTCCTCTTGTCATATTCTCTTCCCCTCCTCCCATCCCAATTATGCTATCCCAGTTTCCTTTCTTCTTTTGTGAGCCTTTAGTCTTCCTAATCTTTATTGAATCTTTAAAAATGTGGAATAAGATTACTTAAATCAGGAATTTTATTGGGCATGTGTATGACTTTCAATGGTTATAGAATTATGATATTGCCCTTGAGGCTCCTCTGATATGTAATGGGCGCTGTGCAGAGGAGGAATGTCTTAGTTTCCTTAAAGAAAATTAAAATGCTAGGAAATGTTTTACAAAGTTAGGCTCTTTTGTCTTTAATTGGGTTTTTATATCTCCGCTGGTAGCCACATAACTCAAGTTAACTTTGTATCATTAACATTGAAAGTTGTTATAAATTATGAATAAACTCTTATAGTTCATTTATAGTTCTAATTTCTAATCTGGGTAAAAACAGATATTGGAGTGTGAAGTATGATTATGAATAACAATGAAACTGGTGAACTGAGAATAATCTTTAAGGCTTAGGGTTCTGTAACTAGCATTATAATGTTCCTAATTATCAGTTTGTAGCTGTGAAACCTATATTACTACTGATCAATCCAGTTATGTTATTACTTATAACTTTTATTTGTTTTTTGGTTTTTTAAAAAGAATATAGAAGCAGCTCTAAAGGGAAATTGTAAGTGTTGACTTTATGGCAGTATGTGGCTACTTCAAAAAGTTTGTGGATAAATGGAATTAAAAGATAGTACAAATGCTTCTGTAAACTTTTTGAAGACCTTCATATTTACAGATGGTTCTTTTAGGGAAAGTCAAATTTTGTTTGTTTCACTGAAGTATTTGTTCAGTTGAATTGGACTTTTATATAGTTCACATGAAATTTAAAAAATTTGGCTTAGAAGACATCTTTTAATTATATTAATGTTATACGTTTTAACTTTTAAATCAGCCAATAAATACAAAAAGTATTTTCATATAAAAGTTTCCATTTTTATGATGGTTATCTGTTTTTAAATATGTGGCAATACATGTTTTCTTTATTCAAGATGATGACCTGTCTCACTTAAAATTTTAAAATTTTATGTTTTTCCAAGTCTAAATTCTCTTAATATTCTTAATTGAAGGTGAAAGAAATTAGACAGGGTGAATAATTTTAAATTTGTGAAATATATCAGTAGGATTATAGAGCAGGCCAAAGATAAAATTGATATTACCTAAATTAAATCTAGTTCTCATCCCTCATATTTAATAGAGAATACTGTACATCTTAAAATTTTACTTTCGGGCTGGCCAGTTTAGCCCAGTTGGTTAGAGTGTGGTGCTCAGAACATCAAGGTCCAGGATTCAATCAATCTCTGTACCGGCCAGCCAGCAAAACCAAACAAAATAAGTAAATAAGTAAAATTTTACTTTAGAGAATATCTATATAACAGCAATAAAGTTTATTCTTTACATATAAGAGTATTTTTTTCTTTATTGCTGTTGTACTCAAAATATTTGTCATGATAATGTGTTGGTTATATACATAATTTATCAATGTCATGACTTGATTAGCCTTTTAGTATGTAGTCTTATATGTGCCATACAGTCCTAGACAAGAATACAAGTATATATAAACTCTTGATTGGGAATATGATTCCTCACATCCATTTCTTCTGAAAGTAAGTGTTGGGCTTTTAGCAGTTACCATAATAGCAAGTGATTCTCAATGTTGAAATATCTAGAAATTGAAAGCAATTTAAAGAAATTCAAAATAGTTTTGACCATTGAGTAGTTCTAGGAACATTTAGTAAATTTTATGCCAAATGTATATATAAGATTGGTTAAAAATCAATTAATAACAATTTTTTTACATTTATTGAGCACTTACTATGCACCAACCTCTGTACTAAATGCTTTATATACATTACCTCATGGGCTATTATAGTAATCCTATAAAATAGGTCCTTTTCCCACCTCTGTTTTTCGGTTGAAAGACTGAAGCTTAGGGAAATTAAGTTTCTAGTAAGTCTCAAGATTCAAACTCCATTCAGCCAGGTTGAAGAAACTTAGATGTAATATGCATGAATCTGATTTAACTTAAAATTCTAAATTTATCTTAAAGATGTTGTTACTTCCCTAGACTTCTAAATTCTATTAAATAACAATTTCTCTTATTATTTTTATATTAAGATTTGATATACATGTAAGTTTTAATTGTTCTGTGACTTCTTAGTGCACTATTACTGCTGTTGGCACCTTTAATAGGCTCTCTTAAAACAAATTGCAATTTTAAAATACTTGCTTTAAGTAACCCTGTGGTAGTCAATGTAGGTTTAAGAATAAAAAAGTAGTTAGGAAATCCTCTTCTTGTTTTGAAGGGATTTAAATAAAATGTCTTTAAATAATTTCCTTTAGGGCTGGCTGGTTAGCTCAGTTGCTTAGAGAGTAGACGTGTAACACAAAGGCCACTGGTTTGAATTCCCATACCAGCCAGCTGCCATAAACAAACAAACAAACAAATAAATAAATTCCTCTAGTCAATGTTAATATTTTATTTATAGGTTTTTATTTACATGGAACTATTTAATAAAGTTACAATTACGTACAACAAATTATAGCAATTAAATTTCTTAAAGCCAGACAGAGCCACCCCCAAAATAAATAAATAATTTCTTAAAGCCATACAACATATTTTGTGCATACCTAGTATCAGTGAGATTTTTTTAATAGTAAGATTTATTATTATCTTCCATATTGCCTACAAAACTTTCTTCAGCTTCATAAAGTATCAAGTCGAATATTGCACCTAGTTCTTCTATCACCCCATTTTAGAATAATGTATAAATTTAATTTGCATTATATATTGACCTTTGTGGTAGCATTCTTAGTCATTTTCAGAGACATTTTGTTCAGTGATAGGAAACATTTTAGGATTTATGGAAATGTCATAGTCCTGATATAATTGTCCCTTAATACAAGCTTTACTCCACATGTACTTTTTAAATCTCTTGCTACTTTCTAGCTTTATTTTTATAACTTTTCATTTGTAATCAATCCTATTAAAGTCACTTTCTATGGGATGTTTCTGATTGTCATTATTATAGGAGGAAAAAATGCTTCTAAGATAATGTAGTGCAAAAGTGTACAATAATCGATGTAATAACATTTTTGGTAATAGAGCTGTTAAATGCACAAAAGTATTTTTTAAAAGCCAACTCTGTAAGGAAATTTTTTATAGTATCTGGCATAGCACTCTAATCAATTATTTAAATTTTTAAAAATATCTTTTTAATAAAAAAGAAATAAGATGAATAAACAAAATAATGATAGAAAAGTAGTTCTTTACTAAGGTATATGTTAATAATTATGGTACCACTGTTAAGTTCTATTAGAAAGGTGATATATATCAATCTTTAATGTCTTGTTTTTTTTAGTTGTTAGTGTATCTTGCTTTAAGTAACCCTGTAGTAGTCAATGTGGTTTTAAGAATAAAGAGTAATTAGGAAATCCTCTTAATTTCAGGGGATTTAAATAAAATGTCTTTAAATAATAATTTCCTCTAATCAATGTTAATATTTTATTTATAGGTTCAGCTATTTTGAGGAGTGTAACAATACTATCAGCTTTTAATACATCGAATGATAAAAATATTTAAAGCTTATTTCCTTTTCACATGTTCTTATAGGCAAAACAAACATATATAATAATCATTCCTATTTATAACTGGGTAGTTAAATTATGTTATTTACATGGTGACAGAAGCTGCAGAAATTTATATTGCCAAGATGGTGGGGAGCGATAGTTCATGTAGAAACATATTCAGGCATCTTAAACTTTGCTAAGTTATTTAAACTGATAACATACTAAACTGAGTCAGTCACACTTGTTGTGAACAGTGTCCTTGATTAGGATCCAGTCATATCAACATTTTAGGAACACTTAAAATTTTCCAACACTTAAAATGCTTACATTTAGTATTGTGTGTTTTTGACTGACTTTTAGTCTGGGTGCAAATAGAAGGTTATTGCCATCTCTGAAGCTTTGTCGTTTTTTTCTCTATTATTAATGATTATATTTTTTTCTGAGTTTTTTCTTTCTTGAATGAGTAGTAATGTTTTTATTTTTTAATACAGTGAATAATAGTACTGGAAGTCCTGTAAAATATGTAATAATTACATTTACTGAGCACTTGCCGTGTGCCAAACACTGCGTTAAATGCTTTATATACATTATCTCACAGACTACTCACAACATCCATTTGAGATAGATCTTATTTCCCCCTCTCTGGGTCAAACTCCATCTCTTATGAAATATAAGAAATACTCAGAGACATAAAAGATATAATTTCAATTAATTCAGTTTTCAAACATCAAATTTTGAGATTCCAAATATAAAGTTCGAGTGTTAATTTTAAAAATGGTTTGACTTTTAGACATTGATTTATTTCAGCAAATTTTCAAAGTAAATATTGAATTTTGAAAACACACACTCTCTGCTGTTTATGTGAGAAATATTCTAATTTGTTCTCCTCCCCCTCTTTCTGCCCACCATTTTTTTCCCTCATTGTCCATAGAATATTTTTGTCTAATTGGCTTTTACAAACTAAAATATAAAACTCTTATTTTTTTATTGGAAATTTTTTTCTCCCCATTGACAACGTAAAAAGTTATCATTTATTGTATTTGCACTAAATGTCAAACACTGTGTTAAGTATTTTACCTGCATTATCTCAAGTGGTCTTACCACCAACTTCCCAAAGCAGGTACTATTATTATTCCCCTTCTACATATAAGGAAAATTGAGGTTCAGAGGAGTTAAATTATCTACCCAATATTAGAATGCCAGTGGTGGAACTGGGATTCAGATGTAGGTCCATCTGCTTCCAAAGCTTGTGATTTAACTACATTATATTACTGCTATGGAAATTTCTGTTTTCTGTGTTTTTCTATGTACAAATGACCTTGCTCTTTTAAATGAAATTTAGCAATATGAATATTGTTTTTCAGCTGTGAGTAGCAGAGTCCCCACTGGTTCAAACAGTTCCTCTCAGACCGCAGAATGTCTTACACCTGAGTCCTGTTCACAGACTCCAAGCATTGTGGCTTCCCAGTCTATGCCCCCCGTGTATCCTTCAGTTGACATTGATGCACATGTAAGTAGATTGCTTTATTTAAACTTATTTTGCACACTTATCTTCTTTGGAAAGGAAAATTATCATTGTATATGAAAAGAAATACTATTTGCTCTTCAATTGATAACCCTTTTGTAAAAAAAATCTAACTTTTTTTTTCTCCTAGACTGAAAGTAATCACGACACAGCATTAACACTAGCTTGTGCAGGTGGTCATGAAGAACTTGTATCTGTACTCATCGCACGAGATGCTAAAATTGAGCACAGAGACAAAAAAGGTAAGAAATGTTGATCAGAAATAAAATCTGAGTGTAGTTACATCAGAAAACAATTGTAGCTTTTTCAGTGTTGGTAAGTAGTTCCTAAACTCTCTCAGTGCTAAATAAGTGTATTTCAATTAGAAATACCTAGATTCGTTAATCTACGGAGCTAAAATTATCCAAAAATTTTCAAGTTAGACTATAGATTATTAATGAAGTAGAGCAAGTTGTGGTTGCCTTTCTCCTTATCCAAAGGTAGTCTGCACAGAGGAATCAAAGTCCATTATGAGTATAAACTTTAATAGTTTTTGTTGACTTAGCATTTCTTTTTATTAGTTGTTTAAGACTTTTTGTATCTGCCCTGAAGCCTTTTTAAAACTAAAAGAGTATTGAAAACAGTGGCTCTAAAATAAATAAAAAAAAATTTGTTTGAGATTTTTATTTTCTGATTTAGGTTTCACACCGCTGATCCTGGCAGCAACAGCAGGACATGTTGGAGTTGTCGAAATTCTCTTGGATAAAGGTGGAGATATAGAAGCACAATCTGAAAGAACTAAAGATACTCCACTTTCACTGGCATGTTCTGGTGGGCGTCAGGAGGTGTGTTAATGTTAATTTTTGTTTTGTAAACACTTTGTATTTTTAAATATGCATATGATTTGTATTTTAGCTACCTGAATAAAACTTCCTTATGTTTGACATTTTCCATATGCTTTCTCAGGAATGGGATACTTCTGTTAAGTTTAATGAGAATAGTAAATGCCCTTTTAAGGAATCTGTTTCTTACCCTTTAGAATGAATAAAATTCTCTTTATCCTCACATTTATTGGGGTCAAGTGAACCACAGTTCTAACACATATGAAATGCAAATTCATTGCTCAATAATTAATAAATAAAAAGGGTAACATTTTGTTATTTCACTATAATTGGGATTTCAAAACTCGGAGTTCCTTGATATGAAATTAAATCCATTTCTCTAGTGCTTAGTTTTTAATATATAGAGCTTAATGAAATGTAATTAAAATGTCAGGTATTAAGACAAGGAGTTGTAGGTCCTAGTTCTTTGTGCTTTCTTCATTATTAACTGAGCTCTTGGTGTAAACTGGATTTCTCTGTTCATATTTTACTTTTTAGGTGGTAGACTTGCTGCTGGCTCGCGGTGCAAATAAAGAACATAGGAACGTGTCTGATTATACACCACTGAGTCTAGCTGCATCTGGAGGATATGTTAATATCATTAAGATTCTGCTTAATGCTGGGGCAGAAATTAATTCAAGGTATCACCTGTTTATTCATTTTATTACTCATGATTAGGAAGTTACTACCTTGGAGTTAAGTGTCTTCCCCTAAATGTTTGGACAGATACCATTTTAAATTAAGATAGTACTAAAGTTGCAAAGCCAACAGTTATTCCTCTGTAATGTGCTTATAAGTAATCCCAGCTTATTTCAGTAATGTAGCTGCTTTTAAAGAGGTCTCATTTTAAGAAGTTCTTTGTTTTGTATAGTTGGAAATTTATAGGGATTATGTTTTAAATTGTGAGATTGTCCTATTATTTTTGGTCTAAATTAATAAAATCTATTCATCAGTGTTAGATACCTTTCTTTTTACTGACACATTTTCATCTTTAATGTTTTTTAAAAATAACAGGCAACATATTATTTTAATTTTCTAAGCACATTTCCCTCCTTAGGACTGGGAGTAAACTAGGTATTTCTCCTCTGATGTTGGCTGCGATGAATGGACACGTTCCTGCAGTGAAACTGCTACTTGATATGGGTTCAGACATTAATGCCCAGATAGAGACCAATCGGAACACAGCTCTCACCCTGGCCTGCTTCCAAGGCCGAGCAGAAGTAGTGAGTTTGCTTCTGGACCGAAAAGCCAATGTTGAACATAGGGCAAAGGTAAGCATTTTATAATTTGTCAACTATTTCAGACATATTTCTAGCAGAAAGATCATGGCATTTCAACTCAAATTGAATGTAATATTTTAAATTGTTATAAGTTAGAACTGATGCCCCAATGCAGGATTGGGGAATTATGCTATGTAGTGGTCAATGACACACTATCATCATTTGTGACTTTCGTTAAGGACAGTGAAGAAAACAATCAGTATTTTTCCCAACCTCAGCCTTGAGTGGCTCTCTGTTCTGTAGTTTGCAACTTTTGAATGTAGTAAGATTATTTTGTATTGTCTTCTAATGTAGATTTTTAAAGAACTCCTTTAATGAGGCATGTGCTTATTATTGGTAAATATCCCAAGCAAAAAATTTGTTCATAGTGGCTAGCCAGTTAGCTTAGTTAGTTAGAACATGGTATTTTAATACCAAGGTCAAGGGTTCAAATCTCTGTCCTGGCCAGCTGCCAAAAAAAAAATTAGTTCATAGATTATAAAATGAAGACAGCTAAAATCTAATCTGACCGTGACAGATTCTGACAGTTTCATGACTACTTGGCATTTGGAAAATAGGAGCTGGTATGTCAGTGGTTTGAATTTCTTTGTTTGAAACTGTTAAGTACTAAATAAAAATAAAAGATTAAAAAGAAATAAAAGCTGTTAGGTACTTAGAATCCTAGAAATATGTAGCTTAGGGGGATTTTTTTCTAATCAGACAACAATCTGGTAGTCATTTCAAATTGGAAAGGTTTGAATGAAAATCTCATATTTTTCCATGAACTTCATTAGTTGTATTTCTTCAAATGTAATGCAACATTTACATTCTTTTAAAAGAAATGAGGTGGTATAGTTTTGCCTCAGACTTTGCATCACAGAGAAATAGATGAGCCTTTCCTGCCATCCAATTTGTCTTTTTCTATTACAAGTATTTATGTGTGGTCCACTTATCTATTAAAAATCCTGGAGAAATCCATATTATTTTGGGAATGGTACCTGTAGGAAATGTCCTTTGACAAAAATATTGGAGACTAATGTACAAAAGGCACATATACAAAAAATTTATGAAGTGATATTTTAATCAGTTTATTTTTTAATATCTCTACTCATTGTGTAAAAGAGTAATTATCTAGTGGATAATTGTATAATGGTATAGAAGTTACAAATTGTTTCTTTAACTTAAGATAATATAAGTGAATTCATTCCAGCATGTCTAACTGAATCTAACAATTTTCACTTGCAGTTAAGTAAAATTTAACACTGAATATTACCTAGCTCTTTTATGAGGAAATATGAGAAATAGAATCCTTTTAAAAGTCAATTGCTGGGCCGAGCCCGTGGCGCACTCGGTAGAGTGCGGTGCTGGGAGCACGGCGACGCTCCCGACGCGGGTTCGGATCCTATATAGGAATGACCAGTGCACTCACTGGCTGATGTGCCCTTCACTAAAACGACAAAAAAAAAAAAAAAAAAGTCAATTGCTTTGGTCTTTTTAAGAAATTATATAATTTAGTCACACAATTTATTGGTTTAAACAGACTGGTCTTACCCCCTTGATGGAAGCTGCTTCTGGAGGATACGCGGAGGTTGGAAGAGTTCTTCTTGATAAAGGAGCAGATGTCAATGCCCCTCCTGTGCCTTCCTCAAGAGATACTGCTTTAACAATAGCAGCAGACAAAGGTCACTACAAATTTTGTGAGCTCCTGATTAACAGGTGGGTAATTTTCTATTACCCTATATAGAACTTCTTATAGTCCATTTTACTTTTCAGAACTTTTAAAGTTAATAAAATTGTTTTACTTTTTGACATTTTTAAGAACAGATTATTTGTGAAAGATAACCAAAGATGATAGAGAAAACTAAAAAAAGTCAGCCTCTTCTTATAGGAAACAAGCTATATTAACATTCTTCGTTCATAGGGGAGCCCATATTGATGTTCGTAACAAGAAGGGAAATACACCACTTTGGCTGGCTTCCAATGGTGGTCATTTTGATGTAGTGCAATTGCTAGTGCAAGCAAGTGCTGATGTGGATGCAGCAGATAACCGGAAAATCACACCCCTTATGTCAGCATTTCGCAAGGTAATTTGATCTGGGGGGATAAGAGGTAAAATTTATAATTTTAAGCCTATTCTAAGGTGAAATTATGTGAGAAAGATATGTTGATCTTAGAGAATTAAGTATATTTCTGTACAAAAATCACTGCTATCTTTCTATTCTTTTGTGGCCAAATCTAATATCTATGTGGTGGTTCCCTGTAAGCAACTTTGTTCCTAAATCACTTGGTGTCTTGACTGTTTTTGTTATGTTGTTGTACATAAACCATGAGATTTAAAGAAAGCTATATGCAAATGAATGTTTTCTCTACTTAAGAAGGAACAAAAAGGAGTGGACTTTTTATACCTCCTATATATATTAAGACTCACTTGTCTGCTATTTTTTAAAAGCCTCCCCATTGCAGTTATGATAAACTATAAACTACTTAACATGACCTACAAAGCCCTGCATAATATGGTTTATGTCAACCTTCCCAAACCAATCATCCATGTTACCTTCCCCATTTGCTTACTAAGCTCTATAGTCACTGACCAATAATGCACTAAATTTTTAACTGCCTGAGGACCTTTGCTCACTAGTTTTCTTTTCCCAAAATGTTTTTCCTTTGCTCACCTCTTTACTCATCCTTTAGCTCCCATTTTAAATGTCACTTCTCAGAGAGTCTTTCCCTAACACCCAATCTGAAAAAGGTCCCTCTGTTTCTCTTTCATAGTTAAATTTTGATTTTCCTTATCCCAACTTGTAATTATATATTCAAACATGTATTTACCTTTTTAATGCCTCTCTCACTAACTAGACTGGAAGGTCATTAGGACCGCGAGTCATGACTGTCTTTTTCACCACTGTTTATTACCAGCTGTTTAGCACAGGGCCTTGATACATATTAGGTGTTCCCTAAAGAGCTCTTGAATGACAGCAGTACAAGTTATACATCTTAAAAGAAAATCTTAAACTATTTTCTATACTTAATTCTTTTGAAAAAATTGTTTTCTCTCAATTAAAGTATAATTGACATATAGTGACATGTTTGAATCTTAAGATATGTAGTTTAGTGAGTTTTGATAAATGCAAACATGCATGTAACCCACACCCGATAAAGATATAAAATACTTCCATAGCGCTAGAAGATTCCCTCATGCCCATTCTCAATCAATTCCCTGCCCTAGAGGCAACCACTTTTCTGATTTTTGTCTCCATCAAACTAATTCTTGAGGATGTTTTAGAACCTTAGTAGGAGGGGAAATTATGCAAGCTTGGTTATATTAAAATAGATGTGCTTAGAATTGATTACAGATCATTCAGCCCCTGATAATGGCATTTAAAAATGTTTATCTGCACCAATGTCAAGGGTTTGGTGGCCCTTAGTGGCCAGCTGCCAAAACAAACAAAAAATAAAAGAGAAAAAAAGAAAGTGTTTTATTTAATTTGAAGTCCTAAGGCTCAGAAAAATGTGATAGTACATCTTGTTTAGTTTAGTGTAGATAGAATCAAAATAATGCTTTGAAATCTAGCAAACCCTCTTAGGTTTAGGACTAATTTCCCATTTTTATTTCACATCACCAATTTTTATTTTATTAATAGATTTATTCTAGGAGATACAATTTTTCTACAAAAGTTTTTCTATTTTCGGTGGGAAGTAGGCTTATTAAAATCAGGAGAAATGTCTTTTGGTCCACCACGTGTTCTCGAACATGTTTTACTTATCTTTTTCTGTTTATAAACTGAATACTGTTCTTATTTTTATAATTGTAATTTTAAATTTGGTCAGCTATCTGGAAATATTAATCTACCTTTTTACTCTTAAGTTGTTAAGCATATGGGCAAAGTTTCAAGGGATTCTTTTGTGTCTTATTGTACTCTTTAGGGTCATGTAAAAGTTGTTCAATATTTGGTGAAGCAAGTAAATCAGTTCCCTTCTGATATTGAATGCATGAGATACATAGCAACAATTACAGATAAGGTAAGTTTAATATGCTGTTGAACCACATTTTTGTTCTTTGTGGAATTATATGCCAATGTGTGCAATTAGCAACCTGTTCTTTTTGTCCTTTAAGAGGTCAATCACCTGATCTTTCTTTGCTTTACTTTCTCCATTTATAAAATAGATGGGTATATTACTTTTCATAAACTATTTTGAGATTTCCTTCCTACTGTGGACCAGAATCACAATGAATATAGCTAAGGTTTATTACAAAACCATTAGCCTGATTAGAAGGTTTTCTAAGAATACACAGATTTTTTAGGAGATGGTGCTTTATTTTGATAAATGATTGATGCATGACTGGGTTCAAAGGATAGCTTAATTTGGTTTACTGGATTTTTCAGTTGTTTGAGCTGTAACCCCTGTACTTTGATGTGCTCATCAGCTCAAGTTTTATTTGGCCTCTTTATGTTATGTGTTCCTATATTTACATAGTTCTATTTTCCACTACAGGAACTGTTGAAAAAATGTCACCAATGTGTTGAGACGATTGTGAAGGCTAAAGACCAGCAGGCTGCAGAAGCAAATAAGAATGCAAGTATTCTTTTAAAGGAACTTGATCTAGAAAAGGTGAGTGGGAAAAATAATTTTCCTTATTAGAAATCATTGAAAATCTGCTACAATAAGTTTTTCACCTGGATGGCCAATAATCTTAACAAAATATGATTCAAAGGCAATGGTTAATAGATTCTCAAACCACCATCAGTTTTTGATTCTGACTTATTCATTAAAAATATTTTGAGTCCATATAAGTAAGGGACTAGATTTTGAGCAAGATCCCAATTTATCAAATGACGTTATTGCTTTAGTGGTTTTGACACTAGCCTGAGAAGAATTTAGTAAAGTGTTGGAAATCATTTGTTTACTGTAAGATCTGGGTTATAGGTGGCTTATTAGATTTCCAGTTAAAGAGTAAGTGTCTAGTATCCTAGGATGTGTGGCAAGATGGAAAAAGTTTTAAAAAAGCAACATTGCCTCTCTGAGGCTCAATCTGCTTACCTGGAAAGTGATGGTGTTGACATTGAATACAGAAATTATATTAAAAGAACAGACACCATGATGTAGTAGAGTTATTCTAGGAGTGTAAGAGATAGCTTAATATGAAGATATTTTGTTGATAATTAAAGGAAGAAAAAAAGCATGATCATTTTGAGAGATGCTAAAATTTTGATACCACTTTTTGGTTTGAAAAAAACACACTTAGTGAGCTAAAAACAGAAGAAAAGTTTGCTTACAAATCAATCAGGAAAAAAAAAGAGATAACTTACCCAGAATGAAAAATGATCACATAAACAGGCAATTCACAGTAAAAGAAATACAAATGTCCCATAAATAGATGGAGAATACTCAACTTCATCAATAAAGAACTGCACAGTAAAAGAGTGTTTTAAAATTTTTTGATCAGATTAGTAAAGCTTACAGTTTAAAGGTTTATAATATCTATTAATGGGAATGGTATAGAGAAATTAGCACTCTAATATGATTTTTGAGGGATGGTATAAATTAGTATAACTATTAATGGAGGTGTTTGACAAATGAATCAATAAGAAAGGGTGCATACTCTTACTCTAGCTATTCCATTATTAGAAATTTAAGGTAAATAATTAAACTAATGCTCAAAGATGTAAATGTATAAGGACATTTGCTTTTGTATTGCTTATAATAGGGGAAAAAGTGTAAGCCTTAAAGTCTTATTAGGAAATTAAATAAATATTAGTACTTCCATGATAAACTGGATTACAGTTAAAATTAGAAAGGAAAAAAGTTATATTCATTTTAAAATAAAGCAGAGTTTAAAGTTAGATAACTATTAAGTTGCCTTCCTTGCCTAATTTTTATTTTTGTGTAACTACCCAGGGTTATATATGGTCAGCAATTCCCAACATAGCCAGTTTGCTCTTATGCCAACAAATTCAAATGACTTTTAGGTAAACAGGCAGTCTCTTCATTTTGTCCTCAACATCTTTCTCATTTACATCAGAGGACAGAAAACTTTTTCTATAAAATGCCAAATAGTAAATATTTTAGGCTGTGCAAGCCATGTGGTCTCTGTTATAACTACCCAGCTCTGCTGTTGTAACATTAAAATAACCATAAACAGTAGGTAAATGAATGAGCATGGCTGTGTCCCAATAAAACTTTAGCTATGGACAGTGAAATTAGAATTGCATATAATTTTCACATCATGAAATATTCTTTTCTTCTTTTTATTGTTTTCTCCCATTTAAAATGTAAAAACCAATCGTGGCTTTCAGGCCATACAAAAACAGGTAGCAGACTGGCACTCAGAACATAGTTTGCTGACCCTGATTTAGATAATTAAAAATTTCAAAGAATAATCAATGTGTGTCTCAGAATGGGAAATTATAGTTTTGAGGACAGTGCTTTACTTAATTACCAGGAGAAGAACTGGGATCTATGGACAAATTCTTCTGGTGAGCCTTTTTGGATAATTTCCATAGAAATATGAGTAACTTGTATTTTCCACTTGTTTTAGACTTTCATTATGGTGCTAGGGAACTAACTACTACCGTGTGCCCCATCTGAAGAAAAATTATATTTTCCAGTGCTAACCAAAGTAGATGTTAATAAAACCTAAATGTGGTGAGAATTCTAAATGTGGCTTTAAAAATTCTATAAAACAGGAAAATAACATTTCTGTCATAGTCTCTTGTCAGTACTTTTACAGTGAAATTTGTCAGTCTGTAAAGATCATGATAGCTGCATTTTAGGCAAATAGATGCCACATAAATGTATTTTCTAACAGCTTTACTGAGATTTAATTCACATACCACACAAATTACCCATTTAAAGTTATACAATTGAGTGGCTTTTAGTGTATTCACAGAATTGTGTATTCATCCCCACAATTATAGAACATTTTCTTTATCCTTAAAGGCAACCCTGCATCCCTTAGTTATCTTCTCCGCCCGCTACCCTGCAGTCCCTCCATTCTAGGTTACCACTAATCTACTTTCTACCTATATAGATTTGCCTATTCTGGACATTTCACAGAAATGAAATCATACAATATTTGGTCTTTTGTGACTGGCTTCTTTCACTTAGCAAAATGTTTTCAAAGTTCATCCATGTTATAGCATGAATCAGTACTTCGTTTCTTTTTATTGATAAATAAGAAAGTATTTTGTATAAATTGTATAGGTATACCACATTTTATTTATCTGTTCATCAGTTGATGGACATTGAGTTATTGGCTATTGTGAATACTGCTGCTATGAACGATTGTTTACCAGTTGCTGTGTAGATATATGTCTTCTCTTGGGTATATATCGAGGAGTGGAATTGCTGGATCGTATGGTAATTCTTTGTTTACCATTTGACTGCTAGCTATACCATTTACTTTCCTGTATAAAGGTTTCAATTTCTCCACATGCTTACCAACACTTATTATCTGTCTTTTTGATTATAGTCATCCTAGTGGATGCAGAGTGGGTATTTCATTGTGATTTTAATTTGCTTTTTCCTGATGGGTAATGATATTAAACATCTATCTTTTTATGTGCTTATTAGCCATTTGTGTATTTTCTTTGGAGAAATGTCTATTCAGATCCTTTTTTCATGTTTCTTTTTTTTTTTTTTTTGGTGGCTGGCCAGTACAGGGATCTGAACCCTTGACCTTGGTGTTATCACCACGCTCTACCAACTGGACTGAGGTAGAGGCCAGCCCTTTTTCCTTTTTTTTCAAAACAGCTTTTTAAAGGTATAACTGGCAGAAATTGCATATATTTATGGTTTATGACTTGATATTTTTTGATGGTCTGTTTTTTAAATTGGGTTGTCTTTTCATTGTTGAGTTGTAAGATGTCTTTATATAGTCTATATACAAAAGTCCATTACTAGACTTATAATTTGCAAAAATATTTTTTTTCCCATTCTGTAGGCTGTCTTTTTACTTTCTTCATGGTTCCCTTGAAGCACAAGAGTTTTTAATTCCAATAATGTCAAATTTATTTTTTGTTGTTGCTCTTTTAAATGTATTTTGAGACTGACATCCACAGGGAAGCCCTGTGTTTATAAACAAAATATCAGTTCATTCTTTATTTTAATTTATTGCATTATTGGTAAAATTATATACTTACTTTATTTGCAGTCAAGAGAAGAGAGCAGAAAGCAGGCTCTTGCAGCTAAAAGAGAGAAAAGGAAAGAAAAGAGAAAAAAGAAAAAAGAGGAGCAGAAAAGAAAACAAGAAGAAGATGAGGAAAACAAACCTAAGGAGAATTCAGAACTACCAGAGGATGAAGATGAAGAGGAAAATGATGAAGATGGTGAGAAATAACCCATCTGAATTAGTAAAAAAATTCTCCTTTGTTTATCAACTTCATTATGAATGCTTTTTGCTCTAGTTAACTCTAGCTAAATATTTGATTACTTTAATCTGAAATTGACAACTGACTGTCATAGTAAATATTTCTAAATGTTTTACATTATAAATTGATATAGAGACAGAAGGGGAAAGGCAAGCACATAATTTGGAGAAATTCAGTTGTAATTTAAGTCACCTTATAAAACATGTTATATATACTAAAAATGGTAATGTAAGAGGTTTTCCAGCTTTTCTTCAGGTTCTTCTCTATCCCTTCCTCTCCTGATTTGAAACTAGGGAGAGGTACAGTTCCTCAATCCATTTTTAGCTAAGGTTCAGGCTCGAAGCTGTAGAAGGCTGAAATGTCAGTAGAAACTGGGGTTTATTAATCTCAAAGAATTGTGTATTATGCCATCTGACAATGCTTATAGTAGGCAAATAATTGTGCTCTACTTGAATTCTAATTCTAAAATACTATTTGAAAAATTTCCTAAATTCAAACTAGATTGTGGTGTATATGTTGTATACCAACTTAGACATCAAAAAATAATATTGTACGTTTTTTTCTAACAATAGCAAAGATTTCTTTTTTAGTGAATACTTTTGAAAGGAAAATATGACCTAAAGAACTGAATTATTATGAATTAGGTATATTGTTATAACTTGTTTTGAAGTCTGAGGCTCTCAGTGTGATTTTTCTCCTTTTTGATAATTTCAGCAGAGCAAGAAGTTCCCATAGAACCTCCTAGTGCAACCACCACCACCACAATTGGAATCTCTGCGACATCTACAACATTCACAAATGTGTTTGGGAAAAAAAGGGCCAATGTGGTGACAACCCCCAGCACCAATCGGAAAAATAAGAAGAACAAAACAAAAGAGACCCCTCCCACAACACATTTAATTTTACCAGAACAACATATATCTTTAGCACAGCAAAAGGCAGATAAAAACAAAATAAATGGAGAACTTCGAGGTGGTGGTACAGGTGGGAATAGTGATTCCGATAACTTAGACAGCACAGACTGCAACAGTGAGAGTAGTAGTGGTGGTAAAAGCCAAGAGTTAAATTTCACTATGGATGTGAATTCCTCTAGTGATAGGAGATACCCCTCACTGCTCCTCCATACTCAAGAGGAAAAGACCAGTACCTCCACTTCCAAAATTCAGACACGGTAAAATTTTCTGGTTCATTAACTCCATTCACCTTTCCTTTTTCATGCCTGGCACAAGAAGTACATTGTACAAGCATAACTTGTGTTAGACAATTTAAGTCTACCACATTATCTGTCTTGAATATTCAAAACTGAAGTTCACCTATATCCTCTTAATTGTGTGCTAGTTAGGAAATGAGATTATTAGAAATTATTATAAGATTTATAGTTTATTAGCATGCCTTGATTTTATTTAGCAATGTCATTTTTATTGATTATGGTCTAACTTTTGGCTTCTGAATTAATTTTGTAATACTAAATACATGATGGACTCTTTATTTTATTTCTGTTTTTCTGACTTGGTATTTGATGTGCCAAACTTTAATTCAGATACTTCAGTATAACTTTGTCTACTATAAAAGAATAGTCTCTTAAGTTTCTATCTTAAAATTTATCTTTTATTGGACTTGATATTTCTCTCTTCTCAGACTTGAAGGTGAAGTAAATCCTAATTCCTTGTCAACAAGCTATAAGCCAGTGTCATTGCCATTAAGCTCTCCAAACATAAAGCTGAATCTCACTAGCCCTAAAAGGGGTCAAAAAAGAGAAGAGGGGTGGAAAGAAGTCGTACGAAGGTAAGTAGAATTAGTCCCATCCTTTTAACTTCATAAATTATATAGCTTCTCTACTCTTATAAGATGCTTACCTTAATTAATGAATAATTTGAATGTGGCTATTATTTTAAATTGCAGTACCATACTAAATCCAGAATATGCTAAAGCAAAATTAGAAGCAATATATAAATTTCATATGAATATTTTATATGATACAAGAAATGTTGAATTTTTTTTTTTGGATAGCCTATGTATTGCTTTATATTAATTTAAGATAGATGATGGACTGTTTATTTTACTTCTGTTTTTCTGACTTGATCCAAATCTGAGTAGTTCAAATCTGAGGCTTTATTTTTCATTGCTAAGTATGAGCTGTTGACATTGGTTTAAAATGAGTAAGCTAGCATAGATTGTTCAGAATAGAGTTTAACAAATATGGCATGCATTATTTTAAAGAGTCAATACATATGGTCATTGCAGTTCAGTTGACATGATATTTTGGGCAAATTTAAATGCTTAGATTATGAGTGATTTAAATATAATTTTTGTTTTAAATGGCAATGTAATTTTTAACTTTACTAAACTGAATTCAATATAATACGAACTGGCTAGCTGCCCAAAAATAAAAAAAATAAATTCAATATAATAAGACATGTCAGTTTCTAAAATAAAAGCTTTAAATAATTTTCTCTTTAAGGTTTGAGAAATATTATTCTACAAATGTCCACAAACATACTTACGGCGACATCTTTTTTAATAAAGACATTTACTATACAAAGACATTTGATTTCACAAGCTCATGTGTAGTCTTCATTTTATAGGTCAAAGAAATTATCTGTTCCAGCTTCAGTGGTGTCCAGGATAATGGGAAGAGGAGGATGCAATATCACTGCAATACAAGATGTTACTGGTGCCCATATTGATGTGGATAAACAGAAAGATAAGAATGGTGAAAGAATGATCACAATAAGGTAATTATGAAAAATGTATATAGCTAGTTCTGAGTCAAAATTATATTTTATAAGAAGCATACTTTTGTTAAGTATGGTACAATTAAAAATTTTGTTTGATGGTTAAGATTACCTGGGTTTTGGGGTTTTTTTTGTTTTCAGTCTTGTTTTTGTTTGTCTGTATTCCCCCAGGGGTGGAACAGAATCAACAAGATATGCAGTTCAGCTTATCAATGCACTTATTCAGGATCCTGCTAAGGAACTGGAAGACTTGATTCCTAAAAATCATATCAGAACGCCTACCAGCACCAAATCCATTCACGCAAACTTCTCATCTGGAGTAGGCACCACAGCAGTTTCCAGTAAAAATGCATTTCCCTTGGGTGCTCCAACTCTTGTAACTTCACAGGCAACAACATTATCTACGTTCCAGCCCACTAATAAACTTAATAAGAACGTTGCAACAAATGTACGTTCTTCTTTCCCAGTTTCTCTACCCTTAGCTTATCCCCACCCTCATTTCGCTCTGCTGGCTGCTCAAACTATGCAACAGATTCGGCATCCTCGCTTACCCATGGCCCAATTTGGAGGAACATTCTCACCTTCGCCTAACACTTGGGGACCATTCCCAGTGAGACCTGTGAATCCTGGCAACACAAATAGCTCTCCAAAGCATAATAATACAAGCCGTCTACCTAACCAGAATGGGACTGTTTTATCCTCAGAGTCCGCTGCCAGTTGTCCTATCACTGTCTCTTCTGTCGTTGCTGCCAGTCAGCAACTGTGTGTGACTAATACCCGGACTCCTTCATCAGTCAGAAAGCAGCTATTTGCCTGTGTGCCTAAGACGAGTCCTCCAGCAACAGTGATTTCTTCTGTGACAAGCACTTGTAGTTCCCTGCCTTCTGTCTCCTCTGTATCTATCACTAGTGGGCAAGTTCCCACCACATTTCTGCCTGTAAGTACTCCTCAAGCACAGCTTTCTTCACAAAAGATGGAGTCTTTCTCTGCTGTGCCACCCCCCAAAGAGAAAATGTCCACACAGGACCAGCACATGACAAACCTATGTACCCCGTCTTCAACTGCAAATAGTTGTAGTAGCTCTGCCAGCAACACCCTAGGAGCTCCAGAAACTCACCCATCCAGTAGTCCCACTCTTCCCTCCAGTAACACACAAGAGGAGGCACAGCCATCCAATATATCTGATTTAAGTCCTATGTCAATGCCTTTTGCATCTAACTCAGAACCTGCTCCATTGACTTTGGCATCACCCAGATTGGTTGCTGCTGATAATCAGGACACCAGTAATTTACCTCAGTTAGCTGTACCAGCACCTCGAGTTTCTCATCGAATGCAGCCCAGAGGTTCTTTTTACTCAGTGGTACCAAATGCAACTATACACCAGGATCCCCAATCTATTTTTGTTACAAATCCAGTTCCTTTAACACCACCTCAAGGCCCACCAACTGCAGTGCAGCTTTCTTCAGCCGTGAACATTATGAATGGTTCTCAGATGCACATAAACCCAGCAAATAAATCTTTGCCACCTACGTTTGGCCCAGCCACAATTTTCAATCACTTTAGTAGTCTTTTCGATAGCAGTCAGGTGCCAGCTAACCAGGGTTGGGGAGATGGTCCACTGTCCTCACGAGTGGCTGCAGATGCCTCTTTCACTGTTCAGTCAGCGTTCCTTGGTAACTCTGTACTTGGACACCTGGAAAACGTGCACCCTGACAACTCCAAGGCACCTGGCTTCAGACCACCTTCCCAACGAGTTTCTACTAGTCCAGTTGGTAAGTTATTATAAACTATTTCTGCAGCTCATTTTGGGGCTTCTCACATCCTAATCTCATCTTCCAGGATAATAATAAAGCATTTATTTTGTACCTAATATTGCATGATCTTAAAGTAATGAGAGTGTGTCATAAATAGTAGAGACTCTTTAATTGCTGATTGAGTGGTCAAAAAAAGTAGCTGCAGATAAATCACTCACATATAATGCGTGGCTTTATAGTCTCTCTGTGATCTTTCTGTGCCTTATAGTAAGGAGGTTATACCTTATGTCAGTCCATTTTCTTGAAAGTGGTGTCAGATGGTATTATTAAAAAGGACTCATGGGATGCTTCAAGGATTCCAAATACAGACTTTTTTTTCAATTATAGTGATTGTTTGCGTTTCTCAGATTTTAAAAATTGGAGACGCAAAGGTGTTTAGGCATAATTTATGTTGTTTAATAGCATGCTATATTATTTATATTACTTGCTGCTATGTGAAGAGATCTAGTCATTTATGGGCTATTATTTTAAAAAGAACAACTTAGATTCCACTATAATTCCTCAAAATTAGCTGCTGAGGCATTATAAGAAAGATATAAATAGATTTGAGGCCAGTGTTGGCTTGGAGATATTTGGAAAACCAGAATCTTTCCAGAGTTTAAGAGCTAAAGTTTAATCCAATCTGTACTGTTCTGAAAAACAAATTTGAAATGTGGCTGACCCATAATGGGATTAAGAAGCTTTACTGCCACTTAGCATTTCTCTTCCAGTTGGAAAACTGCCCTATAGCCCGTGCTACATTTTTGCTCATTATAGTCATGCACCACATAACGACATTTTGCTGAAAAAAGGACCACATATATAACAGTGGTCCCATGAGATAGGTGTGTAGTAGGCTAAACCATCTAGGTTTGTATACTCTAATGTTTGCACAGTGATTCTTGGAATGTATCCCTGTTGTTAAGTATCATACAGCTGTATAAATGGATCTGTCTTGTTTGAAATTATTTGTGAGTTATGGATGTGGTTTGGTCTTAGCTTTCATGCCAGATACATTTCCATTTACTTGTCTTTTCAGGAAAACATGGTTGTTATATTGTCTTTCTAATAGAAATATAAGCTGCGTAAGACTATCTGTGGTTCAAAATATTCTCTAGGATTTTTTTCTTCTTTTCTATAAATAGTTACAATAGTTATCTATTGTAACTTTTCATTTTGGGAAGCTAGTAGAGACTTTTAGAAGCCCCAGGGTGAAAGAAGAGCTCATTGCCAGTGTTCAGGCTGTTATAGAAAGCATTCATCCTTGACTTTCTTTCTGAGGCCCAGGATTAATAAGCTTGGCCTCATTCCTTTTTTTTTTTTTTTTTTCTTAATTTTATTTTGTCAGTATACAATGTGGTTGATTATTGGTGGCCCATTACCGAGACCCCACTCCCGCATCCCTCTCCCCCCTCCCACCCAACAATGTCCTTTCTGTTTGCTTGTCATATCAACTTCAAGGAATTGTAGTTGTTATGTCTTCTTCCCCCCTCCGGCCCGGTTTTTTTTGTGTGTCTGTGTGTGAATTTATTTTTATTTTTATTTTTTATTTTATTTTTTGTCTTTTTGTGACCGGTAAGGGGATCGCAACCCTTGGCTTGGTGTCATCCGCACCGTACTCAGCCAGTGAGTGCACCAGCCATTCCTATATAGGATCCGAACCCGCGGTGGGAGCACCGCCGCGCCCCCAAGCGCTGCACTCTCCCAAGTGCACCACAGGGCCGGCCCTGTGTGTGAATTTATTTATTTATTTTTAGCTCCCACCAATAAGTGAGAACATGTGGTATTTCTCTTTCTGTGCCTGACTTGTTTCACTTAATATAATTCTCTCAAGGTCCATCCATGTTATTGCAAATGGCAGTATTTCATTCGTTTTTATAGCTGAGTAGTATTCCATTGTGTAGATGTACCACATTTTCCGTATCCACTCATCTGATGATGGGCATTTGGGCTGGTTCCAACTCTTGGCTATTGTAAAGAGTGCTGCGATGAACATCGGGGAACAGGTATACCTTCGACTTGATGATTTCCATTCCTCTGGGTATATTCCCAGCAGTGGGATAGCTGGGTCATATGGCAGATCTATCTGCAATTGTTTGAGGAACCTCCATACCATTTTCCATAGAGGCTGCACCATTTTGCAGTCCCACCAACAATGTATGAGAGTTCCTTTTTCTCGGCAACCTCTCCAGCATTTATCGTTCAGAGTCTTTTGGATTTTAGCCATCCTAACTGGGGTGAGATGGTATATCAGTGTAGTTTTGATTTGCATTTCCTGAATGCTGAGTGATGTTGAGCATTTTTTCATATGTCTGTTGGCCATTTATATATCTTCCTTAGAGAAATGCCTACTTAGCTCTTTTGCCCAATTTTAATTGGGTTGCTTGTTTTTTTCTTGTAAAGTTGTTTGAGTTCCTTGTATATTCTGGATATTAATCCTTTGTCAGATGTATATTTTGCAAATATGTTTCTCCCACTCTGTTGGTTGTCTTTTAACTCTGTTGTTTCTTTTGCTGTGCAGAAGCTCTTTAGTTTGATATAATCCCATTTGTTTATTTTTCCTTTGGTTGCCTGTGCTTTGGGATCGTATTCATGAAGTCTGTGTCCAGTCCTATTTCCTGAAGTGTCTCTCCTATGTTTTCTTTAAGAAGTTTTATTGTTTCAGGGTGTATATTTAATTCTTTAATCCATTTTGAGTTGACTTTAGTGTATGGTGAAACACATGGGTCTAGTTTCATTCTCCTGCATATTGATATCCAGTTCTGCCAGCACCATTTGTTAAAGAGGCAGTCTCTTCCCAAGTGTATAGGCTTGGTGCCTTTGTCAAAGATCAGATGGCTGTAGGTGTGTGGGTTGATTTCTGGATTCTCTATTCTATTCCATTGATCAGTTTGTCTGTTTTTATGCCAGTACCATACTGTTTTGGTTATTATAGCTTTGTAGTATAGCTTAAAGTCAGGTAGTGTTATGCCTCCAGCTTTATTTTTTTTGCTTAGCATTGCTTTGGCTATGCGTGGTCTTTTATTATTCCATATAAATGTCTGGATAGTTCTTTCCATTTCTGAGAAAAATGTCTTTGGAATTTTGATGGGGATTGCATTGAATTTGTATATCACTTTGGGTAGTATGGACATTTTCACTATGTTGATTCTTCCAATCCAAGAGCATGGGATATCTTTCCATCTTCTTGTATCCTCTCTAATTTCTCTCAGCAGTGGTTTGTAGTTCTCATTATAGAGATTTTTCACATCCTTGGTTAACTCAATTCCTAAATGTTTAATTTTTTTGGTGGCTATTGTAAATGGACAGGCTTTTTTGATTTCTCTTTCTGCGTGTTCACTATTGGAGAATAGAAATGCTACTGATTTTTGTGTGTTGATTTTGTATCCTGCTACTGTGCTGAAATGATTTATCAACTCCAAGAGTTTTTTTGTAGAGGCTTTAGGCTGTTCGATATATAGGATCATGTCATCTGCAAACAGGGAGAGTTTGACTTCATCTTTTCCAATCTGGATGGCCTTTATTTCATTCTCTTCTCTGATTGCTCTGGCTAGTACTTCCAACACTATGTTGAATAGGAGTGGTGAGAGTGGGCATCCTTGTCTAGTTCCTGTTCTTAAAGGAAAAGCTTTCAGCTTTTCCCCATTCAGGATGATATTGGCAGTGGGTTTATCGTATATGGCTTTGATTATGTTGAGATACTTTCCGTCTGTACCTAACTTAAAGAGTGTCTTTGTCATGAATGAGTGTTGAATTTTGTCATATGCTTTTTCAGCATCTATAGAGATGATCATATGGTCCTTGTGTTTGGTTTTATTAATATGGTGTATCACATTTATTGATTTGCGTATGTTGAACCAACCTTGCATCCCTGGGATGAATCCCACTTGATCGTGGTGAATAATTTTACGTTTGTGTTGCTGTATTCTGTTTGCTAGTATTTTATTGAGGATTTTTGCATCTATATTCATCAAGGATATCGGCCTGTAGTTTTCTTTTTTGGTTATATCTTTACCTGGTTTTGGTATCAGGATGATGTTTGCTTCATAGAATGAGTTTGGGAGATTTGCGTCTGTTTCAATATTTTGTAATAGTTTGTAAAGAATCGGTGTCAATTCCTCTTTGAATGTTTGGTAAAATTCTGCTGTGAATCCATCTGGTCCTGGGCTTCTCTTTGTTGGGAGCTTTCTGATAACAGCTTCAATCTCCTTTATTGTTATTGGTCTGTTCAGATTTTCTACATCTTCAAGGCTCAGTTTTGGGAGCTTGTGTGTGTCCAGAAATTTATCCATTTCCTCCAGATTTTCAAATTTGTTGGCTTATAGTTGTTTATAGTAGTCTCGAATGATTCCTTGTATTTCAGATGAATCAGTTGTAATATCACCTTTTTCATTTCTAATTTTTGTTATTTGAATCTTCTCTCTTCTTTTTTTGTTAGCCATGCTAATGGTTTGTCAATTTTATTTATCTTTTTAAAAAACCAACTTTTTGATTCATTGATCTTTTGTATTGTTTTTTGGGTTTCAGTTTCATTAAGTTTTGCTCTGATCTTAATGATTTCTTCCCATCTGCTTACTTTAGGTTTGGATTGTTCTTGTTTTTCTAGATCTTTAAGGTGAAGTGTTAGGTTGTTCACTTGCCATCTTTCCATTCTTCTGAGGTGAGCATTTAATGCAATAAATTTCCCCCTTAATACTGCTTTTGCAGTATCCCACAGGTTTTGGTGTGATGTATCATTATTTTCATTAGTTTCAATAAATTTTTTGATTTCCTGCTTGATTTCTTCTTGTACCCGTATGTCATTAAGTAGAATGCTGTTTAATTTCCATGTGTTTGTATAGTTTCAAGAATTACATTTGTTATTGATTTCTAGTTTTAATCCATTATGGTCTGAGAAAATACATGGGATAATTCTAATTTTTTTGAATTTGTTGAGACTTGATTTGTGACCTAATATGTGATCTATCTTGGAGAATGATCCATTGCTGATGAGAAGAATGAATATTCTGAGGTTGTTGGATGGAATGTTCTGTAGATATCTGCCAAGTCTACTAGAGTATTGTTTAGATCTTGTGTTTCTCTGCTGATTCGTTGCCTAGATGATCTGTCCAATATTGACAGTGGAGTGTTCAGGTCCCCTGCTATTATGGTATTAGTGTCTATTTCCTTCTTTAGGTCTAATAGAGTTTGTTTTATAAATCTGGCTGCTCCAACATTGGGTGCGTACATATTTATGATTGTTATGTCTTCTTCATGGATCAGTCCTTTTATCATTATGTAGTGTCTCTCATTGTCTCTTTTTATGGTTTTTAGTTTAAAGTCTACTTTGTCAGATATAAGAATAGCTACTCCAGCTCGTTTTTCTTTTCTGTTTGCATGGTAAATCTTTTTCCATCCTTTCACTCTTAGTCTGTGAGAATCTTTATGGGTGAGATGGGTCTCTTGAAGGCAGCATATAGTTGGGTCCTCCTTTTTAATCCAGTCAGCCAGTCTGTGTCTTTTGATTGGGGAATTTAAGCCTTTTACATTAAGAGTTGTTATTGAATAGTGTTGATTTATTCCTAGCATTTTATTGATTGTTGTTTGGTTGTCTTAGGTGTCTTTTGTTCCTTGCTTTCTGATTTACTGTTTGTTTTCTGTGTTTGTTGGTTCCTTTGGTTGTAGATAGCCTTTTTGTTTGTTTGTTTTCTCTTCATGAATGCCATTTTTATTATACTAGTGGGTTTAGATTTTTCTTGGGTTTTTATTGGCAGTGGTAGTTATTTTTCAGGAACCAAACCCAGTACTCCCTTGAAAATTTCTTGTAAGGGTGGTCGTGTGGTGGTGAACTCCCGCGGTTTTTGTTTGTCTGAGAAATATACTATTTGCCCTTCATTTCGGAAGGATAGCCTTGCAGTGTAGTGTATTCTTGGCTGACAATCTCTGTCTTTTAGTATTTTGAATATATCATCCCATTCCTTTCTGGCTTTTAGGGTTTGTGATGAAAAGTCTGATGTTAGCCTGATTGGGGTCCCCTCATAGGTGATTTGACGCTTCTCTCTTGCAGCTTTTAAGATTCTCTCTTTGTCTTTGAGTTTTGCCATTTTGTCTATAACATGTCTTGGAGAAGACCTTTTTGGGTTGAATGCGTTTAGAGATCGTTGAGCTTCCTGGATCTGAAGATCTGTGATTTTTCCTACACCTGGGAAGTTTTCTGCCACTATTTTGTTGATTATGTTTTCAATGCAATCTCCTTTTTCCTCCCCTTCTGGAATACCCATGACTTGGATATTTGAGTGCTTAAGGTTGCCTGATATCTCTCTCAGATTTTCTTCAATGCATTTGATTCTTTTTTCTTTTTTTTTGTCTGCCTTTGCCCATCTTCAAGTTCAGAGGTTCTCTCTTCAACTTCCACAAGCCTGCTGGTTAAACTCTCTGTTGTGTTTTTATTTCGCTGAATAACTTCTTCAGTTCAGCAAGTTCTGCTACATTGTTTTTCAGGGCATTGATTTCTTTGTACATTTCCTCTTTCAGGTCCTGTATACTTTTCCTCGTTTCATCATGATGTCTAGCTGAGTTTTCTTGTTTCTCGTTCAGTTTCCTTAGAATTATCACTCGGAATTCCTTGTCAGTCATTTCAAGGGCTTCTTCTTCTATAGGATATAGAGCTTGTGATTTATTATCTTTTGGTGTTGTACTTTCTTGATTTTTCATATTTCTGATATCTTTTCTTTGATGTTTATTCATTGTAGCAGGGGGTTTCACAATCCCAGGGTTTGACACTATTGACTAAGATGTTGCTGTGGTTGCCAATTTGGTATGGCTACCTCAGTACTCCCTGTTCCATGCGCTCTGGCCCAGGCTGCTGGGATGCACCGAGGCACCGCATAGCGTGTGGTCTCTGCAGAGCTTCCCGTCCCCCTGCAGGATGTCTCCCCGCTCTGTGCGCACTGGGCTGGGCTGGGAATGAAGCCGGGTGGCAGCGGTGAATCCTACCTGCTGGATCACACAGTGGCGGCCCCACAGGATGTGTGCTCTCCGCGGAGCTTCTGCCTCTCCCGCTAGATGTCTCCCTGTCTCGGCCTGTGGGTTGATTCGCTTCCAGCTCCAGGGACGGGCAGGTGGGGGCGGGGGGTCATGCCGCGGTCCGCACTGCAGCCCGGGGTGACACGCGCCGGCGGGCTCAGGCCTCCATGCTTCCACATCTGCGGCTGCGGCTGTGACATGGGCCAAGGCGCACCGGCCAGTCACGGGCATGAGTTGGGGGAAGATTCCCGGTTCTCAGCAGGGTAAAGACACCCTTTCGAAGCCATTCCTTTGCGCCAATTCTGCTACAGTTGCATTTGGTGCGGGCCTCAGGCTGCTTCTACTCGTGGCGGAAAAGTGGCAGGCAGCTCTCCTCTTCCACCATCTTGACTTCCTTCCGGCAAAGGACTTTAAAAAGGAAACTCCATTATGTTGGGGCGCCTGGGTCTGGAGGGCCCTGTTGTTCGGGTGAGGAGGGGCCGCCGCTGCTGCCGCCGCTGGATGAGGAGGCGGTACCGCTGCTGCTGCTGCCGCCGCCGCCGCTGCCGCTGCCGCCGCCGCCGCTTGGCCTCATTTCTTAACTGCGTGTATGGTTTCTTTTGTTGCTGCTCTACTTTCATGGATATAGTTTACTCTCCTAGTTTTCAGGTAAGGAGTAGTTATAGTTAAGAAGATGGGGACGGGGCTGGCCTGTGGCTCACTTGGGAGAGTGTGGTGTTGACAACACCAAGTCAAGGGTTAAGATCCCTTTACTGGTCATCTTTTTAAAAAAATTAAAAAAGAAGAAGATGGGGAAGGATGTGGAAAAACTGAAACCATCATATGCTACTGGTAGGAATGTAAAATGGTACAGCCACTTTGGAAAAAGTTTCACAATTCCTCAACCAGTTAAACGTAGGCCTTCTCCCAGTTCTTTCTGGAGTCAGGAAAAGCTGGGTTGAGAGGGTGGGGAAAAAAAGTTAAACATAGAGTTACTATATGATCCAGTAATTCCACTCCTGGGTATACATACCAAGAGAAGACATATGATTATACAAAAGCTGGCAAACAAACTGTCACAGCAGCAGTATTTATAAAAGTCAAAAAGTGGAAATAACCCAGTGTCCATCAACTGATAAACAGATAAAATGTGGTATACCTATATAACAGAATTTTTTTTTATTTGTCAACAAAAAGAAATGAAGTACTGATTCATGCTATGACATGGATGAACTTTGAAAATATTTTGCTAAGTGAAAGAAGCCAGTCACAAAAGACCAAATGTAGTATGATTCCATTTCTATGAAATGTCCAGAATAGGCAAATCCATAGAGACAGAAAGGAGATTAGTGATTAATTGGAAGTGGAGATATGAGGGTGAGAGGGGATAGTGAGTGACAGGTAATGGGTATGGAGTTTCTTTTAGGGGGACAGAAATATTCTAAAATTGATTGTGGTGATGGGTATACAACCCTGTGAATATACTAAAACCCACTGAATTGTGTACTTGAAATGGGTGAATTATATGGTATATAAATTACATTTCAAAGCTGTTTTTTAAAAAATGATTGGGAAATCAAATTGACAAGACCTGCTTGAGAGAAGTTTTGACAATTTTTATGTTGATATTATTTTTTTCCTGAAGTAAGCACCTTTAATCCTTTTCCAGACCCTTGTCCCCTTTCCCTAACACATTCTTCAGAGAAAGCAATGCAGTTTGGGTTGTCTGCTAAGTTCAGGTTTACACAAACTAGATGGAAACTTTGGTATAGTTTGCAACTGTTGGTTTAAAAAAAAAATCAGAATATTGAAATTGTCTTTAGTTTGACAGTATGCTTTTCCTCCTTGTGAGGAAGGAAATATTGGTAGATACTATTATTCACCTTCCATAGGCAATGCCTATAGTTATGAAGATGATAAGCTGTACTTTGAGATTTTCCACAAAAGGGAATGCAGAAGTTATTGATGGACATCACTTAGTTACAACACACTTTCATTTCATGTCCCTTCTAAGTTAAAAACTGAGATTTATCCAGAACATTATTCCAGGTGTAACTGCCATTCTTAAACATTGGTTTCACTTCTGCATATCTAGTACTGTTTGGTGATAGTTTTCTGGACTGTAAGGAAAAAAAACAGGTTTGGCCAAACAGTATCACATAAATGGAGTCTTCTTGCTCTGATATACAAAAATAAACCACCATGCTTTTCTTCTTTTTTTAAAAGGAATTAAGTAAATCTTGGACTTTCCATTTTAAAGCCTTGCTAATTGGATGTCTTTGACCTGTTTTATTTTAGGGTTACCATCCATTGACCCATCAGGCAGCTCCCCATCTTCCTCTTCTGCTCCTCTGACAAGTTTTTCCGGCATACCAGGAACAAGGGTTTTTCTGCAAGGGCCAGCTCCTGTTGGAACTCCTAGTTTCAACAGACAACATTTTTCTCCCCATCCTTGGACAAGCGCCTCAAACTCATGTAGGAATCCTGGAGGAACTTTTCCCAAAGAGTCTTGAATAAGTTATTAACCCATTTGTTCAGGGAAAACTAGCTTGTAACTTTAGTAAACTTAAATGGTATGTAGACACCCAAGGTTTGTATTGCAGTCATGTCAAAAATTGTCAGTCATTTGTAGGATGGAAAACTTGAGAAGGGTCAAGCTATTCTTCCAAGCTAGAAATGTTTATATTGGGACTTGGATCATGAAAAGAGGTACCACAAGTAGTTTTACAAAAGGACCCTTTGGGGGCAGTGTTGTGAAGTAATTTCTCACATCTGAAAAGAAGTCGAATTTATGTATATGGTCAGTTTGGTATGATTTCTCATTTATCTTTACATTTTATGAAACTTTATCATTGCCATTTATAAGTAAAAGTATTCCTTTGTTCTAACTTATTTCATATTTAGAACAGATGAAATATTTGGAATTGAACAGGATTTACTTTTTTTTTTTTTTTTTTTTAAGTGAGCATCATGAAGTAGTCAGTGAGTACTGGCTTTTTTGTCAAGGAAAACTACCCAAATTACCTATGCATCCCATTAAGAAACAAAGCTGTGAATTGAATACTACAATGCTGTGCTAACTTTTGACCTTCCTTCATTATGGAAAAAAGGGGCTGTAGAAAGGGAAAAAAGAAAAGAACTAACAAAGAGGGCCACCAGCTGTTTTCCAGATAATATGCTCAGAACTGTGCAAACATTGCCACATTTTAGTTAATTTAAATTGTGACAATATATGTTTTGAGAAGATTATTTAGAACTAGAGTAAGAGTAAATGTGACCTGCTTCCTTTCTAGCCTTGTTCAATTCAACTGGGAAAAAAATTTTTAAACTATTTGTTTTATACTTATTATAGACAGAAGTAGTCTAGGATAATATTGATAGAAATTATATATTCTCATTATAATAATGATCTTATAAAATGAAAATTTTCTTTACAGAACCTATTTTGTGGAATAGATCTTTCCAACAAGGTTTCTCATATTCTCATAGTTTTTATATGTAATAAAACAATAGAGAAATATTTTGCCACCAGGTGACTCTCCTATTCCATCTGTTTCTTCGGGATCATCTTCACCTCTTTCAGCCACTTCTTCCCAACCGACATTGGGCCAACCAAAAGGAGGCAGTGCCAGTCAAGATCGAAAGATACCTCCCCCAATTGGAACAGAGAGACTGGCTCGGATTCGGCAAGGAGGGTCTGTTGCACAAGCCCCTGTGGGGACCAGTTTTGTCGCTCCTGTTGGACACAGTGGAATCTGGTCATTTGGTGTTAATGCTGTGTCAGGTACAGTTACCATGCCCTCTCTCTGGAGTAAATTGTTGGAGTTTGCCATTAAAACTTAGTTCCTTAAAAAAACAAACAAAAGGGCTGGCTGGTTGGCTCATTTGGTTAGAGCACGGTGTTGGTAACACCAAAGTTAATGGTTTGGATCCCCATACCAGCCAGCTGCCAAAAAAACACACAGACAAAAAACCTTAGTTCTAATGCTTAATATTCCAGTCAGGAGAGGGTGTTTATTTCAGAGTCTGGAATGTTAGTTTGGGTAATATATAGAGTTGACCAGAAATAAAAGATTCAAAGCCTGCTTCCTATCCCTCTTAAAAGTGTAAAAGGGGACAATCATTTGAATTTTTTCAGAGAGCACTTAATCTTTTGAAAGACAAGGTAGAGTGAGTGGGCTTTTCAGAGGACTGCACTCAGTTTTCCAGGAACTTGGGGTGTTTTTGGCTTGTAAGATTGTGATGAATGTACCCTGAGCTCTTCAGAGGAATGGTTTTGATAAAATGTGGCATGGAAAAAAAATAAAGTGGTAATGTTTTATTGTTTTACCCAAATAAATATCAAACCCTGTTTTTAATTCTTCTTTCCAGAAGGCTTATCAGGTTGGTCACAGTCTGTGATAGGGAATCATCCAATGCATCAACAATTATCAGACCCAAGCACATTCTCCCAGCATCAACCAATGGAAAGAGATGATTCTGGAATGGTAGCCCCCTCTAACATTTTTCATCAGCCTATGGCAAGCGGTTTTGTGGATTTTTCTAAAGTGAGTTGACAAACATTGTAACTTGTTTGACACTTTGCCAGCCAATGTAGTCACTTTAAGGAATAGTTTGTATTGAAATAATTCACCGTTTTGTTTACATGCCTTTGCCAGAACTTTTGCTCAATGTCAGAGTGGGTAGTGTTGTCTACCGTAGTTTGTCCTCAAACCATCCTGAAGATGTTTCCATTTCCCTAAAACACCTGAGGGATTTGGGTTTTGCTGCTTTGTGTTCTGTTGCCACACCTTTGAGGTATGCCTCTGCCCCTTTAAAAAGCTGGCAATGAGCTCTCTGATGCCTTCTTGTCTACTCTAACAGCCTCCTGGCTGCCATAAAGCCAAATTATGGCTGTAAGCAATCATGCAGAGTTCCCCTTTTCTTCTTAGCACAAGCTATTAATGAACCTAAAACATGAGAAAGTTGAGGGTATTACATGTTTTTCATCTAATATGGGAAATTTCTTGATGATTTCATATTGGGTTTAGTTTTTTTCCTTCTCACTCTCTTCATCTTGAAAAACATTGCAGATAAAGATAAATACGTTTGGCTTCTCAACACTGTACCATGCTGTATTCACAGGATCCTCTGGAGTTTTTTGAATGAAGAGAAATTAGAGAGGTCTAAGTTGATATTATAGAATCGTTATTTATAGTCACTTCATGATTAAACCTTTTTTTCCTGCTTTTCTAGGGCCTGCCTATTTCCATGTATGGAGGCACCATAATACCCTCTCATCCTCAGCTTGCTGATGTTCCAGGAGGCCCTCTGTTTAATGGACTTCACAACCCAGATCCTGGTTGGAACCCTATGATAAAAGTTATCCAAAATTCAACTGAATGCACTGATGCCCAACAGGTAAAATGGGCTTAATGCTCTTTTGTTGTTCAGATTTGTCACGCCATTCTTTAAATTCTGTGGATAGTGAAAGTTCTGAATATCAGAAGTCATGACTGACTACAGTGATCTGAATTTTTTCAATATCAAGATGATGCTACTAAACATTTTATTTCATGTATATGTATTCTTCCTAGGCAGAAACAGTGAATTGCCATTGCATTTATATATTCATTTTGTAAATGTCTAAAGATTCCTAATTAGAAATTCCAATTTTTCCTCCCCCTTTTCAGATTTGGCCTGGCACGTGGGCACCTCATATTGGAAACATGCATCTCAAATATGTCAACTAAGTTAGAAGGTCTTTACTTTTTAGCCTTGTTTGAGAAACCTATGACCTTGGAAGAACCCTGGGGATTTTTTGTTTTAAATGTGCCTAACAAATTTTCTCTGAAGCTTTAGCAATGGAAATTTGATTATCCATTGTATAAGAACAGATTGATTTCCTATCCACCTGATTATGCTCTCTGGTTAGTTTAGCCATTTTGAACTTAAGATCAGATTTAGTACTTTTGGCTAAACATACTAAATGATACTTGTATGCAGAAAAGAATTAGATGATTACATGTTTCAACCTTTTACGGTGGTAAATACATGTAAAATTGTTTACATACTTAAAAGGAAAAAGTTGAGTAAATTTCTTGTCATATAGTGGCTCTACTTAATGTAGCCTGTATTAATGTGAAATATTTACCAGAATATTCAATAAAATGATGAACAGTGTTTAGAAGTGGGGTGTGATCCTTTCAGTGGTTATGCAGGTACCACCCAATCCACAATCATATTGCGTGAGATTGTTAATACTGTATTTGTAACAGGCTCTCTCACATTTTACACTTTAGAGTCCATTTTTAGATTGCCTTGAAAAAGCCCTTTTAAGACTAGTTACCTATTAATTCTGTGTTAGACATTCCTTGTTCCCTTGTTGTCTTTCATATCATTTTATATGTGAGAAAGTTTCAAGCCCTGGCAGTGTGTCTTATCTGACTTAAGAAAATAGGCCACTGATAGGTTTTACTCTCTATGGATCATGAGTATGTTAATAAGAACAGTTGGATTTAAATCAGATGTCACTGAAGAAACTTAGGGACACCTAAATCATCAACTTCAGGTTCTTTATGTGCTTCCTAACTTTTTTGTTTAAAAAATTTGGTTATAGGTGTTTTAAATTTTATTTGAGTTGGGACATAAGAGGGGGGTGGCTCCTGTCATTCTGATATATTGTTGATTTAGCTGAGTAGTGTTTATAAATGTTACTAATTCTGGGCTTAGTCCCATGACCGCAAGTATGAAGAGCCAGTATGTTTAACAAGCTAAACACAGGAACAATGGAATGGCCAAAACCGTAGGCTATGCCAAGAATCTGATGCAATAGAGAAGGAAAAATTATCCCACTGAAGTGTACAGTCATCAACTTGTTCATGTTTTAATATAGTTGAATTTCCTGGTCTTCTGTATATACAGTATAAAAAAGAAAACAAGAAAATGTTTGGGGCTGATAGAGAAGCCAAAACTCATATCAAGGCAAACGAGGATGCACAGAAAAAGAGTAGTAACTACAGGCCGAACCATACAAGCAGCACTTTTCTACTCTCATACCAACAGGAATTCTTAATTTTCTCTGCTCAGGTCCTGAAGCACCAGATCAGACACACCATGTTTGTTTTATGTTAGACATAACCTGATTCTTTTGTCTTCCATATTATCTTACATACAAAAAGCTTCTTTCAGTTCATTTCTTATTTTCTATCTTGAATGGATTTGGAAAGTATCACTTAGTGTTGAAGCTGCTGCCTTTGTAGTGGTAGAAAACAACATCACGTATTTTCAAGAGACCCCCCTGACCTTGTTGGGGGCAAAAGACCCCTTGGATCACCTACATATCTTGTTTCCACTTACCACTAACAAAAAACAAAATCACCTAAAATCAGTGAAATCAATGAAACTATTCTTGATAAAATATACACTAGTGAGATATAATGTTAAGTAAGTTATTCAGTGGGACAAAAAGGTGAGTTTTGTTCTGTTTTAACTATCTACAATACATTTTAATTGTCTGGAGGAGCCCTTAAATTCTGCACCTTGAAGATAGTGGAATGAGAAATTTTATCTCAGGTCAGGATCTAGAAGAACCCAAGAAGAGAAAGGAGTCAATTATGAGAAATCCCTAGGAAAATTAGCAAGAAACAGAAGTTCTGCAGTTGGGAGTAGTTCTTTAGGATACCCTCCTCCCTTCCCTCTTTACCAGCACTGCCTTTCTTTCTATTTGGATCCTGGTAGCCTACTCCCAACCCAGTTTCAACTGCTATAATCTCTTCTTCTGCCTTCCTCTTTCTGGCATTACTTTACTGCTATTTTACCTACCTGAACATTGGATAAAACCTAGCTCAGGTAAGAACTTAATTACTTTCAAAATATGTAAGGGATACGGGGAGAGGCAGCATGGGTACAGTAGAACAAGAGAAGCCTAAATTCTATTTTCATTTCTGCCACTTAAAGCTATATGATCTTAGGCAAGTCATTTCACCTTTCTGGGCTTCACTTTCCTCTTCTGAAGATGAAATTGGAGTTAAATGAACTCAAAAAATCCATCTAGTTCTAACACAGATTTTCTTTTTCTTATGAATGAGAAATATAAGGTATGGAAAACTAGAAGCCATTAGAATGTTTACAGTGCTGAAGTTTGAGAGCGCCTAGCATTAGTTCTCATGGAATCAAAAGCCTTCTGTTGTGGGGGCCTGTATTGATTTTGAGATTCTAATGGCGGCAAAAGAAAGCCTTGCACATCCATAGTGAGCCCTCAAGTCATTAAGAAACATCCTGCTAAGGCACAGACCAAATCCCATAAGAGTAATTGCTCTTTCAAGGAATAAAACTATATCATCAAGGTTTCTGGACCCATCTATTTCAAGTATTGTTCAATGTAATAAAATTCCACCACCAATAAAATTACTGATGTTTTAAGACCCTTTAATCTTATTGTGGCTACAGTGTGCTGACTTGCCCTTTTATAGGCCAGTCTGCTTCCTTCAGTCTGTGCTCTCAAAGGGGAAATCCCATCACCTCAGCTAACCAGACCGAAGAAGAGAGTTGGACAGCCAATGGTGGTCTCTCCTAACCAGAGGTAAGAAATCTCAGGACTTGGAACCATGGGTTCCATCTGTTTGTGTAGATTCTGGCCAAATCTTCCTCCCAACCTCAAAATTGGTATATGAGGGGACCAGCTTTAGTCTGGGTTAGCTTTTAGAAGAGGAAAGGCTGAGGGCCAGCCCGTGGCTCACTTGGGAGAGTGTGGTGCTGATAACACCAAGGTCACGGGTTAAGATCCCCTTACGTGTCATCTTTTAAAAAAAAAAAAAAAAAGAGGAGGAAAGGCTGGTTGTACTATAATTTCAAGCCAAACAGAGAGAAGTACTTAAATGTGGTTCTCTCTCACTGTTTAAGACCTTTGGACCACATTGTAAACCCAGGAAGAGGCAAACAAGCCTGTAGGAAAACAGCTTCTGCACATCTTGTTCCCTGAGTAGAAACCAAGTGTGGGTGGTTGTGACGTCTTCCCAGTGGACCCTGTCCTGGGGTGAGGGGCTCTGATAATGCTGCCTTTTCTATTTATCCTCAATGATTTGTCCTTTGCCAACAGGCAGGTTCCTTCAACCTTTACTCTCTTCCTGTAGGAAATGGGTGAGAGAAAGGTGGTTTTAAGTATCAAAAACTTGTATGATATGATTACCTCCAATAAAGAGCATGAGTCTGGCCTTCAAGACCTAATTTGGAATAGAAAATCCCAAATCAAATAATCTGATTGCAAACCTATTTTGCAATTACTTTTCACTTCCTGTTTTATTGTGATGGCATTAGTGTGAGCCCAAAGCAATTTGCCTGGTAGCAGAGACCTGGCATTTCCTTATAGGTTTAATCAGATCTCTGGGGGTGGGGCCTGGGCCTAGGTATTTTTTTAAAGCTTCCATATTCTGAGTAATTAGTATTGACCCTCTGATTTAAATTCTTGTTCCTTCTTCAAGGTTGCATACATAATGAATCTGGCTTTCTCTCTTAACACCAGCAACCTATTCTCCTGTTCCCCAGACCTTATAACACACAATATTTCCAGAAAAGTTAGCTGCAAGCAGTAGTCATTATATTAGTAGTATCTGCTGCTTTTGTTTTGTAGTAGAGATTAGTAGAAGGAAGACCTCACTTCATACTGATGCTTCTTGAAAACCTTTGACACTTCTCTCCTAGTTCTATTTCCTGCTGGTCTTTCTTGGTCTCTTTTGTTGAATCCCTTTCCTTCACTACCCAGTAAATAAATATTGTTGTGCCCAGGCCTCCTCTTACATTGTATCTTGTCCCTTGGTGATCCTATATCACACTCTTGGATTTCACTCCACCCAAATCTGAATCACTATCCCAGAGTTCTCCTCCTGAACTTCAGACCAACATATCTAGCTCTTTACTGAGCTCCATCTGGGCCTTCCACACACATTATTCATTTCCTAATATAAGGTATGCCCCCTTCTTGTTTTCCCTATTATATTAGTTGGTACTAGTAACTACAAACTCTCAAGCCAGAAAATTGGAAATTATCCTAGTTTATCTCACTTTCCCTCACCCCACCCTTAATCAATCACTTTATCCTTCCTCTGTGTATCTGAATCTCATCCACTACTCTTCATCCCCACAGCCACTGCCCTTTTGTCCACCTGGTTTCACTAGGCTGGACTCCCCACCTTCAGTCTCACTGTCCTCTACCCCATCCTCCCGCCTCCTATCAGACTCTTTCCTCAGCTTGCTTAAAAGCTGAGTTGTCATAGATGGCTCTCCACAATCTGCTCCCAAGCCTTACCCTCCAGCACTGCTAAGACACTTCATTTAAGCATGCACACTTTGTAGAAGGCTCAAAAACCTTTTCTGGAACAATAAAATACACATACCCTTGTTCCCTGAAGTATGATTCTGAGGACCTGCAGCATGTGCGTTACCTGGAATTGTATTAAAAATCCACATTCTCACCTCAGACCTACTATGTGAGAATTCTCATTTTAACAAAATCTCCAGGTGATTAATATGCACAGAGTTTGAAAAGCACTGATTTATAAAATACAAAAAAATTTTTTTAATTGAGTGAAGAAATTAGAGCTAAGGGAAATTCTGATGAAGCCAGAGGTGAAGTAATATTGATAAATGCATGCAGTCAGATGGTCTATAATTTTGGAGGGAGAGGGTGCAGTACTGATTTTGAGGAAGCCAAACAAGAGGACAACTTAGACAATATCGAGATTTTTAGTCTTTATAGGTACTAGTTTTAGTACTGAACTCTCCCAGCACTCTCTCAGGGCTATCATCACTGGGACTACATCAAAAAATCTTATCTCCAAGGCTAGACTCTTTCTGATCTTCTTTTGCAGAGAGCTAAAGACCAAGCCCTCCTCACCAGCCTCCCTGCCCTTTCTTAGTTAGCTGTGGCAGAGAGATCAAAGGGCAGGGCTCCTCACTGATGATGTCTTGGCTGTAATCTCCCCTACTTCCCAACTTTTACTCATCCTTTAATTAGTCCAGTTATCGCTTCTTCAAAAAGCCCACCTTGGGGCTGAGCCCGTGGTGCACTCGGGAGAGTGCTGCGCTGGGAGCGTGGCGACGCTCCCGCTGCGGGTGCGGATCCTATATAGGAATGGCCAGTGCACTCACTGGTTGAGTGCCGGTCACGAAAAAGACAAAAAAAAAAAAAAAAAAAAAAACCCACCTTGTGTCCTCCCTGGCCTTCCGCTTCCTGCTGTACTCCGGGTCTTCAAGGCACTTTTCATCCTGTACTGATTGTTTATGGGCGTTAGTACGCAGATGTGCTGAAGGGCCCCGGCCCTAGAATCAGATACACTCAGGTCTGAATCCCAGCTTCCCCTCGTACAAGATGTGTGACTTTGAGCCAGTGACTTACCTCCCTGCTTATTTTCCTGTTCGTAAAATGTGGCTAATAGTAGTGCTTTACTGTCCAAAACTGTTGAGAGAAATGAGTGTATTAATACAGGGCAGCAAGGCGTGCAGTATCCCACCTGCCCCCAACGCACATCTGTAAACAGTAAATAGCTGAGGGGCAGCCACATTCAGAGGCAGGTTGGCCAATACTGGGCCAGGGGGAACTCGGGGAACTGGAGGCGGGTGCGGGGGGTGGGGACTCGGAACCCCTTTCCAGCTTTCGCCAATCCTGGGGCTTGCTCCCAAGGGAGTAGGGCGGGACTATCAGGTTGAGCGATGGCGGGTGGCCCGCCCCGGGCGTGACGTTGCCCTAGTGGTGTTGCCAGCCACCGCACGTGGTCGGCTGAGTACGCTTTAGACTCTGTGCTACGCTGCGCGTCCTCAGCACCAGTCAATCGCCTTCCTGCTTCTCCCGGTCGCTATGTACACGTCCACGAGCTTCCGGATCCCCGGGGGCTGGGACCGGCTACCCGACTACTACAGCACCACGCCGGGGGGCACGCTATATGCCACTACCCCGGGAGGTCAGCGGGCCGGGCCAGGGGTCCGCAAGCCGGGAGCAAACCAGCGCGTGCGTGCTGTCGCTGGGTCGGGGTGGGGAGGTGTGGGCCTTGGACTCGTCCGCAGGCCCCTTTGCAGGATGTATCTTGGGAGGATGTTTGGAGTTGAGGCTCAGTACCCAACAACCTCGAAGTGATGCAACAAGGCCTTGATCCTAGCTTCCGGGTGGTTCTGGATTGAAATTCCTCTCTGTGGTCTGGGTTCTGGGACCCTTCTCACGCTCCCGCCCCTCGCGATTTTACCTCCTGGGAGTAGGAGCCGTGGCCTCAACAAGAAGCATCAGATCTTGCGGAGCGGCTACAGCAGTTGTAGGCAGGGGCTTTGGGTAACGTGCAGCTGTCTGGCGGCTGTTTGGGTGAGCAGCCTGGGATCACGAGCTGCTGGACTACCGACCCTGGGGTTCCTGCCACCTGGAGGCGGAGGGGAAGGTCAAGAATAAGGCGGGGCCCTTTAAGGACGCTATGCGACCAAGTTCTTCTTGGCTAGGCTGTGCTGCGTAGTTGGGAGGGGTTATTAAGAACAGTACGTCCCTGTGTTTCATGGTGTTGGGAGAACCTGTAGGAGAGGAGAGCCTCAGTGGTAGCACTAGGTGAAACCCTTCACAACAACTGCTATTTTGCTTCTTGATCCAGTTGAGGCTGGAGGGCTTCGCTCCCATCCCCGCTTTGTGAACCAAGGAAGTTCTAGAGCAGTAGAGGGGCATCCTGAAGTACCTGAGCTCCAAGTTTGGTGCTCCTCTTAGAGCCAAGACCTGAAGCTCCCCTAGACCTAAAGCCCCTGCCTGGACCAGCTGGGATGCTCCACTTGCTTTAGGGGCTTAGCCACATCTTGGGGTAGGCATGGAAGTCTTTTAAGTGATATGAAGGCTTGTCAGCTGAGATTCTAGCTGGGCTGCAGAGCAGATGCTCTTTGATACACAGGGAAATGTGATGCACCTGTCTCCAAAAACCCAGTGTCTGGGGCTCCAGTCACCTCTGTACCCAAGCCCCTCTTACCTCAGCCCCTAACCCTTGACAGGCACCAGGATCATCTACGACCGAAAGTTCCTGCTGGAGTGCAAAAACTCACCCATTGCCCGGACACCCCCCTGCTGCCTTCCTCAGATTCCCGGAGTCACAACTCATCCAACAGCCCCACCCTCCAAGCTGGAGGAGCTGAAGGAGCAGAAGGAGACAGTGGAAGAGATACCCGGTAAGGAAAGCAGGACCTAAAATTAAGAAATGCCCAATCCCTTGAGTTCAAATGCCACTGTAAAGTAGTGGGGGTTCAATTCCAAGAGGGGTTTCTGCACTCACACTGAGCCTGCATACTCTCAGACCAGCAACCAGTCCTCCTGCCTTTTCTCTCTCCAGATGACGCACAATTTGAAATGGACATCTAATCCAGTGCAGATGACCTCCATGTGTGGAGTTACAAGTATAGAGCGATCCCTCATGCTGCTGCTGCCACCACCTCTTCCTGGGGTATCCAAAGGCCAGCTTGACCTCATCTAATCTGGAAGGGAGTGACTTGCTGGTTCTGGGCCTCCTTTAGTTCTGAGGCAGCTAAATTACCAGGGACAGGAGTGGGCAACTTGCCAGGCCCTTAGCTCTATTTTCTCTTTGGTCTGTAGGCACTCCTCCCAACCCACAGCCCTCTATGCTCAGGGGCTGGGACTGGGGGATGGAGTATGTCACCTTCTGGCTGCTTAGTAAACATTTAAAGAAATGCCTTGGCTCCAGTGTTCTCCTCAATGCTGATCTTCCATCTCAGCCACACAGCTGAGAGCCTTGCAGGCCTAATTAAGTAAGGTCTGAGGGCCCAGGTCCTTTTCCAGCTTCCACCCGGCCCACCTCCAGCAGCAATTAGAGCCTGAGGCAGGATATGGGGGCAGGGTCCAGTAGCTGCCAAACCATAAACAGCAATAGCCTGGTCCTTGCCTAGGGCTGTTCCTGTCTTTCCAGGAAGCAGCCTTCCTGGAACTGGGCCTCCCCAATCCATTCTAAAGCAGGGCTCTTGGAAAAGAGGTGCTGTCCCAGCCTACAGCCATCACCAGTCTCACCCCATGCCTTTTCTGCCTCCCACTTTGTAAGTACCAATACCCGTTTCCAACATTAAAAACCTTGTACCCTCCCTTCTCACAGCATGGTATCTGCCTGCTCCACCCACCTCTGTTGTTCTCAAAGGGTTAAAAGGGGTCTTAGGGAAGCCCAAAACTGAGGCAGCAGCTTATTTAGTGAGTCAGATTGAGACATGTCCCCAAATTTCAGTAATTTGGTCTTTTTCTCCTTCAATTTATACAGCAGAAAGCCCACTCACTGTGGTTTTAATCTCTATAGCACCTATATACGTCAAGGGTGATACAGTGCAAACAGAAGAGTCTTTCCTTTTGAGGGAAAAATCTCCCCTTGCCATTTGAGTCTGTTCTCATGCTGAAACAAAACCATCCAGAGAAGGACTGCTCCACCCGGCAAGAGATGAGCTTTTTGGTAATTTTGGGGAAGGTGGCAGGCAGCAATTCGGTCATGCCCAGCAAAGCCCTTCATGATGAGTGGAGAAAGGAGAGCAGAGGTTTGCAGGGAGCAGGACAGTTGACACCAGAGGGGACTAGTTTGGCAGAGGAAGGGCTCATCTCCTACCCAGGGCCTACCACTGAGATGTTTTTATTGAAATGCATATGTTATGGGTAACAGGTATCCTCCTGTGGCCCAGGTGGGACCTCTTCCCAGAGAGATGGGTCAGGCCCAATAGGACAGACACTCTTCCTGGTGGTAAGAGGGAACTGAGTGAGAGAAGACCTCCATTCCAATGCATAGGAGATGATGTGAGATGAGTCTTGGGAACCCACAGGATTATGGAGTCTGTGGGAAGCCTGGTATGGTCTGGTTCTCCTCAGCTGTGGCTGCAGATTTCTCTTCACTGGCCTCTGTCTCTGAAGACAGACTCTTCTTTTCCGCAATTAATCTTTTAACTCCCACCATCCACTGACTGACTTCAGTCACGTGGTCAACCATGAGTGAGCGGTGGATGTCATCTGCTGCATCCCACTGGTGGCTTGAGAGCTCTGAGGAGAGACAGGGTTGAGCAAGCAGCCTTGTGTAAGAGACAGCTTCCATGCCTCCCCTCCCAATCAATCAAAATCTCGGCACCTACTGCAGCTCAGCCAATCATGGCAAGATGAGGGACTTAGGCTGTACCAAGGAACCCACCCATACCTTGCACCAGCAGAACCATCCTCTTCTTTACAGGCATTGACAACTTCCCTCCACCCCACTGTTCCTGCAGCAGTGCCAGGCGTCGGCTGATGTCATCACATACCTGTTTCTAAGAGACAGAAGCCCCCTCCAAATAAGTGCTGCCAGCCCAATGTGAGGGAGGGGGAAGGCAGCACCACATAGGAAGCATCTCCTTTTTCTGGCCCAGAAACTTTATACTTAATCTTTAGGAGTTCTGTTTTTTTACGCAAAGGTCAGAAGCCCCACTGAGAACCTGATGAAACCTACGGATCTCCTCCCAAGAAAAATGCATGTATGGCTAGAATATTAAAATTTCAGGGGCTTCTCAGACTCTCAAAGCTTATCCTATAGTGTTACTTTACAAATAAGGAAATTAAGACTCAAGTGAAATTACCATGCTGCTTCCCCTTTCTTTTAAGACATTCCTGAGATTGCTTGGCTTCAGAGAACTTAGAAAACACTAGAGATAGAAGGGGGTTTCTCTCTCTGACTGAGCACAATATAAAATTCCCTGTTATCAGTTCACTGATGGAAACTGAATTCAACTCTTTTTCCCACAAGCCTCTTCTACGACTGGCCTTCAGAAGTCCTGTGTACCCTCCTGAAATAATCTTCTGTTCATTTTTCTGGGAAGGCCTCAGCAGATTCTGAAGGGGTCCATACCTCTAAAAGGATTAAGAGCCATTGCCCAGAAGGTCAAAGGGTCTACCTTTGGGAGCCATACCCACATCTGGCTGTGGACGGGAGCCCTCTCCACCCCATTCCCACCCTCACCCCCTGGCGTGCCAGGGCTTACTATCGTGTGGCCACGGCATTCCTCCAGTGCTTGTTCCAAAGGTCTCAGCACATCCTCCATTAGAGCCTCAGACTCGATGACTGGGAAAGTTGTGAGTTCCACACTGGAAACAGGACAACTCCCCACAGTTGGGGGCCTGGGAGCCTTACTCAAAGGAGGTGGGTGCCTAGGAGAAGTCTCTGAAGTGGGGACTGGAAAGGTAAAGTAGGATCAAGCAGCATGGCATAAACAGATAAGCTCAATTCTAAATTCACCCCTTCTCAGGAGGCCTGCTCTCTGGGACAACTCATTCATTCAAAACTATATTTATGAAGTCCCTACTATGTGCCTGACAAGTGCTAGGCACTAAAGATAGAAAAGTAAACCAGACAAGTTAGGTTCCTGACCTCAGAGAGCTTAAATTCTAGAGGGAGGGGGGAAAGAAAACAAGAAAATTACCAAATTATGTTACATACTACAAAGAAAATGTATTATGTGATAAAGAGAATTATGTGATGGGGGACCTACTGAGACTAAGTGTTCTAGGAAAGGCCTCCTGAGGTGACATCTAAGTTTATCCCAGCTCACCCACTATGTGGCCTTCAGCAAATTACTTTTTAAATTTAATTTTATTTATTTATTTATTAAAAATGACCGGTAGGGCCGACCCCGTGGCTCACTCGGGAGAGTGCGGCACTGGGAGCACTGAGGCCGCGGGTTCGGATCCTATATAGGGATGGCCGGTGCGCTCACTGGCTGAGCGTGGTGCGGACTACACCATACCGAGGGTTGCAATCCCCTTACCGGTCAGAAAAAAAAAAAAAAAACCAGTAAGGGGATCTTAACCCTTGACTTGGTGTTGTCAGCACCACACTCTCCCATGAGAGCTAACCGACCATCCCTACATAGGGATTCAAACCCGTGGCCTTGGTGTTATCAGCACCGCACTCTCCCGAGTGAGCCACGGGCTGGCCCTAGCAAATTACTTTTAACCTCTGAGCTTGGTTTCCTCTTCTGTAAAATGGGAATATTATAGTAATGGCACTTATTTCACAGAATTACAATAAGAATTAAGACTATAAGTACGGTTGCTAGATTACTGTGTAGCAAAGAGTACTCACAAAGCTGTTTTTATTATTCAGTTGAGAATTAGTGGATGAGACAGGTGCAGCTATGAAGAACTGAAGGGACACGTAATAGCCAGAGGTAAGGGCAATGCCCAAGAGTCAGGAAATGTCTTAATTTGTTCAAGTGAGAGAAACGAAGCCTATGTGGCTGGAAATTATTGACACTGAAAAAAGTAGTATGAGCTTTTACTAGGTAGGCAGAGGTCCCAACCCTGGCCTTGGAGGAGTTTGGTCTTGAGCCTGATGCTACTGGGAAACCACTGGAGGTTTATAAAAGCAGGGGTGACCAAACTTATTTTTTTAAGATGTATGCTCTCTGAAAAACTGATGAGAACAAGTCAAGAATGGAGGTAGGGACACCAGCTGGGAGGCTGAGTAGTCCAGGAAAGAGAGAATGCTGACATAGACTAGGGTAAAGAGTAGATGAGAAATGAAGTGGTCTGTGAATTATTTAGGAGGTAGCAACACGACTTGGTGGACTGGGGATGACAGAGAAGTCAAGATGACTCTTGGTTTCTGACTTTAGTAAGGGGAACCACTAACTGAGAAAGAAAACCAGAGGAGAAAAGTCAAGAATTTACTTTTAGGCATCAATGTCCACAAGGATTATTAATTCATTTAATAATTTGGCCTCACAGTTACTTGACCTCATCTCCGATGATCAGTTTTACCCAGTCTACCTCAGCCTCTCCTTCCCCTCTGCCTCATTCACAACAACACTATCCAAAATCTGGTCACCTACCCCTTCTACCCTTCCAGCTCAGTTACTCAAATTTTGTGGTGCACTAAAATCAATTCTTTATTATAAACACTCTTAAATCCTTTATCTCTTCCCACTGTCTCACTTTCCTGGTTAAACCCAACTTATCTGCACTTGGGAGAAAAAACAGAACCATATTGATGGTTTTACACTTTAAATTTGTATTTAAAAGTTGCATTGCCTGGACACTATGCCTTATTTTTTCCATTCTTCAGAACAACTATTTTCACATCTCCTCTAAACTTTTCCACCTTCTCCCCCTTCCTTTTCCTGCTGTCTACTTCTGACTCTGCCTCATATGAGAAAACAGGAACTCTCTAGTCTTCCTATCACTAGTTCTAACCCATCTGCATCTGTTGCCACTTTTCCTCCAGTAATAGATGAAAGGTTCCTGCTTCTATCAAAAACCATCTCTCCAGCTGTACTCTGCATCCCAGTGTCTCTAAGCTTCCCTCCTGCAATTATCCCTTCTCTCCTGCATCATCAGTTCTCCCTCTCTACTGAACCATCCCATCAGCATGCAAACAGGTTGTAGTATATACTGTGAAAAACAACCCTCCTTTACTTCACATTCCATCTTCAGATACTGCCCAATTTCTCATTGCACCTTCACAGCAGAATTTCTTGAATGAGCTGTCTATAGTCACTCCCTCCACTTTTCACATTCTCTCCTCAGCCCATTCCATCTGAGTTTCTGTTCTCACCATTCCCCAGAGACTGCTCTTGTTAAGGTTGCCAGTAATTGCTATTTGTCAAATATAGTGGTCCCTTGTCTACCTTACTTGACCTCTCAGCAACATTCATCACTGTTTATTCATGATTTTACTCTCTCCTGTGTTGTTCTTTGGTCATTTCTCAGTTTCCTTTGCTGATTCCTTCTCACCTCAACTTTGAAATACTAGAGGGTCTTAGGGCTCTGTCTTAAGCCTCTTTAGGCCTCTATCCACATCCTCTCCTTAGATAATTTTATTCAAGCCCATGACATCTAATACCATCCAGATTACGGTGACTCATTTCTATAATTCTGGTCTAGACCTCTCCCCAAAAGAGCAGCCCAAACTTAACATGGCCAAAACAGAAAGCTTGGTTTTCCCCTCCCCCCAAAATCTTTATCCTGCAGTCTTCCAGTATCATGCAAAAAATTTTGGTTATATTGATTCCTCCTACATCTACGCATTCCTACTTTCTCCATAACATATCCCAAATACATCCAATTCCTACTGCCCTCACTACTCCCACCCTTGTCCAAATCATTAAATTGTGCCTGTATTACCATAATATTCTCTTAATTTGTCTTTCCATGTCTTCTCTAAAACCTTGTGCTCCACACAGCAGACACAGTGATCTTTTTAAGATGTAAATCAGTTGGTGGTTCTCAAGCTGGGGAGATTGTGCCCATAGGGCAAATGTCTGGAGACACTTTTGGCAATTACAACTGGGTGGGTGCTACTGGCATCTATTGGGTAGATTTCAGGGATGTTGCTAAACATCCTACAATGCACAGGACAGACTCCCACAACAAAGAGTGATGTGGCCCCACATATCGATAGTGCTGAGGTTAAGAAACCTTGCCTTTTATCATTCCTCTACAGTGCAAAGTGTGTGGAGAATGGAGGGATGCAGAAAGAACCAAACCTAAGCCCCTTTCTAGGGCCACAGCCAACTTACTGGCCTAGGAAGTTCTAAGGGAGAAAGACCACCCTCCTCTACTTAAACTTTTCAATGGCTTCTGACTTTACATAGATTAAAATACAAGTATATTCTGATAACAAGGTCGAAGGTTTGATCCCTGTACTGGCCAGCTGCCAAAAAAAAAAAAAAAAACCCGAATATAAACTCCTTATCTATTTCTAGTTTACAAAACCCACTATGCTCTAGTCACTGTGTACTCTTTCAGTCTCTGAATTGGCAGAATTTGTTCTCATCTCAGGACCTAAGCACTAGCTGTAATGCTCTCTTGCCTGATCACTGCGTGGCTGACGTTTAATGATTCAGATTTCAACTTAAACGTCAGCCCCTCAGACACCTTAGTTACCCAGCCTATCACATCACCCTATTTTATTTCTCTGCAGGACCCTTACCACTATTTCATCTGTCAGTCTGTCATCTCCAATGCTAGAATGTGGACTCCAGCGACCTTCTGTCTGTTCACTGCTGTCTAGTTCACCTTCAGACAGTGTCTAGCTCATAGTAGGTGCTCAATATATAACAGTGACTGACTGAATGAATAGCATGTTAAATGCTTATTATATACGCAAGTGAAGAAGTAGAATAGTCAAATGGATATACCACTGTGGGTTTCTGGGAAGAGGTCCAGGTTGGAAATAAAATGTGAAAATAATTTGAGAATAAAAACTGTATTAAAAGCCACAGATCTGGAAAGGATCACCTAGAATGAAAGCATAGAGAGAGTTGTCTTAAATCAATGTACCATTTATTGACCAGAGCAGCAGAAAGGGGGCTCGGAAAAGTGACTCCTGCCCTGAGACCCTTACTGGGGGTCCAACCACACTCCTCAGGGAGTCCTCCAAGGAGAGTAAAAGGCTCTCGACAGGCTTATCCTGGCACCGCCCATTTTCTTTAAAACAAATTTTAATTGTACACATTTATGGGGTACAACATGGTATTTCGATACATGTACATGCACATTGTGAAATGATAAAATGTTAACTGGCATATCCATCATCTTAAACATTTACCATTAGAAACACCGCCCATTTTCCACCCGTCTCCGCGCACTGGGTCCCCCACGCACCTCTGGGGGATCCATCTTGGGGGGCGGCGACTCTCTTGGTGAGGGGCGTGCGCTTGGGTCCGCCAGCCTGGATCTGCAGCCCGTATGAGAACTGCGGCGGGTCGTTCCACCCGCGCTCCTTGTTGCCTGCGAAGGCGAGGGGACGTATGAAGCGAGAACAGGACTGCCCCCAGAGGATTGCATTGAGGCTGAGGAGAGAGAGGGTCCGCACCCCGCGCCGTAACTGCCCCCAGCTTACGCCAGGGCGAGGACCCAGCGCTGGGGCCCGCCGGCAGTGCTCACCCGGCTTCACATACAGCTCCGCCATCTCCACTTCCGCACGGCCAGCGTGGCAGCGCGTCATTTCCGGGGCAGCAGCTCACTCGAGCCGGTTGGGGTGCGTCCCGGGCCAGGCAGCTTCCCTTGGAGGCCTTGAAGTTGGAAAGTTGTTCACAACCGCCAGGAGCCGCTGTGAGACCCTGCGCCAACTACCTATGGGACTCGAAATCTTCAGCTAATGATCCACAGGGGCCGTGGTCACAAGGCACCAAACTGGGCTATTTTCTAGGAGCCGTCACCCTACGAGCCCTCATCTTCTCTGGTCCAATCTCTCCAGTCTCCCAGTTGCTCTCAGGAGCAAGGTCGAACCAACCAGAAGCTCTTGCCCCACAAATGACCCTCTGTGATCGGCCAGACTTTTAGAGCATCACCTCTGTCCACTGCCCTGTAGAATCTCCACATGCACATTCTTTAGCCTTGCTAACTAGTAATCATCTTTCAGTACTCAGATGTCACTTTTCTTTTTCTTTTTTTTTTTTTTTGCGGCTGGCCAGTACAGGTATTGAACCCTGGATCTTGGTGTTATCAGCACCACACTAACCAACTGAGCTAACTGGCAAGCCCCAGATGTCACCTCTTTAGGAAGCCTTCTGAAATGCCACAGGCCAGGTTAAGTGTTTTGCCTGAGTTCCCACAACCCTCTGAGATTTCCGAATTGTACATCCTATCTTCTGTCTTTGATTCTTGTTCATCTGTTTGTATGACAGTCTCAGAAGATGGGACCCTATTTTATTACATCGCCAGTGCCTAGCTTAGTGTATGGCACAGAGAAGACCTTAGAAAATGTTTGTTGAATGAATGAAGTCAAATTTCCATCAAACCAATTCCCTCATGTGACTACAGTCAGCCACTAAAACCAAGCTCAGACACAAAGACACTCACCTCACACAGGTTGTTGGCCCCCAACCCTGTCCCAGGCCCAGTATACTCACATCCAGTGAGGTCACTGAGGGATTTTTATTTGCACTGATTTTGCTATAAAGTGTAGCTGAGGTAGAGCCAAATGTTAGACAGGGGCAAGAAACACAAGGACCCAAGGAAAGGGGAATCAGGGGCCTATGTTGTTACACAGGGCCTCTCTGTCCTATCCATAGAAACAATAAATTGGGCAATAGAGGATGGGCAAGGATTGGAGGGACAGGCAGAGAAGGCTTCAAGAGGTGAGAGGCTATAGGTATAGGCCCCTGAGGAATGAAGGGTACAGAGTTGGGCATGGACCCAGAGCCTCCTTCCCTAGCCCTCCCAGATCAACTTAGGGCATATGGAGCAGAGAGGGTTTCAGCCGGAAGGCATCAAGAAAAGAGAAGACACTCCGCTTTCGAGGGGTTGCCCCTGGACCCCCAACCCCTCCTTTGAGCAGGGGGATGGGCAGGGGACCTCCTGGGGAATCCATGGAGCTGGTCCGCTTGAGCCGCAGGCGGGCACGGGCCTGAGCACCCCAGGCCTTGCCTCGAGCTGCAGAGGCCACAAGACATTTCTGGTACTGAACCTAGGGAGAAGGGGTAGGTGAGGATCCAGCTATTTTCTGCCCCTGGACTCCCTAAAAGATTCTGCAGGACAGTGAACTGGCCATGGCTTCTATCTGATATGAGGCTGGTAGGCCACATTTGGAGTCTCAACAGCATTCCCAGGTAGTTCAATAACAAAAACAAAACTTGACATTTACCAAGTACTTAAGGAGGGCTGGACACAGTGCTAAGTGCCTTGTATAATCCAACTTAATCCAGTTATTTGAGGTGTTGTTATCCCCATTTTGCAAATGAGGAAATTGAGAATCAGAGAAAGAAAATGACTTGCTCAAGGCCACGTAGCCAGATAATGGAACGATTAGCATTCAAACCTACTTCTGTCCAACTGCAGAGCCTGTACTCAACCACACCTACCACTATCCTGCCTCTCCTCCATCTTTCACTGGTGCAGACTGTTCCCTACAAAGTGGATTCCCTAGTCAAGGGGAGGGTCTACAACCCAAACTCTATTCCCAGTGCAACTGCCCCAATCATCTCTCATTTGAACTACTTAGAGAGGTCCTAATTGGCCTTCCTACCTCCTCTCTTGTCCTATAAATATTTTACCCATACTGTAGCTTAAGTGGTCATCCTAATTCACAAACCTGACTTCACTGTCCTGCTCAAAACCCTTCAATGGTTCCTAGTGCCTCGGGACAAAATTCACTCTTCACCCTAACCTATAAGGTCCTCCATGCCCTGGTTTCTGCCATTCTTTTTGCCTTCATCTCTTGCACACCAGATACAGATTCTTTCAGTTTCTCTAACCCACTAATGTCTCTCTCACCTTCATAGCTAAGGTTACCTGTGGTTGGCACACCTGCCCCACTCCTCTTTACATGGTTAACTTCCTCCTTGGACCTTTAACTCAGTTTTCTATCGCCTCTTACAAGTATCCTTCCTGACCCCTGAAGGAGCCATGTCCTCAATGATCCCGTGGTGTATAACTTCTTTCTGGTCTGTCTCTGCTCTATCCTAAGTGTACTATGAAGACAAGGGCTGTGCCCTCTATACCACTGAATTCCTAGTGTCAAGGATTGTGTCTAATACCCTGTAGGCAGTCACATTTATTGAATGAATGCGTGAACTAATGGAGTGTAAGTATCCCACATTCAAATGCCCACAGATGCCAAGAAATAACCTAAATAAGCCAAATAGGAAAGATGATGCCCACCCTATAGAATATAGTCACTACACAACTCCGGCTGCAGGTTGAAATTTATAAATGTGAACCCAGTGCCAGAGCTCCTGATATTAAAAAAAAAAACAGAAATAGCAATTATTATGTGAAATGTCCTGGCCTTTAAATACTGGCAACTAACTAAAACTTACAAAAAACAGCAAGAAGGCCAAATCACGAGTGAACCAAGTCAGCCCTGGGATTACTGGTTTATGATCTCTGGGGAGGCTGCCGATCCTGAGCCCCAGTTAACAGTACAGAGCAAATGCAGGGCAATCCCACAATCCCACCCACCCATTTCCACCCCTAACTCACCATACAGGCAGCCTGCACAGCTTCAGAGAGTCCCCCTGCATGGGGCTGGCACCAGAAAGCTGCACACTGGAAGCTCTGATGGCCCAGGTCAGCGATGAGGCCAAAGGTGTGTGGGTCACGACCAACACCAATAAAGGTCACAAGACGCACAGGGCACTGCCACAGTGGCTCCTCCTCTGCACCAGCATCTGCCTGCCATACCAGGCCTAGTCACTAGAGGACCAAGCACTGGCCATCAAAACCCACTGAGCAATTCCAACAGCAAGCAATGACCCCTCAGCATCCCTGCTCACCCCTCCACAGCCCCCAACTTCACCCTCTTCTGGTACCTGAATGGGATTTGCAGTCATGAGAGAGTCAGACACACTGAGCATGATGGGGACCCAGGCATTCCGGTCCCCCCGGGCGGTAAGGGTACCAATGGCCTCATTCAGCACGTCCATGCCTGGGGGGACATGCCCACGTGGTGTCTCCCAGTTGTAAAAGGGTCTGTGGGAAGTGTCTAGGCCCCTCTCACTGACTTGGGATTCAGAAAGATGGGAATAGAATAGCTGGGGCTGGGCTTAGAATTCTGAGTTGGGAAGGCTAGTACATCCCAGGCCATATGAGGCCATGGGAGGACTCTGAAAAATTGTGGTAGACCCTGCCTCACCCACCTTCCCCTTGCCTATGCAGTCCACCCCGTCCAGCCCTCTCAGTTCTCACCCATAGCTTTGGTGACTGGCAGGGTCCCCATGTACAGTGCCTCATACTTCTGAGCAGACTGGCTCACTGCATCCAGCAGCTCCACTGAAATACACAGACTGAGTTGACCAGGGAGCTCTCTCAATCACCTCTTTCCCCACCCTTCTGAGTGGGCCAGGACGCAGGCCAGAGTTGCTGCTATAGAAGAAACGCCCATGGACGCTCCTCCAATTCAGAGATTGGGATCCCTGGGACCAGACATCTCCAAAATCCCAAATCTCCAGAGACGTACTAAATAACCAGGAGCTCTGCCCTGTCTTTCACCAAAGCAACTTGACACTGTAATGTAGCACCCCTTCCCATACCTTGCCGTGGCAGGTCTTCAGGGGAGATAGGGTCTAGGGAGCAGCAAGGGGCATCACCACTAACTCCTCCTCGCTCTGACAAGATCTAAAACATAATGCAACCAGCATAAGACACAGGGAGAGAGAGGAATTAGGGGTAAGAGGGCCAATACCACCTGCCCCAACTACCTTGGAAGCTTCAGACACAGCTCCATACCCACATTCCCTGCTCCACCCCTGGCCCTTACCTGGGCACAGAGCCCATGTAGGGCACTGGCAATGGCCTTGGCAGGGACGTCACAGCGAAACACATGGCACTTGAGCATACAGCTGTCTTTGTCACCCGCCACAAAAGCGAAGTCCCTGGTAGGAGCAGAGATGAGGCTAGGGTAGAGGCTAGTAAGGGGCAGGGGCCCGTAGTGCCTTCAGGAGGCTGGAAAGTCAGGCTAGGGGTGTGGCAGGGATGGAGTAAGGAGGTCAACGCTAAGGCTCAGAGAACCTTGTTGTCACTCACCTGTCACTGTTCCAGAAGCATGTGGGAGCACAGGAGAAAATCAGCCCAGCCTCTCAGGCTTTCCACCATTTGTCCCTGGCCCACCCTCCCCAACCAGGGTTGGAACAGGTAGGGGAGGCAGAGCTGGGTCCATGTCAGAGGATCTGTGTCCTGGGGATCAAGTACTAAGGATCAGCATCAGTAGGGATCACAGCCCGCAGCGGGGAGGGAGAAGCAGCTCTCTCTTGGGGGAATGTAGGAGTCCTCACCGGCCTTTGGAGCTCCCCACACCCCATACACGGATGTGCACCAGAGGCTGGCAGTGGATCAGACTGTGGTCCAAGGGATTCACCAGGCTCATGGCATCCTTCTTCAAGATCATCAGCATGTTTTGGCCCTGCCAAGGACAAAGATCAGTCCAGAGCTCAGATAAAGGTGGCTGCCATGGGGAACAGGCAATTCAGGTACAACTAACTCTGCTGGGCACTGGGCTGCACCTCTTGGGGGAGCCAGCCAGCTCACCTCGCCCCAGGCACCATCTGGGGGCTGGCTTCCACTGTGGGTCTGGGCCAGCTGCTGGATGCAGTTATTGACTGCGATACTGCTCTTCCCGGGAGCCAGGTCCTCTTCGGGTACCTCTACCCAGCCCAGAGAGTGGACTGCAAAGCACTGACGGGTTGGGGGAAGGGAGAGGAGTAAGTAGGGGTGAAGTAGGGTGGCAGGTGCCACAGTCTACACACATACAAACTCTCTAGTACCCCCCCCTTCACTCTTGATCACCTTTGCTCAGTCCAATCCCACCCTGATCTTTCCCCTGGGACTTCCCAATGCCCTGGGCTGGCCCTCAGACTCAAGTTACTACCTTAGCCCCTGGGTCCATGCTCTGGATGTAGGATTCCTCACCATACCAGGACAGGGAGTTACTGGAACAGAGCACAGCTGTTAACAGGACCATGTTTCCTACAGTAGGGACACTGGTCAGGCCCAGACTACTTGATGAACACAGGATGTGAGACAAGAATATGGCACCACGAATATAAAACCAGAGCCAGGTAGGGCCCAGGACATATTAAGTGAACTTAACATAAAGTGTGGCATAGAATTTGAGGGAAAATTCAAGACATAGGACTCAGACACAGGATACAGAATAAAAGTCATAATCATGAAGCAGAGTCCAATATGTGGATCAGAGCCCCAAACTGAGACAAGAGACCCTAGAACACAGGATAGGAACCCCCAAAGACAGAGCCTAAGACAATGACCAAGAACTAGAACATGAAAGCTCAAGACCCAGATACAGAAAAGAACACTTATCTAAAGACAAGAGCTTAGAACAAGGGATAAAAGCCAAAATACTGAGAGTCAAGAACACAGGACAGAGCCAAGAACACAGAATAGAGCCCAAAACATGGGACAGGGTTCAGAACCTGGGCTGAAAAGGAGACCCTGGTCCAGCTGCATTTTTGAGTGGCATGGAACCTCATTTTGCCTGGACCATCACTGTTACCTCCGATCCAGTGAGCTCTCCAGGCTGGAGAAGGATCTCCCCTTGGGAGGCCGCAGTCCCCAGATCCCCTCGGTCCCCTGTAGAGTAGGGGTTAGTCAGTGTAGCAGCAGGCCTAGGTCCACACACGGGCTCAGGCCCCCTCCTCACACTCCACGTACCGTGCCTGGATCTTCTGCATCTCCTAGCTCCCAGGTTGGGCGCTGCCACTGGGTGCTACCGCTGGGTACGTGCCAATAGTAAGTACCTGCAGCATCGCGAATCTTCCTCCAGCCAGGCGGCAAGCCTGGCTCCCCCTCCAGACTCTGGTCCCCCCACAAGTCATCTACAGGAACACGGATTGGAAAGGGGAGCATATTATTCGATCCCAAAGCGGACAGACAGCCCTTAGGCTGGAGGTCCAGACTCCCAATCTTGAAGACATCGCATGTAAAGTTCAGGGTTCGTTTGTCCCCTGGTCTTCGCAACGAGACGTACCCCCCACCCTGTCTTTGAGCCTCGTGGTAGCCTTACGGGCTCCCTCGTCCCCCCTCAGCTGCTGGTCCTCCCACCAGGCCCCTTCGTGCACACCATCGCAGTTGACCAGAATGATGGCCAGCATGTAATCCTTTCCCAGCATAGCCCCAGCTGCGTCCTGCCGGCCTCTGCCGGCCCGCACTCTCAGCCCAGGGCGATCTTCGGAGCTGCTGCGCCTACAAGCCCCAGCCTCTCTGAGCCGAAGACGGCAGGGCCAACTGGCGCCGCACAGGGGACAGGGGCCGGTCTCGAGGGCGGAAAGGGGTGGGCCAGGGCAGCGTCGACCGCCGAGAGGTGGCGAGTGTAAACTGGCGTCTCGGTTCGCGAGTGGGTACGTGTTTCTGTGCGTGGGTCCAGGGGAGGCGCAAGGACGCCAGCGGACCCGCTGACACTACCGCACAACTATGAGCTCATCGGGCAGCGGAAGACCCGCCAGGCGAACGTTCGCCGCGTGCACTGGCGCACGAATGAGATCATCGGGCCCAGGCCGTATGCGCGCTTATGCCTATGCGTGTGGACGCAGCCTGGGACTTGACCGGAGAGGTTACGTGGAAGTACCCGCGAGAAGCAGACAGCTAGGGTTCCGCCGCCAGGAAAGCTCCTCACCTCTTCCAAAAATGCCCCGGAAGTGTATCTGCCCTCAGTAAAGATGGCTGTAGCATTTGGAATGAGAGAGGCGGGGCTGCGCCTGCGCAACAAGTTCGTCAGGGAAGATGGCGGATGACAAGGTGAGTGAATGTGGGGGTGATTCGCAGTCGGGGATGGTCGTCACACTCCATTACCTTTTTATTTCTTGGAAGAGACGACACTGAAGCAGCTCAGGGGTAGGGGGGGTCCCTTGTTTTCCGTGGGGCTTCTGTCGACTGCCTCAACAGTGGGGAGGGGGGTGTAGGGGGAACATTAGGCTAGGCGGGCGGAGCCGGAGATCCCCCAGGTGTTCTTTTCCGGGTGCCGTCACGGTCCCCAGTTACTAGCACACACTCAAGCACATTCACCTTGAAACACTCTTTACTCTGCCCCATTCCCTAGCCCCCGAAGTTTTCCTCCCAGAGACATGGTGGGGGATTCTAGTTTAGACATGTGAGTGTTCTAGTTCAGACGGAAACTCACACCACCCTCATTTAGGCACTTCCTTAAGTACACTCTGAATTTCATACTTACATGTGACCGAAACCATTCACTTTATTTACTGTTACAGTCATTCTCCCTCTCATCCAGTCACTCACATTCGGTTTGGGATGGCCTTGGGACGTAAGGGATAAAGCCCAGGCGGAAATGAAGTTTACCTTAAATTGTCCAGGGAACTAACTGCCTCAGTCCATTACTCACCATTGGTTTGGGAGCTCAGTGTTACCGACACATTTACCAAGTGCTTGCCAGTTCCTGTGTCAGGCAGTGGGACACTGCCACTCTCAGAGAGCTCATAGTTGAGTCAGTAGTGCTTTACTGATAGACCTAATCGCAGTTCCCCTACCTGTCCCTCCTACCTCCCCTACACATTGCTTGCTCTGTGAAATTCTTGTAGGAGTTGTTATGTTACTGCTGCAGATCCCATTTGTCATCCCCTTCCTCACCCTCCACCATGTAAATTCTATGCTTTTCAATGCCTTTCTTCTTTTACCGCTGCCATCTTAGGAAAGTTTTACAGAAAGATATTTCTCTGGCACACCCCAACTCCCAGCCTCTCAAAGCATTGAGCAGGGGGTGGGGCTGGGTCAGACTGCTGGAGCCAGCCTCTCCCTTGTCCTAGGATTCTCTGCCCAAGCTTAAGGACCTGGCATTTCTCAAGAACCAGCTGGAGCAACTGCAGCAGCGTGTAGAAGAAGAAGTCAACAGTGGCATGGGCCAGGTAGGTGAGCCCTCTACCCTCCACACCACCCCATCCCTGGTTAGGCTTCATTGCTCAACATGCTCTTGAGAGTGTAGGATGGGTAGTAGAGATTTATTCAGCAAATGGTTTTTGAGGGCCTGTTCTCAGTCACCCTAAGGAAAGTTTCCCTGAGAAAATGGCACTTCAGCTGGGATCTTAAGTAGAGGTTAACTAGGTGAAGAGGAGAAGAAACAACACTCCAGGCAAGTGCAACAGCATATGTAAAGCCCTTGTGATGGGAAGTAGCATGATGATCATGAAGGGTAAAAGGAGGTTAATTTGGCTGCAGTAGTCAGGGAGCATGTTAGGAACTGAGGCGGCAGAAACAGGTAGGGGTCCCATTCCTCGGGCATCTCTGGCCTTGTGGCAGTAGAGTTCTGTGGTTGGGGCCTTCTGACCCCAGGGTTCTGTGATCAGGACTCCTAAGTTCTTTTTCTGGCTCCAGAACCTTGAGGAAAATCTTTGAAGGAAATACCACAGCTAAGAGTGAAGAAGAGCAGGTGGTAGAATGCTCTAAGGCCAGCTCCTGGGAGGAGAAGAGGAGAGCCTGGCTGAGTTTCCTTCTGTGTTTTTCTCCACAGGATGGCTCGCTCTTGTCCTCCCCGTTCCTCAAGGGATTCTTGGCTGGATATGTGGTGGCCAAACTGAGGGCATCAGCAGTATTGGGCTTTGCTGTGGGCACCTGCACTGGCATCTATGCTGCTCAGGCATATGCTGTGCCCAACGTGGAGAAGACATTGAGGGACTATTTGCGGTCACTGCGCAAGGGGCCCGACTAGCTCTAGATCCCATGCAGGAGGCAGGATGAGCCGCTGGGGCCTGCAGGTGGAGGCCTTTCAACCACAGTCACTCTATCTGGCTTCCCCAGCCGTCACCTATTTGCTGTCTCCAAATTTCCTGCTGCCTTCATCCTTCCTTCCCTTCCTGCAGAGGGTAGACAATGGGTTGTCATTCTGCACTCTGGACTCCTTCCCTCTCTAACTTCATGGGACTGGCCCCAAGAGTGTGGCTTGAAGGGCCACCCTTCCTCTTCCATCCCTGACTGGAGTTTGCAGCTGACTCTGATCCTCAGTATTCTCTCTGGTAATGTACCACAGCTCCTCCCTCCTAGGAGCTGGCTCCATAACTTGAGTTTCCCCAAAAGTGTCACAATCCTTGCTGCCTCTTGCTAGCTACACAGGCCACCCAGGGTCTGGTGTGGGCATGAGTGTAGAAGATGGTGGTGTGCGAGGCTTGGGCCGTCCCAAACAGGCCCGCTGGATCCTGATGCTCCTCCTGTCCACTGCTATGTATGGTGCCCATGCCCCGTTGCTGGCGCTGTGCCATGTGGATGGCCGAGTGCCCTTCCGGCCCTCCTCTGCTGTGCTGCTGACTGAGCTGACCAAGCTGCTGTTATGCGCCTTCTCCTTCCTGGTGGGCTGGCAAGTGTGGCCCCAAGGGGCTCCACCCTGGCGCCAGGCTGCTCCCTTCGCACTATCAGCCCTGCTCTATGGCGCTAACAACAACCTGGTGATCTATCTTCAGCGTTACATGGACCCCAGCACCTACCAGGTGCTGAGCAATCTTAAGATTGGAAGCACGGCCCTGTTATACTGCCTCTGCCTCCAGCACCGCCTCTCTGCACGCCAGGGGTTAGCACTGCTGCTGCTGATGGCCGCAGGGGCCTGCTATGCTGCAGGTGGCCTACAGGACCTCAGGAACACCCTTCCTGGTCTCCATCCAGCAGCTGCTGCCAGCCCCATGCCCCTGCGTATCACTCCGTTGGGACTGCTACTCCTCATCCTGTACTGCCTCATCTCAGGCTTGTCATCCGTGTACACAGAACTGCTCATGAAGAGACAGCAGCTGCCCCTAGCTCTTCAGAATCTCTTCCTCTACACTTTTGGTGTGCTCCTAAACCTGTGTCTGCATGCAGGTGCCGGCCCTGGGCCAGGCTTCCTGGAGGGTTTCTCAGGATGGGCAGCACTGGTGGTGCTGAGCCAGGCACTAAATGGACTACTCATGTCAGCTGTCATGAAGCACGGCAGCAGCATCACACGCCTTTTTGTTGTGTCCTGCTCACTGGTGGTCAATGCCGTGCTCTCAGCAGCCCTGCTGCGGCTACAACTCACAGCCACCTTCTTCTTGGCCACACTGCTCATTGGCCTGGCTGTGCACCTGTACTATGGCAGTCGCTAGCCCCTGACCACCCTGACTCCAGACCCTGTAGATTGGGCACAACCATTGAAGCCACCTCCCAGGCCTCGCCTCTCCTGTCAGTAGCCCTGTAACAAGTGCCTTGTGAGAAAAGCTGGGGAAGTGAGAGCAGCCAGGTTAGTCTCTGGAGGTGGGCAGATGAAGGATACCCCTAGGAGACATGAAGAATGGGTTTGGTTAGGGAAACTCTTAACCACCTCCTTCCCCCAGTTCTTTCAGACTAAGGAATTAAGGGAGCATCAATACTTAGGCCTGAGAAATGACCTCATCACTCATGGTGGAGGCTTCTGCCTATCCTGGAGAAACACAGTTGCACAAAGTGGGGTGTGGGTGGCAGGTGGCTTTTCTTGCCTACTGTGGTCACCCCAGTAAACTCACTGGCCCCAGGCCTGGTGCAGGCTGCTGCAGCCTAGCAGTGATGCATGACTCCCCCATAAGGGGTACTCACCCCCCACTGTCATGCAGGAAGACCCAATTGCCACAGATTATACCACCACCACCCAGGCCACTCTGCTAATCTCCCCCAGTTCCAGCAGTGCCTGGAGACCTTCCCCCTGCAACCACAGTGCTGCTCCCCAGATACAGCCTTTTTTCCTGGAAACTCCAGGGAGGGCTGGGGCTTGACTCATCTCAGGGAATGTTGCCCCTGGGCTCTGGCTTAAGCCTACACTCCTGACCTCTCTGCTTGCCCCAAGGGCCCTCTTGAAACTCACTGCCCCCTCTAAGGCTTCTTCCCACTCTGGGTCCTGCCCCTGCCTAGCAGTGTCCCAGCTCCCAACAGCCTGGGGAAGCTTTACAGAGTGACCTGGGACCAGGTACTTCTATAGCTCAATCAGTGTCTCTAACTGTAAGCAATAAGGTCTTAATAAAGTGTTCTAGCATGTAGGGTAGGTCCTACAACTGGCCATGATTGTCCTGTGTCTTCTATGTTGCACAGCTCCCTTCAAATGTAATTTTATTCCTCTGGTGTTCTGAGTATCTTAATTCTGGGGTAACTTCTAAACTAGGAGGAAAAATTTTCTCTCAGCTGCTGCCAGCAGCATTATTTTCTTTGGGAGCTCCATGCAACTGAAACTTCCCTGTCACAGAGCTTTTGAAATTTCTCTGAAGCACAAAACTTGGGTCCTGGGGAATGTGGAGGGAGTCTTGGGACTAGAAGGTACTGGGCCCAGCAGGGCAAACTAGACTCTAGGCTAGAAAACTCTTAATGCTGATGTGGTTTTCATTCTCATATCCTTTGGTTCCCTCACGTAATTCCTGCCTGTCGTCTGTTCTTTAAAATCATGGCCAGAGGAATGTCAGGCCCTGTTTCTGTGGTAGAAAGCCTGGTGAGCTTGTGAAAAATGAGTCCCAGGCCTATTCTGGACCTGTTGAAGCAGAATCTTACGGAGTGGGGTTTGGGAATCTTTTTTTTTTTTTTTCCTTTTCTTTACATTAAACAAGCTCCATAGGTGATTCTGATGCACACTGAAGTTTGTCAACCACTAACTATGGACAGACTTGAATTTGAATTCTGGCTCTGCCATTTATTGGCTGGCTGACCTTGGGCAGTTACTTATCCTCTCCTAGCTTCATTTGCCTTATCTCTGAAATGAGGATCAAATGGTACCTACTGTGTAAGGTAGCTGAAAAGGCTAAAATAAATAATGGATGTTAGGTGCTTGGCAGGGACTGGCACAGAGAGACATGGTTAGTGGTATTATTGATTATTCATAATAAGGGTCTGCTTGGTTGTTGTGTCCCACCTTCTCTCCCTCCTAGGACCCTCAGAATGAGAAGAGAAGAAACTGCTCGAGAAATCTGGTTCCTCATCACCAGATTTCTCCCCAGGACAGGGATCCAGCATGACTGCCTCCCAACTAGTCCGCACTCTGCTGCAGCTGCTGGTTCTGGGCTTGGAGCTCCTGGTTCTGTGTGGCCAGGTTGATGATATCTTGCAGGACACCAGCCAGCAGGCTGTGGTGGTGATGCTCTGTGATCATGGTCTATTCCTCCCACAGCCCCTGCCAGGCTTGAAATACCTGTGCCTAGATTCAGAGATGCCTGTCAGTCAGCCAGCCTTGGAGCCAGCTCAAGGCCTGCCCTCTGTCCCCACTGACCTGTAGCACATGGCATGTCCGAGCTCGGGTGACCTGCACATGCAGGTCATAGAAGGCTGCCAGGTCCTGCTCTGCAGTGTCCCACTCTGCCTAAAGGGCCTTCAGCTGGAATCTCCGCACTGTCTGTACCTGGTGCCATCTCTGCCTCTCCTCGCAGAACTCGGTGATAATACATGCCCCTTGTTGAGCACCACCTGTGCGCTAGACTCTGTGTTAAATACTTCATGTGTATTATCTCATTTTATCCAATAATGACTATATAGGAAGTTGTCAGTTTACAAATTTGGAAACAGTAGATCAGAGAAGTGACCTAACTTGCCCAAACTCACATGGCTAGTGAGGGTCAGAGCTGAGATGACACATGCCTTTCAAAGGTTCACAATCCTTGTGGTAAAATCCAAACCCACAGGTGTGGCACACACCTGTCTCTTTAGCCTTGCCTCTAACTCTGCACCTGCTAGGCTCCAGCCAGACTGGACAATTTGCAGTTCCCAGAACCCATTTTGCCATTGCTTCCCTCTGGACCTTGGCTCATACAGTTTTGTCCTCTCTGAGAACATGTGCCTACCCCACCCACCCTCCATCACGTACATGAGTTTTGTTTCTTAAATTTGTTCAAGTAAGTTATATCTGCTGAATGCCTCCATGTGATGAGCACTCACTGCCCTCGTGGAGCTCGGAGTCTAGTCAATGCCCCTGGCTGATTTGTTTGTCCTTTAAATCTCAGCTTAGATGTGATCTCTGATTCTCTCCAGGTTGAGTCAGTGTACCTCTTTGTTCCTACAAGCCCCTAGCTCCCCACAACATAGCACTTGGCACTGACAATTGCCTTATCTATCCGCCACAAGGCTGTGAGGGCCATGAGAGAGTGTATGGACCAGTTGGTTGTGATTGACACTGGATCTCAGCCCCTAGCACAGTACCTGGCCCAATTAGAAGGAGCCTTAAGCTCCCTACTTGACTCTCCTCACCTCCTGTTCGGCCATCAGGCCTTTGACCTAGTCACCTGCCACCTCCTCCTCCTGTTCCAAACACTTCAGCTCCTCTCGAATCCAAATTTCGTGCTGCTCTCGCAGTCTCTGCCTCCAGGCCTGGGCCAGGAAGAACTGCAGGGCCACATTGGGGACCTGCCAGGCCCAGGTGGCATCAGTCTAGGCTCAGCCAGAAGCCCATGTGTGCACACAGCTTTGGAACTCAGGACCCAACTTTTCCAACAGACCCTCTTTGTCAGGGCTGCTTCCAGAACCACATCCAGGACCTAACTGTCACCTGCTAAGAAGATATTAGGTATGGAAATTCCACACCTGTCCTCCTCCCAGGACAGTCATAAGTTAAGCTCAGGACTTTGAAATCAATTGGGGTCCCAACTCCTTTTCTTAGCTGTATGACTTCAGGCAGGTGACTAGCCTTTTAAGTATCCATGTTCTCCATGAAACAGAGCTGATAAAAATTGTAAACACCAAGGTCAAGAGTTCAGATCCCCTCACTGGCCAACCGCCAGAAAAAAAAAAATATTGTAGAGAGCATGAAATGAGGTCATACTAAAGCCCTGAGCAGTCAGGCACTTGCTCAATAAATGGGAGCTAACATGCCTAACTCTCAAGACCCAGGGTGATAAAAATGAGTTGTAAGTAATTATGAAAAGGGAAGTGAAGGACCAGGAGAGCCTGGACAGGGAAAGCAGAGATTCAACCCCCCTGAGACAAATCATGGAAGAAAGCACCTCCTTCTGCACAAGAAAAGCCATGTAGCCTAAGAGGATAAGAGAGCACCATGTTAGGAGTTGAAGAACTTGTGTGACTGTACCTCTGCTGCCTCTGATTGTGCCTGTGACCCTGGACTACTCACATCTCTGAGACTCAGTTTGCTCACCTGAGAAGTGGGAGCAATGTTGTCTTCCTGCTTAAAATACTTCTGTTCATGGTGTTGTAATTGTTTCTTCCCAGCAGGTTGTAAACTCCATGAGGACAGGAAATTCCCAGGACCTACATGGCACTGTGCCCAGCACATAGTGGGTGGTCAATATATGTTTGGGAATCAGTAAATTAATGAATGAATGGAGGACCTCCTCATAGTGCTCTGTAAACAGAGGAGAGGAAAGTCTCCCAAAAGGTTGGACGATAAGACATACCTGTGGTTCTGTGAGCCCCGTGACCCCAGTTCTGGCTCTTTTGAGCATCTGGCTTCTTGAGCACTGGCTCCAGGCTTTTATCACCTAAGGAGAGAGGGTTCAGGGTGGGCACTTGCCATTGCTGGCCCAGGTGCCCCCAAGCCTCACCTTGCTCACCTGTAGCTCCCACAGTGCCCTGCCCAGCCAGCTAAGCCCACCATCTGACAGGGTGTCCCCAAGGAGGCCTACATGCAGGATCCTCAGGCCAGCCTGGCGGGCCCAGGCTGCTTCTACTGCATCCCATAGTGTGGGCCTCACCTGTTTCACCTGCATTCTCCCTTCCGAGGCCCCCAACAGAGCAGCCTGGAGCAAACTCATGGACCTACCTAGTAAGGAGACACTCAGAGTGAATTACTCCTTCCTGTGGACTCCAAAGCACACTGCTATTTATAAAAATCTAACTCCTATTAGGCTTTTACATGTGTTTGATGGCACTGTGCTAAGGCTGTTCGTGGATTGCCTCTTTTTATTCACACAACATTCCAATGAGGCAGCAGTTCTACTCCCACATTTTCCTTCCCCCACATTTTCCATATGAGACAACTGAAGCTCAGTAAGGTCAAACAACTTCTTGGCGAGTGGCAGAGCTGAAACTCAAGCCCATTTCTCTCTGACACTAAAGCCTTAATCATGATACCATACTATGGCTGGTCGGTTATCTCAGATGATTAGAGCATCGCCTAATAACACCAAGGTCACGGGTTCAGATGCCCATACAGCCAGCTGCCAAAAGAACAGAAACAAAAAACTGGCCTATAGATAAACACATGCCTGCCCCTCCCTGCTTTGTCCTTGAGGGGTGAACCCCCCAGCTTATCTTCCCCATCCCATAGGGCCTGGCACAGGGGGAGGTCTGGGAATGTTAACCAAGCAGATATGTGCTTGTCGATTTTGGAGACAGAGGGCCAGACTTTTTTTTTACTGTTTTATTATAGAAAACTTTAAACATATACAGAGTATAGGAAATCCATCTACCTATCACCCAGTTTCAACAGTTAGCATTTTTGATTGACCCATAACCCCAGCTTGACCTCCCTCAAATCCCTGATGTCATATCATCTCTGAAGCTGATTTTTTTTTTGGGGGGGGGGTGGCTGGCCAGTACAGAGATCTGAACACTTGGCCTTGGTGTTGTTATACCACCACTCTCTAACAAACTGAGCTAATTGGCCAGCCCTGAGGCCTGATTTTTAACGGGTGTGTGAAAATGGAGAAGTCTTTTCCTCTCTCTGATCCTCCCTTTCCTCACCTATAAATTAGGTCTGCCTCCCTTTCCTTATTTGTAAATTAGATATTAGTGCAAAAATGCTTATTAAGCTGTTGAAGGCCTCTGAAGGGTGAGGGGTTCATTTTACTATTGAACTTTGCCTTTTCCTCTCCAGTCTTAGGCAGCCCAGTCACTGTGGGACCTTCCTAAATGCCAGTTTCCAGTGGGTCAGCCTCTCTCTTTGGGTTGGGGCTGGGGCTGGGGTCGGGGCTGGTTGTGACAGGGCGAGGCAGGCCTAAGACCAGATCCCAGAGCTTCCCGAAGGACCCCACACCCTTTCCCAGGCTACCTTGGGGGTCAAGGCAGAGAAGCAACCCACTGTAATTGTTTCCTTCCAGGAGCTATGAGACAATCCTGGGCAGAGAGCCCTCTACCTCCTCACCAACAACCTCACCAGCCAACATCCGCAGCAGGGGGCAGTCTCTGCCAGAGGGAGAGAGGAAGAAAGGAGATGTCTACTGGTGGGTGGGGAAAGAAACTGGACAGAATCGCCCTCTGATGGAAAGGTTGACTATTTCCAGCAACTTTTTTGTACAACCAGACAGATTTGTAACCTGGTATAAATCTTTATTTTATTTTATTATTAATTTTTTAAATTACAGAGGTAATATATTCTCATGGTAAGAAATTTTAATTGTATACCTGATAAGGGACTTGTATACAGAATATACAAAGAGCTCTTAGAACTCAATAATACAAAGACAAATAATCCAAATTAAAAATAGGCAAAGGAAGGTGACATCAGTGAAAGTGGCAAAGTAGGGAATTCTGTAGGTCCATCCATACCCAGAAACACCTGGCAAATATGGTCAGAATCAACCTTACTGGACCTCTGGGAGATAGTCAAAGGTTTACAGCAACTAAGTGAATGTTTAACCAGGAGAAAGACAATTTAATATAGTAAGAGATCTCTGTGGTGTTTTAACTTTCCCTAGCTCTGGCCCCCTCCCCAGTACAGAGGTAGTCTTGAAAACAGAAGCCCAAATTTCTGGTGGGGGTACCTGGTTCTGGAGGGAGCAGAACAAATCTTGTTCCCAAAGAACTGTGATTGTCTTTTTTGACTGTCTGGGGTTCCCCCAAAAGGACTAATGAAAGGGGGCTTCTCTTTGTTTCACTTTGAACTCTCTCAGGACAGAGTGGCTACACAGAGAATGTTCCCTGAAAACATTGAAGGACAGAAGATCAAGCCACTGCTGCCTAAAGCAAAAATAACAGTTGGGGCAAACAATGGACATACTGAAAGACTGGGAAGAAAAGTTGGGGAATGAGATTTGGAGGGAATAAGTGCTTTGAAAAGTTCTTATGTATACTGAGGAGCCTAGAAAGCACACCCAGTGCAGGACTCATTCTCAGAAAAGACCCAAGAAAACTGTAAGCTTTTTCCCTGTCTGATCTTTAATCTCAGCACAAGCAGGAAGTGAAGGCTAAGGCAGAGCTACAAATGGACTGGCTAAGCATAGAAGGAGTGACCCAATACAGAGCCAATCTGCAAGGACCTGGAACATTTTTATTTTCTTTTTCCTCCTCCTCCTCCTCCTTCTCCTCTTTCTTCTTCTTAATTTTTTTGGTCCCAAGCTTTCAAGAAATTGTATGTCTAGTCACTGGCTAACCACTGAGATAACAGAGTGAAGACTTCAGTGACCACAAAGAATACAATCTTTGCAAAAATTGTTTGCAAAAATGACTAAGCAAACAGATGGCTGCAGCCCACAACAAGCAACAACAGCAAACCCTGAAGAGGAGGGAAAATCTGATTTCCAGAGTTACCACATTGTAATACCCAAAATGGATATTGTAAAGGAACAGAGACTTAAGAGACCAACAGGACAAATACAGTCCTTACAAAAAATACTAAAAATGGTTAGTTTACATTAAAAAAAAGTAAGAGGCATGCAAAGAAACAAGAAAGTATGCCTCACTCACAGGGAGAAAAAAGAAATTAACAGAAACTGTTGCTAAGGATACACAGACATTGGATTTACCAGACGAAGACATTAATTAAACTATCTCAGAACACTAAAATAAATAAAGAAAATTATGTCTCAATGAATAGAGAATATCAATAGAAAGACAGAAATTATACAAAGGAACCAAGTAGAAATTCTGGAGGTGGAAAGTACAATAACTGGAATTAAAAATGTACTAGAGAGGTAAAATAGCAGATTTAAGCAGGCATAAGAAAGAATCTCAGTGAACTTGAAGACAGGTCAAATGAAATTATTCAGTCTGGGGAGCAGAAAGAAAAAAGATGAAGGAAAATTACTGGAGCCTACGTCTTGTGAGACACCATCAAGTGTACTTAGATATGTATAATGATAATACCAGAGGAATAAGACAGAGAATGGCATAAAAATAATATTTGAAGAAATGATGGTCAAATATTTTCCAAATTTTATGAAGTATGTGAGTCTACATATCCAAGAAGTTCAACAAACTCCAAGACACATTATAATGCAACTGCCAAAAGACAAAGAAAAAGGGAGAATCTTGAAAACAGCAAGAGAGAGCAACTTATTTTGTGCAAAGGACCTTCAATAAGATTAAAAACAGGTTTATCACCAGAAACCATGGAGGACAGAAGGCAGTGAGATGACATATTTAAAGTACTGAAAGAAAAAATTGCCAACAAAGATTTTTATATCTGACAAAACTATTCTTCAAAAATGAAGGAGAAATTAAGACATTTCAGATAAACATAAGCTGAGGGAATCCATTGCTAGTAGACCTGCCTTACAAGAAGTGCTAAAAGGAATCGTTCAGACTGAAATGAAAAGACACTAGACAGTAACTTGAGGCCGTATGAAGAAATAAGGGACACTAGTAAAAGCAACTACATATGTAGATATAAAAGCCAGTATTACTGAATTTTTGGTTTGTAACTCTTCTTTTTTATGTATGTGATTTAAAAGACAAATGCGTAAAATAATAATTATAAATCTATGATAATGGATACCCAGTGTTTAAAGATGTATTTTGTGAAAGTAGCAGCATAAGGGGAAGGAATGGAGTGAAATCTTTATACACTACTGAAGCTAAGTGGTATTAACTCAAACTCGATTGTTGTAAGTTTAAGATGTTAATTGTAATCTCCAAGGTAACCACTAAGAAAATAGCTTTAAAAAATATGGAAAAGATAATGAGAAAGAAATCAATATGGCACACTGAGAAAAATTAATTAAACACAAAAGAAAGGCAATATTAGAGGAATTAAGGAACAAAAAAAAGATAGAAGTCATATAGAAGACAAATAGCAAAATGGCAGAAGTAAGTTCTCGCTTATCAGTAATTACTTTAAAAGTAAATGAATTAGGGCTGGCTGGTTAGCCCACTTTGAGTGTGGTGCTAGTAACACCAAGGTCAAGGGTTCAGATCCCCATACTGGCCATATGCCTAAAAACAAACCAAAAACAAAAACAAAAAACAAAACAAAACAAACAAAAAACAAAAGAAAAAGTAAATGAATTAAACTCTTCAATTAAAAGGCAGAGTTTGGGTCAATCAGCTTCTTTAAAAATACCCATAATCCATCCATATGCTGTCTACAAGAGACTCACTTTAGATCTAAAGACACAAGTAGGTTAAAAGTAAAAAGTTATTCCATGCAAATAGCAACCAAAAGAGGCTGTGGTGGCTATATAAATATGGGACCAGATAGACTTTTTTTTTAAAAGATGACCAGTAAGGGGATCTTAACCCTTGACTTGGTGTTGTCAGCACCACACTGACTCAGTGAGCTAACCGGCCATCCTTATATAGAAATCTGAACCCTTGGCCCCAGTGTCATCAGCACCACGCTCTCCCAAGTGAGCCACGGGCCGACCCTGAGACCAGATAGACTTTAAGTCAAAAAATATACAAGATACACAGAAAGACATTATGTACTGATAAAAAGTTCAATATAACAATTTTAAACATGTACACACCTGGGGACCAGCCTGTGGCTCACTCGAGAGAGTGTGGTGCTGATAACACCAAGGCCACGGGTTCGGATCCCATATAGGGATGGCTGGTTAGCTCACTGGGAGAGCATGGTGCTGACAACACCAAGTCAAGGGTTAAGATCCCCTTACTGGTCATCTTAAAAACAAACAAACCAAAAAGACATGTACACACCTAACAACAGAGTAAAATATGTGAAGCAAAGGTTAACAGAATTGAAGGGAGAAATAGATCTACAATAATGGGTGGAGACTTTATACCCCAGTAATGGGTAGAACAATTAGACAAAAAATTAGTAAGGAAGTAGAGAATGTGAATAACACTCTAAACTAATTAGACCTAACAGGCATGTACAGAACACTCAACCCCCAAATAACAAAATATACATTCTTCTCAAGTGCACATGGAATATTCTCCAGGATAGATCATATGTTAGGCCACAAAACAACTGTCAGTACATTTTTTAAAATTGACATCATACAAAGTATCTTCTCTGACTACAATGGAATTAACTAAAACTAACTAACAGAACAGAAATTGGAAAATTCAAAAATATGTAGAAATTAAACCAAAGGGTCAGAAAAGTAATCACAGGGAGAATTAGAAAATACTTTCAGAAGAATGAAAATGAAAACACAACATAACAAAACTTATAGGATGCAGCAAAAACAGTGTTCACAGGGAAATTTATAGCTGTAAATGCCTATATTAAAAAGAAAGATCTCAGGGGTTGGCCCATGGCTCTAGGGTTGTGGGTTAGAAATTTGCTAATTTAGGGGCCGGCCCGTGGCTCACTCAGGAGAGTGTGGTGCTGATAACACCAAGGCCACAGGTTCGGATCCCTATATAGGGATGGCCGGTTAGCTTACTTGGGAGAGTGTGGTGCTGACAACACCAAGTCAAGGGTTAAGATCCCCTTACCGGTTATCTTTTTTAAAAAAGAAAAAAACATTTATTTTTATTTAATGGTTCTACTAATTCTCTATCCAGTTGCCTTTGACCACATCATCTGCTAACAAAGGGTCTGGGATCAGGGGTACCCTTACTGCCAGAATTGAGGAAAGGAGAGAATTTGATGCTTCCCTGGACTGGTACATCCGTATTTTAGCCCCCTACCTCACCCCCCAGTGCAGTCAGAAGGCCCACCCAGACTTATGGGGTTCCTGGGAGCTGCAGGATCCGCAAGGCCCCTTGCCACACACCCTGGGTCCCAGGCCGCTCAGGAAGGTCAGGCCCTCAGCAGGACATGGTGAGAGTAAGCAGAGAGCAGTACCTGTGGGGTAGAGAGTAGACTCAGGCCAAATGCCTATAGGGTAAGGGGAGACAAGTGCCCTCCTGTCCTCACCTGCCTTTACCCACTGCAGCCTGCAAGTACAGCTCTGAGGCAGCTCTTGCCTCAGACACCTCCACTTCACTGGCATCTTCCACCACCCTGGAAGAAAGGTAGGTTGAGCTCAGCTCCTAAGTACCAGGGTTCTGTCCACTCCCCCCTCTGCAGGGAGAGCCCATAGAGGTCCCGTTATACTATAAGAATCATTCCAACGGCTGTAGGCTCAGTATACTTCCCTAAAACTCTCTCACCTTCATGATCTTATTTTTCCTCCTGTGATCTGCCCAGTGGGGGAAACAGGGTAGTTGGAATTGCCCCCATTTTACAGATGGAGAAACTGAAGTCCTGTTCAATGAGATGCTCGAAATCACCAAGTATGATAATGACTGAGTCGGGACATGGGGTGTGGGGAGGAGAATTAAAAAGGTTTAAGTTGAAGAGGTATAAGTGGGGTGAGAGGAGTGAGAGGGATGGGTGTATGGGATGAAGGAGGAGGGTAGAAAAGGGTCCGGGGAGCAGACTCAGGCCCTGTAAGCATGACCTCAATCTCAGACCTTCCTTCCTCTGGGGTGGCAGTGGGTAGAAACCTTCAAGGGTTTAGCATGGGGGTGTCAGCCCTATCTTAAGACAAGCACTCTCAGATTCCATTGAGCCCTGAACACTCACAAGCCCAGAGGAGCCACATCCAGTACTGCCAGGTTCTCCACCCCTGGAGAGAGCAGGTCCCGGGTCCTCCTGCTGAGGCTGAGCTGGGATCATGCAATCACACCTATTACAAACTGAGACTTTCCCCTACTTCTGGCTCATATGATTCTCCTGTGGGCCAAGCAGGGTACTAAGAATTCAGCCATTTCATAGGCAGGGAAAAGGAGACCCCAGAGAGGCAAGCCCACACCTGTGAGCAGTAGAGTGGGGCTGGACCCAAGTTCTTCTGGCTCCTGACAAGCTTCAGGGTCTTTCTGCAGCATTGCCTTAGCCCTGGCTCCCCAGGTCCAACTCTCTCCCCTCCCCCAAGGGTCTCACCTGCACCAGACTAAGAATACTAAGCACATGATCAGAGCTGCTGAGAGGCAGAGATTCCTCAAACAGCACCTGCAGCAGCTAAAGTGGAGAAGCATGCAGTGAGGATTGAGAAAGCTTTACTCTTGTCTTTCAACAGCTCCTGAGGTTAAAGTCTGTGCCAGGCCCTGTGCTGGGTACTGGGGACATGGTGTCCAGGACAGAAATGGCACCAGCTCTCACATTCACAGTGAGCCAAAAAGTGAGCATTTTCAGTGGGACCTGCTGTTTGCTGGGCTGGGGCACATGACAAGGTTCTGAGGCAGCTATCTTGATTCGGGGGTCTTTTGTTGAAGCCTCAAAAACAAAACTTTCAAGTTTGTTATCATTATTAGTATTACCCAAAACTGTGAAAATTAGACCTGCCTGGATATTTTATCTTTGTGCACCACACCTCTCTAACCTTCACCCAGCCTCCCACCTTCCCGCACCTCCCAATAGCTGCATAAATTGACCCTGGCAATAGGGCTGGCCCGTGGCTAACTTGGGAGAGTGTGGTGCTGATAACACTAAGGCCACGGGTTCGGATCCCCATATAGGGATGGCTGGTTAGCTCACTTGGGAGAGTGTGGTGCTGACAACAGCAAGTCAAGGGTTAATATCCCCTTACCAGTCATCTTTTAGAAAAAATAAAAATAAATAAAATAAATAAATTGATCCTGGCAAAACATCCTGTCTGGACCACAGAGTACTATAGGAGCCTGATGGAGGGACGCCTTGTCCAGCTGGAATGTGGAGAAGATTCTTGAAAGTTTCCTGGGGGAGACAACATCTGAGCCCCATGAGACCTGTGCCCTGGTGGCTCTTCTGGGACTCACGTGAAGCACGAGTCGAGGTGCCTGTGTTTCCCGGCCCCAGAGCAGCAGGGCCACGCTGTACCCTTGGCTCACAGAGCCCTGTGTGAACTGGACACATGCCAGCAGCTCCTGCTCTGCCTCCTGCAGGGAGACACAGGCACATTCCTCTGTCTCAGGTGCCCTGTCCCAGCCTGCCCTGAGCAAAGAAGCTCAGGAAGCAATCAGCACCCCAGGGTCCAGGGACCTGAGGGCTCCCATCCTCCTCCTGTCGCCCTCTCAGACTCCCCTACCTGAGGAGCATCAGGGCCCAGGACTCTGTCAAAGGTGAAGCTTTGTTCCTGTGGGCAGAGCTGGGGTCAGCAGTGTCATCTTCATCTTCCCCTGCCCCCAGCTACCCCACACCTCTTTCCACCTGAGTCTCCAGAGTCCCTGGCTGAAGCAGATGGAGGTTCGTGGACCCCTCCAGAAGGAGTGTGGAGCTACAGTTCTCCTTGCGACCTGAGAAAGAACTCCATATCAACTCTCATGAGGGAAGCTGAGCTCCAGGATTCCTGAGTCCTGTCCACAACCTTTGCCTCAGTTTCCCAGCCTAAGCTGGTCTAGCCCCTCCACCACCACCAAGAGGCTCTCCTGGACCCACCCCATTTGAGTATGAATATGGGGGGCTTCTTACCTGATCCCCTCCCCAGCTCCACTTCTACCACCACGGTCAGCATGGCAAGTGGGTTGGAAGAGAAAGAAAGGGCCACCTTGAGGTGGTTGGGCTGTCTGGCCCAAACCAGATCCTGTGCTCACCACCTCTCCACACTTTATGGCTTCTGAGCCTCTCAGATTCCCCTTAATAATTCATGTCCCTCATCCGAGGGCTCAGCAGGGCTGGGGGATCTGGACAATAACCTATCAAGGGAAATAACATTCCCCTGTTTTCTGAGAGAACATTACATGGCGTTTTCTTTTTTTCTTTACTTTTATGAAAACTTTCAAACATCTATAATAGTGGAAAGAATAGAATAATGAACTTCCAAGTACCCAGCCTCAGCAATTACCAACTTCAAATAGTCTTATTTCTTCTGTTCCCCTCCCCTCCCCCAAGGGATTATTTTAAAGCAAATCCCAGACATCTGTTATTTCATCCACATCTATTTCAATACGTATTGGTAAAAGATAAGCACTCTTTATTGAGATATAATTCATATACCATACAACAATCATTTAAAGTGCATGATGCAGTGATTTTTGGTATGTTTGTAGATATGTGCAACCATTGCCATAGTCAATTTTATTTTATTTTATTTTATTATTATTTTTAATACCTACATCACTTTTATTTATTTGTTGAGTTTTGACCTTGATTTGAATCTCCCATAAAAAACTCTGTCAAAGAAAATGAATGATAGTTACATATTTAACAAGTTACACAATATACATAAAGGTTATGACACCCTAAAAGAATTATGTGAAGTTAATATTTGATTAAAATATTTATATCAATGGTTCTTTGTAGATGGCTTATTAGTCTTTTTTTTTTTTTTGATTCTTTAAAATATTCAACAAAATTTGTAAACCTTTATCTAGACCAAGAAAAAAAGAGAGAAGACAGAAATTACTGAAATCAGAAAAACAGCAGGGGCATGGTAGAGCAGTTGCTTCTTCTATTACTCTGGAGTGGGCGTTGATGACAGAGATGTCTTCTTTTTCCAGTCTCCACTGGTGACTCTTCTGGTGTCACGCAGCTGGGTGTCTGACGAGCTGCCTGCATGGTGTCTGTGGCTCCTGCTGTGGTGTTGAGCCACTTTTGTGGCAGCCATGGCTATGGCGGTGGCTGTTGTAGGTCAACCACAAGGAAGTGGTGTTTTTGGCGTGCTCCTTGCTTGCTTCTGGGTGAGCAGGCTGCTCTCGGGTCCTGCGTAGGACCCTGGGCTTGCTCTCCATAGTCGATTTTAGAATATTTCCAGCCCCTCATAAACAACTCCATACCCTTTAGCTATCAACCCTCGAAATTCCATCCTCCTCAACCTAAGCAATCACTAATATACTTTATATCTCTATGGATTTACTTCTTCTGGGTATTTCATAGAAATGGAATCATACAATAAATATGTGACCTTTTGTGTCCAGTTTTTTGCACTTAACATAATGTTTTCAAGGTTCACCCATGTTGTAAGATGAATCAGTATTTCATTCCTTCTTATGGTTTAACACTACTTCATTGTATGGGCATAGCACATTTTGTTTATCCATTACCAGTTGATAGGCAGTTGGGTTGTTTCCACTTACTGGCTGCTGTGAATGGTGTTGCTATAAACATTTGTGTACGAGTGTTCATTTGAATATCTCTTTTCAATTCTTTGGGGTATTTACCTAGGAATGGAATACCTGGGTCATATGGTAATTCTATGGTTAACTTTTTGAGGAAACAACATACTGTCGCCCATAGCACTACACAATTTTACAGTCCCAACAGCAATGTATTAGGGTTCCAATTTCTCTACATCCTTGCCAATACTTATTATTTTTCTTTCTTTCTTTTTTTCTAATGGATTCTAGCCATCCTAGTGATTGTGAAGTGGTTTCATAGTGGTTTTGATTTACATTTCCCTAATGATTAATAATGTTTAGTATCTTTTCAAATGCTTATTGGCTATTTGTCTGTCTTCCTTGGAGAAATGTCTGTTGAGTCCTTTGACCATTTTTTAGTTGGATTGTTTGTGTTTTTCTTGTAGAACTGAAAGAGTTCTTTATATATTCTGGATACTAGACTCTTACCAGATATATTATTTGCAAATATTTTCTCCCATTCTGTGGGTTGTCTTTTCATTTTCTTAATAGTGTCCTTTAATGCACTGAGGTTTTTAATTTTGACGATATCCAGTGTATTTTTTCTTTTGTTGCTCGAACTTTTAATGTCATATCTAAGAATCCATTGCCAAATCCGAGGTCATGAAGATTTACCACTATGTTTTCTTCCAAGAGTTTTATAATTACATTCTTACTTTTAGGTCTTTGTTCCTTTTATATTTAATTTTTGTATGTGGTGTGAGTTAAGTGTCCAGCTCCATTCTTTTGCATGTGACTGTTCAGTTGTTCCAGCACCATCTGTTAAAAAGACTGTCTTTCCTCACTGAATGGTATCGACACTCTAGTCAAAACTGTTTGTCCATAGATATACATAGGGTATACATAGGGTATACTCCTGGATTCCCAATTCCTAGTGATCTATTTATCTATCCCTGTACAAGTACCCAGCTGTCTTGATCACTGTTATTTCATAATAAGTTTTGAAATCAGAAAATGTAGGGCTGGTCAGTAGCTCAGTTGGTTAGAGTGTGGTGCTGATCCCTGTGCCAACCAGCCACCAAGAAAGAAAAAAAGAAAAAAAAAGTAGAAATCAGGAAGAGTGAGTCTTCCAAATTTGCTTTTCTTTTTCAAGTTTGTTTAGGCTATTCTGGGCCCTTGCAATTCTATATGAATTTTAGGACCAGGTGGTTGAAAGAAAGTGAGCCGAGATGCCAGGTACCATTCAAGCTCTAGTAAAGAAAGAAATCTGCCGGGCTGTACCCAAAATGGAGGACAGCCCCAGGCTGCCCTGAAAATGGGAGACAGCCGCAACAATGGGTTTGTGAGAGTTTATATTAGCTGTTGGGCACGAAATGTACCCGGGGGGGGGTCCATTGGGTTGATGTAACTGGTTGGAGAACTGCACCGACGCAGAAGCCAGAAAGTTGTTTCCAAGTCAGGAGGCTTCTGTAAAGGGAAGCAGGGAGGAGCTTGGTGCTGGAGTGCAAGATGAGGCCGGCGGCTATTTTGTGCTGTTGCTTATTGTGTGCACAATGGCATCGGTCACATCCAAAATCCATCAGTGGTCAATTTCTATAAAGAATCCAGATAAAATTCTGATAGGAATTGCATTGAATCTGTAGATCAATTTGAGGAGTATTGCCATCTTAAGGATATTAACATCCATGAACATGTGAGTTTTTTCCATTTTTTAGGTCTTTAAAAATTTCCTTCAGCAATGTTGCATAGCTTTCAGAGTATGTGTACTGGAAATACTTTAAATTTTTCTGTATATTACAATGTTTTTATACCTAAAAAAAAAATCTTTCTGGTTGGGGAGAGACTGTCCCATCCAGGCCTAGCCAATTCTTAAAAATAACAAAGGGTCCAGCAAGTAGCATGTCTTTGATATGCAAATGAACTATCCAGAGTCATACCTTCTCTATCTGGCCTGTACACCCAAGAGACAGTATTCCTCTGCCTTAATCATGCCAGGGCCAGGTATCAGGCAAGTACAAACCACCCTTTTAGCCCAAAGCCCACTGAAATTATTCAAACTAGCTAATTCTAAACCATTCATTCTATCTTGCCTTGACTTTCCTGTGGAAACCCCAGGAAAAACAGTGGTCTAAACCTTCCCCTTGCTCCTTCCTGTCTTCTACCTACTGACCACTCTGGTGTCTTTTTCATGTGACCCTGTGTGGCATGCCATGCCTCCTGTTTCTAGGACCTGTAAATATAATAAAGTTTATTTTCTTCTGAGCTTCTTTGTCTCCTCTGTGGCTGCACCTGACCAACATCTCATAAAATAATACAAAATATGGCTGGCTGGTTAGCTCAGTTGGTTAGAGTGTGGTGTTATAACACAAAGGTCAAGGGTTCAGATCCCCATACCACCCAGCGGCTAAAAAACAAAATCAAACAAACAAAAAACAACAACAAAATAAGTTTTGCACTTAGTTTTAAAAATTTATTCTTTTTTTTTTTTGGCAGCTGGCCAGTATGGGGATTTTAAAACATTATTCTGAAATAGCTTATTCTTTTTGCTGCTATCATAAGTGGATTTTTCCTTAGTTTTGTTTTTCCAATGTTCATTGCAAGTATATAGAAATATAGTTGATTTTTGTATACTGACCCTGTATCTTGCCACCTTGCTAAACTTGTTGATTAGCTCTAATAATATTTTAGCTAATCCATAAGATTTTAAATCTGCATGATCATATCACATGTAAATTGAGATAATTTTACTTCCTGCTTTCCAATCTGGATGCCATTTATTTCTTTTTCTTACCTAATTGCCCTGGCTAGAACCTTTAGTACAATGCTGCATAAAAGTGATGAGAGCATACATTTTTGTTTTGTTGATCTTAGGGCAAAAGCATCCAGTCTTTTACCATTAATATGATCTTAACTGATTGTTTTTTCGTAGATGTTCTTTATCATGTTGAGAAAGTTCCCTCTGTTCCTAGTCTGTTGAGTGTTTTCATCATGAAAATTGTTGGATATTGTGTCTATTGAGGTAATCATGTGGCTTTTATTTTGTATTCTATTCATCCAGTGTATTACATTAATTGATTTTCAGATGTCAAACCAACCTTGCATTCTCGGGAGAAATCACAGTTGGTCATGGTGTATAATTCTTTTTATATATTGCCGATTTTGGTTTGTAAGTATTTTGTTGAGGATTCTTGCATCCATATTCATAAGACATATATTGGTCTGTAGTTTTCTTTCCTTGTGATCTCTTTATTAAATACTCTTTCTTAAATATAACCACAATATCACACCTGTCATACACATACAATACCAACCATGTTTCAAAATCCTCAAAGATAGTGACAGTTTTCACATTTCTCCCATATATGTGATTCTAAGTGGCTACCAAGAGTCTCCCATGAACAGGAGAATGAAGGGTCTCAGCATAAGAAGAATTGGTAGAGGCTGCTTGTGATGGAGAATAGAAAACTCAGTGTGAGAGAACACAAAACTCCTCATTGTGTGAAAAGAGTTAGGGGGATAGGAAACTCACATCTGTTTGGCTCCAGATGACAGAATCAGGACAAGAGGAGAAGCTCCATACAGGAGTTAGCTCAGGAAAGGAAGTCCTCTGGCCACTAGTTTCTACTCTTTCAGCCTGAGATCTATCACAGAAGACATCTGATCTCATTGTCTCATGTGGAAGTGGATTCCCTGCTTCTTTCAGTCCTCCCCCTCATTGTCTCACTTCCTTCCCTGTCTAGGGCACATTCTTCAACCATGCCCATCTCATGACTATTTGCTAATCCTTGAGCCTCCCTTGGGCTGCCTGTGCCCCGGTTCCTAACCCCCAAACTTCGATGAATGAATCCTGCCCCCAGGCTGCTGGGCACTGTCAGAAAAAAAAATCACATACATTGAGACTGGAAACATGACACATAGTGAAACCAACAGTCAAACAGAGATAAGATTTGGTTTTAAAATTTAGTTTAAGTTTAGATTTTTTTTGCTTTATTATTTTATTTTATTTTAACTTCTCAATGTATATTGTAGTTGACTTTCGTGTCTCTTGACCCATTCCTCTTTCCCTCCTTCCTCTCTCCAAGTTTAGATATTGAGTTAGGTATAGGTCAAAAGTTTTTTGTTGCTGAGTTGCTTGTCATGTAGCCATGGTTAGTGATTAAGTAAGAGCCACTGAGTTAAGAATCACAGGATACTCTTCTTGCCTTTATATCCTAAAGATAACATCACTGATATATAGGTCACAAGCTATTTGTCTTAAGATATTTTGCAGACCCCTGGAATAAGCTCCATCCACCTCAAACTGGCCCAGAACTGGCAGAGCCCAAAGACCCCTTCACTGAGTTAGTGCAAGTGTCCGATAGGTGATCTACTAACACCAGAAGGCCTAGGGGCCGGCCCATGGCTCACTTGGGAGAGTGTGGTGCTGATAACACGAAGTCAAGGGTTAAGATCCCCTTACCAGTCATCTTTAAAAAAAAAAAAAAGGTTAAGATGGTAAATTTTGTTGTGTGTATTTTACCACAGCCAAAAATGAAAAGAGAGAAACCCTGTACCTCATTAGCAACTACTCTCCACACCCTATCCACCCCACTCCCACCTCACTCCTAAGCAACCAAAATCTATTTTCTATCCACCATTATTTCTTGGCTGGGTTATTACTGTAGCTTTCTTTTCTTTTCTTTCTTTCGTTTTTTTTTTTTTTTTTTTAGGAAAAAATAGACACAACAATTCCCTGAACTTATTAAGAGAAGTGAATAGAACTAAGCTGCTGTGGGTGGGAAATGGGGAGAGGGAGGGGGAAAAGGAAGGAGGAACTAGAAAAGGGCCACGAATATCAACCACATTGTATAATGACAAAAAAATAAAAAACAAATGGGGCTTGGTAAGGTATTTTATTAATTTTTAAATATAATAACACAAAGTATGAAATGATAGGAAAGATGGTTTGAATTTGTATGAAAACTACAAATAATTTTTCTTCCAATTTTTGTTTGTTTTTATTACTGTAGCTTTCTTTCTTTCTTTTTTTTTAGTTTTATTTTATTTTGTCGATATACAATGTGGTTGATTATTGTAGCCAGTTACCAAAACCTCCCTCCCTCCCGCACCTCCCTCCCAACAATGTCCTTTCTGTATCCTTGTCGTTATCAACTTCAAGGAATTGTAATTGTTGTGTCTTCTTCCCCGCCCCCCCCGTTGTGTACTTATTTATTTATTTTTAGCTCCCACAAATAAGTGAGAGCATGTGGTATTTCTCTTTCTGTGCCTGACTTGTTAAACTTAATATAGTTCTCTCTAGGTCCATCCATGTCGTTGCAATGGTAGTAGTTCATTCTTTTTTATAGCAAAGTAGTATTCCATTGTGTAGATAGATATACCACATTTTCCATATCCACTCATCCGATGATGGACATTTGGGCTGGTTCCAACTCTTGGCTATTGTAAAGAGTGCTGCAATGAACATTGGAGAACAGGTATACCTTTGACTTGATGATTTCCATTCCTCTGGGTATATTCCCAGCAGTGGGATAGCTGGGTCATATGGTAGATCTATCTGCAATTGTTTGAGGAACCTCCATACCATTTTCCATAGAGGCTGCACCATTTTGCAGTCCTGCCAACAATGTATGAGAGTTCCTTTTTCTCCACAACCTCACCAGCATTTATCGTTTAGAGTCTTTTGGATTTTAGCCATCCTAACTGGGGTTAGATGGTATCTCAGTGTGGTTCTGATTTGCATTTCCCGAATGCTGAGTGATGTTGAACATTTTTTCATATGTCTGTTGGCCATTTATATATCTTCCTTAGAGAAATGCCTGCTTAGCTCTTTTGCCCATTTTTTACTTGGGTTGCTTTTTTTTTCTTGTAAAGTTGTTTGAGTTCCTTGTATATTCTGGATATTAATCCTTTGTCAGATGTATATTTTGCAAATATTTTCTCCCACTCGGTTGGTTGTCTTTTAACTCTGTTAATTGTTTCTTTTGCTGTGCAGAAGCTTTTTAGTTTGATATAATCCCATTTGTTTATTTTTCCTTTGATTGCCCATGCTTTTGGGGTCATATTCATGAAGTCTGTGCCCAATCCTATTTCCTGAAGTGTTTCTCCTACATTTTCTTTAAGAAGTTTTATTGTTTCAGGGTGTATATTTAATTCTTTAATCCATTTTGAGTTGATTTTGGTATATGGTGAGAAGTATGGGTCTAGTTTCATTCTCCTGCAAGGGTGGTCGTGTGGTAGTGAACTCCCGCAGTTTTTATTTTTCTGAGAAATATACTATTTGCCTTTCATTTTGGAATAATAGCCATGCAGGGTAGAGTATTCTTGGCTGGCAATCTCTGTCTTTTAGTATTTTGAATATATCATCCCATTCTTTCTGGCTTTTAGGGTTTGTGACGAAAAGTCTGATGTTAGTCTGATTGGGGCTCCCTTATAGGTGATTTGATGCTTCTCTCTTGCAGCTTTTAAGTTTCTCTCTTTGTCTTTGAGTTTTGCCAATTTGACTATAACATGTCCTGGAGAAGATCTTTTTGGGTTGAATACATTTGGGGATCTATGAGCTTCCCGAATCTGAAGATATGTGTCTTTTCCTTTACCTGGGAAGCTTTCTGCCACTATTTTGTTGAATATGTTTTCAATGCAATCTCCTTTTTCCTCCCCTTCTGGAATACCCATGACTCAGATATTTGTGCACTTAAGGTTGTCTGATATCTCTCTCAGATTTTCTTCAATGCCTTTAATTCTTTTTTGTGTGTGTGCCTGTGTTATTTCAAACAGCCCATCTTCAAGGTCAGAAGTTCTCTCTTCTACTTCTGCAAGCCTGTTGGTAAAACTCTCTGTTGTGGTTTTTTTCTTTGTTTGTTTGTTTTTTGTTTTTGTTTTTTGAAAAAAGATGACCGGTAAGGGGATCTTAACCCTTGGCTTGGTGTTGTCAGCACTACGCTCAGCCACTGAGCGAACCGGCCATCCCTACATAGGATCCGAACCCATGGCCTTGGTGTTATCAGCACCACACTCTCCCGAGTGAGCCACGGGCCAGCCCTCTGTTGTGTTTTTTATTTGGTTGAATGAATTCTTCAGCTCAGCCAGCTCTACTACATTCTTTTTCAGGGCATTGATTTCCTCGTACATTTCTTCTTTTGGGTCCTGTATACTTTTCCTCGTTTCATCATGTTGTCTAGCTGAGTTTTCTTGTATCTCATTTAGTTTCCTTAGAATTATCACTCGAAATTCCTTGTCAGACATTTCAAGGGCTTCTTGTTCTATAGGATCTAGATCTTGAGAGTTATTACTCTTTGGTGGTGTACTTTCTTGATTTTTCATATTTCTGGTATCTTTCCTTTGCTGTTTAGTCATTGTGGCAGGGGATTTCATGGCCACTGATTTGACACTATTGTCTGGCGAGGATGCTGCTGGGGCTGCCAATTTGGTATGGCTGCCTCATTGTCTGCTCGGTTGCCCACTAGTGCCTCGGGTGCATGGTCGCCTCGGATCTTGGGCCTCTCAGGGGAGGCGCCTCTCTGATCAGCGGGCACTCGGCCGGGCTGGGGATGGAGTCGGGTGGCGACGGCGAGGCCTACCTACTGGGTCGTGTGCTGGCACCACAGGGCCTATTACTGTAGCTTTCTAACTGGGCTTTTAACTTGCACTCTATAGTCTATTTTCAACAAAGCAGTCAGAGTAATCTTTTAAAAACATAATCCAGTTTATGTTACATTCTGCTCAGTAGTGGCTCTCTATTTCACCCAGTAAAAGCCAAAGCTTTACAATGGCATATAAGCCTTCAACAATTGGGGCCACTCATTATCTTTCTGATCTCATCTCCAGCATCTTCCAGGGCCTTTGTATTGGAATGATCTTCCACCAGATAATGGCAAGGCTCACTCTTTCACCTCCTCCAAATCTTTACTCAGAAGTCACCTTCTCATGTGAGGTCTATTCTACTCACAGCTATGAACTTGCAATCTCTCATCCTCATCCCCAGCACTACTGATTGCTTTGGCCCTGCTCTATTTTTTTTTCCATAGAACTTACCATTTTCTAACACATTATATATCCTTTATTCTTCCCATGCAGTGCAAGCATTTTAACAGCAGAGACTTTTCCTGCTTTGTTCACTGTGAGTACTTTGTCCTCAACTCTTACAATAATGCTTGCCAGTTGGGGGGATCTCAATAAGTAATTGTTGAATTAGTGAATAAATGAATGACCAGAGCATTCCAGGGATGCAGAGAGAACAAGAGCCAAAGGAAAGAATGGCTAGAATATATTGGGGCTGGAGTGGTGTGTGGGGTGGAGATGAAGCTAGAGAAGGAGGCATAGGAGGCTGCAGGACACTTCTCCCTATGTACCCCACCTCAAGTTCTGAGTTCTCCTTCTATTTCTCCATCTCCTTTGAGGACCCTGCTTTCTTTATCCTGAAATATTGATTGATGTTTTCTAGGTTTCCTCCTTCAGTTCTTTATCCTTCTCACCTATGCTCTTCTGGGCTGGGTGAGCTTACTCATTTATGGCTTCCACAACCACTTCTACACTGACGGATCCCAAATTTGTGTATCCAGCCCAAGCCTGTCTCCCCAGATCTAGACCCCTCTGGCCAAATGCCTACTGGACTTCTCCACCTGGATTCCTGAGAAACTTCAATATCTTAAGTGCTGTTTCCAACGTCTTGTTTTCCTTTTGTGTTTCTATCTCCCTGAGTTCAGTTATCACCACCAACCCAGAAACTTGGAGCATCTCTGTCTTTGCTCCCTACATTTAGTCATTCTGGAATCTCTCAACCCTGATTCCTCCACAGCTCTTGGAGCCATCCTTCCTCCTCCTTTCTCCCCATCCCCAGAGCTACTGCTGTTCTGTTCAAGTCCTCATATTCGCTCCCTGGACACATTCAATATCTGCTCAGTGATACCTTGGCATGCTTTAATCCATCCTCCATATGGCCACCTGTGGGTTTTTTCAAACACACACCCAATTCTATTAATCATCTAATTAAAACCTATTATTTACTCCTCACTTTCTGCAGGATGGCTTCCAAGTTCCTTCATGACATTCCCATGCTTATATCTCTCTTCTTCCCAGAGATGTGGTTCTCAATCTCACTCAAAGCATAAGCTTACAGTGCTTCTCAGATTCTCTGTGACAAGGGACCAAGTTTCTTATTTATTTCTTATTTCTTATTTATTTGCTTTGGTGGCTGGCCAATATGGCGAGTTTCTTTTTTTTTTTTTTAAATTTTATTTTGTCGATATACATTGTAGCTGATTATTGCTCCCCATCACCAAAACCTCCCTCCCTTCTCCCTCCCCCCCTCCCCCCCAACAATGTCCTTTCTGTTTGCTTGTTGTATCAACTTCAAATAATTGTGGTTGTTATATCTTCTCCCCCCCCCCCCCGGTTTGTGTGTGTGTGTGTGTATGTGTGTGTGTGAATTTATATATTAATTTTTAGCTCCCTCCAATAAGTGAGAACATGTGGTATTTCTCTTTCTGTGCCTGACTTGTTTCACTTAATATAATTCTCTCAAGGTCCATCCATGTTGTTGCAAATGGCAGTATTTCATTCGTTTTTATAGCTGAGTAGTATTCCATTGTGTAGATGTACCACATTTTCCGTATCCACTCATCTGATGATGGGCATTTGGGCTGGTTCCAACTCTTGGCTATTGTAAAGAGTGCTGCGATGAACATTGGGGAACAAGTATACCTTCGACTTGATGATTTCCATTCCTCTGGGTATATTCCCAACAGTGGGATGGCTGGGTCGTATGGTAGATCTATTTGCAATTGTTTAAGGAACTTCCATACCATTTTCCATAGAGGCTGCACCATTTTGCAGTCCCACCAACAATGTATGAGAGTTCCTTTTTCTCCGCAGCCTCGCCAGCATTTATCGTTCATAGTCTTTTGGATTTTAGCCATCCTAACTGGGGTTAGATGGTATCTCAATGTGGTTTTGATTTGCATTTCCCGGATGCTGAGTGATGTTGAGCATTTTTTCATATGTCTGTTTGCCATTTGGATATCTTCCTTAGAGAAATGCCTACTTAGCTCTTTTGCCCATTTTTTAATTGGGTTGCTTGTTTTCTTCTTGTAAAGTTGTTTGAGTTCCTTATATATTCTGGATATTAATCCTTTGTCAGATGTATATTTTGCAAATATTTTCTCCCACTCTGTTGGTTGTCTTTTAACTCTTTTAATTGTTTCTTTTGCTGTGCAGAAGCTTTTTAGTTTGATATAATCCCATTTGTTTATTTTTCCTTTGGTTGCCCGTGCTTTTGGGGTCGTATTCATGAAGTCTGTGCCCAGTCCTATTTCCTGAAGTGTTTCTCCTATGTTTTCTTTAAGAAGTTTTATTGTCTCAGGGTGTATATTTAAATCCTTAATCCATTTTGAGTTGATTTTAGTATACGGTGAGAGGTATGGATCTAGTTTCCTTCTCCTGCATATCGATATCCAGTTATCCCAGCACCACTTGCTGAAGAGGCAGTCCCTTCCCCAGTGAATAGGCTTGGTGCCTTTGTCAAAGATCAGATGGCAGTAAGTGTGTGGGTTGATTTCTGGATTCTCTATTCCATTCCATTGGTCAGTGTGTCTGTTTTTATGCCAGTACCATACTGTTTTGGTTATTATAGCTTTGTAGTATAGCTTAAAGTCAGGTAGTGTTATGCCTCCAGCTTTATTTTTTTTGCTGAGCATTGCTTTGGCTATTCGTGGTCTTTTATTGTTCCATATAAATGTCTGAATAGTTTTTTCCATTTCTGAGAAAAATGTCTTTGGAATTTTGATGGGGATTGCATTGAATTTGTATATCACTTTGGGTAGTATGGACATTTTCACTATGTTGATTCTTCCAATCCAAGAGCATGGAATATCTTTCCATCTTCTTGTATCCTCTCTAATTTCTCTCAGCAGTGGTTTGTAGTTCTCATTATAGAGATTTTTCACCTCCTTGGTTAACTCAATTCCTAAGTATTTTATTTTTTTGGTGGCTATTGTAAATGGGCAGGCTTTCTTGATTTCTCCTTCTGCATGTTCACTATTGGAGAAAAGAAATGCTACTGATTTTTGTGTGTTGATTTTGTATCCTGCTACTGTGCTGAAAACATTTATCAATTCCAACAGTTTTTTTGTAGAGGTTTTAGGCTGTTCGATATATAGGATCATGTCATCTGCAAACAGGGACAGTTTGACTTCATCTTTTCCAATCTGGATGCCCTTTATTTCCTTCTCTTCTCTGATTGCTCTGGCTAGTACTTCCAACACTATGTTGAATAGGAGTGGTGAGAGTGGGCATCCTTGTCTAGTGCCTGTTCTTAAAGGAAAAGCTTTCAGCTTTTCCCCATTCAGGATGATATTGGCAGTGGGTTTGTCATATATGGCTTTAATTATGTTGAGATACTTTCCCTCTATACCTAACTTATAGAGGGTCTTTGTCATGAATGAGTGCTGAACTTTATCAAATGCTTTTTCAGCATCTATAGAGATGATCATATGGTCCTTGTGTTTGAGTTTATTAATATGGTGTATCACATTTATTGATTTGCGTATGTTGAACCAACCTTGCATCCCTGGGATGAATCCCACTTGATCGTGATGAATAATTTTTCGTATGTGTTGCTGTATTCTGTTTGCTAGTATTTTAGTGAGGATTTTTGCATCTATATTCATCAGTGATATTGGCCTGTAGTTTTCTTTTTTGGTTATATCTTTACCTGGTTTTGGTATTAGGATGATGTTTGCTTCATAGAATGAGTTTGGGAGATTTGCGTCCATTTCAATCTTTTGGAATAGTTTGTAAAGAATCGGTGTCAATTCCTCTTTGAATGTTTGGTAAAATTCTGCTGTGAATCCATCTGGTCCTGGGCTTTTCTTTGTTGGGAGCCTTCTGATAACAGCTTCAATCTCCTTTATTGTTATTGGTCTGTTCAAATTTTCTACGTCTTCACGGTTCAGTTTTGGGAGCTTGTGTGTGTCCAGAAATTTATCCATTTCCTCCAGATTTTCAAATTTGTTGGCGTATACTTGTTTATAGTAGTCTCGAATGATTCCTTGTATTTCAGATGAATCAGTTGTAATATCGCCTTTTTCATTTCTAATTTTTGTTATTTGAGTCTTCTCTCTTCTTTTTTTTGTTAGCCATGCTAATGGTTTGTCAATTTTATTTATCTTTTCAAAAAACCAACTTTTTGATTCGTTGATCTTTTGAATTGTTTTTTGGTTTTCAATTTCATTCAGTTCTGCTCTGATCTTAATGATTTCTTTCCGTCTGCTAACTTTAGGATTGGATTGTTCTTGTTTTTCTAGTTCTTTAAGGTGAAGTGTTAGGTTGTTCACTTGCCATCTTTCCATTCTTCTGAAGTGAGCATTTAATGCAATAAATTTCCCCCTTAATACTGCTTTTGCAGTATCCCACAGGTTTTGGTATGATGTATCATTGTTTTCATTAGTTTCAATAAACTTTTTGATTTCCTGCTTGATTTCTTCTTGGACCCATATGTCATTAAGTAGAATGCTGTTTAATTTCCATGTGTTTGTATAGTTTCCAGAGTTTTGTTTGTTATTAATTTCTAGTTTTAATCCATTGTGGTCTGAGAAGATACATGGGATAATTCCAATTGTTTTGAATTTATTGAGACTTGATTTGTGACCTAATATGTGATCTATCCTGGAGAATGATCCATGTGCTGATGAGAAGAATGAATATTCTGAGGTTGTTGGGTGGAATGTTCTGTAGATATCTGCCAATTCCAATTGGTCTAGAGTCTTGTTTAGATCTTGTGTTTCTCTACTGATTCTTTGCCTAGATGATCTGTCTAATATTGACAGTGGAGTGTTCAGGTCCCCTGCTATTATGGTATTAGTGTCTATTTCCTTCTTTAGGTCTAATAGAGTTTGTTTTATAAATCTGGCTGCTCCAACATTGGGTGCGTACATATTTATGATTGTTATGTCTTCTTGATGGATCAGTCCTTTTATCATTAAGTAGTGTCCCTCATTGTCTCTTTTTATGGTTTTTAGTTTAAAGTCTATTTTGTCAGATATAAGAATAGCCACTCCAGCTCGTTTTTCTTTTCTGTTTGCATGGTAAATCTTTTTCCATCCTTTCACTCTTAGTCTATGTGAATCTTTATGGGTGAGGTGGGTCTCTTGTAGGCAGCATATAGTTGGGTCCTGCTTTTTGATCCAGTCAGCCAGTCTGTGTCTTTTAATTGGGGAATTTAAGCCTTTAACATTAAGAGTTGTTATTGAAAGGTGTTGATTTATTCCTAGCATTTTATTGGTTGTTTGGTTGTCTTAGGTGTCTTTTGTTCCTTGCTTTCTGGTTTACTGTTTGGTTTCTTTGTTTGTTGGTTCCTTAGGTTGTAGATAGTGTTTTTGTTAGCTTGTTTTCTCTTCATGAATGCCATTTTTATTGTACTAGCGGGTTTAGATTTTTCTTAGGTTTTTATGGCAGTGGTAGTTATTTTTCAGGAACCAAACCCAGTACTCCCTTGAGGATTTCTTGTAAGGGTGGTCTTGTGGTAGTGAACTCCTGCAGTTTTTGTTTGTCTGAGAAATATACTATTTGCCCCTCATTTCGGAAGGATAGCCTTGCAGGGTAGAGTATTCTTGGCTGGCAATCTTTGTCTTTTAGTATTTTGAAAATATCATCCCATTCCTTTCTAGCTTTTAGGGTTTGTGATGAAAAGTCTGATGTTAACCTGATTGGGGCTCCCTTATAGGTGATTTGACGCTTCTCTCTTGCAGCTTTTAAGATTCTCTCTTTGTCTCTGAGTTTTGCCAATTTGACTATGACATGTCTTGGAGAAGGCCTTTTTGGGTTGAATACGTTTGGAGATCGTTGAGCTTCCTGGATCTGAAGATCTGTGATTTTTCCTATACCTGGGAAGTTTTCTGCCACTATTTTGTTGAATATGTTTTCAAGGCAATCTCCATTTTCCTCCCCTTCTGGAATACCCATGACTCGGATATTTGAGCGCTTGAGGTTGTCTGATATCTCTCTCAGATTTTCTTCCATGTCCTTGATTCTTTTTTCTTTCTTTTTGTCTGCTTGTGTTATTTCAAACAGCCCATCTTCAAGTTCAGAGGTTCTCTCTTCAACTTCAACAAGCCTGCTGGTTAAACTCTCCGTTGTGTTTTTTATTTCGCTGAATAACTTCTTCAGTTCAGCAAGTTCTGCTACATTTTTTTTCAGGACATTGATTTCCTTGTATATTTCCTCTTTCAGATCCTGTATACTTTTCCTCATTTCATCATAATGTCTAGCTGAGTTTTCTTGTATCTCATTCAGTTTCCTTAGAATTATCACTCGAAATTCCTTGTCAGTTATTTCAAGGGCTTCTTGTTCTATAGGATCTAGAGTATGAGATTTATTAACTTTTGGTGGTGTACTTTCTTGATTTTTTTGTATTTCTGGTGTCTTTTTTTTGGTGTTTATTCATTGTGGCAGGGGTTTTCACAGTCCACCGGTTTGAGACTAATGACTAACTAGGATGTTGCTGTGGTTGCCAATTTGGTATGGCTCCCGCCGTGACTGCTCAGTTGGCCTCTAGTGTCTTGTGTGTGTGGTTGCCTCGGGTCTTGGGCTTCTCCGGGGATCCACCTTTCTGGTCAGCTTGTACTCTGCTGGGCTGGTGGATCACGTACCACAGGGTGTGTGATCTCTGTTGAGCTTTCACTTTCTGTACAGGACTTCTCCCCGTTCCGTGTGCTCTGGCCCAGGCTGTTAGATCGTGCAGTGGCGACCCCACCGGGTGTGTGGTTTCTGTCGAGTCTCCGCCTCCCTGGCCGCACGTCTCCCCCCTCTGTGCACACTGTGCTGGGCTGGGGCGTGTCTGCTGCACCCCTCCTCTATCAGCTGGGCCTTCAAGACCCTGCTCAGCACCGCCTCGCCCAGGAAGTCTACCAGGTTTCTGCTAGGCACAGACGACCGGTCTCTCTGGGTGCCTTTGTAGCATTGTGTAGATCTTTCTCGGGTCTTGTTCACCTTTGTATCCCCCCGGTATAAACCGAGTCTAGTGCCCGCCTGCAGCCTGGTCTCCGGCAGGTTCAAGCGGACCTGGGAACTCTCCTACCACACTATTCCCAACCAGAAATTCGTTAGGCTTTTTTCCAAACTGGTGGTCGTAGAGATGGTATCTGCCTCCCAGTAACAGGAAGTTTACCGGGGCGGAGTCCAGGGTGTGGTGGAGTGACAGTCGGCCCGCCCGTACTTCCTAGCCCTCCCAACACTGGTCGGGACGCCCCACACCCCCAGCCCCGCCAGAGAACCGCGGAGGGAGTGGGAGAGGAGGCCGGCCCGCAGGGTCCGGAAAGCCCCGCGCCAGGCCAAGCAAATGGGCTCAGTGATGGCCGAGCAGGGCGGAGCTGCCCGCACCTGGGAAAATGGAGGCAGCACCGGGGCAGTGAGTGGCCTGGTGGTGCAGGCGGGAGCCGCGTGGGCATCCAACCCCCGAACAGAGCTGTGCCAGGGATCACTCACAGTGCTGTGCCAGGTCGGGCGCTCGCTCTGTCTCTGGTTTGTTGCCTTCTGTGTTCTCGGCGCTGCCGCCTCGGGCTGTTCAGTCGCGGCGCCGCTCGGGCGCTCCCAGGAATCTTCTTTAATGCCGGCCTGAAACCTCGAATCCTGAATAGGGCAGCTGGCCGCCTTCAGTGCGGCCCCAGCCTCCGGGATCCTGGCCGCATCCACAGCAGCCCTGGCGCCGTGTTCCCTGTTTCAAGACTCGCTTTTGCAGCTAAGAATCAGTTCTTTTCCTGCTCCACACTTCAAAGCTGTTGCCTGTAAATGAGGCAGCCTCTCCTGCCGGGGGCAAAGTGGCGTTGAGCCCCCACGACCGGCCAGCAGCAGCAGTCCTCCCTTAAGAGATGGCCAGAGGAAGGTCCACAAGTTTCCCGGCTACCTGAGGCCCAGTGGCCACCTTTTCCACCTCAGCTACTCCACGCCAGCCGCTGCAGCCGCCGCCATCTTGAAACTCGAGTTTCTTTTTTTTTTTTTTTAAAGTTGTAATCTGTACCAGATGATACTTTGGATAGTAAAAATGTCATTGTTAATGTGAATTTGTTATAAAATTTCTAAACGCTTATTCTTGACTTTTGTACTTATCTCATAGTGCAGTAATAAGCAATTTGCAGACTGTCACTTGTCCTGGACCACACTTTGAGTGACATTGCTTTAAAGGCCCTAGATGATCTGGCTCTGCTACCTCTCTGACTTATCTCCTATCACTCTCTCCCCTTGCTTATTCTGCTGCAGCCATACTGGCCTCCTTCCTGTTTCCTCTGACATCCAAAAGACCTCAGGATCTATGCACTGACACACTTATACACATGTATCTTAAAGGAATCACAAGACCTTCGGTTCAGAGACAGATAATTCAATCATAAAGCATCTTGTATAGTTAGCCATGCCCCAGTTCCCTATGGTGTGACATGGTGAGAGCCAGTGGGCATGTGTGCAGAAGAGATTTACACCACAGGAAAGGAAATTTAGACTTTATATAGGATAGGTGGCACAGCAGCCCCTCACTCGCCTGAGGGTTGGGGAGAGAGTGTGTGCATGTAGATGGCTCTGGACATTATTACCTTTGAAAAGGAGCAGATGGTTCTGGAATGTGCACTGGAAAGGAAACATTCTGTATCTTCCAAGGCATGTTTAGCATTCAAACATTCTTTAACACACGTGCTAGTAATCCACTCAGAGTTCCTTAAGCAGATGCTCAAAAGCATTGTTTCTTCCATGCAACTCTAGCCAGATAAGGATCCTTCTACCCCTTCTGTTTCTGCAGTTCTGTCCTTGGGGAAGGCAGGTTTGGTTCCCAGAGTGTGAGGATGAAGAAAGGCTTGGGTCACACTGGAGCTAAGCAGGTCTTCATGGGGCATAGTGGTTTCAGGGTCTAAGAAGGAACTCCAGTCCAGTGTTAAGTTTCCCTCCCCACACATCTTGCCTCGCTGAGGTGCCTTGTTTGACCTGCTGCAGCTGAGTTTCAGCACACTAAGCTTGGCCAGCAGTACCTTAGGCACCTTGTCTCAGTCCATTCGGACTGATGTAACAGAATACCATAGACTGGGGGACTTTAAACAACAGATATTTATTTCTCACAGTTTTGGAGGGTGGGAAGTCAGCTGCTGGCAGATTCAGTATATGGTAAAGGCCATCATCTTGGTTCATAGAGGACAGTCTTCTTGCTGTGTCCTCATACGGCAGAAGGGGCAGGGGAGCTCTCTGGGGTCTCTTTTATACGGTGCTATCTCATTCGTGAGCGCTCTACCCTCCTGACTAATTACCTCCCAAAGGCTCCATCTCCTAATACTATCACATTGGGATGAGGATTGCAACATACGAATTTTGGGCGGACACAGTCTATAGCACAGCTGCTCGAGCTGAGCAAACAAGTTGAGAGAGGTCAGAGCCAGGCCCAGACCATTCGGGAGTCGCAGGGTATGTGACGGCCCACAGCAGCCCATTCTGGCTGAGGTCTAGGCGGTGGGGTTGCACCTGCCGCCCAGCGAGAAGCACGCGCCAGTAGGCGTCTCCATCCCCGGACGCTCGTCGTCGGATCCTGGGGAACCGAGCACGTGTGGGTACAGAGCCACGGCCACCCTGCGCCCACCCGGTCCAAGGTGATGAGACGAGTGCCAGGAACGGACGGCTGTTCGAAAGCAATGGCAAGCGAGTGCGCTTGAGCGGCGGCAGCGGCCAGGCTGGCGCTGCTGGGAAGAGACCCGACATCAGGGAGGCTCTGCCAGTGTGTGAGGTTCCTGGGCGGCCTCATTCGCCTCTCAGGAAGTCATGAAGTTTCTTCTAGCCTCTGCGCCCCCGGTGTTCTGTGGAGGGCTTCGGCTTCTTTCCTGCGCAGCTGCGCTCCTGGGCTTCCAGGTGTCACGGTGATGCGCCCCAACTCCTTAGGGGTAAGAGTTTATGTAATCCTGAGATGTCACCCTATGCCCTCCTCCAATGAACATTGGTACCCGCCCCCCCCCCCTCCAATTTCCTTTCTTGGCAATTCTGAGGGAAGGATGTTGAAGGCAGAGGGACCTTAACAGGATGGATCCTTTGAGGCATCCAGGGCGCTCCACCTGACACCTTCCCAGGATCACTCAGTCGCTCCAGGGTCCTCTGGTGGGTGTGGGGCGGGGAAGATCCGCTGTGTCTCAAGACAGGACTCTTGACTTGCCGGGCCTATTTCCAGAGACCTCAGCTGGGGTAGGGTCCCTTCCACTTTTCTCTAGTTTTGATTAGTAATAACCTCCCACCACCAAAGTCCAATACCCCGAATATCCTCAGCTATTGAACTGGCTGTTTTGTGGAAGAGATTGCAAACTTCAGGTATTGACACCAAGGAGTAGAATTAGATTCAAAAGAAAGAAATTGGTCTGAAGAACAACTCCTGATTTTGTTTTTCTTTTTTTGCTTACTTGTTCTTTTTTCTAAATAATAACTTTTTTTAAAAATGGAGGTGTTTAATACAAGTGGACAAGTCCCTGGACTCCTTATGGTCTCCATTTCCTGTCCTGATTTGGGGAAACAGGATATTTTCTAAACCTTTTTTCCCACTTGCACCTTGCTCCCCATGTCCCCTCAACCCTAGCACAATTCCTATCTTCTGGGGGAAAAATGGCTGGATCTGTGTTGAATGACAATATATTAGCAACTCAGCTATGTTGCCAAGAAAAAAAGCAAGTATCCCAGAGAGTGGGGGTATGGGCTACTCTTACAGCAGCCCTCACAAGTCCACACCCCTAGACTTCTAGGGAAAGAGCTACATGAAAATCTTTTAAATTCCCACTTTCCCTTTAATTGAGGGAGTAACTGTACATCTGCCCCACCCCAAACAAGCAGGCCTCGTCAGACCACATTGCCCCTCTGTGTCTCTTGAACTCACCCTAGTTTCAGACGCAATGTCCCACGGCCAGGCAGGTCACTGTGACATACCTGAGGACCAAGATGTACAGCTTGGTGTTAAATACACTGACACTGAAGTCAGACAGCCAGGCTTGGAATCCAAGCTCTGCCACTAAGGTTGTGAGACTTCAGATTTCTCGGGTCTCCCTTTGTAAAATGCAGATAATAGTAGTACTGTTTGTGAGTGAAGTCCCTAGCACAGACACAAATCTATTTTTTTTCTACATTTGTTGTGAGGTTATCAATGTCAAATAAAATATTAATTTTTATCATTTTATTCTGTTCATGTTTCCTTGACGAGTTCTTCATTTTTCCTCCAAAAACATTGCATGCCACACCTCATTACATGCAGTGGAGTTCCCAGTTTTTTCCTAGCCATCTTCTACTTCAAGTTTTTGGAAAACGTCTGTCATGACAACTTCCATACATTTCAAAACACACAGGTTTTGCTGCACAGTTTCTGAGGCCGGGAAGTCCAAAGCCCATCTGGTGATGGCAACAGTGACCCAGGCGTCTCACATTGCAAGATGGTGGAAGCAGAGAGAGTGACACAAATCTCCTGATGTACAATGGGGCTCACAATGCTGTTAGGATGCCAGGCTCCACAGGCCTGAGAGCTCCCATCTGCCTCCCATCACCCACTCAGACTCTCCTATCTGAGCAGCATCAGGCCCCAGGACTGTAGGGTCAGCAGTATCATCTTCATCTTCCCCTGCACCCAGCTACCGCACACCCTTTTCCAACTGAGTCTCCAGAGTCTCTAACAGAAGCGGGTAAAGGCACTTGGGCCCATCCAGAAGTGTCGGGCTACAGGTCTCCTCGGGGCCTGAGAAAGGTGGACTTCATTATCAGTTCTCATGAGGGAAACTGAGCTCCAGGATTCCTGAGTTCTTCCCTCAACCTTTGTCTTAGTTTCCCAACCAGAACTGGCCTAGCCCTCCCCTCTCCCAAGAGGCTCTCCTGAGCTGCACTCCCTCTGAGAATGAATGTAGGGAAGTGTGGTGGTTACTTTTATGAGTCAACTTGGCTGAGACATGGAGTGCCCAGATATTTGGTTAAACATTATTTTGGGTGTTTTCGTGAGGGTGTTTTATTATTATTATTATTATTATTTTTAAATTTTTATTTATTAAAAATGTTCATGAGATACAAAGCTAATTGTCACTCCTCCTGCCCATGATGTGAGGGCCAGATTCACACTGGGGGCACATCCACCACCAGACATTACCCGTGGACCCCCTGTCCCCACCCAAATATCCCCCAACCTCCCTCCCCATCCTTCTCTCCCCCCAACTCCACTTTGTAGCCCCAGGAATGTTCCCTCTCGTGATGGTGTTTTTTTTTTTTTTTTTATTAAAAGATGACCGGTAAGGGGATCTTAACCCTTGACTTGGTGTTGTCAGCACCACGCTCAGCCAGTGAGCGAACCGGCCATCCCTATATGGGATCCGAACCCGGGGCCTTGGTGTTATCAGTACCGCACTCTCCCGAGGGAGCCACGGGCCGGCCCCTCGTGATGGTGTTTTGAATGAGATTAATATTGCAATTGATGGACTTTGAGTAACGCAGATTACCTTCCAAATTGTGGGTGGGCTTCATCCAATCAGTTGAAGGCCTGAATAAAACAAAAAGATGACTTTCATGAGAGAGAGAGAATGTCTCCAGCTGACTGCTTTCAGACTGAGCTCTTCCTGCTTCTACAGCAGACGGCCTTCAGACTGGAACTGGAACTTTGGCTCTCCTGGGTCGCCAGCCTTCTGGCCCACCCTGCAAATTTTGGAATGAGCCAATTCCTATAATAAATTTCTTTCTCTATGTGTACACATCCCAGTTCTGTGTCCCTGGAGAACCCTGACAAATACAGGGGCTTTCCACTTGATTCCTCCCGAGCTCCACTTTTACCCCTACAGTCAGCATGGCCTGTGGGTTGGGAGAGACAGTGAAGATCAAGGGGGCTGAGCCACCTCACTGAAACCAGCCCTGCACTCACTGACTCTCCACACTCCATGGCTTTGTGCCTCTCAGAGTCCCCTCAATAATTCATGTCCCTCATCTGAAACATCTAGATGGGACTTCTGAATAATGACTTATTAAGGGAGGTGACAGTCCCCTCTTTTCTGAGTCAGAACTTTGCATGGGATTCTTTTTTTTTTTTTCCCCTTTTTTTGAAAAAATTCTAACATGTACAACAATGGAAAGAATAGTATAATGAATCTCCAGGTGCACAGCTTCAGCAATTTCCAAATTCTGATCAGCCTTATTTCTTCTGTTCCCCTCGCCTTCCCAATGAATTATTTGGAAGCAAATCCCAGACATCCTGTTATTTCATCCATAATTATTTCAATATGTATTTCTAAAAGATAACCATTCTTTTTTATTTAAAATATTTTAACATTTACTTGTACATAATTGTGGGGCACAGTATGTTGTTTCAGTAATGCATATACTGTACAATGATTCACTTAGGCTAAATAGCATAGTTTTGTACCCATTAGTCCACTACTCCTCCTTCTCTGCCTCCCCTCCCCCCAGCCTCTGGTAACCATTATTTTACTCTCTACATCTATGAGAACCAGTTTTATTTTTAGATTTCACATATGAGGGATATCATATGGTATTTGTCTTTCTGTGCCTGATTTACTTCACTTAACATTATGGTTTCCAGTTCCATCCATGTTGCTGCAAATGATTGGGTATCTTTTTATTTTTTATAACTGAGTAGTATTCCATTGTGTATACGTACCACAGTTTGTTTTATCTGTTCATCTGTTGATGAACATTTGGGTTGATTCCAATTGGGTTGATTCCAATGCGCTATTGTAAATAGTGCTTTGATGAACATGGGAGTGCAAGTGTCTTTTGATATATTAATTTCATTTTCTTTGGGTACATACTCCATAGTGAGATAGCTGGGTCATAGGGTAGATCTATTTTTTGTTCTCTGAGGAACCTCCATAATGTTTTCCACAGTGGCTGTACCAATTTATACTCCCACCATCAATGTAGAAGCGTTCCTTTTTCTACGCATCCTTGCCAGCATTTGTTGTTTTTTGTCTTGTTGATAATAGACATTCTAACTTGAGTGAGATGATATCTCATTGTGGTTTTAATTTGCATTTCCCTGATGATTAGTGATGTTGAGCATTTTTTCATCTGCCTGTTGGCCATTTGTATGTCTTCTTTTGAGAAATGTCTGTTCAAGTCCTTTGCCAATTTTTTAATTAGGTTATTTGTTTTTTTTGCTGTTGAGTTGTTTAAGTTCCTTATACGTTCTGGATATTAGCCTCTTATCTGATGTGTAGTTTGCAAACACTTTCTTCCATTCTATAGGTTGTCTCTTCACTTTGTTGATAGTGTCTCTTGCTGTGCAGAAGCGTTTCAGTTTGATGTAGTCTCATTTATGTATTTTTGCTTTAGTTACCTGTGCCTTTGTAGTCTTGTTCAAAAAAGCACTGCCCACTCCCATTTCATGTAGTGTTTCCCCTATGTTTTCTTCTAGTAGTTTCATAGTTTTGAGTCTTAAATTTAGGTGTTTGATACATTTTGAGTTGATTTTTGTATATGGTGAGAGATAGGAGTCTAGTTTTGATCTTCTGCATGTGGATATCCAGTTTTCCCAGCACCATTTGTTGAAGAGGCTATCCTTTCCCCATTGTATATTTTTGGCACCTTTGTTGAAAATCAATTGGCTATGAACATGTGGGTTTATTTTGGGGCTCTCTATTTTATTCTATTGGTCAATTTGTCTGTTTTTATGCCAGTATCATGCTGTTTTGGTTACTATAGCTTTATAATATATTTTGAAGTTGGGAAGTGTGATGTCTCCAACTTGTTCTTTTTGTTAAAGATTGCTTTAGCTATATGAGATCTTTTGTGGTTCCATACAAATTTTAAGATTTTTAAAAAAATTTCTTTGAAGAATGTCACTGGTATTTTGACAGGAATTGAGTTGAATGTGTAGATTGCTTTGGATAATATGGACATTTTTTTTTTTAAAAGATGACCGGTAAGGGGATCTTAACCCTTGACTTGGTGTTGTCAGCACCACGCTCACCCAGTGAGCAAACCGGCCATCCCTATATGGGATCCGAACCCGTGGCCTTGGTGTTATCAGCACCACACTCTCCCGAGTGAGCCACAGGCCAGCCCCATAATATGGACATTTTGATTATGATAATTCTTCCAACTCATGAACATGGGCTATCTTTCCATTTATTTGTGTCCTCTTAATTTCTTTCACCAATGTTTTATAGTTTTCATTTTAGAGGTCTTTCACCTTATTATTCCTAGGTATTTCATTTTTTTCAAATTTATTTGGAAGCTTGACTTCTTATTTGGCTATTTCATTACTAACATATAGGAAGGCTATTGATTTTTGTGTGTTAATTTTGTATCCTGCCACTCTACTGAATTCAGTTATTAGTTCTAGTAATTTTTTGGTGGAATCTTTATGGTTATCTATGTATAGGATCATGTCACCTACAAATAGGATGGTTTGACTCCTCCTTTCTGATTTGAATGCCCTTTATTGCTTTCTCCTGCCTTATTGCACTGGCTAGAACATCGAGTACTATGTTGAATAAGAGTAGGGAAAGTGATCATCCTTGTCTTCTTCCAGGTCCTAAAAGAAAAGCCTCCAATTTTTGTCCATTCAGTCTAATACTAGCTGTGGGTTGGTCATATATGGCCTTTGTTGTGTTGAGGTACATTCCTTCTATACCTAATTTGTTGAATGTTTTTATTGTGAAGAAGTGTTGGATTTTGTTGAATGCTTTTTATGCATCTATTGAAATGATTTTTTTCCCTTCATTCTGTTGATATGATGTATCACATTTATAGATTTACATATGTTGAACCATCTTTGCATCTCTGGCATAAGTCCCACTTGATATGGTGTATGATCTTTTTAATGTCTTGTTGGATTCTGTTTGCTAATATTTTGTTTAGGATCTTCTTGTCTGTGTACAATAGGGATATTGGTCTGTAGTTTTCTTTTTTTGTGTGTCTTTTTCTGGTTTTGGTATGAGGGTAACGGTGGCTTTGTAGAATGAGTTTGGAAGTATTCCCTCTTCTAATTTTTGGAAGAGTTTGAGAAGAATTAGTATTAGTTCTTCTTTAAATGTTTTGTAGAATTTGGCAGTGAAGCCATCTGGTTCTGGAATTTTCTTTGTTGGAAGACTTTTTATTATTGCTTCAGTCTCATTACTCATTATTGGTCTGTTTAGGTTTTCTAGCTCTTCATGATTTAACTTTGTTTAATTGTATACATCAGGAACTTATCCATTCATTCTAGGTTTTCCAGTTTGTTCACATGTAGTTGTTTGTAGTAGTCTCTTATGATCCTTTGTATTTCTGTGGTATCAATTATAATGTCTCCTTTTACTTCTGTTGGGCATCAACATGTCATACTTATATGCATCCTTCAAATTCCCATAGTGGTTTCCATAGGACATCCCTTTAATAGGCCATTTTTCCACTGCCGTTCTGCCTGACCATATGACCAGGCCATTGTCCATCACCCATTAGTTGGTAAGAACCCAAATGTAGGGGCGAACGGTGTACAATTCAGCCTACTGAGCTGATTTGTTCTTACCTTCTTAGATCAGAGTGGTGGACTTCCAAACAAATGCTGTACATTCACCTTGGAACTGCCATTATAAACCAAACAGCTCTTTGCTGGTCAATAATGAGCTGTTCATAGGACGCTGTTTAGGTGGTGATAGAATCTGGCAGCTCCTCAGGTGGTTCTAAAGTCAGTTCTAAAAGGAAAAAAATCTATCTGCTTGGGAATATTTTAAGTATCTCCTTGCATTCCCCTAGTAGCATGTTCCTGCACAAACCATTTTCATTTTGTTATGGAGCATTTCTGAGCACTTTCCTTCCCTATAGAGAGTTTCTCTGAAATCACCCAGAATGTTATGGATATTACATGTTTAAGATTATTTTATGCCTTTTGGTTAGAAAGGCAGTTTCAATTAATGTCTGATAGCAAGCTAGTAATTTTCCCTCAAATGGAAATTCTCTGGTCCGAAGTCCTAGCAGTCATCACTCGGTGGTGCTCACAGGCTTTTGCCATAAGCCCAGTCTATACTCCATACAGGACAATTGTACAGAGAATTTCTTCCTACTGGCACTTCAGCTTCTGTTTTGTACTGTTTGAAATTAACAACTTGTGTGGGCTTGGGCAGTCTTATTGGTTCCCATTTAGCATAACCAATTAATATTGCCTAAAGAGTGGATTTACATGCCTTCTGTTTTATAATACTGGGGAGGGAAAATGTTTCCCGGTCAAATACAACATCCTCATATGTTCAATAATAAAATATCCCCACAATACATTCATCTTAAAGAGATGCTTTCACACATAAAGTCTGTTCAAACATACCAGTTTTAATCCCAACTTTCACCTTAGTTTCATCAACCCTTGCATTCCTAACTGTAGTCTCCATTAGGACTCCACCAAGGTTTTGGTTTTACAAATACTAGGTGAGGGAAAAGTGTTCCCCATTCAGACATAATATTCATTCTCATAAAACATCCAGGGAAAGAGCTACAGCCTTCAGATCTCCATACTGGCCAGCCACCAAAAAAAAAAAAAAAAAAAAAAAGGAGCTACAATTACTCATAAATCCTGTTTAAACACTCCGTTTTCATCCCTTAATCCCATCAGTCCTTGCATTTCTATACACTCTTGATCTAATTGTGGTCTCAGGGATTCACTAACAGGGTGCTATAGTGCATGTGGCTCCTATGTCAAGGAGAAATTTCTCTTCTCCAGCCCCTGACAATTTTGTTTACTCATGCATAAGGCCTTGGGTCTGCAGTGGGGGCCAGGGAGAGGGTTTGAACAAAGGGACCCTGATCTTTTTGTCATTAATCCTTTTACTAATTCGGTTGTGGGACTATTGCCCCAGGTGATTCAAGGTCAAGTTTCTTGAATTCCTCCAAACAAGCATGAATTAATCATATTTGTTTAGGGCCCTCCATGTTGGGGGACCAGCAGAGGTTCCCACTGGTCCACCCAACCTCTCAGAGTGCTGCACTAAGACCTTTATTTTGACCTCATCACATTGGTGTTATTCATCCCATTTCTTTGTAACTGCTTAAAGATTTCCACCCTGATGGGATGTGTCCCTTGACTCTTCCCTCTCTCTGTCTTTCCCCATTCTCATGAGAATCAGTCTAGTGTTCTTTGTTATCTGTTGTTTCAGCATAACTTTTCCCTTTGGAAATGGCTCCAAGTACCAAGTACTGTACCTCTGGCAAGCTAGAATGTAAACAACCCCATATCAGGGTCTTCCCCAACACATTCCTTTGGTAGGACCCTGAGACTAGAGGCTGTAGCACAGACTGGCCAGAATATCAGCTTGGCTCTGCTCTTATTGTCATTTTAGAGAGATAACAATAATCAAGGTATTGTATATTTAGCTTTTTTCTTATTGGTTTACGATTCCATATGCATTCAGTGAGCCAACTCTCCAGGAACTTGATCAATCATTTCTACATTCCACTGGTAACTTTTACGTCTAGTAACTAATTGCAGCACAGCTGCTGTTCCATATCATGGGTAATCCTGTGGCTACACACCCAGGAACCACAGGTTCCTCATTCTCTGCTCTTTCATTCTTTTTCTTCATGAACTACGTATTTCCATGAGTCAATGTTGTTCTAGCAAATTTCACTTCTCCTGACACCAGCTGCAATGACTTCTGAAGTCAACTACCCAGAGCTGACCAAATTTAACAGGATAAGGGCACAGCCTTCTACAAGACTGCACTCACTTCAGACACTAGCCACAAACTTGGGGGTTCCCAGGCCACTCTCATTTCTGACCAGCAGGTACAAATTTGGAGGTTCTCACCACCCCTTCAAGTCAATTATTCACTAAAACAACTCACAGAACTCAGGAATGTGCTATATCTACTATTACAGTTTTATTATAGGAAAAGATACAAATCTTAACAAGCCAAAGGGAGAGACACAACCTTCCAGGAACCAGCAACGATGGCTGGCCAAATTCTTTGTTACACAGAAATGGATATACATTTTGTTTATCTAATCTTCATTTGATGGACATTGGGTTAACTCCACCTTTTGGCTCTTATGAATAATGCTGTTTTAAGCTTTGTGTACAAGTTTTTGTGTGGACATATGTTTTCATTTCTCTTGAACATAGGAGTGGAATTTCTGGGTCATACTGTTACTGAAACCCCAAAGGTCCATTTGCTCACTGCTCAGTAGCCAATAATTGAGAGACAAGGTGGGGTAAGGTAAGGTAGCCTTTAATCCGAAAGCTGGTAGCCTAGGGAAATGGTGGACTCATGTCTCAAAGACCATCTCCACTTCTCCCAGACTTGCCAAAGGGTTTTATAGGGACGGGTGGTGGGGGAGGCTGATTCATGATGATATAAGCAGGGATGTGCAGGCATAATCATAAAATTGCAGATAAACATCAAAGAACTTCTCAGGTGGGAGATGATTCATGGTGACCATCCTCCATGAAGTCAAGTCACAGATTCAGTTCCTGTTAACCTCAAAAAGAATGGTCATCTGTGTTAATAATTTCTTCTATAATTATTTTGTTTACAGTGTGAGCAAAAGCCATTATGTTCTAGCAATAATGTGAACAAGAATCATTGTATTTGTTTTTTTTTAAAGATGACCAGTAAGGGGATCTTAACCCTTCACTTGGTGGTGTTCGCACCACGCTCTCCCAAGTGAGCCACGGCTGGCCCAGAATCATTGTATTCTAATGTCCAGCTGCAAGCTATGCAACTTGGATTACAAGAGTAAGAAAAAAAAACCCTGTTTTAATTTAGAAGTTTAGCAAAATAGAGTCACTTCATATGGTAACTCTGTTTTTTACTTTATTTTTAAAGGAAGAAGTTGTTTATTGGAAGGAAACCAGGGAGATGCTACAAATTAGATCAAGATATGAAAAGTGAGCTGATTAATGAAAGAAGCCATTTTCTTTTCTTTTTTTTTTTGTCTTTCTTTTTTTTTTTTTTTTGTGACCGGCCGCACTGCCCTCAGCCAGTGAGCACACTGGCCATCTTTATATGGGATCCGCAGCGCACTCTCCCGAGTGCGCCACGGGGTCGGCCCAAAAGAAGCCATTTTCAAACAGCATGTGTAACAAGGTTGTCTTCTCTAGATACTGTTAATTTTCATAATTTACCAAAAAATTAAAAATAAATATTTAAAACAATAGATACTGTCTATGTATGATTCAATCTTGTCACCTTTTACTTAATGTAGTTTCCTTTACACACTTATTTGTCATTTTGTACATTGACATTTGTGTATTTTTAAATCCTGGTTTCATCCCAGTAGGACCAAAACAAAACTCTTGGAAGGGCCTAAAGAGTTCCATAAAACTTTCCCTTATCACCCTCTTGCTATCAGTTAATGTCTCTAATTCTTTTTATCTCAGATGTCAGTTATGGTCGAGAGAAAGAGAGAGAGAGAGAGAGAGAGCGTTGATTGCAAACAAGGATTGCATATGCCAGCCCTAAAGTCTGCTTGATTGCAGCCTTTGAATTAGGAGATATGCTGGTGTTACCTGGTATTTAATCCCAGCTCCACTGTTAAGAGCTGTATGGCCTTGGGCAAGTTGCTTAACCTTCTATTTGTTTGTTTCCAGGTTTGTAAAATGGGAATGATGGTGATAATAATGCTACCTTCCTTATAAGGTTGATTTAAAGCAGTGTTTCTCACAATGTGTTCCCTGTGCCAGCAGTTTTAGCAACTCCTGGGAACTGGATTAAAAAGCAGATGCAGGCCTCACCCCACACCTACTGAAACAGAAATTCTGGTTTCTGTGTTTTAAGACTTCCAGGTGATTCCAATGGAGCCTAGACATTGAGAACCATTGCTGATGAGAGGAAATGAGTTTATAATAAGCATTAAAACAGTACCTGGAACACGGTAAGTAGTACAATAATGAATATTTTTAAATGAGTGCATTAAGATATTTCCAAGATATAGAAAGTTTAATCAATGTAAGCCAAAAAGAAGATCTTTGTGCTATTCCTCCAAGAAATAAATCCTGCTTAATTCCTTGTCTAAAAGCATTAACACGGCCTGACAAACCCCTCATCATTTGGCCCCCACTTTTCTTTCCTGCTTTTTCTATTCTCATATACACCATGTCTCCAACTTACATAGTCGTCAGTATGAGAATTGCTTTCTCACACCTCCAAGACTTTGTCTATCTATACCCTCTGCATTGAAACGTCACTCACTTCTCCTTTTTCTCTCACTTCCTGCACTTGCAATCTCCTGACTTCATACTTATCTTTCAAAACCCAGCTCTGGTGCCACCTCCTCTTTGCTGACTCCACCCTTGTCCAGTCAGAGTCGGGCATTTGCTGAGACCCAACACCTCCCTACACATCCCACTTATAGCACCTATCATGGTAATTTGTAACTGTTTACAGTTTCCTTTCCTCCCTTTGGATTTTTTTTAATTGAGGTGAAATTTACATTACAAATAACTAACCATTTTAAAGTGTATAGTCCAGTGGCATTAGTGTATTCACACTGTTGTGCAATGATCACTTCTCTCTTGTTTCAAAACTTTTCCATCACCCCCAAAACACATGCCGTACTCATTAAGTAATCACTTCCCATTTCCCCCTCTCCCTTCCCTAGGTAACCACGAATCAGCTTTCTGTGTCTATGGATTTGCCTATTCTGGATATATTATATGAAGGAAATCAAACAATGTGTGGCCTTTAGTGCCTGGCTTCTTTCACTTAGCATTAGTTTTTGAGGTTCATCTAAGCTGTGGCATGTGTCAACGCTTTGTTCCTTTTCTTGCTGAATAATATTCCATTGTATGTGTATACCACAATTTATTTATCCATCATCTGTTGATGCCATTTGGATTGTTTTCACCTTTTGCTTATTATAAATAGTGCTGTTATAAACATTTCTGTATAGACATATATTTTCATTTCTCTTGCGTATATACCAAAGAGTGGAATTGATGGGCCATATAGTAATTATATGCTTTACTTTTTGAGGAACTGCCAAACTATTTGCAGAGTGGATATGCCATGTTACATTTTTACCAGCAAGCTATAAGGGTTCCTTTTTCTCCACAAACTCACCAGCACTTGTAATTATTCTTTCCTTTTTTTTTTTTTTTTTTTGATGGCTGGCTGGTGCAGGGATCCGAACCCTTGACTTTGGTGTAGTAACACTGTGCTCTAACCACCTGAGCTAACTGGCCAGCCTTAATTTTTCTTTTTAAAAAAATTATTATTATAGCTATCATGGTGAGTATAAAGTGATATCTCATTGTGGATTTTTTTGATTTGCATTTTCTCAATGGCAAATGATGCTGAGCATCTTTTCTCACTTGTTAGCCATTTGTATAGCTTCTTTGGAGAAATGTCCTTTCATGTTTTATGCCCTTTTTAAAACTGGATTTTTTGTCTTTTGTCATTGAGTTGTAAGACCTGTTTACATATACCGTATTCTAGACCCTTATCAGATATATAATTTTCATAATTTTTTCCTATCTTTAGGTTGTCTTTTTACTTTCTTGATAATGTCCTTTGATGCACCAAAGTTTTGAATTTTTATGAAATCCAATTTATCTATTTTTTCTTTGGTTGCTCATACTTTTAGTGTTATAGCTAAGAATCCATTGCCAAATCAGAGGTTGTGAAGATCTTCTAATAGTTTTATAGTTGTAGCTCTGATATTTAGGTTGTTGATCCATTTTGAGTTAATTTTTCTGTATGGAGAGAGGTAGGGGTTCAATGTCATTCTTTTGCATGTGGTTATCCAGTTGTTTCAGTGCTATTTGTTGCAGATATTTCTTTTTCCATTGAATGATCTTGTCTCTCTTGTTGAAGATCAATTAGCTATAGCTGTTTGGGTTATTTCTGAAGTCTAATGCTATGCAATCATTCTGTGTATTTATCCTTACTTGTACCACAGTCTTAAGACTACTGTAGCTTTATATAGTAAGTTTGGAAATCAGGAAGTGTGATTTCCCCAGCTTTGTTTTTCTTTTTCAGTACTGTTTTGGCTTTTCAGCCAAACCTTGTAATTCCATGTGAATTTGAGAACTGGCATTTCCATTTCTGCAAAAACGTTATTGGAATTTTGATAGAAATTACATTGAATTTGTAGATTGCTTTGAGGAGTATTGCCATCTTAACAATATTAAGTTTCTCAGTCTATGAACATGGGATGTCTTTCCATTTATTTAGGTCTTCTTTACTTTCATTCAGAGATATTTTCTAGTGTTCATTGCACAAGGCTTTTACCTCCTTGGTAATTTTATTCTAAGGTATTTTATTCTTTTGCATATCATTGTAAATGAAATTGTTTTCTTAATTTCCTTTCTGGGATTTTTATTGCTGGTTATAAACCAGCAAGAATTAGCCAGAAGCAACTAACTTCTGTGTGTTGATCTTGTACCTGAAACTTTGCTGAATTTGTTCATTATCTCTAATAGTTATTTTGTGGGTTCTATGAGATTTTATATATAGAGAATCATGTCATCTGCAAATATAGTTTTACTTTTTCTTTTCCAATTTTGGATGCCTTTTATTTCTTTTTCTTGCCTAATTGATCTGGCTAAAACATCTAGCACAATAGTGAATAGTAGTGGTGAAAGCAGCACCCTTGATTTGTTCCATATCTTAGGAAAAAAGCTTTCAATCTTCCACTAATAAATATGATGTTAGCTGTGCATTTTTCATGAATGTTCTTTATCATTAAGAAAGTTCACCTCCATTTCAATTTTGCTGTTTTTATTGTGAAAGGATGTTGAAATTTGTCAAGTGGTTTTTCTGCATCTATTGAGATAATTGTGTGTTTTCTCCCCTTTGTTCTGTGATGTGGTATATTATATTGATTTATTATCTTATTTTGAACCACACTTATATTTCTGGGATAAATCCCACTTGGTCATGGTGTATAATCTTTTTAATGTGCTTTTGTATTCAGTTTGCTAGTATTTTATTGAGAAATTTTACATTCATATTTAGAAGGGATATTGGTCTATAGTTTTCTTTGATGTATCTTTGTCTTTGGTATCAAGGCAATGTTGGCCTCATAGAATGTGATAGGAAGTGTTCCTTCTTCTGTTTCTTGAAAGAGTTTGAGTAGAATTGGTGTTAATTCTTCTTAATATTTGGCAGAATTCACCAATAAAGCTATCTGATATTGGACTTTTCTTTGTTGTGAGAGTTTTTGGTTACTGATTCTGTCTCTTGTATGTTGAGATTTTCTATTTATTTATTTATTTATTTATTTATTTTTTTGGGTGGTTGACTGGTATCTATTTCTTCTTGAGGCAATAATATGTGTGTTCTAGAAATGAGTTCATTTCACACACTCTCTCTCTCTCTCTTTGTGTGCCAACATTCCCTGCCATGTGAGATCCCTGTGTGGCTGTAAAGCCATCATCAAAGAAGACACTCATCAGATGTTTTCCCTGGACTTTTGACTTCCCAGCCTCCAAAACTGTTTTGAAGGTTTAACTACCTGAATTTGGTAACATCGCCAAATGCAACAAATTGCTCATGCCATCATATGTGAACCTGGAACATACGTAGCCTGTAAATACCGATTCCAGATTTCAAATACATCTCTGTTAGGATCTAAAAAAAAAAAAGAAATGAGTTCATTGCATCTAGATTATCTGATTTGTTGGCATACAATGTTTAAAGTATTTTCTTCAATCTTTTTAATTTTCGTGATGTCACACTTTCATTTGTAATTTTAGTTATTTGCATTTTCTTTCTTTTTTCTTAGTCTAGCTAAAGGCTTATCAATTTTGTTGATTTTTTCAAAAAACTAACTTTTGTTTTCATTGATTCCCTATTTTTTTCTGTTCCTTGTTTTGTTTATCTCTGCTATAATTTTTATTATTTCCTAGCTTCTGCTGGCTTTGGGTTTAGCTTGCTCTTCTTTTTCTAGGTCCTTAAGGTGTAAAGTAAGACAAAAGATCTCAAATCAATAATCTTACTTTTTATTCTGGTAAAAAATATATAACAATATTTGCCATGTTAGTAATTTTAAGTGTACAATACAGTGGCATTAATTACATTCACAGTGTTGTGCAACCGTCACCACTATTTACAGTGTTTTTCATCACCACAAACAGAAACTCTGTACCCATTAAGCAATAACTCCCCATCTCCCCTCCCCCTAGACCCTGGTAAACTTTAATCTACTCATTGTCTCAATAATGTGCCTATTCTAGATATTTAATATGTGTGAAATCATACAATATTTGTCCTTTTGTGTCTGGCTTATTTCACTTAGTATAATCTTTTCAAAGTTCATCTGTGTTGTAGCATGTATCAGTACTTCATTGCTCTCTATAGCTAAATAATATTCCATTGTATGTATATACAACATTTTGTTTATCCACTCATCAGTTCATAGACATTTGGGTTGTTTTCATGTTTTGGCTATTGTAAATAGTGCTGCTACGAACATTTTGGTACAAAATTTTGTTTGAATATCCCTTCTCAATTGTTTTGGTACATAACTAGGAGGTAGAATTGTTGTAGCATATGGTAATTTAATTATATATTTAACTTGATGAACCATCCAACTGTTTTCCACAATGGCTGTACCATGTTAGATTCTCACCAGCAATGTATGAGGGTTCCTGTTTTACCACGTTCTTGCCAACAGTCATTGTTTTATACTTTTTTTTGTTTGTTGATTAGAGCCATACTACTGGGTGTGTGATGGAAACTAGAGTTTTTTTTTTTTTAAAGATGACTCGGTAAGGGGATCTTAACCTTTGACTTGGTGTTGTCAGCACCACGCTCTCCCAAGTGAGCTAACCGGCCATCCCTATATAGGTATCCGAACCTGTGGCCTTGGTGTTATCAGCACCACACTCTCACAAGTGAGCCATGGGCTAGCCCTGAATCTTGTGCTTTTGATTTGCATTTCCTTAATGACCAATGATTTTAAGCATATTTTCACATGTTTGTTAGACTTTTGTATAGCTTCTTTGTAGCTATGTCTATTCAAGTTCTTTGTCCAGGTTTCTCTTCTCTTCTTTCTTTTTTTCTTGATGGCTAACCTATGCGGGGATCTGCACCACACTCTAACCAAGTGAGCTAAATGGCAAGCCTGGGATGCCCAGGTTTTGTAGTTTGGCTTTTGGCATTTCACTAATGAATAATGATGTTGAGCATCTTCTCATGTATTTGGTAGGCATTTGTATATCTTATTCCGAGAAATGACTGTTCAAGTCCTTTCTCCATTGTTTACTTGGGTTGTTTGCTTTTTGTTGCTGAGTTGTAAGAACTCTATGTATTCCGGATATTAGACCATTATCAGATTGTTTGCAAATACTTTCTTCCATTTTGTAGGTTGTCTTTTCACTTTATTTTATGTCTTTTGATGCACAAAAAAATTTTAATTTTGTTGAAGTCCATTTTATTATTTTTTCTTTTGTTGCTTGGGCTTTTGGTGTCATATCTAAGAATTCATTACCAAATCAGAAGTCACAAACATTAATACCTATGTTTTCTTCTAAGAGCTTTATAATTTTGGCTCTTACATTTAGGTTATCAATCCATTTTGAGTTAAATTGTGTATATAATCTGAGGTAGGGTCCAACTTCATGCATGTACATGTAGATATCCAGGTATTCCTGGGCCATTAGTTGAAAAGTCTAGTGTTTCCTCATTGAATATTCTTTACTCATTTGTCAAAATCAGTTCTCCATAGACACATGGGTTTATTTCTGGACTCTCATTTCTATTCCACTGATCTCCCTGTTTATATGCTAGTACCACACTGTCTACTTACCGTTACTTCAAAACATGGTTTGAAACCAGGAAATGTGAGTCCACTAAATTTGTTCTTCTTTTACAAGATTATTTTGTCTGTTCTGTGTCCACTGAAATCCATATGAAATTTAGAACCTTTTTTTTTCAATTAAAAAAAGAAACCAGCTTAGATTCTTATAAAAATTTTGTTGAAGCTTGGATCTCTATACCAGCCAGCCACACACACACACACACACACACACACACACACAAGAAAGGAAAGAAAAAAATTTCATTGAATTTGTAGATAAATTAGGGGAAAATTAATTGCCATCTTAACAATATTAAGATCCAGGAACATGGGATGCTATTATTCCATTTACTTAGATCTTCTTTAATTCCCATTTGTGGTTTTGTGGTTTAGTAGTGTTTTGCTTTTCTTTTGTTATATTTATTCCTAATTGTTTCATTCTTTTGCTGCTATTATAAATGTTAATTTAATTTTCAGAATGTTCATTACAAGTGTATTGACTTACAATATAATTTTGTATATTGATCTTGTATCTTGCAACCTTGCTGAATTTATTGATTAATTATACTGTATTTTAGTGAATCCACAGAATTTCTTATATACATGATTATATCATTTGTGAATTAAGATAATTTTATGTCCTGCTTTCCAGTCTGGATGCCATTTATTTCTTTTTCTTGATTAATTGTCATGGCCAGAACCTCTGGTACAATGTTAAATAGATGTGGTGAGAATATACATCTTTATTTTGTTGCTGATCTTAGGGGAAAAGCATCTAGTCTTTCACCAGTAAGTATGATCTCAACTGGTGTTTTTTGTACATGTAATTTATCACCCAAGGAAGTTCTCTTCTTTTCCTTTTATTGAGTGTTTCTTCATGAACGGTATTGGATTTTGTTGAATGCTTCCTATTTAGATAATCATGTTGTTTTTATTTTTCATTCTATTTATCTGATGTATTCCATTGATTTTCAGATCTTAAACCAGATTTGCACTCACGGGATAAATCCCAGTTAGTCATAGTGTATAATTCTTTTTCTATGTTGCTGAATTTGGTTTGCTAGAATTCTGTTGAGGATACTTCCATCCATATTTATAAGAGATATTGGTCTATAGTTTTCATTCCTTGTAATTTCTTTGTCAAGTACTCTTTCTTAAAGATAATCATAATATCATACATATCATACACAATACCATGCCTTAAAAAAAAAAATAAAAACTAGCAATTTTAAAGCTATTCTCAAAGATTCAAGTCAGTATTCAAATTTCTTCCATTGAGTGGCTCATGAAGAGCCTCCTATGATCTGGTGAATGAGGGGGCTCTGAGCATTAAAAGAAGTGGCAGGGGGTTTCTGTTGGAGAAGAGAAAGCTGGATGGGAGAGAGCAAAATTTCTTTTTTTGAGAGGAAAACCTATATTTTGTTGTTTTTGTTTTTTAAATTGAAACATAATTGATTATACATGTTTGTGGTGTACAGAGTTGAATATCAATACCTGTGTACAATATGTGATGATCAAATCAGGATAATTAGCATATTCATCATTGCAAAACATAAGCATTCTTTGTATCCATTAACCAATTTCTTGCTGGCCCCCATCCCACTCCTCCTTTCCTACCGCTAGTAGCTACAGTTCTGTTCTCTCTTTCTGAAAGTTCAGCCTGTTATTGTGATCTTTCTTTCTTCTCTCTCTCTCTTTTTCTTATTTATTATCTCCCACTTATGAGTGAGGACATGCAGTATTTCTCTTTCTATGTCTGGCTTATTTTACTTATCATAATTTTTGGAGAGCAATAAACTCTTGCTCAGTGTAGGAGGAAAAGAACTAATATTTGTTTGGTTCTAGATGACAGAACAGGAACAAAAGAGGAAGCTACAGGAAAACCTATTTTGGCTCAGAAAAGGAAGTCCTATGATCACAATATTTCACTCTTTCAGCATAAACTCTGTCAGACCACACCAGATACCTTACCATAAAGTGCATTTAGAAGTGGAGCCTTTGATTCACCCCCTCCTTGCCTCACTTCCTTCCTTGTTTAGGACACATTATTCAGCCTTGCTCTATTTGTACAACTTGCTCAGTCTTTGGCCCTCACTGGAGACGCCCTGTACTCCTACTCCCAATCTTGATTGAATGAATCCTGCCCCAGACTGCTGGGCACTGTCAGAAAAAAAGAATTATATGCCTTGAGACTGGAACCATGACACATAGCTATGAAGTAATCTCCAAACTCAGTTGGGCAAATCTTTTTATTTGACCTTAGTGAAGCAAAATGCTATTCAGTGTTGTCTTACTCTCCTCATGGCAACAATGCCAAGATCTCAGCCCACTCCACACACTCATTCAATCAATCATTCAATAAAGACTTATGGAGCATCTGCCACATGCCAGGTACTACATTAAGGCTGGAAATTCAGAATTGAACAAGAGTGACACAGTCTTATGCAGCTTTCAACCCAATGATAAGCAAATAAAGATATATATAAAGAAGACAATTTCTCATAAGAGATAAATGAAAATAATGAAAAGAGATAAAAAGAAAAAAACAGGATGTTGTGATAGACATGATGGCAGAAGGGGCTCCTTCAGATGAGTGACATTAAAGTTGAATCTTAAACAATGAAAAGGTGCCTGACATTTTAAAATCTGTGGTTTCAGCTTCAATTTTAAGCAAGTGCTACATACTCCTGCTACTACATCTACCCACCAGCATCTTTGCTCACATACTCTGCCTTCCAGCATGGGACTATAAACTGGCTGTTTCTGCTCTTACATTAAGGCCAGACCTTCCACTTGTGAGCTAGGTACCAGTCCCTTTTACCTACTCAAGGACATTGCTCCTACTGGACTCTCTTCTTTCTTTTGCATCACTAAGTTTCCCCCCTATGAGATCATTCCCATCTTCATGCAGTCATGCTGTTTCTCTCATCTTGAAAAAACAACAAACACCATACTCACTGGTAAAAGAAAGTTTTCCCTTTAAGATCAGAAACAAGACAAAGATGCCTACTTTCAACATTTCTATTTAACATAGTACTAGAAGTCATAGCCAGAGCAATTAGGCATGAAAAAGAAATAAAAGGCACCCAAATTGGAGAGGAAGAAGTAAGATGATCTCTGTTCATTGATTACATGATCTTATATGTAGAAATCCCTAAAAATTCCACAAAAAACTGTTATAACTAATAAACAAATTCAGCAAAGTTGTAGGATACAATATCAACACAGAAAGATCAGTGTTTTTCTATACATTAATCATGAACAATCTGAAAAGGAAATTATGGAACAATTCTATTTACGATAGCATTGAAAATAATAAAATACTTAGGAATAAACTTCACCCAGGAGGAGAAAGACTTGTACAATGAAAACTGCAAAATGTTGCTGAGAGAAGTTAAAGGAGGCACAAAAATAAATGGAAAATCAGTTTGTGTTCGCAGGTTTAAAGTCTTAATATCCTTTTGATACCAATACTCCCCAAAGTTTCATCTACAGATGAAAAGCAATCCCTATCAAAATCCACCGGTATGTTTTGCAGAAGTGGAAAAATTCTAAAATTCATATGGAATTTCAAGGGACTCCAAAAGACCAAAACAATCTGGAAAAAGAGGAGTAAAGTTGGAGGTCTCACACTTCCTGATTTCAAAACTTACTACAAGGACCAGCCCGTGGCTCACTTGGGAGAGCATGGTGCTGATAACACCAAGGCCAAGGGTTCAGATCCCTATATAGGGATGGCCAGTTAACTCACTTGGGAGAGGGTGGTGCTGACAATACCAAGTCAAGGGTTAAGATCCCCTTACCAGCCACCTTTTTTTAAAAAAAACTTACTACAAACCTATAGTAATCAAAATGGTGTGGTACTATCATAAAGACAGACATATAGACCAATGGAATAGAACAGAAATTCCAGAAATGAACCTTCACATATATGGTCAAATGATTTTTGACAAGGGTGTCAAGACCATTCCATTGGGAGAGGAAAGTCTTTTCAAACAATGGTCTTGGGAAAAATGGATATCTACATGCAAAAGAATGAAGCTGGATTTTTACTTTACACAATATACAAAAATTAAATAAAAATGGGTCAGAAATAAACATTCAAAAAAAAGAAAAAAGAAAAGAATGGATCAGATTTCTATAACAGCTGAAATTATAAAACTCTTAGAAGAAAACAGAGTGGAAAAGCTTCATGACATTGAATTTGGCAATGATTTCTTGGATATAACACCACAGTAAGGCTGGCTGGTTAGCTCAGTTGTTGTTGTTGTTTTGGCAGCTGGCTGGTTCAGATCCCCATACCAGCCTGCTTCCAAGACAACAACAACAACAACAACGACAATGACAACCTAGGCAACAAAAGTAAAATTGATGAATGGACTAAATCAAAATTTAAAACTTCTGTGCATCAAAGGACACAATCAACAGAGTGGAAAGGCAATGTATGGAATGGGAGAAAATATCTGCAAAACATATATCTCATAAGGGGTTAATATCCAAAATATATGAAGAGCTCCTACAATTCAACAACAACAAAAAAGCGACCCGATTAAAAATTGGGCAAAGGACATGAGTAAACACTTCTCCAAAGAAAGTGTACAAGTGGACAACAAGCACATGAAAGGATACTCAAGATCACTAACCTTTAGTAAAATACAAATCAAAATCACAGTGAGAGGGCCGACCCTGTGGCGCACTCAGGAGAGTGCAGCACTGGGAGCGCAGCGACACTCCTGCCACAGGTTCGGATCCTATATAGGAATGGCTGGTGTGCTCACTGGCTGAGTGCGGTGCGGTGACACCAAGCCAAGGGTTGCGATCCCCTTACCGGTCACGAAAAAGACAAAAAAATAAAAAAATAAAAATAATCACAGTGAGATACCACCTCACACTCTTTATTATAGCTACTATAAGAAATTTTCTGTATTAGTCCTTTTTGTATTGCTATAACAGAATACTTGAGACTTGGTGATTTATAAAGAAAAAAGAAACTTATTGCTTACAGTTTCTGAGGCTGGGAAGTCCAAAGTCCATCTGGTGGTGGCAACAGTGACCCAAGGGTCTCACATTGCTAGATGGTGGAAGCAGAGAGAACAGAGAGAGAGAAAGACTCTCCTCTTCTTTTAAAGCCCTTGGAACCATACCCGGACCACCATTTTTAATCCACTTACTATTGCATGGTCCTACAATCCAATCACCTCTTCAAGGCTCCACATTTCAATTACCATAACAGGATTTCCCACCCTCAACGGTCCACTGGCAGCTAAGTTTCTAATGCATAGAACTTGGGGGACACAATTCAAGTTTCAGTGAGTTTTGGGGGGACATAATTCAATCCACTACACCCAGAAAATAACAAGTGTTTGATATTGGAACCCTTGTGCACTGCTGGTGGGAATGTGAAATGGACAGCTGCTATTAAAAAATTTTATGGACAAAAGATCCAGAAGAGCCAACACAATATTAAAAGAGAAAAAGAAAGTTGGAGGACCGACACTACCTGATTTCAAGATGCTTTAAAGCTACAGTAAACAAGACAGCACAGTATTGCTGAAAAATAGAGAAATAGGTCAATGGAACAGAATAGAGAACCTAGAAACAGACCCACATAAATATAGTCAACGGATCTTTTGCAAAGGATCAAAGGCAATGCACTGGAGAACAGATAGTCTTTTGAACAAACAGTGCTGGAAAAACTCATATCCACATGCAAAAAAATGAATCTAGACACAGACTTTATACTCTTCATAAAAATTAACCCCAAATGGATCATACACCTAAATGTAAAACTCAAAACTATAAAACTCCTAGAAGACAACATGGGAGAAAATCTGGATGACCTAGGGTTTGGCAATGAATTTTTAGATATGACACCAAAGGCACAATCCATGAAAGAAAGAATTGATAAGCTGAACTTCATAAAAATAAAAAATTTCTGTAAAAGACACTGTCAAGAGAATGAAAAAGACAAACCACAGACTGGGAGAAAATTTTGTAAAAGACATATTTGATAAAGGTCCGTTACTCAAAATATACAAAGAACTCTTAAAACTCAACAATAAGGAAAAAAAAAACTTGATTCGATTAAAAAATAGGCCAAAGACCTTAACAGACACCTCACCAAAGAAGATATACAGATAGTAAATAAGCATATAAAAGATGCTTCACATCATATGTCACCAGGGAAATGCAAATTAAAACAACAATGTAATACTGCTATACACCTATTAGAATGATCAAAATCCAGAGCACTAACACCAAATACTAGTGAGGATGTGGAGCAACAGAAAAGGAAATGTAAGGACCGGCCTGTGGCTCACTTGGGAGAGTGTGGTGCTGACAAGACCAAATCAATTGTAGGACATAACACACGAAAGGTGCACGCAACCCACGTGCACCCACACAGACACACAAAACTAACCCTGATTAAATCCGCAAACTCCCCCTCCACCCTTCCCCAATCCTAATAGATAGACCATAGGTGTTCACTTCCTCCTGCCAAACCCCCCAAACAAGAGATACATCCCGTCCATCAGCTGGAGATACCCACAACAGCACCCCACGGCCGAGACCCTACCAAAACTAGAACTTAATAGACAAAACAGAGCCCTACACAACACCCATACAACACCTCGGCCCAATAGACATCAACCAAAACAAGCTCCTCAATTTAATTATAAACTCATCTAGAAGCGGGTTTCAGCCCAACCCTCTAGTAAAGCAACTTAATTTTTGCCCAAAATTTTGCCAAAATTTAGGCTTAGTGGGCTGAAACCCAACCCTTTTTCTTATCAGTGTTTTCAATCCCCCTCCCAATACTCACATAGCACCCAAATTCAAAAATTTAACGCCCAGCCGAAAATTAGTAGAGTTGATATAGCTTAAACTACCAAAGCAAGGTACTGAAAATACCAAGATGAGTCCCCAAAACTCCATAAACACCTAGGTTTGGTCCTAGCCTTTTTATTAGTTACTAGCGAAATTACACATGCAAGCATCTGCACCCCAGTGAAAATACCCTCTAAGTCACCAACAACCAAAAGGAGTAGACATCAAGCAGGCCAACGAGGCAGCTCACAATGCCTCACCTAGCCACGACCCCACGGGATACAGCAGTGATAAAAATTTAGCAATGAACAAAAGTTTGACTAAGTTATGCTAATCTAGGATTGATAAATTTCGTGCCAGCCACCATGGTCATACGATTAATTCAAAGAAATAAAGCTTGGCGTAAAGCGAGCGTAAGGGTACAAACAACAAATAAAGTTAAACCACATCCAAACTGTAAAAAGCCATAGCCAAGGACAAAATAAACCACGAAAGTAACTTTACAATGGCCCGAACACATGACAGCTGGGACCCAAACTGGGGTTAGACACCCCACTATGCTCAGCCATAAACCCAGGTGGCTAGCCAAACAAAGCCACTTGCCAGAGTACTACCAGCAACAGCCCAAAGCTCAAAGGACTTGGCGGTGCTTCACATCCCTCTAGAGGAGTCTGTTTTATAATCAATCGATAAACCCCGATATGCCTCACCATCTCTTGCCAACTCAGCCTGTATACCGCCATCTTCAGCAAACCCTTCAAGGCACAAAAAGTAAGCACAAGAATCCACATAAAAATGTTAGGTCAAGGTGCAGCCCATGAGATGGGAGAAATGGACTACATTTTCTAACTCAGAACAACCCACCCATGGCAGCCCCCATAAAAACTGGAGACCAAAGGAGGATTTAGCAGTAAACCAAGAATAGAGAGCTTGACTGAAAAAGGCCATGACACACGCACACACCACCCGTCACCCTCCTTGAATACCACTGCAGGCGAAATCTTTACCAAAGCTGCTACCAACAGACCTAGAGGAGACAAGTCGTAACAAGGTAAGTGTACTAGAAAGTGTACTTGGACACACCAAAGAGTAGCTTAACCCAAAGCATCTGGCCTACACCCAGAAGATTTCACACCAACTGACCACTTTGAACCAGCCCTAGCCCAGACAACCCAAACATGAAAAAAGAACTCAAGTCTAAACCAAACCATTTAAACACTTTTAAACGTATAGGAGATAGAAATTATCCACAGGCACTACAGAGACAGTACTGTAAGGGAAAGATGAAGGAACAAGCTTCAGTACCAAATAGCAAAGCTTCCCCCTTGTACCTTTCACATAATGGATTAACTAGAATAATCTCGACAAAGAGAACTTTAGCCAAAAACCCTGAAACCAGACGAGTTACTCATGGGCAGTCACAAGGACAAACTCATCTATGTAGCAAAATAGTGAGAAGACCTATGAGCAGAGGTGAAAAGCCAACTGACCCTGGTGATAGCTGGTTGTTCAGTGCAGAATTTCAGTTCAACTTTAAATTTACCCAAAGAACTCACTACTCCAAATGTAAATTTAAATGCTAGTCTAAAGAGGTATAGCCCTTTAGACATGGGACTCAACCCCCTTGTAGAGAGTAAACTGCCAACCATCCATTCTTGGCCTGAAAGCAGCCACCAATTAAGAAAGCGTTCAAGCTCAACAACCACAGAGACTTAATTCCTACCCCCTGCACCAAACTCCTAGCACCCAACTGGACCAATCTATATTTATATAGAAGAAATACTGTTAATGAGTGACAAGAACTCTGTTCTCTTTGCATAAGCCTATATCAGACCGGATGCCCACTGATAGTTAACAATCCAATAAAAACTGTCCAACCAAAATCCACTTATATCTTCAATTGGTAACCCAACACAGGCATGCACAAAGGAAAGATTAAAAGAAGCAAAAGGAACTCGGCAACTATAAGTCCTGCCTGTTTACCAAAAACATTACCTCTAGCATTACAAGTATTAGAAGCATTGCCTGCCCAGTGACACAGTTCAATGGCTATGGTATCCTGACTGTGCAAAGGCAGCATAATCACTTGTTCCTTAATTAGGGACTTCTATGAAAGGCCACACGAGGTTTTTACTGTCTCCTGCTTCTAATCAGTGAAATTGACCTCCCTGTGAAGAGGTGGGGATACAAAAATAAGATGAGAAGACCCTATGGAGCTTTAATTAACTAGCTCAAGCAAAACAATATAAACCTAAGCCAGGCATTAACAACAAAGCCCCATGAGCCAGAAATTTTGGTTGGGGTGACCTCGGAGTAAAAGAAAACCTTCGAATGACTATGGCCTAGACCAACCAGTCAAAGCCACACAATCACAAATTGACCCAAAACGACTTGATCAACGGAACAAGTTACCCTAGGGATAACAGCGCAATTCTATTCTAGAGTCCCTATAGACAACAGAGTTTATGACGTCGATGTTGGGTCAGTACATCCCAATGGTGCAGCTGCTATTAAAGGTTCATTTGTTCAACGATTAAAGTCCTATGTGATCTGAGTTCAGACTGGAGCAACCTAGGTCAGTTTCTATCTATTACTGCATTTCTCCCAGTACGAAAGGACGAGAGATATATGGCCCACTTCAAAAAGCGCCTTCAACCCCAATGAATGATATAATTTCAGTTTATCCCTTCCCCACACGGCCCGTCCAAGAGCCAGCTCATTAGGATGGCAGAGCCCGGCAACTGCATAAAACTTAAGACTTTACAACCAGAGGTTCAACTCCTCTTCCTAACAACATGTACTTCATTAATATGTTTCTACTCGTTATTCCCATCATACTTGCAATAGCGTTTCTCACTCTCATAGAACGAAAAACACTCCGCTACATACAACTTCGCAAAGGACCCAACGTTGTTGGCCCCTTCGGCCTTCTTCAACCCTTCACCGATGAGCTAAAACCATTCACCAAAGAACCATTCCAACCACTAACATCAGCTACCTTCCTAATCATCACTGCACCTGCACTAGCCCTCATCCTGGCACTCACCGTATGAGAACCACTACCAATACCCTACCCCCTGGCCAACCTAAACATAGGAATACTATTCATCCTGGCCACCTCAACCCTAGCCGTCTACTCAATCCTTTGATCAGGATGAGCCTTGAACTCAGAATACACCCTAATTGGAGCCCTAGGAGCAGTAGCCCAAACAATTTCATATGAAGTCACCTTGGTCATCATTCTCGTGGCAGTCCTACTTATAAACGGATCCTACAAACAGATCCATACTGGTCATCTTTAAAAAAAAAAAAAAAAAGAAATGGAAATGTATTTATTGCTGGTGGGAATGCAAAATGGTAAAGCCACTTTGGAAGATAGTGTGGTGGTTTTTTTACAAAACTAAACATACTCTTACCATAAGATCCAGCAATCTCGCTCTCTGGTATTTATCCAAAGAAGTTGAAAACTTAATGCCTCACAAAAACCTTCACAAAGATGTTTATAGCAGCTTTATTCATAATTGCCAAAACTTGGAGGCAACTGAAGTTCTCAGTAGGTGAATAGATAAGTAAACTGTGGTCCATCCAGACAGTGGAATATTATTCAATGCTAAAAAGAAATGAACTATCAAGCATGAAAAGACATGGAGGAAACTTAGATGCATATTACTACATGAAAGAAGCCAATCTGAAAAGGATATTCTATGATTCCAACAGTATGACATTCTGGAAAAGGTAAAACTGTGTAGACAATAAAAAGATCAGTGGTTGCCTGGAGTTGAAGGGATGGAAAGATGAATAGGCAGAGTACAGAGGCTTTTTAGGGCAGGGAAAATACTCTGTAGGATACTATAATGGTGAGTACATGCCATTATACATTTGTCCAAACCCATAGAACGTACAACACAAAGAATGAACCCTAAAAAAATAAAGACTTCAATAAAAAAACAAAATAATATGGCGGTTCTTTAAAAAAATAAAAACAATTAACATAAGATCCAACAATTCCACTTCAGGATATATGCTCAAAAGAATTGAAAGCAGGGATTTGAAGACATATTTGTACATCTGTGTTTATTCACAATAGCTGGAAGGTAGAAGCAACCCAGGAGTCCATTGATGGATGAATGGATAAACAAAATGTGGTATATACATACAATGGAATATTATTCAGTCTTAAAAAGGAAATTCTGACACATGCTACAACATGGATTAATCCTGAGGACATTATGCCAAGTGAAATAAGCCATAAAAAGACAAACACTCTCTGATTCCACTTATATGTAGTCTGATTTACAGAGACACAAAATGAAATGGTAGTTGCCAGGTGCTGGAGACAGAGGGAAAGAGAAGTTATTGCTTGATGGGTGTAGATTACAGTTTTATAAGATGACAAATATTCTGGAGATGAATGGTGGTGATGGTTGCACAACAATATGAATGTACTTCATATGACTGACCCGCACACTTAAAAATGGTTAAGATAGTAAATTTTATGTTATGTATAATTTACCGAAATTAAAAATTAAAACAAGCAAAAAATGCAAACAAATCTCTTGCTCCCACTTATTACCCTATTTTTTCTCCATTTTAAAGGAAAGCTCCTTTAACGAGGTATCCATACTTGCTTGCTACAATTCCTCTCCTCCCATTCTCTTCAAACACTCCAATTAGACTTTTGTCCTCACCACTTCATCTAAATTGTCCTTCTCATGGACACTCCTGGCTTTCACATTGTCAATCCCTGGTACATTCTCATTTTTCCTCTTCACCTATCAGCAGCCTTTTACCAGACACATCACTTCCTCCCTTGGAATCAATTTCTTCACTTGGCTTCCAGACATTTCTCTCTTCTTTCTCTTTCACAGGCCAATCCTTATTAGTCTCCTTTGCTGATTCCTCCCCATTTTTATGACCTCTAATGTACTGTCTCAGAGTTCAGTCCTTGATATTTAAAAAAATATATCTAGAAAATGAAGTAGCCCTACCTACATGCTCACGTTTATTCCTCCTGCCTCTTTTCCGGGTTAGGACAAGTGGGAGTGGAGATTTTAGGGGCTGGAAGTGGAATCCTTCACTGGCTGTGATGTTGATATTTTCAAGCTGCTGTTGTGTCTGCTGCTAAGGGAACTGTCTATGAAAGAATGATGTGCAAGAAATGTGAAAAGAAATTGGTAGTGTTATTCCAGATATATGGAAAACTGGTGCAAGGAATCCCACAGAAAGTGGTGGAAGAAAATTGAATGATAATAAAGCTTTGACTTCCAAAAAAACAAAATTTGGTCCATGTAGAAAGAATAAGTTCTTCACTTGCAGAATTTGTTTAGGTTCTGTGCACCAGGTCTCTGTTTAAATACAGCAGTCCCCCTTTATCCTTGGGGCATATGTTCCAAGATCCCCAGTGGTTGCCTCATACAGAACCCAATTACCATCAATTGGAACATGTTTTCGTTCCTGTCTTCCACTCACAAATTTAATGCCTTTACCGTCTTAACTTCGCACTTATCACGTACTGTGGCCCAAACTTTTGCAGTTTGAGGTGCAACAGGAAGTAGCATGAATTTCTTTTTCCCTCTTCACAATTTCATGGATAGAAGATTTGTTCTTACTGTAGATCTTAGAAACTTCAGCATATGATTTTTATTCTTATTAAGTCAAGAACGTTCACCTTTATACTTAAAGGAAGCACTTTATGTCTTTACTGTGGCCTATTCAAATCACCAGCATCACTGCTTTTGCACTTTGGAACTATTATTAAGTAAAATAAGGGCTACGTGAACATAGCACTGTGATACAATGACAGTTAATCTGACAACAAAGATGGCTAGTGATTAATGGGTGGGTAGCATACACAGCGTGGATGTGCTGGACAAAGGAATGATTCACATCCTGGGTGGGCCAGAGCCGGATGGCATGAGATTTTTTCACACTGCTCAGGAGGGTGTGCAATTTAGGACTTATAAATTGTTCATTTATGGGATTTTCCATTTAATATTTTCAGACTGGGTCTGAAACTGTGGGCAATTGAAACCATGGAAAGGAAAACTGCGGATAAGGGGGAACTACTGTATTCCTTATCAGAGAAGCCCTCCTTGACAATGCTATATAACATGTGAGAGCTTAGCAATATTCAAGGCATAACATCTGTGACTCCATCTTGGGCTGCTGACTCCATGTTGAACTGTTGAAGAAATTTGATACCCACAGAGTAACTATGAAAACCAAGTCCCTTCCCAAACATCTGCATTCCCAACAATGCACAATTCAAGAAAACTAATCCTAATATTTAAGGATACTATAGCTTTCCCCTGCATACTGACACAGGCATGCCCCATTTTACTCATGATTAAAGACATCTTTTTAACCAATGAAATACTCTGACAAACAATTTATGTAATCTAAATAAATTTTCTGTAAATGTAAGCCTCCTTTCCTCTCTTGAGTGGTACAGTCTCTGATTGCTACATGGGCTACAACTCCTATTCCTGATTCAATGCTTCATTTGCCTCTGACCTGTTAATTTTCTCTTTTTTTGTGTGTTAACATGTATCAATCCTCAACACTATCTGCCCTCTTTCTCTGTTTCATTTGTCTTCATAGCATTTATCACAATCCAAAATATTATATCACCACCACTATCTTAGTCAGCTCAGGCTACGATAACAAAATACCCTAGACTGGGTTGCTTAAACAATAGAAATTTATTTTCTCACAGTTCTGGATGCTAGAAGTCCAAGGTCAAGGTGCTAGCATGGTTGGTTTATGGTGGGCTCTTTTCCTGGCTGTCTTCTCACTGTGTCCTCACATGGCCTTTCCTTCGTGCATGTTCAGGGACGGGGAGAGAGCATGTGTGAACTCGCTGGTGTCTCTTCTTATAAGAACATTTGAATCAGGGCCCCGCCCTTATGACCTAATTTAGCTTTAATTATTTCCTTAGTGGGCCCATCTCCAAATACTGCCACACTGGGAGTTGGAGCTTCGACATATGATTTTTTTTTCTTTTGTCCCGGCATTTAACATCAGAACAACATGAATTTTGAGGGGACAAAAACATTCAGTCCATAACACCCACCATCCAACTGGAATCTGAACTCCATATGAGCAGGAACTTCTGCTTTACTCCTGCTATATTCCCAGGGTTTAATACAGTGCCTGACACATAATAGGCACTTGAATGAATGAATGTTTCCAGCTTTCATCACCATGATCTCCAGCTCTACCTAGCCACTTACAGTTCCCAGGTCTGACCATCTGTTTTCAGGTGTCTGAGCTTTTGAACATGCTGACCATTTTTGCTTTGGGATGTTCTTCCTGAGGAAATGATATTCATATCTCAAGGCCCAGATTAAAAGTTTCATCTTCTGCAAAGCATTCCTAGAACAACCTCTCCTTTTATAAGATGATTCCTCCCTCTCACTGAATCACAACTGTCTTGTATGTGTCTGCCTCCCTTACTGGATTGAGAATTCTCTGAGGGCATGGATGTTTCTGATGTATGTTCGTATACCAGCCTTTAGTATAGGGTCTGAGGTGGAACAGGGGCCCTGCAACTGTTTGATGAAGTGTGACCAGAGCTATTCAAATGTAAGAAATTGCCTTGATGTGATTAATTCTTTGATACTAGAAAACTTCCAACAGGTTGATGGCAGGCCCCTTGGGGACACTCCAGTGGTTGTCCAGCTAATTTAACTGTCTTCTGCCATTCTTGAAGTCTGGTTCTGGTGACCTCTGTAACACTCCCATCAATGTTAATCTCCATTCCCCACTCCTATCTGTGTGGCACTGGCCAGAGGCAGGTAGGAGTGCTGGTCTTATATGCCTCCTCCACCCCTCTCCCTGTCCCCTTTTAGGCAGGTGTCTAGCTCTTTGATGGATGTGGCTGCCTCCTCATCGTAATGAAAAAAGGACACAGAAGGAACAGAGGAACACCACTTGATGGCTGATGTCCTGGGTCTCTGAGTTAATGTGGTTTAGTCAGCACATCCTGTTCATTCCAAAGTTGTGAAGGGTCTCAGACGTTATCCTATTTGCAAATCAAAGAGTCAGCCCGAAACAGTTATCCACATATGGACTAGCAGAACACAAGATCTCTTGTTCAGCGACATACTGTATCTTGCATTAGTTCCCCATGCCCCAATTCCTCATTATGTGGTGGAGTGACACAGTGAAAGACATTGTACCTGTGGGTGCAAAGTGGTTTTACACCATAGTAGAGGAACCCTGAAATTATGAAACTCAGAGCTTATGTAGGACAGAAGGCACCTCTGCGCCTCCTCCCTCGGGGGTGGGAGAGAGGGAGAGAGAGAGGACAAGCAAATGGCTTTGGGTTTTATTACATTTGAAAGGGAATGGCTGGATCTTGGAAAGTGCATGGAAGAGGAAACATTCTGTATCTTCCAACGTATGTTTACCATTCAAACATCCTTTAACCCAGATGCCATTAATCTGCTCAGAAATCCCTGCCTGCACAGACACTCATTTTTTCTCCCATGACAGCCCTAGCTAGGCGACATTTCCCTGTCCCTTCTGCACCTGCAGTTTTTTTTCTCGAGGAGGGCAAGTATGGTTTCTAGGGAGTTAAGATGAAGAAAGTCCAAGTTTGAGTATGATGGATTCCCCATCCAGCACTGTGCCCAGTACATAGCAGACACTCAATAAAGGTCTGTTGAGTGGATGACAAGGACTAGTTGTTAAAAGAAAAACTTTTTTTCTTTTTCATTTTCCGTTGTTTAAAATTTTAATAAAAGTGGGGCAGAGAGTTGGTTGGTCAAGAAGTCCTGAATGTCCTGACCTGAGTACCCCGAAGCAGGGGCGATTTGAGCCCATTCGCTCTTCTTCCCTGGGCCTTAGGGAAAGCCTCGGACCCCCTGGAGCAGCGCCAGGGTTCCTGACATCCCCACTGCCAGGGGCGAACACGCACAGGCTGGGACCACGCCGGAGTTCGTCGAGTCCTCTTGGAGTCTGGAGGCTCCAGCGACCAAGAAGGGATTCCCGTCCAGTGTCAGGTTACCCACCTTGGGCAGCTCGTCTGGCCGCGGCGCCCTATTCAGCCTGTTGCCACTGAGATCGAGCATTCGGAGCTCCGCCGGCAGTCCTTTAGGCACCTGCTCTAGTCCAGCGAACGACAGACTGAGGGAGTTTAGCGCTCGCGGCCAGACGCACCCGGAAGCGCCGGCGTGTGCAGTGGGGCGTAGCGAGTTGTGGCTGAGGTCTAGGCTCTGGGGCTGCACACCGGCCGCCGCCAGCGCAGCGCACACGCCGTTGGGCGTCTCCATCCCCGCATTGCGTAGCGCTAGATTCTGCAGGGCAGGGAACTTGTGTGGACAGAGAGCCGCGATCAGTCCGCGCTCTCCCAGTCCAGGGTTGTCAGACAGGTCGAGGGTAGTGAGTGCCGGGAAGGCGCGGACCTGTTCGCAGGAAAAGGCAAGCGAATGTGCTTGGGCAATGTTCAGTACCTTGAGGCCCGGCTTGAGCCACTGCTGCAGCTCGGCGAGCCAGGCACCCCTTGTCGCCCACGACACGTTGCGGAGGCGCAAGGTGGATAGCGCAAGCCCCGTGGCTTCCAGAGGCGGCGATGAAATGGTGCCGGTTATCTCTAGGTCCTCGAGGGTCAGTTCCTTGAGGCGGGAGTACCCTAGCACACGTAGGAGGCCGACCAGGAGCAGAGCGGGAACTTGTGCACCTCCCACCGTGAGCCGCCGCAAGCGCAGAGCCTTGGCCATGTCAGCAAACTGCCTCGGGTCGGCGTTGATATTATCGTGTTTTAGAAATTGCTCTAGTCTGCGGCCGCCGCCGTGGATCTCCACCTCGATGGCAACCGTGCACTGCAAGGCGCTGGACCAGTTGGGCTGCGGACCCGAGAAGTTGCAGACGCAGCGTATATCGTCATCGTCCAGCTCGCAGGGCTCTGGCGTGGCCGCGGAGACAAGCATCAGTGGCAGTAGCAGTAGCAACAAGCAGGGTGCACGCTCCTGCGGAGAGAGCAGAGATCAGGGAGGCCCCGGCCCGTTTCTGGGGTTCCCCAGTGGCCTCCGTTCGCCCCAAGACTTTACACTCACCATGGTCGATAAGTCCTCAAGACCTTCTGGAAGGGCTGTGGCTTCTTTTCTGTACAGCAGCACCCGCCGGCTTCCAGACTGCAGGAGCGTTTCTGTCCTAATCCTTGGCGGCCTCTAAGAGTTTATATAACCCTGGGATGTCCCTCTGTTCCCTCCTTTGTGAACGCCGGACACCTCCCCAACTCTCTTCCTCCTATCCGCCCTCCTTACTTCCCTTCTGGGAAGTGTTGCAACGAAGGGGGAGGACAGCAACAGGAAGGGTCCTGGAGGGCATCTAGGGCCCTCTGTCCCAGGCAGTGTCCTGATGACTCACGCACCCCAGGGCAGTGCCTGATGACTCAGGTGCCCTAGGCTTGTCTGGTGGGTACGGGAAAGGACGATCCTCAGTGACTTAGGCCAGTATTGTACCCTGTCCACCCCCCCACCCCCCGTCCTGTTTATATTCTAGTGACTCAGCTTGATTAGTTTTCTTCAACTTTTCCTTAGTCTTGGTTACTGTTAACATCCTGCCTCCCAAATCCAAGCCCCTAACTATCCTCAGATATTTAACTGGATGTTTTGGGGAACAGATTGCAAACCTCATCTATTGACTCCAAGGGGGGAGAATTAGGTTCAAGAGAAGAAATTTGGTCCAAAGAACAACTCCCCTTCCTTTTCTTTTCTTTTTTTTTTCTTACTTATTCCTTTAAGTAATAACTTTCTTAAACGTAGAGGTGTTTAACAGAGACACATTGGCCAAGTTGCTCGATCACTTACAGTTTCCATTTCCTGTCCTGAAATTGGGAACAAAGATATTCCAACATAATTTTCCCACTTGCACCTTGCTCTCCCCTCGATACAATTCCTGTGTCCTAGGAAGGAAGGGTTAGACTTATGTCGAATGAGAATATATTAATAACTTAGCTGTGTTGCCAAGAAAAAAAGCAAGTGTCCCAGAGGGTGAGGGTAGGGGCTATCCATTTATAACAGCCCTCACAGGTCCACACCCCTGACTTCTGGGGAAAGAACTACATGAAAAACTTTAAAATTCTCACTTCTCCTTTAATTGAAGAGCGACTGTACATATGCCCCCAACCCAAACAAGGAGGCCTCATCAGACCACATTGTCCCTCTGTGTCTCTTGAACTCACTCTAATTTCAGAAGCAATGTCCCATGGCCAGGCAGGTCACTGTGACATCCCTGAGGACCAAGATGTAATTATGTATAGTCTGGTTTTAAATACACTGACTCTGAAGTCAGACAGCCAGGCTTGGAATCCAGCTCTGTCACTGAGGTTGTGAGACTTGGATAAGTGTCTGGGCTCCCCCTGTTCAAAATGGAGATAATAGTATTATCTGTCTGTGAGTAAAGTCCCTAGCACAGAGCCACATCTGTTGACGGTAGCCTTGACTGTTATTCTTCTTCTTCAGAGTCTCTGTACTCAGAGGACTCAGGCCACTGAAGTCTGGCTCCTCAGCAAAGCCTGCCACCTTAGGGGAGGCACTCTGGGTGGGGTGGTCTAAGCTGAAAGGGGCAATTGGTTCTTCAAAGATCCCCAACTCACGCCTTGATTCGACAAATATCTATCATTTGTCTACCAAGTGCCAGGGTTGGTGGGAAGCCCTGGGATGCAGATATGACAAAGACACAGTCCCTTACATACTTCCAGTAGTTACACTCTAGTAGGTGGGGGAAGGAAACACAGACTCAGAACTGCAGTCCACAGCGAAGAATACGCTTACAGAGGAAAAACTAAGGGCTTGTGGGGGTCTGCAGAAAGGAACAGCCATCTCTGTAGAAGACAGGACATGGGGGTTGTTCTTACAGGTTTTAACAGTGTTGTCAGGTAGGTAGGTACAGAAAGTCAGTGTGGGCAGCTGTAACTGTCTGAGCAGACACTCTGGGCAGAACATAGTTTCTATCTGTGAACTTGTCTCATCTTTCCCACCATAAATAAGATGTAGGTTTCAGAAGCCAATCTGCTCCATAAGGAAGAGGTTAAGACCAAGCCAGAGCACGGTGTACAGCATGTGCTCAGCAAATAGCTGTCCAGGGGCTCGATGGACATTGGGCCTGGAGAGATGTGGAGGACAGGATGATGGTCTGTAGAAATTTAACTGTTTTATGGAAGAGAATGCAGACATCATTGATTGACTCAAGGGGTAAAATTAAATTAGAGGGAAGAAAGTTGATTTGAAGAACAATCTCTTTCCTGGATTTGTCCTTACTAGTACCCTTATGTAGGGCTAGGGTCTGGATCTCACAGACCCTTCCGGCCCCTTAACAAACCCTTCACACGCAGGTCTATGAGCTAGGTAACCGGCAAAAAGGTCCTTGGAGCCTTGGTTGAAGAAGGAATAGTCTTTATTCAGCTCACACAACACTATGAGCTAAGCAGTCCACAGAGAAACTCAGAAACTCAATTGCTACTGGCAAAGTCCAAAGAAAAACTGAGCAGCTGCCGGCAGAGTAAAGATGTTCTATTTTTATTTTTTTATTTTTATTTTTTTTTTGTCTTTTTCGTGACCAGCTCTCAGCCAGTGAGTGTACCGGCCACTCCTATATAGGATCCGAACCTGCGGCGGGAGTGTCACCGCGCTCCCAACGCTGCACTCTCCCCAGTGCCCCACGGGTTCGCCGAGATGTTCTATTTTTAGACGTGAGCTCTAAGGCCAGCTCTGCTTCACAAACTGAAGAACACCCAAAAGCAATTAACTAAAAAGATACATGGGTGCACATGCGCACTAACTCCACCCACACACAACTTGTTTACTAGCAATGTCTATGGAGCCTGACAAAATTGTCCTATTTTCCCCACACCTTGCCTAAGTAATAGCTTTGTAAAAATTAGAGCCCTCCCTTAAAGATTAAGTGCCATCAGGACTCTACTCTCTTGGAGCTGTGAAGGGGGCATGGGAGGAGACGTTAAACAACTACACTATAACTTAATGACAGTTGTGAAAAGGTTTATGAAGTACATGGTGCTATGCACTCACATAATAGGGGCACTGGTCCAGTGGTTCTGGGTGGGTGACATTGGAATTGAGATCTTGAGGATGATGTTAAGGGAAGCGTGCTGACAGAGGGCAGAGATAGAGCTCCAGGCAGAGGAAACAGCTTGAGCAAAAGCCTGGGGGAGGAAAAGAACAGGGCTGGTTTAGGGAACAAAGATAAGATCCCAGAAGAGATAAGTAAGGGGAGGCGCTATTGCAGCCAAGACTGGAGAGATATACAGGGATAGACCATGTAAGGCTTGGTTTGCCACAAGTCGGATTTTGAGGGTGAGGAATTCGGTATTTTATTCATCAGTGTTGCCCCAGTAGTGGTAGAGTAGAGGCACTCAACATTTGGTGAAAGAATTATTTTATCCGAAAAATAATGGGAACTCTCTTTTATGAAGAGCAGTGAAATAATATTTTCCTTACTTTCCTCATCAATAAACGTGGTGAACATTCAATGACGCTTCAACCATTTAGGCAATACTCATCAGTGGGAGCCGCGTTATTGGTGAAATGGCATGGGGTTCTTCCCAGAGCTCGGGGTTGTTTTGAATGGTTGTCTAGAGTGTGTTGAGGGTGAGGAAGTTACGTTCACTGAGTGGATGTTGTCACTGCTGGCCTGGGCGGCCAGGGTCGGGGAGGAGTTACTTTCCTAGAATTAGGAAGGAGAGAAACCAATCGGAGGGAAAGTGGGGGCTGCTGAGCCGTTGCTTTACGCCCAGGGCTAGTCCCGCTCCACCTCTAGCTTCCGCTCCGCCCCGCCCCCTCACCTTGCCCACGCCCCTCCCCTGCCCCTCGCCGCGCCCCGCCCTCTCGTGCGTCACACTCCTTTCGGGCCTGCGCACTCCGTGCCATCTTCCAAGCGTTGAGCGGCTTCGTGGCGGAGGAGCACCTTGAGAGTTTCCTCCAGCTCTAACATGTGGAGGCTACGGCAGGGCCGCCTTAGGCCGTCCGTCTGTGGGATGGAGGAGCTACGGCGCCGCCAGCGGGAGCGGGAGGCAGGTGTGGGCGGATGAGGGAGCAAGGGAGAATAGGGTTATGGCGGTCGGAGACAGTATGAAGAGACACCGGCTCGGACCTGCTGGTTCTGGGTGTCCTTCCCACACTCAGCCGGCTCTTCTGCCCCCAGCACTGCGGAAGGCGCGAAGGGAGCAGCAGCTGGTCAGCAAGAGGCTTCTGAGAGACGACTCCCAGGAGGAAGCCGGAGGGGGATGTGTGGCGGAGATCCTCGGGGAAGCCGAGGTGAGGGGGCAGGGCGGGGTGCGAGCTGCAGTCCACGCTTGCCGATGCCACGCTCCCGCGAGTATTCCTGGCCCGCCCCAAGTCTGAACGCGGTCCACTCTACACCTCCATCCATCCAGTAGGTCAAGCCGGAAATAGGGAAATCATCCTCCCCGACTCTGTGCTCATCCCCACATCAATCCATCAACAAGTCCTAGCTGTTTTTTACCTCCTAAAGACTCGGGAGTCTTTACATGCCTCCCCATCGCAACTGCCACCACCAACTCTTCTCTGGATGCTACAGCAGCCTCCTGAAAGTTTGCTCTGTATCTACACTTGCCGTCCTCAGTGCGTCTTTTAAAAACCGGGGACTAAAATTCTTTCTGTGACCTGGAAGGCCCAGCATGGTCTAGCCTCTGCCTACCTCCAACCTCATCAGCTTACTCATCCCAGCCACTGTGCCCTTTTCAGTTCCTGGAACAGTATGCCAGGCTCTTTCCTGTCTCAAGGACTTTGCAGTCGCTACATCTAAAATGGGTCACTTTTGGTGTTCTGTCTTGGCAGCCTGTTAGTTTCTTGCCGAATATTAGTCATTATCTAATTGCTTGTTTATTATCGTTTCTCCAACTAGACTTTAAATCAACAAGAACCTAAACCCTGTCTTATTTGTCATAATTGAAAACCCAGATGCCTGCACAGTAGCTGGCATATAGTAGATGACCAGTATTTATTGACTGAGTGAATGAAAGGATTTGTTCATTCAGCAAGCATTGGATATCCTGTGTTTGTATTTTCTATGTTTACATGTATAGTTTACAACGCACTTAGGCTTAGGTTATACTATTTGTTCATTTTGTGTTTGCTTCATGACAGGACACTGTGCTAGGCAGTGAGATACACAAAGATGAAAAGATAAGAGTCCCTTTAAGTGCTCACAGCCCAGTGAAGGAAACAGATGTGCCTGTGGCCATCTGACATAACAGAAGGAAAAATGAGGCACAAGAGAAATTCCTAAGTTGGCCAAAGGAAGCCAAAAAGAGCTGACTTCTCAGAGGCAATAAAGAGCAAAAATTTGAGGAGAGTAGGAATCTGGAGAAGGTATTCCAGGCAGAAGGAATAGCATGTGCCAAAGCTTGGAAGCATTAAAAAACAACTGTTACGCTAGGTGTTGTTGGAATGTAGGTTGCATGGGGTGAATGGCTGGAAGGGTAGGTTTTGCCAGGCTGAGAGGTTTAAATGCTATCCTTGAGATAAACCTGTAAGAGGGTAGGGTAGATACGGTTATTCTCATTTTTTATGTGAGGAAACTTAGGTTCGGATCCCATGTGAAGTAAGTGGCAGGGCTGGTATTAGGCTGGTATTAGTTTTTTTTTTTTAAGTTAAGTAATTATTATTATTTTTACATTCTAAGATGTTGTGGAGCAGTTGGCAGGAAGGGGAAAGGGTGGGAGGAAGAGGAAGGGGGCGTGGTCGAGTCTGGGTCGTTCCAGCAGGGGAGCCCAGGGGGCTTCAGTGGCGGCTGGGTCGTGGCTGGGCTCAATGGGGACTTTGGGGGAGCGTGGCTGAGGCCCTGGGTCGGGGGCCCCACCCTGGGAGCTGGAGCGCTTCCGATGGCTCTGTTGTCACTGGGCTGGATGCAGACTAGAACTTAGTTTTGATTTTCTCTGTTAACTCCACTGCAAGGTTGATGCTTATTAGCTGTATTAGTGTGAATGATAATTTTGGGGGATAGGGTGATATTGGAGGGCTCACAGGTGAAGTGGGCAAAGTGGGATTCTGGACTTGCTTCTTGTCAACTATGTGTTCTCCTCCATTCTGGGTCCCAGGTCCAGCAGTTCCTGCAGCTAGCCCAGCGGGGGACAGAGGAAAAGGAGAGAGAGAAGGCTCTGGTTAGCCTTCGTCGAGGCTTGCAGCACCCTGAAACGCAGCAAACTTTCATCCGGTCAGTGTGGGTTGTGTGAGTAGGTGGCTGGGCCTCTGAGGAAGGGACCACAGGCTGAGCAAGCCTTTGGTGCTCATTTGTGTAGGTTGGAGGGCAGCATGCGGACCCTGGTCGGGCTTCTGACCAGCAACCAGGCCCTGCTGCAGCTTGAGGCGGCTCGGTGCCTTCATGAGCTGTCTCATTCTGAGCAGTCTGCGGTGGCTGAGGCCTGCTTGCCAGCCACTTCCTACCTCCTCACCTACCTCTCCGGTCACAGCTCAGACTTCATAGTAAGCCCTGTCCCTTCCTATCTTGTTCTTGGCTTAGGTTAAAAAACTCTGCTTTTGGGTCCAGTTTGAGCTGGCAAGTAGGGGGAAGAAGAAAACCTGTTTCCCCTAATGCCCACAGCCTTGCATACCCCTATCATCTCCCACCCTCTTGTGAGCCTCAAGGACTGGGGCACTCCATCCTCCCCATTCACCCCTGGCCTGGTGTGAGATGGGCCAGGCCTGGTGTGAGGTGGGCCAAGCCCAGTGCTTTTGTTGCCTGCTCTCAGGAGCTGTGTCTATATACATTGGGTAACCTGATTGTGGAGAGTGAGGCTGTGAGAAGGCAGCTCCTGCCACAGGGCATTGTTCCAGCCTTGGCTGCCTGCATCCTGGTGAGTGCCTCCTTTCTCCCTCCCTGGGCAATCTTCCCCTAGTTTCTTTCCACATGTCCTGCCTCCTTTGGTTAGGTAGCTACAGCCCTGTGCCAAGGGGCTGAAAGTCTCAGGAAACCTTATGACCCAGCTTCCAGAGTCAGATCATTATTACACTGTTTACTTTTAGTCACCCCATGTGGCTGTGTTGGAAGCCCTTGGATATGCCTTGTCCCAACTTCTACAGGCTAAAGAGGCTCCAGAGAAGATCATTCCGTAAGTAAAATTGTGTCTGTAGATGTGCAGACAGAGGTGACTCACTCAGTAGTATAGCCCCTGATACCTGATCAAGTCTGATTTCCAAAGCTGTTGCACATTTTAACTCCATGTGTCTGGCTAGGAAGGGCTTTGGTTTGGATAGTGTCCCACCTGCTATCAGGGTGTGGGAAGAGACACTGGCATCTTTGAAGATTCCTACTCACAGCCCGGCTTCTGCTGGCAGTTCCATCCTGGGCTCCACTCTCCCCCAGCACATGCTGCGATTGTTGCAACCTGGCCCGAAGCTGAACCTTGGGGTTGCTGTGGAGTTTGCCTGGTGTCTTCACTACATCACCTGCAGGTAACACAGACCAGTTGGGAAAGTGCCATAGACCTTCCCTGGGGCTCCCTTCCATGACACTTAGGTCTTTGAACTTCAGTTTGTGGAACTGTTGTAGAGGTTTCATCTCTCCATGGCCCTCTCTTAGAGCCCAGGAGACATAGGCTGTTTTTCAGCTTAAAGGTGGGATTGATTGGATAGTGACTGCGTCCTGTTGCCCAGCCAGGTGAACAATGCCCTGCTTATCACCCATGGGGTTCTGTCCACTCTGGGGCTGCTGCTGTTGGACTTGGCTGGGGCTGTCCAGAGAACTGAGGATGCAGGACTGGAGCTGGTGGGTGAAGAGGACAGGTTAAACTCTTGGGAGATTTTTCTTCATACTCTGCCCTTCCTCTGGTGTGTAGGTAACACCTTCCTCCTTACAAGTGACCACCAATTTGTCTTTGCAGCTGGCATGCCCTGTGCTTCGGTGTCTAAGCAACCTGCTAACGGAGCCAGCAGAGGAGGCTGTGGGAGGGCCTTTGCAGCTGGGAGATGAGCGTATTGTGGCAGCCTTATTTATCCTTCTGCAGTTCTTCCTCCAAAAACAGCCTGGCCTGCTTCCTGAGGGCCTCTGGTTCCTCAACAACCTCACTGGTATGCACCATAATCAACCCAGGCCTGGACCTTTAGATACTGGGGATATTTTCTCATGGCCTACACTGAGGTGGATAGGATGAGGGGGAGAGGAGCACAGTGGTTCGGGCCTCAGTTTAAGATACTTCATATTTTCCCTTCTAGCAGACAGTCCTAGTTTCTGTACTTCTTTGCTGTCCCTGGATCTGATTGAGCCTCTCTTGCAGCTGCTGCCAGTATCTAATGTAGTGAGCGTAATGGTATGTATTGGGGTCACTTGAGTCCAAGACCTAGTGGTCTAAGTGTAAACAGGGAAGCCGTCCTAAGCCCTTAGAAAACCCTTAACTGAGAGCGGCAGGTGGTGTGTGGCTTCAGGGCCAGACCAGTCTAGGTGTTGAGTCCCTAAACTGTGGATTACTAGTTACTATTACTATCCTTGGGCAAATCAACAAACCACCTTAGACTTCAGTCTCACTTGTAATTGGGGATAATCCTACCTCACAGGGCAGTTGTGGGGATTATAGAACATGCATGTAAAGAGCTTAGCACAGTGTCTGAGAATGTAGTCAGCACTCCACGTGTTTTAGTTATCACTATGATTTTTGGCTTTCATCTTTTGTGGAGACCATATATATGTCTATCTGCAGGTGCTCACGGTTCTATGCAACATTGCAGAGAAGGGTCCTGCTTACTGCCAGCGGATGTGGCCAGGTCACCTGCTCCCCTCCTTGCTGAACACACTGGCTTTCTCTGACACTGAAGTAGTAGGCCAGAGTTTGGAGTTGCTGCAGCTGCTGTTCCTTTATCAGCCGGAGGTAGTAGGTTCCTGGCCTTGGTCCCCAATCCACCCTGCTCTGAAACCTCCAGTCTCACTATGGCCCTCCTTCCCTTTCAGTCCTAATTATAGTTGCTTCTCTAGGCCTGGCTAGCCTGTGTAGACTCCAGGTCAGAACCTTTATTGTCTTGTTGGGAATGCACCTCTTCCAAGAAGTGGGCTGACCCATGAGGCTGTGGGAATTGAGTCTTAAAGCCCAGAGACCCAGGTGTTAAATCTTTTTCTTCCCTGCCCCCAGGCCACTCAGGCCTTCCTGCAGCAATCAGGGCTGCAGGCCCTGGAAAGGCATCAGGAGGAGGCACAGCTCCAGGATCGTGTGCATGCTCTCCGGCAGACAGCTCTTCAATGACCTGGCTTCTTAACATTACTAATTCCCCTCCTCCCATCACCTTGCCTCCCACTCCCCACAGCTTCTTTGGCCATTTTCTCTTAGGAGACGTTGGAGCCTTTGGGGGTTTAGAACCATAATGAGGTCCCATGCTCTCTGCTTCCACACCTAAGCCTAATCCAAGACCTTTGGACCCCAGCTCCTCTTTCACCCAGCACTGTTCAGGGAGGAGGACCAAAGGGAACTCAGTGTGTGGGCTAGCTATTCTGGGGCCCTGGAATCTTCCCCCGCTCCTTTTTTTTTTTTTTTTTTTTTTTTTGCTTTAGCAGGTGGTAGTTTTCGATGAGACAGAATAAAGTTTTATTTTTATATTAAACTCCTTTGCCTCAGTGATTGCACACTAAGGGACAGAGGATAGAATGAAGATAAGAATATCCTGAAACAGCATTTGACAGTACAAGCTTTATAAGGAATGGGAGAACACATTTTTCCACATTGTACTCAGTCCAGCAGAGCCCAGGCTCTGGGGCTGTTGTTCTTAATCCTCAGTGGAGGCTTTAGGCTTTGCCACTTAGCACATTCTCCAACGCTCTGGTTACCTGATCAGTACTGAAGTTGTTCAAAGAGACACTCTTCTCTTGGCCAAATGCTGAGGAGAGAAGGAGGTGACTAAGTATCTGCTCTGCAGTGTGGGAGCTACTAAAATATAAAAGGTCTTTGTCTTTATCTTAGTCTTGTTAGGATGGGAAAGGTAGTAAAGAGATATGACCAAGTGGATTTGGTATGCCCAAAATTAATCCAGTGGGTCTCAAACATATCTAAGAAGCACATCTGGAATTCTAGTTGGCTGATTCTGGGTGGCCCCAATGAGGTGTTGTAGGGAGGCTTTAAGGGGTACTATAGGCATTTATTATTAACCACCTTGGGCAGTATATTGCATGGACCTAGCCTTGGCTGGGTGCCCATTCTCTGGGCTCCCATAGTCCATCTAGCATACTACTAAGCTAGCACAATACACCAAAGTTACTCGTGTCTGTTTCCCACCTCTAGTCTACTGGCTTTTGGAAAGAGAACCTTTTTTCCTCCTGCAAACAATTATTAGTGCATGGCACATTACAGATGTCCACTGTTTGAACCAATATTTTTTAGGTGTGACTCTTTTCCCCACCTCCAGACATTCCTTGGGCATGGTATAAAAAGCCATGATTAAAATTCCACTATTCAAGGGCCGGCCCCGTGGCTCACTTGGGAGAATGTGGCGCTGGTAGCGCCGAGGCCGCGAGTTCGGATCCTATATAGGGATGGCCGGTGCGCTCAAGGGCTGAGCGTGGTGCAGACCACACCATGCTGAGGGGTGCGATCCCCTTACCGGTCAAAAAAAAAAAAAAAAAAAATTCCACTATTCAATATGTATAAATACTTATTGATAAGAAATTTTCAGATTGTGATAAATTAGAATAGGATGATATGATAAAAATGGGCTAGAGGCAAATGTTACTTAACTGGTCTGGGAATGCTTTTTTGAGTCGATAATATACTGTATAAATTTATTATACAGGATACTCAAATAATAACCTGAATAATAACAAGGAGTGAGCCATGAAAGTCTGGGAGAAGTGCATTCTAGGAAAGGGGAACAGATGTAAAGACTCAATCCTATTATGTCCTAGGTGCATAACTCTAGGTATGCTCCATAAAATTTTGATTGAGTTTTCTAATCTCTACAACGAAAAAAGGATCCACTCTCATGATTAACGGAGATTAAATGATATTTAGGCAAGAAAGTACTCAGGAAAGAGTCTAGTATTAAGTGCTCAACATTATTGAGATTCTCACATGCTACCTGGAATGGCACTAGCTACACTTAGTTTGACCTACACCGACAGGAATTGACTAGCATCTCTTCTTTCCTATCTGAAACCCATTCTGAAATACAAAAACGACAGCTCCTGGTCTCCACGCAGGACCTGGCCAGCCTCCACGTAGATGTTGCCCGGGATACAGAACACCATATAACCTTGTGAATATAAATTTCTTCATTGGCAATAAGGTCAACAACAAGGCCAAGTTCTAGTCTCTCCACAGGCTTTTGCGTGATTTCGGGCGGCTCCTTCTCTTGAACCCTTGTTCCCCCACAGAAGTCTCAGACCCCTGGCGTCCCGCGCTCACCGTAGCGGGCCCACAATTTGGGCTGCACATCAGAGCATTCGCGGATTAGGATGGGAAGATCGGGGTTCGCCTTCTTCAGCTCCACATAGCGTTTCTCGATGAAGTCCCTGCGGGGTCGGAGAAAGCGCCGCGCGTGCTGTGGGCGCGAGTTTCCCCAAACACCGGGGAGGTCGAGGTCGTGACCCCGGCGTCCCGAATCCCACCCGTGTCACCACGCCTCGCCTACCTGACGCCCTGGCTGCTGGGAGAGCGCTGGCACAAATGGATGCGAATCTCACGCAGGCCCAGCTTTGCTCCGACCCCTCGACTCGCTGCGGCCGCCGCCATCTTCGCTAGCACTGAAGTCCCCAATTCCAAGTATTCGGGCCAAGTTCTCCAGTCGGACCAATAGCGGACACGCCGGCCTCCGCCATGACTGACGTAAGGGGGCGGGGAAAAGTTTAGCCAATGACATTAAAGAATTGTAGGGTAATGGGGCGGTCTTCCTCTAATTTCTCCGCGCACAGGCTAGGACAGACGGGAGAGGTAGGAAGCGGAAAGGCTCGGTACGCAAAGCACTGTGGGTTGACTTCTGAGGTGCACTGTGGGAAAAGGATTGTCGCCGCAGTGTTGTTGGAGCCTTGGTCCTTGCTGGCGTTCAAAGACAGCGGACAAAATGCCGGAGCGAGATAGTAAGGCTCGGGTCATCTTCGCTTTCTTCGGCGTGGGACTCGGGGCATTTGGCGTGTTACTTTAGCTTTTGAGTTTAAGCGGTGTGTGTGTGAGTGAGAGAGACAGAGACAGAGAGACACGACTGGATCCCGCAGAAGCCGTTCTGCCCCAAGTGAGGCCGGATAGCTCCAGACTCTTATCAATCCTCGTTCCTGCCCCAAGTGACGTCGTGCGGCTTTTGTCTGTGGATTCTCCCGTCCCTTTAGTTAATACTGAATTGCGCCTGTTCATCTTTCACTTAATATTTTAGATGTGATGTTCGGGCAGGTTTAGGGGCCCTCTGTACACCCACAGCTCCTTGTATTTTCCCGTTTCAGCACTTATCACATTGTACTGTCACTGCCGCTCTTGACTAAATTAATGCCAATTCTTTTTGTTAGGTGAGCCGTTCTCCAACCCTTTGGCCCCAGATGGCCACGATGTGGATGATCCTCACTCCTTCCACCAGTGAGTATTTTATCGTAGGACCATGGGAATGAGCTGGGAATGAGTAGAGTGGTGATGTTGATGGTGAAAACATTCTGAATGTCTCTGGCCGGTTAGCTCAGTTGGTTAGAGCGTGGTGCTGATAACACCAAGTTCCAGGGCTTGATCCCTGTACTGGCCAGCAAAAAAAAAAAAAAAAAAAAAAAAAAAAAAAAAATCTGAATGTTATGTCAGCAAGGATGGTCAAAAAATCGTACCACTTGGCCCTGTATCTCTGTGAACCTTAATTGGATCAGGCCAATTGCATAACAGTGTTACAGGGGAAATTCTGGCAGGGAAGGTGCTAGTTTTTTTACTATGTTGTTTAATTACACACTATATAGGAATTAATTCTTCCTGTAGAAAATTAAAACATCAGAAATAAGAGTAAAGCCATCTTTGATAACATTCCCAATTGCAGTCTCACTTTTATCTTTTTTATGTGTATCTTTTTCTCTTTTTTAAGAGAAAAATGTATGTATATGTATTTATATACATACATGCGTATTTGAGGAAAATATTGCTTTGTAAGTTAAAATATTAAGTTAAATGGCATTATTCTGTATATACCATGTATACCATTTTGTAACTTGCTTTTTTTTTTTTTTTTTAACCCCACTCAATATCTTAGAGATTATTTTCAGGGCAGTGATGAGGACACCCTCCTTGACTAAACTTTAGTCAGGTTCCTCCAAGAGTTCTGTTTTTGAGTAGGCCTTGTCCTTGGTCTGCTGAGTTCAGTTTTAGCAAAGAATCAAGCCCCCATCCCCCCCCAAGTTTCTCTTAGTAAGCTTCTCTAAATCCCCACTTGTCTCTGTTGTATTTGGAGTTAAATTCAATCTCTCTCCGTTGTTACAACAGTCTTGGCTCCTATTGCAGTACTCTTCAATAAAGTCTTCCTTGGGAGGAAGAGGAACTAGATTAGTTATCATGGGTGGGGGAAGGGGAGCTTGATTGATTATGAAGAGTGGGGGGATTCTTTATAAACTGGCTTAGCAGGATTCTTTTTTAAAACTGGGTCAGCAGACCGAGAAAGAGCCCTAGTCAGAAGAGGGCTCAAAAGAGTCTGACTATATTTTGGTCAAGGAGGGAGTCTTTGTCAGTGTACCAATTAATGTTATCTCTTGTACTCTCAGTGCTATCTGTTCCACATTTGGGAAACACTTTATTCTCAGGTTAATGGACATAGAGGTTGTTCAACCTTTTTGTAATTTTCAAGGCTATAATTGAACTTCTTTTACAGGCCTTCTTATATACAAATGCCAGTAATTGGAAAGGCTAAATATAGATAAATGGAGTTGCTGGATCATGGGGTATATATGCGCTTCAGTTTTAAGAAATACTGCCAAATTGCCCTCCAAAATGTTTATACTCATTTACATCCCCATCAGCAGTATATGAGAGTATTCTCTTTCTGAATTATCACTCATACTCAATTTATCAAATTTTTTGGTAGTTAACACTCTGATGCATTAAAAGTCTTTAATGCATGTCTTTGTTTTCATTTGTATTTCTCTGATTTCTAGTAAAGTTAACTGTGTGTTTTTACATGTTCCTTTTCCATTTCTTATTGGGTACTAATTTTTGAAATCTTTACCTTTTCTTCTAGATCAAAACTTACTAATGAAGACTTCAGGAAACTTCTCATGACCCCAAGGGCTGCACCTACTTCTGCTCCACCCTCTAAGTCACGTCACCATGAGTAAGTCTTCTGGTGATCCAACCTGTCTCCCATCTTCCTTGCTCCTACTTATCTCTTTTTACCAGATTGTCTTAGGAGCTGGAAGGCTAGTCCTTTATGAATCCTATGGTTCTGATTTTCTCCCTGTTGAGATTGAAGTTCCAGTGATTACAGGTATGCCCTGGTATCTCATTGTTTCTCAGAGTATGTTTCATGGACTGTTGCATTAGAGTCCTTGATGGTGCAAATAGACAGATATCTGGGCCTATTCCAGCCCCACCGACTCAGACTCTCTGGGACAGATAATTGGGGATATATAATTTTAATAGTCCCTCAGGTATTTGTTGTGTTTTCTGAAGTTTGAGAACTGCTCACCTATAAATATCGACATGGATTTCTGCCTGATTGAAACTGTTGCTTTGGCCGGTTTTATAGGCCTTTCTTTAGTCCTCAAGGCTACTTCTCGGGGTTTCTGGGGCTGTGTCAATATTTTACTATCAGTGAATTTCTTTCTTTTTTTTTTTTTAGGATGCCAAGGGAGTACAATGAGGATGAAGACCCAGCTGCACGAAGGAGGAAAAAGAAAAGGTGAAGGAATTGGTGGCAAAACCAAGCCCCCAACAAAAAAAAAATAAAAAAAGAAAATGTGAAGGAAGGGTGGAGGGGTGTTAGGTGTTAAGGTGGATAGTGTTTGAGGAGAAAGGAGTAGGGGATAGTTATGAGGCTGGATACTGAGTTTTGTTGTTTTGAAGTTCTCTGCTTACTTTTTTTTCAATTTTATTTATATTGGTTTTTGTTGGGTACACTTTCCGCTTTTCTTAATGGAGAGGAGTGGTAGAGTGGCAGTACAGGGCTTTGGAGTCAGCCTGTATTTTAATTTTGTCTTCACCAATTTCTACCTGGATAACCTTGGGCATTTTGCTTAACTTCCCTAATCTGTGGATGGAATGGAGGTAGTGATAATAGCTTTTATCAGGTTGTTATGAGGATCAGCTGTCATAGTGCATTTAAGCACATAGCACTAGTGCCTGGCATTTTGTTACCACCCGATAAATCTTGACTGCCATCATCATCATTATTATTATTTATATGGTACTAAACTTTCTGGACCTGGTACTTTGCTTTCCCTCTTTTCTGGGGTGGACCAGCAAGGAATGAGTTGTTTTTAGCTGAAATTGGAAGATAAAAATTCAGAGGATTTTCTGAATTCAGAAATTCAGAGGATTTTCTGATTGCTGTGTGGAAAAGTCTCCTGTACCTATAAAGAATCATTAGAGTTGGGTGACATTAAATAGAGTTCTGAAGTGACAGATAAAGTGTCCCAAGGTGGCATTGGAACAGTATGTCTGTGAACTGAAATAAGCTGTAGCTCTGATTTTGAGGACTATCAGGAGGTGGCCAGCAGTTCTATCAGAACATATATGAGCTTTCACCATATAGAACAGGATGAAGATGTAGGGAAACAGGCAGCAATGGTTCTGTTGACCCTAAGGTAGCAGCTGGTGGGCCTTACACGTTTGCCTTTCTGTTGTCCCAGTTATTATGCCAAGCTACGCCAACAAGAAATTGAGAGAGAGAGAGAGCTGGCAGAGAAGTACCGGGACCGTGCCAAGGAACGGAGAGATGGCGTCAACAAAGATTATGAGGAAACCGAGCTGATCAGCACCACAGCTAACTACAGGGCGGTGGGCCCCACTGCTGAGGCGTGAGTACCGAGGGGACCAGGGTGTGGTTCCCTCAGCATCCAGAGACAGTCATGGTATGAACTCTTCCTCATACTTTCCCTGCTCTGGAGCCCACACTAAGCCATTTCAAGAGGCATTTGTCACCCACAAAAGACTGTTCTAATGTGGCATCTTTCATTATATAGGGACAAATCAGCTGCAGAGAAGAGAAGACAGTTGATCCAGGAGTCCAAATTCTTGGGTGGTGACATGGAACACACCCATTTGGTGAAAGGCCTGGATTTTGCTCTCCTTCAAAAGGTGAGTCCTGATGGGCAGGTGGGGAGTACTAGAGTGCTGAATGCTTTTGTATGGGCCTTGAAGGATGAGGAGGGAGATGCCTGATAGTTTAGACCACCTAGAATAAGAGCTAAGGGTGGCCCCTCTGTAGGAATAATTGCTAGTCATCCTTCAGGTATCAGTCTAAATTTTATTTCCTTGAGGAAGCCATCCCTGATCAGCCAGGTTTGACTAAGTTTCCTACCCTTCACTTCCTATTTCCTGCACCTTTGCATATTCCTTCTATTTCACTTATAGCAGATATTGCACTTTGTCAAAATTACTTGTCTGTCTCTCCTGTTGTAAGCTGTATTAGAGGACAGTATCTGTCTTGTTTAATATCGTGTTCTTAGTTCCTGGCACAGTGTGGTATAGTAGACATTCAGTAAATATATGTAAAGTGAATGAATGTCTAAATCCTACTTGCTTTCCTGTTAGGTACGAGCTGAGATTGCCAGCAAAGAGAAAGAGGAGGAAGAACTGATGGAAAAGCCCCAGAAGGAGACCAAGTAAGTAAATATTAGGGAAGGCTTGAGAGTTCAGAAAGGTGGACTTAAAGTAGAAACATATGGGCCGGCCTGTGGCTCACTTGGGAGAGTGTGGTGCTGATAACACGAAGGCCAAGGGTTCAGATCCCTATATAGGGATGGCCGGTTAGCTCACTTGGGAGAGTGTGGTGCTGACAACACCAAGTCAAGGGTTAAGATCCCCTTATTGTTCATCTTTAAAAAAAAAAAGTAGAAACATATTTAGCAAAAAAATTGTTGTTTTGTCTTTTCAGGAAAGATGAGGATCCGGAAAATAAAATTGAATTTAAAACACGTCTGGGTGAGTACAGCGTTTCTATAATAATGCCTGTCCATTCTAGGTGAATTGTAGGGAATTTAATGCTCTGGGCAGGATATGCTTACCTTTTCCTCCAACCTCCTTTCCTCTTTCTTGCCCAGCTAATTCTCATAAATCCAGCTAATTATCATAAAATAATCTAATAGAACTCAGACATGGACTTAGTTATTTCATGTGTTATTTATGTCTCGTCAGTTAGATTGGTTGCTCTTTCCAGGTTGGGACTTATGCTTTAGAATGCAGGTAGTATGCTTAGTGATTAAAAGCTCAGAATTTGGAGTCAGATGAAACCACACTGATTTTAGGCAACTGGTTTTTCTTCCTTTTGTTTATCTGTAAAAATTGGGTTAATGTTTACCTAATGGGATAATTTAGGTATGAAAAAAATAAAATATACAAAATGCCTATCATATTGAGCATGAAGTAAAGCTGTTTTTTCCAGCATCATCAATATTACCTTAAACCTCATCCTTCTTCCTCATAGGGCTTAATACAATATGGGCACATAGTGCCCTTGAGAAGGCAATGTGGAAGAGTGGATAGGAACCCAGGCTCTGGAGTTAGACTCCCTGGGTCCCATTCTTTGCTGTGTTACTTGATAGCTATATAACTTTAGGTAAATCATTTAATTGTCAGCCTTAGTATTTTCATCAGTAAAAAGAGGATAATAATGCGTACCTCCCAGGGCTGTTGTGAAGACTGAATGAAGCAAAACATGTATAGCACTGGGCATGATGGCTGGCAAGCACTTCATAAATGGCAGCTGTCACTATAGAAAATTCTCATTGGCTACTTGTGCTCTTCCACTTTTTGTAGGCCGCAATGTTTACCGTATGCTTTTCAAGAGCAAAGCATATGACCGGAATGAGTTGTTCCTGCCAGGCCGCATGGCCTACGTGGTAGACCTGGATGACGAGTATGCTGACACAGATATCCCCACCACTCTTATCCGCAGCAAGGCTGATTGCCCCACCATGGAGGTTAGTGACTGAGTCCTGAGAGCCCTTCACATGGGCCTCAAACCTGGGAATCAGCCTTGCCTCTCTCCTATCCATTATCTATCACATCACCAAGTCCTGTTCACTTTTTACCTCCTAAATCTCAACTGAATCCGTTCTCCATTTCCACCAATAATATTCTTGTCTAAGTCATAATCTCTTGCTGGAACTGTTAAAAGAGGCTTCTAACTAGTTTCTCTACTTCCACTCTGGTTTCCTTCCGATATGTTATTTCTTTTTATTGAGATGTTATTCATGTGCCATATAATTCATCCTTCTTTTCTGTTTGTTTTTGTTTTTTTGGTAGCTGGCCATTATGGGGTAATTCACCCTTTTAAAGTGTACAATTCAGTGGTTTTTTAGTGTATTCTCAGAGTTGTATATAACCTTTACCACAATCAATTTTAGAACATTTTCATCACTCCAAAAGGAAATTAGCCTTCACCCTGCCCCTGCATATCTCTTCATCCCATTATGGTTTTAACACATGGCCAGGCTGATCTTTTTAAAACATAAATTTCTGACTCATTATAGTTCAGAAGCTTTCAGTGGTTTCTTGTTGTTTCTAGGATAGAGAGCAAAATCTTTACCGTGGCCTGTGAGCCCCTGTAATATCTGGCTTTCTAGCCTCTTTTCACCATGCCTCCTTGTTCTTTGTTCTCCAGCCATCCTTGCTTCCTTGAATGTTGTAGATTGTAGATTTGCTTTTCACCCAGGGCCTTTGTGCATGTTGTTTCATCTGTATGGAATGTCCTTCCACAACATCTCTTTTCCCTGTCTACTTAGTTAATTGTAACTCCTTCAGTTTGTTAAGTGAATGAATGAATAAATGAAGAGATTTCTGCTTGATGGGATAACATTCTTGTTTCTTGGGGTTTTCAGGCCCAGACTACACTGACCACAAATGACATTGTCATCAGCAAGCTCACCCAGATTCTTTCATACCTAAGGCAGGGTACCCGCAACAAGAAGCTCAAGAAGAAGGATAAAGGTACCTGGGGGGTTAGGGAGAGAAACCTTATTCCTGGAGGGGCATTTGGGGATGGAACCAAGGTCTTCTGGAGCCTTCTGTTTCCAGGACATTGGGAGGCTCCTAGGGAACAGAGAAAAATGGGAGCAATGGAGCATTGGTAAGGAGATGATTATGTCCAGGTTCTATCTGCTTGACCCACCCAGAGCAATGGTCAGGTTTGAAGCATGAGGAGGGAGAATGGGTAACTTGTTCCCATGTTTTAAACAGATGTTTAAAAGGTTATTGGGAATTGGAGAGGATAGTGAGGCTGTGTGGGAATTAACAAAGGAGTGTATTCCTTATTCCTCTTTACATTTCAGGAAAGCTGGAAGAGAAGAAACCTCCTGAGGCTGACATGAAGTATGTATTCTAGTCCCTGGCATCTGATTAGAGGGAGGGGGCTCTGCATTTCTTGTCTTTGGTATTTTGGGGAGGCCTTGGTGGAGGAAAGGACAGGGGAAGTGGAGGTGTGTGTAGGCAGCTAGCGATCTCTGTTTTCCTAGCATTTTTGAAGACATTGGGGATTATGTCCCTTCCACCACCAAGACACCCCGGGACAAGGAGCGGGAGAGATATCGGGAAAGGGAGCGTGACCGAGAGAGAGACAGAGATCGTGACCGAGAGCGGGAGCGAGAACGAGATCGGGAGCGTGAGCGAGAGCGGGACCGAGAGAGAGAGGAGGAAAAGAAGAGGCACAGCTACTTTGAGAAGCCAAAAGTGGACGATGAGGTGAGATGTGGGCCCTTCATACCAAATGGAGGAGCTGCCCCTCTCTGCCTGCCTAGCCAGGTACAGGACCCTCCTATTTTATAGGTGTCTCATGGCTCTGCAGCAGCAGCTAACCCAGGATAGGAACCATCCTGGAAATTGGGGCAAGGTGGGGTGAGGAATTGATTCATACTTCTGGGAGGGATGAGTAGGAATTCCTCATAGTGACACTCATCTCAGTTTTTGTTTTCTTTTAGCCCACGGACGTTGACAAAGGTGGGTTGCAGCCACAGCATCTTACATTGGCTCTAGCAGTCCTTCTTTCCCCTGGGTTGAGAGTCTGACCTAGAGTGCAGAGCCAGCGAAGGTGGGATTGGGATGCTTCCTGGTTCTGAGTCTTCATAAGCATCAGGTCTTGCTTTATGGAATAGACAGAGGATGAGTGAGTCTGGAGTTCCCTCCACCTTCCTGGGCAATGGCAAGGCATATTTGCTCTTAGATATAATTCTTCCAGGCCTGGGGTTCTGAGGAGGTGAGGCAGAGGTTGAGAGTGAAATGTTCTGGGTACCTTACCCACATTTCAACCAGAGTAGCTCATTATTAGTTGGAGTTTGGTTAAAATTTTGTTAGGTAAAAGAGCTCTGTTGTCTGAAAAAATGTTTTTGTGAAAGCTACAGGTGGGAAGTATGTTGTGGAGAGGAGGTTTTGAGAGCCTCAGTTCAAAATCTGAGCAGAGTTCTCTTTTTCCCCTAGGACCTGGGTCTGCCAAGGAGTTGATCAAGTCCATCAATGAAAAGTTTGCTGGGTCTGCTAGCTGGGAAGGCACTGAATCATATCCTTTATTTTAATATGTTCCTGGGTTCCAGAGAACTGTTCTCTTTTCATTCCAACTCCACCTGCCTTCCTGCTCCCTCATACCCCTCAATCCGCTCCTTCCCTTTTGTGTTGAGTTTTTTGACAGATGTGAAATGCTTTGGTCCTTCCACAGAGTATCCACTGAAGCTCACAGCCCTTTCCTTAAAATTTTCATGTTGGAGCTTCTATTCCTTGGCCCCTCCTGCCTGAAGCTTTTCTGTGATAGGAGAAATTCTATCTAGTATTTTCTTTAACATAGCATATGCTAAAGAAGCCAGAAGACAAAAAGCAGCTGGGAGATTTCTTTGGCATGTCCAACAGTTATGCAGAGTGCTACCCAGCTACGTAAGTGAGACCCTGTTAAGGGAGGCTGGGATGGTTGGAGAACAAGTTAGGGGCTGAGGTGGAAATTTGCTGGAACCCAGGAGTACTTCTTACTTAAATGAATTATTCTGTTGGACTCTGAGTTGGGAGGTCTGGGGTGGTCATTCCCAGGCAGATAGTCTCTTAGGTGAGTTAGTTTCTGGATGAAGCATAAGGATCTGGGTCTGCAGCATTTGTTTAACTGTTGCTTCTCTTTAGGATGGATGACATGGCTGTGGATAGTGACGAGGAGGTGGATTATAGCAAAATGGACCAGGTGTGTAGTTAGAAGGATGGTGGGGACCTTTGGGCTGTTACTCTTTAGCACATATCTTCTTTTCCACTTCCAGAAATTCTGTCTCTCATTTACTGGGCCCTACCCTCCTTCAGTGGCAGCAATAGAAGCAGCAGCATTGTGGGTCACAAGCAGCTTAACTGTTTTGCATAAAATCACATGAAAGAGAGCCAATAATCTATTTCTTATTTCCTACAATTGTTGTGCCAGGCTTTGATTCCCATCCTAGGCAGTAAGCAAGTATTAACGCATAAGCAGAAAGGACAGAAGGAATTGCTAGTCTTTAGAAAATAACTGAATTTAGGGCCGAGCCCGTGGCGCACTTGGTAGAGTGCTGCGCTGGCAGCGCGGCGACGCTCCCGCCGCGGGTTCGGATCCTATATAGGACTGACCGGTGCACTCACTGGCTGAGTGCCGGTCACGAAAAAAAAAAAAAAAAAAGACAAAAAAAAAAAGAAAGAAAATAACTGAATTTTATTCTATCCAGGATTGAACTTTTTCTCTACATCTTAAAGTTAAAAAACAAAACAAACCACCACTAACACCATTGATGGTGAAGAAATCTCATCTACATTTCCCTTATTGTCTGTGTACTGCAGTGGTTAAGAGCATGGTTTAATCTTGGAGCCTTGTTTAATCCTGCCATGGCCATTTATTAGTTTTATGACCTTGCCAAGATTTTTTTTTTTTTTACTGCTTATGCCTCAGTTTCCTCATCAGGATAATGGAGAGAAATATAGTTCCTCTTCATGGACTTTCTGTAAAAATTAAATAAGATGTGTCTGCTGTTCAGAATAATGCCTGGCACAGTAAGTATGTAGTAAGCATTTATTATTTATTAGGGTAGGATTTATGAATGGTGAAACCTGGGATTGTGGGAGAGTCTGGTTTTACTCAAGGGCAGAAATTCCATTTTCACTGACATCTCTTCCTTCCCTGCCCCCCCCCTTCTGTCCTGTAATAGGGTAATAAGAAGGGCCCCTTAGGTCGCTGGGACTTTGATACCCAGGAGGAATACAGCGAGTATATGAACAACAAAGAGGCTTTGCCCAAGTGAGTTGGTATTGAATGTGGGCAGGGAGTAAAGAGGGGTATGGAGATTTTGTGGACTAGCCCACACCAGGTTAGAGGGTGTGGTCTGGCTGAGATATTCTTAAAGAGGTCTCTGCCCACAGGGTCTTCTGGGAAAACCCTGCTACTGCTATGCAAGGTTCTGTTGCCTTCTTCCCCCAATTGTCTTTTTTGTCCTCAGGGCTGCATTCCAGTATGGTATCAAGATGTCTGAAGGGCGGAAAACTAGGCGCTTCAAGGAAACCAATGACAAGGCAGAGCTTGATCGCCAGTGGAAGAAAATTAGTGCAGTAAGTCGGACTGCCCCTTGGATGGGAGGTTTCAGTTGGGAGTAGACATGGGCCCACAGATCCAGGAGTAGGCATGAAGTTGGAGAGCCACAGAAGTGAGAGAGAGGTCAGCCTTGGGCCTCAGGTGAGCCTAGACTGGCAGTGTGACTGCAGTATAGACTATTACTTGTTCTTTTTGCAGATCATTGAGAAGAGGAAGAAGATGGAAGCTGATGGGTGAGCAGCAGCATTCTTTCTCTGCGGGACTGGTGGGAATTTCTTAATGGATTGATCTTATGCTGACCCATTTCTCTTTCCATTGCAGGGTTGAAGTGAAGAGACCAAAATACTAATCTCTAGTTCCAACTGGAGAATCTCCACAAAGATGTGATCCCCACTGCTTTCTTTCTACAGTTCCCCAAAAGGTTGCAAGATGTTTTTTTTTTTTGTGAATGTATATACAATTTTATTGTATAATCATTTGGTTCCATTAAAATTGATTAACCTGCTGTCTTATCTTTTCTATATTGAGCATCCCCCCCTAGGGTCTCAGGAACACCAAACAGGCTAATTCCACTGGTTGTATAAAATCACTTGCAGAAAGTCATTTTAGTTTTTTCCTGAGCTGTGGTTCTAGATTCTTAGTAAGAATGTTTACTAGCTAGTGTGCCCAGTGGAGAAGGGAATAATGACTGTCGCTGATGGGCAGGAAGAATGTAAGGATTATTGGTCTTAAATGTGACTCAGTCAGGCCCATCTGGGGGCTAGTCCCAGGAAAGAGATTCCCTGAAGATTAAGGTCAGCCTGCTGGGCTGTCAATCTGATCCCAGGGCTGCGCAGGATTGGGCTCTGGGTGAAGGCATCTGATGAAAATCACTTGTGCGAACAAAAACCTTTTATGAGTTTTTTCCCTCCTAGGAGATGTAGTAATGCTGAGTACAGATCATTGCCTTGTTGGCTGAAGGGATAACCTTGAAGAAGTGCCTTGGATACCCCCAACAGGTGCAGACTGGCCCTGCAGGTACAGAAATCACTATCCTGACCAGAAGGGTTTGGTATCCTTCAACGCCCTGGAAAGCCAAGGCCAGGGTGAGCCTGCCTCTGACTTTCAAATCACTCCATCCCCCATCCATTTCTGCCTCTCTGCTCATTGTCAGCACTTTGGTCTGGTGCTCATCATTAGAGGTCACTACTTTCTGGCTAGATACAAAGCTGCTATGCCTACCCTAAGTCCATGACTTAGGGACTCACCAGATCCAAGGACAGCTAGAAAGTCACCTTGGCCATTCCCTTGTATTTGATCATTTCTACCTTGATAGGACAGAGCTTTTTGAGGAAGCCAGCTTTGTGCATGGCACTTAAGGGGCTGAAATTGGGCCCTGCCTGCAACAGCAGCTAGGGTGGCTAGTTTCAGACAAATGATGCGCTGGTCCCACGGTTTTAGGCAGCAGTCCCAATTGGGAAAAAGGTCACAGAGACATGTCTCAGAGGGAAATACCTGGAGGATCACTAAGAGCAAGACCTGGGCATTGACTACCAGTTTAAAATTGTTTCTGCAAGACCACCAACCCCCATGGAAGTGACCAAGACCGCCTGGTTGGCCACATAGTGACAAGAACTCAACACCACACAGCAAATTTTCCAGTCACTCAGCCAACGGGACACAGAGCCTCTCTAACCTCACTTTTTTCACCTCTTTAGGGGTGTTGGGCATCAGCATATGAGATACCTTAGAAAGCTTAGTACTACAGAGATGTGAGCAGGTTCTCTTCAGCCAGAGGAGCACCTACTCCTCATCTGCTGCGCCATGAAGAGCCCTCCCTCTTTGTGGAGTCTCGTAACAGCGATGTCCAGAACGTCAGCAGTCGTGCCACTTTCCTGTTTGGCAATTTCTTAGTAGATCTGAGCACAGCCGGTCCAGCCCGCTGAGGGTCTGGAGCCAAACTGTAGGAACGGGCGCAGGGCGCTGTTCGTTTGGCCACGAAGACTTTGGGCGTAGACGGCAGCGGCTTGAGTGTGTGCCCTGGCTGCCCACTGTCCGTGACCCCCCAGTATGTCATCTCACGGCGTGAGCTTTTGCTGTTTCCGACCGCTCTGGCTGTCGCTTGCCATGATCTTGGGTTTTACCAAGCCACGAACGACTGGCGTCCCTCTCACCTATCCCGAGGTCATTAAGTCCTCCTGGTTGTAGGAGGGAACACCAAACTGTCAGGATGGGTCAGGATGAGGGGAAAGGACTTTACACAGTTCCCAACTTCACGTGAAGTGACTACGGAGGGAGGGGATTGACAGCGCACTGTCAAGCTAGCTCAAGCTAGCTCAAGCACTGGGCACAGGTGGACAAGGAAGCGGTGGACCGCGGAACCGCAACCTCCCGAGTCCTCTCCAGCCGCAACCGCGGTGGCCCGCCCACCTCTTCTGGGAGATAGAGAATGCCGACGACATTTCCGGCTCCGCCCCGCGACGCGGAAGCTGCGTGCTGGGCCACTCCAGCGTGTGACTCGTTCCCGGGCTGCCGGCCCTTCAGCAGCTCGCCTCGGAATCCTCCCTGGCATGGACCGCAAGTGTGAGGAGAGGCCCGCAGAGGATGGGAGTGACGAGGAGGACCCTGACCCCATGGCAGCCCCGGCGCGGATCCGGGACACCCCCGAAGACATCTTGCTGGAAGCGCCGGCCAGTGGGCTGGCGCTCCATCCGGCCCGCGACATCCTGGCAGCAGGGGACGTGGACGGGGACGTGTTCGTGTGAGTGCGGGGCAGGGCCGGCGGCGTGGTGAGAGTGGGGGCGTCGGAGCTCCTGGTCTGGAATCTCCCCAGGGATGGAGCTGGGACGAGGAAGGAGGAGAGAAAGTTGCAGGGAGACGAATTTTGCAAGACTCGCTGTTCGTCCAGTAACATTAGGCTTTCAACAAGTCACCACACAAACCTGTTGAACGAACTGAAAGGAGGACAAAGTAGCTGGCATTGTCGTGACGGAGCCCAGCGACATTAGGAGACAAGAAGGCGTCTAAGGCCCCGTTATTTCCCACTGAATTATTATATTGAACCTGAAACAGTCTCAACGGGCCTATTGCTTTTGCTTCTTGCCCCTTTAATCGATCTTTCAAAAACACGAATCCAACCAGTCCCTTCATTGATTAAAACCCTCCAATGGCCTACTTTTAGAATTTAGTAAAATCTCCTTAATCCGGCTTTTAAGTCCTTACCATCTGGCCCTTGTCTGTTCTTCCTTTTGCTTTCTGTGCTCACTCATCCTTATCTTTTAAATGTATCTTGAAGCCTCAATTCCTTTGCACACCCCATTCCTTATTCCTTGAAAACTCTTTCTCCCTTTTACCTACTATCCTGAGTTCTCAGCATCTCTTCCCTCTTCCTCCATGCCCCAGACTAAATTAGGTTACCTGTTGGATACTGCCATGGCTCTAGGTAGCATGGTACTTTTCCTTCATAAACTTCACTGGTATAATGGTTTGTAACCACACATCCGTTTGTGTAATTATTCGAATGCTTGCCTCTTCCATTAAAGAAACGTTTTTCAGATTTTTTACCTTGCTCCACAGTAAAAATACCTCTTATGTTATTTGTGATGCCCTCTGATAATTTCTGGTTTATTTTATTCTATCATTCCCATATGCATATGCACAGTGCAGATTGCAACTTTCTAATGGATTATGACTGGAATTTGAAGAACACTGTTCTGGAGCGTAATCTGTAGTCTGTTTTATTCCCTGGTTTATCTCCTTCCTCTAGTCCAGGGTAGGTGCCCAATACATGTTTGATTTTGAAAAAATAATGGAGGCAGGAAGCATTGCAAAGCCACTAAAGGTTTTAACCAGGAGAATTGTGCTATCAGATTTACTTGATGACTTTAAAATTTAATCACTCATTAACTGTAATGGCCTTAGGCAAGTTAACTTCTGCATTTTCATCTTTTTTGTGGGGGGGCGGGGAGAGGGCTGCTGGTGGGTAAAGGGATCTGAACCCTTGACTTTGGTGTTATTCATTTTCATCTTTGAAAATGGGAATAATAATACCTACCATGCAGGGGGGACAGTGTTTAGTACAGTGCCTGAGCAGTTAAACAAATATAGGTTACTTTCTATACTGTCCATATTTACAGTGCCAGACACTTGGGAGTCACCTAGACCTCCACTTTTCTATACACCTCCAAACCCCCATTGCTTTGGTTTGTCATCAGTTTCTGTTTCAGTCTCAGAAAAGATTCTGGAGGGCACCCCTTGGGTCTCCCCATTCCCCTTCCACAGCCACTGCCTTCTGGTGGGCCTCTGACTTCTCCTATGACCATTCCAGAGAGGTTCCTTTTCCCAGATTAGGTTGAGACTTGTGCTTGGCCTACATAGTCTCAAGCCCAGTTCAGCCCATCTTTCCAGATTCAGCAATGCCCCTCTCTTGCCACTTGAACCCTCCTCATTCCTTGTCTCTGCTCTAGAAGGGACATCAATGTCTGCCTCCAGTATCTCTACCCCTTGTTCTCCGCCAAGTGAGCTCTTACTTATTCCTTATGATCCAACTCACATGTCATCACTTTAGTTAGTTTTCCAGGGCTCTCCTCCTTCCTTCCCAAGTATTCAATCTGTGAATATTAAACAACTTTTTCATGCTAGGCACTGAGAAAGCAATGAGTAGACCCAGTTCTGCCCGCCTGCAACTCACTGACAGTTAAGCATTTATTCATTCAGCCCTTTTTGAGGATCTTCTCTGAGGTAGGCATTGGGGATATTCTCCAGACTGGTACTTGCCTCAAAGCTGTTTACATGGCTGGTTGGTTAGCTCACTTGCTTAGAGCATGGTGCTGATAACACCAAGGTCCAGGGTTCTATCCCTGTACTGGCTAGCAGCAAAAAAAAAAAAAAAAAAAAAAAAAAAAGCCGAGTTTACAGGCTGGTCCCTCTGCACCACCTCCATTTTGATCCTACCTCTTTTTCAGCATGTGGTCACAATGTGCTGTAATTAATTGTGGCTTTCTCTAACTTCTGCAGATCTGGAGGGCAAGAGCCCTGCCTTGGTGATTTTTTACATTCCCAACTTCTGGGGCTGATCTAATGTCATTGATTTAACAGATATTTCTGTGCCTCCGCAGTGGTCCAGACCCAATTTTTCCCTAGTCTGGGGCTTTCAAGGATGGTGAAGAGGGGCAGGGTGGAGTGAGGTAACAAAAGTTCTGAGCAAATGTACCTTGAATTAATGTATATTGAATGAAAATAAGCCGTAACACTTGAAGTACACTGAAAGTGGAGAAATGGGATGGTAAAATCTTTGGGGTTAGAGATGTGCAAGTGTAAGCAGGAACTCCTAGGTAGGTGAGAAGTTTGGTCTTATCTATGTGGTCTCTGCACTCCATGCATCCCAGGTGGTGTCTGGAGTTATTCACTCTCCTCCCTCTCTCCCCAGTTTTTCCTACTCTTGCCAGGAAGGAGAAACCAAGGAGCTCTGGTCCTCAGGTCACCACCTCAAGTCCTGCCGAGCTGTGGTCTTCTCTGAAGATGGGCAGAGTGAGTACTGGGGAAGGCAGCCAGCAGTGTGGTGATGGAAAGGGAGCAGTGAGTAGCACCATGACCTGAGCACCTTTTCCTCCAGAACTTGTTACTGTCTCCAAGGACAAAGCCATCCACTTTCTAGATGTGGAGCAAGGCCGACTGGAAAGACGTATTTCCAAGGCTCATGGGTAAGGGGAGCCAGTTGTGTGTATGTGCACAGAGGTGAGGGGTAAGGACTGGGGCTACTGGGACAACAAAGATACTCCAAAAAGTAATCAACGCGTGTGTGTCTCCAGTGCCCCCATCAACAGTGTGCTGCTGGTGGATGAGAATGTTCTGGCCACTGGGGATGACACAGGTGGTGTCCGGCTCTGGGATCAGCGGAAGGAGGGCCCCTTAATGGATATGCGTCAGCATGAGGAGTACATCGCCGACATGGCTCTGGACCCAGCCAAGAAGCTGCTGCTGACAGCCAGGTAGAATCTCAAGTTGCCTCCCTTCCCTACCCCTCCCTGTGTGAAATGTCTTCCTCTAAGTTAGCTTCCAGCTAAGCCTGCTGCTCTCATTTCTACAGTGGGGATGGCTGCCTTGGCGTCTTCAACATCAAGCGACGCCAGTTCGAGCTACTTTCAGAGCCTCAGTCTGGGGACCTGACCACTGTCACCCTCATGAAAGTACAGCTGAGTATAGTGGCATGGCGGGGTGTGTGTGCTAAAGGCTTGGTCTAGGTGGCCTCAAAGATATAGTTTGCCTTCCCTTCCCGGCAGTGTGGGAAGAAGGTGGCCTGTGGCTCCAGTGAAGCTACCATCTACCTCTTCAACTGGAATGGCTTTGGGGCCACAAGTGACCGCTTTGCCCTGAGAGCTGAATCCATTGACTGCATGGTTCCAGTCACTGAGAGTCTGCTGTGCACTGGCTCCACTGATGGAGTCATCAGGTGAGGGAAGTCAAGACAGCCCTCAGGTCATAGGAAGGGGAGGCCCAGCTAGCCAGTACTCCAACACTGTTCTTTCCCTGTCCAGGGCTGTGAACATCCTGCCAAACCGTGTGGTGGGCAGTGTGGGCCAGCATGCTGGGCAGCCAGTGGAAGAGCTGGCCCTCTCCCACTGTGGCCGCTTCCTGGCCAGTAGTGGCCATGACCAGCGCCTCAAGTTTTGGGAAATGGCCCAGCTGCGAGCTGTGGTGGTGGATGATTACCGACGGCGCAAGAAGAAGGGAGGACCACTGCGGGCTCTGAGCAGCAAAGCCTGGAGCAATGATGACTTCTTCTCAGGACTGAGGGAGGAGGGTGAGGACTCCACAGCTCGGGAGGAAGAGGAGGAGAGTGAGGATGACAGTGACTGAAGGGATGAGCTGAGTCAGGACAGCTCCTCACCAGGCATGAGTCTTGCTTCCTGGGATGGATCACCAGAGAGAATATGAATTTATAACACTCTATTGTGCAGCTTAAGAAGATGCAGACAAGCCCAGGACTCCGGGCACTGATGAGAGCACCTGTAGCGGCTGCTCACTCTACCAGTGTAAGACAAACCCTAAGTTGGCGCAGGACAGCACAGACATGTGTACACCAACCAGGGGTTTAATATAAATACAACCAGCATAGAAAAACTCAAAACTATACATAAACCAAAACCAAATGCCAAGAAGTGGGGATAAAGGCAGAATTTCTGACCCTTTGGTTCACCTGACCCTCCAAATAAAATCCAACCAAAAGAAATCAAGAAAATAACCACGATTCATACTAAGCTGTGGGAGGAAGAGGGGTGAGGGGACAAAGGTAGGTATGGGTGTCACCATGGGGTCAGGTCTGACCCTGGGCTGGGAGGGGGAGGGCAAGGTCCTTCACCACAACATAAGCCAAACCTGAGCTGCCCCAGGTGCTAGGAGGCCCTGCCCGAGCAGGGGGGCTGTGTCAGACATGCAGCAGGACCCCTGCCCCTCCCCCAATGGGATCAGATAGTGGCCACCCAGGCCTGCTGGGCTGGAAACTGACACAGGCTCTGCCTACTTGTTTATTAGGCTGCCTGTGGAGAGAGGGTGGGGTCACTGCTTAACGAAGGTACCTGCCTCAGCCCCAGCAGACCACAAGAAGCTGGCCCCAGACTCACTCAGTGCCTCCAGCAGCTGTGCGGACACCGCATCCTTGGCTACCTCATGCCCATCCTGCCCATCTGGGGCCAGCACAACCCAGATAAGGCCGCTGAAAGGCACTGGATGACCAGGGATCACCACCTGGTACCAGAAGTGGTGCCAGCCAGCAGGTCCTGTGCCCAAACACTTGGTGAGGAACACCGGGCTGCCCAGCTTCATTTGTTGGCACAGCAGCTGGAGGGCAGCCCGAGCCCCTTGTGACCCTAGCCTGTCCCTAGCCCAGGCCAATCGGCTGCCCTGCGGCTGTAGGCACCGCAGTGAGGGACCCACAAGGTGCTGGCGGAGTCGCTGCTTCAGGTCTGGCTTGAGCCACTCCACAGCCACCTGCTCTCCACAGAGGCGTGACTGCCCTGCAGGAAAAAAGAGATAAGAGCAGGTCTAAGCCCTGGGCCCAAGCCTCCAAGACTCTGATCCCTTTGTAGTTACACAGGCCTGTTTAATTTATAGCCTCCCATTTCATGGTGGTGTGACCTTGGGTAAGACTAGGAAGCCTAGATAAGGCTTCATTGTCTTTATTTGTAAAGGGGGGGTAATAACTGCTACCTTCATAAGTTTCCTTGTAGAGTACTGGTCATTGCAGGCTTTGTCAACTTCATAACCATCACAATAGCTGATCTTTACTGTGAATACCTGCTAAGAATCATGAAATGTGCTAAATGCCCTAAACCCATTATGTTACTTCTCACAGCTGTCTTGAGAAAGCAGGTTCTATGGTAGATAACAGGTAGGCTGAGTTGGACTTCCTTGGCCAAGTCAGTTTTTCTTACAATATGCTCATCTCTATTTTTCATTGGAATGTTGAGGATTAAGGCAGGAAATAATGCACGCTAAGAGTTAAGTTTAGGTAAGTGGCTCTCAGCACAAATAGTGTAAGGTCGGAAACTCAGGCATGCTTGGTCCTAAGATTTTGTGACTTTAACGCCTATGTAAAGTGCCTGGCAGAACGTGTTTGGCCCCAACCAGCCGCCCCCCGCAGCTTCCACCCTACCTTCCACCAGGGCCTTTTTGGCCATGGCGGCGGCGCGGTGCGAGCTGAACTTGAGCAGCGCGATCTGCGCGGGCACCGGCCCGGGGCTGGGCAGCAGCAGCGCCTCCTGCAGGTCAGGGCCCAGAGGCTGCAGCGCGAGCAACAGCGCACGGCGGCTCACGTCCGGCGGCAACCCATCCACGCTCAGCTCGCTCTTCTCGGTGCTGCGGCACACGAGCAGCGGGCAGGAGGGCCGCAGCGGGTGGTTGTGCAGCGTGGCGATGGCGGCCTGCGCGCCGCGCCGCGAGCTGTAGCGGGCGTAGGCGAAGCCGCGGTTTAGGCCACTGAAGGTCATCATCAGGCGGAACTCGTAGAGGCGGCCCACGCGCTGGAACAGTGGGATCAGCTGGTGCTCGTAGACGTCCTGGGGCAGCCGCCCGATAAACACCTCCGAGCCGGCTGGCGGCGGGCTGCCTACCCAGCCTGGTGGATAGGGTAAGGAGGGGAACCGTCATCCACCCCGATGGTTCCGAGTTTGGGGCCCAAGGAACTCAACGCGGGAGAGCACCCTGTGAGCAAACGTCTGTGAAATGGTTACAGCACCCGCACCTCGGGACATTGGATATCTAGGTGACTGAACTAACAACGGGGCTGGCAGAGTCAGTAGGGGCACCTTAAGACTGGCTCCATTCCTCGATGGGGCGGGCGGATGGGAACCACAGACAGATTTCCTGCTTGGGGGTGTAAATCCGGGTAGTTCGAGGTTTCAGACTGTGGCGCCGGGGGCAGGCCCCTCCCCCCAAGGGAGGTTTGCGAGGCCGTCAAGGATAGAGTAGGCAGGCGTGGGGACTGGGGCTACCGTACCTGGGGGTGGCCCGCCATACTTCCTCTGCCCGTTCACCTGTACCAGGCGGATGCCCGTCTCCCTGACCCACGCCTCCAACGCCGCCTTGTTCTCTGGATTCACCTTCTCACACCATAGCTGAGAGGGAAAAGGCAGGTTGGAATGGCGGATCACCGAGCCCTCCCCAACCTCTCCTGTGGTGTTGTAGTCCATGTAGCAGCGCCCCCCCCCCCCCGCGCGGGTGGGGGCCAAAAAGCCAGCCACTTACCTCACACTCCCGCTTGGACTGCATGGCTCTCCCGCTGGCTGCCTGCACCCCCTTTTATAACTTCCTCCCTATCCGCAGTCTGGAAACTTCCCTACCCCTCCACCCAGCAAGCTCTCGTTGGCTCTGAGCACGACCCCGCCCCCCGAGGGGGTGGAGCTATCCACCGCACGTGCGCCGCGCGGCGTCGGACTCTCAGGTGAAAACTACAAGTAGTCTAGCGGCGAGTACGCTGGCAGCCTCCCGAGTGGCTCATGAACTTCAGGGAGGTTCCTCACTATGAGGAAAGGTCCGTGGGGCATACTGTAAGTCTTTCTCCCTTTCCATCCCTAAAATGGTCTGAATGGGAGGCTCAGGCTCTGACAGGAAGGTAGGACTAGGCATTAGTGACACAGGCAGGCTCCAGTGGTTGAGGCATTTTATTGGACCTTTGGCGATTGGTTTTGGGGAGGCATCTGTTCCATCTGGGGTCCGGTCCCTGTAGCCCAGAGGCACAGACGGGACTAAGCCCCTAGGGCCTCCTATGGGAAATAGAGTAGTACCTGGCCATTTTTGCCAGTGAACCAATAACAAATCATAATAATAAAAGTCTCTGTTCTGACCACTTTTCAGGTCGGCCTGCTGAAACAGGAAGGCACAACGCTGTTGAAGAACATATGCAGAGTTCTCTGTCTTAGCCTCAAATAGTGCCAGTCCCACTTTCTTTCCTGACAGTTTGCTCAGTTCAGCAGATGTAGAGAGGCTAGGCTTGTTCTCCTTTTGATTTCCTCCACAAGGTCTTCTCTTCGGACGTCCACCTGGCCAGGATGGAGGAAGAAGATGGTATGAGCAGCTTCTACTCCACTGCTCCCCGAGTGCCTACTCCTTCCTCTAGTCATCAGGCTTGGCTCAGATGGCAGCAGGAACTCAATCATACTCCTCAGGATAGATAGTGCCTCTTAGGGAAGCCAGAAAGACACAGGGTATATGTGGGGATGGAGATCTTACCCTACCATGACCACAGTAACCCTTATAGCTTGTGCTCGCTTCTGCAGCACATATACTAAAAAAACCTTTATGCCCTATGTCCTTTACAAGTTGGTACTAATATGAATGCCAGGGGTTTGCTCAGGTCTTAAATGGGCACGGGCTTGCCTACATGGCATATATTCCTTGTCCCTTAGCCTTCCTGCATGCCCCCTCACCTCTTCCCTGCTAGCCACTGAACGGAGCTTGATGACACCGTCCTTGAGCTCCTGCTCGCCGATGATGGCCACCAGTGGGATGCCTGCCTCCTCACAGTACTGCAACTGGTTCAGTAACTTTGGGTTCTTCTTGTAGAGCAGCTCGGCCTGCAGGGGACCAGGGCAGAAGATGAAGGCTGGCTTCTCCTGTCCTCAGGGACAACCTCCTGGGAGCCCAAGCTGGCTCTTTATTCTTAGTTCCACCCCAAAAAGTAATGGCAGGAATCACTATGGGTGAGCTTTTATTTAGTTTGTGCCCAGAACTCCCAAGTTAGCTGCCACCCTGGGGTGTGCCTCCTGTACCTTGATCCCAGCATCCCACAGCTCTGAGACAAGCTTCAGTCTCTCCTCCAGCAGCTTCTTCTGTGCAGATGCCACAAGCACCTGTGTTTCTGTGGTTCTTATCTTCTCTTCCAAAGCCTGGAGAAGGGGCAGATAGGAGTCAGAGAGCTGGGCTAACAACTTCAAGGAACAAACAGAGCAAGCTCTAGTCAGGATTTTGAGAGACCAGGCCCAACTCAGTGAGCTCCACCAGGGCAGGGGCCCAGTCTTCCCATCTAGCAACAGGGCATAAGGTAGCTCTTAGAATATACTGTATAAGAAATGTACACATGACTTGCCAGAATAAATAACCTAGAACAAGGGCAAAGGTAGTTTATTTACAGTAACTTCAGGTTTATCACCATCTAAGGGGCCATGAGAACATCCACACAGAAGTCGTATAGATTAAGCATCCCTAATCCAAAAATCTGAAATCCAAAATGCTCCAAAATCTGAAGCTTTTTGAGTGCCGACATGATGCTCAACCAATATGTATTCTGAAAATATTCCCAAATCTGAAAAACGAAATCTGAAATGCTTCTGGTCCCAAGCATTTCAGATAAGGGATACTCAACCTGTACTATAAACCCACCCCAGGCAATCAAATCACCTCTGGCAGTTCTAGTCCTTACTTATTATCTGTCTGTTCATGAGACTATGCCTTTCATACTTCAGATACAGGGCACAACCCAGAATATGTGTGGATTGGGGGTGGGGGTCGGGGTTAGTGAGAATGCTACTGCTGCCCCTTGTGTTTTTCTTAAAAACTATTCAAAAAAAATATTTTTTGGCGGCTGGCTGGTATAGGGATCTTGAACCCTTGATCTTGGTGTTATAACACCATGCTCTAACCAACTGAGCTAACCGGCCAGCCCTGAAAAACTATTTTCATAGTTCTTACAACATAAGATACCTATTGGAACAATGACTTCAACTGGGAAGCATGGATGGTTTCCACCCTAGAGAAAAGGGATAGGAGCAGTGGGAAGGTTGCCAGAGCATTCCCCAGAGGATGAAATGCAACCACCCATTTAAGAGCAGCAGAAACAAAGGAGGGCTTACGGCCATGAGGAACTTCCTTGGTGTTACTCTAGGTGCTAGGGTCAAGGCAGCCAGCCATCTGAGTGATCCCAGGGCCTTGGACACATGCTTCTCACTTAGAGACAATATTACAGGGTGGTTAGGAGCAAGAGTTTGGAGTTAGATTGCCTGCATTCAAATTTTTGATTCTGCCACTTCCATGTTTCATGACCTTGAGCAAATTATTTGATCTATAATGCTCTAGTGCCCTCATCTGAAAAATGCAAATAATAAAAGTATCTACTCTCAGAGAGCTGTTGCAAGAGATATATTAGATAATGCATGAAAGCACCAAGCATAGTGCCTGGCATATGGCAGTAAAATGTTAAGTATTCTATATTGTGAGGAAGATCTGGGTTTTGGATACACAAGCCTTGATTTCTGACAGCCCCGGGGGAAAGTAGGGGCCCAGAGCAGAGATTTAGTGGCAAAAGACAGATCAAAGATCCATAAAACTGGCCTATAATGTTGGGTAGGAATCTGTGAAGGACAACGATCTTTTCTCCGTTTCACTGAGGTGCTCCTTGCCCAAAGCAGCTCTTGCTCCCTTGGATATCAAAGATAGCTTGGGTACCACCACCTGCCCAGACTGCCTTCTACCCACCCCCTAGGACCTACCTCCAGTCTCTGCTCCACTATGGAGAAGATCCGCTCTACCCCAATACTGAGCCCCACGCATGGCACCTTGCGCCCTTTGGGGTCAAACATGCCCACCAGCCCATCATAGCGCCCTCCAGCGGCCACACTGCCCACACCCAGGGGCTCTTCCCCGGCCTGGGCAGGGGTCTGTAGCAGCACTGCTTCATAGATCACTCCAGTATAGTAGTCCAGCCCTCGAGCAAGGCTCAGGTCAAAGGAGATCTGTGGAGACAAGGACATGGTCAGCACCAGATTAGGATCAGGGACCTGAAGCCCCAGAGCTCAGCCAGGGCTCTCATCCCCAACTTGACTCACCTTGTCATCAATGCCAAACAGGGTCAGGTACTCAAATAGCAGCTTCAGGTCTCCTAGCCCCTCCAAGGCCTGCTTATTTTGGGAAAGTTTAGGGTCTTGGAGCAGCTGTTCCACCAGGGACACCCCACCTGGGGAGACAGATTTGTGAGTGAGTGAGACTGACCAGGAGAAAAAAGGAGGGGGTCCACTTTTTGCTTGGACTCTAACTGCATGTACACATGTTGGGATGGCTGCTGGGGATGCTGGGATCTGCTCCTTACCATGCTGCTGGACGTAGTCCCCAATGTGGTCAGCCACCTCGGGTGCAAGGCCTTTCTCTCCCACCATCTCACTCTTCACTTCCTCCCAGGACACCTGGGCAGACAGACACCAGTCAGGGAACCCTGGGCAGCTTCAGCACAACACAGCAAGTGTGAACTCTCCTTGGGGAGCAGTTTTGGAGCAGTAGCTGCCTTTCAACCTACATCCTGGAGCTAATCTTCCTCTGGTGGGTACAGAGGCAGGCACCTCGCTCTCCTAATCTTGTTTTCCATTGCTCAAGGCGGGGTGGGATCTCGGAAAAGAAGAGTCAGGTGATTGGGTCGTTACCTTGTCTAGCTTGTCCACTGAGGAGCAGATGGTACGGAACTTGCTATCAGGAACACCACAGATGGCAAACATTCCATCTAGAATTCGCCGATCATTTACCTGTGGGGACCCAAGGCATAGTGAGGAGGGATTCCCTTTCTTTTACATGACTCTCCTTGGTCACTTAGGGTACTGGTCTCTCTGCATAAAGACCTTCTCCTGTGAGAGGCCAGGCCCACCTTTGCCTTTCCAACCCCATTCAGCTTTTACCTTGACCAGGAAGTCACCTATCTGAAGTGAACTCAGGATCTCGCACATGATCTTCAGGCACTCTGCATCAGGGATCATGGGATCAAATTGCCCAGCAATGTCAAAATCCTGCAGGCAGAGGGATAGCCAGAGGTTCTCAGGGGTCCAACCTTCTTAAGAGGGGACTCCTGGGATCTCTGCTCTCTCTGTGACGGCCTGTTTGCACAGAAGCACAGATCTTCTCCTTCATTCTCTATGTCTGATCATCAGCTCAGAGGAAGACCCCAGCATTCTTGGGCCTCTCACTAGTCCTGGTTTTCTTTCCATCTATTAGGCTATTCCTTCATAACTTACTTCATCATCTTCCTTAATTCCTCCTATTGATGTGAGGCAATTATATGGCCTTAATCCTTAGCCATTTTCTCTATTCATCCAGAAGCCCTGCCATCAATCTGGATGATTTGGTATCTCAAATCTAATTTCCTCATCCTCTTCTGTGATCCTATCACTGGTTTAACATGAAGAACACTGAACAAGGGTTCTAGTCCAGACTTTGCCTTTCTTATCCCTGTGATCTCTTCATCTGCTATCAAGTTTACCCATATGTAAAATGGGGAGATTAATCCCTCTCCTCCACGTATGGCCATTGTGAAATCTGATACCACAGAAACCTTAAACTTATCTGGGATATCCAGTTTGCTCAGGACACCATTAGTACTCAACAGATTCTACTGGCTGGATGGAGTATTTGAGTTACCCATCCAGCCACTTAGTTTCCTAACACTTACACACTGGTAGAATTCCCGATATCGGCCACGGGTCATGGCTGGGTTATCCCGCCGGTACACCTTTGCTATGTGGTAGCGTTTAATGTTGGTTAGTTTATTCATTGCCAAATATCGAGCAAAAGGAACCTGATGACAAAGAGTTAAGGAGAATGCCCTTCCTGTCACTGTCTGGAAGTTGATTATCACCACCAACAGAAGCTGGCATCTAAACCCACCCTGTGTGCATAAAACCACCACTCATAAAATTTACAGTATTTCTAAACATCAGAATGAATTAAATGTGCTACCAAAAGGGGCAGCTGAAGTCTCAAAAAGATTAAAGCTCAATTCTCTTTGGTAGTTTCTTTTCTGGACTATGCTGGGCATGATAGGGGGCTGGACAGATTGGCCAAGGAACAGAAAAAGGGCCTCATGTGGTATCTCTAAGAAGATGATTCTCTGTGTAGCATGGAGATAAAGGAAATGTGAAGTTGGTCAATTAAGGAGAACTTTGTCCACTGGACAGGTTAGGGGAGAGATATTCTGGAGCCATGGGATTGTTGTAGAGATGGGCTGAGGTGTCACTTAGGATTCAGAAGATTTCTGAGGCTGTGCTCTATTAAGCCAAAGTCCCACTCCTGGTTTAGAGAAGTTAAGTTCCCTAATTGCCAAAGGCCTCATAGTTGATCTACCTAAGTATGCCTGTCCCTAAACCTGAGGGTAAACATAGTCCCAGCCCAGTGAGGGCCAATCCATCCAAAGTCTCAAGAGCCCAAGTTTAGAAAGATACAGTGAGGTCATAGCGAAGGGACAGCAACTCTCCGCCCTGGTCCTTCAGGTCATAGATAAGCTTAGAGTCTTCCCCATACTTTCCAGTCAGTGTTTCCTGGAGAAAACAAAAAGAAATGTGGTCACAACAATAAATCTAATAACTTAAAAGGAATTTTTGAAAACAAAAACCCACCACTCTAACATGACTGATTTCAACTTGTTTACATTTCCCTCTGCTCTTTATCCTAATGTTTATGTGTTTGATGTTGTTATAATCAAAAGAAAATACCAATTTTGTGTTGATTTTCTGCTTATCACATTTTCATTTTGTGACAGAGCTGAAGTATTATTTTTAAGAGCTGTATAATATTCCAGTGAGAAGCTCTGTATTGACTTCCTTCCTAGTGTTATATTGCTAGATGTTTAAGTTATTCCAATTAAAAAAAAAATTTCTGTAACATTCCAATAAGAATATTTGGGTACATAGCTTTTTCTTTTTTTGAATATTTTTCTCGAGGATAAACTCCTAGCAGTGGGTTATTAGACCAGAGTTTTGAACAATGTCAAAAGCCGAAACAGAATGTCTTAAGGCTTTCATAGCCATCCTTGCCCTGTGATGTCTTTAACAGGTGATAACATATTTCACTTACCAGATTGGCAAAGATTAAAAAGCCTGAAAATTTCCAGTGTGTAGAATCAGAAAACTCTCATACACTGGTTGGTATTATGGGCTGAATTGTGTCTCTCCCCCCCCCCCAAATCCATACATTGAAGTCCTAACCCCTTGTAACCTCAGAATGAGACTATACTTGGAGATATGGTTTTTAAAGAGGTAATTAAGCTAAAATGAGTTCAACTGGATGGGCCCTAATCCAATATAACTGGTGTCCTTATAAGAAGAGAAAATTTGGACACAGACAGAGAGAAGATGATGTAAAGACAATGGGAGAAGATGGTCATCTACAAGTCATGGAGAGAGGCCTGGAACAGATGCTTCCCTCGTGGCCCTCAGAAGGAACTGTCCCTGTCAATACCTTATCTCAGACTTCTAGCCCCCAGAACTATGAGAAAATAAATTTCTGTTGTTAGGCCACCCAGTCTATGGTACTTCGTTATGGCAACCTTAGCAAAACTAACACAGCTGGTAAAAATATAAATGGGTACAATCTTTTAACACAGCAATTCTATTTACATGAATTTACCCTGCAGATAAAAGCCCACAATTAGTAGACATCGTTCTAAGCATTGAGTATACATCAGTGAACAAGACAAAGGCAGTCCATGCCCACAAGGATTTTCTACAATAATGAGAAGAAACAGGTACTACATTAATGCAAGAAAACAAATTAACAGATAAGTTTAGATAATCATAGCTACTTTAAGGGAGATAAAATGGTGATGTGATAGAAGGACAAGGGCTACATTACTCAAGGTAGCTGGAGAGGATTATTTGAGGAATAACATTTTTAGCTGAGATCCAAAATTAAAATCTGCAGTCTCTAATTTAATCTAAAATGCAAAGAGCTGGGGAAAAGGGAGTTCAGGAAAAGAGAAGAGCAAGAACAAAAGCTGTGATGTAGAAACATATTTAATATGTTCCAGGAATAAAAAGATGAACAGAGTAACACAGTGAGTAAGAGGAAGAATAGCATGGGATGAGGTGAGAAAGGCAGTGGCCAGATCATCTAGAGCTTTGTAGACCTGAATAAAGAGTTTGGATTGTATTATAAGTGCAATGGGAATCACTGGGTTTTAAGCAGGGAGTGATGCAATTTGGTTTTTAATAGCAAAGAACTAGAACAACCTCAATGTCTATCAGTAGAAGACTGGTTGCATATTTATACTTTATATACACATGGTTTGCACATATCTAGAAAATATCTCAAGTACAGGTGCCATGCAATTCAATGTAGACAGGATCCAGAACAACTTCCACTCCTAAGGGGTCTCGTCTGGAAGCTGCCGGCCACAATCAAGATAAATAAAAGGCAGTGCCTCTCCCTCCAAGCCAGTCCTGTCCCCCTTCTCATTAGAGAAAATACTGGCCTGTGTCCACAATATGACCGGGGCCTTTGGGCCCTCACTCTCTTGTCAACCTCTTTGTTATTCATATACCCACTCTTCCACCATGCAAATGTGTATGTTCTTCCTTACCCATCCCTCACCTTTAGTTCAAACACTGGTGTATCAATTACTTCTGCACCATGGCGCTTAAAGCAACGGATGATTACATCAAACACCTTCTCCCGAACTGCCATCTGCCGGGGACTGTAGTCTCTTGTGCCCTTTGAGTCAAAATCAGCCAAAGAATCAGGGATGAGATTTAAAATCAAAGTACAATAAATTCTGGAAATATAAAAGGATGATCTCAACAATGAGAAAAGCAAATCCTGCCCCAAACTTAGATTTTCCTACAGGCCACTGAGTTGTAAAATGAGTACAAACAACTCCCTATTAATTCTCATACCCTTTGCTATCAGCCTTTCTAAATTCCATTCCATTTTTAGCTTGGTTCTATTTTCTAGAATTCTGAAGCAGTTTTTCTAAAACCTCTTTCTGGGAAAACAGAACATTTCCCTGCTGAATAAAAGAACACCTACCTGATGACAGGCACATAACCAACTCAAACCAGCTCAACTAATTGAATTCCAAATTTTACAAACAACTCTTCTCTTCCAATATAATTTTACTTTCAAATCCTTATTAGTACTATTTGTTCTCTAATTTCTTTCTGGTAACAGCCCTATGATGTAGGCTGGGAAGATACATTTTATAGATGAATTACAAGATGTTGATAAATTAATTCATTACTTAAGGCCATTCAGCTAGTTTGTGGCAATTGGGACTAGAACTCTGTTCTCCTTCCAGGTCAGAGCTTCTAGTCTGGGCTTTTACACCCTACTCCAAAGTAGCAGTTGGTCTCAGGACCTCTTTCCACTCTTACTATGTATTAAGGACCCCAAAGTGGATTATACCTATCAATACATACTGTATTAGAAACTAAAACTGCAAAAAAATTAAAATATTTACTAATTTATTTAACAAATAATAATAAATCCATTACATGTTAACACAAATATTTTAGGAAAATGTAACTAATCTCCAAAACAAAAAACCTTAGGAGAGTGGCATTGATTTACATCTTTGCAAATCTTTAATGTCTGGCTTAATAGAAGATAGCATTTTGTATTCAATTTGTTGTGATATGTTGTGCTGAAGTATATGAATAAAATCTAAACCTACACAAATATATAGTTGTGAAAGGAAGAGTATTTTAATATGCTTTTCAGCTAACTGTGGATATTCTTTGATAATACACCATATCGAACAAGTAGTAATTCTTAAAGATTGGTTGCAATGTGTAATCTGAAAGCCATCAATGAACTTTTCATACTGTTGATTAAAATCCTTTAGTCTCTCACTTATGTAAGGTACATAGAATAGTCGAATTCATAGAGACAGAAAGAAGGATAGTAGTCACCAGGGCTAGCGGGAGGGCAGAGTGAGGAGTTATTGTACAGAATTTCAGTTTGGGATGATGAAAAAGTTCTGGGGATGGACAGTATGATGGCTATACAACAGGATGAATGTATTTCATGCTCCTGAACTGTACACTTAAAAATCATTAAAATGGTAAATTTTGTTAATATATATTTTACCACAATAAAAAAAAAATCCATTACTGTATCTTGTACTTTGAAAGGATCTTTTACCCATGTGTGATTTTATAACTTCAAACAGTGATCATTTTGAAAATAATCATTGATAACAGTTATACAGATCTTCCAAATGTCAACACACTTCATTATACAGTATCAGAAAACTGTATTTGTCAGTATCACCACAGATCTCATCAGGGAAGTCTTTAAGTATTGGGAAGCTGTGAAGCTCATGGTAGAAGATACAAGACTTCTAAAATTCTAATTTTCACTTGAAAACACTTGAATTTTATAACTGGCAACAAGTGCTATCAGATGTTTTCCTTGAGGTGACAAGACCCACTTTGTTCATTTTTGAGAAAATGTCTGCCAAATATCCAAGTCTGAAAAACCATAATTTGTCTTTCAGTTCTTTCAAATTAAAAAGGTGTTCTGTGAGAAAAGTAGCTATTCAGCTCAACTCAAACAATGGCATAAGCATTTTCTCTACCTCGGAATGCAGCAGAAGTGCTTTATGTGTACTTTCTTTTTCATCGTAGCGAATATTAAAAAAGAGTGTATGCAAGGGTTGAGACTCAATAAAATCAATAATTTTTACTGTTTTATCAAGGATATTAAGTGAAACTGATTATTATTATTATTATTTTTTTACTGTGAGTGCATGGTAGTATAGAACATACTGGCTATTAGTACAGTTCAGTGCCACTGTTTTGATTCGAGCTAAGGCGTCAGCAATTCTAATCAGCAGTGCTTTTGCACCCTCAGTGCAAATGTTGACACAGTGAAAAGACAAATAAGGTCTTAGTATTATTACAAAAATGATTTTGACCAGCAAGACCCATTGAAAGAATCTTGTACCTACCATACTGCGTTTTCTGATAATATGAATCACATGTGAAAAAATGTGTTTCAACAAACAAAAGTGGATATTAACTCTTCAACATAAGCTTATTTTCTTTTAACACTATGTTATGGAAATTTTCTTTATTTTAATTTTTATTTTTTAAAGATGACTGGCAAGGGGATCTTAACTCTTGACTTGGTGTAGTCAACACCACGCTCTCTCAAATGAGCTAACCAGCCATCCCTATATAGGGATCCAAATCTATGGCCTTGGTGTTATCAACATCACACTCTCCCAAGAGAGCCATGGGCCAGCACATGTTATGGAAATTTTCAAAGACACAATATAGAGAACAGTATTATAGATCACCATGTATCCATTACCCCACATCAACAACCATTAATGTTTGCTATTCTTATTTCATTGAAACCTTGACATTTTATCTGCAGTATTTTAAAATAAATCCCAGATATCATATCATTTAATCCATAAATACTTCAGTATGATTCTCTAACACATAAAGAGTTTTTAAAAGTCCCTTATATAAAATGGCATAGTATTTGCATATTACCTACACATATCCTCCCATATACGTTAAATCATCTCTAGATTACTTATAATACCAAATACTATGTAAGTACTATGTAAATAGTTATCACACTGTATTTTATATTTGTATTATTTATTATTGTCGTATTTTTTTTTCCTGAATATTTTCGAACCTCGGTTGGTTGATCTGTGGATACAGAACACGCTGATATGGAGAGCCAGCTCTACCTATTCGTTTCCAGGCACCCAGTCTCAGCTTCTTAGGGTAAATAAACCACATGAATAACTAACACAAGTCGGTTCACTAACAGGAATATGTATGTAGTGCCAAGGGAACCCAGATGAAGGGCCAAATAGTTTTGTTTATAAAACTTACAGAAAGTGTGGCATTTGACCTGAAATCCTGGAGGATGAGCTAAGAATCTCCAATCTCATTCCACTCTACTCTCCCTCTCCATTTGGTTCTAGTCATGTATGTCTTTTTCTAGTTACTGGAAACTACCAAAGTTCTTTCCTGCTTCAGGGTTTCTTTCCATACTCCGCCTGGACCTATCTTTCTCACACTTTTACCCCAGCTATCTCCCACTCACCAGTTAGTATATTACTTCTACATCTTTCTCATTTCTGAGAAAGTGAGGCTTTCTCAGACTCCCCAGTTCTCCTGAGCATCCTTGTTAATTTATTTATATCGCTTATCACAATTTGTAATTACATATTCTTGTGTGGGATTATTTGTCCTAAGTCTGTCTCCTTCAGTGGAACAGCTCCATGAGAGCAGGCCATATTGTCCACCATGGTATACTCAGTGCTTGGTACAGTGCTAGGGCCATAGCAAGTACTCAATATTTACTGAATGAAAGGAGTAGCAGCAGTAGGCTGACTGCCCTGAGCGCTCAGCTGGCCTAGTTTCTGCCAACACTTTACCATCCCAGAATGACTCAGGTAGATTCCAATCCAGCTCAGCGCCCAGAGTAACTGTCGCGTCCTCTGCGGCATTCCAGAACCGCCTCAATGACCTGGTTCGAGGAAGCACTCATATGCGCCCTTGCGAGTGGAATTAGGGACCTTCTCAGAGGCTCCTTAAAGAAATACTATTACCTTGGGGGTTTTAAGCACAAACTTCTGTTTGCTTTCATCAGGGCCCAGCTGTGTTTTCAATTTCAGGAGTTTTGCCACCTCCTCCTCGATCTGTGGAGAGAAAGAAGGCGCTGGGCTATCAATCAGTCACTTTTTCTCCCTCCCCCGCCATTCATTCAATATCACTCCCTCATCAGGTTCTGGGGCAGATCTCTCTGCCCAGGCCTAGCTTTGCTTCTCTCCGGACTCAACCCGACTATCTCCCCACCCAGCCCATCTTCCTCTCCACCAGCCCTTTATGTCCTCTCTGGCTTTCCCTTGGCTCCTCCCCTGCCGCCTAAGTCGCACCTGCTCTGCGCTAGCCTTCTGCTGTTTGAGGCCCCGCACACGCTCTCCCTGAAGTCGCACCAGCTCCTCCAGCGCAGCACGCTCAGCCATCCCGCTGCCAACTGGAGATGAGAACTGTCTAAAGCTGCCTTAGCGTCCTCAGCCCCAGCTCGGAATACTTCCGGCTATCGAGTCGCTGGCCAGGATGCCTAGAGAGTCTCCTCGGAGCACAAACGTCACTTCCGGGCCCTACCGGAAGTGTCAAACCCGGCTGCTAAGGGAGCCTGGCAGGACCGGAGCATAGCCTACAGGACTTCTGAGGTGTATAAACGCTCAGTACTTTCGTGGGGCTCGGGCTTTGCCTCCACGGCTCCTTGCATCCTTCTTGGGGTCGGGCCTGCCTCGTTCCCAGGCCTTTGACACCTATCACGGAAAGCCGGCGTCCTGCCGCACAATGCCCCAGCTCGGACTTCTGCCCAGGAGGACCTGGGCTGCGCTGCTCAGCCAACTCCTGCGACCTCCCCGCGCTGCGTGCACTGGGGCTGTCAGTTGTCATAGCCAGGTGAGCCAGACTGAGATAGCTCCGGTCTGTCGGGGCAGGGCCTCTAGGTCTCAAAGCATGGACTCGTGGTCTGTAGTATTATAGTAGTATTACAGTCTGTTTTCATTTGAGTTCCCCCTATATACCGGCACTGAACTAAGCGTCTTGAATCCTTTGTCTTTCAATCCTTAGAGCAATCTTGGGGTTTTAATTTCCATTTTACAGTTGAGAAAACGGAGGCTGCAAGGTTCAAGGACTTCTGTGGATACAAAGTAAGGGAGTATTTTAATACAGATGCACACTCTTTTATCTGAAACTCTTGGAGTCAAATACAGTAATATTTCTTAAGCAAAATATATGCATATTCCCACTGAATGAGATGACTAAAGACCATAAGTAGACTAAAGACCATGAGTTCACATTAGGATTTGCCTCAAAGTGAATCTCAAAAAACATTTTCAGTTTTCAGAGATTTTTGGATTTTCGAATAGCAGATGAGTGATTGTGGACTTAAACTTGGACTTCTCTTGGGGGAAAGAATAGCCATAGTATGCCATAATCGCACATCTATTTCTGGAAGGGTATACAGCCTGCTGGTAATAAAGTCAATGATTCTGTTTTGCCCTGGTTCAGAAAGATCCTAATATCCTCTTATAGCAGGGCTTAGATCTTTTATTAATTTTCAGCATCCTACCAGTCTGGGTTTATTAGTTTGATAATGAAATCCATTCCTTTTTTTTTTTTTTTTTGGTGGCTGGCTGATCCGGGGATCTGTCCATTCCTTTTTATTACAGAGGCTTTCATGTTTGGGGGCTGATTTTCTTCTGTCTTCAAGTTACAGTTTTCCTGTCTCCAAGTGTGATAACCAGTGCTACCTTATTAAAAATTCTTATTTTCACCATTTGAGTAGGAATTGAGAAGTAGAGAAGATCATACTAGTCTTTACCCCTAGATGGTTGGTAGTGGTGGCTTGTTCTGTGCCTTCATTGTTCTCAGGTGCTTAAACATTTTCAGACATTTAAAAATTCCAAATACAGTGAAAAAGCTTGTGTGGTGAACACCTGACATCGTATATATTACATGTACAATTGTAGATACAACATGGGTTCTTGGGGTGAGGGGCTGAGACTGCAGTAGGTAAAATGATGCTCAGGCTTCCTTTGTTCAAAATCAAGGGTGTTTGCAGGTTGGTGGTCCACAACGTCAAAGATGCCACAGGTATGGCCAGTGTCCAGAGGAGCTACATATCACATTTCTTCTTTTGCCAGGTTGTGGAGGCAGTGTTAACATCCCAAATGAAATCTCATCCAGAGAAACCAAATTTTATTATCAAGACCCCAAAGGTAATGCTCTTTGCCCACTGTTCCATTAGAGTGCCTTGGGGGACTGATCTCTGCTTTTCTTGACTCTCTGACCCCTTTAATGTCCTCTTAAACTAAATTAAAAAACAAAACCAAAACTTTTCTACTGTTGAGATACTGGGTGAGGCTCAGTTGTCTGAACTCAAGAAATTTCAGCTCCAGACCTTAGATTATAGGTGTAGTTTAATGCTCTGTTTTAAATGGGCTTGTTTTTGTTTTTGTTTTCACTGTGGCTGTTTTTGGTTTCCAGGGCACTAGGGATCTTAGTCCCCAGCAGATGGTTGTGAGGGAGAAAATTCTTGATGTGGTTGTCAGCTGCTTTAAACGTCATGGAGCAAAGAGGTTGGATACCCCAGCATTTGAACTAAAGGTAGGGGAAGAAGAAAGAGTGTCCTAGAACTCCCATTTCTTCACCTGCCTTTAGTGTCCCAGAGGGCTTCTTGTCTTTGTTCTGGAGTCATTCTTTGAACTGTGGCTCCTTCTGTTTTACCACTATAGGAAATGCTTGCTGAGAAGTATGGAGAGGAGTCTGGGCTCATCTATGAACTGAAGGATCAAGGTGGAGAGCTGTTGTCTCTTCGCTATGACCTTACTGTATCCTTCTTAGTACTGGAGCCTAACCTGTCTCTTTCCAAATTCAGAGGGCTTTTTCTGACAAAAGGGAGGAGAGTGACTCTGGGACCCTATGAGTCCACTGGCAGCAGCCTTTACTTCTAGTTTTTCCTAGAAGGCAATTCTGCCAGCAGAGCGTAGTCTGGAGCCCTGTCATTTTAATGTGTATCAGAATTCCTTGGGGAAGCTTGCAGAAACACAGATTCCTGGCCCTAGCCCCAGAAATTCTTAATTCTGTAGCTGGAGTGGAGTTCAACAATCTGCATTTTAAACAGGTATCCTAGGTAAGTAAGATGCATGTGGCCCTTGTCCTACAGTATCAGAAACAATGGCTTAGAAGTTGTAAGCAAATCTAGGTTCTGAAGCTTGACTATTTTGAGACGGTTGGGAATTGACCTGAGTGGGAGAGAATGGCCCAAACCTGAAGTTCTTGGGCATTTCTTTCTCTGCTTCCTTTGCTTTTTCCTGAACTTTCAGTTTTGCTAGGTGAAATTCCTTCACTTGATACCATTCAATATATATTGAATGGCAAGTACTGCTAGGTCTAGGGGATAGTGGGATACAAGACAGAGAAGGTCCTAGTTCTCATCCTAGTGGATGAGATCCAATTGATAGAGGCCCAGTTCTCCCTAATGTTTAATATTAATATTAATGAATAATCATTACCAATTATTCATTAATATTAAATTAATATTAATGTCTGATAGTAATATTAGGCTTATGCCTAATACTGGGCCTAAGCTTTGGATGCAGTATCCTTCTTTCTTAACCTATTTATGTGAGGTCCCTTTTGCTCGCTATCTGGCCATGAATAAAGTGAAGAAGATGAAACGCTACCATGTTGGAAAGGTGTGGCGGAGGGAGAGCCCAACCATAGTCCAAGGGCGCTACAGGGAGTTCTGCCAGTGTGTAAGTGACCTGATGGGGGGCAGCACAGTTTGATAGTTCTAGGGGCTACAACCTGCGAATTGGCTGATAGGTGGAGGTTTTTTTTCTTGTCTTTTTTTTTGCTATAGGATTTTGACATTGCTGGTCAGTTTGACCCTATGATCCCTGATGCAGAATGTTTGAAGATCATGTGTGAAATTCTAAGTGGGTTGCAGCTGGGGGACTTTCTCATTAAGGTGAGGCCAGGGCTGAGGACTGGGGGAGAAGTCTAGCTTTGGCCTGATGCTGTTTATACAAATCCCCAAACATAGGTGACTCTAGCCTTTAAGCCTGCAGCTCTAGAACTTCCTTAGCACAGCTATTACATTTCATATGTACATTATGTATATATATACACACACACACACACATACATATGTGAATAGATTTATAATTCCTGTGAGATTTCCTTTCTATCCCTTTTATGAGTCAGGAGAATAGGGACTGCTATTGAGGGAAAGGGCATTGACAGAGCACTTGGGTTGCTTACATTGAGTTCACAGGTTAATGACCGGCGGATTGTGGATGGAATTTTTGCCATTTGTGGTGTTCCTGAAAGCAACTTCCATGCCATCTGCTCCTCGATAGACAAACTAGACAAGGTAACAAAGAAGAAATGCTTTAGTAGACCCTATCTGGTTTTCTACCTTGCCCTCAAATCCATACCACTAGAGATAAGGAGATGGTGGCTGGAAATGATCTATTTATGGGAGCAAGGTAAGGATACATTCTGAAGCAAGATCTAAGTTGTGTTGTACAGTGGGGATTGTGGCTGGATTTCTTAAGCTGCCTCTGACTTGACTCAGTATATTATTAGCTACTTGTGACATACATACTGAATGAAAGCGAAATGTCCTTTTCCAGTTAGAGGAAGAAAGATCTTGGGGCTGGACTAATGTTTGGGTGTTTATGCAGATGTGTTGGAAAGATGTGAGACATGAGATGGTGGCAAAGAAAGGCCTGGCTCCTGAGGTGGCTGATCGAATTGGGGACTATGTCCAATGTCATGGTAAGGGGGTTTTCAGAGCTGTGATAGAACCAGGCTGAGGGTGACGTGTTCAACTTATATCTCTGAAACAGCTCCCTTCTGTAGATGTGCTAAGCTCCACAGCCTGACCTGAATTTAATTTTCCGTTTACTTAGTGTAACCACTTTGTGGCTTCATATGGCAGAGGTAGAGGCAGAGGAGGAGGGTCTGGTCATATGAGACAGGATCATCATCTTTTTTTTAAGAAAATGAGGATGACTAACTAGAGCACATTAGGAATAAATTTGGATGAAACACATCTGGATGAACATTACAGACCTTATTTTTCCCTACTGTTCTCCACAGGTGGGGTGTCTCTGGTAGAGCAAATGTTCCAGGATCCCAGACTATCCCAGAACAAGAAGGCCCTAGAGGGCTTGGAGGACCTGAAGCTGCTATTTGAATACCTGACTTTATTAGGAATCGCTGAGAAGGTAAGCTGAGTTGGGAGTGGACCTCCTGCTGAGGTCATCAAGCTCTATTCTGGGGTTGTCTGGGTTCTGAGTCTAGTCTGAGATTAACTATAGCCTTATTCCCTCAGGTCTCCTTTGACCTAAGCCTGGCTCGGGGCCTAAACTACTATACAGGAGTAATCTATGAAGCAGTGCTGCTACAGACCCCAGTTCAGGCTGGAGGAGAGCAGCCTCTGAGCGTGGGCAGTGTGGCTGCTGGTGGACGCTATGACGGGCTGGTGGGCATGTTTGACCCAAAGGGCCACAAGGTACCATGTGTGGGGCTCAGCATTGGAGTAGAGCGAATCTTCTACATTGTGGAGCAGAGGATGAAGGTAGGTCCTAAATAGGGGTGAGGTGGGACTGGAGGTCTAAAAACACTCCTGTTTCTGGGATGCAGTTGGACAGTTTCTGATGCTTCTTTTTGTCTTGCTTTTTGGAATTGCTGATGCAAAGGACTTTTTTATTAGTTTTACTTTATTCTCTCTCAATTTATTAGTCTTTTGGTGAGAAGGTACGAACCACAGAGACCCAAGTATTTGTGGCCACACCACAGAAGAACTTTCTCCAAGAACGGTTGAAGCTAATTGCAGAGCTTTGGGATGCTGGGATCAAGGTATAGTGGAGCTGATATCTAAGTCATCTGGGTATATGTGGAATTCAGAAGCCAGGCCCATTTCTCCCTGTGCCTAGGGTAGAATGCAAAACCTTTTTCATCTAGCCACTAAAGTGGCTTCTTAGGGTATGAGGGCTACCCACTTATTTCTTGCTTCCTTGGAAATACATGTTCCTGGGGTTTGTGTGCTGTGGTCACTTCTAAGTCCCCTATTCTCTCTTGACCCTTTTCAGACAGAGATGCTATACAAGAACAACCCTAAACTATTAACCCAACTACACTATTGTGAGAACATGGGCATTCCACTGGTGGTCATTATTGGTGAGCAAGAACTGAAGGAAGGGGTCATCAAACTCCGTTCAGTGGCCAGCAGAGAGGAGGTGAGTGGGGGCAGGCAGAAATAGAAGGGACTAAGTTTTTCTACCTTTCCCAGAGTCTTTAAGAAAAATATATTTTTTTGGCTGAGAAATTATCTTCACGGTTAATAGTGATAGAAATGAATGAAGATCCACCTCAAATAACCATTGCAGCCAATGAGTGTTGGCTGGGTGGGCAGAAGAAGGAAAAGTGAAATCTGAATGGGTGTTTTGTGAGTAATCAACAAAATAGACATAGATCAGGTGTTTGATTCCCTTTAGTCTTAAGACTATACATTCTCCAAGTCAGCTTGAAGCCCACACTACTCCCTCCTGGTTGTATGAATAGTGGGAGCAAATCGAGATAAAATGAATCTGGAAAAACAGTGGCTAAGGAACTAGTACTATCACTTTCTAGTTTGTCACATGAAGGTTCCCTTATGTTTCAGGTGGTCATTAAACGGGAAAATCTTGTGGCTGAAATTCAGAAGCGACTGTCTGAGTCTTGATCCTTGCCTGATTGCCATCCACTGCTCTTTGGAGAAAAGGTTTCACCTAGGACTGAGTTCCTAATGGACTTCACAACCGCTGGCCACGATACGTGACAAGTATTTTCTGCTTCCTCCATCCTTTCTGGGTACAGAACTATAAAAGGCCCTGAGGACTCCAGGGCTAGTGTAAGCAGCTATTCTGCATGGGTGCAGATGGCTGGTATGTGAAAGAGACATGCTTTAGCTACAGAGGCAAATTTGAAGTGCCGCTGAATGCTGCCAAGAGGTGCTGAGATGGTTGCTGTGAGCAAGGCTCTGGGAGAGTCACCTCAGGCTGAAGATTCTGAACCACTGAGATCAGAAGCCACATACTAAGCCTTCCACTATAGCTTTGGAACCAGTTTCTGCGAATTTGTCCACAACTAGCTCTTGGTCTGTCCAGGGAGTTGCGGGGGGAAGCAAAGAGGGGCAATGGCTGCTTTCTCCTTTGTTTGAGGACAGAGATGCTATACCAAGAGCATGGCCGTGCCCATATTGTTCTGGCATCTCTCTAGTCCATCCACTATTAGCAGGATGGGGCTGCCTGTTTAGTCATCTTGAACACTGAATAGGTGAATTGACAAGATGGAGATCTGATCTTTTGAAATTATAGATTCCTATGCTGGAATCACTGCTTCGACTGTTCTATGCCCTGCTATGGAGGCTGTTCTAGAAGTGGTTGGTTAATATGTTAAATAAAATATTAAGTGTAGTAGTTTGGGTAATTTGTTGTCAAGGAATTGTTTTGCATAGGCCATAGAAAATGCTTGAGTGTACACTGGAGAATTCTGTGAGCTAGAAGTAATCTCCCTGGGGTGATGCTTCTGTATTCAGTGACAGTCACACACTTCCTCCCCCAATTTGAAGATACAGTCACGTCGCTAAAAATCATCTGCTAGAGTGCTCTCTAGGGTGTAGCATCCATGTCTGGCCTTCTCAAGTCCAATCATGTTGATTAGATTGTGCCCTACAGATTGAATGACTATAACCTTCCCCAGTTGAAGGAAAAATGAGTTAACCAAAGGGTGATAGCATTGTTTCAAGAAAAAGAGCGCAACTGCAAAAAGTACTTACTTCCATTCGTGCGTTGACAAAGGACGCAGCCTCGCAAGCTTCGGTGTAGCTTCCGGCCATATCCCTAGTGCGTGAGAGTGAGTGGGGAAACTAGAACCCCTAATAGTGCTTCAGCCTTAAGGAAGGTTTAGAAACTCTTGACAAGTCATGCAAAGTTGACTAGACTAGATCAGAGGGCACTGTTTCCGAACCTCGTTTCCTAGTTTGTAAGAGACAAGTTGACTAAAATCTACCAGCCCTTCAATGCTGGTAGGGCCAGAAACATTTTGAAAGGGCCAGAAACATTTTCAGGCGCCCTTACTTCCGCGTTACTTCATATTCCCTTTGCGCCTGCGCCATCTCCTTGGAGCAGAGGCGGGGCCAACCTGTTTTAGAAGCCCTCCAGTCCTTCGCTCGTTTAGAGCACGAGACTCTAAGCTTATTGGAGCGCTATCTTGCCTTACGGCTCCGGGCCGCTTTTTACGGCATTTTCCGGCTTTCCATTCACTTCGTTGTGAAGATGGCGTCGGGCAGTGGGGTAGGTGTTGTGTGTGAGGAGGAGGTTTGAGGGGTGAGGGTGGCTGCTCAGCTCTGAATAGACAGACTCCGATACCCGACTGGCTTCCCGACACCTCCTCACGATCCCAGGGACCGGGTTCGAGAAATCCCCCGTAAGGCCCTGGCACAGGGTCCTTGGAATCGTGGAGGTCCTGAGGGTTAGGGTCCTGAGGCCACCTCAGCCTTCAGGTTCTGTCCAGAGAGGCTTCGCTTTCGGAAGGTCCTGGGGCCGCCTTGGCGGTGAGGACACGGTTTTCTCAGTTTCTCTAGGGATCAGGATACGATTAGCGTCGGATCTTGAGCGCCTTTTTCCTTCCACAGACAAAAAACTTGGACTTTCGCCGGAAGTGGGACAAAGATGAATACGAGAAGCTCGCCGAGAAGAGGCTCACCGAAGAGAGAGAAAAGAAGGATGGTAGGTGCCTGCTGCATCAAGGGCTAAGGGTATCACAGTGGCTGGAGAGTGGGTGGGGAGTTGAAATGCGCTGCCCTCCTACCCGGTGTAATCTCTGGTAGAGTGTTGCCTTTTTGGTCCTCGGTTCTTATATATATAAAATGAGAGCGAAGAGGTGGACTGTAGTGGTTTTGAGGTGCTCTTCAGCTCTTTAGTCTTCTACTTCCTTGACCTCCCTTTGCTTGGCTCAATCAGTACTTTCCTTGAAGTACAGAGAGAAGAGTGGACTTCTTAGTAGTGATGAGAAGTTAAGTGGTGTATTTTGCTGCTGTGCAGTACTGCTGTCGAGGACTCCTCTTTCCCTTGAAATTTCTTGAGGGGGAGGAGAACATTCCTCGCCCAATCAAGACCTTCCCATATAGTCTGAGAAAAGCGGGGATACTCAACAGGAACATGTGATTGTTTCAGCTAGTGCTTAGTGCTGTTTCTCGGTGCTTTGTACAGTGTCAGGGAGTTGGTGCTCCTTGCTTAGATAGATTCCACTTTACAAGAACAAATGTCTTATTTTTGCATCTGTTTTCAAACTGTATTCTTCCGCTTTACTTTCACACCTTGCATACTAACCTTTTTAGTTTTTACATAACATGTATAATAAATAGTGCTTGGCACATAACACTTAGTTCCTAACTGTTGGTCCCCTTTTAAAAATTTGATCCAGCTTTCAGCTGGGTCCTTTCTCTTTTATACTCAGGATATCTGCTTCTTTTGAGAAGGTTGATTCTAGTGAATATTCAGAACTCCTCCCCTCGATTAAGTTAATCAATGAGTAGAAAACGTACTGCTTTTAAACTTGCTGGCTTTAAGGTGGGGGAAAGCTTTAGAGAGTTAGGGATCGCTTGTCATTTTTTCCTGTATTCAGATTCTCCCTAGCTGCTGCTTGAAGTGCCTGTTGTGTCCGGTCTTTCACGAATCGAAAAAGAAATGGAAGTAGACCTCTGAATTTTGGGTTTCGTGCATTTCTTTTCCTTTCTGTTTGAGGAACTGTAACATTGAAGTGACTTCCTTCCACCCTTATGTTTCAGGAAAACCAGTGCAGCCAGTCAAGCGGGAGCTCCTGCGGCACAGGGACTACAAGGTGGACCTGGAATCCAAGCTTGGGAAGACAATTGTCATTACCAAGACCACCCCACAGTCTGAGATGGGAGGGTGAGTGGCTTTTCATTTTTCTGTACGACCAAGAGTGGGTCTAATAAACTACTTATGTTGGTTTTTGGAAGTGTTGAGGAGGGTCCTCAGCCCCAGGATAACAACCTTGTTGCCTATAGTGCCTCTTGGAGGGGTGACTTTGGACTTCATATTAATAGTGTAACTACTCCTTAATATCTTAAAAGGGATTATTTGTTCTGTCAGAGAAACAAATAAAGGAAGGGACTACTGGGAAGATTTCTAGGGGGGAAATTAGATGGAGCTAGAATGGAGCCTGGGAGTTGTTAATAGTGAAGAAAGGGGGTTGAAGTTCCAGACTGGTTGCAAAGGTTGTAGTTGTTTTGGATTGCCTAGTTATGTAGCTTCTTCCCAGGCCAAAACTATAACCTGTAGGAAGAAGGGTCCCACAAGAACTTGACACCCTCTTGCCCACTACTACTTCTCTGTCCAGTTAGGTTTTCTGACAGGAGGACAACACAGATAGCAATGAGTGACACTTTTCTGAGCTGCTTAGTAAATTCACTGTTGTGACTTCTCTCTGTATTAGTTATCTGTTGCCATGTAAATTAAGATTAATCCACAGTTTAGCAGGATAAAACAACAAATAGCTCACCATTTCTTCAGGTAAGGAACCCGAGAGTGGCTTATGTACGTGGTTCTGGCTCAGGGTCTCTCATGAAGCTGTAATCAAAGAATCTGCTAGGTCTGCATTCATTCGAGGTTTAGGTGGGGCTGGAGGATCTGCTTCCAGGCTCTCTCACATGTATGTGGTTTGGAGGCCTAAGTTCTTCACCCCATGGGTCTTTCCATGAATTTGCTCACAACAAAGCAACTGATGTCCCCAGAGCAAGTGATCCACACAAACAAAGACAGAAGCCATGGCTTTTTTTTTTTTTTTGACCGGTAAGGGGATTGCAACCCTCAGCTTGGTGTTGTCTGCACCACGCTCAGCCAGTGAGCGCACTGGCCATCCCTATATAGGATCTGAACCCGCGGACTCGGTGCTAACAGCACCGCACTCACCCGAGTGAGCCATGGGGCCGGCCCAGAAGCCATGGCTTTTTATTACCTAATTTTGGAAGGGACATACCATCACTTTTGACATACTGTATTGATCACACAGACCACCCCTGGTACAAATGGGGAGGAGACTACACAGGGTAGGAATTCCAGGAGGGCAGGGCTTATTGTGGGGGCTGTCTTGGAAGATGGCTACCACACTTTTCCAAGAGCTAAGGCTTTATGGAAATGAAGCCTTAAAACTTCTAAAAGGAAAGTTTGCCTAAAAGTTTGACTTTCTTTGTTGAAAATGATAAGATCCTTAAAACCAGATTTGATGCATGTGCTGTTTCTTCCTGTTTGTTAGATATTACTGCAATGTCTGTGACTGTGTGGTGAAGGACTCCATCAATTTTCTGGATCACATTAATGGAAAGAAACGTAAGGCTTGGAGTAGTTTGTAACTGGGGCTGGGACTGTATTTTAGAGGTGGGGATAGAGGATAAAGGTGGTTTTCATTGGGTGCTTTTTTGGTGCCTGGGGAACTCTCCAGTGGCTTCAGCACAGGCCATTTTTTACTTCATAGTCTAATATTTCTGGAGGCTCTGAGGTAAGATACTGTTCTAGGCCCTCAGCAAGCCCAAACCATGTTCTCCTTGGCCCAGCTGGCCCTACTGATGCTCATCTCCTCAGTAAGGGCAGGTGAATGCCACTTGCATCTTATCTGGGACTGCTGCTTCTTGGAACAAGTGAGGACAAGGGAGTTTATTTTAGTCATAATTATTTTGGCTGAGTTTTATGAGAAGATTTTTTTTTTTTTTGGGCTGCTGACTGGTACAGGGATCCAACCCTGGACCTTGGTGTTATTAGTACCGTGCTCTAACCAACTAAGCTAACCAGGAGGAGACTTTTTGAGGGGCTGAGGCTGTTTTAATACCTTTCCTTCTTCACTGTTGATCCCACCCAGATCAGCGAAACCTGGGCATGTCTATGCGTGTGGAACGTTCCACTCTGGACCAGGTGAAGAAACGTTTTGAAGTTAACAAGAAAAAAATGGAAGAGAAGCAGAAGGATTATGATTTTGAGGAAAGGATGAAGGAGCTCAGAGAAGAGGTAGGGCTGTTCTATCCTTCTCTTCCCCCACTCCCCACCTCCTACACCCCCCAGCTTTGAGTTTTATGTTGTGAATCATGGAAGGACCTCTTCCTCGTTCCACTCTCACCCTCAGAGTTGCATCTGCTGAATTTCTGTATAATAGGGGAAATTTTTATTGCCTTTGTTTGGGACACTCATGATCTGAAGGAAAATGCTTCAAACTTACCATTTTCTCCTGGACTTTCTGGGCCATACTTTTTTGGGTTGATTAAACACTTAACTTTTTTAGAGTGGTTTTAGATACACAGCAAAATTGAAAGGAAGGTACAGAGATTTCCCATTTACCCCCTACCCCGATACATCCATATCCACCCCCATAATTTTTTTTTTTTAACACTATAGGAGGGATTAACTAAATACACCTAGTCCACCAGAGGCCTGTGGAACCAGGCTGACTGGGTCAGAATTTTGTTTCCTCCACTTACTGGCTGTGATTCTTTGGCAAGTTACATAATCGCTCTGTGCCTCAGTTTCCCCATATTAGAGATCTTAGTATAATATACATTAAGTACTCAGAATAGTTTCTGGCATGTACTACATGCCCCAGGATGTTAGTTGTATGGTTTTACTTCTGTAATCCTGTTAAGAACTAGAGATGAACTGGAGCGTAGGATTGATAAGTACTCTCCAGAGGCTAAAACTTCTTTCTTATAATCTTTACAGTGGCTTTTACTCTGCCCTTGAGATTTTATGTGTCTTTAATTATTTTTTCCTAAATGTAGAAAGGAATCTTGAAGCTTACATGTCTCTTTCCTCATTTGACTTAGGAGTCTGAACTGATTCTGAGTGATTTTCCCCTTCTAGGAGGAAAAAGCCAAAGCGTACAAGAAAGAGAAACAGAAGGAGAAGAAAAGGAGAGCTGAGGAGGACTTGACATTTGAGGAAGATGATGAGATGGCAGCTGTGATGGGCTTCTCTGGCTTTGGTTCCACCAAGAAGAGTTACTGAGGCTTTCTATACTTGGCCTAACTTTGGCCTATGCTGGACCTAACTTTGTGTGTGGGAGGGGTTATTTCTTTTTGGGTACTGGGGAAAGTCCTTAAGAGTGTCAATGGGGAGGGCTAAAGGGTGAGTGTTTGTGGTTTCCCTCTACTGTGGGAGAGGGCACAGGATACAGAGGTAATTCTGTGGCATATTCCTTCAGCCTCAGTATATCACTGGAGTCACAAGACCTCTGCCCATCTGAGTTCCCAGTAAAGAAAAACCTCCCCTTCTGAGGCTGCTTTCCCAAAATTCCCCCTCCATCTTTACCTCTTCATCTATCCAGCTTCTTGTCTGAGCATCCTACCTTTATCCTATGATCTGCCTTGTTTTAATTTTTACTCTTGTTTAGCCTCCAGCAGAGGAGAGGGTGCTTTAGGGCCCCGTTTCCAGCTGGTGACATATCCTTGACCAGCTCCCTCCTCCCATCCTGCCCTGTGCATGCATGTGTACTTCTGCCTGAGTTAATGGTGTGTGCGGATGTGTGTGCATGAATCCATCATATAGAGGGGGCCTGAGCTAGAATCTCAGAACATTGCTGCCCTGGGGCCTGATGTTCTTGGCTTCCTCAGAGCATGTAACAGGAAATTAAATGGGATGAGTGTTTGGTGTGGTTTGTGTCTGGTGAGTTTTTTAAAGTTGTTCAAATGTAGACTGTTTTCAGCTTCTCTAGTTTGTTTCATTTTACTGAGGATTTCTCTGTTTTTGTCTTCCTTGTGAGCAGGCTCTTGAAAGGACCTGTTTGATGCAAAAAAAAAAAACAAACCCCAAAACAAACTCAAAACCTCGATATGGGAGACCTTGGGTCTCAGAGGCTGTTCAACCTGTATAATAAATGGCATTGACTGGGCCTGTTTCACATTTGGTGGGAACATTCCATATTCTTACCTGTGTATATTTGTTTTTCCTTCCCATACTGAGGATTTTCATATTGAGCTTTTTCTTTCTTCTTCCTTCATTTGACCCTGTCACTAGTTTATTTTATGTTTGCCTAGGTTCGTTCACCATGAGTTGTATTTTCCTCTGATACGGGATCTGTGTCCAGAGGAGCCTGGACAAAACTATTCCTATAATTTCAGCCTCCGTTGAACTTCTTTTTTTTGGAACAGCAGAGCTCAGGGTTGAACTTAGTGTTTTTCTTATGTGCCTTACTCAGTCTTGACAGTATTAACATTTTATGGGGGCACTGCTGTGCATTGTAGGATGTTTATCAGCATCCCTGACCTCTACCCACTAGATGCCAGTAGCACCCCCTCCCCCAGTTGTGACAACTAAAGATGTCTGTGTCCTCTGGGAGGGGGGCAAAATCCTCTCTCCCTACTCCCTTTTGAGAACCACTGAGAAGAAGGTGCCTTCCATATCAGGGACTAACTTAGGAATTAGATGGCACAGACTGGTGAAATAAAAACGAAACAAAAATCCCTGTGGTTTTTTATACCTTGGGGCGGTTACTATGCTGGGTCCAGGGGATATGGAGGGAAAAAAAAGTCACATATGCACAAAGAATAATAGTCAAACTTAAGCAAATGAATTCTATAACTACTTTTATTGGTTCTATACCCTGAAAAAATGGGTTAACAAAGCTGCTACCATATGGCTAGTTTTCTTTCTCTGCCCCATCTAGCTCTTCACATAACCTTTTTGTGACATCTAAACCACTGTGGGTCCCACAAAGCACCATACTCTTCCCTTTGAACTTTTGTGCAAAATTCCCTTGTTGTCAGGCATGCTTTTTGCCTAATTAATTTCTGATGCTGAATCTTGCCACTGAGAACACTTACATGAATATGTCTCCATCTATTGGCCCAAGGCTTGGCTGAAAGTTTTAGATACAGTAAATATTTGTTGGCCAATTGGGGACATATTAGTGGGTGCTTTCCTTGGCAGGAATATGTGTGCTCTAGGTCCTTGGGCAAGAGTCTACTTTAGTTGACTGTGTCTTTTTGTTACCCCTTTCAAGGCAGGCTTTAGAAGGTTTTAGTGAGGTGAACTTCATGGTTCAATATTCATTAGAAAACCATCTAATTCAAGTTAGCTTCAAATTATTTTTCTCCATTTGATATAGTGGGATCTTAACTCTGGTCACTTCTACTAAAAAGCAACTGAATTTTCAGGTTTTTTCTTGGGATTGGGTAAATGGTTTGAGTCTTGAAGGGGTGTGTCTAGGTCACAGGTGTTTGGAAGGGCTCAAGGTGGTGGCTTGGAAAAGGGGAGAAAGGAGATGGAATGGAAAGTCAGGAGCCCAGAGCAATCTCAGGTAACTCAGAAATCTCTGGATGTGAGAGGCTTCTTTGATGTTTGAAGTCTTTCTAAAATCCATGGAAATTTTGCATTCTGGTTGAAGAATATGCCTGTGATTGGCCTACATGTATTTATTTATTCAGTAAGTGCTTAGTAGGTGAGCATATTATAGGCACTGGTAGTGTCTTCTGGAAAAAGGCATCAAGGTCTCAGATGTCATGGAATTTGCATTCTGGTAAAATTGCTTTTAAAGTACTTAGGGAAAAAACATGATCTTGTGGCTTCAGGCACCCTCAGGGAGTCTTGCATTTCTCCCATAACCTGCTCCAAAAATTTACATGTGCAGATTCTTTAATCCAGCAATTATACTCATAAGCGTACTTGTGTATGTGTACATATATGGACAAGGAAGTTTACTGCAGCTTTGTTTATGATAGTGAAACATAAAATTAGTACATTTATACTTGAACAATGTAGTCATTACAATGTATATGATGAATTAGATCTCTATGTACCGACAAGACATACTGTTAAGTAAACAAAAATATCTAACAAACGGATTCCCAGCAAGCCAAAAAAGCAAAACAAAAAGCCCCCCAGTGAACTATATCGTGTGTACAGTTTACATGTATAGGTTGAGGAAATGGACTAGAAGGATACACACGGAAATATTAACAGTAGTTAACTGCAGAAAAGTAGGAATTTTGGGAAGAGAAAGTTTACCTGTTGACTGTACAGAAAGGAATACGTGTGGCGTTCAAAATTAATTTTTAAAAATAGTAACAGGAAGTAACGTAAGAACTATATCACACCTGTTAGAGGGCTAGGGGTTCATTTGGTTTAGCAGCAAAGTTTCAAGGTAAGGCCTGAAATACAAATTGCACTTTGTGAAAGATTCCACTACGCTGATTCTGGCACTGGCTGCGAAAGTTCGCCACGCAGAGTGACGCTGTATGGTTGCTAGGGTACGCGGAGACTGGAGGGGGCGTCCAGAGACTTGTGGTGGACCAGGTGACCGCCGCACCGTAGGAGAGAATAAGCCGGGACACAACTGCAGAAGAGCTCCCCAGAGGGTAGGGGGGATCCTGAGTCCTCAAATGGGCACTCTCCAAGTTTGTGGAGATGGGGGCGGATTGGACAGTCTCGGACGCTGAGATATCCTGGAGCATTTATCTTGACTCTTTGTGACGCACGTCTTTCTTACCAGTCAAAACTATATAATCTGGCGCCAGTTTCTGAGATGGCTCTAGCTCAGCGGTTCCTTCGACAAAGAGCCAACTGGGAACTTCCCCCGCGGCGGTGGTTCAATATATGTGTTATAGCTGATGTTTGTGGTGTGTGTGTGTGTGTGTGTGTGTGTGTGTGTGTGTGTGTGTGTGTGTGTGTGTGTGTGTGTGTGTGTGTGTGTGTGTGTGTGTGTGTGTGTGTGTGTGTGTGTGTGTGTGTGTGTGTGTGTGTGTGTGTGTGTGTGTGTGTGTGTGTGTGTGTTATATCTGATACAGATGCCTCTGTATCTACCACTTTCTCGCTGATCCTTCTTACTGCTTTCTTGATTTTTTTGATTTTCTTGGCTAATTTCTTTCCTCAGTACCAATTATATTTTAAGTAAAATCTCTTCCCCTTTGGACATCTTATAATTTAGTCCCCCTCGCCCCCGAGATGATTTGTTTTATTTTGTTTTTTCAATATCTCTTGCTTTTCACTAACTTTCTTCTTAATCTTTTTGTTCCGTGTCCGTTTCTGTTCTGTTATTTTTCTGATTCACGGCATTTTTTCATGTCACTAATTGATTGGGCTTGTTGGGCCGGCCCGTGATTCACTCAGGAGAGTGCGGCGCTGGTAGCGCTGAGGCCGAGGGTTCGGATCCTGTATAGGATGGCCTGTATAGGGACGGCCCGTGCGCTCACTGGCTGAGCGTGGCGCAGAGAGGGTTGCGATCCCCTTACCGGTCAGGAAAAAAAAAAAAAAATGACTGGGGTTGTTTAATTTAGGTTGGGGTATTGTGTTTCAGTTTTCCTGTTTCATGGTTAGGTTTTTTAAAAAAGTACTGATTTTCATCTTTAATTTTCTTTATATAATAGTATGCCTGCTGAGCATTATTTGCTGAGCATTTTGAAATGTTTTATTTTCCAGTTTTAGCAATTGCAAATGAGGCAGGAGTTTGGGTGCTTTACCAGGTTTCTTAGTTCAAGAATGCCCTCTTGTGTTGGCAGAACAAAAATGCAACATCCCTCCCCATGCCCCCCCCACCCCCCGCCTTTTTTTTGAGTGGAGCCCAGGTCTTCAGATTTTCTGATTCTCTTTCATTTCTGTAGTACTCTTAATTTTCACTGCTTGCTTCTTTCTTTCTCTTCATCATCAAGCCCTCAAGGGGCACCTCTCCTTCAAGTCACTTTTTTCCTCCAGAAGCAATGCCTTCCCAAGATTGCCATCTCTAGTCTCAAACACTTTTAAGACCTTCTTTTATATTCCTGAGTTCCTTTAATCCACCAGGCCTCAGACCTATCGTCAATATTTCTCCACTCAAGATGGGACTATCTTTTTCTGGTGGCGATTTTATCTGTTTTCTGCCATTGCTAGGTCGCTACTGCTTTCTAGTCTTTTCTGTGCCATCTTGGCTTCTCTTTTGTAGCATGGCTCTGTAACTGGATCTGCTGATTTTGGATGTATATTTACCTGCTTATATGTAATATGCGGTTTATAATTTTCTCTGTTTCTAAGTTAATACTGTAGCCATAGGTGGTTTTTATTTGCTCTCCTTGTTTGTTTCTAGGAAGAAATTCACATTCAGGTGGCTGACATTATTTTATGGGAATCTGGAAGCCAGCTCATTTGTTTTTATTTTCTTTAAAAAAATTTTAATTGTGGTAAAATACACAGAACGTGACATTTACCATCTTAACTATTTTTAAGTATTCAATTCAGTGGTGGTAGGTACATTCACATTGTTATGCAACCATCACCACCATAGATCTCCAGAATTCTTTTCATTTTGCAAAAACGGAAACTCTGTACCTGTTAAATAGTAACGTCCCATTTTCCGTGCTCCCCAGTGCCTGGCAACCACGATTCTTTCTGTCTATAAGTTTGAGTACTCTAGGTATCTCATAGAAGTGGATTCATACAGTCTTTTTCGTGACTGGCTTATTTCACTTAGCATAATGTCCTCAAGGTTCATCTATGTTGTAGCTTGAGTAAGACCTTCCTTTTAAAAAGGCTAAGTAATATTCCATTGTAAGTATATATGAAGGTACTTCAAAAAGTTCATGAAAAAATAAAATTAAAAGATAATATGAATATTTGCACGAACTTTTTGAAAACCCCTTGTAGTACATTTTGTTTAATCATTCACCCATTGATGGACATTTGGGTTGTTTTCACTTTTTGGCTATTGTGAGTAATGTTGCTGTCAACATGGGTGTACAAATATCTGTTTGAGCTTCAGCTTTCAGTTACTTTGGGTATGTACCTAGAAGTGGAATTGCTGGATCATATAGTAATTCTATTTTTAATTATTTAAGGAACTGCCATGCTGCTTTTCATAGCAGATACATCATTTTACATTCACACCAATTTTTCCACATCCTTGACAACACTTGTTATTTTCTCTGTGTGTGTGTGTGTGTGTGTGTGTGTACTTTGATAGTAGCTATCTTAAAGGATGTGGGTGGTGTTTCCTGTGGCAGCTCATTTTTTAAAAAATCTTTCTAGTTCATTAGTGTATTTAAAATTGTAAATTTGCTTTTAAATACTGCTTTAGCCATATTACACAAATTCTATCATGTAGTGTTTTATTCAGTTCTATTTATTTTTTAAGGTGAATGTTATTTGGTAATATTTAGTTTCTAAACATGTGGGATTTTATTTTAGTTGTCTTTTTAAAAAAGCTAATTTCATGATTGCGTTACAGTAGGAGAACATTGTCTGAATGAGACTGAATCTTTGGGATTTATTGAAGCTTTCTTTATGGACTAATACGTGGCTTATTGTAAATGGTCCGTGTATGTTCATAAAGAATGTGTTTATTTTGTACATAAATATATTTTAAAATTGTTTTCATCTCATTCATATCCATATTATTTTCATGTCTACTTGGTCTACATTTCTTAGAGATGCATGTTAAAACATTTCCAACCACAATTGTTGATTTATGTATTTTTTTCTATTTATTTGATGTAGGTCAAGATTGTATTGTAGGTGATGTATGCTTATAATGATTATATCAATTTTCTACTGTTTATTAATTAAACATTGTAAAGCTATGAGACATAACATACACACAGAAAGTTTGTAAAGCGTATATGTATATTTAAAGAAATACTTATAAAGTGAATAACCACTACTAAGGTCAAGAAATAAAACATTGCCAACATTCCAGAAGTCCTCTCTTGCTCTCTCTCTCCTTATTTATTTATTTATTTATTTATTTATTTATTTTGTGGCTGACTCGTGCAGGGATCCAAACTCATGACCTTGGTGTTATAAGGCTGCTCTCTAACCAACTGAGCTAACCAGCCAACTCCCTCTAACTCTCTTTTGATGATCACATAACTCCTTCACTTTCTTTTAGAATTAACCACTTGCCTGATTTTTATGATCACAACTTTCTCACTTTGTATCTTTACCACTTATATATGAATTCCTGAGCTCTATAATTTAGTTTTCCTATTTTGATTTTTTTTCATAAATGGAATTATGTTGAATGTATGTGTTGTTTTGCTTCTTTTGTTCAAGAATATATTTGTAAAATTTATTCATTTTGTGTTGTGTAGCTATAGTTAATTTGTTTTTGTTGCTGTTTAGTATTCCATTTAATGAATATAGCACAGTTTATTTATTCATTTTAATATTGATGGACATTTATGGCTTTTCCAGTTTTTGGTTAGTTGTTCATAATAACCAAAACCCAGAAAAAACCATAATTGTCCATGTCTTGTACATGCATTCTTCTGCATTTTAGCGTACATTTCTCTAGGGTACATATCTAGGGGTGAAATTGCTGCGTATTTAGTGGATGCATATCTTCAATTTCACTGGTTCCTGCTAGATGGTTTCCTAATGTACTTCTACCAATTAATACTTCTACTAGCAGTGTATCAGAGTTTCTATTACTCCACACTATCCCCAATATTTGGAATTATACAACTTAAAAAGGTTTTGCTAGTTTTATGGCTGTAATGTGGTACTTCATTGTGTTTTCTTTTCATGAGAAAAAGATAAAATATTCATTTAAAGTGTATAGAATACATTTAGATAATATATTTCCTTATTATTTAACCATGAGTGCTGAATAGGTTGCATCTTTTTTTAACATAAACTTTTTAATAAAACATAATATATTTTCAAAAACAGCACTCAAATAATAAAGTCACAGCTTTATGAATTAATACAAAGTGAACAAACCCATGTAACCACCACACAGTCTGTAAGTAGAACTGTTTGGTAAAGCCCTCCTAGAACTTTTTCTGGTCACTTTGCCCATACTCATCTCCAGAGGAAAACCTTAAGGTGACTTCTAATACTATGTTTAGTTTTGTTTTTCAATTTTGCATTAATGCAATAATAGATGACTGATTTTCAAAGTACTCATTATGTTCCTAGATTCATCTATTTTATTGCATGCAGCAGTTGTTTATTTTCATTGCTGTATGGAAAGCAGTTTGATTTCCTCAATATAGTATAGGTTATAAGAGTCACCACTATGCTTACCAAGAGGGTTGGAACACAGAAAGTGCTAACTGCACTCCTTATATTTGCAGGCAAATATCTTTACATTTGAGAAGCTCCCTTTTGACTTTTGTTTGAATTTTTCTAAACATAACTTTGTTTACTTATGTACAGTTTTATAATGGTGAATCAAGCCATTTAGACTGGTGAATGAGAAATTGTGTATTTTACGGACACTTGGAATAGTTTGTGGTATTTATTTAAAGTATTGCACAGACTTCCACTTCCAGGAAGATGAGTAAACATAATATTCCCTATTCATCCTGTTAAAGTACAACAGAAAACCCTGGGCATTATGTGTGAAAGAAATATACGATTCTGAAAAGTAAAGTCAGACCAGGTAGGATCTTGGGACCAAGGTACAACACAGTGATAAATTCCTTGTATTTTCTTTTTTGCCTTACGTATCTCAGACTTAGAGCTGAGGAAGCTGGCAACCTGGAAATCCCATGGGCACAGATTTTAAAATGCCCCAGCAAAATCCTGCTCTCTCTAGTCATAGGACCAGGAAAGGGACATCCTAACAAGACAGAAAATTTTTATCTATCTAATCTATCTATCTATCTATCTATCTATCTATCTATCTATCTATCTATCTATCTATCTATCTATCTATCTATCTATCTATTTTTTAAAAGATAACTGGTAAGGGGATCTTAACCCTGAGCTTGGTGTTGTCAGCACCACGTTCAGCCAGTGAGCGAACCCGCCATCCTTATATAGGGATCCGAACCCACGGCCTTGGTGTTATCAGCACCGCACTCTCCCGAGTGAGCCACGGGCCGGCCCTTAAGACAGAAAATTTTTAAACAGTAACTGCTCTATGCCAGCCAAACACCACAGAAAAAACTGTGGCCCCAGCTGCTTCAGCAAAGTCTGAGTTGGAACCTGAGACTTCCACCCTCAGGAGGCTATAACAAGTTACCCCAACACTCTGCAAGGGTGGTGTTAGAGAAGGCCAAATAGTGGGCCAGGATTTTCATCCCTGCTGAACAATAATGAAGTTCCCCCTTTATCCTCTCCTCATCAGTGGAGAGCATGTGGGAAGACTGGACTGCTACCTTTACCTAGTGGTAACGAGGTCATTGCCATTTTGGTGTCAGGGGAGCCAGCACTCCCACACTTAGCAGTAACAATGAGCTCCCTCCTTTAGGTGGCAATGGAGGCTCTGTGGGGAACTTGGACCTCTACCTGCACCTGGCGGTAATGAGGTGGTATCCCCTTCTTCCCCTGCTCCCCCTTCCCCTGCCTGAATGGTATCAGAGAAAGGCAACTAAAACAGAAGGTGTAAACAATATCCAGAGTCTCAGAAAATAATATGAAAATGTCCAGGTTTCAATGAAAAGTCACTCATTGTACCCAGAAGATCTGAAACTGAATGAAAAAAAGATGATCAATAGATGCCAACATTAAGATGACAGAGATATTAGAATTATCTGAAAAAGATTTAAAGCAGCCATTGCAAAAATGCTTCAACAAGCAAGTATAAACACGCTTGAAACAAGTGAAAAATTTGAAACTGTAAGCAAAGCAACAGATGAAAGAAAGAAGAACTAAATGGAAATTTTAGAACTGAAAAATTCAATAACTGAAATAAAAAAACTCAGTGTGTGGGCTCAACAGCAGAATGGAGGGAACAGAGGAAAGAATGAATGAACTGGAAGACAGAGTAATAGAAATTACCTTCTCTTTCAAAGGGAGCTCTAAATTAAAAAAAAAAAAAAAGAATAATAAAAATTACCCAGTCCCCTTGATTTTGTTAAGAACAGATGATGTTGATGGGGGAGGGAGAGGGGAGAAGGAGGGAGGAAAAGGAGGAATTGGTAAAGGGACATGAAAATCACCTGCATTGTATATTGATAAATTAAAATAAAAAAAAATTACCCAACCTAAACAACAAAGAGAAAATGGACTGAAAAAGAAATGAGCAGAAGAACCTCAGGGATCTTTAGGACTATAACAAAACATCTAACATTCACGTTATCAGAGTTCTAGAAGGAAAAGAGAGAGCAGGGCTGAAAAAGTAGTTGGTGAAATAATGGCTGAAAATTTCCCAACTTTGGCAAGAAAAATAAACCTACAGATTCAAGAAGCTAAGCAAACTCCAAACAGGATAAACCCAAAGAAACCCATGCTAAAATTCTGAAAACTGAAGACAAAGAAAAATTCCTGAAAACCGTCAGAGCAAAATGACAACTTACATAAAGGAGAAAAAGGATTAAAATGACAGTGGATTTTTCCTCAGAAACCATGGAGACTGGAAGGAAGTGGCACAGGTGCTAAAAGAAAAGAATTGTCAACCCAGGCTCCTTTACTGCCAATTATCTTTTGGGAATTAAGGGGAAATCAATAGATCCTCTGGTGAAGGAAAAACAACAACAACAACAACAACAAAAACCCCATTTATTGCCAGCAGACCTGTCCTAAAAGAATGGCTAAAGACATTCTTTACAGAAAGAAAATGACAAAAGAAGGAACCTTGGAACACCAGCAAGAAAAAACAAAAACAAAAACAAAAAAACAGTCAGTAAAAATATGGGTAAATAAAATGGGCTTTTTCTTTTTTTGACTTTTCTCAATTGTGTTTGATGGTTGAAGAAAAAATTATAACATTGTCTGAAGTGGTTCTAAATGTATCTAGAGGAAATTAACACAATTATAAATCAGAGAGAATAAAGGGACATAAAGAGAGAGAAAGTTTTTTGCTTCACTTGAACTGGTAGAATGACATCAGGAGACTGTGATGAATTATGTATAGTGCAACCACTAAAAAAGCTATACAAAAAGATGTACTCAAAAACAAGGTAAATAACTCAAAATAGAATTCTAAAAAATGTTGAAGTAACATGAAGACAGGAAAAATAAAACAGAGGTGAAGATCAGAACAAACAGAAAATACAACACAGCATAGATTTCCCTTCGTAACAATTCTCCTGATGCCTCTTTCCCTCCCTTCCTTTCATTCTTCTCTATGATTACCTACGGGTGATTAAATACCAGATGTTTTACCTTCTGTTTTTTCGTAAATTGTCTCTAAATATGTTTCTGAGTTGTACTCATTCTTTTTAGAATGACATTGTGGCTTCTCAGAGTTACCACTGTGATCACCTCCACTGCAGAACCGTTACCTTTCAACCTGACTTCTACGCATGGGCCTTTATAATTACATTTGCTGTTATCGAATAATTTTTGTGTTATTCTCTCACCACCAATTTAATATTTATTTTCACCATTAAGTATAATGTTTACTTTGGCTTTTTTTCTTTTTTCCTGGATACCCTTAATCAAGTTAAAAAATGTTCTCTTCTGTTCCTGGAAATACAGCTAAGATCTATAAAAGATCTTAAGATTAATTAAGATTATTTTCAAATCATGAAAGGATGTTGAATTTTATCAGATACTTTTCGGCATGTAGACAGTCATATAATTTTCCCCTTAATTCGTTAATATTGCACATACATTACTTATTTTTTGTTTGTTCATTTGTTTTGGCAGCTGGCCGGTACAGGGATCTGAACCCTTGGCCTTGGTGTTATAACCATTGTTTACTTTTGTAATGATAGGTCAACCCCATATCCCTGGGAATCCTACCTATGCTGTATTATTATTTTGTTATGTGCTACTTTGCTGATAATTAGTATAAAATTTTTTTACTCGTTAATGACATTAGACTGGGCTTTTCCTTTCGTGTATGTATTTTTTTAAAATTGGGATTCACTATGAATCTTATTCTAGCATTGGAAAATATTTAGGGGCTGGCCAGTTAGCTCAGTTGATTAGAGTGCATTATAATACCAAAGTCAAGGGTTTGGATCTCCATACTCGCTAGCCACCAAAAAAAATCTGAAAACCAACCAAACAAACAAAACGTTAAGAAAATACTTAGGAAGTGTTCCTTCTATTTCTATTATTTGAAAGAATTTGTATATGATTGAAATTATTTTCTTAATGTTTGACAGAACTCACCAGTATGGCCATTTGGAGTTGAGTTTTCTTTGCAGAAGATATTTTCACTACTGATTCAATTTCTTTCTTAATTTTAAATCCATTATGTTTTCTATTTATTAAGTCAGTTGGGTAAAATATGTTTTCTTATAAGAATTTAGCCATTTTATTTAACTTTTCAATTGTATTACCATGTGTTTAATACATGATCTGTTTAATACATGCAATGCATGTAGTGATTTTCTTTTTCACTCCTTATATTAGCTACTTATGCCATTTCTTTTTTTATGTATCTCACTAAAGAATTTGTCAATTTTTTTAGTGTTTTCAAAAAACAAACTTTTGATTTTGTCAGTTCTATTGAATGCTAATTTTATATTTCATCAATTTCTACTTTTCTTTAACATTTCTTTCCTTCTGTTTTCCTTGGTTTTGTGTTGCTTTTCTTTTAATAACTTTTGAAATGAAAGCTTAGTGTAATTTTGAGCCTTTTAAAGCTATATATGTATTCTACTGAATCTGCATTGATATTTTTATCTGCTTTTTTTTTATCAGTTACTGCAAAGGATGTCATATTTTGAAGCTGTTTTTTTTTTCTTTTTGTTCTTTAATTTTTCCTTTTTGTTTAATTTTTTGTTTTATATATTTTGAAGCTATTTTCTTTTTGTTCTTTAATTTCTTGCTTTACATATCTTGAAGCTATATTGTTAGGTGATAAAAATGTTAAATTATTATATTTTCCGGGTGAAATGAACTTTTTTAAATTTTGAAATGACCCTCTTTATTTCTGGTAGTGATTTTGGTTTTAAAACATCTTTATCTGTTATTATTATAGCCTCACAGCTTTCTCTTGGTTAGTATTTGGTTAGTGCATTCTTCTCCATGTTTGTACTTTCAATCTTTCTATATACTCATGTTTTGGATACATTTCATTTATGCAGTATGTAGTTGGATTTTATAAAAATTATTGTCTGACAATCTGTCTCTTAACTGAAGTGACAAAGTCTTTATATTTTATATACATGTGTATGTAAGTATATATGCGTGCATGCATGTATATTTTTCCAAATAGACTTTTAATTTTAGAATAATTTTAGATTTGCAGAAAAGTTGCAAAGATAGTACAGTGAGTTCCCATATACCCCTCACCTAGTTTCTCCCATTGTTAATATCTTAAATTACTGTGATATAGGAGGGGTCTTCAAAAAGTTCATGGAAAATGTATATTATGAAAAAACTATATGTGGACTTCGATTTTTTTTGCACCAAAATAATCTCGTACCAACTTGTTATAACATGTCTGAACAGGATCTAATTTGAGGTACAAAGAAGGATAAGACATCAGTTGAAAACATCCCCTATCAGAGAAGCATGAATTCTGCTAGAATTGAAGCAAGAATGAGCATGCAATTTATGGTGAAGGTTAGGTGGAAGAATGGTGAAATCACTGAGGCTTAATGAAAAATTTATGAGAACAATGCCCCCCCAAATCAGCAGTTTTCAAGTGGATAAGTCGTTTTAAGAAGGGACTCGATGATGTTGAAGGTAAAGCCAGCAGCGGCAGACCATCCACATCAATTTGCAAGGAAAAAATTAATATTGTTCATACCCTAATTGAAGAGGATCAATGATTAACAGCGGCAACAGTAGCCCACATTATAGACATTTCAATTGGTTCAACTTACCCAATTCTGATTGAAAAAGTTGAGTGAACTTTCCACTTATGTACCCAAACTGTTGTGCCCAGATCAGCTGCAAACAAGAGCAGAGCTTTCAGTGGAAATTTTAAACAAGTGGGACCAAGATCCTGAGCATTTCTTTAAAGAATTGTAACAGGAGATGAAACATGGCTTTTCTAGTGCGGTCGTGAAGACAAAGCACAGTCAAAGCCATGGCTACCAATAGATGGAAATTGTCCAGTCAAAGCAAAAGTGGACCAGTCAAGAGCAAAGGTCATGATAACAGTGTTTTTGAGTGCTAAAGGCATTTTGCTTATTTTATTTTTTAATTTTAATTTAATTTTTTTTTTCGCAGCTGGCTGGTATGGGGATCTGAACCTTTGACCTTGATGTTACAACACCATGCTGTAACCATCAGAGCTAACTGGCCAGACTGCATTTTGCTTGTTGACTTTCTGGAGGGCCAAAGAACAATAACATCTGCTAGAGTGTTTTGAGAAAGTTAGCTTCAGCAGAAAAACACCCAGGAAAATGTAGCCATAGAGTCCTGTCCTTCTCCACCGCGAACAACAATGTTCCTGCTCATTTCTTTCATCAAACAAGGTAATTTTGCCAGTGTTTCAATGGGAAATCATTAGGCATACACCTTACAGTCCTGATTTGGCTCCTTCTGACATCTTTTTGTTTCCTAATTTAAAAAGAATCTTTAAAGGGCACCCGTTTTTCTTCAGTTAATAATGTAAAAAAGACTGCATGGACATGGTTAAGTTCCCAAGACCCTCAGGTCTTTAGGGACGGACTGAATGGCTGGTATCATCGTTTACAAAAGTGTCTTGAACTTGATGGAGTTTATATTGAGAAATAAAGTTTGTAATATTATTTATATCTCTTATTTCCATTTTTCCAAGAACTTTTTTGAAGTCCCCTCTTATTTGTCACAGCTAGGAAACAACATTGCTACATTAAAGTTAACTGAACTCCAGACTTTATTTGAATTTCACTAATGTTTTCACAAATTTCTTTTTTTTTTTGTTTCAAGATCCCATCAGGATCCACATTGCATTGAGTTGTCATGTCTCCTTAGCCTCCTCTAGTCTCTGACAGGTTCTCAGTCTTTCCTTGTTTTTCATGACTTTAACAGTTTTGAAGAATACTGATCAGGCATTTTGTAGAATGTTTCTCAATTTGGGTTTGTCTGATGACTGAGATTATGGGGTTTTGGGACAAATCCAACAGAGGTGAGGTACCCTTTTTATCAAGTCAGGGATACAGGCTATCAACATGACTTACCACTGGTGATAATAAACTTGGTGGAGGATTTGGGAATATTTGTCTTAACTGCCTTATAAATTTGTTGTGATAAAGCAAGAACTTGAAGCTTCTGAAAACATTTATAAACTGTAAAATGCAATATACATGCCAGTGGCTGTGGCAGGCTGAAAAAATGGCCCCCAGAAGATATCTATGTCTTAATCCCTGGAACCTGTGAATGTTACCTTATAGGGCAAAATCGGGGTGGGGGGAGGGAAGGGGGTGTCTTTGCAGATGTAATGAAGTTAAAGTGTTTGAGATGGTAAGCTGATCCTGCATTATCGAGGTAGACCCTAAATGCAATCAATGTATCTTATAAGAGAGAGGTGGAGGGAGAATTCATAAACACAGAGGAGAAGGTGATATGAAGAGAGAGCAGAGAGAGATTCGAAGATGCTGGCCTTTGAAGATTGGCAACAGAATGCTGGCAGCCACCAGAAGCTGGAAGAGGCAAGGAACAGATTTTCCCCTAGAGTCTCTGGAGGGAGTGTGGCCTTGCCAATACCTTGATTTTGGCACAGTGATACTGATTTTGGACTTCTGGTCTTCAGAACTGTGAGAGAATAAATGTCTTCCTTTAAATCACCTAATCTGTGGTAATTTGTTACAGCAGCCATAGGAAACTAATACAGTGATATATGTATACATATACACATACACACACATGTATATGTATTTACTCCCACACACAGTTATGTGTCATTTAATGAGGATACATTCTGAGAAATGCATTGTTAGGTAATTTTGTAGTTGTGTGAACATCATAGAGCATACTTACATAAACCTACATGGTATAGCCTACTGCACACCTAGGCTATATGGTATAGCCATTTCTCCTACATGAGTAATGCATTGTGCTACGACATTACATGGCTATGATGTCACTAGGCGATAGAAAATTTTCAGCTGTATTATAATCTTATGGGACCACCGTCTGTGTGGTACGTGGTTGACCAAAGTGTCATGTGGCACATGACATCAACTTAGAAATTGATTGTTCAATTTTATATCTATTCTCTGTACAAATTTGTCTACAGAGAGACAAACTTGGCTTCACCAATTTGCTGTATGTACTAGTACAAATTAATGACACTAAAACTTTTGTTTCCTCTGCTGTAAAAATGTATTGTATCTACTTCATAAGGTAGTTGTGTGAATTACCTAATGTATAGCCAGAATGGGTAGAATTTGTACACCGAAGAATAGTCTTGTTTTCCAGATTGGTCAGCTCAGGTGAAACAGTTGTCAGGAGTGTAAATGAATGAAATTTTGGCTCTTCCTTGAATTTTTAATTTTGGTTGTTATTTTAATTTTTTCTAGATGTTCTGTTTGGTTCTTTTTCATACTACAATGCCATTTTTTTTATAACGTCCTGTTATATTCAGGTATTTTCAAGTTGTCTCTTAGCTTTTCAATAAAGGAAAAAAGGTGCTGTAAATTACGCATGTGGTAATTCTACTAGCTGAAGTCTGTGCAAGTCTGTTTCTGTCCTTTCCTGCTTCTAATTTTTCATTTTTGTTATTTGACTTGTTGTTATCCTTCACTGCTTGTGGTTCATGACCTTTCAAACTATTTATGTGATTCCCCAAGGCCTGCGATAAATGTACCCACCTCCAGAGAGGCATTGCATTGTATCTTTCAGGCCGGTGGGATGCTATCAGTTGCGGACTACTTCAGAAGAAGTTCATGGATCGAGGTTATCTGACCCACCCTGACTATGTAAATACACACCAAGTTTGTCTGGAATATTTTGATATCTGTTTGAGACATTATGTATGTCTTTATTATGGTAGATGTGAAGTTAACTTTAAACACTGCTATCCCCTTGGCTTCCCTTCTCCCATTTGCTCAAATTAGTTGTCTAACAATTTTTTAGTTAGATGAATATTCATTTAAACTGTTATGCCTTTGCAAGTGTTCCCATCTGAACATGACAGTATACTATGATTGTTTCCTCTTTTTCTTTCTATTTTTCCTGAAGTTATTATAGATCCTCTTCAACTTATTGTGGGATTTTACATCCCGATAAACCCATTATAAAGTTTTTAAAAAATCCTATGTCAAACCATTGTAAGTGAAGGATCGTCTATAATTGCCATTTCTTTGTGTGCCTAGTTTTCTCTGGACCTCTTGCTAATTCTTTGCACATTCTTCAAAAACTCTCTTGGTACAGTTTTCTATGTGGTGGTATGTCCTATCAGGTAATCAGAAAAAGAATTAATACAAAAGGACTATAAGATACCAAAAGGTCTAGACCCAAATCCAGGGCGGGAGTGGTTGTGGGTTATCACCGAGTGACCAGTTAACAATGAAGCTCTGGTAGCTCTAAAGATCCAAGGCTGGAATTTGACAGTTTGTGAGTATTCCAGGAACTGGCTGTGAAAGTTGACTTTAGCAAAAATATAACCCCTGTTTTGTCTTCTGGGAAGTGTTGAGGCTGGAAAGAGTCATACGGAGACTTGTGGTAGGTGGCAGGAGGTGGTAGGAGGTGAAGCACTGAGTGGTTGGAGAGAGAGTGAGGTCTGTACACTGCTGGAGTCCAGCTCCAGCTGGTTCTTAGAGCCCGAGAAGGATGTGTGGAGTCGGTGAGAAAAAAAAAAAAAAAGAAAGAAAGAAAAAGACGGACCAATGATGTCTAGTGCATCAGTGGACAACGGACAAAAGCTGTTTTCCTTTATTTATATCATGTCTATCCTCCAATTACACAAAGCAAGCATTTTTCATCAGGTTAGTATTAAACTATGAACATAAAATTGATCAATACAATACTTAAATCTTTTTCTTTTGATCATACTGAATCATAAGTTTTTAAGGAACTACATGTCATTACTTATAAATCATAATCTTTAGGAAAGTACATATTATTCTTCAAATTAAAAAAGGTAATGAGTCATCTCAACCGATTGTTCCCAACCAGTCACAAATCCCAATCTCCCAGAAAAGTACATATCATTCCTTAAAGTGAAACAAACTTAACCAGCAAGCAAAAGTTTCAAACTGAGGTCTGTGGCCAGTGGCCAGAGACCTCATGGTTGGCAGCACATGAGGTTTTTGAATAAAACATTTAACCCTTACAACATATGATTTTTATATATCCATCACCTATTTTGATTTTAATTTTTTATCTTAATCAACTAAAAGCAACAATTATTAAAAAAGGCACATCCTTTTATAATATGATTTAACTATTTGTGTAAAACAATTTTTTATTTAAAATTTTTTGAACAACTTAAAAGCCCAGACCTAACTGATTTTTTCATAAACAAAACCTTAAATGTTTTGCTCATATTTAATCTTATCATATCATATATTTGTCCTCTATATATGGCCCTGTATAAGAAAGAGGGGGGTCTATCAGCTCCTACATGTAGCATGCCATTTTTTCCTCCAAGAGCCCACCAGACTTTTAATATTTAACCAAACAATTGTCATCTCTGACAGTGAAAGCCAAACCCATGCATGGTAAAATAATGACCCGGGCAACTTGTACCTCGGGTAAATTTACAGGAAACTTATTGTTATTTTACTTTATCTCACCGCCCCATCCATTCATCTGTACAGAAAGGCTTCTTGGCTTGTCTGAACCTGTTTTTTGGAACAATGGTTGGAACAAATCACAGACCCAGGTGTACTTTTTAACATTTTTGCCTGGGTTTCATTAATCAAATCAAACTTGTTTTTATTAACTGAGAAGTTTTCCAAAAAGCCAGTTTCGTTAACCAAGAAAAATGTAATTTCATTTGTATCATTATTAAAGGGTACAACTGCTACCTCACACCAGATGCACAAGAGCATAAACATTCCCATAAAACATACAATTATTTCCGGGTAGGTTGATGAGTACACGCAATCCAGAGAACACCGGAATACGGAGTTTTGGGAAAACTTCCACGGGACCCCTTGCCACACATACAGAGATTCTCGGCAGCTCTGCTGAATGGAGAACCGTTCTCCTTACATTCCCACACCGGAGTCCATGGACGCATGGCTTCCGACAGTACACAGTGGGGGGACAACTCTCTGGGGAAGGGAAGACATGGGTTTCCATTGGTGATGTGTGTCCCAGATGAGCACTTCCCAGGTTTGTGTGTTTTGGTTTGAGAGTCGAGGTGAGTGGAAGGAACCTTCAAACTCGGCATTGTCACTGAACCAGTCAGGCCTACACTGACTCCACAGCCAAGGATACCAATGACACATGTCTCTAACTTGCCAAGGAACTTCAAATTCAATCCACTTTCCGGGTTGCACTATCTCAGTGGTTCTTTGCATGCTTCTTCTTCCAATCTACATTTTGTGGGCATGTTTGATACCCATGGGCTCTCTTTAGTCCTCTATGTACATCACCACCCAGCTTACCATTTCCTTGGAGATTGGGAGAGAGCCTTTTCAAAGAGAGGCCTAAAATGGCATGAATCCCTGAGCAAATTAGCTGGGTGAGGAGTTGAAGAGGTTTAAGGTTGGGACAGAAAGTAGGGAAGTCAGGTTTGGGGATGGTCTTTTGAGACTTTCTGGATAAATCTGCCCTCCTTAGAGTTTTCAGCTTGTCGTGGTCCCTCTAAGCAGCTTCTTTCTACTACCCTTTCTCCCAGGTGTGACCTAAATCCCTAGCTGCCAAGACAGGTTTACAAAGTTTGAAAAAGAAACTTTATTTCAAAGTAGAACTTCAAGGAAAGATAAGATCCGATTCTCCAACAAATCCTGACTGTTTTGGCCAGTAAAGAAACAACAGCTCTTGTCTGATTCCAACAGTTCATTACTTAAATAGACACAAAAGGAAGATGAGCAAAGTTACCAGCTCCCTACATCCTTTGCCCCACAGGATGGGATCAATACTAAAGGGCATGGCTGCAGCATGAGTGATGAGACACCTTGTTGATGGGGAGCTGAGTCCATCTGCAACTAAGCAGGCTTAAAGCTTGCAGGTCTAAGGGAGATGAGGCAGAAAGCCTCATAGCTTATCAGAACCTGGGAAGTGATGAGAACTGCCTCATGACGGTCTTCAAGGAAGATAAGGAGGTGAGTGGTAAATGGGCTTGTAGAAGTTCCTCACAAGCTTCCCATGTTCACCTGTTCCAGGATGGTCACAGGATGTTCTGCCAAGACTTAGATTAACTGTGGCTAAGCCTTGCCTATGTGGCTTGTGCAGATACATGCAAATCTGGCAGGGCTACATGTCAGAGCCATTCTCCTACGTCCATATACAGAGAAGAGCAAATGAACAGATATTTGAGCAGCCTGAAAAAGAAAAAAAAAAAAAAAAAAGGGGAAAAGACTAGCTTCTAAGTGACTGCCAAGAGTTGGTGGCTAATACAGCTTACTATTTTTTTTTTTTTTTTTTTTTGCTGGCCAGTACAGGGATTGAATCCCAGACCTCGTCAGCACCATGCTCTAACCAACTGATCCGACTGGCCTGCTAAGCTAGCTTTCTGATAACCAATTACCATATCACCCCCTCACCTCCCAAAACTCCCAACGTGTAGAAGAAGACTAAGGAAAGGGAGAGTTGTCAAAATCCTTGGCAGTGGGTTGGGGAGAGGTTGTCACAGTTTGAGACCTTTTCCTTTCATCCAGGGAGCCACGTGATGAAGGAGGCTCCAATAGACTCTTTCTTCTGTGGAGACTACAAGTGCCTACAAGAAATGGAGAATAACATTCATTACTTGTTTGGACATTTGGACACACACATATACATATATATTTTTTAAAAATTTACAAACCAATTAAAGATTATGCACTACATTTGGTTGTCATGTCTCTTTAGTCTCCTTTAATCTAGAACAATCTCGCCTGACATTTTTCCTTTCTTGGCATAGTCAGTTTTTAAATAATTTTTAAAAATTGTGGTAAAAACCCATAACATAAACTTTACCACCTTAACCATTTTAAGTGTACAGTTCAGGGTTAAGTACATCCACATGGCTGGGCAACCAATCTCCAGAACTCTTTTCATCTTGCAAAACCGAAACTATGTACCCATTAAACAACTTTCCATTTCTCCCTTCCCCCAGTCCTTGACAACCACCATTATACTTTCTGTTATGAATTTGACTACTCTAGGTACCTCATATCAGTGGAATCATAGAGTATTTGTCTTTTCGTCGCTAGCTTATTGACTTAGCATAATGTCCTTACAGTTTATCCATGTTGTAGCATGTGTCAGAATTTCCTTCCTTTTTAAGGCAGAGTAATATTTCATTGTATGTGTATACCACATTTTATTTATTCATTAATCCATCTATGGACATTTGGGTTGCTTCCACTCTTGGCTATTGTGAATAATGCTGCTATGAAGATGGGTGAGAAATATCTCTTTGAGATCCTGCTTTCAATTCCTTTGGGTATATACGCAGAAGTGGAATTGCTGGATAATATGGTAATTCTATATTTAATTTTCTGAGGAACTGCCACACTGTTTCCCACAGTAGCAGCACCATTTTGTATTACTACCAGCAATGTACAAGGGTTCCAATTTCTCCACATCCTCACCAACACTGTTATTTATTTATTTTTTTAAAGTAGTCATTCTAATGGGTGTGAAGTGGTTTCTCTCTGTTCTTGCATGTTTATTTTTCCAGTTTGTCCATGTCCAAATATTGTTGGTATTTTTATTGGGATTATTTTAATTTATCTATTAATTTGGAGACAATTGACATCCTTCTGATATTAAATCCAAAGTACTTAATCTAATAACAAGGGATATTTTCTACTAGTTCAAGTCCCCTTTTATTTCTTTTAAAAGAGCATTAAATTTCTCCACGTGAAGTTTTACACACTTCTTGAATAGGTTTACTTTTGAGTAATAATAATTTTTTATTTATAAATATGGTCTTATCTTTCTTAATACCTTATAGGTTATTATTATTTATGTTTATAAATATTGTCGATTTTTATATGTAAATTTTATGTCCTGACACCTTATGAAATTGATTTATTGTTTGTATTAGTGTTGTCATTGAATCCTTGGATTTTCTTGGTGTATTATATCGTGTATAAATAGAGATCATTATACTTCTTTTCCAACTTATATACTTGTATTTTTTTTTTTTTTTTTTGGTGGCTAGCCGGTATGGGAATCTGAACCCCTGAACTTGGTGTTACAAGGCTGTGTTCTAACCAACTGAGCTAACCAGCCAGCTCCTACTTGTTTTCTTTGTCTGATTGCATTGGATAATTCCTCCAATTAATGTTAATAAGAGAAATAGAAAGAATGCTTACCTTGTTTCTGACCTTCATTGGAATTACTCCAGTGTTTCCCCATTAAGTAAAATGCATCCCTAACATGATTATATATAATGTATGTAATATATATGATGGAATATCTGATATGATATACACACATAATTAGGTTAGAAATATATCCATTAATTCATATTTTGAGTATTTTAAAAAATCTGAAATGTGTGTTGAATACTACTGAATACTCTTAGCACATTTAGAAATAATCATGAGTTTTCTTCTTAGATCTGTTGATATAGTGAATTATACTAGTGCAATTTCTAATATTTCATTCCTGCATATCTGGGATAAATCCAACTCGGTCATGATGTCTTATTTTTATAATGTGTGGTTGGATTTTGTTTGCTAATATTTTACTTAAAAATTTTTGTTTCTATATTAATAATTGAGGTTAATTTGAAGTTATATTGTTGATGCTATTTTTAACAGACTTTATTTTTAGAACAGTTTTAGGCTTACAGAAAAATATAGAAAATATAGAGTACTCATATACACTTTCTTCCCCTCCCACAGCTTCCTCTATTGTTAACATCTTGCATTAGTATGGTATATTTGTCACAATTGATGACTCAGTTTTGATATATCGTTACTAACATAGTTTACATTAGGATTTATTTGTTTTATAGTTCTATGGGTTTTGACAAATGCATAATGTCATGTGTCCATCATTACAGTATTTTACAAAATAGTTTCATTTCTCTAAAACGTGCCCTGTGCTGCACCTATTTATCCCTCTCTCCCCCTGAACCTGTGGTAACCACTGATCTTTTTATTGTCTTCATAGTTTTGCCCTTCTCAGAATGTCACAAAATTGAATTTGTACAGTGCATAGTTTTTTCAGACTGACTTTTTCAGTTAGCAATATGCATTTAAACTTCCTCCATATTTTTTCATGGCTTGATAGTTCATTTCTTTTCTTTTTTTAAAAAACATATCCATCCCCTCACATAGTTACCATTTATTTTGGGGTGAGACTATGTAAGATCTACTCTTTTAGCAAATTTCAAGTATACAATACAATATTATGAGCCGTAGTCATGAGTACGTATAATGTCACGTAGTACATTAGCTTTCCAGAGCTTATTCATCTTACATAACAGAAACATTGTATCCTTTGACCAATATCACCCCACTTCTCCCACTCCCCAGCCTCTGGCAACTACCATTCTATTCTCTGCTTCTATGAATTTGACTTTTTTTAGATTCCACATACAGTGAGGTCATGCAGTATTTGTATTTCTGTGTCCGACTTATTTTAACATGATGTCCTTCAGGTTCATCCATGTTGTCACAAATGACAGCATTTCCTTATTTTTTAAGTCTGAATAATACTCCATTGTGTGTGTGTGTGTGTGTGTGTGTCTTTAATGTGACACATATAAATCATATTTTCTTTTTTCATTCATCCATTAATGGACACTTAGATTGATTCCATATCTTGGCTACTGTGAATAATTCTGCAATGAACATGGGAGTGCAGATATCTCTTCAAGATACTGATTTCATTTCCTTTGGATATATACCCAGTAGTGGGATTACTAGATAATCTGGTAGTTCTATTTTTAATTTTTTGAGAACTCTCCATACTGTTTTCTCTAATGGCTGTACCAATTTACATTCCACTAACAGTGTACAAGAGTTCCCTTTTTTCCCATATCCTCACCAGCACTTGTTATCTTTTGTCTTTTAGAATAGGCGTTCTAATAGGTGTGAGGTGATACCTCATTGGGGTTTTGATTTTCATTTCCCGGATAGTTAGTGATATTGAGCATTTTCATATACGTGTTGGCTATTTGTATGTCTTCTTTTGAGAAATGTCTATTCAGAACCACTGCCTATTTTAAAAATCAGGTTATTTGTTTTCTTGCTATTGAGTTTTTGAGGCTTTTATATATTTTGGATATTAACCTCTTATCAGATGTATGGTTTGCAAACATTTTTTCTATTCTGTAGGTTGTCTCTTCACTCTGTTTCCTTTGCTGTCAGAAACTTTTTAGTTTGATGCAATCCCATTTGTTTATTTTTGCTTTTGTTGCCTGTACTTTTGGGTCATATGCAAGAAATCTTTTATCAGACCAATGTCAAGAAGCATTATCTCTGTTTTCTTCTAGTAGTTTTACAGTTTCAGATCTTACATTTAAGTATTTAATCCATTTTGAGTTGATTTTTGTACATGGTGTGAAATAAGGGTCCAATTTCATTTTTCTGCATGTGAATATTCAGTTTTTCCAAAACCACTTTTTAAAGAGGCTCTCCTTTCCCTATGGTGTGTTTCTGGCATCTTTTTCAAAAATCAATTGACGGTAAATGTGCGGATTATTTCTGGGCCCTGTATTCTGTTCCACTGGCCTATATGTCTGTTTTTATGCCAGTACCATACTGTTTTGATTGCTATAGCTTTGTAGTATACTTTGAGATCAGGTAGTGTAATGCCTCCAGATTTATTCTTCTCACTCATGATTGCTTTAGCTATTTTTTTTCTTTTTTGTAATTCTATATGAATTTTAGTTTCTATTGTTTTTCTATTTGTGTGAAAAAATGCCATTGGAATTTTTTTTTTTTGTAGCTAGCCAGTACAGAGATCTGAACCCTTGACCTTGGTGTTATAACACCACATTCTAACTAACTGAACCAACTGGCCAGACTTCATTGGAATTTTGATATTGGTTGCACTGAATCTGTAGATCACTTTGGATAATATGGATGTTTTAACAATATTAGTCCTTCTAATTCATGAACATGGGATATCTTTCCATTCATTTATGTCTTCAATTTCTTTCACCAGTGTTTTATATATTTTAGTACACAGGTATTTTACCTCCTTAGTTAAATTTATTCCTAAGTGTTTTACATTTTTATATTATTGTAAATGAGATTTTTTTTTCGTGTATAGAAATAGAACTGATTTTCGTATGTCAATTTTATATCCTCCAATGTTACTAAATTTGTTTATTAGTTCTAACAGTTTCTAATGGAATCTGTAGAGGTTTTTAATATATAAGATCATCTCATCTGTGAACAGAGACAATTTTACTTATTCCTGTCCAAGTTGTATGCTTTATTTTTCTTGCCTAATTGCCCTGGATAGAATTTCTACTACTGTATTGAATAAAAGTGGTAAGAGTGGGCATCCTTGTCTTGTTTCTGATTTAAGGAGAAACACTTTCAGCTGTTCACTGTTGAGTATAATGTTAGCTGTGAGCTTGTCATATATGATCTTTACTATGTTGAGGTACATTCCTTCTATACCTAATTTGTTGATAGTTTTTTTTTAAAGGATGTTGGATGCTTTCAAATGCTTATTATGCATCAATTGAGATGATCATGTGTTTTTTCTCCCTTCATTATGTTAATTTAGTATATTACATGATTGATTTTCATATTTTGAGCCATCCTTGCATTCCAGAAATAAATCGAACTTGGTCATGATGTATATAATTCTTGTAATTTGCTACTGAATTTGGTTTGGTAGTATTTTGTTGAGGATTTTTGCATCAATGTTCATAAGGGATATTAACCTGTGATTTTCTTTCCTTTTAGTCTCCCTGCCTGGCTTTGGTGTCAGTTGGCCTGCAAGACACTTTTATTGATTCTTAATTTTTTATGAAACTTATGTTTAGAAGAAGAAAACAAATCAAACCTTTTTTTTTTTTGTATTGTCTGGAAATAGTTCACTCTAGCATGTATCTTTAATTTATTTGTCATCAAAAGAGCACTTTGCCTAAAGGAAAGGACTGAGAAGTATGCAAAATGTTTGCAATATTTTGTGAAATTGTAGTTTATCATTAGTTTGTATCTGTAAGTTATTGTTATAATCTTTATCTGTATTTTTTGTTTGTACAACTTTATACTTTGAAGCTTGTATCTGAATTTGCAACTGAAATTTATTTTGCCAATGGTATGTGAATGAATTGAATAAAGCTTCTGTTGTAGCATGCCATGCAAACACCTTATTGTGTTTGTGGTTGATGAATTATGGCTGTAAATATGATATATTTTAATAATCTCACCTTCCTAAGTTTATTAAACAGTTTCCACTCTTGTGAAAATTTCAAAAAAAAAAAAAAAAAAAGCATTAGCTGGCTTCATAGAATGAGTTTGGAAGTGTTCTATCCTCTTCAGTTTTTTGGAAGAGTTTGAGAAGGATTGGTGTTAAGTGTTTGGTAGAATACACCAGTAAAGCCATCCGTCCTGAGCTTTTCTTTTGGAGGTTTTTGATTACTGATTCAATCTTCTTACTCTTATTGGTCTGTTCAGATTTTCTATTTCTTCATGATTCAGTCTTGGTAGGTTGTATGTTTCTAGAAATTTATTTTTCTAGGTTATCCAAGTATTTGGTATACAGTTTTTCAGAGTAGTCTCTTATGACACTTTCTATCCATGGTATCAGTTGTAATGTCTCCTCTTTTATAACTTTATTTATTTGAGTTCTCTCTTTTTTCTTTGTCTACATAAAGGTTTTTCAATTTTGATTTAAAAAACTGCTTGTATTCATTGATCTTTTCTATTTTTTTCTAGACTCTATTTCATTTATCTCTGCTCAGATTTTTATCTACGTTCTTCTGCTGTCTTTGGGCTTAGTTTATTTTTCTTTTCATAGTTCCTTGAGGTGTAAAGTTTAGTTGTTTGTTTGGAATCTTTCTTTTTTCTTAATGTTGGCATCTATTGACATAAATTTCCCTCTTAGAACTGCTTTTGCTGCATCCCATAAGTTTTGTTATGTTGTATTTTCATTTCATTGTCATAAGATATGTTTTGATTTCCCTTTTGATTTCTCCTTTGTCTCACTGTCATTCAAAATTATATTTTTAAATTTCCACATATTTCTGAATTTTCCAATTTTTTTTTCATTTATTGATATCTAGTTGTTGTTGGAAAAAATACTTGATATAATTTCAATAATCTTTAATTTATTAAGACTTGTTTCGTAGTCAAACATACTCATATAAATTATCCTGGAGTTATTTCTGTGTGCGCCTGAAAAGTATATGCATTCCTCTGCTGTTGGATGGAATGTTCTATATATGTTTGTTGGATCCATTCGGTCTATTGTATTGTTCAATTCTGTGGTTTCTTTATTGATTTTCTGTATCGATGATCTGTGTATTATTGAAAATATATATAAAAGTCTCCTAATATTGTTATGTTGCTGTTTATTTTTTCTCGTCAGTTCTGTTAATATTTGCCTTATATATTTAGGTGCTCTGATGTTGGATGCATACATATGCCTACAAGGGTTATATCCTCTTGATGAACTGACTTCTTTATCATTATATGTTAACCTTCTTTGCCTCTTTTGACAATTTTTTCCTTACATACTATTTTACCTCATAGAGTATCATTACCCCTACTGTCTGTTGGTAATCATTTGCATGGAATGTGTTTCTCCATTCTTTTACTTTCAGCCTGTATGTGTCTTTAAAGCTGTAGAGCTAGGGCTAGTTCTCACAGACCCCTTGAGCCCATTGTCCAGACTGGGATACAAACGTTTCACATGCAGGTCTACGAGCTAGGTAATAGGAAAAGGTCCTTGGAGCCATGGGTGAAGAAATAATAGGCATTATTCAGAGCTAGGAGCAGTCAACCTAATATGGCTTCCCAGAGCGTCCTCTAGAAGCTTTGTGCATCTGTACCATTAGTCCTTTTTACTCAAGTCCATAATCCAAAAAAAAGAAAAACCCAGATATACATGCACAATCACATTAGACAATAACAAGGAACACCCATGTGCATGTGTGTGCCCACCTGAGATGCTTGGCAAGACTCTGAACATCCGAGGAGCCCTGACCATTTTCCTTATATTTTCCCAAGAATCCACTGCTTCAGGGTCCCTCGCTGTACAATCTATGTGTTCAGAATCTTCTGTGATGTTCCCTTAGCTATGATAAATAACCCTTACATTCATATAACCTATTGTCTGGTTAATATGCCTTAAGGCTTGTCCTGTAGTTCTGTCTTTTCAACTATTAGCCACTCATGTCCAATTAGTAGTCATCATTGGTGTGATTTTCCATGAGACTCCTGTAGTTATACTGATGGGAAGTTCAATGCATATTCAGTAGGCTGACATATTGACCATGTGACTCTGGTGTGGTGCCTGCAGCCAGAATACTATGGGTGAAAAGACAGAAGGGCTATTGGTACCAATAGGGGAAGTTTTTACCCCTCTGGTAAGATACATGCCAGTTTGCCATCCTGAGAAAGGATGTTTGCAGGAATAGGTATCTTACCTGGTTTATGATACCATACTTTATCCATTAACACTGTTGGATCTGTAGGTTCTGCATGTAAGAGTATAGGGGAACTCATAATTGGCCATAATGATAATACAAATGTGCCCTTTGGAATAGTGTGCTTTTCTGTTCCAGGCCATGTTACCTTTACTCGAGGCCAGATACCTGTCACCCAAGGTGAAACTTGCAAGTTTTCTTCTAATCCTTTCCCTTAAGGCCCTAATAAGCCTACCCAGCATATATGGGGGGGGGTTCTATTCTCCAAGGACATTCCCATTGTACTGTCTGTCCCTGTTGCAAAAAGGTTGGGGCCAGTGAGAGAATATTTCCATTCTTGCCATATCCTGGCTTCAAAAGCTTATCTTTAGTAGTGACTTGCAGTTGTATAGGTGCTGCAGCCCTATGCAACAGAGCTTCCAATGGAGAGGGTCTGCCCTTGTGGGGTTTCTCATTTAGAATCCTGACTGTCAGCCACACCTTCAGGGATGGGGGTGGGGCAGATAGCCTTAGTCCCCCTTTTAAAAGACCATTGTACTATTCAATCATTCCTGCTGCCTGGGGATGATATGGCACATGTAACTTCAACTGAATAGACAACTGGGAGGCCCACCTCTGAACTGCATGTCCAGTAAAGTGGGTTCCATTATCACTCTCTATGATTATAGGCTGGCCATATATACCATAAGGCTATTCAATGCCTTCACAGTGTTTACCTGGTCTGGGGCCTTACAAGGTCATACAAACAGAAGACCAGTAGCTGTATCAACAGCAGTGAAGATTTATCTGAAATTCTCTGACCTTGGCAGTGATCTGACAAAGTCCACTTGCCATCAAGTCAGGGAAACCTTTCCTCGAGTTATTTGCCCATCTGTATGGGGCAACTGCTGGGGGTGTGGCCTCTGTTAAGCACATACTGGACAAGCACGACAGGCATTCACTACATCTTCCCATTTTATAGGCAGGGCCCATCTTTGAGCTGCCATCCACATGGTTTTGCTGCCAGCATGCTGCATTTGTTGATGTAACCACTGGACTACATCAGTAGCTGGGGATCTCTCCAGCCATCTTACCTTAACCAAGGCATCAGCTTCATCATTTCCTGGACGGGATAAGGGGAAGTGTCCTGTGACATGGAAAAGAGTTACTTCTTTCTCATGCCCCAATTCCCATAACTCTTGCCACGTGGCTTTTCCCCACAGGGATTGGTGGCCTACCATCCACCATTAATACTTCCAAGTAGAGATCCAAAGGGTTAAACTTTTGTACACAGCCCAGCTGTCAGTACAGATGGTTAATGGCCCAGGCTCATTTTTTATCACTGCTCTCAATTCAGGCCATTGACTGCTTTGTCCTGTGCCATTTTCATACCACATAGTATCTGTTAAGGGCTGGACAGCAACAGCTGTTCATGATGCTGAGGGTCCCATGCTAGAGCCATCAGCACACCAAGCTTGCTCTGTGATAGGGCCCTGTCCCTCATGGAAAGGTGTAGCCTCCACCTCCATGGGTAAGGGTTGTGTCAAAGTTTCCTCTACATCCTCTACTGGTCTGAACACAGTTTGCAACTCTTTGGACAGAAGACTCTTTGACACTGTGCTTCTTTGTTCTATATATGCTGCCCTTTTAGACAGAGTGAGAGTCTGAGCTATGCCCATTTTAGGGTTGGTTGCCCACATGTGCAGCCAACCTAGTATGGGATATGTCATCCTTACTAGGACTTTGGCAGTTTCTGTGATAGCTTCAGTGGCCATCAAGGCAGAATACACAGCTGCTAACTGTTTTTCTATTAGAGAATAATGCACTTCAGTGCCCTTCCAGAGCTGAGACCAGAATCCTACAGGTGTTCAGAATCAGTCTTGTCTCTGCCACAAACCCCATCCTAACCCCTCTTGGGTTATATGCTCATCTAATTCAAAAGGCTTAGTGTGATCAGCCACTTGTAAAGCCTGTACTTGCTGTATTGCCCCTTTTGTAGCTTGGTTCTTGTAAGCCTGTTCTACTTCCTCAGTCCAATCCCAGAGGGATCCTTTCTTTGTTAATGCATACAGTGGGTGTGCCATTTGGGCCATATGGGGTACAAAAACTCTTCAATACCCCAGAAGTCCAAAATATGTCTGTAGCTGAGCTAAAGTTGTATCTTGTTTACAATAGCATCTGGGATGACTCTCATCTCACCCGACCAGACCACTCCTAGGAATTGGACTGACAGCCCAGGTCCTTGCACTTTGGCTGTGTTCACAGCCCACCCACGTTGTTCCAAATGACTTAGCAGCATTGGAGCTGCATGGGTTAAATCTGTAATAGAATCAGAGGTTAGTAACACATCATCAATGTAGTGAAACATTGTAACCGTGCTGGGCCTAGTCCACTTGGCTAGGTACCCAGCCACTAAACCATGACAGATTTTTGGGCTATGCAGATAACCTCAGGGCAATACTTGAAAGGCCCACTGCCTCCCTTCCCAGGTGAAGGCAAACTGATCTTGGCTATCAGCCAAGATTGGACTAGAGAAAAAAGCATTTGCAAGGTCTAATACATAATGAAAAGTTCCCAGCTGAGTCATCAGTTGATCCATCAAGTTGTGAACTGAAGGCACGGCTGCATGCAAAAGAGGCACTACTTTGTTTAGTTCTCAATAATCTACAGTCATTCTCCAGGTACCATTAGTTTTTTTCACTGACCGTACTGGAGCATTAAATGGGCTATGAGCTGGATGAATAATGTCAACTTTCTCTAACACCAATATAGTGGCACCTATCTCTGCATGTCCTCCTGGTAGGTGATATTGCTTTACATTAACTACATGTCTTGGCTTGGGTAACACCTGTGGGTCATGTTTAGCATATCCCCATGAGACAGGCTTTACTGTCCATATTTGCAGTCAAACATCTCCAACTGTTGTTTGCAGTTGCAAACCATAAATTACATCCATACCCCATATGTATTCAGCTACTGGGGATATATATACAGTATACATGAGGAGGCAATTGTCCTATGTCCAATGGCAGTGACACGGCTTTGACCTCAATAGTATGTCCTCCATAGCCATCTATATGAACTATGGCCCCTGGAAACTTATCTGGATTGCCATATATCAGGCTACATTCTGTTCCTGTATGCCAGAGCAGCTGGGATGCAGGGAGCAGGTTCTTGAGGGCAGCTGTGCCCCAGGTCTTGTCCTCCAGGACAACTCAGTCCTTCTAGGCCTCTGGGCTTGTGATGGGTGGGGCACCGTTCCAGACTTCTCAAATGCCCTTAGGGCTTTTCCCCCATTGTCCTGGTTATTAGTATCTGGCTGCCTCATCACCAAACTAATGTCTTTAGCAAACAGTTTATCTGCTTCACCCTTGGGTTTTTCTCCTGCTCTCTGCTTCTCTACTGCATGGCCAGGCTGCAAATTTTCCAAATCTTTGCACTCTGCTTCTCTTTTAAATTCTGGCTTTATATCATGCCTTTGCCACCATAACTCAGAGTAGGCTGTTACAAATAACCATGTAGCTTCTTTAGTGCTTTGCTACTTCAAATTTCTTCAGCCAAATGCTCTGGTTCACACCTCTTAAGTCCCACCTTCCTCAAAGTCCAAGGGCATAGACACAATGAGCCAAATTCCTTGCTATGGTGTAGCAAGTGTTATCTTTTGTCCAGTTCCTGATAAGTTCCTCATTTCTATCTGAGACCTCATCATCTGCATGGCCTTTACTGTCCACATTTCTATCAGCATTCTGCTCACCACCACATAAATCTCTAAGACATTCCAAACTTTCTCTTATCTTTTTGTCTTCTTCTAAGTCCTCCAAACTCCTCCAATCTTTGCCCATTACCCAGTTCCAAAACTGCATCCACATTTTCAGGTGTCTGTATAACAACACCCCACTTCTGGTACCAATTTTCTGTGTTAGTCTGTTTTGTGTTGCTATAACAGAAGTACCTGAGACTGGGTAATTTATAAGGAAAGAGGTTTATTTGGCTTATAATTCTGGGACAGCTGCATCTGGCATGGGTCTCAGGCTGCTTCTACTCATGGTGAAAAGTGGCAGGCAGCTGGCAGGTACAAGCAGATCACATGGTGAGAGGAAACAAGAGAGAGGAAGCCAGAGACAGAGAAATGTGGCACCAGGGTCTTTTAAACAATAAACTCTCATGGGAACTAATAGAGTGAGAACTCATTCACTACCCCTCCTCCCCCAGGGAAAGCACTAATCCATTTATGAGCAATCTTCCTCCATGACCGAAACAGCTTCCAGCACTGCCTCACTGGGGATCAGGTTTCCACATGAATTTTGGAGGTGACAACACATCCAAACTCCATCAACTGAAAAGAGAGAGAGAGAGAGAGAGAAGACTCTAATTAGAGGAGTGAAAAGAAAAAAAAGGAAACAGAATTGCAGTAATTATGGGACACCTTCAAGTGAAATCTTTGTATAATTGGCATGCCTGAAGGAGATGATAAATGGAGACCTAGAAAGCAAATTTAAGTAAATAATCGCTGAAAATTTCTCAAGTGTGGAGAAATATGATAGCATACAGGTACAGAAAGTTCAGAGGTTACCAATCAAATTCAGTCCCAGGAGGAATACCCCAAGGCACATCATAATTAAATTATCAAAAATGAAAGACAAAGAAAGGCTATTGAATACAGCAAAAGAAAAGAAACACATAGCATTCAACAGAGCCCCAATTCAGCTTTCAGCAGACTTTTCAATACAAACCCTACAGGCCAGGAGAGAGTGGAATGATGTATTTAAAGTGCTGAAGAAAAAAGACTGTCAATCAAGAATTCTGTATCCAGCAAAACTAACCTTCAAATAAAAGGAGAAATAACATCTTTCCCAGACAAAAAAAAAAAAAAAAAATCTCGGGGAATTCATCAACACTAGAACTGCCTTAAAAGAAATGCTAAATGGAGTTCTTTCATCTGAAAGAAGACAATTCTAAAATATAAGAAGAAAATATTTGAAGGCATAAAACTCACTAGTAAAGGAAAGTTACAGATAAACTCAGGACACTCCAACTTTGTAAGCATGGTGAATAAACCGCTTATACCCTTAATATGAAGACTAAAGGACAAACCTATTAAGATAAAAGCAAATACAGCAATCATATATGATACAGGCAATATTAAAATATATAACTTGAAACAACAAAAGAAGTGGGGGGAAATGTCAAAGTGTAGACTTGACTTTGTTTTTTCTTTCTTCTTATCAGTCAAAGTTTAATTGTTACTAGTTGAAAATAATCTGTTATAACTATAACATGTCTTTTTGTAATCCTCATGGTAACCATAACACAAAAACCTATAATAGATATACTAAAAATAGTGAGAAATCAAAATATACCACAAGACAAAAATCATTTAATCATAGAGGAAGACAGTAAGACAAGAAAAAAAATGCAAAACAGCAAGAAAAAAAGTATCAAAAGTGGCAGTAACAATCCCTATATATCAATAATAATTGTAAGTGTAAATGGATTAAATTCCCCAATTAAAAGACACAGAGTGGCTGAGTGGATCATAAAACAAGAACCAACAATTTACTGCCTGCAAGAAACTCACTTCCCCTATAATGACACATTGACTGAAGGTAACTGTATGGAAAGAGATATTTCATGCAAATGGAAACCAAAAGAGAACAGGTGTAGCTGTATTTAAATCAGATAAAATTGACTTCAAGTCATGGAATGTAAAAGAAAAAAGGCAAGAAAGGTTATAATATAGTGATAAAGAGATCAATTCAACAAGAGGATATAACACTTCTAAATATATACAAACTCAACACCAGGACATCCATATATTGAGCAAATACTAATTGACCTAAAGGGAGGGATAGACTCCAGCATAATAACAGCTGGGGATGTTACCACCCCACTTTCAACAAAGGACAGACCTTTCAGAAAGAAAATTAACCAGGAAACATTAATCTCCAATCTAGGCTGAGTGGATTTAACAGACATTTACAGAACATTTCATCCAACAGCTGCAGAATACACAATTTTCTCAGCAGCACATGGAGCATTCTCTAGAATAGACCATACGTTATGTCACAAAACAAGTCTCAAAAAATTTAAGAAAATCAAAATCATACCAACTATCTTTTCTGACCACAATGGAATAAAACTAGAAATCCATAACAGAAGGGATATTGGAAACTACAAACACATGGAAATGAAACAACATGGCCCTAAACAATGAATGGGTCAAAGAAGAAATTTAAAAAGAATTTTAAAAATTCCTGGAGATAAATGAAAATAAAAACACAACATACCAGAACCTATGTGACAGAGCAAAAGCAGTTCTGAGAGGGAAGTTAATAGCAATAAATACCTATATCACAGAAGAAGAAAGACTTCAAATAAACAACCTAAGGTTAAACCTCAAGGAACTGAAAAACAAGAACAAACCAAACCCAAAATCAGTAGAAGGAGAGAGATAATAATGATAAGAGCAGGAATAAATGAGTTAGAGATTCAAAAAAATACAAAAGATCAATGAAACAAAGAGTTGTTTTTTCAAAAAGATAACCAAAATTGATAAACCTTTAGCTAGACAAATGAAGAAAAAAAGAGAAGTTACAAATAAATAAAATCAGAAATGAAAAAAGAGACACTACCACTGATACTACAGAAATGCAAAGGATCATAAAAGACTATTACAAACAACTATATGCTAACAACCTGGAAGAACTAGAAGAAATTGATGAATTTCTGGACACATACAATTTACGAAGGTTAAATCATGGAGAAATAGAAAACCTAAACAGAACAATAAGGAATAATGAGATTAAAGCAGTAATTAAACTCTCCCAAACAAAGAAAACCCCAGGACCACATGGCTTCATTGCCAAATTCTACCAAACATTTATTATATTTTTACTACATATGGATTTTCTTTATTCTTTCTTTCCTTTTTTGTACATTTTCTTAATTTTATTTTTTTAATTATTAGCATACACATTATTACAAATCATACTTATTCCTTATGCCCCTTATCCAATCTCTCCCCATCCCCCTCCCCCCCCACCTCTGATAACCCTAGATCTCTTCTCTCCTTCTGAAAGAGTAATGGTTACTCTGCTGATTTGTTGCCTAGATGATTTGTCCAGTTCTGAGAGAGATGTGTTCAGGTCCCCCAGTATTATCATAGAGCAGATGCTTCTTCTATCACTCTGGAATGGGCTTTGTGAAGAGAGACATCCTCTTCTTTTCTTTGGTCTTGGCTGGTGACTCTCCTTGTGTCAATGCACTTGAGTGGCTGGTGGGCTATCTGCACAGTGGTTGTGGCATCTAGCCACTTTTGTGGCAGTTCTGGCTATTATGATGGCTGTGGTGGGCCACACACATGGAAGTTTGTGTTCTTGGCATGCTCCTTGCCTGGATGTGGGAGGAGGGGTTGGTCCCTGGTTCCATACCTCAGGACCTGGGGTAGGCCCCGTGGCAGTGGCAGCATGCCTGGTTGTGGGAGGAGGGGTCAGTCCCTGTCTCCATCTGCTTTTACGTTCTAAGATATTGTTGCAGAGCAGTTGGGTGGGAGGGGGGAGGGGAAGGCAGAAGGAAATAGGGTGGGAGAAAGAGGACAGAGGGGGAGCATTGTTTAGACCTGTGTCACCCTCCTAATTCCTGCAGGGGAGATGAGGGGGCTTCAATTGGTGGCTTGGTCATTGTTGGGCTGAATGCAGATGTCAGGGGTGTGTGGCTGAAGCCCTTGGCCCCCCACTGCCCCAGCTTTGGAGCCCAGGGTGCTTCCTGTGGTGGCTCACTGGTCATTGTTGGGCTGGTTATGGGTGTCAGGGGGCATGGTCCTGTATTAAATTATTAACTGTTTCCACTGCTTACATTCTGCACTGATACTAATTTGTTGTCCTTCGCTTGCTTCTAAAATGTGGGAACGTCCTGTGGGGACCAGAACTTGAGCCCTGTTGTTGAGCTAAATTACTGCTTTGCTGCTGATTCTCTTAGGAAGGCTTTTTGTCCAGCTCAGGTTTAAATGGTTGACTTTGTATGTACTTCTGCATCTCATGAGATCCAGTGCACCTGGGTTGTGTAGATTCTCTGGTCTGGACCTGAGTCTTTTCAGCAAACTGTTCCCCCTGAAGTTCTATATTCCCGACCAGTCTACACAGAGTGGGCCTGTGCTGATTGGAGGGCAAATCAGCTGTTCTTGCTGTGCCCCAGTGTTCCCCCAGTGGGCTCATCTCCCCCACCGCCTGCACTCCAAACACTTCCCATGGGATGGGCCTTGTGCTAGTCCCTTGTGATGACTCACTGGCCTCTGAGTGGCTCCTTTTTTCAATTGTTGTGGCTCCTCACTCCTATGTTGATCCATGGGAACCCTGTTAGTGGTCTTGCTGGCCCAAGGGCCACTAAGGCCCTCTTCTCCTCTACCACCTCCAAGCAACTTCATACGAAGGGCATAGTAGTGGCTTTTGCCAGCTCCTGCTCCATGCACTCACCAGTTCCAGCCTTGAAATGGCTGGGATTCAAAATGGTAGGAGCAGTCCTTTCTCCCATTGTGTCTTCTGCCTTCCTGTACTCTGTAGGTCTCTCCTCCTTTTCCTGTGAGTTCTAGCAGCCCCAGCTTGGATATCATTGCTTTTTAGTAGTTGTAAATTGGTTGATTTGTGGGAGAGAGTGATGCTGGGGACTGTCTATTCCTCAACCTTGACTAGAAGCCCAAATTCTACCAAACATGTAAAGAAGAACTAATATCAATTCTTCTTAAAATTCTCCAAAAAATTGAAGAGGAAGAAATACTTCCACACTCAATCTATGAGGCCAGCATTACCCTCATACCAAAAATGGAAAAAGACACACACAAAAAAGCGCACTACAGACCAATATCCCTAATGAACAGAGATATGAAACCCTCAACAAAATGCTTATGCACAAAATCCAACAGCACATTTAAAAGATCATTCACCATGATCAAGTTGGATTTGTCCATGGGATGCAAGGATGGTTCAACATATGCAATGCAATAAATGTGATACATCACATCAACAGCATGAAGGAAAAAATAGGATGATTTTAATAGATGAAGAAAAAGCATTTGATAGAATTCAACACCACTTCGTGATTAAAAACACTCAACAAATTAGGTGTAGAAAGAATGTACTTCTGCAATAAATGTCATATATGACACACCAACAGCTAATATCAGTGAATAGACAAAAGTTGAAGGCTTTTTTTAAAAGATCTGGAAGAAGACCAGGATATCCATCTTCCCCACTCTTGTTCAGCACAATACTGGAAGTTCTAGCCAGTGCAATAAGGCAAGAGAAAACAATAGAAGGCTTCCAAATTGGAAAAGAGAAAGTCAAACTACCCCTATTAGCAGATGATATGATCATATACATAGAAAACACTATACACTTCACCAAAAATTAGTAGAACTAATAAATAAATTCAGTAAAGTAGCAGGATACAAAATCAATATACAAAAATCGGTAGTGTTCCCATATGCCAATAACACAATATCTGAAGAAGAAATCAAGAAAGCAATCTCATTCGCAATAGCCATCAAAAAATGAAACACCTAGGAGTAAATCTAACCAAAGAGGTGAAAGATCTCTACAATGAAAACTTCAAACATTGGTGAAGGAAACTGAAGAAGACACAAATAAATAGAATGATATCCTGTGTTCATGGATTGGAAGAATTAATATCATCAATATGTTCATATTACCCAAAGTAATCTACAGATTTAACACAATTTCTATCAAAATACCAATGACATTCTTCACGGAAATAGAAAAAACAAGTTCCCAGCCTCCAAAACTGTAAGAAATAAGTTTACTCCTTTATAAATATCTAGTTTCAGGTATTCTGCTATAAGCAACAGAAAATGGATGAGAATACCAATATTTTGTTGAAGTCTTGGCACCTGTGTTCATTAGATATATTTATCTATAATTTTTTCTTTTTTTGAAATATCTTTGGTTTTGGTATTAGGATAATTCTGGCATCATAAAATGAGTTATAAAGTGCTCCCTCTGCTTGTATTTTCTGGAGGAGATTGTACAGAAATGCTATCATTTTCTTTTTAAGCATATGGTAGATTTGAAATCATTTGGGCCTGTTACTTTCTATTTTGGAAAGTTATTAATTGTTGATTCAATTTCTTTAATAAATAAAGGCTCATTCAGATTATCTATTTTTCTTAGTGTGTATATTTGTAGATTGTGTCTTTCAGAAAAATTGGCTCATTTTATGTTATATCAAATTCATGGGTATAAACTTGTTTGTAGTATTCTTTAAATATTCTTTTAATGTCCATAGGATCAGTAGGGATAGCTCCTCTTTCATTTCCAATATTAGTAATTTGTGTCTTCTCTCTTTTTTTCTCAACTAGTCTAGCTAGAAGTTTGTCACTTTTATTTATATTTTCAAAGAAAACAGGTTTTGGCTTCACTGAATTTTTTCTATTGTCTTCTTTAAATTTTTATTGACTTCTACTTTAATTATAATTACGTTTTCTGCTGCTTATTTGGGGTTTAATTTAGTCCTCTCTGTCTACTTTCCTAAGATAGAAGCTCAGATTATTGATTTTATACCTTTCTTCCTTTTTTAATATATGCATTCATGCTATAGATTATCCTCTAAGCACTGCTTTTGCTGCATTCCACAATTTTTGATAAGTGGTATTTTCATTTTTATTTAGTTTAAAACACCTTAAAAATTCTTTTGAGACTTTTTCTTTAACTCATATACTATTTAGAGGTGTGTTGTTTGATGCACAAATATTTTGGGATTTTTTGCTCTCTTTCTGTTACTGATTTTTAGTTTAATTCCGTTGTGGCCTGAGACCTTATTTTATATGATTTCTATTATCTTGAATTTGTTAAGGTGTGTTTTATGGCCCCAGATATTGTCTATCTTGGTGAATATTCCATATGATCTTGAGAAGAATGTGTTTTGAAGAATTTGTATTGAATGTGTTGCTGTTGAATTCTGTGTCCTATAAATTTCAGTTAGATCTGGTTTATTTATGGGTTGTTCAGTTCAACTGTATCTTCACTGATATTCTGCCTTCTGGATCTGTCAATTACTTATTGAGGGGTGTCGAAGTCTCCAACTATAATAGTGCATTTGCTATTTTCCCTTGAATTTCTCAGTTTTTGTCTCATGTATTTTGATGCTCTGTTGTTAGGAGCATACACATTCAGGATTATTACGTCTAGTAGAATCGACCCCTTTTTCATTATGTAATGCCTGTATTTATCCCTGATAATTTTCCTTGCTCTAAAATCTTTTGTCTGAAATTAAAATAGCTATTCCAGCTTTCTTTTGATTAGTGTTATTGTGATATACATTTTTCCATTTATTTACTTTTAATATATCTGTGTCTTCATATTTAAAGTAGGTTTCTCATGGACAAAAATAGTTTGTCTTTTAAAAAAAATTCACTCTGCTAGTCTTTCTTTTAATTGGTGTATTTACACTATTTGTGTTTAAAGCAATTGTTGATATAGTTGAATTAATATCTGCCATGTTTGTGATTGTCTTCTAGTTGTTGCTTTTGTTCTTTATTTCCTTTTTGGTTCTTTAATCTTTTCCTGCCTTTTTCAGTTTTAATTGAGCATTCTATGTGATTTTAGTTTCTGTTCTCTCTTAGAATATCTATTATTCTTTTTCAAATTTCAGATTTTTATTGGAATTTACTCTTTTTTTTAAGGAATTCAGTTGTTCTAGAATTTGCAATACATATTTACAACTAATCTACATCCACTTTCAGATAACACCATACCACTTCATTGGTAGTACAGGTATCTTATGACAGAGCATTCCCAATTCTTTCCTTTCATCCCTTATAACACTTCTGTCATTCATTTAACTTATCCATAAACTGTAATTATTTAACATACTATTGCTATTGTTATTTTCCTTTATGTTTATGTATATATATATATATATTACATTCTATGATGTTGCAGGGAAGCTGAGGGGGGAAGGGGAAGGAAATCGGTTGGGAGAAAGTGGAAGGAGAAAGGGCAGAGATGAGGCCTGTAGCACCCCCATCATTCCTGTGTGGGAGACCAGGGGACTTCCAGTGGTGGCCTGGTCATTGCTGAGTTGGGTGCAGATGTCAGAGGGGTGTGGCTGAAGCCCTAGACCCCCCCCCCCAGCTTGAGAGCCCAGGGCGCTTCCTGTGGCATCTTGGTAGTTGCCACTGGGCTGTTTGTGGGTGTTGGGGGTATGTGGCTGAAGTCCTTGGCCATCGACCACCCCAGCTCAGGAGAGCTTTGGGCACTTCCTGCAAGTGGCTTGGTGGTCATCACTGGGCTGGTTGTGGGTGTCGAGGGGGCATGGCCAAGGCATTTTGCCCCCCCACCCCAGCTCAGGAGAGCTTGGGGAGCTTCCTGTGGTAGCTCGGTGGTCATTGCTGGCTGGTTGTGGGTGTCAATGGGGCATGGCTGAGGTTCTTGGTGCCCCACCCTTGGGATTTGTTGTGGGTGTTGGGGGGCATGGCTGAGGCCCCCATCCCTACCCTTTCCCTGGCTTGGTAGCCCAGGTGACTTCTGTTCCTTCTAGGTTTCATAGGTGTTCTTTGATGATGTGAGACCTTTACTAACTAATATCAAACTTTGTCTCTGGTCTGTGGGTATTTTGTTTTTTCTTTCGGTTCTATGTTGGATTATTTGCTGTTCCTACTATTTAAACTCTGCACTGGACCTAAATTGTCCTTTGCTTACTTCTAAAACGGGGAAACTTCCTGTGGGGACCAGTACTTGAGCTCTGTTCTAAATTGTTGCTTTGCTGCTGATTCCCTGGGGAAGGCTTTTTGTGTTGCTCAGATTTTAATGGTTGACTTTATAGGTACTTCTGGGTCTCATGAGATTTGGTACTCCTGTGTTGTGTAGAGACTCTGGCCTGAGTCTTTTCAGCAAACTGCACCCCCTGCAGTTCTATATTCCCGACCAGTCTCCACTGAGTGATCCTATGCTGATGGGGGGGCAGATCAGCTGTCACTGTTGTGCCCCAATTTTCTCCCAGTGGGCCTGTCTCCCCTACCATCTGTGTGCCAAACAATTCCCATGGGACAGGCCATGTGCAGGTCTCTTGTGATGCCTCACCAGACTGTAAGTGGCTCATTATTTTAGTTGTTGTGGCTCCTTGGTCCTATGTGGATCCATGGGAACCCTATTAAGTGGTCTTGCTGGCCTGGGGGCCACCAAGGCCCTCTTCTCCCTTGCAGCCTCCAAGCAACTTCATCCAAATGTCACACCTGTGGCTTTTGCCAGCTTCTGCTCCAAGCACTCACCAGGGCCAGACTTGAAGTAGCTGGGGCTCAAAACAGTCAGAGCATTTATTTTTTTCTCTTGTCATGGCTTCTCCCACCTTCAGACACTCCATAGGTTTCTCTTCCTCTTCTCCTGATCTCGAGCGGCTCCAGCTTGGCTGTCATTGCCTTTTAATTGTAAATTGGTTGATATGTGGGAGAGAGTGATGCTGGGGACCATCTATTCTGACATCTTGACCAGAAGTCTCTATTATTATTTTCAACAAACTTATCTAATAGGTCAAGTAAGAATAAAAAATATTTCTGCCATTTTTTTGGCCTTTGTCCAGTACAAAAGAAAAAGGAACATTTAAAATTTTTATTTTACTTTCATTTATTCCTTTTCAAATGCTCTTCCTTTTTTGATGTAGATCTAATTTTCTGACCTGTATTATTTTCCTTTTCTTTGAATAACTTTTTAACATTTCTTCTAAGGCAGGTCTATTAGTAATAAATTCCCTAAATCTTTAGTTTGTCTGAGAAAGTCTTTCTTTCTCCTTCACTTTTGAAGAAAAATTTCACTGGATACAGAATTGCAAGTTGATTTCTTTTTTATTTCAACACCTTAGATATTTCACTTTACTTTACTTTTGTTTGCATGATGTGATGGTTAATTTTTTGTGTTAACTTTGCTGGGACACGTACCCAGATATGTGGTCAAACATTATTTTGGATGTTTCCATGAGGGTGTTTTTGGATGAGATTAATATTTGAATCAGTAGGCTTCATGTTTAAGGCAGGTTACCCTCCATCATATGGATCAGCCTCATCCAATCAGTTGAGGGCCTGAGTAGAACAAAAGACTGCCCTTCCCCAGTAAGAGGGAATTCTGCTAGCAGATAGCCTTCAGACTTGAACTGTAACATTGGCTCTTTCCTGGTCTCTAGCCTGACAGCCCACCCTGAAGGTTTTGGACTTGCTAGCCTTCATGATCACATGATCTGGTTTCTTAAAATAAAAGCATACCCCCCCACACAAACACACATACACAACCCATGGTTATGTTCTCTGGAGATCCCTAACTACTACACATGACTTCTGAATAGAAGTCTGATGTAATTCTTATCCTTGTTCTTCTGTAGGTAAGGTCTTTCCTTCCCTTGCCCCAGGCTTGTTTCAAGATTTTCTCTTTGTTGTAGATTTTCAGAAGTTTGAATAAGATATATCTGGGTAGAGATTTAGATATTTATATTATGTGGTGTTATTTGAGATTTGTGGATTTCTGATTTGGTGTCTGTCAATAATTTTGGAAAATTCTCAGCCACTATTACTTCAAGTATTTCTTCAGTCCCTTTCTTGCTTCTCCTTCAGGTATTCTCATTTTGTGTATGTTACAGCTTTTGTAATTGTCGCACAGTTCTTGGGTAATCTGTTCTGGGTTTTTTTTGCTCATTTCTTTTCAGTTTTGGAAGTTTCTATTGATGTATCTTTAAGCTCACTGATTCTTCAGCTGTGTCCAGTTTACTGATGAGCCCATCAAGGGCATTCTTCATTTCTATTACAGTGTTTTTATTACTAGGATTTCCTTTTTTGTCAATTAGAACATTTATTTGCCTTTTAAAATCCATATTTAAAATATTTTAAACACTTCCAAAGATTTCTTTCCCTCAAAGCACGATTTCAAGGTTGTTTACATTCTTAACCCAAGCAAGAGATGAAACACAATTTCAGCATGACATTATATGTGGTGATCACACGAACCCTACTCAACTTTGGAAATTCCAACCCTTATAACAGTCATCCTGGCTCACCTCCTTATGAAACAAGAGTTTCAAATGGCAGAATGAATCATCAGACTTTTCTTCAAGAAATGTTGAAGGTTAAATCTATCATCTTAAATAATTCCCAAACTGATTGCAGAAGAAGAAAAAGTACCAGATCATGTTACATACTCACAATAGATCATTGCAAGTCTAGAACTTTTTACAAAGATGACTTGGAAAAAGATTTTGTCCATCAGGGAAAGAGGCCTTTGGGTCTCAAATTCCTAATTTCAGATTTCCCTTAAAGCTACACATTGCTTGTGCCACCTTTCTTCCATCACATCTTCAAATTAATGAAAGACACTAATTTGAGCTGATTGTACTGCAGCAGTTGCAATGGCCACTATTCTGGAAGCAAATTTTCCTGGGAGAACTGGAGGAAAGTTTTGTTGTTTTGATTTTTGCTTAAAACAACAACAGTAAAAGAAAAGAACCAAAAACCCATATATATTTGATTTGGGATCCATTTCTTAGCATTTTTTTGAGTCTTCCTTAGAGTTTTTCTCTTTTTTAATCTCTTTGCTTATATGCCTATCTGTTCCCGCATGGTGTTCACTTCTTCCATTGGAACCCTTAGCATACTGATCATAATTATTTAAACTTCTGACCCTTATAATCCCAACATCCCTATCATTTCTGGTTCTGATGCTTACTCTGTCTCTTTCCACTGTGTCTTTTACCTTTTAGCATACCTTGTAATTTTTTCTTGAGAGCTGGACGTGCACTGGATAAAAAGAAATGAGATAAATAGACCTTTGTGTGAAGCTTATTTTTATTTGGCTAAGAGTTAAGCTGTTTTTGCTGCTTGATTTACCTAGAAGCTGTATTTACACCTTGAGATAGGTGTCAGCTGCTAGAATTTCCTCTGATGTTCTCATTTTTGTTTTCCTTGCTGTCTTTGGGTTTCCCTAGAGATTTTCTCTTAAATAAGGGCTGGGACATGCAGTTCACTTGGTTGTAACCCCTTATTATTATACAGGAACCCTACTGATGTGATGATAAAGTATGGGGAAAGGGGATGTGTTTACTTTATTTATTTATTTATTTATTTTCTTAATTTTATTTTGCTGATATGCAATGTGGCTGATTATTGTGGCCCTTTACCGAAACCCCCCTCCCTCCTCCCTCTCCCTCCTCCGACCCAACAATGTCCTTTCTGTTTGCTTGTCCTATCAACTTCAAGGAATTGTAGTTGTTATGTCTTCTTCCCCACCCCCCCGGGTTTTTTTTTTTTTTTGTGTGTGTGTGTGTGAATTTATTTATTTATTTTTAGCTCCCACCAATAAGTGAGAACATGTGGTATTTCTCTTTCTGTGCCTGACTTGTTTCACTTAATATAATTCTCTCTAGGTCCATCCATGTAGTTGCAAATGGCAGTATTTCATTTGTTTTTATAGCTGAGTAGTATTCCATTGTGTAGATATACCACACTTTCCGTATCCACTCTTCCGATGATGGACATTTGGGTTGGTTCCAACTCTTGGCTATTGTAAAGAGTACTGCAATGAACATTGGGGAACAGGTATACCTTTGACTTGATGATTTCCATTCCTCTGGGTATATTCCCAGCAGTGGGATAGCTGGGTCATATGGCAGATCTATCTGCAATTGTTTGAGGAACCTCCATACCATTTTCCATAGAGGCTGCACCATTTTGCAGTCCCACCAACAATGTATGACAGTTCCTTATTCTCCACAACCTCGCCAGCATTTATCGTTCAGAGTCTTTTGGATTTTAGCCATCCTAACTGGGGTGAGATGGTATATCAGTGTAGTTTTGATTTGCATTTCCTGGATGCTGAGTGATGTTGAGCATTTTTTCATATGTCTGCTGGCCTTTTGTATATCTTCCTTGGAGAAATGCCTGCTTAGCTGTTTTGCGAATTTTTTAATTGGGTTGCTTGTTTTTTTCTTGTAAAGTTGTTTGAGTTCCTTGTATATTCTGGATATTAATCCTTTGTCAGATGTATATTTTGCAAATATTTTCTCCCACTCTGTTGGTTGTCTTTTAACTCTGTTAATTGTTTCTTTTGGTGTGCAGAAGCACTTTAGTTTGATATAATCCCATTTGTTTATTTTTCCTTTGGTTGCCTGTGCTTTTGGGGTCATATTGATGAAGTCTGTGTCCAATCCTATTTCCTGAAGTGTCTCTCCTATGTTTTCTTTAAGAAGTTTTATTGTTTCAGGGTGTATATTTAATTCTTTAATCCATTTTCAGTTGACTTTAGTGTATGGTGAAACACATGGGTCTAGTTTCATTCTCCTGCGTATTGATATCCAGTTCTCCCAGCATCATTTGCTAAAGAGGCATTCTCTCCCCCAGTGTATAGGCTTGGTGCCTTTGTCAAAGACCAGATGGCTGTAGGTGTGTGGGTTGATTTCTGGATTCTCTGTTCTATTGCATTGATCAGTGTGTCTGTTTTTATGCCAGTACCATATTGTTTTGGTTATTATAGCTTTGTAGTGTAGTTTAAAGTCAGGTAGTGTTATGCCTCCAGCTTTATTTTTTTTGCTCAGCATTGCTTTGGCTATGCGTGGTCTTTTGTTATTCCATATAAATGTCTGGATAGTTCTTTCCATTTCTGAGAAAAATGACACTGGAATTTTGATGGGGATTGCAGTGAATTTGTATATGACTTTGGGTAGTATGGACATTTTCACTATGTTGATTCTTCCAATCCAAGAGCATGGGATAACTTTCCATCTTCTTGTGTCCTCTCTAATTTCTCTCAGCAGTGGTTTGTAGTTCTCATTATAGAGATTTTTCACATCCTTGGTTAACTCAATTCCTAGGTATTTTATTTTTTTGGTGGCTATTGTAAATGTGCAGGCTTTCTTGATTTCTCTTACTGCATGTTCACTATTGGAGAATAGAAATGCTACTGATTTTTGTGTGTTGATTTTGTATCCTGCTACTGTGCTGAAATCATTTATCACCTCCAAGTGTTTTTTTGTAGAAGCTTTAGGCTGTTCAATATATAGGATCATGTCATCTGCAATCAGGGGCAATTTGACTTCATCTTTTCCAATCTGGATGCCCTTTATTTCCTTCTCTTCTCTGATTGCTCTGGCTACTACTTCCAACACTATGTTGAATAGGAGTGGTGAGAGTGGGCATCCTTGCCTAGTTCCTGTTCTTAAAGGAAAAGCTTTCAGCTTTTCCCCATTCAGGGTGATATTGGCAGTGGGTTTATGATACATGGCTTTGATTATGTTGAGATACTTTCCCTCTATACCTAACTTGTAGAGGGTCTTTGTCATGAATGAGTGTTGAATTTTATCAAATGCTTTTTCGGCATCTATAGAGATGATCATATGGTCCTTGTGTTTGATTTGATTAATATGGTGTACGACATTTATTGATTTGCGTATGTTGAACCAACCTTGCATCCCTGGGATGAATCCCACTTGATTGTGGTGAATAATTTTACGTATGTGTTGCTGTATTCTGTTTGCTAGTATTTTATTGAGGATTTTTGCCTCTATATTCATCAAGGATATCGGCCTGTAGTTTTCTTTTTTGGTTATATCTTTACCTGGTTTTGGTATCAGGATGATGTTTGCTTCATAGAATGAGTTTGGGAGATTTGCGTCTGTTTCAATCTTTTGGAATAGTTTGTAAAGAATCGGTGTCAATTCCTCTTTGAATGTTTGGTAAAATTCTGCTGTGAATCCATCCGGTCCTGGGCTTTTCTTTGTTGGGAGCTTTCTGATAACAGCTTCAATCTCCTTTATTGTTATTGGTCTGTTCAGATTTTCTACATCTTCATGGCTCAGTTTTGGGAGCTTGTGTGTGTCCAGAAATTTATCCATTTCCTCCATATTTTCAAACTTGTTGGCGTATAGTTGTTTATAGTAGTCTCGAATGATTCCTTGTATTTCAGATGAATCAGTTGTAATATCACCTTTTTCATTTCTAATTTTTGTTATTTGAATCTTCTCTCTTCTTTTTTTGTTAGCCATGCTAATGGTTTGTCAATTTTATTTATCTTTTCAAAAAACCAACGTTTTGATTCATTGATCTTTTGTATTGTTTTTTGGGTTTCAATTTCATTAAGTTCTGCTCTGATTTTAATGATTTCTTTTTGTCTGCTAACTTTAGGTTTGGATTGTTCTTGTTTTTCTAGATCTTTAAGGTGAAGGGTTTGGTTGTTCACTTGCCATCTTTCCATTCTTCTGAGGTGAGCATTTAATGCAATAAATTTCCCCCTTAATACTGCCTTTGCAGTATCCCACAGGTTTTGGTATGATGTATCATTATTTTCATTAGTTTCAATAAATTTTTTGATTTCCTGCTTGATTTCTTCTTGGACCCATATGTCATTAAGTAGAATGCTGTTTAATTTCCATGTGTTTGTATATTTTCCAGAATTTCATTTGTTATTGATTTCTAGTTTTAATCCATTATGGTCTTAGAAAATCCATGGGATAATTCCAATTTTTTTTGTATTTGTTGAGACTTGATTTGTGACCTAACATGTGATCTATCCTGGAGAATGATCCATGTGCTGATGAGAAGAATGAATATTCTGAGGTTGTTGGATGGAATGTTCTGTAGATATCTGCCAATTCCAATTGGTCTAGAGTATTGTTAAATCTTGTGTTTCTCTGCTGATTCTTTGCCTAGATGATCTGTCCAATATTGATAGTGGGGTGTTCAGGTCCCCTGCTATTATGGTATTAGTGTCTATTTCCTTCTTTAGGTCTAATAGAGTTTGTTTTATAAATCTGGCTGCTCCAACATTGGGTGTGTACATATTTATGATTGTTATGTCGTCTTGATGGATCAGTCCCTTTATCATTATGTAGTGTCCCTCATTATCTCTTTTTTATGGTTTTACTTTCAAGTCTACTTTGTCAGATATAAGAATAGCTTCTCCAGCCCGTTTTTCTTTTCTGTTTGCATGGTAAATCTTTTTCCATCCTTTCACTCTTAGTCTATGTGAGTCTTTATGGGTGAGGTGGATCTCTTGAAGGCAGCATATAGTTGGGTCCTCTTTTTTAATCCAGTCAGCCAGTCTGTGTCTTTTGATTGGGGAATTTAAGCCTTTTACATTAAGAGTTGTTATTGAAAAGTGTTGATTTATTCCTAGCATTTTATTGATTGTTGTTTGGTTGTCTTAGGTGTGTTTTGTTCCTTGTTTCTGATTTACTGTTTGTTTTCTGTGATTGTTGGTTCCTTAGGTTGTAGATAGCCTTTTTGTTTGTTTGTTTTCTCTTCATGAATGCCATTTTTGTTGTACTAGTGGGTTTAGATTTTTCTTGGGTTTTTATGGCAGTGGTAGTTATTTTTCAGGAACCAAACCCAGTACTCCCTTGAGAATTTCTTGTAAGAGTGGTCGTGTGGTGGTGAACTCCCGCAGTTTTTGTTTGTCTGAGAAATATACTATTTGCCCTTCATTTTGGAAGGATAGCCTTGCAAGGTAGAGTATTCTTGGCTGACAATCTCTGTCTTTTAGTATTTTGAATATATCATCTCATTCCTTTCTGGCTTTTAGGGTTTGTGATGAAAAGTCCGATATTAGCCTGATTGGGGCTCCCTTATAGGTGATTTGACACTTCTCTCTTGCAGCTTTAAGATTCTCTCTTTGTCTTTGAGTTTTGATACTTTGACTATAACATGTCTTGGAGAAGACCTTTTTGGGTTGAATACATTTGGAGATCGTTGAGCTTCCTGGATCTGAAGATCTGTGTTTTTTCCTATACCTGGGAAGTTTTCTGCCTCTATTTTGTTGAATATGTTTTCAATGCAATCTCCTGTTTCCTCCCCTTCTGGAATACCCATGACTCAGATATTTGAGCACTTAAGGTTGTCTGATATCTCTCAGATTTTCTTCAATGCCTTTGATTCTTTTTTCTTTTTCTTTTTTTGTCTGCTTATGTTATTTCAAACAGCCCATCTTCAAGTTCAGAGGTTCTCTCTTCAACTTCCACAAGCCTGCTGGTTAAACTCTCCATTGCATTTTTTATTTTGCTGAATAACTTCTTAAGTTCGGCAAGTTCTGCTACATTGTTTTTCAGGGCATTGATTTCCTTGTACATTTCCTCTTTCAGGTCCTGTATACTTTTCCTCATTTCATCATGATGTCTAGCTGAGTTTTCTTGTATCTCATTCAGTTTCCTTAGAATTATCACTCGAAATTCCTTATCAGTTATTTCAAGGGCTTCTTGTTCTTTAGGATCTAGAGCTTGAGATTTATTATCTTTGGGTGGTGTACTTTCTTGATTTTTCGTATTTCTGGTATCTTTTCTTTGATGTTTATTCATTGTGGCAGGGGGTTTCACAGTCCACAGGTTTGACACTATTGACTGGCTAAGATGATGCTGTGGTTGCCAATTTGGTATGGCTACCTCAGTGACTACTCAGTTGGCCACTAGTTCCTTGTGTGTGTGGTTGCCTCAGGTCTTGGGCCTCTCGGGGGAGCCACCTCTGTGGTCAGCTTGGACTTTGCCGGGCTGCTGGGTGACGGGGCGGTACCACAGGGTGTCGCTCCTGCTGCTGCCGCTTCCCCCCTGCTGCCGCTGTCGCCACTAAATAGACTACAGCAGGAAGTAGCCAGAAGGAGAAACGTCACCCTTTTCCTGTCGATAATAACGGGTTCTGTGGGTGTCTCATTCCGGTTGCCACCAAAGGGGATGTGTTTATGATCCTGATTACATGCCAGTGTTTTAGTGAGCCTATGCCCCTGGGCTGTGACTCTCACATGTCCTTCTCAGTTTCTCCCCACCTGTCTATTCCCCATCTTAGGCAAAACAAGAAGGCTAGTGGGAGTTGGATTTGGTAATTCCCTTACCCCATGTCAAAGACTAAAGGAGGCTGAAATTGTGTATTTCCTTTCTTCATGTTGGTTAAGATCTGGTAGAACCTATGTTGGTTATGTTCTGGTAACATAGTTTCTTTTCAGGGCAGCCATTTATTAAAGAGAGCAGAACTCTTTTATTTAAAAGGTTCTGTTCTATTTTTAAAAGCTGTACTTTAAAATTATTACTTTTCTCCTTCTTCTGGAAGTATTAGGGGATTTCCCTCCAGTCTTCACAATAAGAGCCTGGTGGGGCTCCTGGAGATAAAATTCAGGAAATTGTGGGGATTCCTCTAAGGCTGGGCCCTCCAGAGTTTTAACTCTCAAGTTATTGAGCCTCCAGTAATTCATTAGTTACAATTTAAGTGTTTCTACTGCTACCAGCTCTAACAGAGGGCTTTTACTCCTTGGCTTTTGCTCCAGATATGCTGTGATTCTCTGTATCCAACTCTCTATCCAGTTTTTGGTACAGCAGCTTGACCTGTGACCTGAATTCTCTGGTAGACATAAGAAGATTTGGTTCTCAGTTTATTCCATTTTATTCTTATTGTCAGGGTGAGTGTGATGAATTCTAAGCTTTGTACATGTCAGAGCAGAAACTGAAAGTCTCTTTGTTGCTGCTGTTGCTATCCTGTCTTTTTATACTTTCTTCAAATAATGAATTTGGAAGTTTATCTATTTATGTAATTCAGAACAATTTGAAGAGGGATCTGTAGTGCAGGTATTTGTTCTCTTTTTCTCTCTGTGATTCCTTAGAACCCAGCACTGTGCCTGGTGCAACATAAGCACTGAAATAGAATGGTAGAGAAGTAATAGAGGACCCCTGCTGGAATTTTTCTCTAAACTCTAATGAGAACCTCTCTGTTGGGTCTATGAATGGCTAAGCCAATGATATCACTCCCTACTTCTTTGCTAGAGCATAGAATCATTATAACCTTTGACAGAGTGCTAGCCACCTCCTTTGAAAACGTGATCATAAGAATGCACAACTTTTTCTTGTAGTATTTCCAAATCTGGGAGGCACTTATACTATCTCCTCTGAGATAATGGGTTATAGATTGTGTCAACTATGAGAATGTGCTCTTGGATCTCCAAATGCAAGGGGAGTAATTGACCAAGCTATTGTCCTAAATCCATCACAAAATTTTCAGGTAGAAGCCATGCTTCTCACAGTCTGTTACTGGCCAAGAACTGAGCCAAGCAAGGGTACTACAGCTGGTCTCTTCCTGCGAGACATGAGGCTATCTGTAGCCAACTTTGGTTTAACAGATCTTTCTACCATCTTAATGAATCTTCCTTAGACAGCAGGAGAATATCGAATGCTTCCACCCAACCTTCCTACCCAGTGACCCCCTCATCAGGATCAGGCTTGGATTATGGTCTCATAGCTCTCCTCCCAGACTTTACTATTTTTTTGGTATTTTCTCTCATAGGTATTTTCCCTAATATAATTCTTGCACATTTAATTCCATATTGGTGGTTTTTTTTCATAGAGAACCCAGATTAACATTATGGGTGGAGATGAGGAGGGTCTGAAAAGACAGGGATCTCTGAACAGGGTTTGCCTAAAGAAGTAAGAGTAAGGCAATAGACCAGAAGATGTGGGGAAGAAAGTCTAGTGGGATGTCTTGAATCCAGGGCTGTGGAAATCTGGAACACTGGGGTGACCTTGACTCTGGAATTTATCACTACGTCTAGCTCTCTCTAGGAAATGCTTGGGAAAGTTTTGTTGAGTGGGTGGAGTTAGGTTAGCAGAGCTAAGGAAATAGTTAACGTTAATAAACTCTAACAATTATAGGACTTATTATTTGCCGTACATTGTTCTTAATACTACATGTATTAACACAAATAACCAACCTCTAAAATAGATATAGTATTATTATAGTATTATTATTTGTCTCATATTGTAGAAGAGGAAATTGAGGCACAGAGAAGTAAATTGCCCCAGGTTAAACAGCAAGTGAAGAGTGGCACTAGTATTTGAAACCACTGGCTCTATAGTCTTGCTTTTTACCATTACAGAAGTACTTCTGAAATTTTAATGGACAGCTGATTCACCTGAGAATCTTGTTAAAATGCAGATTCAATTGAGTAGGCTGGGGTAGAGCCCAAGATTCCACATTTTTAATAAGCTCCCCAGTGAAACCAAGTCTACTGGCCTGACAACAACACTTTCGGTAGCAAAACAGTCTATCCACGGAGACTCTCCTCAAGTCTCTGCTGTCACAAATCAAGCAGACCCAGAAAGATTCTATGATGCCTCCTACACCTATCAAACTACTCTGCAAATTGGGAAGATCCAACCATGTCTATAACTTATTTACCATTACAAATTATAGTGAATACCATTCCTCCTGTCAAAAATACATGAATCCTAATCTCCTTTATGGTTTTGAGAACAGCATTCAGTGAGAAAAAGATGAGAAGGCAGTGTCCATTCTGGATTTTGAGCCACAGAAGGAGCTCAAGGTAGAGTGTTGGAGCGATGAGGAGCTCAGGCTTAGAGGCTCAGAGCAATAAAAAAGACACAGGTCTTCTTGAGTTGCCCTCAGAAAGGATATGAAAAGCATGGAAAGAAAGGAGCTGCTCATATTTTTAAGGCACTATCTCAATGGCATCTTAAATGCTCTGGGTTGGAACCTGATTTATCATATGGTGGAGTCTGGTAAAAAAAAAATCTGGGAGAATTTCCTCACTATCCTTCAATATTTGGGGGTTTCTTTGACCATATAAACAATATTTTAGTCACCAAAGGCAATATCTCTAAAGACAGAGAATTTATAATAGCTGTATATTAACACTTGCTAAAAATTTATGATAATAATAAGCAACCCAGCAGAAAATGGATAAAAGGTATTATATTAGTCTATTTCTGTTGCTTATAACAAAATACCTGAAACTGGGTAATTTTTAAAAACTTAAATTTATTCCTTACAGTTTCAGAGGCTGGGAAGTCCAATGTCCAGGGAACACATCTGGTGAGGGCCTTTTTGGTGGGTGGGGAATCTTCACATTGACACAGGGTATCACACAGGGGAAATGGTTGAGCAAAAGAGAGAGCTAAGCTTCTTACTAGCTCTCCTTTTAAAGCCATCAGAAACATGCCCATTACACCATGAATAGATTAATCCATTCACAAGGGCATAGTCCTCACAATCTAATCACCTCTTCAAGGCTCCACCTTTCAACTACCAAAATAGGATTTCCCACCCTCTCAGCCATCATGGGGGGATTAAGTTTCAATGAGCTCTGGAGGGACATTCAACCTGCAGCAGATATAAATCCTAGTGAGGAATGGCATTTGTATTTTGAACAGAATTACATTAAATCTGTAGATCACTTTAGGTAGCATAGCCATTTTAACAATATTAATTCTTTCAATCCATGGACAAAGAATATCCTTCCATTTATTTGCATCCTCTTCAATTTCTTTCTTTAAAGTTTTATAGTTTTTATTGTAGACATATTTCACCTCCTTCATTAAGTTTATTCTTAGGATTTTTTTTTTTTTTTTGGTAATTATTGCAGAAGGAATTACTTTCTTCATCCAGCCATGAAAAAAAGGTGGGGGAAGATTGTTTTCTTGAATTTCTTTTTCACATAGTTTGCTATTGGTATATAGAAATGCTTCTGACTTTTGTATGTTGATTTTGTATCCTGTAACTTTACTGGACTTGTTTATTAGTCCTAACAGCTTAAAAATTTTTTTTGATAGTGTCTTTAGGGTTTTCTCTGTATAAGATCACATCATCTGCAAACAAAGACAGTTTGACTTCCTCCTTTCCAATTTGAATGCCTTTTATTCTTTTCTCTCATCTAATTTCTCTGGCTAGAGCAATATAGACTTCCAGTACTATATTGAATAGAAGTGGTGAAAGTGGGCACCATTGTTTTGTTCTTGATCTAAGAGGAAAAGTTTTCAGCATTTCCACATTCAATACGATGTTACCTGTATGTTTGTCATATATGGCCTTTATTTTATTGAGGTGCATACTTCTATACCTAGTTTGCTAAGAGTTCTTATCATGAAGGAATACTGAATTTCATCAAAAGCTTTTTCTGCATTAATTGGAATGATCATAGAGTTTTGGTCTTTATTTCTGTTAATATGGTGTATCATATTTATTGATTTGCATATGTTAAACCATTCTTGAATCCCTTGGATAGATTCCACTTGGTCATAGTGAATGATCTTCTTAATGTACTGTTGAATTTGGTTTCCTAGTATCTTGTTTAGAATTTTTGCATCTATGTTCATCGGGGATATTGACTTGTAATTTTCATTTTTGGCTGTGTCCTTGTCTAGTTTTGGAATCAGAGTAATGCTAGTCTCATAAAATGAAATGGAAAGCATTTCCCCCTCCTCCACTTTTTGAAATAATCTCAAGTGAATTAGTATTAATTCTTCTGTAAAGGCTTGGTAGAATGCAGCAGTGAAGCCATCAAGTCCCAAGCTTCTTTTTAATGGAAGACTTTGTATTACTGATTCCGTTTCCTCACTTGTTATTGGTCTGCTCAGAGTTCTTATTAGTTCATAATTTAATCTTGGTAGATTGTATTTGTCTAGGAATTTGTCCATTTCTTCTATGTTATTGAATTTGTTGGCATAGAGATGTTCATAATTGTGTTGTGATTCTTTGTATTTCTGTGGTAACAGTTGTAATGTCTTCTTTTTCATTTCTAATATTATTTATTTGAGTCTACTCTCTTTTTCTTGGCTAGCTTAGCTAAATGGTGATCAATTATGTTTATCTTTTCAACTCCTCATTTTGCCAGTATTTTCATTTTTTTTTCAGTTTCTATTTCATTTATTTCTGCTCCAAGATTTATTATTTCTTTCCTCCTGCAAATTTTGGGTTTAGCTGGCTGTTATTTTTCTAGTTAATTTAGGTGCATCTTTAGGTTGTTTATTAGAAATATTTCTTCTTTTTTGGTATTGACATTAATTGCTATAAACTTTCTTTTTAAAAATACTTTTGGCCCAGCCAGGCCGAGTGCACACTGACCAGAGAGATGCCCCCCCAGAGAGGCTTGAGTCCCATGGAGACCACGTACTCTGTGGCACCAGCACGTGACCTAGCAGGAAGGCCTCACCAGGGCCAGACCCCATTCCCAGCCCGGCCAAGTGTGCACTGACCAGAGAGGCGCCTCCCCTGAGAGGCCCAAGATCCGAGGCGACCATGTGCCCAAGGTACCAGCAGGTGACCGAGCAGACACTGAGGCAGCCGTACCAAATTGGCAGCCCCAGCAGCATCCTAACCAGACAATAGTGTCAAACCAGTGGACCATGAAATCCCTTGTCACAATGACTAAACATCAAAGGAAAGATACCAGAAATATGAAAAATCAAGAAAGTACACCACCAAAGGGTAATAACTCCCAAGATCTAGATCCTATAGAAGAAGAAGCCCTTGAAATGTCTGACAAGGAATTTTGAGTGATAATTCTAACAAAACAAAATGAGATACAAAAAACTCAGCTAGACAGCATAATGAAATGAGGAAATGTATATAGGACCTGAAAGAAGAAATGTACAAGGAAATCAATGCCCTGAAATAGAATGTAGCAGAGCTGGCCGAGCTGAAGAATTCATTCAATGAAATAAAAAACACAACAGAGAATTGTAGATTAAAATGATTGGAGACGCGAAGGAAGACACAGCAGACGAGATGCAGGTGAAGGGCGGAGGGCCACTGCTCTCTCAGGTGAGTAGTCCCGACCCAACCACTGTTACAGCATTTATTACATTTAGCAAGCTTGTGCATGTGAGATAAGCATTAATGCATAAATTCTGTTATATTTTTCTCAAGAGCGGAAGGCCATTACCTCCTTTCTCAAGCACTTGGTTATCCATAATGCGCCTCCTGGGAGTATCCCAAGAAAGTGTTCTCACAATTTCAAATGTTCTCAAGGATTGTTTGCAATCCTTGATATTTCTTGGTTGTTTACTCGTATGCAAGTTCACCAAGTGAACACACCTTGGGTGCTGACCACAGATGTCCATTAACCATTTCCTTCAGAGAGTTTAACAAGCAGACTTGCAGAAGCAGAAGAGAGAACTTCTGACCTTGAAGATGGACTGTTTGAAATAACACAGGCAGACAAAAAAAAAAAAAAAAAAAAACCCAGAAAGAAAGAAAGAAAAAAGAATTAAAAACATTGAAGAAAATCTAAGAGAGCTATCAGACAACATTAACTGCTCAAATATCCAAGTCATGGGTATTCCAGAAGGTGAGGAAAAAGGAGATTGCATTGAAAACATTCAACAAAATAGTGGCAGAAAACATCCCAGGTGTAGGAAAAAACAGATCTTTTGATTCAGGAAGCTCAACGATCCCCAACTGTATTCAACCCAAAAAGGTCTTCTCCAAACATGTTATAGTCAAATTGGCAAAACTCAAAGACAAAGGTAATCTTAAAAGCTGCAAGAGAGAAGTGTCAAGTCACCTATAAGGGAGCCCAAATCACACTAACATCAGACTTTTCATCACAAACCCTAAAAGCCAGAAAGGAATGAGACAATATATTCAAAATACTAAAAGACAGAGATTGCCATTCAAGAATACTTTACCCCACAAGGCTATCCTTCCAAAATGAAGGGCAAATAGTATATTTTTCAGACAAACAAAAACTGCAGAAGTTCACTACCACACAACCACCCTTACAAGAAATTCTCAGGAGTACTGGGTTTGGTACCAGAAAAATAAGTATCACTGCCATAAAAACTCAAGAAAAATCAAAACCCATTGGTAAAATAAAAATGCTAACAATGAAGAGAAAGCAAAAAAGTTTATCTACAACCCAAGAAACCAACAAATACAGAAGACAAGCAGTAAACCAGAAAGAAAGGAACAAATGACATTTAAGACATCCAAACAAAAAACCAATAAAATGCGAGGAGTAAATCAACACTTTTCAATAACAACTCTTAATGTAAAAGGATTAAATTTCCCAATCAAAAGACAGACTGGCTCTCTGGATTAAAAAGGAGGACCCAACTGTATGCTGCCTTCAAGAGACCCACCTTACCTATAAAGACTTGCATAGACTGAGTGAAAGGATGGAAAAAGATTTACCATGCAAACAGAAATGAGAAATGAGCTGGAGTAGCTATTCTTATATCTGATAAAATAGACTTTAAACTAAAAACCATAAAAAGAGATAATGAGGGACACTACATAATGATAAAAGGAGTCATCCATCAGGAAGACATAACAATCATAAATATATATGCACCCAATGTCAGAGCAGCCAGATTTATAAAGCAAACTCTATTAGATCTGAAGAAGGAAATAGATACTAATACTATAATAGCAGGGAACCTGAACACCCCACTATCAATATTGGACATATCATCTAGGCAAAGAAACAGCAGAGAAACACAAGATCTAAACTAAACTTTAGACCAATTGCACTTGGCAGATATCTACAGAACATTCCATCCAACAACCTCAGAATATTCATTCTTCTCATCAGCACATGGATCATTCTCCAGGATAGATCACATGTTAGGTCACAAATCAAGTCTCAACAAATTCAAAAAAATTGGAATTATCCCATGTATCTTCTCAGACCACAATGGATTAAAACTAGAAATTAATAACAAACGAAACTCTGGAAACTATACAAACACATGAAAATTAAACAGCATTCTACTTAATGACATATGGATCTTAGAAGAAATCAAACAGGAAATCAAAACGTTTATTGAAACTAATGAAAACAATGATACATCACACCAAAACCTGTGGGATACTGCAAAAACAGTAGTAAGGGAGAAATTTATCACATTAAATGCTTACTTCAGAAGAATGGAAAGATGGCAAGTGAACAACCTAAGACTTCACTTTAAAGAACTACAATCTTAAAAAACAAGTACACCCAAACTTAGCAGACGGAAAGAAATCATTAATATCAGAGCAGAACTTAATGAAATTGAAACCCCAAAAATGATACAAAAGATCAATGTATCAAAATTTGGTTTTTTGAAAAGATAAATAAAATTGACAAGCCATTAGCATGGCTAACTAAAAAAAGAAGACAGAAGACACAAATAACAAAAATTAGAAATGAAAAAGGTGATATTACAACTGATATCTCTGAAATACAAGGAATCATTAAAGACTACAATAAACCACTATATGCCAACAAATTTGAAAATCTCGAGTAAATGGATAACTTTCTGGACACACACAAACTACCAAAACCAAGCCAAGATGATGTAGAAAATCTGAACAGACCAATAATAATAAAAGAGATTGAAGCTGTTAACAGAAGGCTCCCAACAAAGAAACGCCCAGGACCAGATGGATTCACAGCAGATTTCTACCAAACATTCAAAGAGGAATTGACACCAATTCTCTACAAACTATTCCAAAAGATTGAAACAGAGGCAATTCTCCCAAACTCATTCTATGAAGCAAATATCACCCTGACAGCAAAGTCAGATAAAGATACAACAACAAAAAAAGAAAACTACAGGCCAATATCCTTGATGAATATAGATGCAAAAATCCTCAATAAAATACTAGCTAACATAGGGCCAGCCTGTGGCTCACTTGGGAGAGTGCGGTGCTGATAACAGCAAGGCCACAGATTCAGATCCCTATAGCGATGGCCGGTTAGCTCACTTTGGAGAGCATGGTGCTGATAACACCAAGTCAAGAGTTAAGATCCCCTTACTGGTCATCTTTAAAAAAAAATACTAGCTGACAGAATACAGCAACACATACACAAAATTATACACCATGATCAAGTGGGATTCATCCCAGGGATGCAAGGTTGGTTCAACATATGCAAATCAATAAATGTGATACACCATATTAATGAAATCAAACACAAGGACCATATGATCATCTCCATAGATGCTGAAAAAGCATTTGATAAAATTCAGCACTCGTTCATGGTAAAGACTCTCTACAAGTTAGGTATACATGGAAAGTATTTCAACATAATTAAAGCCATATATGATAAACCCACTGCCAATATCACCCTGAATGGAGAAAAGCTGAAAGCTTTTCCTTTAAGAACAGGAACTAGGCAAGGATGCCCACTCTCACCACTCCTATTCAACATAGTGTTGGAAGTAGTAGCCAGAGCAATCAGAGAAGAGAAGGAAATAAAGGGCATCCAGATTGGAAAAGATGAAGTCAAATTGCCCCTGACTGCAGATGACATGATCCTATATATTGAACAGCCTAAAGCTTCTACAAAAAAACACTTGGAGGTGATAAATGATTTCAGCACAGTAGCAGGATACAAAATCAACACACAAAAATCAGTAGCATTTCTATTCTCCAATAGTGAACATGCAGTAAGAGAAATCAAGAAAGCCTGCCCATTTACAATAGCCACCAAAAAAATAAAATACCTAGGAACTGAGTTAACCAAGGATGTGAAAAATCTCTATAACGAGAACTACAAACCACTGCTGAGAGAAATTAGAGAGGATACAAGAAAATGGAAAGATATCCCATGCTCTTGGATTGGAAGAATCAACATAGTGAAAATGTCCATACTACCCAAAGTGATATACAAATTCAATGCAATCCCCATCAAAATTCCACTGACATTTTTCTCAGAGATGGAAAAAACTATCCAGACATTTATATAGAATAAAAATAGACCATGCATAGCCAAAGCAATTCTGAGAAACAAACAAACAAACAAACAAACAAACAAGCAAACAAACAAACAAACAAATATATAAATAAAATAAACCTGGAGGCATAACACTACCTGACTTTAAAGTATACTACAAAGCTATAATAACCAAAACAGCATAGTACTGGCAAAAAAACCAGACAAACTGATCAATGGACTAGAATAGAGAATCCAGAAATCAACCCACCCACCTACAGCCATCTGATCTTTGACAAAGACACCAAGCCTGTACACCGGGGAAGACTGCCTCTTCAGCAAATGGTCCTGGGATAACTGGATATCTATGTACAGGAGAATGAAACTAGACCCATATGTCTCACCGTATACTAAAATCAACTCAAAATGGATTAAAGAATTAAATATACACCCTGAAACAATAAAACTCCTTAAAGAAAACATAGGAGAAACACATCAAGAAGTAGTACTGGGCACAGACTTCATGAATATGACCCCCAAAACACGGGCAACCAAAGGAAAAATAAACAAATGGGATTATATCAAACTAAAGAGCTTCTGCACAGCAAAAGATACAATTAACAGAGTTAAAAGACAACCAACAGAGTGGGAGAAAATATTTGCAGAATATGTACGTGACAAAGGATTAATATCCAGAATATACAAGGATCTGAAACAACTTTACAACAAAAAATACAAGTAACACAATTAAAAAATGGGCAAAAGAGCTAAATAGGCATTTCTCAAAGGAAGATATACGAATGGCCAACAGACACATGAAAAAATGCTCAACATCACTCAGCATCCGGGAAATGCAAATCAAAACCACACTGAGATACCATCTCACCCCTGTTAGGATGGCTAATATCCAAAAGACTGAATGATAAATGCTGGTGAGATTGCAGAGAAAAAGGAACTCTCATACATTGTTGGTGGGACTACAAAATGGTGCAGCCTCTATGGAAAATGGTATGGAGGTTCCTCAAACAATTGCAGATAGATCTACCATATGAACCAGCTATCCCACTGCTGGGAATATACCCAGAGGAATGGAAACCATCAAGTCGAAGGTATACCTCTTCTCCAATGTTCATTGCATCACTCTTTACAATAGCTAAGAGTTGGAACCAGCCCAAATGTCCATCACCATACGAGTGGATATGGAAAATGTGGTATATCTACACAATGGAATACTACTCTACTGTAAAAAAAGAATGAAATACTGCCATTTGCAACAACATGGATGGACCTAGAGAGAATTAGATTAAGTGAAATGAGTCAGGCACAGAAAGAGAAATATCACATGTTCTGGCTTATTTGTGAGAGCTAAAAATAAATAAATAAATACACAAATAAACTGGGGTGGGGGAGGGAAGAAGACACAACAATTACACTTCCTTGAAGTTGATATGATAAGCAAACAGATATGAGGTTTTTGTGAGGGAAGGTGGAGGGGGAGGGGGAGGGGGGTTTTGGTAACAGGCCACGATAATCAACCACGTTGTATATTGACAAAATAAAATAAAATAAAATAAAATTTATTTTAAAAAAAGAATAAATGCTTTTGCCATATTCCATAGGTTTGGGTATGGTGTGTTTTCATTTTTACTTGTCTCAAGGAATTTTTTAATTTCCGTTTTCATTTTTTCATTAACCTGTTGTTTATTTAGGAGCATGTTCTATAATTTCCATGTATTTGTAACATTTCCAAAGATTTTCTTGTTAATTTCTAGCTTTGTTTCATTGTGGTCAGAAGAGATACCTGATATTATCTGTATGTTTTAAAATTTGTGTACACTTGTTTTTTTTTTCTGCCTAGCCTATGATCTATCCTTGAGAATGTTCCATGTGCAGTTGAGAAAAATACATATTCTACAGCTATTGGAGGGAATGTTCTGCAAATGTCTGTAAGGACCATTTGGTTTATGTTGCAGTTTAAGCCAGATGTTTCTTTGTTTACTTTCTGTCTAGATGATCTATCCATTGTTGAAAGCAGGGTGTTAAAGTCCCCTACAATTATTGAATTGCAATTTATTTCTCCTCTTAGGTCTAATAATGCTTACTTTATTTATTTGGGTGCTGTAATGTTGGGTGTATACACATTAATAATTGTTATATCCTCTTGTTGAATTGAGCCCTTTATCATTATATAATGACCTTCTTTGTCTCTTTTTTCAAATTCTGGATTAAAGTCTGTTTTATCTGATGTAAGTATGGCTACCCCTGATTGCTTTTGGTTTCCATTTGCATGGAATATCTTTTTCCTGCCCTTCACATTCATTCTATGCTTGTCTTTAAAAGGTGAATCTGTTGCAGGGAGCATATCATTGCCTTTTTTTTTTTGGACCAGTAAGGGGATTGCAACCATTGGCATGGTGTTGTCTGTGCCATGCTCAGCCAGTGAGTGCACTGGTCATCCCTATATAGTATTTGAACCCATGGCCTTGTCGCTAACAGCACTGCACTCTCCTAAGTGAGCCACGGGGACAGCCCTGGGTTTTTCTTTTTTTTATCCATGCAGTCATTCTATATTAATTGGAGAGTTTTGTTGTTTTTTTTTGGTGGTTGGCTGGTACAGGGATCAAATACTGGAACTCGTAGTTGGAGAGTTTAATCCACTTACATTCAAGGTTATTACTGATATCTCAGAACTTATTCCTGCCATTTTGCTAATTGTTTTCTGGTTATTTTTAGGTCCTTAGTTCCTTTCTTTTTCTCTTGTTATTTATCTCAGTGGATTGGTGGTTTTTTGTGGTGCTAAGTCTTGTTTTCTTTCACTTTATCATTTGTGTATCTGCTGTTATTTTCATTTTTTGTAGTTACCTTGGGGCTAACATAAAATGTTTTGTAGTTACAATAAACCATTTTAAACTGACAGAAACTTAACTTTGGTCACATTAAAATTCTTCAGATTCCTCCCCCCCCCCACATACAGAAGTTATAGTTGTGTTGCTTTAATTTACCTTTGTATCTGTATCAGTCAGGGTTCTCCAGAGAGATAGAACCTATAGGATATGTTTGTAAATATATGATAAGGGATTTATTAGGGGAATTGGCTCATTTAGTTGTGGACAGAAGTCTGACTATAGGCTGTCTGCAAACTGGATGCTGGTATCATGGCTCAGTCCAAGTTCAAAGGCCTCAGAACCAGGGAAGCTGATGTAAGTCCTTGGTGTAAGTCCTGGAACCCAAAAGCTGAAGTGTCTTGAGCTCTGATGCTCACAAACAAGAGAGCAGTGTATCCCAGCCACAGTGCATAGAGAGAGACAGAGAGAGATTCAACTTTTCTTTCCATTTTTTTTCTCTCTAGGCCCCCAGTGAATTGAATAGTTTCCACCCATATGGAAGGTGGATCTTTCCCACCCTGTCCACTCAGGCTTTCATGCTAATCTCTTCTGGGAACCCCCTCATGGACACAACTAAAAATATATCTTTATCAGGTTTCTCAGTAGTCCTTAATCTAATCAAGTTGACACCTAAACATCACAGTATTGATTGTATTTTCCTTAGCCACCAATTGTAGCTGTTGTTTTTTTTGACTCTTTTGACTATCAGCCTTTATACTAGAAGATTGAAGGATTTACATAGCATCATTACCTCACTGGGATTTTCTTAATTTGAATTATGAATTTACCTTTACAAATAAATTTTTCACTTTTTCATATTTTCATGATAGTAATTATCATTTTTTCATTTCCTATTGTAGCAATCCCTTAGCCATTTCTTGAAAAGCTTGTTTAGCAGTGATGAATTCCCTCATCTTTTGCTTGTCTGGGAAAGTCTTTATTTCTCCTTCATTTTGAAAGATAGCTTTGCTGGATAAAGTATTCTTTGCTGTTAGTATTATTTTTTTCTTTCAGCACTTTGAATATATCGTTCCATTCTTTCCTGGCCTGCAAGGTTTCTTTTGAGAAATCTGATGATAGTTTAATGGGGGTTCCCTTATATGTGACTTGACACTTCTCTTGCAGCTTTTAGAATTCTCTCCTTGTCTTTGACTTTTGGTAGTTTTATTATGATGTGCCTTGGAGAAGATCTTTTTGGGTCAAGTCCAATTGGGGACCTTTGAGTTTCCTGACTCTGAATGTCCATATCTGTCCAAATTCTTGGGAAGTTTTCAGCTATTATTTCATGAAATAGAGTTTCTGTGCCCTTCTCCATCTCTTCCCCATCTGGAACACCTATTATTTGAACATTTTATGAACTGGTGTCCAATATTCCTTGTAGGCGTTCTTCATTCTTTTTAATTTTCTTTTTTCCTTCTCCTCTTCCTCTTCTTTTCTTTTCTTTTCTTTTTTTTGGTGGATGGCCAGATTGGCATCAAAACCCTTGACCTTGGTATTATCAACACCTCACTCTAACCAACTGAGCTATCCAGCCAGCCCTCTTCATTCTTATTTCTTTTTAATACTCTGACTGGGCAATTTTAAAAGATCTGTCTTCAAGTTCAGAAAGTCTCTCTTCTTCTAGATCTAGTCTGTTGTTGAAGCTCTCAATGTACTTTTTATTTCATTCATTGAATTCTTCAGCTCCAAGATTTCTGTTTGGTCCCTTTTTATAACAACTATATCTTTGTTAAATTTCTCATACGGATCATGAATGTTTTCCTAATTTCATTAAATTGTCTGTGTTCTTTTGTATTCTCATTGAGTTTCCTTAAGATTGTCATTTGAAATCCCTTTACAAGCATTTTGTAACTGTCCTTTTATTTTTTGGCATCTGTTATTGGAGACTTATTTTGTTCCTTTGGGGGTGTCATGTTTCCTTGCTCATGTTTCTTTTGTCCCTATGTTGATATCTGTGCATCTGAAGGAGTAGTTGCTTTTCCCAACTTTATGGAGTAGATTACAAAGAAATGACTTTTTCCCGTATGTGAGTCCTAAGGTGTCTGTTGGATGTGTTGCATTGACTGCTTTTGGGTGGACTCAGTAGCATAGTCCCTGTGCAGTTTCTTTTGTTGTATTCTCTTCAGTGATGTTTTTGAAAGCCTCGGTGGCCTGGAATGCAGGAGTTTGTGCCAACACGGGCTGTTTTGCCGTGTTAAAGACTCCAGGCTGGTTTTTGGGCCAGGTGTGTGCAAGCACAGAGGGCCAACCAACTGTTTGGTGGTCTCTCTGAAGTGCAGAGTTTCTTCCCAACGGTCAGGCCAGTATGCAGCTCTGAGGTTGTCTCTCTCAGGATGTGGTTCACTGCCTGATCAACTTTTGTTCTGGAAACATGTGAGCCTGGGTGCAGGGTAGAGTAGTCAAGTGGCTCTTCCAAGGCATGCCAGAAGACAGGATGCCACTATTTGGGCCGGAGCTGCATGTGTGGGTGCAGCAGGGCCAGATGGCTCTATAGAGACCTACCAGAGGAGACAAAGCCAACACTTGATCCACTGTCAATCAGGGAGCAGGCATGCACAGGTGCCGCAGGGCCTAGCAGCTCTGTGGAGGGCTGCCAGGTGGAGGCAGAAACACCATTTGATTCACTGTCAAGCAGAAAGCAGATGTATACCACCAGAGTAGGGCCTAGCAGCTCCATGGAGGGCCACTGAATCAGCTTTCTAGCCTGGAGTAGGCTGGCAAGAGTGCAACAGTGCTCAGCATCTCTGTAGAGGCAAAGCTGTTGTCTAGTCTGCTGTCAGGCAAGGGGTAGGAGTGGACCAATGCATCAGGGCTCAGCAGCTCTGTGGAGGGCCACTGGATCAGCTGTAGAATCGAGCAGGCCTGTGGGTGCAGCAGGGCTTGAGAGCTCTGTAGATGCCTGCTGGGGTGAGGCAATGCTGTTACTTGATCCACTGTCCAGCTGGGAGGAGGCATGCACTGGTGCAACTGGGCCCAGCAGCTCTATAAAGGTCTGCCATGGGGAGGCAAAGCTGCTGTCTGATTGCTGTCAGTCAGTTAGCAGGTGTATTCTAGTGCATCGGGGCCTGACAGCTGTGTGGAGGGCCACCAGGGAGAGACAGAGCTATGTCAGACTGGCTGTCAGGTCGGCATGGGTACTGTGGGCTCAGCAGGCCAGTGGGTTGTGCAGGGTGGATGCACACAAATGTGGTGGATCAGCCACTTATTGGCAGCTTCCCCTCTGAGCAGGTCTGCCTGTTCTCCTAAGGGGGAGGAGGTGCTGTGTGGATCCAGACCCTGGGGTCTTGGTTTTTCTGTTTGGCCTAGGCTTTAGGCAGCAGGGTTTGTGGTTCTGCCAGTGCCATGTACACATGACAGAATGAAGGTGGGGCCTCGGAATGGAAAGAGTCAGTTTCCACTGGCCCCTAGGGCAGAATGCGCTGTAGCTGTGGGTTGACTTTCAACGTGGTGCTATGCCATAGCAACTAAGATTGGTGTGGTGGATTGAATTATGTCCCCCCAAACTCATTGAAGCTTGAATTGCGGTTTCAAGATGGCGGCGGCTGCTGCGGCTGGCGCGGAGTAGCTGAGGTGGAAAAGGTGGCCACTGGGCCTCAGGCAGCCGGGAAACTTGTGGACCTTCCTCTGGCCATTTCTTAAGGGAGGACTGCTGCTGCTGGCCGGTCGTGGGGGCTCAACGCCACTTTGCTCCCGGCAGGAGAGGCTGCCTCACTTACAGGCAACAGCTTTGAAGTGTGGAGCAGGAAAAGAACTGATTCTTAGCTGCAAAAGTGAGTCTTGAAACAGGGAACACGGCGCCAGGGCTGCTGTGGATGCAGCCAGGATCCCGGAGGCTGGGGCCGCACTGAAGGCGGCCAGCTGCCCTATTCAGGATTCGAGGTTTCAGGCCGGCATTAAAGAAGATTCCTGGGAGCGCCCGAGCGGCGCCGCGACTGAACAGCCCGAGGCGGCAGCGCCGAGAACACGGAAGGCAACAAACCAGAGACAGAGCGAGCGCCCGACCTGGCACAGCACTGTGAGTGATCCCTGGCACAGCTCTGTTCGGGGGGTGGATGCCCACGCGGCTCCCGCCTGCACCACCAGGCCACTCACTGCCACGGTGCTGCCTCCATTTTCCCAGGTGCGGGCAGCTCCGCCCTGCGCGGCCATCACTGAGCCCATTTGCTTGGCCTGGCGCGGGGCTTTCCGGACCCTGTGGGCCGACCTCCTCTCCCACTCCCTCCGCGGTTCTCTGGCAGGGCTGGGGGTGTGGGGCGTCCCGACCAGTTTTGGGAGGGCTAGGAAGTACGGGCGGGCCGACTGTCACTCCACCACACCCTGGACTCCGCCCCGGTAAACTTCCTGTTACTGGGAGGCAGATACCATCTCTGCGACCACCAGTTTGGAAAAAAGCCTAACGAATTTCTGGTTGGGAATAGTGTGGTAGGAGAGTTCCCGGGTCCGCTTGAACCTGCCGGAGACCAGGCTGCAGGCAGGCACTAGACTCGTTTATACCGGGGGGGATACAAAGGTGAACAAGACCCGAGAAAGATCTACACAATGCTACAAAGGCACCCAGAGAGACCGGTCGTCTGTGCCTAGCAGAAACCTGGTAGACTTCCTGGGCGAGGCGGTGCTGAGCAGGGTCTTGAAGGCCCAGCTGATAGAGGAGGGGTGCAGCAGACACGCCCCAGCCCAGCACAGTGTGCACAGAGGGGGGAGACGTGCGGCCAGGGAGGCGGAGACTCGACAGAAACCACACACCCAGTGGGGTCGCCACTGCACGATCTAACAGCCTGGGCCAGAGCACACGGAACGGGGAGAAGTCCTGTACAGAAAGTGAAAGCTCAACAGAGATCACACACCCTGTGGTACGTGATCCACCAGCCCAGCAGAGTACAAGCTGACTAGAAAGGTGGATCCCCGGAGAAGCCCAAGACCCGAGGCAACCACACACACAAGACACTAGAGGCCAACTGAGCAGTCACGGCGGGAGCCATACCAAATTGGCAACCACAGCAACATCCTAGTTAGTCATTAGTCTTAAACCAGTGGACTGTGAAACCCCCTGCCACAATGAATAAACACCAAAAAAAAGACACCAGAAATACAAAAAATCAAGAAAGTACACCACCAAAAGTTAATAAATCTCATACTCTAGATCCTATAGAACAAGAAGCCCTTGAAATAACTGACAAGGAATTTCGAGTGATAATTCTAAGGAAACTGAATGAGATACAAGAAAACTCAGCTAGACATCATGATGAAATGAGGAAAAGTATACAGGATCTGAAAGAGGAAATATACAAGGAAATCAATGTTCTGAAAAAAAATGTAGCAGAACTTGCTGAACTGAAGAAGTTATTCAGCGAAATAAAAAACACAACGGAGAGTTTAACCAGCAGGCTTGTGGAAGTTGAAGAGAGAACCTCTGAACTTGAAGATGGGCTGTTTGAAATAACACAAGCAGACAAAAAGAAAGAAAAAAGAATCAAGGACAGGGAAGAAAATCTGAGAGAGATATCAGACAACCTCAAGCGCTCAAATATCCGAGTCATGGGTATTCCAGAAGGGGAGGAAAATGGAGATTCCATTGAAAACATATTCAACAAAATAGTGGCAGAAAACTTCCCAGGTATAGGAAAAATCACAGATCTTCAGATCCAGGAAGCTCAACGATCTCCAAACGTATTCAACCCAAAAAGGCCTTCTCCAAGACATGTCATAGTCAAATTGGCAAAACTCAGAGACAAAGAGAGAATCTTAAAAGCTGCAAGAGAGAAGCGTCAAATCACCTATAAGGGAGCCCCAATCAGGTTAACATCAGACTTTTCATCACAAACCCTAAAAGCTAGAAAGGAATGGGATGATATTTTCAAAATACTAAAAGACAAAGATTGCCAGCCAAGAATACTCTACCCTGCAAGGCTATCCTTCCGAAATGAGGGGCAAATAGTATATTTCTCAGACAAACAAAAACTGCGGGAGTTCACTACCACAAGACCACCCTTACAAGAAATCCTCAAGGGAGTACTGGGTTTGGTTCCTGAAAAATAACTACCACTGCCATAAAAACCTAAGAAAAATCTAAACCCGCTAGTACAATAAAAATGGCATTCATGAAGAGAAAACAAGCTAACAAAAACACTATCTACAACCTAAGGAACCAACAAACAAAGAAACCAAACAGTAAATCAGAAAGCAAGGAACAAAAGACACCTAAGACAACCAAACAACCAATAAAATGCTAGGAATAAATCAACACCTTTCAATAACAACTCTTAATGTTAAAGGCTTAAATTCCCCAATTAAAAGACACAGACTGGCTGACTGGATCAAAAAGCAGGACCCAACTATATGCTGCCTACAAGAGACCCACCTCACCCATAAAGATTCACACAGACTAAGAGTGAAAGGCTGGAAAAAGATTTACCATGCAAACAGAAAAGAAAAACGAGCTGGAGTGGCTATTCTTATATCTGACAAAATAGACTTTAAACTAAAAACCATAAAAAGAGACAATGAGGGACACTACTTAATGATAAAAGGACTGATCCATCAAGAAGACATAACAATCATAAATATGTACGCACCCAATGTTGGAGCAGCCAGATTTATAAAACAAACTCTATTAGACCTAAAGAAGGAAATAGACACTAATACCATAATAGCAGGGGACCTGAACACTCCACTGTCAATATTAGACAGATCATCTAGGCAAAGAATCAGTAGAGAAACACAAGATCTAAACAAGACTCTAGACCAATTGGAATTGGCAGATATCTACAGAACATTCCACCCAACAACCTCAGAATATTCATTCTTCTCATCAGCACATGGATCATTCTCCAGGATAGATCACATATTAGGTCACAAATCAAGTCTCAATAAATTCAAAAAAATTGGAATTATCCCATGTATCTTCTCAGACCACAATGGATTAAAACTAGAAATTAATAACAAACAAAACTCTGGAAACTATACAAACACATGGAAATTAAACAGCATTCTACTTAATGACATATGGGTCCAAGAAGAAATCAAGCAGGAAATCAAAAAGTTTATTGAAACTAATGAAAACAATGATACATCATACCAAAACCTGTGGGATACTGCAAAGGCAGTATTGAGGGGAAAATTTATTGCATTAAATGCTCACTTCAGAAGAATGGAAAGATGGCAAGTGAACAACCTAACACTTCACCTTAAAGAAGTAGAAAAACAAGAACAATCCAATCCTAAAGTTAGCAGACGGAAAGAAATCATTAAGATCAGAGCAGAACTGAATGAAATTGAAAACCAAAAAACAATTCAAAAGATCAACGAATCAAAAAGTTGGTTTTTTGAAAAGATAAATAAAATTGACAAACCATTAGCATGGCTAACAAAAAAAAGAAGAGAGAAGACTCAAATAACAAAAATTAGAAATGAAAAAGGCGATATTACAACTGATTCATGTGAAATACAAGGAATCATTCGAGACTACTATAAACAACTATACGCCAACAAATTTGAAAATCTGGAGGAAATGGATAAATTTCTGGACACACACAAGCTCCCAAAACTGAACCGTGAAGACGTAGAAAATTTGAACAGACCAATAACAATAAAGGAGATTGAAGCTGTTATCAGAAGGCTCCCAACAAAGAAAAGCCCAGGTCCAGATGGATTCACAGCAGAATTTTACCAAACATTCAAAGAGGAATTGACACCGATTCTTTACAAACTATTCCAAAAGATTGAAACGGACGCAAATCTCCCAAACTCATTCTATGAAGCAAACATCATCCTGATACCAAAACCAGGTAAAGATATAACCAAAAAAGAAAACTACAGGCCGATATCCTTGATGAATATAGATGCAAAAATCCTCACTAAAATACTAGCAAACAGAATACAGCAACACATAAGAAAAATTATTCATCACGATCAAGTGGGATTCATCCCAGGGATGCAAGGTTGGTTCAACATACGCAAATCAATAAATGTGATACACCATATTAATAAACTCAAACACAAGGACCATATGATCATCTCTATAGATGCTGAAAAAGCATTTGATAAAGTTCAGCACTCGTTCATGACAAAGACCCTCTATAAGTTAGGTATAGAGGGAAAGTATCTCAACATAATTAAAGCCATATATGACAAACCCACTGCCAATATCATCCTGAATGGGGAAAAGCTGAAAGCTTTTCCTTTAAGAACAGGCACTAGACAAGGATGCCCACTCTCACCACTCCTATTCAACATAGTGTTGGAAGTACTAACCAGAGCAATCAGAGAAGAGAAGGAAATAAAGGGCATCCAGATTGGAAAAGATGAAGTCAAACTGTCCCTGTTTGCAGATGACATGATCCTATATATCGAACAGCCTAAAACCTCTACAAAAAAACTGTTGGAATTGATAAATGATTTCAGCACAGTAGCAGGATACAAAATCAACACACAAAAATCAGTAGCATTTCTTTTCTCCAATAGTGAACATGCAGAAGGAGAAATCAAGAAAGCCTGCCCATTCACAATAGCCACCAAAAAAATAAAATACTTAGGAATTGAGTTAACCAAGGAGGTGAAAAATCTCTATAATGAGAACTACAAACCACTGCTGAGAGAAATTAGAGAGGATACAAGAAGATGGAAAGATATTCCATGCTCTTGGATTGGAAGAATCAACATACTGAAAATGTCCATACTACCCAAAGTGATATACAAATTCAATGCAATCCCCATCAAAATTCCAAAGACATTTTTCTCAGAAATGGAAAAAACTATTCAGACATTTATATGGAACAATAAAAGACCACGAATAACCAAAGCAATGCTCAGCAAAAAAAATAAAGCTGGAGGCATAACACTACCTGACTTTAAGCTATACTACAAAGCTATAATAACCAAAACAGTATGGTACTGGCATAAAAACAGACAAACTGACCAATGGAATAGAATAGAGAATCCAGAAATCAACCCACACACTTACTGCCATCTGATCTTTGACAAAGGCACCAAGCCTATTCACTGGGGAAGGGACTGCCTCTTCAGCAAGTGGTGCTGGGATAACTGGATATCGATATGCAGGAGAATGAAACTAGATCCATACCTCTCACCGTATACTAAAATCAACTCAAAATGGATTAAGGATTTAAATATACACCCTGAGACAATAAAACTTCTTAAAGAAAACATAGGGGAAACACTTCAGGAAATAGGACTGGGCACAGACTTCATGAATACGACCCCAAAAGCACGGGCAACCAAAGGAAAAATAAACAAATGGGATTATATCAAACTAAAAAGCTTCTGCACAGCAAAAGAAACAATTAAAAGAGTTAAAAGACAACCAACAGAGTGGGAGAAAATATTTGCAAAATATACATCTGACAAAGGATTAATATCCAGAATATATAAGGAACTCAAACAACTTTACAAGAAGAAAACAAGCAACCCAATTAAAAAATGGGCAAAAGAGCTAAGTAGGCATTTCTCTAAGGAAGATATCCAAATGGCCAACAGACATATGAAAAACTGCTCAACATCACTCAGCATCCGGGAAATGCAAATCAAAACCACATTGAGATACCATCTAACCCCAGTTAGGATGGCTAAAATCCAAAAGACTATGAACGATAAATGCTGGCGAGGCTGCGGAGAAAAAGGAACTCTCATACATTGTTGGTGGGACTGCAAAATGGTGCAGCCTCTATGGAAAATGGTATGGAGGTTCCTTAAACAATTGCAAATAGATCTACCATACGACCCAGCCATCCCACTGTTGGGAATATACCCAGAGGAATGGAAATCATCAAGTCGAAGGTATACCTGTTCCCCAATGTTCATCGCAGCACTCTTTACAATAGCCAAGAGTTGGAACCAGCCCAAATGCCCATCATCAGATGAGTGGATACGGAAAATGTGGTACATCTACACAATGGAATACTACTCAGCTATAAAAACGAATGAAATACTGCCATTTGCAACAACATGGATGGACCTCGAGAGAATTATATTAAGTGAAACAAGTCAGGCACAGAAAGAGAAATACCACATGTTCTCACTTATTGGAGGGAGCTAAAAATTAATATATAAATTCACACACACATACACACATACACACACAGACCGGGGGGGGGGGAGAAGATATAACAAGCACAATTATTTGAAGTTGATACAACAAACAAACAGAAAGGACGTGGTTGGGGGGGAGGGGGGGAGGGAGAAGGGAGGGAGGTTTTGGTGATGGGGAGCATTAATCAGCTACAATGTATATCGACAAAATAAAATTTAAAAAAAAAAAATAAATAAATAAATAAAATAAAATAAAATAACAAAAAAAAAAAAAAAAAAAAAAGAAGCTTGAATTGCATCCCCCAAGTGTTATGTATTGGAGGCGTGGCTCCCCCTGTGACTCTTAGGAGGGTGGGAAATCCTATTATGGTAATTGAAAGGTGGAGTCTTGAAGAGGTGATTAGATTGTAGGACCATGCAATAATGAATTGACTAAAAATGGTGGTCAGGAGCATGGTTCTGTTGTTCAGATTGTATAATTTCTCTTGATCTATCTCCAAGTTCACTGACTCTTTTTTCTGTCATTTCCATTCCACTGTAGAGCCTATCGAGTGAATTTTAAATTTTGGTAATTATATTTTTCATCTGTAATGTTTTGTATTAGTCCATTTCTGTGGCTTATAACAAAATACACTGAACTGGGTGATTTGTAAAGAAAACGAAATTTATTGCTTACACTTTTGGAGGCTGGGAAGTCCAGAGTCCATCCAAAGGTCTCACATTGCAGGATGGTGGAAGCAAAGAGAGCAGAGAGAGAAAGACAGACTCTCCTCTTCTTTTAAAGCCCCCAGAACCATGCCCCTGACCACCATTTTTAATCCATTCACTACTTCATGGTCCTACTATTGAATCACACCTTCAAGGCTCCACGTCCATAATAGGATTTCCCACCCTCATAACAGTCACAGTTGGGGCCAAGCCACCAATACATAAAACTTGGGAGATGCAGTGAAAGTTGCAGTGAGCTTTGGGGGAACATAATTCAATCCACTACAGGTATTCATTTAGTTCTTCTTTATATCTCTATTTCTCTGTTGGAACTTTTCATTCACTTCAATAGTGTTCATTCTTAATTCCTACAGCACAGTTATAATTTCTGCTTTAATATCTTTGATAATTCCAACAGCTGAGTCATCTTTGGACTCCGTGTCTATTGATTGCATTTTCCCTTGTGATTTGAGAATTTCTTGTTTCTTCATATGCCACATGATTTTGAATTTTATCCTGGATGCTTTGAATGTTATAAGAATATGGATCTCATCTTTTTCATGAGGAGAATGTTGTAGGATTTTTGTGTTTTTTTCATTTGTTTTATTTTAGTAGGCAATTGACCAGGTTAGGTTTAGGACTCAAGTTTTAACCTGCTTTCTCTAGGATATGGCTCTAAAGTTGTTCAGTTTCCAGTGTGATTGTAGTGCAATTTGCAACAGGCCTGCAAGTGTGCCACTCAGTGGTCATTCTTGAACTTGGGCAGTAGTCTACTTAGTATGTAATCTCTTAATGCCTGTAGTATGCCCAGCCTCCTACTGTAAGCAATAAATTTCATTTTCTTTACAAATTACTCAGTTCCAGGTATTTAGATATAAGCAACAGAAACAAACTAAGACAGAAAACTGGTACCAGAGAAGTGAGAAGTGACTTATAACAAATACTTGAAAATGTGGAAGCGGCATTGGAACTGGGTGTTGGACAAAGGTTGGAGGAATTTGGAGGGCTCAGAAGAAAAAAAGACAAGGGAAAGTTTAGAACTTCTTAGAGACTGGTTAAATGGTGATGAACACAATGGAGATAGAAATAAGGACAGTAAAGGCCATTTTGAGAAGATCGCAGATATAAATGAGAAAGTACTTATTGAAACTGGGGAAAAGATCACCCTTAATATGCACTGTCAAGGAACTTGGCTGCATTCTGTTCATGACCAACAGTTTTATGTAATGTAGAACTTTGAAGTTATGAACCAGGGTATTTGGCAGAAGAAATGTCTTTTTCTTTTTTTGAGAGTACTATTGTTATATTTTCTTTTTAAAAAACATTTTTTATTGAATCATAATTAATTATACATATTTTGGGGGTTCAATGTTGACATATGTTGGTCAAATCAATATTACTAGCATGTATAGTTACAAATCATACTTATTTTTTATGCCCCTTGTTCAATCTCTCCGTATCCCCCTCTCCCTCCCCACTCCTCTGATAACCCTAGATTTCTTCTCTCCTTCTGAAAGAGTAATGGTTACTCTGTTGATTTGTTACTGAGATGATCTGTCCAATGCTGAGAGGTGTGTTCAGGTCCCTCAATATTATCGTAGAGCAGATACTTCTTCTGTCACTCTGGAATGGGCTTTATGGAGAGAGACATCCTCTTCTTTTCTTTGGTCTCTGTTGGTGACACTCCTTGTGTCAATGCACTCCAGTGGATGGCGGGCCATCTGCATGGTGGTTGTGATGTCTGGCCACTTTTGCAGCAGCCATGGTTATTGTGGTGGCTGTGGTGGGCCACCCACATGGAGGTGATGTTTTTGGCATGCTCCTTGGTGCTGGCAGTGTGCTTGGTTGTGTGTGGGGTGTCTGGTCCCTGGCTGCATGCCTCAGGACCCAGGCAGGCCCCAAGGTGCTGGCAGTGTGCCTGGTTGTGGGGGGGGGGGTCTGGTGCCTGGCTCAATACCTCTGGTCCCTGGGTGGGCCCTGAGGTGCTGGTGGTATGCCGGGGTAGGAAGCAATTTTTTGTCTTTGCTTACTTCTAAAATGGGGGAACTTCCTGTGGGGACCAGTACTTGAGCTGTGTGGTTTAGCTAAATTGATGCTTTGCTGCTGATTCCCTAAGGAAGGCTTTTTGTGCAGCTTAGGTTTTAATGGTTGACCTTATAGGTACTTCTGGCTCTCCAGAGACCCAGTGCACCTGGGTTGTTTAGAAACTCTGCTCTGGGCCTGAGTCTTTTCATCAAACTGCACCCCTTGCAGTTCTGTACTCCTGACCAGTATCCATTGAGTGGTCCTGTACTGATTTGGGGTGCTGGTCAGTTGTCTTTGCCATGCCCCAGGGTTCCCCCGGTGGGCCTGTCTCCCCCACTGCCTATGCTGCAAACACATCCCATGGGATAGGCCATGCACTGGTTCCTTGTGATGACTCACCAGCCTCTGAGTGGCTCCTTTTTTTCAATTGTTGCATCTCCTCATTCCTATATGGGTCCACAGGAACACTATTAGTAGTCTCGCTGGCCTGGGGGCCACTAAGGCCCTCTTCTCCCCTGCCACCTCCATGCAGCTCCATCTGAAGGGCACAGCTGTGGCTTTTGCCAGCTCCTGCTCTGTGCACTCAGCAGCTCCAGCCTTAAAGCAGCCACAGCACAAAATGGTCAGAGCAGTTTTTTCTTTCTCTCATCACAGCTTCTCCCACCTTCATGCACTCTGTAGGTCTCCCCTCCTCTTCCCCTGAGCTCTAGCGGCCCCAGCTTGGCTGTTGTTGCTTTTTTATAGTTATAAATTGGTTGATTTGTTGGAGGGAGTGACACTGGGGATTGTCTATTCCACCATCTTGACCAGAAGCTCCCGGCAGAAGAAATTTCTAAATAGAAAAGCATTCAACAAGCCACATGGCTACTTGCAATAGCCTATACTGAGTTATGGCAGAAAAGGCATTATGTAAATCTGGAATTTGTAATTAAAAGGGAAGCAGATTGTAAAGATTTGTGTGTGAAAAGGACATGAACTTTGGGAGTCAGGGGCAGAATGCCTTGGATTGAATTGTGTCCTCCAAATCCATGTATTAGAAACTTAATCCCTACTGTGACAGTGTTAAGAGGGTGGGAAATCTTATTATAGTAATTGGAAAGTGGGGCCTTGAAGAAATGATTAGATTGTGAGGACCATGCCCAAGTAAAATGGATTAATCCATTGATGTTTTAATGGTGGTCATGGATGTTGTTCTGAGGGCTTTAAAAGGAGAAGGAATGAGGAATTAGCTGACTCTCTGCTCTGCCATTCTGCCATTTGATTATTAGGGTTAGGACCCACCATACGATGTTAAACTGTAGAGGTGATGGTTGGCATCCTTACCTTATTTTCAATCTTAAAGTTAATATATTTAAACTTCCTATATCAAGTTAATGTCTATTGAAGGTTTTTAATGTGTAATTTTACCAAATAAGGTTATTTTCCTGATAGAGTTTGGATGTGTTGTTCCCCCCCCAAAACTTAATGTGGCAGTGTTGGGAGCTGTCTGAGTCATGGGGGTGGGCCACTCATGAATGGATTAATGCTCTCCCTTGGGTGTTGGGGTAGTGAGTGAGTTCTAACTCTGTTAGTTCCTGCCAGATCTGGGGTTTAAAAGACCCTGGAACCTCTCTCTCTCTCTCTCTCTCACTTCCTCTCACCATGTGATCTACTTGTACCTTCTGGGTGTCTGCCACTTTCTGCCATGAGTTGAATCAGCCTGAAGCCTGCACCAGATGCAGCTCTTGCAGAATCATAAGCCACATAAACCTCCGTTCTTTATAAATTAACCAGTCTCAGATATTCTGTTACAGCAAAACAAAATGGACTAATACAGAAAATTGGTAGTGAGGAGTGGGGTGTTGCTATACAGATACCTGAAAATGTGGAAGCAGCTTTGGAACTGGGTAACAGGCAAAGTTGAAGGAGTTTAGAGGACTCAAGGAGATGAGGGAAAGTATGGAACATACTTTGGATGAATGCCTTTGGACCCTGACAGAGTTTGAATATGTTGTTCCCCAAAAAGCTCATGTTGAAATCTGATTGCCAACTTGGCAATGTTGGGAGTGGTTTGGTCCTGGGGGACAGATCCTTCATGAATGAATTAATGCCCTCCCTGAGGTGGAGGGTAATGAGTGAGTTCTCACTCTATTAGTTCCCACGAGAGCTGATTGTTCAAAAGACCATAGCACCTCCCACTCTTTCTCTTACTTACTTCTTGCCACATGGCCTTGCACCCACTAGCTTCCCTGCCACTTTCCAACATGAGTAGAAGCAGCAAATGTGGCAGTCTCAGAATTGTGAGTCAAAGAAACCTCTTTTCCTTATGAATTACCCAGACTTAGGTATTCTGTTATAGCAACAAAAATCATACTAATACAGAATATTGGTACCAGGAGTGAGATGTTCTATACAGATACCTGAAAATGTGGGAGTGTCTTTGGAACTGGGTAATAGGCAAATGTTGGAGGAGTTTGGAGGACTCAGAAAAAAACAAAAATATGAGAGAAAGTTTGAAACATCTTAGAGATTGGTTAAAGGGTTGTGACCAGACTGCTGATAAAAATATGGACAATAAAGTCTGTGCTAGTGAGGTCCCAGATAGAAATGAGGAACTTATTGGGAATTGGACAAAAGATCACCCTTGCTACACCTTAGCAAGAAACTTGGCTGCATTGTTCCCATGCCCTAGGACTTTGTGGAAGGCAGTACTTAAGAGTTGTGAACCAGAATATCTGGCAGAAGAAATTTCTAAGTAGCAAAACATTCTGGAAGCTGCATGGCTACTGGTAACAGCCTATGCTTAGCTGTGGCAGCAAAGGCATGACATAAAGCCAGAACTTATCATTAAAAGAGAAGCAGAGAATAAATATTTGGAAAACTTGCAACCTGGCCATGTGGGAGAGAATGAGAGAGAATTTGCAGGAGAAAAATCTAATGGTGCAGCAGAGGGGACTGATTACTAAAGGAATCAGGATGGCTATGAAGCAGCTGGCTTCTAATAGCCAAGAAAATGAGAGAAAGACCACAAAGGCATTTCAGAAGTCTCCAAGGGTGCTCCTCCCATCACATACCCAGGGCCTTAGGAGGACTGAGCTGCTCTGGAGGACAGATGTGGGGCTCCACTGTCCAATTTCCCCATTTTCCCTGTCTTGGAAAGATGCTCCCTGAATCCTGGCCACTCAGGCTGGAGCAGCCTTGCCTCAAACAGCACTAAGTGTGGTTTGTGCTGCAGCTCTGGAGAGCACAAAACAAAAGCCTTGGTGGCGTCCATGTGGTGTTGTCTGCAGGCCAGCAGAATACAAGAGTGGTGGAGGTGTGGCAGCCTCCACACAGATTTTGGAGGATGTATGGAAAGGCCTGGGAGCCCAGACAGAGGCCTGATACAGGGGTGGATCCACCACAGAGGGCATCTACTAGAGCAATGCAGAACAGAAATGTGGAGTTGGAGCCCCCACAGTGAGCCCCTACTAGGGCAATGTCTAGTAGAGCCAAAGGAGTGGGACAACCACCAGAACCTCAGAACTGTAGGGTCACTAGCAACATGCAATGCCTGCCTGGAAAATCCACAGGCACCAGTGCAGCCCAGTGAGAGGCTCCCAGCAGGGCCATAGGGACAGGACTGCTGGTGTTTTGGAGGTCTAAACCCTCCACAATGCCCAGGATGCAGAAACTGGAGTCAAAGGAGATTATTTTAGAGCTTTAAGATTTAATGTCTGCCCTGATGGGTTTCAGACTTATTTAGGGCCTGTTTCTCTTTTCTTCTGGCCTATTCCTCCCTTTTGGAATGAGAATTTGTACCCAATGTTTGTTCCACGATTATATCTTGAGAGTAGATAAATTTGCTTTTGATTTTTACAGTTTCACAGCTGAAAGTAGTTTTGCCTTTAGTCTAAGATTAAGCTTTAGACTTTTAATTTGGTGCTGGAACAAACTAAGACTTTTGGGACTATTGGGATGGAATGGTTGTATATTGTATGTGAGGGGGACATGAGTTTTGGGGAGCCAGGGGTGGAATGATAGAGTTTGGATATGTTGTCCTGCCACAAGTCTCATGTCAAAATCTGATCCTCAACTTGGCAGTGTTGGGAGTGCTTTGGGTCATGGGGTGTGGATCCCTCATGAATAGATTAATACCCTCCATGGGAGGGGGGCTTATGAGTGAGTTTTCACTCTATTAATTCCCATGACAGGTGGTTGTTTAAAGGACACTGGCACCTCCCCTATCTTTCTCTCTTGCTTCCTCTCAGTATGTGATCTTGCACCCACTGGCTGCCCTGACACTTTCTGCTATGAGAAGAAGTAGCCTGAGGCCCACACTAGATGCAGCTGTCCCAGATTCGTGAGTCAAGTAAACCTCTTTTCCCTATAAATTACTGAGTCTCAGGTATCCTGTTATAGCAACAGAAAAATGGGCTAATGCAAACCCAGAAATCAGGAGAGTGGGCACTAAATAGGTGACCCAGAAATTAAGGAATCAGATTAAGAAGTAATAAAACTTGAACTTGAGGACTCTATTTTTAGAAATGATTGAATATGTGAGAGCATGTTTGAGAAGGAGTATTTTACTTAAATAATTATCTACAACAATAACCATTTATAGGCCATTATGTTCTCTTATTTTATATCACAAAATTTATAATAGAAACTCTTTGTAAGTAATATCATAAATCAAACCCTTTTCAAATTGATCAAAACTTTGTTCTTTTTATGGTTTATTTATTAATATTTTAAAAAATTCTTTGATAGTGTTTTGGAGCATTTGGGGGAGGGGGATGAAGGACAGGGGAAGGAAACAGGGTGGAAGAAGGAAGAAGGAGAGGTGGGTTTCAAGCCTGTGGCACCCCCCTCATTCCTGCAGGGGAAATCAGAGAGCTTCCAGCAGTGTCCTAGTCATTGCTGGGATGGGTGCAGATGTCAGGTGGGTGTAGCTGAAGCCCTCGCCCCCCCCCCCACTGCCCCAGCTTAGGACCCCACGGCACTTACTGTGGTGGCTCAGTGATTATTGCTGGGCTGGTTATGGGTGTCAGGGGGCATGGCCAAGGCCTTTGACCCCCCACTGCCTGGATTGGGAGAGCCCAGGACAATTCCAGTGGTGGCTTGGTGGTCATCACTGGGATGGTTGCTGGTGTTGGGAGGCATGGCTGGGACACACAGCCCTCCTCCCTCCCCAGCTTGGTATCCCAGGGGACTTCTGTTCCTTCTAGGTTTTATAGGTGTTCTTTGGTGAAGTAGGACCTTTACTAGTTATATCAAACTTTGTCGCTGGCCTGTGGGTATTTTGTTTTTTTCTTTCAGTTCTGCGTTGGATTATTCACTGTTCCCACCACTTAAACTCTGCACTGGTACTAATTTGTTGTCCTTTGCTTACTTCTAAAATGGGTGAACTTCCTGTGGGACCAACACTTGAGCTCTGTGGTTGAGCTAAATTGTTTCTTTGCTGCTGATTACATGGGGAAGGGTTTTTGTGCAGTTCAGGTTTTAATGGTTGACTTTATAGGTACTTTCAGGTCTCATGAGATCCATTGCACTGGCTTGTGTAGAAACTCTGGGCTGGGCCTGGGTCCTTTCAGCAAACTGCACCCCGTGCAGTTCTGTATTCCTTTGGTCCTGTGCTGATTTGGGGGAAGATCATCTGTCCTTGATGTGTCCCAGTGTTCTCCCAGTGGGCCCCTCTCCCCTACCACTCATGCTCCAACAAGTTCCCATGGGGTGGGCCATGCACTGGTCCCTTGCAATGACTCACCAGCCTCTGAGTGCTTCCTTTTTAAAGTTGTTGTGGCTCCTCACTCCTATGTGGGTCCATGGGAACTCTGTTAGTAGTCTTGCTGGCCTGAGGGCAGCAAGGTCGTTCTCCACTGCCACCTCCAAGCAACTTCATCTGAAGGGCACAGCTGCAGCTTTTTACAACTTCTGCTCCATGAGCTCACCAGCTCCTGGCTTGAAGTGGCTGGGGCTCAAAACCGTCAGAGTGGTTCTTTCTTTCTCTCGTTGTGTCTTCTCCCACCTTCATGAACTCTGTATGTCTCTCCTCCTCCTCCCCTGAACTCTAGTGGCCCCAGCTTGGCTGTCATTGCTTTCTCATCATTAGAAATTGGTTAATTTGTGGATTGTGATGCTGGCACCATCTACTCTGCTACCTTGACTGGAATCCAGAAAATTTGTTCTGATTAGAAATAGCATAATCATACTAAGTATGGAATAACCTTCAGTAGTGGATATCAATTTATTCAAGATCAGAGAACTCATACTGTTGAAAAACACAATGTAAAGAATATGAGAAGGTGTTTCAATTTCATTCAGTCCTTAGCATACTATAGTGAATAATACCGATGAGAAACTTTATGAATGTTAAGAATGGGAGAAAGCTACTATTTGCATGGATAATTTAGTTAACACTAGAGGATTCATACTGGTAAGAAATCCTATAAAGATAAGGAATGTGGGAGGGTCCTTTAAAGTAATTGAGTTTGTTCTGCAAATCAGAGAATTCATACTGGTTACAAACTTCATGAATAATAGAAATGTGGGACAGTCTTTATTGTGTATTGACAAATTGCTCAGTAACAGAGAATTCATACTGGTGAGAAACCTGGTGAATGTACGTAATGTGGAAGGATGTTTAGAATTCAGTCCTTAGTATGTTTTAGAGAATTCATACTGGTGAGAACCTTTATGAATATAAGCAATACAATAAAGCCTTCATTGTGTGTGAACAACTTACTCAACATCAGAATATTCATTCAGGTGGATAATTCCATGAATGTAAGGAATATATGATGGTCTTTAAACTTAAAAGAGTTCTTCTGAAAACCAGACAATTTATACTGGTGATAAACTTTATAAATGTAAGGAATGCGAGAAAGGCTTTATTTTGCATGGACAAGTTGCTCAGTGTCAGTAAATGCATACTAGTGAGAAAATTTATGCATAGAAGAAATGTGAGAAAGCCTTAATTGTGTATGAACAGGTTGCTCATTATCAGAGAAGTCATACTGGTGAGAAACTAGATGAATTCATAAGAAATTTAGGAAGATGTTTAGTTTAATTCTGTCCTTACTATATATTAGAGAATTCATACTGGTGAAAATCATTATGAATATAAGATAGAAAATAAAGCCTTTATTGTGTTGGACAATTTACTCAACATCAGAACATTTATATTGGTTAAAAAACCCTAAGAATGTAAAAAAAGTGGGGAAACCATTAGTGTTTATCAACAAGTTACTTAGATCAAAGTATTCATATTGGTGAGAAGGTTCCTGAATGCAACAAATGTGGGAAGGCTTCTGGATATAATTGAAACCTGAGGATGGCTGGTTAGCTAAATTGGTTAGAGCATGGTGGTGATAACACCAAAAAAAAAAAAAAAAAAAGATATAATTCAAACCAGGCTACATGTCAGTGAGTTTATACTGTTGTAAATTATTATGAATGTAAGCAGTGTGAGAAAGCCTCACTCAAGAAATACATCCTAGTATGTAAAGGAGAATTAATACTGATGAAAAATCTTACAAATATAAAAAAATGTGAAGAGACTTTAATTAGTGGTTATCAAATTGCTCAATCTCATAGAATTCATACAGAAGAGAAACCCTATGAATGCAAGATATGTGGGAAAACCATCATTCATATTAGAGACCATAGTTTTTCCATCAAAAAATTCATTTTGGTTACAAATAAATAGAAAGCACATAGGAAGGCCTTTAGGCAACATTTACATATTTCTCAACATGAGACTTCATAGTATAATTTAAATAAACTAAGAAAACACTCACCTTTTAAACCTATATTTGTAGGATATTAGAATATCTATTCTAGAGGAAAATTGGAGAATGCAGAAACTCTGCATCCTGCCTTAAGCTCATATCTATCTAGCCACCACAATTTAACAGGTACAACTTGGAATTACAGTGGTCACTTTAGAGGAAATTTGAGAAGAAATAGATTGCATATTTGCAATCTGACGCTCCTCAGAACAAAAAGGAAATACGATTTTTACTTCCACAATGGTGTTTTCTAATTACTATGAGAAGGCTTCCAAAGAGAATTTGGACTTTAAAACTGCCTCACTAAATATTTCCTTAGCCGAAGCCTGTGAAAAATATCAAAAACAGAACTGCCTCATTTCTGGATCCAAGAAACACATTCCACTCCTTTTCCTATCTCTGCTACTCTTCCCTTACTCTTTATCCACTTCCAGGACATTGTTCAACTCTCATTGATTCCTTGCTTTTACTCCTCCTTCTCCTTAACTTGAAGTATTACCTGAATGCATTTTTAAACTGATATTCTTAAAATAATAAATAAATACAAACATAAAATTGATATTCCAGTTTGGGAAAGACCCCAACATGTAGTAAAGTTTAGATCTTTGTGCCATTGTTTGGACTTTCCATATCCCAAAATGAAAAGAGAAAAATGTCTATCAAGATGATCATGTAGGTTTTGTCTTTTACTGATATGGAGTATTACATTGACTGTTATTCAAATGTTAAAACAATCTTGAATTCCCAGAATAAATCACCCTTGGTCATGATATATGATCCTTTAGAAATGTTTCTTGGCTTCTGGTCAAGATGGCAGAATAGACCATCCCCAGCATCACTCTCCCACAAGTCAACCAGTTTACAACTATTAAAAGCAATGACAGCCAAGCTGGGGCTGCTAGAGATCAAGGGAAGAGGAAGAGAGACCTACAGAGTGCCTGAAAGTAGGAGAAGCCACAATGAGAGAAAGAACCACTCCTACCATTTCAAATCCAAGCCACTTCGAGGCTGGAGCTGGTGAGCACATGGAGCAAGAGCTGGCAAAAGCCACTGCTGTGCCCTTCCTGTGAAGTTGCTTGGAGGCAGCAGGGGAGAAGAGGGCCTTGTTGGCCCTCAGGCCAGCCAGCAAGACCACTAACAGAATTCCTATGGACCCATATAGGAGTGAGGAGCCACAACAACTGAAAAAAGAAGCTACTCAGAGGCTAGTGAGTCATTGCAAGGGACCAGCACATGTCCTGCCCCATGGGAAGTGTTCGGAGTATGAGCAGTGTCGGAGACAGGCCCTCCAGGGAACAGGGAGGCACAGCAAAGACAGCCAGTCTGCCCTCCAGCCAGCACAGGCCCACTGTGTAGACTGGTCAGGATTATAGATCTGCAGGGGCAGCGGTTTGCTGAAAATACTCAGGTCTGGACAAGAGTTTCTACATAACCCAGGTGTAGTAGATCTCACGAGACCCAGAAGTACCTACAAAGTCAATCATTAAAACCTGAGCTGCACAAAAAGCCTTCCCTAGGGAATCAGCAGCAAAGCAGCAATTTCGCTCAACCACAGGGCTCAAGTGCTGGTCTCACGGGAAGATCCCCTATTTTAGAAGTAAGCAAAGGACAACAAGTTAGTACCAGTGCAGAGTTTAAGTGATGGGATCAGTGAATAATCCAACACAGAACTGAAAGAAAAAACAAAATATCCATAGACCAGAGACAAAGTTTGATGTCAACTAGTAAATGTCTCACTTCACAAAGAACACCTATAAAATATAGAAGGACTGGTAGCCCCCTGGGACCCCAAGCCAGAGAGGGGTTAGGGTCAGGTGCCTCAGCCACACTCCGCAACACCCACACCTAGTCCAGCAATGACCACTGAGTAGGCACAGTAAACACTCCAGGCTCTCGAGCTGGGACAGTGGGGGGCTGAGGGCTTCAGCTACACCCCCTGACAGCTTCATTCAGCCCAGCAACAACAAAGCCACCAGTGGAAGTCCCGTGGTCTCCCCTGCATGAATGAGGGGGATGCCATGGGCCTCAACCATGTCCCCTCCTTCTTCCTACACCCACCCTATTTCCTTCCCACTTTGCCTCTCCCCCTCCCACCCAAATGTTTCACAACAATATATTAGAATGTAAAAACAAATGGGGCCCGGGACTGACTCCTCCTCCCACAATCAGGCAGGCTACTGCTGCTACGGGGCCCACCTGGGGTCCTGAGGCATCGAGCCAGGTACCGACCCTTCCTTCACAATCCAGGCAAGGAGCACTCCAAAAACAGCACTTCCATGTAGGTGGCTCACCACATCCACCACAATAGCCACAGCTGCTGCCAAAGTGGCTAGATGCCACAACCACTGTGCCCATGGCCTGCCAGCCACTCGAGTGCATTGACACAAGGAGAGTCACCAGTGGAGACCAAAGTAAAGAAGAGGATGCCCATTCCAAAAACCCATTCCAGAGTGATAGTAGAAACATCTACGGACCTGAACACACCTCTGTCAGCACTGGACAGATCATCTAGGTAACAAATCAGCAGAGTAACTCTTACTTTTTCAGAAGGGGAAAAGAAATCTAGGATTATCAGATGTGGGAGGGGGATGGGGAGAGATTGGATAAGGGGCATAAAAAATAAATATGATTTATAATAATGTGTATGCTAATAATGTTGATTTGGTCAACCTACATCAACATTGAACCCCTAAAATATATATAATCAATTATAATTCAATAAAGAAAAAGAAATAAAAATGTTGCTGAATTCAGTGTGCGAGTATTTTGTTGAGTGTTTCTGTGTCTATATTTATAGGTAATATTGGTTTGTAGGAGTTTTCTTCCCTCCTTGTGATGTCTGTACAGTTTCAGTATCAAGATAATACTGGCCTCATAGAATGAATTGGGTGTAATTTCCCAAGACCATCTTTTGATTTTATTGATTTTTCTCTATTGTTTTTCTCTACTTTATTTCATCAATATCCACTCCAATCCTTATTACTTCCTTCCTTCTGATTGCTTTGGATTTAGTTAACTCTTTTTTTCCCCATTGCCTAAAGGTGAAAGTTGTTTGTTGATTTGAGATCTCTTTTCTTTTTGAATGTAAGAGTTTACAGTTATAATCATTTCCTTCTTTCTTTCTTTCTTTCTTTCTTTCTTTCTTTCTTTCTTTCTTTCTTTCTTTCTTTCTTTCTTTCTTTCTTTCTTTCTTTCTTTCTTTCTTTCATCTTTCTTTCTTCCTTTCTTCCTTTCTTTCTGCCAATTAGCTATTTAGTAGTGTGTTGTTTAGTTTCTACACACTTTTCCATCCCCCAAGTTTGTTTCTGTTATTTAAAATTTCCATTATGTTTGGAGAACATCCTTTTTTGAGTTCAATCATTTTACATTTATTGAGGCTTGCTTTGTGGCCTAGCATATGATCTAAGCTGAAGAATGTTCCATGTGCACTTGAGTGTGTATTTTGCTGTTGTTGGATGTAGTTCTCTATAGACGTATGTTAAGTATAGTTTGTATATAGGGTAGTTCAAGTCTTCAATTTCCTTACTGATTTTCTACATAGTTTTTTAAAAATCAAGTATTGATAGTGGGATATTGAAGTCTCCAGCTATTATTGTTTAATTATCTATTTCTCCCTCAATTCTGTCAGTCTTTACTTTATGTATTTGGGGGCTCTGTTGTTAGGTAGATATATACAAGGAGTCTTCAAAAAGTTCACAAAAAATGCATATTATGAAAAAACTATGCAGGGGTTTCAATTTTTTTTCCACCAAAATAAACTTGTATTAACTTGTTATAACATGTCTGAATAGGATCTAGTTTGAAGCACTAAGAAACATAAGACATACATTTGAAGTCATTCCCTATCAGAACCATGTGAATTTTGCTTAAATTGAAGCAAGAACAAATATCAGATTTATGCTGAAGCTTGGGTGGATGAATGGTGAAATCATGGATGCTTAACAAAAAGTTTATGGGCACAATGCCCCAAAGAAATAAGCAATTTACAAATGGTTAAGTCATCTTAAGAAGGGAAAAGATGATGTTGAAAATGAAGCCCACAGCATTAGATAATTCACATCAATTTTCCAGGAAAAAATAGTTGTTTGGGCCATAATTAAAGAGGACTGGCAATTAACAGCCGAAACAATAATGAATGCCATAGCTATCTCAATTGGTTCAACTTACACAATTCTGATTGAAAAATTAAAGTTGAGGAAACTTTCCACTGGAGTATCCAAACTGTTGTGCCCAGATCAGCTGCATACAAGGGCAGAACTTTCAATGGAAATTTTAAACAAGCAGGACAAAGATCCTGAAGCATTTCTTCAAAGAATTGTAACAAGAATTAAAACATGTTTTCAGTGCATTACTGAAAACAAAGCACAATCAAAGCAATGGCCACCAGGAGGTGGAATTCACCCAGTCAATGCAAAAACTGCCCAGTGAAGAGCAAAGTTTATAGCAACAGCTTTTTGGGATGCTCAAGTCATTTTGCTTAACCTTCTGGAGGGCCAAAGAATGATAACATCTTTTTATGATAGTGTTTTGAGAAACTTAGCCAAAGCTTTAGTAGAACAAAACCCAGGAAAGCATCACCAGAGAGTTCTTCTCCACCATGACCAGGCTCCTGCTCATTCCCTCATCAAACAAGGGCAATTTTGCAAGGGGTTTGGTGGGAAAATATTAGGCATCCACCTTACAGTCTTGATTTGGCTCCTTCTGAGTTCTTTTTGTTTCCTAATCTTTAGAAGATCTTTAAAGGGCAGCCATTTTTCATCAGTTAATAATGTCAAAAAGACTACATTGACATGGTTAAATCCCCAGGACTGTCAATTCTTTAGACATGGAGTAAATGGCTGGTATCATCACTTAAAAAGTGTTTTAAACTTGTTGGAACTTATTTTGAGAAAGTTTATACTCATTAGTTATACTCATAGGTAGTTCAATTTTTATTCTTTAATTCAATTTTTATGAACTTTTGGAAGTCTCCTCATATTTATTATTTTTATAAATTTAAAATAGATTGAGCATTTTGTCAATATAAAATATCAATCTTTACCTCTAGTGACATTTACATTTTAACATCTGTTTTGTCTGATATAAAAGACACTTCAGCTTTTGTATGATTGCTTTTTCATGTTATGTCTTTTGCCAACCTTTACTTTTAATCTACTTCTATTTTTTAAAATTTATTTTGTGTTGGAACGTAGTTGATTGTCCATATCTGTGAGGTACAGCATTGAATATCAATACCTGTGTGCAATATGTGATGTTCAAATTGGGATAATTAGTATGTTCTTCATTGTACAATGTAATTGATTTTCATGGTCCTTTATCAATTCCTCCTTTTCCCCCATTCTCCTCCCCCTTTTCCACCTTGGTAAGCTCAGTTCTGTTCTCTTCTCCTGAAAGTTCAATGTATTATTATGATTTTTGTACTTCTATCTCTGAGTTTATAGTGTGTCTTCTGTAGATAGAATATAGTTGGATTATGGTTTTATTAAAATCCATTCTGATAATCTCTGCTTTTTGAATGAAGGATTTAATGAATTTGTATTTAGAGCAATAATTGATAAGTAAGGGCTTCTGCCATTTTGCTTTTTTGTTTTCTGTATGTCTTACAGCTTTTTGTTCTTCATTTACTCTGATACTGCCCTCTTTTGTGTTTGAGTTTTTGAACTCACACACTTTGATTCTCTTTTCAATTCATTTAGTGTATATTCTATAGATACTATCTTTGTGATTACCATGGGGATCACATATGACACCCTAAAGTCATAATGATCTAATTCTAATTTATACCAACTTAATTTCAGTCACATACAAAAATTCTACTCTTTTATAGCTTCATTTTCCTCTTTAAGTTATTGATCTCACACATTACATCTTTATCCATTGTGTGCCCAATAACATAAATTTATATATTTTTATGCATTTGTCTTCTAATTCCTGTAGAAAACAAAAAGTGGAGTTATAAACCCACATTAAAATAATATTGATTTTTTAATATGTCCATGTATTTACCTTTACTGGAGATCTTTATATCTTTATTCAGATTTGGGTTACTCTCTAGCATTCTTTTATTTCAATCTGATGTATTCCCTTTAGCATTTCTTATAGGGTAACTCTAGCAGAAATGAACCCTTTCATCTTATATTTATCTGGGAATTTCTTAATTTCTTCCTCATTTTTGAAAAGCAGTTTTGCTGGATATAGAATTCTTGGTTGACAGTTTTGTTCTTTCAGCACTTAAAATGTATCATCCCACTGCCTTCTGGTTTCCAAGGGTTCTGATGAGAAGTTTGTTAATAATTTTGTTGAGCACTATTTGTACATGATGAGTTGCTTTTCCCTCGCTGCTTTCAAGATTCTCTCACCTTTGTCTTTTGACAGTTTGGTTACAATGTGTCAGTTTTGATTTCTTTGTGTTTTCCTACTTGGAGTTTGTTGAGCTTCTTGGTTTTGTAGATTGATATCTTTCATCAAATTTGGAAATTTTTAAATATTATTTTTTCAAATAATTTTCTGCCCCTTTCTCTCTTTCTCTTCTGTTTATGAGACTCCTGTATGCATATATTTGTATGCTTCTTGGTATCCCACAAGTCCCTCAGGCTCTGTTCACTTTTCCTTATTCTTTTTTCTTTCTGATCCAGATATTTAATCATTCAATTGTTAAATCTTTAAGTTCACTGATTCTTTTTTAGTGCATGCTCAAATCTCCTGTTGAATCCTTCTAGCAAATTTTCCTTTGTCATTGTATTTTTCAGCTTCAGAATTTGCTTTGTTCCTTTTCATAATTTTTATATATTTGGTGACATTCTCAGTTTGTTCATATATCATCCTCCTACTTTCCTTTAATTCTTTGTCCATGTTTTCCCTTAGCTCTTTGAGCATATTTAAGACTATTATTTTACGGTTTTTTTTTCTTTTTTTTTTTTGGTGGCTGGAGATCAAACCCCAGGCCTCGGTGCTATCATTACCACACTCTAACCAACTGAGTTAATTGGCCATCCCCCAAGACTATTCTCTTAAAGTCTTTTCCATTAAATCCAATGTCTGGGCTCCCTCATGGACAATTTCTGTCCATTTATTTTGTTCCTTTGAATAAGCTATGTCTTCCTCTTTCTCTGTATGCCTTACAATTTTTTTTTCTTGAAAATTTAGCATTTGGCTATTAGGTGGTTACTATAAAAATCAGCTTATCTCCCTTCCCCAGAATTTGATTTTTTTTTTTTTTTTAGTGCCTGGCTCATATGGGGATCTGAATCCTTGACCTTAGTGGTACAAGGCCACTCTCTAACCAACTGACCTAATTGGTCATCCCTAATTTTTAAAATTTTTAAAGGCTGTAGTAGTGCTTTTGTTTTGAGACTTTTCCAAACTTTTTTGCAAAGACTATTCCTTGTCAAGTATGATCTGTGAAATTTCTGTTCCTTTAGCTCATGCTCAGCTAATGTTTTGACAGGTTTGTTTGAATGCCAGGAATGAAAACAAATCAACACAAACAAATGAAAATCAGAGAGAGAGAGAGAGAGAGAGAGCACATCTCTGCAGTCTTTACAGATTGGTTCTGTGCTGGGTACTTATTCACTGTAGATAGTCTTTTTTCAAAGACCAGGGATTAGTCCAAGGTGACAGATTAAGGTCTCCTTAGGACTTTTCTGAGCATGTGTCTTATTTGGGCATGCACATGGGTTTCTAAATTCCTGCATACATGTGGCTGCTTTTGAATATTTTTACTTCCCAAAGAGTCCACCACAACTTATCTTCCAGGTATTAGATGGTCTTTTGTATGTCTCCATGCATAATCTCTTTCTCCAGGGATCTGTGGGTTTGTAGTCACCTTGTAGCTTTTATGAGAAGTGCCTGTCACTTCTTCCACCTGCACTATGAGTTACACAAAGAAACAAACAGCTTGTTTCAGTCCTTCAGGTATCCCCAGACATGTTAGAACAGACAAACCAAAAAATTTGCAAAGAGGTCTGCCATCCTCCCTCTGGCTCAAGGGAGGGAACTAGGAACTGAACTGCCACCTACTCAAGACCAAGTCTGATGCTGTGCCAAAGAGGTGTTGGGGCAAGGATAAGAAAAAAAAACCCCACAAAACTTTCTACCATTTTGAAGGTTTTTTTCCTTTTTAAAAAATATTATTACCTTATTTAATTAACTAATTATTTTAACACTTATTTTTACATATTTGTGGGGTACATACAATGTGTTGTTTCAATATAAGGCATAGCTGTAATTAACTCAGAATTAATAATTCACTTAGAATGCATAACTTTGTACCCATTAATCCACCATTTCTGCCCTCCCCTTCCTCCTGGCCTCTGGTAACCATTATTTTACTCTCTCTTTCTATGAGGACCACTTTCTTTTTTTTTTTTTAAGATTCCACATATAAGTGAGATCATGCAGTTTTTATTTATGGTGCCTGGCTTACTGCACTTAGCATGATGGTTTCAAGTTCCATCCAAGTCACTGCAAATGACAGGATTTCATTTTTTTATAGCTTAATAGTATATCATTGTGTGTATATATGACAGATTTTAAAAATTCATTCATCCAATGATGGGCACTTAGTGTGATTCCATCTCGTGGCTATTGTGAAGTGTTGCAATGAACATGACAGTACAGGTGTCTCTTTGATAAAATAATATAATTTCCTTTGGGTATACATATACCCAATTCTGGGATTGCTGGGTCATAAGTTAGTTCAATTTTTAGTTCTCTGAGAAACTGCCACACTGTTTTCCACAGTGGCTGAACTAATTTACATTCCCACAAACAATGTATAAGAGTTCTCTTTTCTCCTCCTCATCATCATCATTGTTATTTTCTGTGTTGTTGATAATAGCCATTTTAACTGGAGTAAGTTAATATTTCATTGTAGTTTTAATTTGCATTTCCCTGATGTGTAGTAATGTTGAGCATTTTTTTTCACGTGCCTGTTGGCCATCTGTATGTCTTCTGTTTGAGAAACATCTTCTGTACGAGAAATGTCTGTTCAAGTCCTTTACCCATTTTTTAATTGGGCTATTTGGTGTTATTTTGCTATCGAGTTGAGTTCCTTTTAAATTCTGGATATTAACCACTGTCAGATGTGTAGTTTGCAAACACTTTCTCCCATTCTGTAGATTGTGCCTTCACTTTGTTGATTGTGTCCTTAGTTGTGTAGAAGCTTTTTAGTTAGTTGTAGTCCCATTTGTGTATTTTTGCTTTACTTGCCTGCGTCTTTGTAGTATTAGTCAAAAAAAGTGCTGCCTACTCCCATTTTGTGTAGCATTTCCCCTATGTTTTCTTCTAGTAGTTTCATACATTTGGGTCTTAAATTTATGTTTTTAATCCATTTTGAGATGACTTTTGTGTATGGTGAGAGATAGATAGGGTTCTAGTTTCAATCTTCTGCATGTGGATAAAAGTTTTTCTTTCTTGACTGGGCTTTTGCTTCATTGCTGTAAACCTTTGGTTGTTGTTTTCCAGAGTTCCTACAAAGTTAGTTCAGAGTGCTTTTGGTTGTTTTGTTTGTTTGATGTTTCCGTCAGGGAGCAAGAATTTGCAACTTCCTGGCCCACCATTTTGATAACATCACTCCTGTTTTTACAATAAACTCTTTTATTCGAGATAATTATAGGTGCACATGCAGTTATAAGAAATAATAGACTCCTGTATCTTTTACCCAATTTTCTTCAATGGTAGCATGGCACAAAACTATACAATATCACATTCAGGATATTGACATCAATACAGTCAAGATACATAACATTTACATCACCCAAGAATGCCTCGTATTGTCCTTTTATACTCACATCCACTTCCATCCTAGGCCTACCTCTTCTTAGCTCCTGCAACCACTAGTCTGGTGTGCATTTCTAAAATGCTATTATTTCAACAATGTTATGTAAATTGAGTCACACAGTATGTAACTTTTTGGAATTAGGGTTTTTTTCACTCAGCATATATCAATAGTTTGTCCCTATTTATTACTGAATAGAGTTCTGTGATATAGATATTCCACTGTTTATTTTACCATTCATTCATTGAAGGACATCTGGGATGTTTTCAGTTTTTTGGATATTATAAATAAAGCTTCTATCAACATTTGTGGAAAGATTACTGTGTGAACACAAGTTTTCATTTCTTTGAGATGAATGTCCAGGAGTGTAATTACTCTATCATATGACAGATCCACTTGTAGTTTTTTTTGGTTTTGTTGTTGATGTTGTTTTTTAGAAACTGCTCTACTGTTTTCCAGAGTGGCTGTAGTATTTTATATTCTCACCAGCAACGTATGAGTAATCTAGTTTCTCTGAATTTTTGCTAACATTTCGTGTTTTTGCTATTTTTTATTTTAGTCATTCTGATAGGTATGTAGTGATACGTCATTGTAGTTTTAATTTGCATCCCCAATAGCTAATGGCATTCTTTCTCATCGGCATATTTCCTTTGATGAAATGTCTCTTCATGTCTTTTCTCAGGTTCTAATTGTTCTGTTTTTTTTTACTGTTGAGTTTTGGGTGTTCTTTACATATTTTAGATATAGGTACCTTGTCAGATATGTGTTTGCAAATTTCTTTTCCAAATTTTATTTTTTCTTTTCATCTTCTTAATATAATTTTCCACTGAGTAAACTTATAAAATTTTTTATGAAGTCTAACATTAATTTTTCCTTTTATAGACTGTGATTTTGGTGTCAAGTCTAAGAATGCTTTGCCTATTCTAAGGTCCTGGAGATTTTCTCCTATGTTGTTTTCTAAAAAGTTTTAGAGTTTTATGTGTTACTTTTAAGTTTGTGATACATTTTGAATTAATTTTAAACAAGACATGAGACTTAGGTGGAAGTTTATTTTTTTGCCTATGGATGTCCAATGGCTCCAACACTATTGAAAGGCTATATTTCCTGCAGTTAATTGTTTTTGCACCTTTGTCAAAATTCAGGTGGGCACATTTGCATGGATCTATTTCTGGATTTTTTTATTTTGTTTTATTAATCTGCATGTCTATCCCTCTGCCAATAACACTCAGTCTTGATTATTGAAGCTACTTTAAAAATCTTAAAAATAGAGTACACTGATTCCTTCTACTTTTTCTTGGTTTTCAAAATTGTTCTAGATTTTCTAGTTCTTTTTGTGTTGCATATGAATCTTAGAATAATATCATCTATAGCTACAGAAAATCTTGCTGGGATTTTGACAAGAACTGTGTTAAATCTGTATGTCAATTCAGAGAAATTTGGCATTTCTGTATGACTTGTTTGAGTCTTCCAATTCATGAACACAGTATGGTATCTCCATTTATTTAGATTTAAAAATTGTTTTTCATCATTGTTGTGTAGTTTTTACAAGTCCTGTACATGTTTTGTTATATTTACACCTAAGTATCTTTTCTTTTTGAGTTAATGTAAATGTTATTGTATTTTAAATTTTAGTATCCACATGTTCATTGATAGTATATGGAGAGACTTTTTTTTGGTCTTGTTTTCTGTGACCTTGCTGAATTCACTTATTCTAGGAGGCTTTTTTTCCCACTCCTTGGGATTTTGGGGGGCTTTTATTGCTAAGGGCTTTTATTGTTGTTGTTTTTGGCAGCTGGCCAGTAAGGGTATCTGAACCCTTGACCTTGGTGTTATCAGCACCAAGCTCTAACCAAATGAGATAACTGGCCAGCCCTCTTAGGATTTTAATGTACAAAATTGTGTCATCTACAAATAGGGATGGTTTTATTTATTTATTTTTCATCTGTATTCCTCTTATTTCCTTTTGTTGCTTTTTTGCACAGAGGAGGCCTTCCAGTATTACACTGAATTAGAATGGTGAGAACAGATATTGCCTTGTTTCTGATCTTAGGATGAAAGCATTCAGTCCTTCATGATCAAGCATAATGTCTGTAGGTTTTTAATAGTTTTTTAAAAATGAAATTGAGGAGTTCTCTTCTGTTGCTATTTTCCAGAGAGTTTTTGCCATGAATTTTTATAAAATTTTGTCAAATTTTTTTTCTGCATTGAATCATATGAACATGTAATGTTTCTCCTTTAATGCATTGATATTGTGGATTACAATGATTGATTTTAAAATATTGAAACACTCTTGCATACCTAGAATAAACTCCACTCAGTCATGGTGTATGATTTTTTTTATTTATTGTAAAAAATTTTTTGCGAATATTTTGTAAAAGGTTTTTGAATCTGTATTCCTGTGGGTGGGACATGGTTCTGTATTTTCTTTTTTCTCTTTGTGCTGCCTTTGTCTGATTTTGGTATCAGGATAATTCTAGCTTCATAGCATGAATTGGGAAGTGTTACTTCCTCTTATATTTTCTGGGAGAGATTTGTAGATTTAGTGTTAATTACTCTTTAAATGTTCAAAAGAATTCCAGTGAAACCATTCAAGCCTGGACATTTCTTTCTCAGGAGTTGTTAAATTATGAGTTAAATTACCCTAATAGTTATGGGATTATTCAAATGATCCACTTCATATTGGGTGAATGTGATAGTTTGTATTTTCAAAAGAATTGGTTGATTTCATCTAAGCTGTCAAATTTACATGTGTAGGTTGTTTGTAGTATTTCCTTATTATCCTTTTGATGTCTGCAGGTCTGTGGTGATATTCCCTGTTTCATTAATCATAATGGTAATCTGGTCTTCTCTTTTAGTTTACTTTGTCAGTCTTGCTAAATGTGTTAATTGTATTGATCTTTTCAAAGAAACAGCTCTTTGTTTCATTGATTTTCTTTATTTTTTTTCTGTTTTCAATGTCATTGGTTTCTGCCCTTATTTCCTTCCTTGCGCTTGCTTTGGGTTTGTTTTGCTTTTCTATTTCTAGGTTCTTGAGTTGAGGGCTGAGACTCTTGGTTCGACTTTAATTCTTTTCTAATTATGCATTTAGTGCTATAAATTTTCCTTTTCGGCACTTCTTTGGCTTTGTCTTACAATTTTTGATACATTCTGTTTTAATCTTTATCCAGTTCAATGTACTTTTTATATCCTTTGAGACATTCTCTTTAACCCATGGATTATTTAGAGGTGTGTTTGGGGATTTTCATTTTATCTTTCTTTTACTGGTTTCTAATTTGGTTTCATTGTGGCCACAGAACACACTTTGTATACTTTCATGTCTTTTGAGTTTATTGAGGTTTGTTTCTTGAGCCCCAGGGTATGACGTATTTTAGAATATGTTTCATGGGCACTTGAAAGAATGTGTATTCTGCTGTTGTTCAGTGGTAGGTTCTATAAATGTCAATTCATTCCTGTCAGTTAGTGGTGCTCCTGAGTTCTTCTATATCCTTGCTGATTTTCTCTTTATTCTCTTAATTGAAAGAGGAGTCTTGAGGTCTCAAATTTTAATTGTGGACTTGTCTATTTTGTCTTTTAATTCTATCAGGTTTTTCTTCATATATTTTGCATATCTGTTGTTTGGTGCATACACATTTAGGATTTCTATGTTTTCTTGGTGGATTGATCCATTATCATAATTTCCTTCTCTGTCTCCAGTAATTTTCTTTGCTCTAAACTGCATCTGATATATACTCCTGCTTTCCTTTGATCAATGGTTACATTATGTATCTTTTAACCTTTTTATTTCAGTCCTTCTATATTGTTATATTTGAAGTGAAATTATTGTAGACATTTAAAAAAATCTACTTTGTCAATCTGTCTTTTAATTGGTGTATTTTTCACCATTTACATTTATGTAGTTGTTGATATGTTTGGTCCTTTTGGTTTTCTTTATTATTTCTGTTTTCTTTTGCCTACCTTTCTGTAGATTACTTGAATATATTTTAGAATTCCATTTTGATTTACCTATAGTATTTTTAGTTTAACTATTTTAATAGGTTTTGAGTGGTTGCTGTAGATATTACGTTATATAACATCTTCTCAGTCTACTGCTGTCATCATTTTACCAGTTCAAGTGAAGTTTAGTACACATAATTCCTTTACATCCCTCTACCCTCCACTGTTTATAATTGTCTTAAGAGTTTTCTCTACTTTCATTTAGAACCACATACAACAGTGTTATGATTTTTGCTTCAATGGTCAAATATAATTTAGGAAACTCAAGAGGAGCAGAAAATTCCATTGTATTTACCCATATTTACACTTACTGTGTTCTTTCTTCCTTCCTAATATCCCCAAATCTCTTCTTTTATAATTTCCTTTCTGTTTAGAGAACACTTCATTCTCTTTTAATGTAGGTCTGCTGGTAACAAATTTTCTTAATTTTCCTTCATAAGAAAATCTCTTGATTTTCTTTTTATTTCAGAAGGATATTTTTGTTAAATCTAGAATTTTGGGCTGTCAATTCTTTTCATTCAGAACTTTAAAAACATTGTGATACTTTTTCCCAGCCTTCATAGTTTCTTATGGGAAATCTCCTGTAAGTAGAATTGTTTTTCCTATGTAGGTAAGATGTCCTTTCTCTCTTGCTGTTCTTGAGTTCTTCTTCTTTGTCTTTCATTTTCAGAAGTTTATCTATGATGTGTCTTGGTGTGAATTCTTTGTGTTTACCCTCTTTAGGGTTCACTCACTTCCTTGTGTTGTTTACTAAATTTGGCAAATTTTTACTCACTATTTCTTTAAGTACTTTCCCAGCTGCATCCTGTTTCTCCTCAACTTCCAGAACTCCAATGACATGAATGTTAGATCTTTTCTTATAGTCCCACATGTCCCTGAGGTTCTTTTCTCCCCACCCCCCTTTTAGTCTGTTTTCTCTCTGTTGTTCACATTGGGTAATTTCTATTTTTATATATTCTAATTTACTCATTCTTTCTTTTGACCATTCCATTCTTCTATTGAGCTTTTTATTTTGGTTATTGTATTTTTCTGTTCTAAAATTTTCATTTAATTCTTTATCATCTAGTCTTTTGCTGAGACCTTCCACTTTATTGTTGAGGCTTTCTATTTTTTATTTCTTTCAAACATGTTTGAAATTGCTCATTGAAGCATTTTTATAATGGCTGCTTTATAAATTCTTTATCGGAGAATTCTAACAGATCTGCCCTCTCATTGTTGGCATCTATAGATTCTTTTTAAATTCAGTGTGATATCTTTCTGGTTATTGATATGATGAGTAATTTTTTGGGTGGTGAAACTTGGCCATTTTTATATTATGTTCTGAGGCTTTGGATCCTACTTAAGCCTTCTATTTTAGCTAGCTCCTTCTGACACTGCTCTGTCAGAGAGAGGGTGGGCATTGCCTCATTACTGCCACATGGATGTAGAAGTCCATGTTCCCCATGAACCTCCATTGACACCTGAGCAGGAGTGTCATCTATCCTGCCATGTGGAGTAGGAGTTCTGGCTCTGCATGTACTTTCCACTGACACTGTGGTGGGGGTGGCCTTGTTATCACCTGGTGAAAAGTTTTGGCTCTTTACTAGACCTTCTCTGACACTACACCAGCAGACAGGAGTAGGGAGCACTATGTTACTGTTGAGTAGGCTACCACATGATCTCCACTGATACTACAACCAGTGGGCTTATTACCAGTGGTGGAAATAAAAGTCCCAGCTCCATATTGTGCTTTCTGTGACACCCACCTGAGATATTGGTGCTTCATTGCACTCTTGGGTGTAAATGTAGGGGCCCCACTCAATCTTTGCTGGTATGGGGCCACAGTTTTTTCTACAGTGTTTGCCTGAAGTAAATAATTATCTAAAATTATCTTTTGTCTTACTAGGCTGCCCCTTTTTTGTTTCTGGGTTGTTGGCTTCTTCAACTCCAAGTCTGGAATAGATAAGGCAAAAAGAAAACTCAGGGAGCTGACCACTGCGTCACTCTTCAGGCCCCTAAATTTATAACCCATTAAAGTACTTTGCATACTCAAATGATGACAGTGTTGTCTAAATCTACTGACATTTAGAAAGGTTCGAAGTTTTGAATTTGCTTCATTTTTGGAATAAGAGGAGATTCATGTGCTTTTTGTAATAAATAACCACACTGAGCTACTATTAAAATGTATAAAGTACGTAAAAAAATAAAATAACTCTATGTTTTACCTATATTTTAAATTATCAAGTAAACAAGGATATAGGCTTTCTGATTATGAAGACATAATAGATTAAATAATTCTTATTCATATTAAAATTCTTAAATATTTATAGTACTTAAGTAGAAACATCAAGGCCATTCTTTTAAAATAATTAGTGATAGTTTATTCTGACTACACTTCTTAGTCAAACTTTGATGTAGCTATGGGGTTCTGATTATGAATTGGACTGAAGTTGAAAGAGAGGTTTATTAATAGGTTATTTTCAAAGATTTATTCTAAAAACTTGATATTCACTATAGATTTACATTTTTCATTTTGACTGTAGGCTACTTCAAGATTACCACTGTATGTACTTGATAGTAGTTCAATATCTATGTTATTTTTGTTGCGATATGACAACGTTTGGTCTTGATAAGAAAAAAGGTATGGCTAAAACTTTGATGTGGAAATAAAGATCCAGTGGACACCAATTCAATTTGGAATAATGACTTTAGGAAGTCAAAGTTATAAGTACAGCATTTAGGTCATTATCTTATATAACAAGCAAGAAAGGGAAATGTCCCAAATATTTTTATTATAACAATTAAAGTATCAGAAAATGATGTTGTTATTCATACAAAATTGAAGGAATTTTAAATGTACTCCAGAAAATTTCTAAAAATGTCATATGTAAGTACCTGGCAACTATATGTAAGTACGTGTGTGTGCACGTAATTATATCATTTTTAAAAAAAACACCCAAACTATCCTAGAATAAAGTGAACTTTAGTGATCAAAGTGCCTTATTTTAAAACTCCAGCATTCAATCACAAGTATTTAATAATAAAAACATATGAGCTGATAAATCGTTTTCAATAAAATGATGTAATGAGAGGCTATTTAAGCTTATCTTAAATTTTCCTAAATCTAATTTAATGTCTTTGTGGTAATAACTGTAGGAAAATACTGAATTCCATACACTAAAAAGAGTTTTTTAATGTTCTGGGTCTTTAAAGGGCATAGAGTTGAAAATGATTGCACTGAATAAATTACAAATGAAGATAGAAACGATATTTTGGAAGATTAATGAAAATGAATCTAAAATTTACATTAGCCACATGATGTCGCTGTATACCAGAAAGTCTTGTCAATGGTAATGAGCTACTTGATAACTGAAAACTAAAGGAGGAAGCTCCATTTTGTCACTGCCCGAGAGACGATAAACACGGTAAGGAGATAAATGACTGAAAATATGAATTTAAAAAGCACGATTTTGAAGTAAGTTGAGAGCAATACGAAAGGTACATAGTGCTTTTGCGATGCTGTTTTCCAGGCGAGGAGGCCTGGTAGCCCGGCGTCTGCTGCTCTCGCTTCTGCTTCTCGCAGCCTGGGAGGCGGGGAGCGGCCAGCTCCACTACTCGGTCCCCGAGGAGGCCAAACACGGCACCTTCGTGGGCCGCATCGCCCAGGACCTGGGACTGGAGCTGGCGGAGCTGGTGCCGCGCCTGTTCCGGGTGGCGTCCAAAGCCCGCGCGGACCTTCTGGAGGTAAATCTGCAGAATGGCGTTTTGTTTGTGAATTCTCGGATCGACCGGGAGGAGCTGTGCGGGCGGAGCGCGGAGTGCAGCATCCACCTGGAGGTGATCGTGGACAGGCCGCTGCAGGTTTTCCATGTGGAAGTGAACGTGAAGGATATTAATGATAATCCCCCGGTGTTCAGAAGCAGAGAACAAAGGATATTCATTCCTGAATCTAGACAGCTAGATTCTCGTTTTCCGATAGAGGGCGCTGCTGATGCAGACATTGGAGCCAACGCTCTTCTAACGTACACCCTCAGCCCCAGTGATTATTTCTCTTTGGATGTACAGGCAAGTGATGAACTAAGTAGATCTCTTTCGCTTGAATTGAGGAAATCTTTGGATAGAGAAGAAACACCAGAACTTCATTTATTATTGACAGCCACTGACGGAGGCAAACCAGAGCTGGAAGGTACAGTTCAGCTGCTGATCACTGTGCTCGACGTTAATGATAATGCCCCACTGTTTGACCAGGCCATGTACAGAGTTCACTTACTAGAGACTACGGCAAATGGAACATTAGTGACCACACTAAATGCCTCCGACGCTGACGAAGGTGTAAATGGTGCAATTGTCTTTTCCTTAGGCAGTGATGTTTCTCCTAACATTCAAGAAAAATTCAAAATTGATTCCAGGTCAGGAGAAATTAGAGTAATTGGTAAACTGGATTATGAAGAAACGAAATCCTACGAAATTCGGGTAAAGGCAGTTGATAAAGGAAGTCCTCCCATGTCAAATCACTGCAAGGTTTTGGTGAAAGTGCTGGACGTAAATGATAATGCCCCCGAGCTGGCGATCACTTCGCTGTCTTTGCCCATCAGAGAGGACGCTCCACTCAGCACCGTCATCGCCCTCATCACGGTGTCCGACCTCGACTCAGGTGTCAACGGGCAGGTTACCTGTTCTCTGCCGCTCCATGTCCCATTCAAGCTGGTGTCCACCTTCAAGAATTACTATTCGCTGGTTTTAGATAGTGCTCTGGACCGCGAGAGCGTGTCGCTCTATAACGTGGTGGTGACAGCGCGGGACGGGGGCTCGCCTTCGCTGTGGGCCACCGCCAGCGTGTCCGTGGAGGTGGCCGACGTGAACGACAATGCGCCGGCGTTCGCGCAGCCCGAGTACACGGTGTTCGTGAAGGAGAACAACCCGCCCGGCTGCCACATCTTCACGGTGTCGGCGCGGGACGCGGACGCGCAGGAGAACGCGCTGGTGTCCTACTCGCTGGTGGAGCGACGGGTGGGCGAGCGTGCGCTGTCGAGCTACGTGTCGGTGCACGCGGAGAGCGGCAAGGTGTACGCGCTGCAGCCGCTGGACCACGAGGAGCTGGAGCTGCTGCAGTTCCAGGTGAGCGCGCGCGACGCTGGCGTGCCGCCTCTGGGCAGCAACGTGACGCTGCAGGTGTTCGTGCTGGACGAGAACGACAATGTGCCCGCGCTGCTGGCGTCTCGGGCTGGAGGCTCTGGCGGTGCGGTGAGCGAGCTGGTGCCGCGGTTGGTGGGCGCGGGCCACGTGGTGACGAAGGTGCGCGCGGTGGACGCCGACTCGGGTTACAACGCGTGGCTGTCGTACGAGCTGCAGCCGGCGGCGGGCGGTGCGCGCAGCCCGTTCCGCGTGGGGCTGTACACGGGCGAGATCAGCACGACGCGCGCCCTGGACGAGGCGGACGCTCCGCTTCAGCGCCTGCTGGTGCTGGTGAAGGACCATGGCGAGCCGGCGCTGACTGCCACGGTCACCGTACTGGTGTCGCTGGTGGAGAGCAGCCAGGCGCTGAAGGCCTCCTCTAGGGCGTCGGCGGGAGCCGCGGGCCCAAAGGTGGACTTGGTAGATGTCAACGTGTATCTGATCATCGCCATCTGCGCCGTGTCCAGCCTGTTGGTGCTGACGCTGCTGCTGTACACGGCGCTGCGGTGCTCGGCGCCGCCCACCGAGGTCGCGTGCGGACCTGGGAAGGCGACGCTGGTGTGCTCCAGCGCGGTGGGGAGCTGGTCGTACTCGCAGCAGAGGCGGCAGAGGGTGTGCTCTGGGGAGGGGCCGCCCAAGACCGACCTCATGGCCTTCAGTCCCAGCTTACCTCCCGGTCTGAACACGTCGGAAAGAAATGAACATTCAGAAGCAAATTGGGATATTTCCGGTAATGTAAGTTCAACTTTTGAGCTTTGGTTTTATAAGATTTTTTTATATTTAACTTATCTAACCATCTTTTCAAATGTCACTTAAAGAAAATGTCTTCAATATGTTCATTAACATTGAAATAAATCTTATTTCATGTAGACATTCTATTAATGGCAGCTGCATCTTGAATGAAACTAGGAAACAAAAAATGTAGGGACAAATTATCATATTCTTTGATTTAAATGGTAGGATACTTTAAAAAACATTTTCATACTAAGTAGTGTTGATCATATTTAACACAGGATCTCAGTATGGTCAAATACAGTGATATTTTCAGATTTACTTTTTACCTTATATCTCCTGGTGAAATGTCAAGCCCTGGATAAATAATTGTAGGTAAACTTACAAAAACCATTTACTTTCCCTTTAGCTTGCTAAGTTTCAAAGTAGGCCAGAAACAGAATAGTTTTAAGCAAATGTACTTTAATATGTATTTATTGGGTGATATATTACATTTCCATGATAAAACAAACAACCCCGACTTCATTATCATTATGGACAATTTCCTAATGCCATTGACTTTGAGTTCCCCTGGGTCTAGACGTCTTAATATTGCATGAATTCATTATTTAGTGAATCCAGTTATGAAACACATATTTAGCACCTCCCATTTACTAGAACCCTTTATTTTTACCTCATTTAATCCTTCCAATGACTTTGTGAGGTGACTACTTTAGTCTCAATTTATGGATGAAGGTGCTGAGGCTCTGAAAAACTTAAGTTCAGTATTATTACTAAGTTTTATTCAAATTTCCCAGGGATATCCAAAACTTGCTTTTTAAAATACCATTTATTGCATTTCATAAAATATTTAAGGTAGCTTACAATGGAGGAAATTTGCAAAAGCAAATTTTAACAAATCTGTTTAAACACCAAAGTAAAAGATCAAGAGAAAGGTGGGAGTATTTTTCTAAAAGTCAAAACTCAGCTGGGTGCAAATCCTTCCCAGAGGTGAATAAAGAAATATGAGAAATAATGACAACAAAAAAGGAAATTCTCTATACCAATTCTTCAGGAGAGAGGGAGAGAGAGAGGAAAAACAAACAAACTCTCTTCCTCCTGTAAAATAAAGGAAGATGTGATTACTGATCATTATGTAAGGGTTGAGCAATATACTGAGCAGTATGTTTTATAGTTGTTTGGCAAAACCAGTGGAAACATTTGATATAGATATCATTGTATTCACTAGTCATTCAGTCAAGAGCATAATGTTAAATTTTATTTCCTATGTTTAATTCTGAAGTTACCCAAGTATTAAATGAATATATTTTTATTTGCCAAATGTTCAAGCAAACATACAGAAAAAGGCCCATCAGAGTCCTTTTCCGAAAACATTCTATGAAAAACTGATATAATTTGGTAAGATTAAGATTTAATTAATATTCCAAAGATTTGAGTTGATACAGAGCTGTTGCTTAGAGCATTGTAAGAAATGGGTTGTAAGCATATTTCTGTAACCTTTCATATATTACTTATCATACCAAGCCTTTTGGCAAGAATCAGAAAAAAAAAAAAAATTCTAGAGTCATGTTTCCAAGAAAACTGCCCAGCTCCTCTAAATATGAGATAAACTTGGCACGGTTATAAAATTGGAAAAGATAGATTAGGAAGTCACAAAATAATTTCTCTTCCCAATTCACATTATTATGTCCCCATAGATACATTTGCCAAGACTATTAATGTGCAGCCTTAAGATTGCCTCTAGAGACATTCAATACTTATTTATTGATCCACTCAAACAAGTACATATTGAGATCCTAGTGTATACATACTAAGCCCTGCTGTAGACCCTAGGCCACAGTAACAGTGAAACAAGATAGGCAAGGTCCCTGGCTTCAAGGAGACAACATTCTAACCTATTTAAAATAACAATTGGGTTGTAAAAAAACCTCGGATTTGGTGTAATATTTCCTTTTAGTTTTCTTTCTCTAACCAAGGTATCCATAAAGGAGGATCTCATTCTACAGGTGACTTTTGAAAAAATAGGCAATAAAATGCTGAATGTTATTAGCAAGTTTTCTGGAAATGAAGCCGATTAAGACATTCCCTCTTTATGCACATGTACTCAGAAAGCCGTGTATAATTCTCATTGCTCCAGAAAAATAGAAAAAAATCAAGTATCTGGAAAATGCCCTGAAAAGGGCAATTAAAATGATCAAGCTATTGGGAGGGATAGAAGGAACTATGTTTTGAGGCCAAAGTGAAAGTCATAAATGATATTTAAAGGGTAAATTCATATTTTCTTCTATCAGTCCAGAAGAACTTGTGTTAGAGGCTGGCATTTAAAGCCACAATGGCACAGCTCGTTTTTAAAAATAATTTATATAGGTTGAAAAAACAATTATCTGACAGTACTTCAATGAGAGATTAACCATAGATTATGAATAGAATTGAGCATCTTTTGGTAATATCAATAGCCTTTTAAATTTAAGCATGCCTTCACATAACTGCATTGAGATCACTGTGAAAAACAAAGTTTTAGATTGTTGCATTATGGATCTAAGAGCAATCAAACAATTCTTTCATATTATAATGATTGCTGTAATGCTCAAAAGTTTGCTGGGTTAGTTGAAGGTACTAACTAGGAGGTTAATCTCAAATATTAGTTAATCACTTAATATTAAACCAACAGAAATGGGCATAGAACTACAAAATTTGAAAAGTGATTTTTGTCTATGAAAAGTTAATTCTAGAATGGAGGAAAAGATGATTGTGAACTGGTAGTTTTACTTGGCATTTATTTTGACATAAATATGGATGGATTTTCCATTGATAGTTATTGTTATTGTCTCATCAGAATCTTTGTGTAGTTAACAAAAGTGTTAATAGTTTTGTCTTTCTTCACAAGATTTTTACATGAAATGTATTACGTTCCTTCCTCCCTTATTCTTCGTAAAGATGACCCAGTTGCTTTATTTTCCTACCTGTTCTTTCCTATGATTCATTGAATATTTTAGTATTAATAGAAACATAGCATAATATAGATTCATGGCAAAATTTATACCTTAGTGCTTACTCCACAGTATGTTTAAAATTTAAATTAGACATTCATTTAGGAAATATATTGACTTAAAAATGGTCATATACTGTAAAGGTGATGTTATATATGCTGAGATCTTATTACCAGATTATAACCATTGTCATGCAGTTGGATTAAAGTTGGTTAATATTAATTGTCCATTAAGATTAGCAGCTTCGCACCTCTGTTGTGTACCTGAAAAAAACTAGACAAATATGATTGTGCTGTGCATATTGAGAATAAGATTGTTAGTTTCATTTTTTTCTGGAGGCTCCAATTTTCAAATGCCCGACAGAAACAAAAACTATCATGATTTTTAGTAAAATCTTGATGAAGCATAAATTGTTAATTTTGAATTATTCAACCTCAGTAGTTAGTTTTGGTTTCGTGACTCTTTTTTCAGGAATTGTAATTTTATTTTCAAGTTACCCTGAAGTGGTATGATGATACCAATGCAATTTAATTTTTAGGAAAATTTTATTTTTACATTGCCTGAAATAAAAGAGGAAAATTGAGAAAACCTTATTTCTTGGTATGTTCCTTCTTTTTCAGATTAGAATTATAAATCTATATCTTGTATAACAGTAAATAATTAGAAAAGTATGGTATCATTTTAGGCATTTTTTGAGACTTACAGTCATTCAAGAATACAAATAGATGAGAATGAAAAATGGTTGTTTATTTTGATAACCACTACCAATATTTCTTTTCTCTTTCTGAGTACACTGGAGGATTTCACTTCCCAGTTTCCTTGAGTAGCATAGTTGTGTAATTTTCTTTGGCCGATGAAATGTAAATGATGTGTGTCACTTTCAAGCAGAATTATGTAACTACCAGAGCAAGACTCTCTTCAGCAATTACAGAAGCACAGGTTGATATTGAGATGCCATAAGGTCAAAGCAGTCAGGGATGCTGAGCCAATATGTACAGAAAAGCTGTCATAGGAAGTCTCCCATAACCACAGAGGACTTTGCAAGAGCAAGAAATAAAATTGTGTTCATTTTAGAGGGAAAACTGAAATAGTCAATGCACAGCAATATATTCATTGGGGTCCCACTGTTATTAAGCTAATGTGAACAGCATAAATTTTAAGAGGAGAGAATTACAACAGGTAATACAACTGATAGAGAACATTATTATTGATATTTTTACTAAGGCATTGAACCATTAAGGAGATTAGATAACTTAGATTCCATGGAAAAAACTATTGTGTTGTGATTTATTTCATATATATATAAAAGGTAGTAAAAGAAAAATGAACTGAAAATTTAAAATGTCATCAATATCCCTTCTTTCTTCTTGATTAGCATTCATTCCCCTTTCTTGTCTTTTTTTCCTTTTGGGACTTTGCAGTAGTTTTGTGAAAGATGGGTTTTAAGGTTTTGCAAGAATGAATGCTCGGACATGTAAACTGTATGGAATTTATAGTTTGCTTTGATAGGTGCAAAAGGTACAATTTAAACAATGGATACTATATTAGTTTTCTTGGGCTGCTGCATTGAATTACTGTATCACAAACTTGGTGGCTTGAAATGACAAAAATTTATTTTCTCACAGTTCTAGAGGCTGGAAATCCAAAATCAAGGTGTTGGCTGGGCCATATTTCCTCTGAAGATTGTAGGGGAAAATTCTTCCTTGCTTCACCAGTTTATGGTGGCTCTGGGCATTCCTTGGCTTGTGGTAGTGTAAGACACTTTCTACCTCTGTCTTCACATTTCCTTCTTCCCTGTATTGCTATGGGCATATTTGCTGAGCATGGCTTCTCAGTCTCCTTCCACCATTAGGGGAAATGTTTTTGCATGTCTGTCAATTGTACCCTATCTCTCTGGGAGAGAGAGAAAGATATTTCAGGTCTTCAGAAAGCCTGAAAATAGCACAAAATGCCCCAGATATGTCATTCTAAAAATCCAGCATAATTATCTTACATGACTGCAAAAAATTCCCTCAAGTGAGCCATGTTTCCTGGAACTAACTTTTGGATTCTATGGATAATAATATCTTCATGTGTCCATAGAGGTCAGTAGTTGGTTACTGATTATATAAAACTTACTGGGTATCATACATATGCAGTTGCATTGCAACTATGTAATGTGGTAATGGTAAGTCTGTAGCTATGTACAATCAGTTTAAGCTCCAAGAAAATTTGAGTGCATTCCATCGTCTCCACAAGAACCAACCTCCTCCTTTTCAGTCGACCTAATTTAGGGGGGGTGGTTTATCTCCTTGCTTCAGGAATAAACAAGTGACCCATGTCTGGCCAATGTGAGAACCATCACAACTATTGACTAAAGGAAAGATACAGCATCCAAGACTGGGCTGTAGGAAGTGATATTGAGAATGTTGGCTGGGACTATTAGGAAAAGGGCACTTTCTGTTGAGAGCCACTAAACTGGTAATATGTAGCCTGAAAACTACTTCAGCCATTTTGCCATCACATGGGGAAAATATGCCAGAGAGGAAGGTTGGCATAGGAAAGGAAATTGTAAATGTGGAGATATTTTCCTTATGGCATTATTAAACTGTGTAGGCACAGCTCTGCGTGAAAATGATATAAGCCAATAAATGATGCTCTGCATCGTTTATTAAATTGGTTTACTTGGGGTTCATTGTTAGATCATGATTATTATAAATATACACTCCCAGAGATGATGTTAGTAAGTGTCTTAAGATATTGGACTCAAGAGGAAAAGTATTATTGGGTTCCAACTCAAGGAAAAGCTAGCTGTTCATTAGCAAGGATTTTTCTTTTTTTTTTATGGACATGGTAAACTTTGCAATTAATTTTGTTTTCTTCTTTGCTCTAGGAAGTTGAAACAAAATTTATGACATACTTAGAGTAACTGAAAATGACCCTTTGTTATGTATTTTGTACACTGACCTACTCCTCGATTCATTTTATTTCATCCCAGTGTTATGTTCATTCTATTTTCATATTTTTTTCACATGTGGAGGGGCCATCTAAAATTTAATAAAAGAAGATATTCTCAAGTAATCTTAACACTAAAAAAGATCAATTGTATTGTTCTTCAATAAAAATCCAAATATAATAGAAAAGGAAATATTCCTAAATTAATACATTATCTAAATAAGAAACAAATAACTTATTAATTTCCATCCAAACATCTACAAATAATTCAAAATCAAAATTAATAAAACAGTATATATAAATACATTTTCAATTAGCTAAAATACCCTCTGATTCCTATGTGCTTCATTTGAAGAAAGGGTTAAAAAATGGTAATATATCCTAAAGAATTGAAAGCAGGGTCTCAAAGAGATATTTGCACACCCATGTTTGTAGCAGCACTACTCACAATAGCCAGCATGTGGAAGAAATTCAAATGTCCATGGACGGTTGGATGGATAACGCAACCTAGTGTATACATATAATGGAATATTATTCAGCCTTAAAAAAGGAAATCCTGTCGTATGCTACAACACAGATGAACCTTGAAGAACTACGTGAAGTAAACCAGTCACGAAAAGACAAATATTGTATGATTCCACTTATGTGAAGTATCTAAAATAGTCCAATTTATAGAAACAAAATGTAGAATGGTGGTTATCAGGATCTGTGGGTAGGGAAAAAAGAGAGTTGTCTAATGGGTATAGAGTTTCAGTTTTACAAAAATTCACAATTCACTTAACACTACTGAACTGTACACTTAAACATGGTTAACATGGTAAATTTTATGTTATGTGGTTTTTTCCCCACCACAATAAAAAGGGCAAGATGGTAATATATCTTAGGGCTTAAAGTAGGTCTTTTTCCAAGATAATGAGTAAACTTAAGAGCAGATAATTGTCTGGTTTTAACCTACAAGACAAACAGTAGAGCCTACATATTGGCCACATGATGTCGCTGTCTACCACAGAGTGTTCCTTAGGAAGGAAAATATCCAGATCCCCTTTGTTACTCCAGAGAAGCGGAACAATAAGAGAAGCAGCAGGACTTGAGCACAGACTACAATATTTAAATTTTTACAAAACATGATCTTTTAATTTGATCATCTTATTGAAGATTGGTAATGGTGTCTTCTATGAGAAGAGGCCGAGGGGCCAGACGCTTACTGCTCTCGCTTCTGCTCGCATTCTGGGAGGCAGGGAGCGGCCAGCTCCACTACTCGGTCCCCGAGGAGGCCAAACACGGCACTTTCGTGGGCCGCATCGCGCAGGACCTGGGGCTGGAGCTGGCGGAGCTGGTGCCGCGCTTGTTCCGGGTGGCGTCCAAAGGCAGAGAGGACCTTCTGGAGGTAAATCTGCAGAATGGCGTTTTGTTTGTGAATTCTCGGATCGACCGGGAAGAGCTGTGCGGGCGGAACGCGGAGTGCAGCATCCACCTGGAGGTGATCGTGGACAGGCCGCTGCAGGTTTTCCATGTGGAGGTGGAGGTGAAGGACATTAACGACAACCCGCCGGTATTTCCAATGACAGTAAAGACTATCCGGTTTCCCGAATCGAGGCTGCTTGACTCGCGGTTTCCTCTAGAGGGCGCATCTGATGCAGATATCGGAGTAAACGCTCTTCTCTCCTACAAGCTCAGTGCCAGTGAGTTTTTCTTTCTAGACATACTGACAAATGATGAACTAAGCCAATCTTTGTCTCTTGTGCTGGGGAAATCTCTGGACAGAGAGGAAACTTCTCAGGTTAATTTGTCACTGGTGGCTACAGATGGGGGCAAACCTGAGCTCACAGGCACCATTCAAATACTTATTAAAGTATTAGATGTGAATGACAACGAACCTACTTTTGCCCAATCAATTTATAAAGTCCACTTGTTAGAGAACGCTGCCAATGGAACCTTAGTGGTTAAATTAAATGCTTCTGATGCAGATGAAGGGTCAAACAGTGAAATTGTGTATTCACTCAGTAGTGGTGTGTCTTCCACTGTACAGACTACGTTCAAAATAGATCCCAACTCAGGTGAAATCAGAACTAAGGGAAAATTAGATTATGAAGAAACGAAGACCTATGAGATTCAGGTCATTGCATCTGACAAAGGAACCCCGTCAATGTCCGGACACTGTAAAATTTCAGTAAAACTCGTGGACGTCAATGATAACACACCAGAAGTCTCAATAAGGTCTCTCTCACGTTCCATCCAAGAGAATGCTGCCCTGGGCACCGTCATCGCCCTCATCACAGTGTCGGACAGCGACTCTGGTGTCAACGGGCAGGTCATCTGCTCCTTAACATCTCAGGTCCCGTTTAAACTGGTGTCCACCTTCAAAAACTACTATTCACTGGTACTGGACAGCACCCTGGACCGCGAGAAGGTGTCTGCCTATGATCTGGTGGTGACCGCGCGGGACGGGGGCTCGCCTTCGCTGTGGGCCACCGCCAGCGTGTCCGTGGAGGTGGCCGACGTGAACGATAATGCGCCGGCGTTCGCGCAGCCCGAGTACACGGTGTTCGTGAAGGAGAACAACCCGCCCGGCTGCCACATTTTCACGGTGTCGGCGCGGGACGCGGACGCGCAGGAGAACGCGCTGGTGTCCTACTCGCTGGTGGAGCGGCGGGTGGGCGAGCGTGCGCTGTCGAGCTACGTGTCGGTGCACGCGGAGAGCGGCAAGGTGTACGCGCTGCAGCCGCTGGACCACGAGGAGCTGGAGCTGCTGCAGTTCCAGGTGAGCGTGCGCGACACTGGCGTGCCGCCTCTGGGCAGCAACGTGACGCTGCAGGTGTTCGTGCTGGACGAGAACGACAATGTGCCCGCGCTGCTGGCGTCTCGGGCTGGAGGCTCTGGCGGTGCGGTGAGCGAGCTGGTGCCGCGGTCGGTGGGCGCAGGCCACGTGGTGACGAAGGTGCGCGCGGTGGACGCCGACTCGGGCTACAACGCGTGGCTGTCGTACGAGCTGCAGCCGGCGGCGGGCGGTGCGCGCAGCCCGTTCCGCGTGGGGCTGTACACGGGCGAGATCAGCACGACGCGCGCCCTGGACGAGGCGGACGCTCCGCTTCAGCGCCTGCTGGTGCTGGTGAAGGACCACGGCGAGCCGGCGCTGACGGCCACGGCCACCGTGCTGGTGTCGCTGGTGGAGAGCGGCCAGGCGCCGAAAGCCTCCTCTCGGGCTTCGGTTGGCGCCGCAGGCCCAGAGGCGACGCTGGTGGATGTCAACGTGTACCTGATCATCGCCATCTGCGCCGTGTCCAGCCTGTTGGTGTTGACGCTGCTGCTGTACACGGCGCTGCGGTGCTCGGCGCCGCCCTCCGATGTCGCGTGCGGACCTGGGAAGGCCACGCTGGTGTGCTCCAGCGCGGTGGGGAGCTGGTCGTATTCGCAGCAGAGGCGGCAGAGGGTGTGCTCTGGGGAGGGGCCGCCGAAGACCGACCTCATGGCTTTCAGCCCCAGCTTACCGCAGGGTCCAGACTCCGCAGAAGAAAGACAACAGCTCTCAGAAGCAGAATACTTAGGAAAGGTGAGCCTTTTAATTTTTCTTGCCAGATCTAGAATCGTTGTATTTCCTTATTTTTTTTATGATGTCTGTTAATTATTTAGAGTCGTAGCTTTGCCTTTATTTTATATCATTCTACCATGCAATATTGGGTATGAATTAGATATCAATTTCTTGCATTTTGAACAATTTACTTACATGTCTTTCTTATCTTTACATTTTGGCTTTTCCATAATTAAATTTGTATACTAGTAATAGAACTTTGAAGAATTGAAAAAATTTCAGCAAAATTTGAAAATTTAACATTATTGGTAAATATTATTTCTCTTAAAAGTTTTTATTGTCACAATTGGAAAAAATTTAAAGAATTTGAATATATAATATGTATTTCCAATTTACACTTTCTATTCATTTTATCAGAATATGTTTGGAATAAGAGTATATTATATATTCTGAACATTTCCTTGATTGTTCTTTGGATCAAGATTGTATTTTCTTTATCTGTTTATGCAACAGTTAATAAGTTATATTTTCTTTTCCTTGTATTTGAAAGCAGCCTGAATGGATCCTTTAATGCCAGGACCTCCAAAAATATCTATCACAGGTCATTACAACACACAACAGCATTTAGGAATAGTTGCTAATCTTAGGTATGTCTTTTATACGTAAAATAAGCTGTTAGTTGTGATAAAGATTCCACACTGCCAAAATCTTTGAGTTATCAGGCAAAATAGAGGGTTCACTGAGAAAAGAGCCGCTTACAATTTTCCTTAATTCAAAAATCTGGACATTTAAAAATCACTTTGGAGTTGGCCAGGTGGTGGGAGTTTTTCTTCACACAAGTAGAGAGTACTTATACTAACCCAGTCTTTATGTTAGTGGTTGAATAGTCATCTTTCCAGTATTAAAATCATTAGGCTGATGTACATAGGCTTCCACTCTGAAAAGATGGGCTACCTTCCTCTGACACCTCACTCTGTGCCCGGGATTACATTTTTCAGCATTGTGAACTCACTCAGTTTTACTTGGCAGTGTCCCTATTTCTATTGGAATTGGGGTTTTTCCAAAAGGTAAGTCCTGGAATTGGATGACTACATTTTCATTTGAAACTTCTATGTTGGGGAATTAAAACACTGAACTTGACACGTAAATGTTACACTTGGAAAGGATTTTTTGAATTCTTTTCAATCAGAGGATGATGTGTTGGGGTGAAATAACTGTCTAAAACTGTCTTCTACTATTTGGTTCTTAGTTATTTGTTGTTTTCCCCCCAAATATATGTGCATATTGATAATTCATAGAAATAACCTCCGCTAAGTAATCTTAGTCTCAGTCATTTCACAGTTAAGCCAGAATATTTATTTCCATCTGTTCTGCTTTTAAAGGAGTTGAGGAGTTTGGTGAGGAAATCTCGAAATCCATTTTAGGATAATCTGTTCCTAGAGGAAGCTTATTATCTCCTCAGAGTTAAGTCTCAAAATACAGAGAGTATATATTTCCTGGGAATCAGAAAAGTTCACCTGAGGCTTTACAGAGAAACAAAACAAAAACAAATGGGTTGAACAAATGAGGAAGAATCTCTTTCTTGGGAGGAGTCATCCTACCTGGAATATCATAGCTACTCACCACCTCCTTGAGGCTGTGTGCAGAATACCTGAATGGTCAGGTGGAATCTGTCCTACTGGAAGTCTGGTCACTATTTTACTACCATAGATAAGTGACAAGATTTTAGGATTGTGTCCAGATGTGCTCAGATCCCCAGGAGTCATAGTCTATTGCTCTATAAGTTATTATTGGTTTCTTATTCTTATTTACATTTTTTCTTGATTAAGTTGCCCAAGGAGTTATCTAGGTGATAGAAACTATTCACTGATACCTTATCCACACATTGCCTCAATCTTTTAAACTCATAGTTCCTTTAGTATTAGCTTTGTCTCCTCATAATCAGAATGGAATCTACTCTGTTATAAATTTCCACGTGGTATTCCATTTTGCAAAAGTATAACTCCTAAATGTGTAATATTGCAGAAAGTTGTGAAAGGCATCTCATTAATATGAAGTCCATGATGTTTAAAATTTTTAATTTTGTCTACCATTTTCAAATTAGCTACCACCTTTCAAGATTCATCAAAGTACTAACTGGCATATTAATATCTATAATTACTTCCTCAACTCAATGCCTTTCAGAAATAATTCTTAAATGTTTACTTCTTCATGATCTAGCACAATAGAATCAATTAGAAATTACATAAGTTTGATTTTAACAAATATTAATGTAACAACTCTTTTCTTATCATACTTGAAAAAGTTATTTTATAATATTCACTTATTCATTCCATAAAACATTAATTGATAATTTATTCTATTCTAAATATAGATGATAAAATATGAGTAAGTTGCAAGCCTGACTTCTATTTAGTGAGTACATAGGAAACAAAAAATGATATTAAAACTTTGCTTTTAATACTTAAATCATGTGTTTGATTTCATTTAAAAACGGTCTGGCTATAAGCAAAACTTTGGACATTCTCTTACTTCCCTAACTTTGACCTCTTTCCATGAATTTTCTCTGCTCAACTTCCAAATGCTCAGAGAAGTCATGTCTCTCACTGTATTCACAGAGATCTTTAGAAAAACCTAATTGCCTGACCTTATACATGTTGAGTAGTGATTCATGTCTGAGTAGTGACTCATGTTCCAAAGTTAGCTGTCTCTCTTCACTGATTGAATAAATCACCAGTTCTATCAAGTAACAACTTTTTAATAAACTGGAACCCAGAAATTCGTCCAGAGTGGAGATAATAAAAAACACAATTATTTAATATTATGAGCATTTTATGACATACAGCTAAATTGAAATGCATAAGTGCTGTGGAAATTTTAAAGATTAATATATTCTTACTCGGTGTGATGTGAATGTAACAAATATTCAAATGAAACAGTGTTGTCCTGCGAAAGGAAACAAACTTCCAAAAGAACTTCACTGTAAAAGACTGACTTTTTACATCTTCATATAAATAATAGTTAAGACAGTTAACGAGGATATAGTCTTTGAATAAAGGACACAAGAATGATTTATAGACATTATACACATTAATAAACATAAATAAACATATTTTGTAAATTAACAATTGCCATAATATAAAAGTAAATATATATGTTGGTATATGTATGCACACATTTTACAAATACTTCAATGTCTTGATGTTTAATGGTCGAATATATCAAAGACTCTAATTTTTCTGTAAAATGTAGCCTGGGAGGCCAAGTGATTAATGGCAGGGCATCTTGAATCAGACTGAGATCTCACCCAAACATCTCTTAACCTCTGTAAAAAGTGAGTCGTATTATTATCTATCTGCGAGGGTTGTTGTGAGAATTTAATGGTGTAATTTCATCAGGGCAAATAGAACAGTGCCTGTCACTTGAAAAACATTTACAATAAATGTACACTGTTATAACAGTAATCACAATTAATCTTTTACTGTACCGAATATCACGAATTGGCACAAGTGAAAGTGATGAAATTAGCATAAAGTTCTCAGGATATATTCTCAGAAAAAATAAAGACTTCGAGGAGTTTTCGAAGGAATTACAACTGAAAATAGAAATTTTGGGAAAGTTCAAACGACCTGTAAGGAAAAGATAAGTACATGTATTTAATACTTACACATTTAGCCACATGATGTCGCTGTCCACCACAAGGTCTTTCTCCACAAAAGAAATACAGCGTGTATTACGTATTCAGACTCATTTCTTCATCATCTCTGAAATATGATAACGGTGAGGAGTTTCAGAAACGAAGAACAAGGAACTCAAATAGTTCTCTAGATTCTGGATAGATGTAAGAGCGACCTGGTGTTTGGAAAAGGCTTGCGATGGTGTTTTCCTGGCAAGAAGATCCTGGAGCTCAGCGCCTGCTGCTCTCGCTTCTGCTCCTCGCAGCCTGGGAGGCAGGGAGCGGCCAGCTCCACTACTCCATCCCCGAGGAGGCCAAACACGGCACCTTCGTGGGCCGCATCGCCCAGGACCTGGGGCTGGAGCTGGCGGAGCTGGTGCCGCGCCTGTTCCGGGTGGCGTCCAAAGGCAGAGAGGACCTTCTGGAGGTAAATCTGCAGAATGGCGTTTTGTTTGTGAATTCTCGGATCGACCGGGAGGAGCTGTGCGGGCGGAGCGCGGAGTGCAGCATCCACCTGGAGGTGATTGTGGACAGGCCGCTGCAGGTTTTCCATGTGGAGGTGGAGGTGAAAGACATTAACGACAACCCCCCGGTTTTTCCAATGGCAGTAAAAAATCTGTTTATCTATGAATCCCGACAGCCTGGCTCTCGGTTTTCGCTAGAGGGCGCATCAGATGCCGATATTGGAACAAATTCATTGTTGACTTACAGCCTTGATTCCAGCGAATATTTTACCTTGGAAGTTAAAAGAAATGATGAGGAAATTAAATCCCTTGGACTTGTGTTGAAAAAACTTTTAAATCGAGAGGATGCTCCTAAGCATCATTTGCTAATAAAGGCTGTTGACAGTGGGAAACCAGAGCTCACTGGCACGACTCAACTGGAGATCACCGTTCTAGATGTAAATGACAACGCCCCAGCGTTTGAGAGAACGGTCTACAAAGTCAGATTGTTCGAAAATGCACCAAATGGTACCATAGCTGTTATCGTTAACGCCTCTGATTTGGATGAAGGAGTAAATAAGGACATTGTATATTCTTTCAATACAGATATGTCTGCAGATATTCTGTCGAAATTCCACTTAGATCCGGTCAGTGGACACATTAGTGTAAAGGGTAACATAGATTTTGAGGAAACTAAGTCATACGAAATGCAGGTGGAAGCGACGGATAAAGGAATTCCCCCACTGGCAGATCACTGTGCGGTTCTAGTGGAAATTGTGGACATCAATGATAATGTACCTGAGTTGGTTATCAAGTCACTATCATTGTCTGTATTAGAAGACACTCCACTTGGCAGCGTAATTGCCCTGATCAGCGTGTCCGACCGCGACTCAGGTGTCAACGGACAGGTCACCTGCACCCTGATGCCCGACGTCCCATTCAAGCTGGTGTCCACCTTCAAGAATTACTATTCGTTGGTGTTGGACAGCGCCCTGGACCGCGAGGTTATATCTAACTACAAGGTGGTGGTGACAGCGCGGGACGGGGGCTCGCCTTCGCTGTGGGCCACCGCCAGCGTGTCCGTGGAGGTGGCCGACGTGAACGACAACGCGCCGGCGTTCGCGCAGCCCGAATACACGGTGTTCGTGAAGGAGAACAACCCGCCCGGCTGCCACATCTTCACGGTGTCGGCGCGGGACGCGGACGCACAGGAGAACGCGCTGGTGTCCTACTCGCTGGTGGAGCGGCGGGTGGGCGAGCGTGCGCTGTCGAGCTACGTGTCGGTGCACGCGGAGAGCGGCAAGGTGTACGCGCTGCAGCCGCTGGACCACGAGGAGCTGGAGCTGCTGCAGTTCCAGGTGAGCGCGCGCGACGCTGGCGTGCCGCCTCTGGGCAGCAACGTGACGCTGCAGGTGTTCGTGCTGGACGAGAACGACAATGTGCCCGCGCTGCTGGCGTCTCGGGCTGGAGGCTCTGGCGGTGCGGTGAGCGAGCTGGTGCCGCGGTCGGTGGGCGCGGGCCACGTGGTGACGAAGGTGCGCGCGGTGGACGCCGACTCGGGCTACAACGCGTGGCTGTCGTACGAGCTGCAGCCGGCGGCGGGCGGTGCGCGCAGCCCGTTCCGCGTGGGGCTGTACACGGGCGAGATCAGCACGACGCGCGCCCTGGACGAGGCGGACGCTCCGCTTCAGCGCCTGCTGGTGCTGGTGAAGGACCACGGCGAGCCGGCACTGACGGCCACGGCCACCGTGCTGGTGTCGCTGGTGGAGAGCGGCCAGGTGCCGAAGGCCTCGTCGCGGGTGTCAGCGGGGGTCGCGGGTCCGGAGGCAGCCCTGGTGGATGTCAACGTGTACCTGATCGTCGCCATCTGCGCCGTTTCCAGCCTGTTGTTGTTGACGCTGCTGCTGTACACGGCATTTCGGTGCTCGGCGCCACCCACCGAGGTCGCGTGCGGACCTGGGAAGGCCACGCTGGTGTGCTCCAGCGCGGTGGGGAGCTGGTCGTACTCGCAGCAGAGGCGGCAGAGGGTGTGCTCTGGGGAGGGGCCGCCCAAGACCGACCTCATGGCCTTCAGCCCCAGCCTTCCGCCCTGTCCAGTTAACCAGGACGGAGAGGAGCAACTAAATGTGGACGTTCATATCTCTGCCAAAGTGAGTAATTTTTTTATAAAATCCTTTTCAAAATGTTCTTGTTTTTTATTTCCAACGTTTCCAGTCTTGGAAAGATGTTGGTTATTTACGCCACACTATGTGTTTCAAAATTAGAATTTTTCACTTACTGTTTTTGTGGTTAAAATGTTAGGATTTTTGTGACTAATTTTTGAACCGAATCAGTAATAATTAGTGAGATCTACACTTGTTTTTGTTGTTGTTGTTGTTATTAGTTGCAGTAGTAGGATTATTTTATTACTAGAAGTTTGGGTACAAAACGAAATATTTTTTCTTGGATATATTGCATTATTTAGAGAATTCGACTGCAACACGTGGTGTCCACTCTTCATGGTGTAATCCCTGCATAGTGTTTCAATATCTCTTACCACTTTTCATTTGGACTTCTAAATGTTAATACAAATGTCACTGGCCTATTTTATGCGTTCATCCCAAATGCTTACATCTTCATTTTTGTTATGCTTTTACACCTTCAGTTTCAAATATTAGTTAGTTACACCTGTTGTCTTTCACGGAGCCTCTTTTATTCTCTTTTTCATTTGTTTGGAGTCTTAGCCCCTCCTCTCTATGTAAATATGGTTCGTTTTGGGCCTTGTGCTCTCACTTGGCAATACTGTTTATTGTTGCTAGATTTCCAAATGGGGGGAGGGAAGTAGAATAACAATTGTTTTGTTTCTAGAATTGTATCTTTGTTCATCTTCAGTTTCTCACTACTTTTATTAGTAATGATTAAAATATAAGGATAAAGTGAAAAATCAGTACACATGTGGTAAACAATTATTCTTTTAAAAATAATATTTTTAATCTTAAGAATTATTTTCAATCTGAATTATTTGTTGAAAATAATACTGTATATCTAATTTAAAATTACTATTAATTTTAAATTAAAATTAATTTACTAAAAACACTATTAATTTAATAAATTAATTTACTAATCTACTAAAAATACTTATTATTTAACCTCTTTTGCATACAATACTTTAATGTCAGAAAACAGCAAATAGAAAATTCCATATAACTGGCACCAAATAAAACTGCAGTGAGACCATTTTCCAGGCATTACCCCATGTATTTTGGTCATTTCCGCCAGCAAATAGTTGGACTCATACTCCAGTTTTCTTGCTACTGGAGAAAATTAGAAACTAGATGAAACCTAATTAATACTCAATGACATTGTGCAGAGTCTAACATGTAAGATACTTTTCTTTCCTTTTTCTCTTTCATTTTCTTTTCCAGCACTATCCTTTGCTGTCCCTTTGTCCATCAATTAGTTAGAGTATGTCCAACCTCAGTTCAATTTTTATATTATTAGTCCTGTTATCATCTATTGTAAATAATAGGGCCATCCAGAATTCTTGTCCCTCCAGATATGGGACTTCAGCTTTCAAATCCAGTTCTCCTCTTGAAATTCTTGACTGATAAGACTCTTGGCTGAGACATTTTAAAGTCTTATGAGGATTTTTAATTTTTTTCTCTTTAGATGTATTGATGGTATACCAAGCGAATACTGAATAGTTCCCAAATAAGTATCCATTTCTATTCTGTTGCATCTCTCAATTAAGCATTTAAATATTTTGTTAAGTAAAATGAATGGAAAGGGAATTCTTTTAACTTTTGTTCAGTGTTCTTGACATCTATGGTCACTTAGTAAAAATCTATAATTTGGGCCCCCAAATGGTAAAAGCACTCTGATTTTTGTTGTGATTTTTATGAGTGTGAATCTTTATTGAGGGAACCTAAAGCTATTTTCACTAGATTGGTGATTTAAAAAAATTTTTGGTCTAGGCAAATATGGGGGTGGGGAGTTTATAAACATAAGAGGCAAAGAAAGTTTGAAAATGGCCACCATAATTTTCTTCTATATTAAGTTACTTTATGTAGGAAAATGTATTGTGCTCTATTTATTGGGAAATTTTCATTGCCCACACTAAAACCCGAGATTATTAAAAGATTGTGACTGACAAGACTTAGAATGAAAATTAAGCTAAAATCCGGGTTTTACCATGGAAATTAAAAGATCTCTTAATTAGGGAAATGTTTAAGGAAAATCTTTTTGTATCTCTAGAATATTACAGAGGCTGCTGAGATATCATATCTTCCTGACTAGCTATATGATAACCTTAAATTAATGTATTTTATTAGGAAATTGAAGAATATCAAACCATTCCTATTGGGTAGATGTTCAGCAAATCTTAGCCAAATACCTCCACCTCTGAGCTTTTAAACTAGTAAAACGCAACTATTTCAGTGTTGGCTGGTGTCTCAGTTAGTTAGAGCACAGCCTTGTAACCCCAAGGTTAAGGGTTTGGATTCCCATACCAGCCAGCTGCCAGAAAAATAAAATAAACTACATCTATTTCCTTTAAAATTCTATAGAGAAACTAATATAATACAAGAAGGTAAAGATGCTTGTGTGATTGGTTTGATCATGAAATTCTTCATGGGTTAGGGAAGTTTTAAGTGGTTATAAAATGTGGAGATTGGTTTGTGAAGAGTTTGGAAATGATGTGTTTTACTTAGTCAGGGGACAAAATGAGTATGCTTGTTTAGTAAAAAATGTACTTGGAAGCAAGAAATTATCCAGTTTGATTAAAATATACGAGAACTATGGGGAGAAGATAGAGGCTTAAGCATGGACACTGGAGAATAGGCAGGTAACCATGAGTCAAAATAAGAATGCCAACCTTGTTCATGGGAGGTTAGTTTCACTGAATAAAATTATTTGGAATACTTTTTCATGCAAGCTATTTACTATAGATTTCTATTTTCTTGTTAAACTTTCCTTGCACTTTCATCTCTTAGATGACTAAAAACAGACATTAAATTAAATGCTGATGGGTTTTTATTCCTTTTAAAAACATTTGCAAATTTCCCTTTCAATGGCTTGTCCTTGGGATCAGAGGTTCCCTAGAGATATTTTCTCCCAAGTCTTCAACACCAGAAATACAAACCCAAGGATGAGGAGTGTGCCATCATTAATAAGGTTCCCTCTGGTAATCTTGGGAACACAAGTAACATATCATGGCTTTTCCTAATCAACACTTCAATTGTATGAACTATGTTGCGTGAATATACACTTTGTAAACATTTAAATACTTAAAACCTGTTTGAAAAGAGGATATCTACTGAAGTAAAGTTTACCCCTGTGGTGAAACTAAGGCTCACAATCAATCAATGATACAAAATGTTTACCTCCGTAGTACAAAACGTAATCCTATTCTCCAAAACGGGAAAAGTATGCGAAGAAGCTGAAAGAGTAAAGCCTAGCAGTTTACAGTAGACTATGGATTTCCAGAATCGATACTTACGGTTTGGAGCCACATGATGTCGCTCTTTACCATAGAATAGATTACACAGACGAAATAAAGAGGAAAAAATCCTTTGTAATCTTACTGCAAAGAAGCTGTATCCACTATCTGGAATCTGAAAATGGAGGATGCAGCGGCACTGAACTGACCGATAAGAAAATTTCTCTTGACTTTGAGACAAGATCCCAAATGAACAAAAAGCATTGTGCAGTTGAAATGGAGTTTTCCTACGGAACCGGTCAGGAATCTCAGCGCTTACTGCTCTCGCTTCTGCTCCTCGCAGCCTGGGAGGCAGGGAGCGGCCAGCTCCAATACTCGGTCCCCGAGGAGGCCAAACACGGCACCTTCGTGGGCCGCATCGCACAGGACCTGGGGCTGGAGCTGGCGGAGGTGGTGCCGCGCCTGTTCCGGGTGGCGTCCAAAGGCAGAGAGGACCTTCTGGAGGTAAATCTGCAGAATGGCGTTTTGTTTGTGAATTCTCGGATCGACCGGGAGGAGCTGTGCGGGAGGAGCGCGGAGTGCAGCATCCACCTGGAGGTGATCGTGGACAGGCCGCTGCAGGTTTTCCATGTGGAGGTGGAGGTGAAGGACATTAATGACAACCCGCCTGTGTTCCCTGCGACACAAAAGAATCTGTTTATCGCGGAATCCAGGCCGCTTGACACTCGGTTTCCATTAGAGGGCGCCTCCGATGCAGATATTGGGGCCAACGCTCTGCTGACTTACAGACTGAGCCCCAATGAGTATTTTTCACTGGAAAAACCATCCAATGATGAGCGAGTAAAAGGTCTTGGGCTTGTATTACGGAAATCTTTAGACAGAGAAGAAACTCCGGAGATTTTTCTAGTGCTCACGGCCACCGATGGTGGCAAACCTGAGCTGACTGGCACTGTTCAGTTACTCATCACGGTACTGGATGCCAATGACAATGCTCCAGTTTTCGACAGAACACTCTATATGGTGAAATTAGCAGAGAATGTTCCTAATGGAACGTCGGTAATTAAACTTAACGCCTCAGATTTAGACGAAGGATTGAATGGGGACATTATTTATTTATTCTCAAGTGATATTTCACCTAATGTGAAATCAAAGTTCCACATAGATCCAATTACTGGACAAATTATGGTAAAGGGATATATCGATTTTGAAGAAAGCAAGTCCTTTGAAATTCTTGTAGAGGGCATTGATAAGGGACAGCTCCCACTGTCTAGCCATTGTAGAGTTATTGTGGAAGTAGAAGACAAAAACGATAATGTCCCAGATTTGGAATTCAAGTCCCTATCACTTCCAATCAGAGAAGACGCGCCACAGGGCACCGTTATTGCCCTGATCAGCGTGTCCGACCGCGACGCTGGCGTCAATGGACAGGTGACCTGCACTCTGATGTCCCAAGTCCCCTTCAAGCTGGTGTCCACCTTCAAGAATTACTATTCTTTGGTGCTGGACAGCGCCTTGGACCGTGAGAGCACATCACACTACCAGTTGGTGGTGACCGCCCGAGACGGGGGCTCGCCTTCGCTGTGGGCCACGGCCACCGTGTCCGTGGAAGTGGCCGACGTGAACGACAACGCGCCGGCGTTCGCGCAGCCCGAGTACACGGTGTTCGTGAAGGAGAACAACCCGCCCGGCTGCCACATCTTCACGGTGTCGGCGCGGGACGCGGACGCGCAGGAGAACGCGCTGGTGTCCTACTCGCTGGTGGAGCGGCGGGTGGGCGAGCGTGCGCTGTCGAGCTACGTGTCGGTGCACGCGGAGAGCGGCAAGGTGTACGCGCTGCAGCCGCTGGACCACGAGGAGCTGGAGCTGCTGCAGTTCCAGGTGAGCGCGCGCGACGCTGGCGTGCCGCCTCTGGGCAGCAACGTGACGCTGCAGGTGTTCGTGCTGGACGAGAACGACAATGTGCCCGCGCTGCTGGCGTCTCGGGCTGGAGGCTCTGGCGGTGCGGTGAGCGAGCTGGTGCCGCTGTCTGTGGGCGCAGGCCACGTGGTGACGAAGGTGCGCGCGGTGGACGCCGACTCGGGCTACAACGCGTGGCTGTCGTACGAGCTGCAGCCGGCGGCGGGCGGTGCGCGCAGCCCGTTCCGCGTGGGGCTGTACACGGGCGAGATCAGCACGACGCGCGCCCTGGACGAGGCGGACGCTCCGCTTCAGCGCCTGCTGGTGCTGGTGAAGGACCACGGCGAGCCGGCGCTGACGGCCACGGCCACCGTGCTGGTGTCGCTGGTGGAGAGCGGCCAGGTGCCGAAGGCCTCATCGCGGGCGTCAGCGGGGGTCGCGGGTCCGGAGGCTACGCTGGTAGATGTCAACGTGTACCTGATCATCTCCATCTGTGCGGTGTCCAGCCTGTTGGTGTTGACGCTGCTGCTGTACACGGCGCTGCGGTGCTCTGCGCCGCCCACCGAGGTCGCGTGTGGACCTGGGAAGGCCACGCTGGTGTGCTCCAGCGCGGTGGGGAGCTGGTCGTACTCGCAGCAGAGGCGGCAGAGGGTGTGCTCTGGGGAGGGGCCGCCCAAGACCGACCTCATGGCCTTCAGCCCCAGCTTACTGGAGTCTAGGGACAGGGACTATCAGCCTCAGACAACCGGGGATTCCTTTGCAAAGGTTAGTTTATAATATTCTTTTGTTTAATCTGAATTTTCATATAATTTTCTTCTATAATCATAATTTTATTTCTCAAAATCAAATTGTTTTGTGTTAAATTTCTTTACCTTTCTTTACGTGCCCAGTTTAACCAAAATCTTTCTGAATTAAAGGACATCACGGCAATATATATGCTTTTTAAACCCTTCACCATTTGATGCATATTCATTTAACTGTTTCTAATAAATATCTTTACCTTTTTTATTTTTAGTGATAATCAATTATTTAGAAAATACTTTACTCTTACTCACCTATAATGATACACAAACACGCGCAGACAGAAATAATACAGCTCAGTCGATTGTCTGAAAGTGAAAACCTTTTACCTCCATTCCTAAAGCCCCTCATATGCACCTTTCAAATAACTTTCCCTTGTTTTTCTCCCAATGTAACCACACATTTGAGTTTTATAACAGGGATTAATCGTAGCCTGTTTCGTGAACTTTAAAAGGAAAAAATGGCACAAAATGTGCACGTGTTTGTTTCTAAGTTCTTTTTGTTTATAAATCATCATTGTTTATGAAGTCGTCTATATTATTACATGCAGTTGTACTTCATTTAATTTCATTTCTAGAACTATTTTCCTAATATACTATGCGTCATTTATTCTACTGTTGAGGATTTTGCATTGTGTCTCTTTATGTCTATTTTGAATAATGCTGTCCTAAATATATCATACCTTTCTTTGGATGCCTGTGTATACACATTCCTCCTAAGTGTTTACCTAGGAGTTGGGTTAGTGGATCATAGAATTATGTGGATATCTTTCTTTAATAGATAATGCTAACCAATTTTCCAAGGTGCTTTTACATATTTGCATTCCTAATAGCAGTGTATGAGAGCTTCTGATGCTCCATATCATCTCTACATTTGTCAGATTATTTTTATGTTAGCCATTTTACTGGGTGTGTTTTGTTCTCTAATTTTGAATTAACTTCATGTTTAAATGAGATTGAGCACCTTTCTACATAATTCTTGGCTGTTTTTATATCTTATTTTGTGCAATAGTTGTCTTCTACCTATTTTTCTATTCTGTTGTATCTTTCTTTTCTTTTGTTTTTTTCCCTCCTTCCTACCATGGAACTTTATTTCTTTATCTTGTGTTTTTTTTATTACTTTAAATAAATGTCTTATATTCTACACATAACCTTTTTCTTGAGATTCTTCTATTCCATGGCTTGTTTTTGATTCTTTTAATTGTGTTTTTTGTTGAATAGAAATTCTAAATTTTAATTTGATTCAATTTATCAATAATTTCTATTTTCATTTTGAATTCATTTCATTTGAAAATCAGGTTGAGCACCTTTCTGTATGATTCTTGGCCATGTTATATTTTATTTGTGCAGTAGTTCAACTTATCAATCTTTCTTTCTTGATTATATGTCATGAAGATAATTTCTGGTAATATTTTTGTTTCATTGTTCACATTACATCTACAATTCATGTGTAATGTAATTTTTTGTTATTGTTGTGAAGCTGGAATCAAGATTAATTTTCCCCATTTTTTGCTAGACTCATAAAATGAGTTTGAAATTTTTCTCTCTATGTTTTTTGGAAGAATTTGAGAAAGATTGGCATTGATTCTTCTTTAAACATTTGGTAGAATTCTCCAGTGAAGACAGTCTGTCTTGGGCTTTTTTGTGTTAGAAGGTTTTTATTACTGATTTAATCTCTTTACTAGTTATAGATTTATTCAGATTTTCTATTTCTTCATGATACGGTCTTGGTAGGTTTTGTTTCTAGGAATCTATTCTTTTACTCTAGGTTTTTCAATTTATTGGCATATAATTGTTCATAGTAGTCTCATAATTCTTTTTATTTCTGTAGTATCAGTTGCAACGTCTCCTCTTTCATTTCTGATTTTATATGAGTCTCTTTTTTTCTTAGTCTAACTAAGCATTTATCAATCTTGTTGATCTTTTCCAAAAATGAAGTATAAATTTTGTTAATTTTTTCCTATTATTTTATTCTGTATTTCATTTATTTCTGCTCTAATATTTATTATATTCTTCCTTCTGCATTAGGCCTCATTTGTCCTTCTCTTTCTAGTTCCTTGAGGTGTTAAGTTAGGTTGTTTATTTGAGGTTTTCTCTCTGCCTCTCTCTTCTCTCTCTCTCTCAAAAGAGAGATCTTTGGGGCAGCTGTCTGGTCCAGGTATCTGAACGTTTGGTCTTGGTGTTATAACACCATGCTCTAACCAGCTGAGCTATAACTGGCCAGCCTGCCATTTTTTCCCTCTTTCTTAATGTAGGCATTTATCACCATAAACTTCCCTGTTAGTACTGCCTTTACTTCATCCTATAAGTTTTGGTCTGTTGTGCTTTAGTTTTCATTTCTCTCAACATATTTCCTAATTTCCCTTTTGACTTATTCTTTGACTCATTGGCTGTTCTAAAGTCTGTTGTTTAATTTCCACATAGTTGTGGATTTTCCGGTTTTCCTTCCACTGTTATTTCCAGTTTCATTCCATTGTGGTCAGAAAAGATACCTACTATGATTTCAATGTTCTTAAATTTGTTAAGACTTGTTTTGTGACCTGACATGGGATATATCCTGGAGATTGTTCAGAGTGTGCTTGAGAAGTATGTGTATTCTGCTGCTTTTGGGTGGAATGTTCTGTATTTGACTGTTAGTTCCTTTTGGTCTGTAGTGTTGTTCGAGTCCTCAGTTCCTTTATTAACCATCTGTCTGGATATCCTATCCCTTATTGAAAGTAGGGTATCAAAATCTTATACTATTATTGTGTTCCTGTCTATTTCTCTCTTCAGTTTTGTCAATATTTGCTTCATATATTCAGGTGCTTTGACGTCAGAGACATATATATTTATAATTGTTATATTTTCCTGGTGAATTGATTCTTTTATCACTATATAATGTCCTTTTTTGTCTCTTATGACACTTTTTGACTTAAATACTATTTTGTCTGATATAACTTCTGCTCTCTTTTGATTAGCATTTCCATGCAATATATTTTTATATCCTTTAATTTTCAGCCCATATGGGAACTTAAATCCACAGTGAATCTTTTCTAGACACATATAGTTAAATCCTCTTTTTAAAAATTCATTAAGCTAGTCTGTCTTTTGATGGGTGGGGTGGCTATTCTATATATAAAGTAATTATTGATTGAGAACAACTAACTACTGCTATTTTATTAATTGTTTTCTGTCTTGTAGCTCTTTTCCTTCTTTTATTTTCTTGCTATCTTCCTTTGTATTTCATTAGTTTTTTTGTAATGATATGTTTTGATTTCTTTCTTATTTTCTTTTGTGTATCTTCTACAGGCATTTTCTTTGTGGTTATCATGGACTTTCATTAAAAAAAACAACAACCTATAGTTATTTCAATCTATTTTAAGCTAACAACTTAACTTTAATCAAAATAAAAACTCTTCCCTTTTATTTTTCCTCTTCCCACACTGTAGATTATTCATCTATAAATTACATCTTTTTATATTGTATATCCATTAGCATCTTTTATAGTTACAGTTTTTTTATACTTTTGTCTCCAAACTTCTACACCAGATTTAAAATTGATTTATGCATCACCATTACATTATTACAATATTCTGTTTTAGTCTATATATTTATCTTTACTAGTGAGCATCATACTTTAATATGCTTATATATTGCTGTTTAGCATCCTTTCATTTCAACTTAAAGGATTTTCTTTTAACTTTTTAATTTTTTGTCAAGCATGTCTGGTAGTGATGAATTTTAGATTTAGTTTATATGGGAAGGTCTTTATCTGTCCTTCATTTTTGAAGAAAAAAATTTCTGGATGTAGTATTCTTGGTTGGCAGTTTTTTTTCTTTGATCACTTTCAATATATCATCTTATTCCTGGCAAGCAAGGTTTCAATACAGAGAAATCTGCTGATAGTCTTATGAATATTCCCCTGCTTGTGATGAGTAGTTTTTACCTTGCTGCTTTCAAAATGCTGGCATTGACTTTTAATAATTCGATTATAATGTATCTCAATGTGGGCTTCTTTAGGTTCATCCTATCTGTAGACTGCTATGGTTCTTGAAACTGTATGTCCATTTCTTCCCCAAATTTGGGAAGTTTCAGCCATATTTATTTAAATAAGTTTTCTGTTCCTTTCTTTCTTGTCTCTCCCTTTGAGACTGCCATAATGTGCATATTGTCACACTTGTTGGTGTTCCATAAGTCCCTTAGGCTTTCTTCACCCTCTTTCATTCTTTGTTCTTTTTGCTTCCCTGTCTGGATAATTTCAAATCAACTGTACTTGAGTTTACTGATCCTTTCTTCTACTTGACCAAGTCTGCATTTCAACCCCTCTAGTGAAATTTTCAGTGTAGTTATTTCATTCCTCAGCTACAAAATTTCTGTTTGGTTCTTTTTTATATTTTCTACCTCACTGTCAAAATTCTTATTGTGTTAATGCATTATTTTCTTGAGCTCACTGAGTATCTTTATGGCAGTTATTTTGAATACTTTGTCAGGTAATTCACATATCTCTGTTTCTTTAGGTTTGATTTCTGGAGATTTTTATTTTTTTTCTTTTGATTGGACCATGTTTCCCTGGTTTTGTTTTTGTTTTTTTATATTCCTTGTTACTTGTGTTAATAGCCATGCATTTGATAAGACAGTCACCTCTCCTAGTCTTTATGGCCTGGATTCATACAGGGAAAGATCCTCACTAGTCAGACTGGCTAGATATTTTGAACACCTCTCAAATTTTTTCTGTGGATGCATCATCCATGGACTTGTGTGTGTAAATCCCTAATTAGAGAGATTTGCTGTTTTCTTTTTTGGAAGCTCATAGTCTCCTGCTGTCTTTAGTATCTGTCTACCATATTATGGATCCTCTGGAGCAACAGCATCTGCTCAGCTCCTTTTTGTTCTGAGTTGACACCAGGCATCTAGAATATGCTTAGTCCTATCAGTGCCCTGAGTCAGATGAGACAGAAATCAGTCCCTTGGACTGCCCACTGAAAAGCCAGAACATTGGATGCAAGCTCCACCCTTAATCTTTCCCTCATGAGGGAGAAGCTGCTGAGGTGAGTTGTGCTCTGTTTCCTCTGTCATGGTTTTCTACAGGGACACCAGCACACCACTCAACTCTATTATTTTCAGCTACCTTCAGGAATCTGGAATATACTGGGTTCTGTCAGTGCTCTGAGACAGGTGAGATAGAATCCAGTACCTTAGGCAGCACTCCTGAAAAGTAAGAAGTTTGGATGCATGCTTTGCTCTTCTCTTTTTTACCCTGGGGAGAAGCCAGGAGCTGGGAGTTCCCTCCCAATTGAGTGGCACTATGCCAGGGGAAGGGAGTACAGTGAGAGGGTGCCCCAAATTTTCCTACCAGCTTTGATAGATCTGGTTTCCCATTTACCTGGAGTATAGGAGCCTCTTAACTGGTTTCTGGATTTCTCACAATGGAATGTTATCCATGTATTTTTGTTGACCTTGTATGTCTGAGGAGTGGGGTGAAGGGTTTAGGGTTTTCTATACCATCATTTTTCTGATGTCACTACCTGTTGTCTTTTTAAGTTATGTATCTTTTACTAACTCTTTTATTGATTTTATAGAGATTATAACACACATCCTTGACTTGTTAAGACCTAAATTAAGTCAATACTTTTGCCACTTCCAGAAAATGTTAATACCTTGAGTAATAACTCTGTTTACCTTCCCTACTTTTCATTACTCTTATGCCTTTTAATTATACATGTGTTTCAGACACATAATATGTTATTATCATTGTTGTGTGTGGTTAACATCCATTTATGTTTGCATTTCTGTTTCTTTTTAATATCTTTTTTTTTTTTGGCAGTTGGCTGGTAAGGGGATCTGAACTCTTGATCTGAACCCTTGAACTTGGTGTTATAACACTGCACTCTAACCAGCTGAGCTAACCAGCCAGTCCTCTTTTTAGTGTCATTTTTCTTCTGAAGAGATTCTTTAATATTTCTCTTAGTGTGGCCTGCTGGTGAAGGAATTTCAAGTTTTTATGTTTCTGGAAATGTCTTTATTTTACTATCACTTTTGATAAATAGTTTTCTTGGGTATTGAATTCTGGTTTGGAAGTTATTTTTTCCAGCACTTTTAAGATGACATTCCATAGTCTTCTTTTGAGAAGATGGATGTCAAGTTTACTGTTCAGGTTTATTGTTAGTGTGTCTTTTTTGTTTCTCTAGCTCCTTTATACACTTTTTTTTCCTATTTTTAATTTTTCAATAGCTTTACTCAGTTTTTGTTTACTTTGTTTTTAATCTTGGTTGTAGTTTTTAAAGCTGCTTGTATCTGTGGGTTAGAGTATTTTATCAGATTTAGAAAAGATTTAGCAGTCTACCTTCAAATATTGCTTCTACCTCATATTTTCTCTCTTCCTCTTCTGTGACTCAAAGTACATGTATGTTAAATCTTTTCATCATATCATTTTTTGTCTTTTATATTCTATTTCTGTTTTCAAATCACTTTTGCTCTTTGTTACATGCTGTATATTATATTCTGAGTCATGTTTTACTTTAGTAATTTTCTCCTTTTCTTAGCTCAGTCCACTATGAAAATCATCAATCGAATTCTTAACTTTAGTGATGGCATTTTTCAGTTTTAGAATTTTATTTTTCCTTTTGAAAATAGACTACAAGCTTTTTTGGGATGAAATTTTCTACTTTATTATGTAACACATTAATCATAGTCATTTGAAATCTGCCAGGTCACTGTAACATCTTCATTATCAGTTTGTCTTTTTCTATTGTTTGTTTTTTTCATGGTCTTCTTTGTTGGTATGCCTGATAATTTTGAATTGAGTTCTGGATATTGTGCATTTTAGTTATTCCAGATTATGTTATATTTTTTCAGAGAAGGATAGGAACTTTGAAATATCTGCTACATATGGTTTTAGGGCATTTATGAAAAAGCTTGAGTTAAAATACATATTTTATCTCTTTTTCTTTTTTATCTACTACTATGCTCTCTGTCATCACAAATCTTGTGACATTTTATTTTTGTCACCCTCACTCATCCACCCAGTTCTATTTTCTAGACTCACTTAGAGTAAAATAAATTATTAGAATAAGGATTTTTATCTTATATTAACACCTGCTTTTTTCCTCCACATCACTGAATCATAAGAACCAAGCTTATTGAAGTTTATTGCTCTTTAATTACCCTACTTTCTACCTTTCTTCCTTGGGTACTGTCTAATGTTGTGAGAAATTTTCCTCCTGCCAAGTTTCCACTCACTTGACTTAGGATTTTAAAACTGGATTTAACCTAAAAGATCATCTTTTCTTTCAATTTGATGAATCAACTATAGCCAAGAAACCTGCCTGCAACCAGGCATGCCGGGCCACCTCCATGGCCCACCCCTCTCTCAGGGCCCTGATGCATGGAGCCAGGGGAAGCCAAACCCACCCACGACCAGGTAAAGAGCACACCAGAACCACCATTTCCATGTAGGTAGTCCACCATATCCAGCATAATTGCCACAGCTGCCACAAAAGTGGCTAGTCACCACAGCAGTAGTCACAGCCACTGTGCAGATGACCCACCAGACACTTGAAGGCATTGATGCAAGGTGAGTCACCAGCAGTGAAGAAGAGGACATCTCTCTCCACAAAGTACATTCCAGAGTAATAGAAAAAACATCTGCTCTATGGTAATAGTGGAGGACCTGAACACACCTCTCTCAGCACTGGACAGATCATCTAGGCAACAAATCAACAGAGAAACAGTTAATCTATCAGAAGGGGAGAACAAATCTATTGTTATTAGAGGGGGGAGGGAGGGGGAAGGGGGAAAGATTGGAGAAGGGCATAAGGAATAAGTATGATTTATAATAATGAATATACTGATTAAAAACTTTAAAAAAACCCTGTAGCTGAGAGGCATAAAAATATTTGCCTGAGGTCACATGCCTTGAATTTAGCTCCATTATCCCTTTCTGCTAGGTAGGTTAATTTGACACTAATGAAAACAACATAATGTATGAAAAAATAATGCTTACTTTAATTTTTTAATTCTCTCAGAGGTCCTTTAGAATTATCTCCACATTTTCTACCCAAATTATATATATATATATAATAGAAGTATTTTGGCACAATCCTTTATAGGGTAGTTATACCTTTTCCCTCTGAACCATTCTATAAGCAATGCTAAGATGTGTACCATAAGCACAGTGTGCTTTCACAGAAGGATAAAGTAATTTTCATACCAAATAACTTTTCAGGGGTCAAGTGTACATCTTTATACAATCGCTTCAATGTTTTCTCTTATTTCTCTGCAATATGGTAGACCTATATAATTTTTTTAAAATAGGAGAAGAGAAATGTGGTTTATTAAAATTTTATTCTGGGTTTTTGTTGAAAAGGAAGGACATCTGTACTATTATGCAAATTAAATTTTCTTTGATTAGTGTATTCTTGAAGACTTTCAGTGAATTAATTGTAGACATCTTAAAATATTAATTGGTTTTCTCAATCTAAATTCATTCTCAAGAAAAGAATTCTATTTATACAATGGTAATTAAATATGACTGAAATTTCTAGAGAAGACAGTGACTAACTAGATCAGTCAAGAAAGTAATTTATAATATTTGATTGAAAGAATGGCTCAGAAGAAGATTAAATTTTCTTTTCATTTCCTATTGAGTATTCTATGGAATTCAGACTTGAGAATCTATAATTATTGAGAAAGTAACCTTCAAAATAAGTGTTGATCATTGTAAGATGTACACAGATGATAATTCAAAAATTAGATATATTTAACAGATGTGAAGATGAGTCAGATGTCAAGTCTTGTTTTCTCCTGAAATATCTATATAATTACATGAGATATTTTTTTCCAGACTGAGAGGAACATGAGAACTGATACTGTTAATGACCTTTTCACCATTGAACATATCTTAAATACTCAATATTTACCAAAAATACTCTGTAAATTACAATGCACACATTGTTAATGCCACTCTGTCAGTTTAGCATTTAAGTACTTAATATTTACTTTTTTCAAGGGATATCTTCATGTGTTTTGCATGACTTTCTGCTATAGTTTATGCCACAGCCTTGTAGTTTCACATCAATTGCTGTTCTATAATAGAAAGTGGGTAATATCAGCTGTTATTTTCAAAACATTTATTATAATTTTCTAGTTTTTTACCATTGTGTACTAAAATATATTTATTACTTTAATTAATTTATTTTTATTGAAACATAGTTGATTGTACATATCTGTGGGGTACAGTTGAATATTGGTTCCTGTGTGCAATATGTGGTGCTGAAATCAGGATAATAGTGTATTAAACATTATACAATGTAATCATTTTTCATGGCCTGTTATCATTTCCTCCCTTATCCCCCTCTCCCTCCCCCTTTGCCACTTCTGGTAACCTCCTTCTGCTTCCTTTTGAAAGTTAAGTGTATCATTGTGATTGCTGTCTCTCTCTCTCTCTCTCTCTCTCTCTCTGTGTGTGTGTGCGCTCCCATTTATGAGTGAGGACATGTGGTATTTCTCTTTCTGTGCCTGACTTATTTCACTTAACATAATTTTCTCCAAGTTCATTCATGTTGCCGTGATGGCAGGATTTCATTCTTTTTATGGCTGAGTAGTATTCCATTGTGTAAATATACCACATTTTCCTTATCTAGTTGTTCAATGATGGACATTTAGGTTGGTTCCAACACTTGGCTATTGTAAATAGAGCTGCAATAAACATAGGAGTGTGAATATCCCTTTGACATGATGCTTTCCATTCCTTTGGGTATAAACCCAGCAGTGGAATTTCTGGATCATAATGGCAGTTCTACCTGTAGTTGTTTGAGGAACCTCCATACCATTTTCCATAATGTCTGCACTAATGTACAGTCCCACTAACAGTGTAGAAGGGTTCCTCTTTCTCCACATCCTCACTAGCATTTATTACTCTCTTTTTGACAATACCCAGTTTAACTAAAATGAGATGATAACCCAATGTGGTTTTGTTTTGATTTGCATTTTCCTGATGCTGAGTGATGTTGAGTATTTTTTCATGTGTCTGTTGGCCATTGGTATATCTTCCTTTGGGAAATGCCTGTTCAGCTTCTTTGCCCATTTTTTAATTGGGTTATTTGTTTTTTTTTACCATTAAGTTGTTTGAGTTCCTTGTATATTCTGGATATTAACCCTTTTTCAGATGCGTAGTTTGCAAATATTTTCTTCTACTCTCTAGGTTGTCTTTTCACTTTGTTAAGTGTTTGTTTTGCTGTGCAGAAGCTTTTCAGTTTGATATAATCCCATTTGTTTATTTTTTCTTCTGTTGCCTGTGCTTTTGGGCTTGTATTCATACAGTTTTTGCCCAGACCTACTTCCTGAAGTGTTTCCCCTATGTTTTCTTGGAGTTTTATGGTTCTATGTGAAGTCTTTGAACACTCTTTTTCCCATTCTCTCAGCTTCAGTTTCAAATTATCCCTACAAATTACTCCTGGCAAGAAGTCCTGGAAAAGGATTAGTAGTGTTCAATGACCCAGATGTTAGGGGGCAGCCATGATAGTAGAGATAGGAATCTCACAAAACCAAAAGGAACTGATAAATACACCTATAAAAATTATATCAGAAACAAATTCTGTGATGTTACCTTATTTTTTTACATTACACATTTGAAGATTGGAAATCTAGTGAATTTCAAATTATTTTGCATTTTCTGATAATTTCTCATTTTTTTCAAGCTGTATTTTAAATGTAAATTATTCGGTAATGGAATTATTGATTTCTTGGTGCCTCTTGTCTTCACAGGTAAGGAAGAAATTGTAATATTTAAGGAATTCTATGGAGTATGTACAGAAGCAGAATGTTAACTGTTCCTTCAATAGAAAAATTAGTGACATTTTCTTTTGGCCATATTCATTAAGCAAATAGTTGGGGGACTGAAAAGTAATGAATCTTAGGGAGAAGTAGCCTGGTTAATAAGTGATATTCCTTTTAACATGATTTCTTTTACTGGAAAGAAAACATTTTGTAGAATTTTGCATCTTACAGACATTAGGATTTTGACTTGCTGCATAACTAAAAAGATATGTAATTTCACAATTTATAATAACTGATTTATCCATAATAGCAACTTGAAGAAATGCTAACTACGTGCTTCTGATTTGAAAAGTGTCAAGATGCTTACCAAAGTTGCTTCTAGAAAATTGAGATCTCCACATAACAGTTTTTGAGTCAACACAAATAGTAGGTAGGTGTTATAGAGAAATTAAAGGAATAGGTTTTCATCAACCTGGAAATTAGCACTTGGAAAAGGAACCCAGGTAAGAATATTATTCAAATACTGTTGGTTATTTTGAAAATAATATCAACAAAGTGTCAGTATTAAACATAGCAAATTGGAGTAAAAATGCATTTTATGAATAACATAGATGTAGTACACAAACATACCATGAAGATAATACAGAAGAACCCATGGATTTTAGTAAGATATTTAAGTAGAAAAAGAAGAGAAAACTCAAAATTTTAGCTATTAAAAGTTATTTTTACCAGTTTGGGAATATGTAAACCCTCTCTAAATAAAATAGACTAATACAGATTACTTTAGCACAGTTTGTGGTTTCATGACTTAAGATGTAGTAATTTTGTAGTATTTTAATGCTGTGCTTATATTGATACATTTTATTAAAATTTTGATGACATTTTGATTAGAAGTAAGGGATATGCTTTGACATTGTAGGAATGATTCAAAATTGGAAAATATTTGACGAATGTAAGGTAAATAAATCGAAGTAAAATACTTACCTTTTCATCCACATGGTGTCGCTGGACACCGCGGAAAAAATTTCCCCCAACACCAAAGGAATACAGAGTGTACATTTTCCTTAGAAAGGAAGAGGACCTTCCATTGTTGGTGCTGCTACAGAAGCTCAGAAAGGTGAAAAAATAGAAAATATATGATAAATTATGTGTTATAAATAAGTATTTCAAAGGATAACATGTGGTGATACAATAGATATTTGAGAATTGGAAGAAGATTGCGATGGTATATTCCCGGAGAGAAAGTCCGGGATCCCGGCGCCTGCTGCTCTCGCTTCTGCTCCTCGCAGCCTGGGAGGCAGGGAGCGGCCAGCTCCACTACTCGGTCCCCGAGGAGGCCAAACACGGCACCTTCGTGGGCCGCATCGCGCAGGACCTGGGGCTGGAGCTGGCGGAGCTGGTGCCGCGCCTGTTCCGGGTGGCGTCCAAAGGCAGAGAGGACCTTCTGGAGGTAAATCTGCAGAATGGCGTTTTGTTTGTGAATTCTCGGATCGACCGGGAGGAGCTGTGCGGGCGGAGCGCGGAGTGCGGCATCCACCTGGAGGTGATCGTGGACAGGCCGCTGCAGGTTTTCCATGTGGAGGTGGAGGTGAAGGACGTTAACGACAACCCACCTAGTTTCTCCCGGCAAGAACAAAGATTGTTTATTTTAGAGTCAAGAATGCCAAATTCTAGGTTTCCGGTAGAGGGCGCAGCTGATTTGGATATCGGAGCAAACGCAGAATTGAGATACAAGCTAAATCCTAACGAATATTTTGACTTGGAAGTTAAAACGAATGAAGAAGAAACGAACTTTTTAGAGCTAGTTTTGAAGAAAACCTTAGATAGAGAAGAAACCCAAGAACATCGTTTATTACTGATTGCAGTTGATGGAGGAAAACCTGAACTAACAGGTACAGTACAGTTATTGATCAATGTATTGGATGCGAATGACAACGCCCCGGAATTTGATAAATCCGTTTATAATGTCAGATTGCTGGAAAATACACCGAGTGGGACATTAGTTATTAAACTGAACGCCTCCGATGCAGATGAGGGCATTAATAAGGAAATAGCTTATTTCTTTAGTAATCTTGTTCCTGACGATGTAAAATCTAAATTTATACTCAATTCTAACAGTGGTGAAATAAAAATTAAGGAAGAACTGGATTACGAAGACTGTAACTTATATGAAATTAATATTGATGCTGTAGATAGAAGTACATTCCCATTAACAGGACACTGCAAAGTAGTAGTGAGAGTGTTGGATGTGAATGATAATCCTCCAGAGATGGCCATAACCTCCCTTTTTCTGCCTGTTAAAGAGGACGCTCCACTCAGCACCGTCATCGCGCTGATTAGCGTGTCTGACCGAGACTCTGGTGCCAATGGGCAGGTGACATGCTCTCTGACGCCCAAGGTTCCCTTCAAGCTGGTGTCCACCTTCAAGAATTACTATTCTTTGGTGCTGGACAGCGCCCTGGACCGCGAGAGCTTGTCGGTCTATAACGTGGTGGTGACAGCGCGGGACAGGGGCTCGCCTTCGCTGTGGGCCACCGCCAGCGTGTCCGTGGAGGTGGCCGACGTGAATGACAACGCGCCGGCGTTCGCACAGCCCGAGTACACGGTGTTCGTGAAGGAGAACAACCCTCCCGGCTGCCACATCTTCACGGTGTCGGCGCGGGACGCGGACGCGCAGGAGAACGCGCTGGTGTCCTACTCGCTGGTGGAGCGGCGGGTGGGCGAGCGTGCGCTGTCGAGCTACGTGTCGGTGCACGCGGAGAGCGGCAAGGTGTACGCGCTGCAGCCGCTGGACCACGAGGAGCTGGAGCTGCTGCAGTTCCAGGTGAGCGCGCGCGACGCTGGCGTGCCGCCTCTGGGCAGCAACGTGACGCTGCAGGTGTTCGTGCTGGACGAGAACGACAATGTGCCCGCGCTGCTGGCGTCTCGGGCTGGAGGCTCTGGCGGTGCAGTGAGCGAGCTGGTGCCGCGGTCGGTGGGCGCGGGCCACGTGGTGACGAAGGTGCGCGCGGTGGACGCCGACTCGGGCTACAACGCGTGGCTGTCGTACGAGCTGCAGCCGGCGGCGGGCGGTGCGCGCAGCCCGTTCCGCGTGGGGCTGTACACTGGCGAGATCAGCACGACGCGCGCCCTGGACGAGGCGGACGCTCCGCTTCAGCGCCTGCTGGTGCTGGTGAAGGACCATGGCGAGCCGGCGCTGACGGCCACGGCCACCGTGCTGGTGTCGCTGGTGGAGAGCGGCCAGGCGCCGAAGTCCTCGTCGCGGGCTTCGGCGGGAGCCGCGGATCCGAAGGCAGCGCTGGTAGATGTCAACGTGTACCTGATCGTCGCCATCTGCGCGGTGTCCAGCCTGTTGGTGCTGACGCTGCTGCTGTACACGGCGCTGAGGTGCTCTGCGCCGCCCACCGAGGTCGCGTGCGGACCTGGGAAGGCCACGCTGGTGTGTTCCAGCGCGGTGGGGAGCTGGTCGTACTCGCAGCAGAGGCGGCAGAGGGTGTGCTCTGGGGAGGGGCCGCCCAAGACCGACCTCATGGCCTTCAGCCCTAGCCTACCTCATGGTCCCAGCTCTGCAGACAATGTGAGTCTCAAAAATCTTAGTCTCACTAATTTTTTCCTAATTCTTTAATATTAAATATTTCATGTTGTCTCCCATAATTTCTCTTTTTTAAAAATCATGGCTTAATGCGTAATTGTTATTATTATTTTATTATTATTTTTGGCGGCTGATCAGTAAGGGGTCTGAACCCTGGACCTTGGTGTTACAAGCCTTTGCTCTAATTATTGGGTCAGCCTGTTATATATTAAATCTGTATTGGTACTTAAGTCATATACTTAAAATCACAATTATATTTATAACCCAGTTTATATGAGATAATCTCTTTGTACTAAATCTTTCAGTAAGTATTTTCTTTTATATGAGGTTTTTATTGATGCAGTAATTGATTTATCTTCTTTTTATCTTGTGTTTTCAAAATTATATTTTTATTTAAACAATTTATACCTTAACGTTCAGGAAATGTCAGAAAAAAATTGCAAGACATATTTTGGAGTCATTTATTCTCAAACTGTCATCTTATGTCTATGTAAAAATGTTTTAACTACACTCCTTCAATTTTGCGCTTTTTGTTTCTATTGAATTTCAATTTTAGAAGTTTTTAGTACAATAATTTAGTTTATTTGGTCATATTAGTGCAGCAAATGATTCCTTTCAAATTTGAACAGTTGGACTTCCAAACTCATAATAAATTTGATATTTGTAATTTAAAACTTTAGTATTAATGGCCGCATTTCTTGATTTTTTTTGAATAGGAAATACATTTTGATTTAACCTTCTAGAAGTACAGAACAGTAATTAAAATTTTCCTTTCTCCTCAATTATAAAGCCCCTTAATAAACCTTTTTGAATACTGAAACATTTCTGTTTCTAGGGTATCCTTCCAGAGATATCTTTTTACAGACAAATAAACTTTCCTACCTCTTTTAAAAACATAATCATTGCATTGCTTTTAATCTTGATTTTTTTCCACTTAATATATCTTGGTGATCGTGAATTATCATTACTGAAGGAGGTTTGTCATTCTTCTGTCTAGATCTATGGTGTTTCATTGTGTGGATGTATCAGTTTGTTGACATTTAGTGGAACAATGATTTCATTTTCCTGAGACTTGCATATTTTTTAATTTATAAATTATTATTTTGATGAAAAGTAATGGCAAATTTCTCCAGTTAGGAAAATCCTAACATATTTTACTATAAAAATGTTACTATTTATTGTTGCTTTTCATTTCCACATTTAAAAAATAAAAGTACCAGGATACAAACTCCCCTTTGAGTTTGTGGTTTACAAATAGAGTTGTTTATAGCAAAGCTGTACATTTAAGTTCACCATAGACAAAGACTCTCTCCATTTCAAATAATAAGAACTGTTATTCTTCTCTTTTTTGGTGAGAAAAGTGTGGGTTTACTAGGTAATAAATATTCCACACTTCATATGATAAAATGTTAATTCCCTATTTTGGTTGCTTTGCCCATTTCTTTTGTTCTCTCATTCATTTAACATTATAAATACATATCTTTATGAACATGAACTGAGTAAAAATTTATAATTAGCCTTTTACTATCCTGTTTATGTATTTCTAATACCCTGAGTTACTTCCTGGAAATTGAGAGTGAGTTCTTGCCACTGTGTAAATCTGTAAATAACAGCTATCTACTTTAAAGACATCAAGTAATATTACTTTTGAAATATAAACTCTTTGGTTTATATTAAAACTATAAACTTTTTCTTTGCTGGGGGAGGAAGCTGTTTGTTTATAGAGATTGACTATTTCTTCTCCACACAATCTTCCCTCTTGACTAGAATAAACTATTTGATAAACAATAGGTAAAATGGAGACAAATGTAAGCTGTTTCTCAGAGAAGGCCAATGTGTCATTTTTTTTCGTGTTAATTTATTTTACAATAAAGGATTTCAGTAACATTTTATAGTTTTCTACCTGGAACCAATAAAAATTGTTACAACTGTTCCAATTAATTCGATTACATACTAAAGGTTCTAGGGATGGCCGGGATTGGCAACGGGAGTTCAGATATGATACTTAACTTTAATTAATTAATTTTAAACAGTAGAAATATAATGTAAATAGTACACTTTACTTAGGTCAAAGTCTGTGAAAAACCTTCCTTCAACAAAAAGACTACATACAGATTAATGTATCTTTTGTGAAGGCCTGTCTTCCTGCAAGCAAATAAATTTCTTGTTTTGGGGGTTGTTATAAGTTAGCAAACTAACTCTTTGTTTCCCCAAAATAAATGTGATAGGAATTAAATGATAAGGACTACTAAGTAGATCCAGGTTAATTATTTGAAGACAGAAAATCTCATGGAAGGAAGAGTTTTGTGTTACAATTGTCTGTCAGGCTTTTTAATATGTGTCAGAATTTTGGGATGGACATATGTCATTTGAAAAGTATTATTGGTAATTTGAATTTTCTCCTTCCAAGGAGTGTGTAATCACCTCTAGTTGATAACACTAAGAATCAATTAAGGGTGAAGTGGATATTTGGGCTTGACTTTGATATGAAGGCAACATTTTTATAGGTAGATATAGAGGTAATTTAAAAACTCAGCTTGACCAAAGGTGTATTGGGGAAGAGAAAGAGCATGTGGTGTATGCTGTCTGCAAAATAAGATTCATATTGGAGAGTAATTGAAAATAACCCTGGAAAAGTTGATTTTTGATCACATCTTAGGTCACCTAGAAGTGATTCTAATGTCATGGAATTTCTAGGTTTATTTCAACTCAATGAAAGCTGTACCCATAAAGGTAAATACGGTGGTATGTAAAAGACAGATGGATCATAGGCTGACTTTGAATAAGGCAGGTAAGGGAGAAAGAGTAATAAAAAGTTAGTATAGATGATGTGGACAATGTTCATGCCATTTAAAATGTAAATTTCAAGAATTTTAATTTGGGAGTTAATGATTAGTCACTCTTTGATAGTAAACTATTTTTAGGAGTCAGCATGTATGGGTGAAAGTGATGTACACTAGAAATTAGAAACATAAAAAGTGGAGATGAAAACATGGGTTTGGGAATACCTCAGTAAAAGTATTATTTGAAAGTTGGAAGTCGATGAAACACTAAAAGGAAAATAATTTAGGATGAGGTTGAAATTGAGAAAAAAGGATGTCATTTAGGAACAGCTGAAAGAGCAAGAATAGCAAAGCACAATGGGTAGAAATCCCACTAGAATTTGAAGTGGTGAAGTATATGGAAGGAAAATATTTTAAGCAAAATGCCTAATGTTAGCTGCAGAGAAATTAAGAAATGCTGTAAAAAATATGCACCAAAAATTTCATTTTCCATTACTGCATAAAAAGAACCTTAAAAGTATTTGATATGTGTTGAACAGAAAAAGAATAGACTGCAATATTCTATAAGGTTTTAAAAATTCAGATAAAATTTGATAATTTTAAATTACATTCTTTCCCCAGAGCAATATATAATAGTTCCGGCAGACATATATGGTCAAATTTCTTCTCTACCCAAAGTAGACAGTTTACACTTCTAAATCCCAAGACTAGTTAGAATCACACATGAATTTACTAAACTGGTTCGTACCAATTTTAAAATAATGGAAGGAAAGTCGTTTGGCTATGAATGATCAGATTCCTTACAAACTCTAAACTAATAAAGGAAATTACACGGAAGAACACTGAATATGCAAATTGCAAGCATGAAGAGGATTTACTATAGAAGTAATGCAATATATACATATATATTTTTTTAATTTAAAGAAGTATAGTACAGCACGGTCATATGAATTCATTTCTTACCCTTTGGAGCCGCATGGTGTCGCTGTCTACCATGAATTTATATCTAGCCAGCGTTCAAAGCCTGATTCTTCTGTACTGCATCTTTCCATGAAAGCTAAATGATGGCGGCCTCAGAAGAACTGGATTAGTAGACTCGGAATCATACAGTTTTCCAACTTTATGCCGAGACAAAATCTTCTAATGAAAATGAAACAAGAAATTTCGGACATGGTGTTTACCCTGGAAGGCAGAATGGGAATGCGGTGTCTGCTGCTCTCGTTTCTGCTCCTCGCAGCCTGGGAGGCAGGGAGCGGCCAGCTCCACTACTCGGTCCCCGAGGAGGCCAAACACGGCACCTTCGTGGGCCGCATCGCACAGGACCTGGGGCTGGAGCTGGCGGAGCTGGTGCCGCGCCTGTTCCGGGTGGCGTCCAAAAGCCGCGCGGACCTTCTGGAGGTAAATCTGCAGAATGGCGTTTTGTTTGTGAATTCTCGGATCGACCGGGAGGAGCTGTGCGGGCGGAGCGCGGAGTGCAGCATCCACCTGGAGGTGATCGTGGACAGGCCGCTGCAGGTTTTCCATGTGGAGGTGGAGGTGAAGGACATTAACGACAATCCGCCGGTGTTCCCTGTAACAGAACAAAGGCTGCTGATTTATGAATCTAGGCTGCCGGATTCTCTGTTTCCACTGGAGGGCGCATCGGATGCAGATGTTGGCTCAAATTCCATCTTAACCTATAAACTGAGTTCCAGCGAACACTTTGCGCTAGATGTGAAAACAAACAGTGATGACAATAAACAAATTGGGCTTCTGTTAAGAAAATCATTGGACAGAGAGGAAGTTTCTGAACATAACTTATTCCTGACGGCCACCGACGGAGGCAAACCTGAGCTCACTGGCGCTGTTCAGCTGCTGGTCACTGTGCTGGACGTGAACGACAATGCTCCCAGTTTCGAACAGTCTGAATATGAAGTAAGAATATTCGAAAATGCAGACAACGGAACAACACTTATCAGACTGAATGCTTCTGATCGGGATGAAGGTGCGAATGGGGCAATTTCATACTCTTTTAATAGCCTTGTTTCACCCACGGTCATTGACCGGTTTATTATAGATCCGAGCACTGGAGAAGTAGCCATTCAAGGGAATTTGGATTTTGAACAAGTGAATTTATATAAAATCCGCATTGATGCGACGGACAAAGGTCACCCTCCAATGGTGGGTCATTGCACAGTTTTAGTGAAAGTTTTGGATAACAATGATAACGTCCCTCAGATTGCATTGACTTCCTTATCGCTGCCCGTCCGAGAGGACGCTCAGTTCGGTACTGTCATTGCCCTAATCAGCGTGTCCGACCTCGACGCAGGCGTCAACGGACACGTCACCTGCTCCCTAACACCTCACGTCCCGTTCAAGCTGGTGTCCACCTTCAAGAATTACTATTCGCTGGTGTTGGACAGCGCCTTGGACCGTGAGAGTGTGTCTGCCTATGAGTTGGTGGTGACAGCGCGGGACGGGGGCTCGCCTTCGCTGTGGGCCACGGCCAGCGTGTCCGTGGAGGTGGCCGACGTGAACGACAATGCGCCGGCATTCGCGCAGCCCGAGTACACGGTGTTCGTGAAGGAGAACAACCCTCCCGGCTGCCACATCTTCACGGTGTCGGCGCGGGACGCGGACGCGCAGGAGAACGCGCTGGTGTCCTACTCGCTGGTGGAGCGGCGGGTGGGCGAGCGTGCGCTGTCGAGCTACGTGTCGGTGCACGCGGAGAGCGGCAAGGTGTACGCGCTGCAGCCGCTGGACCACGAGGAGCTGGAGCTGCTGCAGTTCCAGGTGAGCGCGCGCGACGCTGGCGTGCCGCCTCTGGGCAGCAACGTGACGCTGCAGGTGTTCGTGCTGGACGAGAACGACAATGTGCCCGCGCTGCTGGCGTCTCGGGCTGGAGGCTCTGGCGGTGCAGTGAGCGAGCTGGTGCCGCGGTCGGTGGGCGCGGGCCACGTGGTGACGAAGGTGCGCGCGGTGGACGCCGACTCGGGCTACAACGCGTGGCTGTCGTACGAGCTGCAGCCGGCGGCGGGCGGTGCGCGCAGCCCGTTCCGCGTGGGGCTGTACACGGGCGAGATCAGCACGACGCGCGCCCTGGACGAGGCGGACGCTCCGCTTCAGCGCCTGCTGGTGCTGGTGAAGGACCACGGCGAGCCGGCGCTGTCGGCCACGGCCACCGTGCTGGTGTCGCTGGTGGAGAGCGGCCAGGCGCCGAAAGCCTCGTCGCGGGCGTTGGCGGGAGCCGCGGATCCGAAGGCAGCGCTGGTAGATGTCAACGTGTACCTGATCGTCGCCATCTGTGCCGTGTCTAGCCTGTTGGTGCTGACGCTGCTGCTGTACACGGCGCTGCGGTGCTCGGCGCCGCCCACCGAGGTCGCGTGCGGACCTGGGAAGGCCACGCTGGTGTGCTCCAGCGCGGTGGGGAGCTGGTCGTACTCGCAGCAGAGGCGGCAGAGGGTGTGCTCTGGGGAGGGGCCGCCCAAGACCGACCTCATGGCCTTCAGCCCTAGTCTTCAGCCTAATCCTGTTGTGGCGGGTTTGAGCGAGCAACAGGATTCAAATGAAGATCACTGTGACAGAGTAAGTCTGAATTTTTAAAATTAATCGTTAATTTATTTCAAATTTATAATTTTAAAAATATTTCTGTTTTATATTTTCCTATTTTTAACATTAAGATTTATATTTCACAGATTTACATGTTTTCATTTTATTGAAGTCCTTATTATAATTTGTTTTTATTGTTATTATCCTTAATTTAAAGTGGAATTGGACATTACTGAGCACACTCTACACCTCAAGACTTTTGTCTTCAAACTCAAAATTTCCTTCGATTTATTCTTTTCTGCTTAATTTTTATTTGCTTTGCTAGTAGTATTTTTTTCGTATTAGTCATCTAGGATTTTTATATCTTTGCATTTGAACTTCAGGAGAATTTTCTCACATATAGTCTTTTTTTTGATAATATGCTGAAATTTCAACACCAGTTTCACTTATGCTTTTACACTTCCTATTTTGATGGTTCTCAGCTGATGACTTTTGTTAAGCTAACATTTTCAATTTATCCATGTTTTGTAAGAACTCTGCCCATCATATCTTATTTTCCAAATTCCCCTTTGGGCCTTGTGATGCCAAGAGACAATAGTGTTCATTTACTATTGCTCTTTTAAGCCATTAGGGATATAGGACATAATAATAGTTATCAGCCTAAATTCTTCTGAGAGGGATGAAGGAATGAAAGGGGAGATTTCATGCTCTTTGATAACCTTGTTGCATTTATGGTTATTGCCCAGCTTATTAGGGATCCAAATACAGTAGTCCTCCCTTATCACAGCAGGTATGTTTCAAGATTTCCAATGGATGCCTGAAACCGAAGATAGTACTGAACCCTGTATAGAGTTTGTATTTTCGATCTGATCACCGAGAAGGGTACTAAGTGACTAATGGGGAGGTAGGGTATGAAGCGTGGATAAACTGGGCAAGGGGATGATTCACATCCGGGACAGTACAGAACAGAACGGCACGAAATTACATCTCTCTCCCGAGAAGGATGCACAATTTAAAATTAAGAATTGTTTATTTCCGGAAATTTCCATTTGATATCTTCAGACTAAGGTTGACAGCGAGTAACTGAAATCATGGAAAGTGGAATCACAGATAATGTGGGAGTACTATACAGGAGAAATAGTAATTGGAAGGAATTTGGACTTTGATCAAGTAAATTCTTATAAAATTTACATTCCTTTCATATTGCAACTTTCCCTTTTTTGTTTGGATTTAATTTGGTGGGCTTCCTTTAATAGAGTCTAAACCTATTTCTTTATTAATGCTTTCGACATTCTCTCTATACTGATTTAAACTATTCACTGTTTCTTTACACGAAAGTAACAAGGAGTAGTGATTGAGTCTTGTGAGTTTTGAAGCTGTCCTCTCTTGCCTACATTCCACTCCTACCAATTTTGCTTGTACAGCATTGGGTAGACTGTTTAACCTTTCAGTTTGCAGTTTCCCACATGTAAATTTGGGATGATAAACAGTAGTACACATTGTAGAATTGTTGTAAAAATTTAGTAAGTTGATATTCGTAAGGTACTTGCCAAACAGTGTTTGCCAAATAGTAAGTAGTATTATTAATAAAATTTAATTATTATTATTCTGAAGAGGAAACAAAACATTTTTTTTCATTTTATATCAGAAAGCTGTCATTATGAATTCTATATTATCGTTATTTTTGTAAAGGTGATATTTTTTTTTATTGACAGGAATGCTATAATTGCCAAATTTGGAATGCTATGTACGACATTGAAAAAATAATTTGAAATTAGTTTTTCAAGGTTGAAAATTGCATTAAGACTTTGGCAGTGGAAAAGCTTTCTGGATTCAGAAGACTCTTAAGCTGCTGAGCACTTGGTGATTTCCTGAAGATGGTTTTAACCTTTTGTGTTGTTCATATTTCCCAGGAAATTTTAGACGACCTTAAACTTGAATGGTGTATTGTCCTACATTTAAAAGTTGCTCAAGGTCCATTAGAAGATTGAGGTGGATTTGTACTCCCCAGTGTGCTCATTTTCCACTCTTGAAATGGCAGAAACCACTAGTAGTATTTTCTGTTTAAAAAAATTTTTTTAAACAATTTTGAAACAAAATGTAAAAGAAAGAAAAAATCCCCTCCCCCAAGAGTAACAAACTTGCTTCTGGTTATACTAATCAATAAAAAGCACCATTTGTATAGATAATGATACCAAACAAACTCAAAACAGCATGTTTTCTTAAGAAGTAGAGAAGAACTATAGCCATTACTACTGAGTAAATGTTTTAAAAGGAAAAAAGGTATTAGGTGGGCTTCTAAAAGCATGGCACTGTGCCTGCTAAGAATCATTTAATGAACAATACCCCGTCCCTGGCGTCAAGAATTCCATAGAAAAATAAAGATGTCATACATAAATATGAGCATAATGGAAAGTAGAATATTATAAGAGGTGCGGGAAAGGCAAATCACGACGTGATTGTAATTGAAAGAAGTCTCTGCCTATTTTCCTTGTTGAAGGAAAACTTCATGAATCATGACATTTTTATTGATTTTTAAAATGAAGAAGTTTTCCCTGGGAGACTATTGAGAATAATAGGTATTCTTGGGAGGAGAGTAACTTAAGTAAATGAGTACACAGAAAATCCCAAGTTTGCCTGTCTACTTTGGTTAAAGCATATGGTTTTCATAGGAGAGAGTATGAGATAAGGTAAGAAAATATGAGAAAAATCTTCTAGGTTACTTTGAGTACTAGACTAAGAAACATTGGTTCTCCTCAAAAGTCACTTGAAAGCTATCAGAAGGTGCCAAACAATAGGAATAAAAGATATTTCAGGAAGATGGCTGTAAGGATTAAGTGAAGGATTAATGAGGTTGGGAAAGACAAGGTGACACAATAAAGCTGTTGGAATAGTCAAGGAGAGCAGCAATTATAAAAACTCAGATACCAGACTTGGAAAGCATTGGAATACAAACGTAATTATTTTACTTGCAGTTGGGAACAAATTAGCTCTGTTTCGTAGATCCAAAAAGGATAAAATACTCCAAGAACCAAGTAAAGGACTGCTCTATGTATGATGGATGAATACCAGCATTTATCAAATGAAATAAACGTATTATAAAAGGGATAATCTGGGCCAAGCCCGTGGCGCACTCGGGAGAGTGCGGCGCTGGGAGCGCGGCGACGTTCCCGCCGCGGGTTCGGATCCTATATGGGAATAGCCGGCGGATCCTATATGGGAATAGCCGGTGCACTCACTGGCTGAGTACCGGTCACGAAAAAGACATAAATAAAAAAATAAAAATAAAAATAAAAGGGATAATCTAAGCCACCTTTGAGATTGTAAAAAGAAGCACGAATTTATGAAACACAAAGCTTAGAAAGGATGGAAAGTGTAAATAAATATGTGAACCCTGAACTCCTGAAACAGAATATAAAAATTCTGATGAAGAGAGAAATTCAGAACTTTTCTCTCAGAAAGCTCACTTAATACAAATTCTTCCTTGTCAAAGATTCCAAAAATCTTCTATTATTTTATTTTCTTGAGAAAAGTATCTGAATAAATGCTTATTTTCTGTGCCTCCTCTTAAAACAGTAACTTCCTAAGTTTCTCTTCCCTTAGTAGATTCTTGAAATCCTGGGTCCCCAGAGAGTCCAGTAGTTTTCTTAATAGGGGATACTAAATCTAAGAATATGGAGTTTATTGAACACTAGAACAAAGGAATTTAAACTTAGGATTGATTAAGTGATAAATTTTATTGTCACTGAGGTTTCTATCTGTATTTAAAACTGTGGAAAAAAGCTTTTCTAAGGCACGAGAAAGTCACAATTACGGTCACACTAAATATGCAAAGGCCAAAAATTACCTATGAATGCCTCCAAGAAGAGTGAGAAAGGTTGTCCTATACTTTAACAATAATGAAGAAAAAAACTCAGAGTTTGAAATAAAACTTTTCATATTATTAAAATAAAGATAATATTGTAATTCGTACTTACTATTTGGACCACATGATGTCGCTCTTTACCGCGAACTTCATTCGTACTCAACAAAACGAAGTCATTCGTCTTCCCATCGAAGACGCTCGGCTCTTTCACTCTTCAGATGCTCAGCAATGGCCAGCAAGTCAGGATTGTAATGAAGGTATAACAAGATTCCTCTAGATTTTGAGGCAAGTTTCGCTGATTAGAATAAAACGCCAATAAACTGAAATGGTATACTCCAGCGGATGCGACCAACGGGCCCGAAATCTACCGCTGATTATTATAATTCTAGCAGCCTGGGAGGCAGGGAGCGGCCAGCTCCACTACTCCGTCCCCGAGGAGGCCAAACACGGCACCTTCGTGGGCCGCATCGCGCAGGACCTGGGGCTGGAGCTGGAGGAGCTGGTGCCGCGCCTGTTCCGGGTGGCGTCCAAAAGCCGCGCGGACCTCCTGGAGGTAAATCTGCAGAATGGCGTTTTGTTTGTGAATTCTCGGATCGACCGGGAGGAGCTGTGCGGGCGGAGCGCGGAGTGCGGCATCCACCTGGAGGTGATCGTGGACAGGCCGCTGCAGGTTTTCCATGTGGAGGTGGAGGTGAAGGACGTTAACGACAACCCGCCTGCGTTCCCCGCGACACAAAAGAGTCTGTTTATCGCGGAATCCAGGCCGCTTCACTCTCGGTTTCCACTAGAGGGCGCCTCCGATGCAGATAGCGGCGAGAACGCTCTGCTGACTTACAGACTGAGCCCCAATGAGTACTTCACTCTGGACGTGCCAACCAACCACGAGCAGGTAAAACCTCTTGGACTTGTGTTAGGGAAACCTTTGGACAGGGAAGAAGCTCCGGAGCTGCATTTATTGCTCACGGCCACCGATGGAGGCAAGCCCGAGCTGACTGGCACTGTTGAGGTACTCGTCACAGTGCTGGACGCCAATGACAATGCCCCAGTTTTTGACAGAACGCTCTATACGGTGAAGTTACCAGAAAATGTCTCTATTGGAACGCAGGTGATTAACCCCAATGCCTCCGATTTAGACGAAGGCTTGAATGGGGATATTATTTACTCATTCTCTAGTGATGTTTCTCCAGAAATAAAATCCAAGTTCCACATTGACGCCCTAAGCGGGGAAATTACAGTGATAGGACTTATTGATTTTGAAGAAAGGAAAGCTCACAAAATTCTAGTAGAGGCTATCGACAAAGGCTTTCCACCACTGGCTGGTCATTGTACAGTTCTTGTGGAAGTTGTGGACGCTAATGACAATGCTCCACAACTGATTATCACTTCCCTGTCTCTCCCTATCTCAGAGGATGCTCAGCCAGGCAGAGTAATCACCTTGCTTAGTGTGTCCGACCTCGACTCAGATGCTAATGGGTTGGTGACCTGCTCCCTGACGCCCCACGTCCCTTTCAAACTGGTGTCCACCTTCAAGAATTACTATTCGTTGGTTTTAGATAGTGCTCTGGACCGCGAGAGCGTGTCGCTCTATAACGTGGTGGTGACAGCGCGGGACGGGGGCTCGCCTTCGCTGTGGGCCACCGCCAGCGTGTCCGTGGAGGTGGCCGACGTGAACGACAACGCGCCGGCGTTCGCGCAGCCCGAGTACACGGTGTTCGTGAAGGAGAACAACCCTCCCGGCTGCCACATCTTCACGGTGTCGGCGCGGGACGCGGACGCGCAGGAGAACGCGCTGGTGTCCTACTCGCTGGTGGAGCGGCGGGTGGGCGAGCGTGCGCTGTCGAGCTACGTGTCGGTGCACGCGGAGAGCGGCAAGGTGTACGCGCTGCAGCCGCTGGACCACGAGGAGCTGGAGCTGCTGCAGTTCCAGGTGAGCGCGCGCGACGCTGGCGTGCCGCCGCTGGGCAGCAACGTGACGCTGCAGGTGTTCGTGCTGGACGAGAACGACAACGTGCCCGAGCTGCTGGCCTCTCGGGCTGGAGGCTCTGGCGGTGCTGTGAGCGAGCTGGTGCCGCGGTCGGTGGGCGCGGGCCACGTGGTGACGAAGGTGCGCGCGGTGGACGCCGACTCAGGCTACAACGCGTGGCTGTCGTACGAGCTGCAGCCGGCGGCAGGCGGTGCGCGCAGCCCGTTCCGCGTGGGGCTGTACACGGGCGAGATCAGCACGACGCGCGCCCTGGACGAGGCGGACGCTCCGCTTCAGCGCCTGCTGGTGCTGGTGAAGGACCACGGCGAGCCGGCGCTGACGGCCACGGCCACCGTGCTGGTGTCGCTGGTGGAGAGCGGCCAGGCGCCGAAAGCCTCTCGGGCGTTGGCGGGCGCCCGGGGTCCAGAGGCGGCGCTGGTGGATGTCAACGTGTATCTGATCGTCGCCATCTGCGCCGTGTCCAGCCTGTTGGTGCTGACGTTGCTGCTGTACACGAGGCTGCGGTGCTCGGCACCGCTCACAGAGAGCGCGAGTGGACAGGCGAAGGCCACGCTGGTGTGCTCCAGCGCGGTGGGGAGCTGGTCGTACTCGCAGCAGAGGCGGCAGAGGGTCTGCTCTGGGGAGGAGCCACCTAGGAGGGACCTCATGGCCTTCAGCCCCAGTCTCCCTCAGGGTCCTAGCTCTACAGAAAACGTGAGTCTTAAAATAATCTTGTTTCCAACAAGTCTAAAAATAAATATTTAAGCTTTATTACCTAAATATTTCTTAGCTAATTTCTTATTTTCTTTTCTGATGGATTTGTATATACTTAATTTAAATCTTTTCAGTTTGTGTTCTATTTGCGCTAAATAATTCTTCATAATTATATTGATGTTTAATATGTACTTTCAGTTTTGATGCATGTAGTCCTTTAGATCAGAATATATAATTTATTTTGGTTTTTTCTATTTTTGTATGAAGATTTTGCAAATTGGAATAATGGATTCACCCTCCTTTTATTCTACAGTGGATTTTCAATGTTAAACATTTACATGTCCACACTTTGCTCTTCAATCTTTGTAAATGCTGTAGTATAAAATATGACAGATATATTTTCACCTAATATTTATCCTATGTGTTGTCCTCATTTTATAAAAACAAATAAGTGTTTTAATATCATCTGTTTAATTTTGCCTTTTTGTGTTTGGTCTACAACTTGAATTATTTTAATTTATTACACCAATTTATCATCTCTTCTTTAATCATATTTGTGTAGCTCTGACTTCTGTTTTACTTACTTTATAGAATTGCATTTGCCATTTTCATGATGAATGAATAATTATTAAAAGCACAGTTTAAATGGCAGTTCAATGGCATTTTTGTCATGGTCATTGTACATTAAAAATTTGAAGGAGTTGAATCTAGCATATAGTGAAAAGTTTCCTTGTTACCTCAAACCCTAAAGCGTTCACTTCATCTCTCTGAATTCCTGAAGAAGTTTCAGTTTCTTTTGTATTTCCCAAGACTATATGTGTGTACAATCTACTTTTCTTTCTTTTGGTGGCTGGCCGGTACAGGGACCTGGGATCTGAGCCCTTGACCGTGGTGTTGTAAGGTGGAGCTCTAACCAACTGAGCTAAGTACCAGACCCAACCTTTCTTTTTAAAAAAACAAGTGACTGCACATTAAACTCACTCTTCTGCACTTTGCATTTTTGCACTTTACATTACATATTGGTTTTTATGCCATTATATTTCGTAAGAGCTTTCTCATTCTTTTTGGTCATTTGTTTTCTCATTTAAAAATATCTGCTTCTTGTTTTATTGTATGAGTACCTTAAGATTTATTCATCCAGTTCTCTATTATGGACATTAGTGGAACAATAACTTAATTATCCAAACCCGTATTTAGAAAAGTTTACATATACAGTAATTTGGTTGGTTAAAAATAATTGCCATCTTTCACAGTTGGTAAAATCCTAACATACTTTAAGCTGTTATTTTAAGATAGCTTGCTTTTTTTGTTTTCAACGTGAGTAAATGTAGAGGTATACAAAGTCAAGAACTTGTGCAACAATCATTAGAATTATTTGCCATCAAGCAGTAAATTTGAATTCACCATAAGCAGACTAAACTTGTAGCTCCTGTTGCAAGAGTAATCAGTTTTGTAGGAAAAAAAATCTACAAATATTCTAGACAGTAAGAAATGGAAATTGAAATTCTGCTTTCATTGCTTTGCTTATTTTAATTTTATTCTTACATGCATATACTTAAAAAAAAAACCCCAACCTTCCTAGGATATTACTAAGAAAAGTTTTAAATCCTACTTATTTGGGGAAGGACTAGAAGTTGATAGGGGATCCTCCTTAGTACCCCATTCTGTGTTCACCAACCATTATTACTTTTGTTTTGAAAGCATATTATTCTTTAGAAATTCAGTCTCTTTGACTTATGTGATGACTATGAATTTTTTTCTTCTTGCTAATTCTCACAGAGATATTGAACAATGCTATTTTCCTTACAAAATCTTTGCTATCATTTACAATCAACTGTACAGAGAGTCTTTGAGTAAATAAGTGAGGACAAATAGAAGCAGTTTCACAGAAAGTGACCTTATTTCTCCTTTCCATTTACTTGCTTTTTTGTAAGGATTTTTTAAAAAAAGACGATCGGTAAGGGGAACCCAACCCTTGACTTGGTGTTGTCAGCACCACGCTCTCCCAAGTGAGCTAACCAGCCATCCCTATATAGGGATCCGAACCCTTGGCCTTGGTGTTATCAGCACCAAACTCTCCCAAGTGAGCCACGGGCAGCCCTTTTGTAAGGATTTTGTAGGAATTCAAAGGAGATATCAATCACATGCAAGAGTCATTTGTAAGGAATACTTGGAGAATTTACTTTTGAGGTAAATTTTGAAGGGTGAATAGAGTTGACATACAGAGATGAAGTAATAGGAGAAAAACCTTGAACAAAGTGTGTGTCAAGGAAGATGCAACGTCCTTTCTGTAAAATATAATTCATATTAGAAAATGGTTAAGATAACACTGAGAAGAGTGGCTCATGGTCACATATTGTATCTCTCAGATGAGAGTCTAATGTCTTGATATTTGTTCAATAGAAAGAAAAACTGTTAGAGGTTTTAGTGCAATACAATGAAAACTGTACTCATGAGGACAAAAATTATGATACATCATAGGAGAGATTGGATGTAGGCAAACTTTAAATGTGGTAGGCATGGAAAAGGTAAGTCTAAAGTAAGTCTGAAGAATGGCCATGCTATAAAAATTGTGATCCTTAAAGATTTAGATTTGGGGGTAATTATTAGTTAGATATTCTTTTGATTATAATCAACTAGTTTTGTAGGCAATGTTAGGGTGCACTAGTAAAAATTTCAAGTAGAAAATAAAAGTAGGTGAGTGGATATGGATTTAAGAATATGTCAAATAATAGGCCAGTTAGAAGGCACGGAAGTAGATAGAAACACTTAAAGAAAAGGATTGGAATACATAAGAAGGCTAAAGTCATAATTTTGGAAAATATTCATATTTTGGAGCAGCAGAAAGATGAAAAACCGACAGAGAAGATCAATGGTAGAAATACTCCTAGGGTTTACAGTGACAGAAATCTACAAAGAAAAATGTAAGTGAGAGACATATTTTAATAAGCTACAGAGATAGTAAGAAATATTGTAAAGAATATGGACTTACTTTTTTTATATTACTAAATAAAAAAGTTTAGGGAATTTGACATTCATTGAATTTAAAAAGCACAAATTTAACAATTATCCAGAAGAAATAAGGTGAAATATAGAATATTTAGAATTATTTGCTCATCTCAGAGTAATATATACCAGTGTTTCCAGTAACCAGAAATATATTAACACATTTCTTCTACACAAAAGTGTAAAGGATAAGTTTATACCTCTAATATCCATGACATATCTAGATCATACTTAAATTTATTGCTAATTGATAGTGATATTTAAAATACTAGGAAGAAACTCATTTTCTTATGAAAAAATAGATCCCTAGCTGAAACTGAATTAATATAAGGTGCAAGACAGTATGAACACCTCTGCAACCGATAAAGGTAAATATCTATTATTAAAGTGTGATAAAGGAAAAGAAAATATTGCACGAAAGAACCCAATTATTGCGGAGGTGAGTTAATTCATTTAATCGTTACCTTTTGGAATCGCATGATGTCGCTGTCTACTAAGAAGTTCTTTCCAGCCAAGCTCCAGAGACGCTTCTATAACAGTATTTGTCTCTAATGGCTGAACAATGGCAGATGCTGCGGTATTAGATTAAAAGACTCGAGACAATACAATCGTTCATCTTTATATCAAGACGAGTACTTAACATGGTGTTTTTCTGGCGAGGAAACCCGAGATCCCGGTGCCTGCTGCTCACGCTTCTGCTCCTCGCAGCCTGGGAGGCAGGGAGCGGCCAGCTCCACTACTCCATCCTCGAGGAGGCCAAACACGGCACCTTCGTGGGCCGCATCGCGCAGGACCTGGGGCTGGAGCTGGAGGAGCTGGTGCCGCGCCTGTTCCGGGTGGCGTCCAAAGACCGAGAGGACCTGCTGGAGGTAAATCTGCAGAATGGCGTTTTGTTTGTGAATTCTCGGATCGACCGGGAGGAGCTGTGCGGGCGGAGCGCGGAGTGCGGCATCCACCTGGAGGTGATCGTGGACAGGCCGCTGCAGGTTTTCCATGTGGAGGTGGAGGTGAAGGACATTAACGACAACCCGCCGGTGTTCCCAGTAAAGGAACAAAAGCTGTTTGTTTCAGAATCCAGAATGCCAGATTCGCGGTTTCCGCTAGAGGGCGCGTCGGATGCGGATATTGGAGCTAACTCCGTTTTAACCTATAGGCTTGGCTCTAATGATTACTTCATGCTGAATGTGAAATCAAAGAACGATGAGAATAAACTGGTTGAGCTCGTATTAAAAAAATCTTTGGACAGAGAGGAAGTTTCTGAACATAACTTATTCCTGACGGCCACCGACGGAGGCAAACCTGAGCTCACTGGCTCTGTTCAGCTGCTGGTCACTGTGCTGGACGTGAACGACAATGCTCCCAGTTTCGAACAGTCTGAATATGAAGTAAGAATATTCGAAAATGCAGACAACGGAACAACACTTATCAGACTGAATGCTTCTGATCGGGATGAAGGTGCGAATGGGGCAATTTCATACTCTTTTAATAGCCTTGTTTCACCCACGGTCATTGACCGGTTTATTATAGATCCGAGCACTGGAGAAGTAGCCATTCAAGGGAATTTGGATTTTGAACAAGTGAATTTATATAAAATCCGCATTGATGCGACGGACAAAGGCCACCCTCCAATGGTGGGTCATTGCACGGTTTTAGTGAAAGTTTTGGATAACAATGATAACGTCCCTCAGATTGCATTGACTTCCTTATCGCTGCCCGTCCGAGAGGACGCTCAGTTCGGTACTGTCATTGCCCTAATCAGCGTGTCCGACCTCGACTCAGGCATCAACGGACACGTCACCTGCTCCCTAACACCTCACGTCCCGTTCAAGCTGGTGTCCACCTTCAAGAATTACTATTCGCTGGTGTTGGACAGCACCCTGGACCGTGAGAGTGTGTCTGCCTATGAGTTGGTGGTGACAGCGCGGGACGGGGGCTCGCCTTCGCTGTGGGCCACCGCCAGCGTGTCCGTGGAGGTGGCCGACGTGAACGACAACGCACCGGCGTTCGCGCAGCCCGAGTACACGGTGTTCGTGAAGGAGAACAACCCGCCCGGCTGCCACATCTTCACGGTGTCGGCGCGGGACGCAGACGCGCAGGAGAACGCGCTGGTGTCCTACTCGCTGGTGGAGCGGCGGGTGGGCGAGCGTGCGCTGTCGAGCTACGTGTCGGTGCACGCGGAGAGCGGCAAGGTGTACGCGCTGCAGCCGCTGGACCACGAGGAGCTGGAGCTGCTGCAGTTCCAGGTGAGCGCGCGCGACGCTGGCGTGCCGCCTCTGGGCAGCAACGTGACGCTGCAGGTGTTCGTGCTGGACGAGAACGACAACGTGCCCGCGCTGCTGGCGTCTCGGGCTGGAGGCTCTGGCGGTGCGGTGAGCGAGCTGGTGCCGCGGTCGGTGGGCGCGGGCCACGTGGTGACGAAGGTGCGCGCGGTGGACGCCGACTCGGGCTACAACGCGTGGCTGTCGTACGAGCTGCAGCCGGCGGTGGGCGGTGCGCGCAGCCCGTTCCGCGTGGGGCTGTACACGGGCGAGATCAGCACGACGCGCGCCCTGGACGAGGCGGACGCTCCGCTTCAGCGCCTGCTGGTGCTGGTGAAGGACCACGGCGAGCCGGCGCTGACGGCCACGGCCACCGTGCTGGTGTCGCTGGTGGAGAGCGGCCAGGCGCCGAAGGCCTCATCGCGGGCGTCAGCGGTCTCTGCGGGCCCTGATGCGGCCTTGGTGGATGTCAACGTGTACCTGATCGTCGCCATCTGCGCCGTGTCCAGCCTGTTGGTGTTGACGCTGCTGCTGTACACGGCGCCGAGGTGCTCGGCGCCGCCCACCGATGTCGCCTGTGGGCCTGGGAAGGCCACGCTGGTGTGCTCCAGCGCGGTGGGGAGCTGGTCGTACTCGCGGCAGAGGCGGCAGAGGGTGTGCTCTGGGGAGGGGCCGCCCAAGACCGACCTCATGGCCTTCAGCCCCAGCCTTCCGCCCTGTCCAGGACCAGGGGATGCAGTTGAAGAGCAAGATTTAAATGTGGAACATGGTGTTAAAGTAAGTCCATTTATATTTAGAAATTATGTTACGTTTTGAAAATTTTATAGTTATTTTAAAGCATTATTTACTTTTATTTTTTGGTGTATTTTACTGTCAACATCAGACCTTGTTATAGGTTTAAAATTTTTATAATTAATTTTCATTTATAATTGCTGTGATGAAGTATTAACTATAGTTCGTTCACAAGTTGAATTTGTCCTCAAATTCAAATTATCAGTCTTTAATTATTTTTTGTACTGACTACTGATTTTAGCCTTGGTAACACCAGTCATCTCTGGACAATACTCTAACGTTCTCCGTAGTAATTAGAGAAATGTATTCGTCTAAAGCGTTCATTCTTTCGTGAATGTACACTGAACTTTTAACCTTATTCCATATGCAGTGCTTTGAAATTTGCTTCTAAGTTTTATTCGCTTTATTATTTCAGTTTATTCATCTTAATTTCTGTCTTTTAGTGTCGGTTAGTCACAAGTATTCATCATGTTTCTCTATTACCTTTTTAAGCAGTTTAGTGATAAAGTACAGAATAATTTCTTTTTAAAACTTAGTTTTTATTTCTTCCTAATATTATTCTAAACCAGCTAAAAATAAAAACATGGGGACAAATATGAAATGCTTCTTTCTTTTTAAAAAACCTTAAATATATACAATTTTTTCAATTATACCGCAATAAATTTGGAAAAATTATTTTAAACGTACATACAGTAAAATCTAGCAATGCTCCTTTTCAATACAATATCTTTTAGAACTATTTACTATTTTTTTTTTTTTTTTGTCTTTTTCGTGACCGGCACTCAGCCAGTGAGTGCACCGGCCATTCCTATATAGGATCCGAACCTGAGGCGGGAGCGTCGCCGCGCGCTGCCAGGGCCGCACTCTCCCGAGTGCACCACGGGCTCGGCCCAGAACAATTTACTATATGGAGATAGGTTTTTTACTTTTCGATGGTTTTTTACAGTCTTGTCAATAATTTAACATTTTTTTGAGCACCTATGTTTAAATATAATTGTTTCTATTCTGATAAATATATACTAAACTCTAGTCATTTATATTGAGTAAAATACTACCAGTCCTTTGTATGTGAGTTGGAATACTATCAAAAATATTTTACATTAAATTTGCATTTAATATATGACAGAAAAATATTTCAATCAGAAAAACTGTATACAGTAATTCCACTGAGGCAGACTGAATGTATAGTTTATATTCATTACACAGAATGTTCAGGATAATCAGGATTTATTAATTAATTCATGCAGAAATATGTAGTATTATGGAGTAAATCTTTGAAAAGTTGAGGATATTTGGTCTTCTTGTCATTCAACCTTTTCATTCTTTTAGTACTTTTTCTTGTCTTTTTACCTTTGCTTCATGTGACTGTTTTACCTGCCTTGATATTAAATACCTATTAGATTTTGAGCATATTCTTTTGGAGGGAATGGTGGAATTAATGGAAGGGAATAAAGGGTTTCCAGGACTCTAAATTTATATAATTTGTTAATAATTTTTATTAACATAGTTCTTTATCTTTTTATCACTTATGAGCCATTTCTATTATCATTTAAGATCACATTTTATTCTCTTGGCACAATTGAAAGTAATCTAAAAGGGTTTGATTTTATATTTCTCATAATGCCTGTCCATGCCTAGCATTTTATTTTTTTAATTTTAATTTTAATTATAAATTTTTTGTGGGGGGGTTGTTGAGTAGCTGTTACAGGGAACTAAACACTTGACCTTGATGTTACAAAGTTGTGCTCTAACCAGTTGTGCTAACCGGCCAGCTCCCATGCCTAGCATTATATTTGGTTATTAAAAACGTATTAGAAAAAAAAGAATTATTTTAATTTAGTTCTCAACTTTAGGAACTGTTGTCTTTCTTATATGCTATCTTTATTCTACTGTTTGAATAGAGTTTGGAGTTTTTTCTTTGTGAAAGTGATCTTACTCTTACATTTCCTATTCTGTCTGTTACCTTTTTCTTAGGTATAACTTTAATTACTGAATTCTTCTTCTAAATGTTTAACTGGTTTTTACAATGTACCATAAATAGAAACAAAGGTCCTCTCCACCCCCTGGCATGGTATTTGACAACTCATTGTTTCCTTTAATTGATACTTGAATTTCATTTTGGGCGTGTGCTTTTGACAAAGAAGGAGTCTAAATCTATTTCTTATATGCTAATACTTTTTACTATTTTATCTATGGTAATGTTTTTAGCTATTAACTGTTTCTTAAATTGAAAGTCATCAGAGCTTAGTTATTAAGCACTGTGGGTTCTGAAGTTTCCTGTATCAAAGTCCTCTTCTGTCAATTTTTGTATGTGTAACCTTTGCTAAAACATTTGTAGTCCATTTCCTTGGTTGTACATTTATGCATTATAAATGTAAATTCTACTGTGTAGATTTTTTTAGAATCAAGTTAATATTTATAAATTGTTTATAAGAAGGTCTGGCAAGTGCTAAGTACAAGAGAAAATTTAGTTATTATTTTCAAGAGAAAAAAAGTAATGATTATGAAAAGAAAATCTAAGCTGTCAAAAGGTCATTATGGCCTTCCATATTAATCTTATTTTATATAAAAATTGTCTTTTGTGAAATCATTTTTGGATTAACCCAGGATGTCTCAATATGTTTAATGCTGTGTGATAGAATTTAAAATCTAAAAGTTAGTTTTTATAGGTTTTGGAAAGTCAAATTAGCACCACGGATGCGAAAAAAAGTTTTTGGATCTTTAAAGTTTAAAATATCCTTCAAGGAAAGTCTGGAGTACTGATGTGGATTGTTGCATCTTTTTCTATATTTACAAGTTGCCAGAGGTCTTTCAGAATTCTGAGTAGGTGTCTGAAATCTCTACGTGTTTCATTCCAATAGAGTTTTCTCTTTCTTAAAAAGAAATATCCAATACTGTTTTGATGATAATTTAAAATCATTTTAGGTTACAGTTCTACTAATGAAGGAAATAATTATAGAATAACTTTTAAAACATACTTTCTTAGCAAGTAGAGAAAACGATAGTCACCAGTCTTCATTAAACATTAAGTACAGTCCTTACAGTTCTCTAAAATATGTCATTATAATCAGGAATTACTGAATTATCAAGACTCAGATTCTGACTTCAAAAGTTTGAGGTAAAATAAGGAGTATGAGTCATAGAATGCAAGGAAGATATTATAACAGGCACAAAAGAAGTAAATCATAGTAAGCCTGTAGGTGAAAGAAAATCACTTCCTATTTGGGTTTGGGAGGAACATTTGAAGGGGCATGTCACTTTCAATGGTTTTTAAATGGGTAAGTTTCCCTTGGGAGAATATTATGGGGAATAATGGACATTTCTGTGAAGGAGAAAACATAAGCAAATTTGAAGTTACAGAGAAGCATCGACGTGACTGGAAACATGAAATAGTCTAGTTTGGTTTAGATATATGGTTTGCATAGAATAAAGACAGAAAGAATAACGTGAGAAAATTTCTTGATTTTGAGTACTAGACTAAGTGACTTTGAGTAGTAGATTAAGGAATTTGGATTCTCTTCAGAAGTAATTGGAAGTTCTCAAATTATTTTGAGCAAAATAAATCAACAAAATAAATCAATTCAAGAAGATTGAATGAGAAGACAGACTAGGAAGCTACTGCAATAATCAAGGATAACAGCAATCAGTTAAAAGCTCATCTTAGGTTGTTATGAGTAAGAATATGAAGTAAAATACAGATATACAAAAACATTGTAAACTGTCACATTTTTGCCATTAGACTTAAGAAGCACTAAAAACTAGATTTAATGAGTCTACTTGAATTTTAGAATGAGAAACTACAACTCACAAGAGAGCTTTGTAGAACTTAGGCAGGAAAAGAATCCCAATCATATGTTTAAAAACAGAAATTGCCCGAAGTACTAAGAGTGAACAGTAATGAAATTAAAACCATTATGAAAAGACATAATACAAACTAGATTGAATGTTGATTAAAAATATAGAATATTTTCTCCCATGCAAGATCTTTTCTTCTCTCTTTTTTGGTTTTGTGTGTGTGTGTGTGTGTGTGTGTGTGTGTGTGTGTGTGTGTGTGTGTGTTTAAATTTTCTTGTCTTTGCCAAGCAATATTTTAGGACAAAGTCTTACTTTTCTTGGAATATTTTATACATCTTCAATTCATAAAATTACTGAAGAAAACTACCTCAACTGGTTGCTCATTTTTCTTGATTACTTTCTTCAGACATGAGCATGTTTCTTTTTTATCAGTAGATTTCTGTGTTTCTGGAGTCAATAGGGATACTGGCTCATCGAGTTTTCTTACACCAGAATCTTAAATCTAGAAACATAAGAGATTCTGAATTGCAGGTAAAAGAATGTACCAGTTTAAATTTCGTGGTAGTTTAATTAAAAATTTTAATCGTTGCTTCATTTTGTCATTATTTTAAAATTATGTGAAGAGTTTTCTCAGGCATAAGAAAGCCATGATCATGGTCATACCAAACTTTTAGAGCTAGTCCGTCCGCTAAGAATGCCTTCAGCAAGAGAAACGTGGTCTTGTATTTCAACAATAATTAAATGAGAAAAAAACCAGAGAATGAAATAAAGTTTTACAGTACAACGGCGGAATGTTGATTCACCGAATTTGTACTTACGCTTCCGGCCGCGTGATGTCCCTCTTTGCCGTGACGTTCTCTCTGATTCAAGGCAAAAACAGCCATCCTTTTACCCAACGGAAGACGCTCCATTCTTTCTTACCCTCCCTGTGTTGAACAACGGCGAACACAAAACGATGGGACTGACGGGATCAGATGATTTCTCTTAACTTTGAGGCAATTTTTACTAATTAGAAAAACACCGAGTTTATGAAATGTTGTACTCAGGTCGAGGAGACCCAGAAGGCAGGCACCTGCTGCTTTTGCTTCTGCTCCTCGCAATCTGGGAAGTAGGGACAGGCCAGCTCCACTACTCGGTCCCCGAAGAAGCCGAACACGGCACCTTCGTGGGCCGCATCGCGCAGGACCTGGGGCTGGAGCTGGCGGAGCTGGTGCCGCGCCTGTTTCAGCTGGATTCCAAAGGCCGCTCGGACCTCCTGGAGGTAAATCTGCAGAATGGCGTTTTGTTTGTGAATTCTCGGATCGACCGGGAGGAGCTGTGCGGGTGGAGCGCGGAGTGCGGCATCCACCTGGAGGTGATCGTGGACAGGCCGCTGCAGGTTTTCCATGTGGAGGTGGAGGTGAAGGACGTGAACGACAACCCGCCTGCGTTCCCCGCGACACAAAAGAGTCTGTTTATCGCGGAATCCAGGCCGCTTCACTCTCGGTTTCCACTAGAGGGCGCCTCCGATGCAGATAGCGGCGAGAACGCTCTGCTGACTTACAGACTGAGCCCCAATGAGTACTTCACTCTGGACGTGCCAACCAACCACGAGCAGGTAAAACCTCTTGGACTTGTGTTAGGGAAACCTTTGGACAGGGAAGAAGCTCCGGAGCTGCATTTATTGCTCACGGCCACCGATGGAGGCAAGCCCGAGCTGACTGGCACTGTTGAGGTACTCGTCACAGTGCTGGACGCCAATGACAATGCCCCAGTTTTTGACAGAACGCTCTATACGGTGAAGTTACCAGAAAATGTCTCTATTGGAACGCAGGTGATTAACCCCAATGCCTCCGATTTAGACGAAGGCTTGAATGGGGATATTATTTACTCATTCTCTAGTGATGTTTCTCCAGAAATAAAATCCAAGTTCCACATTGACGCCATAAGTGGGGAAATTACAGTGATAGGACTTATTGATTTTGAAGAAAGGAAAGCTCACAAAATTCTAGTAGAGGCTATCGACAAAGGCTTTCCACCACTGGCTGGTCATTGTACAGTTCTTGTGGAAGTTGTGGACGCTAATGACAATGCTCCACAACTAACGGTTAAAACGCTCTGGCTTCCCATAAAAGAGGACGCACAACAGGGGACAGCTATTGCTCTGATCAGCGTGACTGACCTAGATGCAGGTGCAAATGGGCACGTCACCTGTACCCTGACACCTTCTGTCCCCTTTAAGCTGGTTTCCACCTTCAAGAACTACTATTCGCTGGTGTTGGACAGCGCCCTGGACCGCGAGAGTGTGTCTGCCTATGAGTTGGTGGTGACAGCGCGGGACGGGGGCTCACCTTCTCTGTGGGCCACCGCCAGCGTGTCCGTGGAGGTGGCCGACGTGAACGACAATGCGCCGGCGTTCGAGCAGCCCGAATACACGGTGTTCGTGAAGGAGAACAACCCTCCCGGCTGCCACATCTTCACGGTGTCGGCGCGGGACGCGGACGCGCAGGAGAACGCGCTGGTGTCCTACTCGCTGGTGGAGCGGCGGGTGGGCGAGCGTGCGCTGTCGAGCTACGTGTCGGTGCACGCGGAGAGCGGCAAGGTGTACGCGCTGCAGCCGCTGGACCACGAGGAGCTGGAGCTGCTGCAGTTCCAGGTGAGCGCCCGCGACGCTGGCGTGCCGCCTCTGGGCAGCAACGTGACGCTGCAGGTGTTCGTGCTGGACGAGAACGACAATGTGCCCGCGCTGCTGGCGTCTCGGGCTGGAGGCTCTGGCGGTGCGGTGAGCGAGCTGGTGCCGCGGTCGGTGGGCGCGGGCCACGTGGTGACGAAGGTGCGCGCGGTGGACGCCGACTCGGGCTACAACGCGTGGCTGTCGTACGAGCTGCAGCCGGCGGTGGGCGGTGCGCGCAGCCCGTTCCGCGTGGGGCTGTACACGGGCGAGATCAGCACGACGCGCGCCCTGGACGAGGCGGACGCTCCGCTTCAGCGCCTGCTGGTGCTGGTGAAGGACCACGGCGAGCCGGCGCTGACGGCCACGGCCACCGTGCTGGTGTCGCTGGTGGAGAGCGGCCAGGCGCCGAAGGCCTCCTCGCGGGAGTCAGCGGGGGTCGCGGGTCCGGAGGCAGCGCTGGTGGATGTCAACGTGTACCTGATCGTCGCCATCTGCGCGGTGTCCAGCCTGTTGGTGCTGACGCTGCTGCTGTACACGGCATTTCGGTGCTCGGCGCCGCCCACCGAGGTCGCGTGCGGACCTGGGAAGGCCACGCTGGTGTGCTCCAGCGCGGTGGGGAGCTGGTCGTACTCGCAGCAGAGGCGGCAGAGGGTGTGCTCTGGGGAGGGGCCGCCCAAGACCGACCTCATGGCCTTCAGCCCAGGACTTCTTCCGTGTCCTGGATCTGCAGATGGAATGGGAGAAACACCTGCTCCTTTGGACTCCGCTGGGAAGGTGGGTTGAGCTAGCATTTTGTTTATGTGTATAATTATTTATTTAGCCTTTAGATATTTTTATTACTTCCTATGGTACATTTAAATCTTCTTAATTTATTTTTAGGAGTCTACAGATTATTTTAATTTTCAAAAGTGAACCTCTTAAATTTATAGGAGACTTTCGTGTTTTGACTTTCCAAATGAGGGTCATCATAAATTGTACATTAAACAAATATTTATTGGGTGCTGAATCAATTGTATTTAGAACCTGGATGAGAGTGACATTGAATTCTTAATACTGAGCTTTTATAGCAACTAAAAACTATTAGGTGTGAAAACCAATTTGGTTGTTATTAATTCAGTAAACCTGAACACCACTGTATCATTTATTCATTTCTATATTATGAACGGTGTTTTATTGTTTATAAGAAACCGTAGCAGAAATATATAGTAACTGTTATCTTGTTAATTTTTTAGTTCTACATTTCTCTGGTTCGAGCGTTTCTAAAGATGCGGTTCTTCAGCACCACTCCATATCTATTACTTTAATAAGGAACTTCCCCTAAACTCTAAAAAACAGTTGCTCCACTTTAGGAATCCAATTCTGTCAATAAATGTTACAATGCAGCCCTCATTTTAACTTTTATAAAATATGTTTCTAAATTTCTGACAATCTGAAGTATAAGAAAATGTTGATGATCTTTTCTACACTTAGAAATTTTCTTGAAATTCATTTTTCTCCTGATATTGGAGAAAATATTTTCTGACAGGTTCTTTCTTCAAAAAGATATTCTTCCTTTTATTGAAATTTTCTCAGTTTAGTGAAAAAATGCTGAAGCATGGAAAGATTCTAAACTTTGAGTTCTCTTGAAATTCTTAGTTTCTAATATAGAAAATTATGGCTACCAGTTTAGACGAGGATTTACTTTTTCTGTCAGTAGTCAACAGTCAGGAATCTGGATATGAGATTGTACACCATTAAAGTCACTGCATATTACATTTATATTTTCTGGATTGTAGTTTGTGACTTTCAAATTGGTGATTCTTCACACTGTACCTATATTACAAGATATCTTTTTCTTTACTAACTTACGTTTTAGAAACTTCACTTGTACTCATGCTTAGCTTTCATTATGTGATTTATATTTATCTTGTAGCTATTTTATTTATGTTGTGTCAGGTATTATATAAGGTATTCTTTAATTAAAAGATCAGCAGAGCAAAATAAGAGTGGCCTTGAGTATAGAGCCACAATAATAACTATAAAAATGAAAGTAAAATTTATTTAAAATCAAATATTTTAGAATGTTTTCCTTTCCCTCTAAAACATATATTTGGAATATGCTACAACGGTCTTTTTTTTTTTTTTTTTATCTTTCTTCATTTTATGTCTTTCAAAACTTGAGTAGTCTCTGAGCCCCTGTCATTAAACCTGTTTTTTCTATCAGCACAACTCACCTTGAATCCAGTCCTATACTTTCAAGTATCTCTGTCTGTGCACGTTTTTCAGGTTCCATGTGCCATCTGAGCCTGGGGCCAGGTGTTTGATTATGTGATATGGATCGAGGGGTGCTATAAATGTTATTTGCAAAATAACCATAAACAAAAAACAAAAACAAAAAACCTCCTCTAGTTTCTTAGACCTAGTATTTATTGAGCCTTTACTATATCCTCTTTAATTAAAATTTTATTTCTTATTAGTGATGGTTTTATTGATGTAATTGGTAATTTAGTTCTTTATATTAATATTTATTGTCTCCCAGAGTATGGACTGTCATCATATGCAAATTCTCAGAAGAGCTATGAACACATAGTAATGAGTATCTTTTGGTGTCATCTGGATGCATGAGCACCTTGGGATCCAGGGAGGTTGGAATTCAAAAAGGCTGGCAAGTACAAAACAGAGGAGAGAGCATTGAAGACTCCTTAGTGTTTTGCTATCCCTGTATGCTTCTATAGCCAACACTCCTTAATTCAAGCCAGAATCATGATACCAATAATGAAGCTCCTCCAACAGCAACTCTTTTCAAATTGTAGTTACTAGATAGGGTGGACTAAGTTATCACCCAATTTCAGACACTTTTGAGAGTGAAAGGGACACTATAAATTAGCATACAAGACCACAGACAACAATGAGCCTGTCTAAAGCAAATTGGAGTTTGTGGTTATCCTATCCTTGGACCTGCTAACTCTAACTGCATTAGCATTACCTGGAGTCCTCCTTGAACATTCTAATTCAAGACTCTACCTCAGAATTTCTGAAATGAGCAGTACAAATAAATTTGCACTTTAACAAACACCCAAGGAAATTCTTATCGAACCGAAGTTTTACATCCTTAGCCCTATTTGGTACTTCACAAAGCAAGTTCCTGTTATTAAAGGGATGTAACTTAATCAGCTCCTCCTTCTTACTGAATATTGGAGATCCATAGTGGGATATTTATGTTACTGCTTGATATAAAATGCACATTAGCAGGAATGAATTTTAGTGTTTGTCCTTATCTTGTGTTGAGATGATTAATCAATGATAAACTTATAGACTACAGCTAATAGCTCAAAGTGAGCATTGGTATTGTGGATGGATGGATTGATAACTTACTACATTTCAATGCATGCTTTATTTAAAAAGTAATCCCTAACATCAGAACTTGAATAAATTTTGACACTGGAGTCATTCCAAAGGAGTAGAGCAGTATCAGAACAGAATTTAGTAGGACACATAAGCTAATGGATTGAGTGACCCTCATTCCTGTCAATTTTCTTATCCATAAAAATTGTTGTTCTTTTGTTCATATTTTAATAACTAAGAGTTTAAAATAATTGACATGTTAAAAATCTCTTGTACAAGTCATAACATCATTAAATTAAAGAAATCAACCTCTGTATAGGATGAAAGATTCTGTTATTACTTTCCACTTTTGGAAAAAGAGAAAACTAATTTTACCAGCAGCATGGATATATTAGTGGAGATTTTTGGTTTTTGAATTTTGATTCCAAGAACTTTGAAAGAGGACAAATTTTTTTTACTGCATGTGGTTATGAAATACTTTATTGAAATTGATAAAACTATTAGATAAATTCCAGAACTGTATCTTTTAGCTATTTGAAATCTTAAATATAACAGTGGTGAAAGCAGTTGCTTTTAAAAGTAGAAATTATAAATTTGTTAATTACTTTATTTAGAGTCATAACTAAGATTCTTTTTGTCCATTTAAGATATCGTACAGTGTAAAAAAAAATCATAAAGTGAAACATCTCCCCTCCCCGTATAACTGATTTATCAATACAACACTTTTCTGTTTTCTTAAAGACAGGAACCACCACTCTCAGACAGCAGAGTAGCATTAATAAAGGCATTGTAGAGTGACAACATTCTAACATTCTATATGTAATAATTTTTCCTGAGGAGCCAAATTTGGTTTTGAGCATCATGAAAAAAAAATAGCCAAATTGAAGTCTGAGCATAATTCCCATTTGTGAAGCACTCATGCCCCTTAAGGTTCTATACTCGCCACTTAATATATCATAATTTATGCAATTACCATATTACTACTATACCAGTGTTATGAAAATGGAAACTGAGACAGAGAGAAGGTAAATAATTTCCCCTAAGTCACATGGCTAGTAAGAAGAATAATAGAAATCTATGTGAAGAAATGTCTGATGTTGAAGGCAGTGATCTCTCTATATTCTAGAGATGATTGCAACTTAGGAATTGAAAACACTTCACAGATAATTGATGCTTGAGATTAGTATCTATGTAAGGTTTATTGAATCTCAAAATTATCACTAGGAGAAGTTAATTAAGCATCGGAATTTTAGAGATGTAAACTTGTCATCCAACGAAATACTAGTACACTCAGTAGTATGTAAATATTAAGAGCAGTTTGAAATTTAGCTAACGATAATTATGTGGTTATGGAAGGAATTACTTCTCTGAGATTCCACAGTAAAGAAAACTTTTCACTTAGGATCTACATTATTATTATTATTATGCAAAAAAGACACAATGTAAGGTTTTGAAAGTCCTTAGAAATAAAAATGCATAAAAATTGAATTAAAAAATACGAATGAAAGAAAATTTAAACTCGTGGAATTTTACTTACACATTAAGCCACCGGATGTCGCTGTCGTCCACAACATAGCTTTTTAGAACAAAAGCAGAACACACTGTTTCGCAAGGACTAGGAAGTAGCTACATTCCCAGATCTCGGCCATTTCATTTCTTAAGGAAAATGGATGTAAAAAATCGAACAAGAAATGTCGCAGCGTGTGCGCATTCTAGACCGCTGATTCATCGATGTATAGAACAAGAGAAAGGTACGAAGCTGGTCTCCAGATCGAGCTGTCCAGGAGGTCAGCGCCTGCTGCTCTCGCTTCTGCTCCTCGCAGCCTGGGAGGCAGGGAGCGGCCAGCTCCACTACTCGGTCCCCGAGGAGGCCAAACACGGCACCTTCGTGGGCCGCATCGCGCAGGACCTGGGGCTGGAGCTGGCGGAGCTGGTGCCGCGCCTGTTCCGGGTGGCATCCAAAGGCAGAGAGGACCTGCTGGAGGTAAATCTGCAGAATGGCGTTTTGTTTGTGAATTCTCGGATCGACCGGGAGGAGCTGTGCGGGCGGAGCGCGGAGTGCGGCATCCACCTGGAGGTGATCGTGGACAGGCCGCTGCAGGTTTTCCATGTGGAGGTGGAGGTGAAGGACATTAACGACAACCCGCCAATGTTCTCCGTGACAGAACAAAAGCTCTCAATACCCGAATCTAGACTGCTTGACTCTCGATTTCCGCTAGAAGGCGCGACGGATGCAGATGTTGGAGATAACGCAATGCTTACTTACAAACTCAGTCCAAATGAATTTTTCACTATTGATACTATAAACAAAAAGGATCAAGGTAAATCCCCAGTGCTTGTCCTGCGGAAATTGCTGGATCGTGAAGAAAATTCACAGCTTAAGTTGTTACTGATGGCAATCGATGGAGGCAAACCCGAATTTACCGGATCTGTTTCTCTGCTGATCCTGGTATTGGATACCAATGATAATGCTCCTATTTTTGACAGACCCGTTTATGAAGTTAGGATGTACGAAAATCAAGCAAACCGAACATTAGTAATATGGCTAAACGCTTCTGATGCTGATGAAGGAATAAACAAGGAAATGATGTATTCATTTAGTTCTTTGGTCCCACCCATCGTAAGAAGGAAATTTCAAATAAATGAAAGGACAGGAGAAATAAAAGTAAATGATATTATTGACTTTGAGGAAAGTAACATTTATGAAATTCATGTAGATGTTACAGATAAAGGAAACCCACCTATGGTTGGTCACTGCACTGTCCTAGTGGAAATCCAGGATGAAAACGATAATTCACCTCAGGTAGTTGTCACTTCTTTTTCTCCTCCAGTGAAAGAAGATGCTCCTGTCGGCACTGTCATTGCTCTGATCACTGTGTCTGACCAAGACTCTGGCATCAACGGGCAAGTGACTTGTTCCCTGACACCTCACCTCCCCTTCAAGCTGGTGTCCACCTTCAAGAATTACTATTCTTTGGTGCTGGACAGCGCCTTGGACCGTGAGAGCACATCACACTACCAGTTGGTGGTCACAGCGCGGGACCGGGGCTCGCCTTCGCTGTGGGCCACCGCCAGCGTGTCCGTGGAGGTGGCCGACGTGAACGACAACGCGCCGGCGTTCGCACAGCCCGAGTACACGGTGTTCGTGAAGGAGAACAACCCGCCCGGCTGCCACATCTTCACGGTGTCGGCGCGGGACGCGGACGCGCAGGAGAACGCGCTGGTGTCCTACTCGCTGGTGGAGCGGCGGGTGGGCGAGCGTGCGCTGTCGAGCTACGTGTCGGTGCACGCGGAGAGCGGCAAGGTGTACGCGCTGCAGCCGCTGGACCACGAGGAGCTGGAGCTGCTGCAGTTCCAGGTGAGCGCACGCGACGCTGGCGTGCCGCCTCTGGGCAGCAACGTGACGCTGCAGGTGTTCGTGCTGGACGAGAACGACAATGTGCCCGCGCTGCTGGCGTCTCGGGCTGGAGGCTCTGGCGGTGCGCTGAGCGAACTGGTGCCGCGGTCGGTGGGCGCGGGCCACGTGGTGACGAAGGTGCGCGCGGTGGACGCCGACTCGGGCTACAACGCGTGGCTGTCGTACGAGCTGCAGCCGGCGGTGGGCGGTGCGCGCAGCCCGTTCCGCGTGGGGCTGTACACGGGCGAGATCAGCACGACGCGCGCCCTGGACGAGGCGGACGCTCCGCTTCAGCGCCTGCTGGTGCTGGTGAAGGACCACGGCGAGCCGGCACTGACGGCCACGGCCACCGTGCTGGTGTCGCTGGTGGAGAGCGGCCAGGTGCCGAAGGCCTCGTCGCGGGTGTCAGCGGGGGTCGCGGGTCCGGAGGCAGCCCTGGTGGATGTCAACGTGTACCTGATCGTCGCCATCTGCGCCGTTTCCAGCCTGTTGTTGTTGACGCTGCTGCTGTACACGGCATTTCGGTGCTCGGCGCCACCCACCGAGGTCGCGTGCGGACCTGGGAAGGCCACGCTGGTGTGCTCCAGCGCGGTGGGGAGCTGGTCGTACTCGCAGCAGAGGCGGCAGAGGGTGTGCTCTGGGGAGGGGCCGCCCAAGACCGACCTCATGGCCTTCAGCCCCAGCCTTCCGCCCTTTCCAGTGGCAGATATGGAAGTGGAAGATCAGTCTAATCAAGCGGACCACTCTGGGAAGGTACGTTATTACATTTTCATTTTCATATTTTGCTTTGCCAATAATATTTGCTCTCCTCGCATTGTTTTCTTGAAACATGTCTCAGAATATTTTCATTCTTTGGCTACATACCATTTATGCTCAAATATTTCTAGTAATATCTTTTGTAATATATTTTATTTCAGAAGTTTATTTTATATTTTGTCTAACCTACCCAGTGTATCAACCTTTGCTTAATACTTCAGTTTTTAAAATAGCCATTTATTAGAAATGCATTAATGTTTTCTAATACTAATATTTGATTTAGGCTGCAGTTTTGATTATTTTTATACCTACTCTTTTATTATTTACAAATATTTGTAAGACCAGTACTTTAATTCATATTTGTTTCATTTTCAAATTTAAATTTTGACTTGAAAAAAAAATAATTTGAAGAAGAAAATAAAACACAAAAAGTATAAAAAATAAAAACAAGAACAAAAAATTTTGTCTTAAATCTATTGCATTAACAAAAAGACTGCACTGATCAGTATCTCTTTTTGGTGAAAATGTGCTTTTTTGCTCTCTAATTACAAAATATGTGTAGTGCACCATAACTCATATGGCATACTAGATCTTCAATATTCAGTGATTATATATTTTTTCTCAATAATGTAGTGAGTAGACTGGCAGTTCATTGTTAAAAAGCTCCTAATCTTGAGAATTAAGTTAAATCGTTTGAGCTTTAAAAATGTTTCTTTTTTCATTTTTATTTTGGTAGTTGCGGTGTCTGTGTCAGTGTGTATTATTCACTTTTGTTAGCAGAAAACAAGTGAACTTCATAGTTATTTACATAATTTTATCCAGCAGATCTTCATTATCTGCTCCTTTATCAGCATTAAGCATTGCTTATTATTTTCAAATATAAGCTCTTCCACATTGAGGAAGGAATCCGACTATATTTAATAATAGGAAGCATTTGAGAAATCATTCTTAATCGTAAGGAGATATTGAAAATGCTTACTTTAGTCTAAATTAATATTAGAAGTCTGAAGAGAAAATTGAATTATCTTCTTAGAATGTTTTCTACTGATCTGATATTACGTAGTGTAGTTTAGTTTAATAACGTCTCTAATCATTTTAAATATGGTTGATTTGGATGATATAGATTCAGAAATGCAAGCGAATTAAGTTGCACAGTGGCAAAACTACCTGATCAATTATGTTTTGGTGAAGCTGGTTGTTACCTGATACCCATGATTTTATTTTTTGTTTGTTTTATTAATTCCAGGTTTACCAAAAACCAATGCAACTTATTTATCATCTTGACTCTGGTTCTTAGCGATTGCTTTTTCCATTCTCCTTCCCTTTCAGTATGAAGAATATAATGAATTTGTTACTTAGTATGTTCTTTGTAAGCAGCTTCCAATAAAGGTTGAAAGTATTATTCACATTTAGGAATACCAAAAAGACAATTGTGGCAGGAATTTAAGAATGGCCTTGTCTTCAATGTTAATGAAGACATGGCTTGTCTCCTATCCTTAGAGATTACAGATGATAAGTTAATGCAGAGTTTTAAAATGTGTTTGTTACTACTATATCAAATATGTTTATGAAATATATGCTTTCTTCTCAAATATTTGGAAAACATTTTCCTGAATATCTTATATCATGCTGAAGTATCTCTTTTTACTTTAGTAAGAGCTCATATCAATCATCAAAGTCTCAGTTCTGCAGGTGCATCCATCTCTCCATCAATACTAATTTAAATTCATATAATTTCTAGTCTTGAAGTGTAGATATTAAGAGGCGTTTTAACCTCCAAGGTGAAGATATCCTGGTTGGGTCCCCTAACCTTTAGAAAGAGAATGCTCATCATTGCATATATATAACTATGGATATCTTTGCTTTTATAATTCCTTGTTCTTTCTAATGTAGGTATAAATGTACTGAGTTGCTGTGTATTTTTTCAGATCTATGACTACTTTTCACTCAGCAGTTTTTTATATTATTAAAAGTTTTTTTTACAAAGTGGTCTTTGATTAAACTCAGAGCAATAATGTTGTTACAGTATACAACCAAAGAAGATACCGTTAAAAGTTTATTTAAAATTAATATATAGCTCAATCTTTTCTTTTCTCATTCTCTAAAGTGCATATTGTGATTTCCCACTACCAAACTGAAAATAGTGACTTTTAATTACTTTTTGGAATTGAGTGTTTTCTGATCTTCTGTAATCATAAATCCTCAGACCTGTCAATAACCTTCATACTTGGCATAATTTCAACTTGTATGTCCAATTTCTTCTTACATCTGCCCTTTCTAATGGCCCTTTATAATGTTCATGTGCAATCTCTGCAAAACAATCTTGTCCAAAGATATCTCTTTACCTGAGCTACTAATAAAATATAGAATTATGTGTTTACCAATTTAGTCCTGTTTATTTTACTTTGCCCTCTTTTGGTTATGTTTTCTTTAAAAATACAAATTTTAACAAAAAATGTTAACATAAATACATTAGTATTTTATCCAGCAGCATAATAACCCTAAGATATATGGAGGAGAAAGTGCAGAAAAGAGAAGAAATGAGGAGAGAATTCAGAATGAGAAATCAAGAGGTAGCGAAAACAAATTTTACTGATTTCAGTCTGACAGTGTCTTCCTATGGCTTTGTCATTAAGATAAATATTTTTTAAAAACTTTGTGGACAATTTCTTTCATTCAGTTCAGAAATTGTATGAAACCAGAAAATCTCCCAAATCAAGGATTGCTTTTCACATCCTTGCCGAAAAAGTAATTAGTTCATTTCTTTTAAAACTGTAACATCTTATTTTTAAAATCATGTTTAACATAGTCTTTATTATGTAACATTAAAATGAGGATAATCATGAGTGCTTTTTAGTTCTCGTTGATACAGTATTTGTGATAGTCTGTTTTGAGATGAGTAACTAACCCATAGCTTTATTGGTATACTTTAGTTATTAGCTATATGAAAGCCTTGGGATTTGGGGACTTTAAAATTATTCTTTATATTACATAATTAATGAGGCAATTCTTTAAGCTAAAAATGGAATGGACCTTCAGCATGAAGTCATTCCCAGAGAGACTGGATCATTTCAATCAGCAAACATAAAAAGGTTTTTTAAAACTTGTAAAAAGTTTAAACCTGTTTCTTAAATTTGTTTTTTAAAACATCACTCTTTTTGAACTTGGTCACCTTCATGTGCTAAAATTTTTCTTGTTCTTTTGTTTATGCAAAATGTTGGTGTAGAATTTATGTCTTCCACAATAAAAAAGTAATTAGAAGTAATCAGAACTATAAATCTTTGGCATAGATTTATTATCATTGAATTGCTATTTTTACAAAGGCTTCAAAATGAAGATTGGGGCTCACTTTTATGTAAAAGCTAAGATTCCCTTGGGTATCAATATATAATTGTTTTTTAGTAGGGAAATTTGGGATTTTTCTCAACTGTCTTCATCTTATTGGAGGGATTCAGATGTTGGATAGTTGGTTTCTTACAGCCTTGAGAATGATTAAAACATTGTTCTTCTCAAGACAGCGTGCTAAACTTTATTGCAATTCATAAAAGTTGTTATGCAAATTTCAATGTATTTTTTTGTGTTTGAGATAAAAACAGAAAAATAAAATTGAGTGAATGAATGAGACATAGAATAATCTTTATATTCTAGCCTCCTCAGACCAACTCTGAACTAAAATGGGTATAAACAGACATGTAATTTGAATGCCTGATTCAGTGGGTTTTTTGTTCGTTTGTTTGTTTGTTGAGAAAGAAGTTATCTTTGCCAAATAAGCAAATAAGCGATGAAGATAATGCACATTGAAGTAGTCCTTCAGAATGGAAAGTACAACATTCACCCTGAGCTTATACAGTGATTGAAAACAAGTTTTAAAATGAAACAAAGTCTAATAAATATACTTTGTGTTTTCAGGAGTCAGTACTGGGTAAATTAATTAACATCCAAGCAAAGAATCTTTGGATAAACTGATAAATAGCTTACCACCATTGACTTGAAATTCCATTATGTCGAGATGGCAATTTAGAGAATTTTCATCTTGGGTTATTCTCTACACACTAGTCCAGCAGTTTAGAATAATTTAACATAGCATAAGGATTACACAATAGAAAATTAAAGAGGGGTAGGAATAGACCTTATAAGAAGTCAGTCCGAAATTATCAGTTTCTGAAAAATCTAAAACCACAGTATCACTAGTATCCTACAAATATGGTCTCTTAAATATTTATATATATGAGTTAGTGTAGTAATACATTCTCTTAGATGTCTATATACAAGACAAAATTCTTCTTGGAATTCTAATTTGTAAGACAAAACCACCTTTGAAGAGCTTCTGGCGACGCTTAAAGAAGGTATAGTGAATGACTTAAAAGCCCACAAAGAAAAACATGGACAAATATGAAGGAATTAGGAAAGAAACAAGGTAAGTGAAATAATATAAACGGAAACGCGCTTTACATTTTGAGCCACAGGATGTCGCTGTTCTCCAAGAAGAGTTTTTCTTTCCTTTTCTTTTTTAACCGAAGAAAATCAGATTATTCCTGGATGAGAAAGATGCTCCACTGCTCCGGGGCTTTAAAGCCTATAAGCACACCCATATTGTTAAGATCAGCTGGGACCTCAGGAGCAAAGAATCAAAAGAAACGTCTCAAAGGAGCTACATCTTTCTACTCATGAAATATTGCTTTATTAAGCAAAAAGAGAGCATGACATTACCTTCCAGACCAGGTGGCCAGGGAGCCCCGCGCCTGCTGCTTTTGCTTCTGCTCCTTGTAGCCTGGGAGGCAGGGAGCGGTCAGATCCACTACTCGGTCCCCGAGGAGGCCAAACACGGCACCTTCGTGGGCCGCATCGCGCAGGACCTGGGGCTGGAGCTGGCGGAGCTGGTGCCGCGCCTGTTCCGGGTGGCGTCCAAAAGCCGCGGGGACCTGCTGGAGGTAAATCTGCAGAATGGCGTTTTGTTTGTGAATTCTCGGATCGACCGGGAGGAGCTGTGCGGGCGGAACGCGGAGTGCAGCATCCACCTGGAGGTGATCGTGGACAGGCCGCTGCAGGTTTTCCATGTGGAGGTGGAGGTGAAGGACGTGAACGACAACCCCCCGGTATTTCCAGTGACACAGAAGAATCTGTTTATTTCCGAAACGAGGACTCTTGACTCTCGTTTTTCACTAGAGGGCGCCTCGGATGCAGATGTTGGGGACAATGCTAGGCTGACATACAGACTGAGCCCCAATGAGTATTTCTCACTGGAAGTACCAACGGATGACGAGCAGGTAAAACCTCTTGGACTTGTATTAAAAAAACCTTTGGACAGAGAAGTTACTTCGGAGCTTCTCTTGTTGCTCAAAGCAACCGATGGGGGCAAACCTGAGCTGACAGGCACCGTAGAGTTACATATCATGGTGCTGGATGTAAATGATAACGCCCCGGTGTTTGGCAAAGCAGTCTATCATGTAAAATTACTGGAAAATACAAGAAACGGGACGTTGGTTATTAGACTTAACGCTTCGGATTTGGATGAGGGTTCAAACAGCCACATCCTTTATTCCTTCACAACTGACATCTCCCCTAACATAGAAGCCGCTTTTTGCATAGATTCAGCCAGTGGAGAAATAAAAGTAAATGGGAAAATAGATTTTGAAGAAACTAAATTATGGAAAATGCAGATAGAAGCAGTTGACAAAGGCAATCCCCCTATGTTTGGTCACTGCACAATCTTGATAGAAATATTGGACATCAATGATAATGCTCCAGAGTTAGTGGTAACGTCACTTTCACTCCCTGTTCGAGAGAATGCTCCTCTGGGTACCGCTATTGCCCTAATTAGTGTAACCGACCCTGACTCCAGTGCCAACGGAGAGGTCACCTGCTCTCTGGCGCCCGACGTCCCCTTCAAGCTGGTGTCTACGTTCAAAAATTACTATTCGTTGGTGCTGGACAGCGCCCTGGACCGAGAGAGAGTATCTGCCTATGATCTGGTGGTGACAGCGCGGGACGGGGGCTCGCCTTCACTGTGGGCCACGGCCAGCGTGTCCGTGGAGGTGGCCGACGTGAACGACAACGCGCCGGCGTTCGCACAGCCCGAGTACACGGTGTTCGTGAAGGAGAACAACCCGCCCGGCTGCCACATCTTCACGGTGTCGGCGCGGGACGCGGACGCGCAGGAGAACGCGCTGGTGTCCTACTCGCTGGTGGAGCGGCGGGTGGGCGAGCGTGCGCTGTCGAGCTACGTGTCGGTGCACGCGGAGAGCGGCAAGGTGTACGCGCTGCAGCCGCTGGACCACGAGGAGCTGGAGCTGCTGCAGTTCCAGGTGAGCGCGCGCGACGCTGGCGTGCCGCCTCTGGGCAGCAACGTGACGCTGCAGGTGTTCGTGCTGGACGAGAACGACAATGTGCCCGCGCTGCTGGCGTCTCGGGCTGGAGGCTCTGGCGGTGCGGTGAGCGAGCTGGTGCCGCGGTCGGTGGGCGCGGGCCACGTGGTGACGAAGGTGCGCGCGGTGGACGCCGACTCGGGCTACAACGCGTGGCTGTCGTACGAGCTGCAGCCGGCGGCGGGCGGTGCGCGCAGCCCGTTCCGCGTGGGGCTGTACACGGGCGAGATCAGCACGACGCGCGCCCTGGACGAGGCGGACGCTCCGCTTCAGCGCCTGCTGGTGCTGGTGAAGGACCATGGCGAGCCGGCGCTGACGGCCACGGCCACCGTGCTGGTGTCGCTGGTGGAGAGCGGCCAGGCGCCGAAAGCCTCATTGCGGGAGTCAGCGGGGGTCGCGGGTCCGGAGGTTGCGCTGGTAGATGTCAACGTGTATCTGATCGTCGCCATCTGTGCGGTGTCCAGCCTGTTGGTGCTGACGCTGCTGCTGTACACGGCGCTGCGGTGCTCGGCGCCGCCCACCGAGGTCGCGTGCGGACCTGGGAAGGCCACGCTGGTGTGCTCCAGCGCGGTGGGGAGCTGGTCGTACTCGCAGCAGAGGCGGCAGAGGGTGTGCTCTGGGGAGGGGCCGCCCAAGACCGACCTCATGGCTTTTAGCCCTTGTGTTCCTCCCAGTTCCGGGTCTGGAGACAGTGGAGCCCAACAAGAGATTTTTGAGAATGTAAGTACAATAATCTGGAGATGTATTTTATGCCTGTTAATGTCACTCACATAGTAGTTTACCAGTGTATTACTGTAAGTTTTTTGCTTTATTTACTTGTTTGTTTGTGTCTTTTTTTTTTTTGAGATGGTTTATTTAAAGCACACTGGAAGTCTTGCCATCTTTATCACTTTTCACTATATTATCATGAATATTCTTTAGGAATATACTTTGGGTGGCAATAATAATAATGATGATGATGAAAATAGTAATAATGTAATAGATTGAGCCAAAGTTTCTTGTAAACGAGGAAAGTTAAGTCTGCCAGGAAGGAGACAAGGATTATGTTGGGATATGTGGCACATGGTCAATGCTCAAATCTACTTCTCAATTTTGCAGCAAGTTCATTCTTTCTATCCTTTTCTTAGTCTAATTGGTGTCCTCCACTCATTATTATGTTTATGTATTCAAAATTACTGAAATAATATTTAACTTCATAATTTATTTGAGTTTAAAACACACTTAAAATTTCACTTTCCTATAATCTATGAGTTTATCTGTCACTAAGGGGTATGGACAGGCTTGAGTCAGGTTTCATTTTATAAACAATTTTGTTTCTTTATCATCAATGTCATGCTTTTTTGTTTTTTAAATGGTATGCTTTTTTGAGATTATGGTTGCAGAGGGTGAAGTTTGAGCCTTGCCTTTAGAGGTAATTTTCTTTCTTTCTTTCTTTCTTTCTTTCTTTCTTTCTTTCTTTCTTTCTTTCTTTCTTTCTTTCTTTCTTTCTTTCTTTCTTTCTTTCTTTCTTTCTTTCTTTCTTTCTTTCTTTCGTCTTTAATCCAGTTATAATTTCAAGCTCATTTTCTTCATAGTCTTCAACTCCTTCACATAACAACAATTTTGTTCTTTATTTTCTAACATAATGTCACTTCTGCTTAATTGCCTGTTAAACCATTTTTACTCCTGTCCAGTTTAATTTATTGCATTTTTCTACTTACTCGAAAGATTTATTTGAGCATTGATCACATTCATTTTTTCTTCCATTTTTGGTAACTTTAATGAGGCTTATGGAAATATTTTAGGGCAGGAAAATTCTTTGTCCTTTGAATTTAAGAGAGTTTTTCCATATATGGTGAAGTGTGGTGCCATTGAGTCTGTTTGCCAAGCTACATGGTCTTCAAAATGACACTGCTTTAAATAACTTAAGTATAAGAACCATGGAATATCAATAAAGGCACTTTCACTTGACAATCATGGTGTTGATCACACCTCAGAATTTCACTTTGTATGCTCTAGATACATTTGATGCAAAATATTTTTTTATCTCAACACCACATTTATATGAGTTGTTTTCTTTAAAGAGATTCCAGAGATCTTGTATTTAGAGCTGTAGGGATGCATATCAAATAATGTGGAAGGTTACTTTGTTCTCTTTAGCACTAATAACAAATGAGATAATCTTTAACATTCTACTGTGTGTAGAAATAAATTATATACACTGCACTTACATGTGGGAAGACAACCGTGTTACAGATAGGGTAAAGTTAATAGATACGCTGAAAAGGCATTAGTGGCTATTTTCTACCTAGAAAGATGACTCCTGGGATGATTTTCATTAAGATGAACATTAGGAAAATCTTCAGAAAAAGGAAAGCCATGCCACATGCCCTAATTTAAGCTGCTGGAATTCTCTTCATCCATAGTTTTAGAACAAGAGCAAACATTGGTCAGTAACTATAATGAACTACCATTGTTTGAGCTATTTCTATTTGCTAGACTTGGTACAGAGGGCTTAAGATATATATTTAATGTAATCCTTACATCAATTTGTAAAGTACATATGACTATCCAAAATTTAAAAACAAGATAAGAGATGTTGAGATATTTTTCTGTCTTGTACATTGCCATTCAACTGGTACATGATGGAAATGATATTCAAATGCATATCTTTCAGATTATAGAGCCATTCTTTTATTCTCTGTAATGTAGAGGTTTATTTTTATTTTTTTATTTTTTGGTGATTTTTTCTCTTCTCAAGCATAGTTCTGACTAGGAAAATCAAGCACCAGCTGTTTACAGGTGAATCCTCTTTTTTATTTTGCTTAGGAAAAAACTTCATGATTATCTTCATCATTAATTTTGTACAAAGTCATAATTGAGATGGCCACTAAGATATTTTATGTTGTGATTTTTTTTCATAGGCGAGTTCATGATCATCATCATTTGTTTTGATTAATGCCACATTTAGATAGGTATTTACATTATTCAACCAGTAAATAATTAAGAGTTGCCTTATAAGAGCTATGGATCAGTTGTTTGGAAGTGATGTAAATAAAAAGAATCATTTAACATATGAGCAAAATTAGGAAATCGTGGTTTCCAATATTTTTGCAGAACACCAAAGCCAAGTGCTCCATACAAAAATGACCTCATTCTTCCCTTGCCGTGAATAGGATAGCATTTTGGACAACTGTAAGTAATAATATGATGATTTCAGGCCAAAGGATCCGAGAAATGTTCACAATACTGCATACTTCAATAGCAGCTTTAAAGGCATAGCTATCTCGTGAAAATTTTTAGACATGTGTAGATCTACCAGGATTCAGTCTTTTTCAGTCTTTGTGATGTCTGAGAGGCTTGTGCCAACTGAACAAATGATTTGTGATTCAATAACTATTTATTTGAATAAGCCATGAAAGAGCAGAATTAGCATCACTGAGTAAATCCTATAATTTAGTTAATACAATGGTTGGGTAGTGTTCTTCTAGTCATTAATTTTGGAGAAACTCCTGGGGCTCTGAGAATAATGGTTTCAAACTTTATTTCTGTGTTTTATATTTTCAAGAAATAATAGCACCAGACCTATTATGGAATATTAGTGGATGATGTGGACTATTTGAACATTAAACCATGCACTCTAACATATAACTGGCAGGACATAGAGGTAGAATGTAAGGCTAACCAAATTGATTTAGTAAAGATTAGAAACAAAGTTCCTCAGTCTTAAATTGATTTTACAAAATCAATGTTAACAATGATACTGATATAAATTCTTGGCATTAACTTATAGCCAGATATTAGGCCAATCCCCAAAGATCTTCTCTAGAGGCTAGTGACATCTGAAATATCACAGTCAGCCTACAGCCATACCACCCTGAATGTACCCAATATCATCTGAAATATTACGGCCAAAATGCGAAAGATGAGTCACTGACTCATATACTATATCAAACTCTTTTATGAGTTAGTGTTGGTCCAGCATCACTTTACATATTCACAAAATACTGTATTATTGGAAATTAATACCTAAATTAACATCTGGTTTTAATTCAAATATGTGATAACATCATCTTTCCTGGGTAAACTTTCTCATGCTCATTTCTTTATTTTGGAAGACTCCACATTGCATATAACATCTCAACCCCCAATTCCCATAATGAGGTGGTTGGAGATTTGTTGTTTCCTCTGTCCCAAATAAATCTGACATGCTTCAAACATCATGTTAAGTCTACTATTGTCTGGTCTAATGTTATATTTCAATTAGAGGCCCATATGATTGATTATTTTACTGATGCATAATAGAATTCAGTGTCATAAAAATTTATATGTCTCCTTCAGTTTTTAAACATAGAATTTTGCATTTACTTAAGAGTTCTAGTGTTATGATAATATTGGAAAAATAGTAAATTTGAAAAACGTAGAACAAAATCTCAAATTAGTTATAGAATATATACATATTTAAAAAGTCAACATAAAGAAAAATAACATCATACAAATATAATGGTAATTTTAAAATATGCCCTTACAATATTTTTAGATTGAGGATAAACCATCAAAACTATACGACAAAATATACAAGCCAGAGTGATATTTATTCTGGGTCACTTTCTACTCTAAATTTCTGTTGCATCCTCTTTCCTTCCCTCTAAATCTTAAGGATATATAAAAAGACAACAACAAAATAATCAAATTATTACTTCAGACAATGAAAACTCACATCAACAATTCCTGCTTTTCACTTACTATTCTATGAAATTCCATTTCCACAAGAACTATGGTCATTTGACATTTAGTTGAGTTATTTGATTATTATTATTATTATTATTTTGTTTGTTTTGGTGGCTGGTTGGCGAGGGCATCTGAAGTCTTGACCTTGGTGTTATCAGCACCACTGCTGTAACCAACTCAGCTAACCAGCCAGTGCTATTTTCTATATTTTAAATACAGTATAAGGCACTTAGAAGAGATATAATTAAAAATTCACTTTCCTTGTTTTGGATGAAATTATGATCTCAACCCCAAATTCTTTGAACAAGAAACAAACTATTTTCATGAATATATCTTGATTGGATTAAGGAAACAAATGTTGGTGACTTGGAAGTAACAACATGTCACAGAAATTCTCACGGTGGTTTTATTTATTTCACTGAATATACTGAAATTCATTCTACGGTAGAAGAATACTACTATCATATCATTGACTCCTTCATGTAAAGCAGCATTTTAATTTATTATACTATTAGCAGTGTGACATGTGAGAAATCATATATGTCAAACATACAATTCATCTAGATCAATAGACTTTTCTCTTGTGAATTCTGTTTTATACTACCAAATATGGAAATATATCATTTGATTATCTTAATGTTTTCTTATTGTTCTGCAAAGGATACAAAGTCACTTGTAACAAGAAGACCATTAAATGTAAATAACAATGAAGAATCAGAACTTAAGAAAATAGACACAGGGAGGCAAGTCCACATAGGTAAGAACATAGTATGCAGAACATAAAGACTAAAGAATAAAGAATTATTATTAAACTTCAAATTTTTCTTTGAGTTTCTCAGCAGCCAAAGTAACAAGGGAAACTGGAAGTAAAACAATTCAAATGTAATAATATTTTTATATGAGGAACAATGCCTTCAGGAAATGTTTAGCCTTAGTTTTTTTATAAGGCTACCTAAAGAATTGAAGTCTCTCTCTCTCTGTATGCCTTTCAATAGGCAAAAAGAATAATTTTATAACCCTAAATCAAACATAGAAACAAGAATTTAAATCAGATACTAATCAAGAAATAAAGTGCCATTTCCACATATATTGAGTTTCGATATGACTTAAAATTTGAGTGTTCCATAAATAAGCATTTTGGAAATATTATTAACAGAAAAAAAAAATAACAAAATACGTGAAATTCTATGGTGGTGGATATGGCGCACATTACTCACAATTTTAGGCACAAGGGGTCGCTCTTTACTTGGTGGAAAGAATTCATTCATAGTTGGTCTGAAGAGTCAGGCACTCCCCACACAAAACGACGTCATTATGCCGGATGTCACTGTTAAAGGATCCTTGGAAATGTCTCAAAAATTCAGCAAGATTTTAAACCTAAAACGGAAGAATCTGGTACTTTAAATGTATAGAATCTCGTTTTGGAAACCAATTTTCTGTGAGATGTTCAGTTTTCAGAGAAAGGGATTGGGCCCTCCAACACTGCTGCTCTCGCTTCTTCTGCTCGAATTCTGGGAGGCGGGGAGCGGCCAGCTCCACTACTCGGTCCCCGAGGAGGCCAAACACGGCACCTTCGTGGGCCGCATCGCGCAGGACCTGGGGCTGGAGCTGGCGGAGCTGGTGCCGCGCCTGTTCCGGGTGGCGTCCAAAGGCCGCGCGGACCTTCTGGAGGTAAATCTGCAGAATGGCGTTTTGTTTGTGAATTCTCGGATCGACCGGGAGGAGCTGTGCGGGCGGAGCGCGGAGTGCGGCATCCACCTGGAGGTGATCGTGGACAGGCCGCTGCAGGTTTTCCATGTGGAGGTGGAGGTGAAGGACATTAACGACAACCCGCCGGTATTCTCTCTCAGAGAACAAAGGCTGCTGATTTCTGAATCTAAGCAAGTGGACTCGCGTTTTCCGCTAGAGGGAGCTTCTGATGCGGATATTGGAGAGAATGCTCTATTGACCTACAGACTAAGTCAAAATGATTTTTTTTCTTTAGAATCATCAACAAATAATAAGCAGACTAAAAGACTGTCACTTCTATTAAAGAAGTCTCTGGATAGAGAGAAAACTCCGGAACTTAATTTGCTACTGACGGCTACAGACGGGGGGAAACCCGACCTCACCGGCACGGTTCAACTGTTCGTCCGCGTCTTGGATGTTAACGACAATGATCCGGAGTTTGATCAATCAGATTACAAAGTGAGATTGACGGAAAACGCTGATAAAGGAACTCTTGTGATAAGGTTAAACGCGACAGATCGAGATGAAGGAGTCAACGGCGAGGTAACATACTCTTTAATATCGATTAAGCCCAATGGAAGATTTTTATTTACACTAGATAAAAATCATGGAGAAGTGAGGGTCAATGGAACTTTAGATTATGAAGAAAACAAGTTTTTTGAAATTGAAGTACAGGCCACAGATAAGGGGAATCCCCCAATGGCAGGCCACTGTACAGTCTGGGTAGAAATCTTAGATACCAATGATAACTCCCCTGAAGTCACTGTGACTTCCCTGTCCCTTCCAGTACGAGAGAACACTCAGCCTAGCACTGTCATTGCGCTCATCAGCGTATCCGACCCCGACTCTGGTGTCAATGGACAAGTGACATGCTCTCTGACGCCCCATGTCCCCTTTAAGATTGTGTCTACCTTCAAAAACTACTATTCACTGGTGCTGGACAGCACCCTGGACCGCGAGAAGGTGTCTGCTTATGATCTGGTGGTGACCGCGCGGGACGGGGGCTCGCCTTCGCTGTGGGCCACGGCCAGCGTGTCCGTGGAGGTGGCCGACGTGAACGACAACGCGCCGGCGTTCGCGCAGCCCGAGTACACGGTGTTCGTGAAGGAGAACAACCCTCCCGGCTGCCACATCTTCACGGTGTCGGCGCGGGACGCGGACGCGCAGGAGAACGCGCTGGTGTCCTACTCGCTGGTGGAGCGGCGGGTGGGCGAGCGTGCGCTGTCGAGCTACGTGTCGGTGCACGCGGAGAGCGGCAAGGTGTACGCGCTGCAGCCGCTGGACCACGAGGAGCTGGAGCTGCTGCAGTTCCAGGTGAGCGCCCGCGACGCTGGCGTGCCGCCTCTGGGCAGCAACGTGACGCTGCAGGTGTTCGTGCTGGACGAGAACGACAATGCACCGATGCAGCTGGCGTCTCGGGCTGGAGGCTCTGGCGGTGCAGTGAGCGAGCTGGTGCCGCGGTCGGTGGGAGCTGGCCACGTGGTGACGAAGGTGCGCGCGGTGGACGCCGACTCGGGCTACAACGCGTGGCTGTCGTACGAGCTGCAGCCGGCGGCGGGCGGTGCGCGCAGCCCGTTCCGCGTGGGGCTGTACACGGGCGAGATCAGCACGACGCGCGCCCTGGACGAGGCGGACGCTCCGCTTCAGCGCCTGCTGGTGCTGGTGAAGGACCACGGCGAGCCGGCGCTGACGGCCACGGCCACCGTACTGGTGTCGCTGGTGGAGAGCGGCCAGGCGCTGAAGGCCTCCTCTAGGGCGTCGGCGGGAGCCGCGGGCCCAAAGGTGGACTTGGTAGATGTCAACGTGTATCTGATCATCGCCATCTGCGCCGTGTCCAGCCTGTTGGTGCTGACGCTGCTGCTGTACACGGCATTTCGGTGCTCGGCGTCACCCACCGAGGTCGCGTGTAAGCCTGGGAAGGCGACTTTGGTGTGTTCGAGCGCGGTGGGGAGCTGGTCGTATTCGCAGCAGAGGCGGGAGAGAGTGTGCTCTGGGGAGGGGCCGCCCAAGACCGACCTCATGGCCTTCAGCCCTAGTCTTCCTCCAGGTCTGAATAGAGAAGACGAAGGAGAAAGGCAGGAGGCAGGATCAAATCACCCTGGACAGGTGAGCTTTTTACAGATTCCACCTATTCAGGTAGTCTTTCTTAAAGCTTTAAAGATCTAGTTTTTTTTCAAGGACATTTTTATGAATCCTCTCTATTTTGAATATTGTTTTAAAGAAAAATGTTAGTGGAATGCCCAATTATATACTTATCCAGTGTTTTAATCAAATGAAGAGTCAGGTTTCCTTAGCCAATAAATGTCTTGTTTCTCTGTTTACTTAGAATTGTTAAAAGAAGATTCAAGAATGACTTCTTTTATCACTTAAGTTGAAATAATTACCATTTTTCATTCATCCACCCATACCACTTCATCTCTAATCCTTAGTGAGGTTGATAATTACTGTAGATTATTTAAATTTGTTTATCTTTGTCTTTTAACAGTGTTTTTCTTTCGTATTTTCACATTGTTAGATCAATTGGCTATTGTAACTTCAAGCTTCAAGATTGTATCAACTTCAAGCTTGTATCACAGATTTGCTCAGTAGCAATTTTTCTTTTTCTACAGTGTTAACCACTTAACAAAATTTATTATACATTAAATAATCTATACTTTTGCCTTTACTGCTGGTAAATAATATGAAAACCGCTTTTCATATTATTTGAAGAAAAATTCCAGGCTTGCATTCTAACATGCTGCTTTCATTGAAATAACATAACTAAAATTCTGTCCATTCTTTCTTCCATGAAATAGCAAGAGATTTATCACCTAATACATACTGAAACAAAACTGCTTGATTTATGCTTACAGAGTAAACCAAGCAAACAAAACTATTCAAATTATTTGCTCAAGTCAGGCAAACTTGCTAAAGCATGTATATATGTCTATAATATCTGTAATATATGTCACTTAGTATTTTCCTTAAGTTTTCAGGTCAATTAGAAAGGAAAAAGTTAACTCTATTAACTTGAGTGCCTATTAACAATTATCAGTTTCATTCATCTCACATTTTAACTACTGTCTTTAAATATGTTATTTCTTATGTTTGTGAAATTTTCTTTCCATATGGTATAATCACATCTGAAGATTCTAGCAAGGACCATTTACCTCTATGTCATTCTTCTAATTCAGTGATTCTTAGCTACATGTAGAGTAGAGGAATAACAGACCCCTTTTACAGTCATACATGGCCATTTCCCCCTAAAAGTTACACACCATACTATTTGGCACAATATTTGAGAAGCCTGTGCTGAAGTTGATTCTTGGACCTCAGGTTAAGAACTTTTGTACCTTAATATTAATTGGCTAAAAACCTTTATTAAAATATTCAAAAGTTGGCAACAAGATACAAAATAGAACATCTCAGACTCAAAAGTGATTAAACTATCATATCTTTTAAACCACTTTGTAAATATAATAAATGTGAATATTAGATAGGGTATACATTACTACCCATCTCAAAATGAAGTTCTAGGAATAACTCAAGGTCACTCAAATTTAATTTTAAAAGACATTGGAATATTTTGAGTACAGGTTAAAATTTTGCAAGTCATTATTTTCATGTTACATAAATAACCAACGCATATTTTAGATAATTACAAATTATTCGGACTAATTTCTAGAAATTCAGTGTCTTTTATACTTATTCTTGATATCAGGATTACATTCCTGACTTAAGTTATCTTATACTTGTAGAGCCATTGTTGGTTATTCTTTTCTGGTTATGTAAAGATTTCACACCTCAGTTCCCTTAATTATTGCGTGTAAAAGGAATGGCAACAACTTATTGGTTTAAAGATTTTGACCCGAATATCAATGAACTTGTAAAATTTATATTTTCTTGTCCACAATGAGCTGTAGGATCTTATCTCTGTTTTGTCTTCTCTTAAAGATAGTCTCGAATTAATGAATAAAATCATGAAAAGTCTTTTGATTCTCCCTTACATCATAGTCACCTTTCTGATTCTCTGAAAAGAAACATATTATGAGTAGCTCCTTACCTGTAGGGAGAGACTTAGAGGAAAACCAAAAGGTCAGTATTGTTTGTATTCTTTTGACTTTAGTCAGGGGCGTTAGGCTCCAAAACACTTCAAGAGATTTTTTGCATAGTAGTGCTCTATTGCCACCTTAGTATATTGTGAAATTTGGAGGCATCTACTCAACATTTCACATAAAAATGCTTTATGTCTCCTAGAGCAAAACTTTCCAGAATCTGTACCTGAACTGTGGTTTAGCATGTTATGGGGATGAGAGCAATTGTATGAAAAGTCATCACATTTAAGCATCAAGGAACCAAAAAAAAAAAAAAAAAAAAAAGACGTCGTTCATATTTATGATGAACTTTAATATTTACCAGGTATTTGAATAAAACAATCTATATAAATGAAATATTACTTAGTTGATAGAGATATTTTAGTTTCTTTTTCTTTACTAAAGGACAGAATTCTTGACTTTCTCCCAAAGGCTAACAATGGAATGATTGTGAGGGGTGAAAGTCATTAAAACAGTGTGAATTGTAAGCCATATAAAGGCAGGGCTGATGTATACTATTCATAATATAATTCTCCGTGATAGCTAAAGAGTAGCCTCTAACATACTGTATTTCAAACATTCTTTTATGATAAACCTCGAAGCAGAATATTTTTAAAACTACAGAATAAAATAATTTGTGCTTTTTTACTAATATCATATATATTATATAAATAGGGATTTACAAATGATCTGTGAAAATATCCAAAAGTCGAAACGTAGAATTTAGGGTGACCCCGGAAGTGGCTAAATCGAAAAGAACCTTTCTTGAACTTTCTTGTACTTACATAATCAGTCACATGATGTCGCTGTACACTCAAAAGGTGAAAAAGGAAAATTTTGTCTCGGTATTCCAACCATTCACAGACAAGGATCAACTCCATATTGACCAGATTGCTGGAAAAATTTCACTAAATATGTGCTTACAGAAAAGGGAGACTGCCCATAAAAGATCTCATGAGAGTGCTCCTTTAAAAGTGGCAATCCCACTTCAGAGGGCTTCCTTATCTGCGATGGTGTTTATCTGGCAAGGAGGTCCGGGATCCCGGCGCCTGCTGCTCTCGCTTCTGCTCCTCGCAGCCTGGGAGGCAGGGAGCGGCCAGCTCCACTACTCGGTCCCCGAAGAGGCCAAACACGGCACCTTCGTGGGCCGCATCGCCCAGGACCTGGGGCTGGAGCTGGCGGAGCTGGTGCCGCGCCTGTTCCGGGTGGCGTCCAAAGGCCGCGCGGACCTTCTGGAGGTAAATCTGCAGAATGGCGTTTTGTTTGTGAATTCTCGGATCGACCGGGAGGAGCTGTGCGGGCGGAGCGCGGAGTGCAGCATCCACCTGGAGGTGATCGTGGACAGGCCGCTGCAGGTTTTCCATGTGGAGGTGGAGGTGAAGGACGTTAACGACAACCCCCCGGTGTTCAGAGAAAGAGAACAAAAGGTATTAATTTCTGAATCTGCGCCTCTGGACTCTCATTTTCCTCTAGAGGGCGCTTCTGATGCAGATATGGGCATAAACTCTCTTCTGACATACGTGTTAAGTCTAAACGAGTACTTTGTACTTAAAACAATAACGAAAAAAGATAAAAGTATATTACCTGGATTAGTTCTTCGGAGGTTATTGGATAGAGAAGAAACGTCAGAACTTAATTTATTGCTGATGGCTATCGATGGCGGTAAACCGGAACTAACAGGATCTGTTCAGATTCACATAACCATTCTGGATGTGAATGACAACGCTCCGGAGTTTGATAAGCCTGGCTATAAAGTAGTGTTGTTTGAAAATGTCCAAAACGACACGAAAGTGATTCAACTAAATGCTTCCGATCTAGACGAAGGACTGAATAGAGAAATTTCCTATGGAATCAAAATGATTTTGCCAGTGAGTGAGAAATGTATGTTTTCTATAAATCCAGACACGGGTGAAATTAGAGTTTATGGAAAACTGGATTTTGAAGAGAATAATGCATATGAAATTCAGGTTAATGCCATTGATAAAGGGATTCCTTCCATGGCAGGTCACAGCATGGTTCTGGTAGAAGTTCTGGACCTGAATGACAATGTCCCTGAGATAACTGTCACTTTGCTGTCACACCTCGTGCTAGAGGATGCTCAGGTGGGCACTGTCATCGCCCGGATCAGCGTGTCGGATCGTGACTCTGGAGCCAATGGACAGGTCACCTGCTCACTAACACCCCACGTCCCCTTCAAGTTGGTGTCCACCTTCAAGAATTACTATTCTTTGGTACTGGACAGCGCCCTGGACCGCGAGGGCATATCTAATTATGAGTTGGTGGTGACCGCGCGGGACGGGGGCTCGCCTTCGCTGTGGGCCACCGCCAGCGTGTCCGTGGAGGTGGCCGACGTGAACGACAACGCGCCGGCGTTCGCACAGCCCGAGTACACGGTGTTCGTGAAGGAGAACAACCCTCCCGGCTGCCACATCTTCACGGTGTCGGCGCGGGACGCGGACGCGCAGGAGAACGCGCTGGTGTCCTACTCGCTGGTGGAGCGGCGGGTGGGCGAGCGTGCGCTGTCGAGCTACGTGTCGGTGCACGCGGAGAGCGGCAAGGTGTACGCGCTGCAGCCGCTGGACCACGAGGAGCTGGAGCTGCTGCAGTTCCAGGTGAGCGCGCGCGACGCTGGCGTGCCGCCTCTGGGCAGCAACGTGACGCTGCAGGTGTTCGTGCTGGACGAGAACGACAATGTGCCCGCGCTGCTGGCGTCTCGGGCTGGAGGCTCTGGCGGTGCGGTGAGCGAGCTGGTGCCGCGGTCGGTGGGCGCGGGCCACGTGGTGACGAAGGTGCGCGCGGTGGACGCCGACTCGGGCTACAACGCGTGGCTGTCGTACGAGCTGCAGCCGGCGGCGGGCGGTGCGCGCAGCCCGTTCCGCGTGGGGCTGTACACGGGCGAGATCAGCACGACGCGCGCCCTGGACGAGGCGGACGCTCCGCTTCAGCGCCTGCTGGTGCTGGTGAAGGACCATGGCGAGCCGGCGCTGACGGCCACGGCCACCGTGCTGGTGTCGCTGGTGGAGAGCGGCCAGGCTCCAAAGTCCTCATCGCGGGCGTCAGCGGGGGTCGCGGGTCCGGAGGCGACGCTGGTGGATGTCAACGTGTATCTGATCGTCGCCATCTGCGCCGTGTCCAGCCTGTTGGTGCTGACGCTGCTGCTGTACACGGCGCTGCGGTGCTCTGCGCCGCCCTCCGATGTCGCGTGCGGACCTGGGAAGGCCACGCTGGTGTGCTCCAGCGCGGTGGGGAGCTGGTCGTACTCGCAGCAGAGGCGGCAGAGGGTGTGCTCTGGAGAGGGGCCGTCCAAGACCGACCTCATGGCCTTCAGCCCCAGCCTTCCACAGTCTCGAGAAGATTGTTTAAATCCTTCCAGTGAAGTAAGTCATTGATATAATTTAAGTATATTTGTTTTCCTTAAGAATTTGCTTTTAGGTTATAACTACATTCTCTCTGTTTACTTATTGCTTTTATAATGTTACCCTTAAACAATTTAATATTTCCTCTTCTGTGGTTTCATCATTCTTAGTCTTGAAACTTTCACGTAATTGACCAACATTACTTTAATGAAAGAAACAGGAAGATATAATGAAGGCCGTGGATCTCCAAACTTTGAAATTTTTTTTTCTCATTTTTCTACTATTTATGAATGGTTAGCCTTGCAAAATAATAGCATGTTAGATTAAAAACTGGCTTGGAGTTTGACAACTCAAATTTATTTTTAATTTGGTTATAATTTCAGGATTATAGGCAAGTTGCAAAAATAGTACAAACAGTGTCTAGATATAAACTGGCACCTGAACTGTTCCTCATGCGCTTAGGCTATTAAAATAGTTTTTGTTATGACCATTCTAATTTCAGTACAATTCAGATATTATAACACTATTATATTCCAAATATTTTAACAATAATAAAAATAACATGTCTTTGATTCTAAGATGAATAATTTTTTAAATCATTGTTCACACAGAGTCCCTTTCTTTCAAGTGGGACTGACTACTCTACTATCCTTATTTACATAAAATATAATAAAATTATTTCTCAACTTAAAAATAGTTAAGCATCACTTATATTAAGATGTGTCTTATAATTGAAGTAATTGAAGGTTTATAATCATTTATTTGGCCTTTTTTTCCCCCTTGGAGGTGCATAAGTAATGGTGCATATTACAAGTAATGGCATTTTTGGATTCAATAAAATACATGAATACTTACTGATCCCTATTACTTTCCAGGCCCTGTGCTGATATTTAAATTGCATTATCTCATTAATTTAATTATTAAAAGAACCGCTTCATGCAGGTACAATAATTATCATCCCCATATTACAGACGAGAAACCTAAAACCTGAGCCACATAGTGAGAAGGGGCTCAAACACAGTTTTGGAGGATCCCAAACCGATTATGGTATGCTACTGCTTTGTGCCTATTACCAGATAAATCTTCTAAAGCACATTTTGCATTTTGTAACTTTCTTTCACAAAAAAATCTAGAGGCTTCTCTGTAACCCAAGAATAAAGCCTTATATTCTTGAGCCTTGTAGTGAAGGCATTGTACTTTCAGCCTTTTGCCTACTCTCTCACTTATCTTTAGTTTAGGACCTGGAGTATAGCATATATTCAATCAATAATTTTAATATAAATATGTGGTATTGAAATGTACTGCCTGGGCAATCCCCTCCATTTAGAAGTGGGGATAAGCTTCAGAGATTAGGCAATGTTTTATTGAACGGTGCCTTGAAGGATAGATAACATTTCAACAGGAAAATATTACACATGGAAAGATAAGTGTGAATAAATAAGAAGTTTGCTCTGGTAAGTGTGCACTTGAAGGATTAGAGCAGGGGAGATTCTGAAGGCAGGAGAGTTAGTAAAGAATCTTTTATAATAATTTCGGTATTAAATAACGGAGGCTTAAATTATGGCAGTAGAATTGGACCCAAAGAAACATGTACAAGAGGCACTGGCAAAGTAGAAGCAGCCAGAAAATGAATGAATTAAAACAAATGATAAGAGAAAGATAACAGTAGAAGTTGACACTCACTTTTTAAATTTGGTCAGTTGGGAGGATAAGAATTCCATTGACCAAGATGCAAAACACAGTTGGAGAAACTGAGTTTGTGCAGGGAGGGAAGGGAGATGAACATTTAAGAAAATGTTACACTTGAGTTCTAGGGGAATTGTGTTGTGATTGGAAATATGGGTCTGGAACTCAGAGGAGATTATAGATGTAGATTTGGGAGTAATTCTCTTAGAGAAAAAATATGAATCCATAAAAGGATAAAATCACCAACAGAGATATTGAAAAATGGAAAGCAATATCTCTAAATAAAGAATTTAGGTAAGGAGGTGTGTTGGTTCCTGGCACTGCTGTAACAGATGACCACAAACTAGGTGGCATAAGGAAAGAAAAAATAATTCTCTCACAGTTTTGAATACCCGAAGTCTGAAACCAAGGGCTTGGCAGGACCGTACTCCCTCTGGAGGCTCTAGGGGAGAATCTGTCCTTGGTCTCTTCTGGCTTCTGATGGCTGTTGGTGTTCCTTGGCTTGTGGCTGCACCAATCCAATCTCTGCTTCCACAGTCACATTGCCTCCTCCTCTTCTCCATGTCTTCTCCTCTGTGTGTTTGTTCTTTAAGTGTACGTGTGTGTGTAGGGCACACCTGAATAATCCAGGATAAACTCCTCTGAGGATCCTTAATTTACTCACCTCATTTGCCATATAAAATAATATTCACAGGTTCCAGGGATTAAGATATGGGCATATCTCTTCGGGGGCCAGCATTCAACATACTACAGTAGGCTTAAAATCATAAGGGTGATAGACAACAAGCAGCTGAAATAAAACTTAAAGAGCAATACGTCAAGTAAATATTAGAAGTTAAAGGTAAAAGGAAGGAAGTAAACATAATAGAGTCCCCCCCACCGAAGTAGCATGTTTAAATTTTTTTATGTATATTTTAGTTAGAGATGTTTGAGTATCTTTGTAGTATGAGGAAAAGAAGGAAATAAAGAAGGAGATACTAAAGAGAAGACAGGCAGCAAGAGAATGAAGATAAAAAATGTGAAAGTTAGGTGAATAGAAGATAATTAATTTTTAAAAGCATATGGTTCTTCTTAAAAGTGGGGACAGTTTTTCCTTTGAACAAGTAGGGAATGAAACATATAGAATAAAGAAAGATGATGATATAAGAAGAGAGCCATTGAGGTCATGTTTGATGACTTATCTCTCAGTGGGTAAATCATCTGAAAGTCAGGTGGTGGGAATGAGATTGAGAATCTGAGAAGAGAGGGAACAGAATATGGAAGAATCTCTGTAGGCAAAAGGAAAGGGTTAACTATGAATTCATTTGAGGACCCAATGGAGGCAAAGGTGAGAGTAAACTGTTGAGAATATAGTCATCATGGTTAAGTAACAACTTTATACCAAGCAGTTCAATAGGAAAAATAGAGAAAATGGATTGTTAGGTTAACTGTGTGTTGGAGGCTGAAGTGAATGGAGTGATATAAGTAGGTGAGTGATTCTAGGGTGTCTGGAAGGGCATATTTTAAACTGTTGACTGTGTAGTCCAGTTTAGATGGGGAAGTAATCCACCAGCAAAGTAATGTAGGGCCTGACAGGCAAGAAGAATTGGAAAGAATCAAGGAATTATTCCCATTGTAAGAAATGGGAATTATTCCCATTGTAAGAAGTGGGAATAACTCCCATTTCAAGCTATGAAAGTAGAAGTAATGGAGCAGAAGAGGAAGATGAGAACAGGAGAATATCAAATACTCCATCCAAATTTTCAGAGGAGGGCAGAGGTACAGGAATGAACCTAACTGTCATTTCCTATAGAATTGTACATAGAACAGGCAAGATAATTACTGGAGCTATGCTATGTTTTTCACTGTGCTATTTGGACTGGAACTCTGGCTTGGCAGAGATAGTTATAGCAATAAATAAAAGTAAGATGCCTTTCCTCTCTCTCTTGTTAAAGATGTGTTAAATTCTTTATCTAGCTAAAATGAGAGTCACTTTAAACGATAGTAAAGTTTTTCCTAGTGATGATGCAGTTAGGTGGGGATGGAAAAGGGGAAGTTTAACCTATTGGCAGTAATTTAAGTTCTATTAAATATATATGATGCTAGTTCTTGGCATGTTTTATACAAAAATAATCCAAAATTTTAAAGCACTGTTGTGTCTAAATGGTCTAGATGACTGTGTGTTTACACACATACACATACTTACATACAAACTCATACACACATTGACTGAACACTTCCTTTCATATACTATATTTTATCTATGTTTCACAGTTACTCTGGGAGGAATTTATAAATTTGGTATACTTATTCAGCATCTGGTAACTGCGTATCATTTACCAATATTTTCTACCTTCGTTCATTTTATTCTTATACGATAGTTACGTTTCCATTTGGAATCAGTGACTGATGTGTGAGGAGGCCGTGAAAAATATTACAAGAAGAGGACGTTCCCACCAAAACCTACATGACTATGCAGAACTAGAGATTGATTGTTCCAAGACGAATGTCGAATATTGTCCTTCTTTTAAAATTCTGCATAAGGGCTGGCTGGTTCGCTCAGCCAACCCTTGTTGGCTCCGCCTTGTAACACTAAGGTCTAGGGTTCGGATCCCCGTACTGGCCAGCAGCCCCCAGCCCCCCACACTCCCTAAAAAAGAAAAGAAAATTCTGCAAGAAAGTCTTACACATGCAAAAATAAATTGGTGGAAAGATGAACTCATCAACCAATTCTCAACTAACATCCAAAGCTGCTCAGAATACAGTGATTTACTGTTTCTGGAAAAGCTAACATTTAATGTTCAATTACGTATTTGCAGTGAAAAAGTCAGGAAATGCAAGGACAAAAACTCTACATCAATGGAAAATATGAACCGAGTCATTCTTACACTTACATATTTGTGCGCATGGTGTCGCTCTTCACTGAGAACGTTTCGACGAGGAAAGAGCCGCCGTTTCTTCCTCCAGAAAATTTGGCAATTTGAGAATCCTGCTTCACTAGGAGATCGTAAAACCGGACCTTGAGAGGCAGTTAGAGGTAAGGCATTCTATATACTGCAGATAACTCTGAAGCCTTTAGAGTGTACCATGCTGTTTTCCTGGCGTGGAGGCCCAAGAGCCCAGCGCCTGCTGCTCTCGCTTCTGCTCCTCGCAGCCTGGGAGGCAGGGAGCGGCCAGCTCCACTACTCCGTCACCGAGGAGGCCAAACACGGCACCTTCGTGGGCCGCATCGCCCAGGACCTGGGGCTGGAGCTGGCGGAGCTGGTGCCGCGCCTGTTCCGGGTGGCGTCCAAAGGCAGAGAGGACCTTCTGGAGGTAAATCTGCAGAATGGCGTTTTGTTTGTGAATTCTCGGATCGACCGGGAGGAGCTGTGCGGGCGGAGCGCGGAGTGCAGCATCCACCTGGAGGTGATCGTGGACAGGCCTCTGCAGGTTTTCCATGTGGAGGTGGAGGTTAAAGATATTAATGACAACCCGCCCCTCTTCCCTGAAAGTAAGAAAAGAATAAATGTTGCAGAATCTAGACCTCCGGAAACTCGATTTCCACTAGATGGCGCATCCGATGCAGATGTTGGAGTAAACTCAGCATTGACCTACCGACTCGATCCCAACGATTATTTCGCATTAGATGCACAAAACAATCGTGAGCAAACATCTTCTTTGTCACTTGTGTTGAGGAAAATATTGGACAGAGAGGAAATTCAGGAACATAGTTTATTACTGACAGCCAGTGATGGAGGTAAACCCGAGCTCACCGGCACAGTTCAGCTGCTGATCACAATTCTGGATGTGAATGACAACGCCCCAGAATTCGACCAATCCATTTATAAAGTGAGAGTGTTAGAGAACGCATTTAATGGAACACTAGTGATCAAGCTAAATGCCACAGATCCTGATGATGGTATAAATGGAGATATAGTATATTCATTTAGAAGGCCTGTATCGCCTGCAGTGGTAAATGCATTTATCATAAATCCCAACAGTGGAGAAATTAGGACAAAAGGAAAACTAGATTTCGAAGAAAAGAAATTATATGAAATATCCGTGGAGGCAATTGACAAAGGGAATGTTCCAATGGCGGGTCATTGTACCCTTTTGGTGGAAGTATTAGATGTAAATGATAACTCCCCGGAAGTTATCATCACTTCTCTGTCACTCCCCATTAGAGAAGACACCCAGCCTAGCGCTGTCATCGCCCTGATCAGCGTGTCTGACCGTGACTCTGGCGCCAATGGACAGGTCACCTGCTCATTAACACCCCATGTTCCCTTCAAGCTGGTGTCCACCTTCAAGAATTACTATTCGCTGGTGTTGGACAGCGCCTTGGACCGTGAGAGCACAGCACACTACCAGTTGGTGGTGACAGCGCGGGACGGGGGCTCGCCTTCGCTGTGGGCCACGGCCAGCGTGTCCCTGGAGGTGGCCGACGTGAACGACAACGCGCCGGCATTCGCGCAGCCCGAGTACACGGTGTTCGTGAAGGAGAACAACCCGCCCGGCTGCCACATCTTCACGGTGTCGGCGCGGGACGCGGACGCGCAGGAGAACGCGCTGGTGTCCTACTCGCTGGTGGAGCGGCGGGTGGGCGAGCGTGCGCTGTCGAGCTACGTGTCGGTGCACGCGGAGAGCGGCAAGGTGTACGCGCTGCAGCCGCTGGACCACGAGGAGCTGGAGCTGCTGCAGTTCCAGGTGAGCGCGCGCGACGCTGGCGTGCCGCCTCTGGGCAGCAACGTGACGCTGCAGGTGTTCGTGCTGGACGAGAACGACAATGTGCCCGCGCTGCTGGCGTCTCGGGCTGGAGGCTCTGGCGGTGCGGTGAGCGAGCTGGTGCCGCGGTCGGTGGGCGCGGGCCACGTGGTGACGAAGGTGCGCGCGGTGGACGCCGACTCGGGCTACAACGCGTGGCTGTCGTACGAGCTGCAGCCGGCGGTGGGCAGTGCGCGCAGCCCGTTCCGCGTGGGGCTGTACACGGGCGAGATCAGCACGACGCGCGCCCTGGACGAGGCGGACGCTCCGCTTCAGCGCCTGCTGGTGCTGGTGAAGGACCACGGCGAGCCGGCGCTGACGGCCACGGCCACCGTGCTGGTGTCGCTGGTGGAGAGCGGCCAGGTGCCGAAGTCCTCGTCGCGGGAGTCAGCGGGGGTCGCGGGTCCGGAGGCTGCGCTGGTGGATGTCAACGTGTACCTGATCATCTCCATCTGTGCGGTGTCCAGCCTGTTGGTGCTGACGCTGCTGCTGTACACGGCGCTGAGGTGCTCTGCGCCGCCCACCGATGTCGCGTGCGGACCTGGGAAGGCCACGCTGGTGTGCTCCAGCGCGGTGGGGAGCTGGTCGTACTCGCAGCAGAGGCGGCAGAGGGTGTGCTCTGGGGAGGGGCCGCCCAAGACCGACCTCATGGCCTTCAGCCCAGGCCTACCTCCTTGCCCGGGTTCTGCAGAGGGAACAGGCCAGAGGGAAGCTGATTCAGAACATTTGAAAGAGGTAAGCTCGTATTTTTAAAAGTTTGTCTTACTAAATATTTTAGCTCTCTTTACATTAGCTGTTCATTTAAGATGTCTTCAATCCCATTTTTTTACAGATTATTCTTTAGTTTAATTTTAATTTTGCTCTTCATTATCATATATAACATTGACATTCTAGTGTGAATCTTAAATCAGAAGTCATAATGAAATGCACAAAACAAGAATACTTTGTTGTATTCTTAAAAGTTTTAAGTATTTATTGCATATGTGAGCATTTACCAAAAAAACCTCACGTTGTGAGAATTTAAACATTTAAAAATTTTTCTTTTAAGGACACTAATCATAACTAATAATTTAAAGATCTTTTTATTTAATCTTTTTATTTAATTTGTACACATGCCCACGTACATGTACTATTTTAAAGAGCTCCATAAATTTTCACATAAATGCCTTTTTACAGTACATTATTTTTATTTTATTTTAAAAAAAACAACTTTTTTTGGTTGGTTCTTCCTTTTTTGTCCTCTAGATGCATCAGTGTTTCTCTCTCAGGTGTTCAATATGAGATATCTTGTGATTTTCCTTTCACATTTTTATTTGCACTCAGATGATTACTCATACACATACAACCTAGTGCTTTGTTTGTCGTTATTGTTTCTTTTTGAAAGTTTGACATGTATTATACATTTTACATTTCTCAGTTACCAATATATTTTCAGAATCCCTGAAAATCTGATACTTTTAATAGCTGTGTAGTATTCCATAGTGTGGATGTATCATTACATATTCAGTTATTCACCTACTGATGGGCAACCACTTTTTTTCAAGTGTTCTTTTACCTTTATTAACCATGCTGTGCTCTCATTTTACATATTTCTGAAAATATTGGTGATTTTACTTTTGTAAAATTGATTCTCAGATGTGTAATTAATACATCAAAAAGTATAACTTGAGTTTAAAATATGTTGCTAGATTGCTTTCCAAGAATTTTCTAGTACTTTAAATTTCCACCAACCAGTTATGAGCATTCTTTCCCCTTTATGTCCAGAAGCAACAGAGGTCTTAATTTCTGCCAATGTGATCTCTATAAAATGATCTCTTATTGTTACTGTAATTTTAATTCCTATATACCACCAATGAATTTGGCACGTTGTCATGTGTATTTTGTTGATTTAGACTTGATTTTCTTTGATTTATCAATTACTTGCCGATATTTTAATTTGAAAAAAAAATTTTTTTAAATTTTCAATTTGGGAAATTTTCTGTGTGATGTAGACATTAAATCTTTATCTGCCATCTACCTTACAGATATCTTTTCCTTTTATATCATTTGTATTGGTTTGTTTACAGGATATTTTATCATATAAAAGGATTTAAAATTTATATATTAAAATATGTCTATTTTTCTTTTATGGATTTTAAAGTCTGCAGGTTTAGTTAGAAAGGTCTTACCAACTTCTATGTTAAACATTCATTTATTAAATTTAATAAATACTTATTGTGTTCTCTGTGTGCTAGGCCTGTTCTACACATTGGGGATTTAGCAATGAAGTTCATTCTTCTGTGAAAATCCAAATTTCTATTTGGTGCCCTTTTCCTTTGTCTGAAGAATTTCTTTAATATTTATTGTAGTGCATGTGTTCTGGCAACAAATTCCCTTTGACTTTGAGAAAAATCATTTCATTTTCATTTTTGAAAAAATATTTTCACGGAGTATAGTTGAAAAGTTTTTAAAGGTATCATTCCATTGTCTTCTGACTTGCATAGTTTCTGACAGGAAGCTTGCTGTTGTTCTTATCTTTGTTCCTCTGTATACTTGTCTTCCTCTCCACTCCTTGCCATGGTTGGTGTTAAAAATTTCCTTTATATCGCTGATTTTCACAAATTGATTATGATGTGCTTTAGCTGATTTTCTTTATGTTAGTCCATTTGGGATTTGTTGATATTCTTGGACCTGTGGGTTTATCATTTTTATCAATTTGGGAACATTTTAGCCATATATCATTGAATATTTTTTTCTTCCCTTTCATCCTTTCTTGGACTCCAATTACATGTATATTAGACTAGTGTCCCACAGGTTGTTGAAACTTTGTTCATTTTTGTCCATTTTTCCTCTCTGTGCCTCATTTTGGATAGCTTTTATTGACATATTTTCAAGATTTTCGAGTTCACTTATCTTTTCTTTTGTAGTGTCATATTTGTTAATCCTAACCAGTACATTTTTTACTTCAGATGGTGTATTTATTGTTTTACCTGTGTAAGATCCCATTTGAGTCTTTAAAACTTTATTTTATTTATCTCCACATAATGTTCCTCATTTGTCTATATTCTGGAGCATATAAATATATTTATAATACAATTTTTAACATTCTTGTCTGCTAACTTCAACATTTTTGTCATTACTCAGTTTGCTTCTTTTGATTGATTTGTCTTCTTGTGTGGATTATACTTTCTTGTTTCTTTGCATGACTGGTAATTTTTGATTAGATGGCAGACATTGTGAATTTTATGTTGTTAGGTGCTGGAGTGTGTGTGTGTGTGTGTGTGTGTGTGTGTGTGTGTGTTTTCCTTTAAAGCAGTGGTTCTCAACCAGAGACAGTTTTCCCCCCAGGGGATAATATGGAAATGCCTAGATACATTTTTGATTGTTACAAATGGGAGATTGCTACTGGCACATAGTGATAGAGGCCAGGGATGCTGCTAAACATCCTACAACACAAGGACAGCCCCCACAACAAAGAATAATTCAGTTCAAACTGCCAATAGTACTGCCATTGAGAAACTCTCCTTTAGAGTCTTGGACTTAGCTCTGACATGAAGTTGAGTTTCTTGGAATCAATTTGTTCCTTTCAAAGCTTGATTTTAAGCATTGTTAGTGCACATTCAGAGCAGCTCTTAGCTTAGGACTAATTTGGTCCTCTATTTAAGCAATACTCTCCTGAGGACATTACTTGATGCTCTGTGTAGTTAAGAGGTCTCTGTTCTCTGGTAAGAATGGGTAATGTTCCCAGCCCTTTGTGAGCTCTGGGAATTATTCTACCTACTGCCTCCAGACATTGAGATGGGGGCAATCTTAGGGTTTGTTTCATTTGTTTCCCTTCTTTTGAGGATCAGAGTCTTTCCTTACCTATTTTCTGAAAACAGTTCCTTTATATTTTGTGCAGTTTTCTAATTATTTATCATGCAAGGACAAACAGAAGTCTGTACATTATCTTATATCATTGCATAATATCTCTCTATCCTTTTTGTTTCTTTTCAACTTATTAATAACAAGCTGTTAAATATTGACAAACCTCCTGTTTTAAAATTTGAATTTGCTTGAGATCTGTTTGTCCATCCCTATATTTTCAACCTTTAATTATTACTTTAAGTACATTTCTTATAAAAGCATATAACTGAATTTTCCTTTTTAAAACTTAATATGATGCCTTTTTTAAATGTAGAATTTAGATCATTTAGGTATAGTACAATGCATGATAAACTTGATTATATTTCTTCCATTTTACTCAGTGTTAGTTATTTTACATTGTTGTTTCCTCTTTTAGTTCTCTTGTTTTGATTAATTCTTATTACCTTCCCTCTTTTAATTTGGAAATTTTAGTGTAGTTTTTGTTTCCAATAATGGGCATGTTATTTTTCCAGTTATATTTCTGTTTTAACATTTTGATTGTGAAATATAACATATTTACTGAAAAGTGATTAAACACACACATATGTAATTTAACAAATGTTTATAAGTCAAACATGCTGTAACCTCAAAGAACTAGAAAATATCTGGCACCTCAGAAGCCCTCTGCATGTTTCTTTCTTATCACAACCCTTCCAGTTTCCCAATGGTAACTACTTTGTTGACTATAATGGTAATCATTTCTTTAGACTAGATAATTTAGTTTTCCCTATTATTGAACTTAAGTGGATTTTTTTTTTTTGTCGTTTTTTCGTGACCGGCACTCAGCCAGTGAGTGCTCCGGTCAGTCCTATATAGGATCCGAACCCGCGGCGGGAGCGTGGCCGCGCTGCCAGCGCAGCACTCTACCAAGTGCGCCACGGGCTCGGCCCTTAAGTGGATTTTAAAGTATATCTTTAAAGTATGTCTCCATGTCTTTGTCATTTCATCCAGTATTATGTTTGTAAGATTTTTTTGTGTTGTGTTATATAGCTGTGTATTAGTCTTTTGGGAGACACATATTGGGGGACACATTTAACCCATAGAATCCTACCCCTGACCCCAAAGTTTATGTTCTTCTCACATGCAAATACATTCATTCCATCCCCAAAGTCTTAACTTGTTTCAGCTCAAAAGTCCAAAGTGTCATCTGTGAAATTTAAAAAGTTATGTACTTCCAAGATACAACAGGGGGACAGGCATAAGACAGAAATTCATTCCAAAATGGAGAGGTGAGATGAAAGAAAAGGGTAACAGGTCCTACCCCTTTTTTGCATGTTTGAAACCCAGCAGGGCAGGAATTAAATCTTAAAGCTGGTAAATAATCTACCTTGATTCCATGTTTGCTATCCTCTGCACCCCGGTGCGGGGGTTGGGCATACAACATCTTGGGCAGCCCTGCTCCTATGACTTTCCTGGGCTCAGCCCATTCTTCAGCTCTCCCAGGCTGGCACTGCATGTTGGTAGCTCTACAATTTGGGGTCTCAGTGGTGGTCCTGCTTCCATGGCCTCTGGGCAGGTTTCTCTGCTGCAACTCTGACCCCATATTTCCTCTTGGCATTGCTCTAGTGAAGGCTTTCTGCAGTGACTCCACCCCATGAGAGATTTCCTCAGTCCCCAGGCTTTTCCATTCATCCTTTGAAATTAGGGTGGAGGCTCCCATGCCTCCACAGCTCTGGCATCCTGTGAGTCTGCAGAGGTAACAGCATGTGGATATCACCAATGTTTCTGGCTTGTATCTTCGAAAGCAGTGGATTCAGCAGCATCTGGAGCCAAATTAGCTACAGCTAGAGCAGTTGGAGCAGCTAGGGTACAGGGAGCAGCATTCCAAGGTGGCCCTGGCCAGTTAGCCCATGGAGGGCACCTCAGGCTTGTTCCCCTAAACCACTGTCTTCCTAAGCCTCTGGGCCTGTGATAGGAGGAGATGGCTTGAAGATCTTTGAAATGTCTTTGGGGTCTTTCTTCCACTCTCTTGCTTCTTATTTACATCTCAGACCTTCTCAAAATGGCCTTTACTGACCATATTTCTATCAGCATTCTTGTCACCACCACTTAACCAGTCTCTATGACTTTCTAAACTTTCCTTGGTCTTCTTGTCTTCAATGCCCTCACCAAAATTTAGACTTTTTCTATACTGCTCCTCCAAATTCTTCCAGCCTCTGCCCATCACTCAGTTCCAAAGCTGCCTCCACATTTTCAAGTGTTCATTGTAAGCAACACCCCACTTTTCCATACCAATTTTCTGTATTAGTCTGTTTCTGTTGCTTGTAACAGAATGCCTGAAACTGGGTAATTTGTAAAGAAATAAAATTTATTTCTTACAGTTCTGGAGGCTAGGAAGTCCAAAGTCCAGGGAACACACCTGGTGAGGGTATTCTTGGTGGGAGCTCTCTATAGGATCCCGTGGTGACCAAGGTATCACATGGTGAGAATGGGTTGAGCAAGAGAGAGTAATCTTAGAAAGCCATCAGAACCATGCCCTTGTCCATGTATTTAACCATCAACTCATTACTCCATGAATTGATCAATCCATTCACTAGATCCTCAGGTCTAATCTAATCAAGCTCCACCTTTCAAATACCATAATCAGATTTCTCACCCTCTTAATACTGTTACAATGGAGATTAAGTTTCCAATACATGAACTTTTGGGGGACACATTTAATCCATAGCAAGCTGTAATTTATTCTTTTCTTTAAAATATCTCATTGAATAAATATACAATAATTTATTTAGAACTGTTATTTGACATTTTGGCTGTATTTTGTTTTTGGTTTTATGAACAATCTTTCTTATATATGTCTCCTGGTACATATGGCATACATTTCTCTAGTTACAAACCTAGGATTGGAATTGCTAGACAAAAGGTTATATATATTAGATAATATTAAAATATTTCCTAAAGCAATTTAAATTTTTTCACTTCCACCTACAGTATATTAAAATTCATGTTGTTCTATTTTTCTTCAATACTTGCTATAGTTATATCTTTAAATTTGGTGGATGTATAATAGCTTCTCATTGTGGTTTTAGTTTGCATTTCTCTGATGAGGTTATGTATATTTTCATATGTGTAGTGGTCATTTAAACAGCTTTTATGAAGTGACTTTTAAAGTTTTTTGATTAGTTGTGTATTATAATGTCTGTCCTTATTGATTACAAAGACCTTATTTAAAATTTTCTGGATCAAACTCTTTGCTAATTATATATACTGTGAATATATTCTTCCATCATGTGGATTTCTTTCCCTCTCTTTATGGTCTATTTTGGTGACCTAGATTCTTAATTTGGATGTAGTTTAATTTACATATATTTAAAATTTTTTGTTCAGTGCTTTTTTTGTTTCTGGTTTATGAAATACAACCCTGCTCTGAGGTGGTGACATGTTCTTTTATATTATATTCTAGAATCTTTATGATTTTTGTCTTTATATTTTGTTCTATAGTCTTTCTAGAATTAATTTTTATATATTATATAGGGAGATGTCCAGTTATATTTTTCCTATATATATATATAGAGAGAGAGAGAGAGATAGATAGATAGATAGATAGATAGATAGATATTGCCCCAGTACCATTTTTGAAAAAAATCTGTCTTTTCTTTATTACTTTGTAATGTCACTTCTGTCACATTTATAGTGTTCACATTTACATGGGTCTATTACTGAGTGGCCTATTCTGTTTTATTAGCCTTTTTGTCTTATAGCACCACCAGTACAATATACTTAATTACTTAATTACTATAATTACTTAATTACCAGTACAATATACTTTAATTACTATAGTTTTAAATTAAGACTCTACATACGGTAGTATAAATCCTCCCATTTTGATCTGATCCAAGAGTTGGCAATTCTTGGCCTTCACAGTTTCAGCTGAATTTTAGATTTCAGCTTTTGAAGTTTCACATATACACACAAAATTCTAGGGGACTTTTGATTGGGATTGCATTAAATCTATAGATCACTTTTTGGGGGAACTGACATCTTTAAAACAGGCATCTTCCGGTTCATGAATATAGAATATGTCTCCTTTTATTTGGGTCCTCTCCAATGTTTCTCTACAGGGTGCTATAGTTTTTTCCACAGAAGTCTTGAAAATACTCTGTTAGACTTATATCCAGATACAGAATCTTTTTAAATGTGATGTAGTTTAAATTTTTCATTTCCAAATGATTTTTGCAGTTAAAAATTATATTTAGAATTTTCCTTTGTGTTATTGTTTACTATAAATTTTTGAATTGATGTTGAATGTTGTCAAAAGCTTTATCTGCATCTTTTGAGGTATTTACAAAATTTTTCTTCTGCAATTTTAATGTGTTGAATTACATTTATGATCGTCTTATTGCAAACCAACATACTTAATTCCTTGGATAAACATAATTTGATCATAATTTATAATCCTTTCTATAAACTGCTTGATTTATTTTGTTAAAAATTTAAAAAGATTTTTACATCTAAGATTCAGAGTGATACTGGCATGTTCTTATTTTTCTTCCCAATTTCTTGTCAGTATTTAGGTTATGCTAGCTTCTTAAATAAATATAGCAGTGTTTTTTTTTTTTCTTTTTTCTGGAAAGGTATAAATAATCTTTGAATTATTTTTTACTTGAATATAGAACTCATTATTGAACTTATCTGTATCAGGAGTTTTATTGGTGGGAATATTTCTCATTACTGATTCAATTTCCTTAAAAAACTGTTCAGAGTTTTATTTCCTCTTGAGTCAGTAACAGAAGGTAATATTTTCGCAGGAATTTTTTTCCTATTTAGTCTAAATTCTCAGTTATATGTTTACACTTTCTACAGAATCTATTGCGACATTTCCCTTTCTGTTATTTTAAAAATTTTGTTTTAATTGACACACATTATACATATCTATGGGGTACAGTGTGATGTTTCCCTATATACATGCATTGTGTGATGATCAAATTGTGGTATTTCGCGTATCCATCACAGCACACGTTTATCATTTCTTTGTCATAAGAACTTTCAGAATCCTCTATTCTGGGTATTTTTAAATAAACACTGTAGTGTTGTTTACTGTAGTCATTCTAATGTGCTGTAGAACACCAGAACTTATTCCCCCTATCTATCTGTAACTTTGTACCCATTGACCAATCACTCCCCATCATCTCCTCCCCTTACTCTCTCTGGACTCTTGTAACCACTATTCTGTTCTATGCTTCTATGTGGTAGGCTTTTTTAGATTTTACAAATGAATGAGATCATGCAGTATTTGTCTTTTTGTGCCTGGCTTATTACACTTAATGTCCTCCAGGTTCATTCATGTTACCACAAATGATGGGACCTTATTTTTCTTTATGGCTAAGTAGTATTCCATTGTATATGTGTACTACATTTTCTTTACCCATTTGTCTGCTGATGGACACAAGTTGATCCCATATCTTGGCTACTGTGAATAGTGCTGCAATAAACATGGGATTGAATATACCTCTTTGACATACTGATTTAATTTTCTTTGGATCTATTCTTGATATCATTTTGTTTTATATCAATTTTGACCACCTTCAGATTGTTATACTGTGAAGAATTTCAGCCTGGACTTGTGAGAGGCCAAATGGATAGAAAAATTACTAACAAGCCCCCAGCTGTTTTAGCTTTTCAAGCTGAGGTGCCAGACAGGGGAAGAAGCCTTCAAATGACTCTATTCCAACAATGTACTGGAGCTGGCTCTTATACTGGCTTGCAAGAGCCGGTTATGCAAATTTAATTCCAACTCTGCATTCAGTGATGTCACATTGGTAGCTTAAAATTGGCGATGGTAGGAGGATTTACACCACAGAAATAGGCAAATACTACAAAACAGGGTGTTTCTTTTTTTTCTGAAGAGCTGGTCATTAAGCGTTTACCAGCACACTACCGCATCTGATTGCAACCATTTGAGGGACACCAAGAAAGAACCACCCAGCTGAGTAAGAACCAGGAGAGATAATAGTAAGTTGTTTTAAAACACTAAGTAATTGGGGTGGTTTGTTATACAGCAACAGATAACCTGTGTAGTTTGCAAACACTTTCTGCCATTCTGTAGGTTGTCTCTTCACTTAATTGATAGTGTCCTTTGCTGTGAAGAAGCTTTTTAATTTGTTATAATTTGTGTATTTTTGCTTTAGTTACCTGTACCTTTGTAGTCTTGTTCAAAAAAGTGCCACTCACTCCAATTTCATGTAGCATTTACCCTATGTTTTTTCTGATAGTTTCATGGTTTTGTTTCTTAAATTTAGGCTTTTAATCCATTTTGAGTTGTTTTTGTGCATGGTGAAATACAGGGGTCTGGTTTCAATCTTCTGCATGTTGGCCTCAGTTTTCCCAGCAGCATTTATTGAAGAGTCTGTCCTTTCCCCAGTGTACATTCTTGGCACCTTTGTCAAAAATAAGTTGGCTGTAAGTGCATGAGTTTATATCTGGGGTCTCTATTTTGTTCCATGAGTTTATTTGCCTGTTTTATGTCAGTGCTATGCTGATTCGATTACTATAGCTTTATAGTATATATTGAAGTCAGATGGTGTGATGCCTCCAGCTTTGGCCTTTTTGTTCAAGATTGCTTTGGCTATACAGGGTCTTTTGTGGTTCTATACAAATTTTAAGATTGTTTTCTCTATTTTGATGAAGGATGTCATTGATATTTTGACAGACATTGCATTGAATGTGTAGATTGCTTTGGGTAATATGGCCATTTTGATGGTATTATTTCTTCCAACCCATGAACATGGGATATATTTCCATTTATTTGTGTTGTCTTCAATTTCTTTCACCAATGATTTTTAGTTTTCATCGTAGAGATCTTTCACCTCCGTGGTTAAATTTACTCTTAGGTATTTCATTTTCTGGTTGCTATTGCAAAAGGGATTACTTTCTTGCTTTTTCTTTAGATATTTTGTTATTGGCGTATAGGAACACTACTGATTTTTATATGTTGATTTTGTATCCTGACACTTTACTGAATTAATTATTAGCTCTGTAATTTTGGAGAAGAGTCTTTACAGTTTTCTATGTATATGATTATGTCATCTTCAGATAGGCATAGTTTGACTTCCTCCTATCCAATTTGGATGCCCTTTACTGCTTTATCTTGCCTTATTGCTCTTCTGGAATGCCCAATACTATGTGGGGAAAGTGGGCATCCTTGTATTTTTCCAGATTTTAGAGGAAAAGTCTCCAACTTTTGTCTGTTCAATATGAGATTAGATGTGAGTCGATGGCCTTTACTATATTGAGGTAAATTCCTTCTATACCTAATTTTTGAGTGGTTGTTTTTTTTTTTTTTATCATGAAGGAGTACTGGATTTTATCAAATGCTTTTCTGCATCTATTGAAAAGATCATGTTTTTTTTCCCCTTCATTCCGATGATGTGATGTATCACATTTATTGATTTGTGTATGTTGAGCCATCCTTGCATCCCTGGGATAAATCCCATGTGATCGTGGTGGATGATCTTTTTAATGTGTTGTTGGATTTGGTTTGCTAGTTTTTTTTATTGAGGTTTTCACATGTATGATCATTAGGGATATTGGTTTGTAGTTTTCTTTTTTTGTTGTGTCTTCTTCCAGTTTTGGTATGAAGGTAATACTGGCCTCAAAGAGTGAGTTTGAAAGTATTATTCCCTCCTCTTCAGTTTTTTGGAAGAGTTTCAGAAGAATTTGTATTATTTCTTCTTTAAATGCTTGATATAATTCAGCAGTGAAGCCACCTGCTCCTGTAGTTTTCTTCGTTGGGAGACAGTTAATTACTGCTTCAATCTCATTACTCATTATTGTTCTGTTTAGGTTTTCTAATTCTTCATGATTCAACCTTAGCAAGTCGTATGTGTCCAAGAATTTATCCATTTCTTCTAGGTTTTCTAGTTTATTAGCATATATTTATTTGTAATAGTCTCTTATCATCCTTTATATTTCTGTGGCACCAATTGTAATGTCTCCTTTTTGATTTGTGATTTTATTCATTTGAGTCTTCTCTTTTTTCTTCATTAGGTTATCAATTTTGTTTTATCTTTTCAAAAAAAAACTCTTAGTTTCATTGATGTTTTGTATTGTTTTATTAATCTCTAATTTGTTTCTTACTTTCCTTTTTTGTTTTTTGATTTCAAGATACTTTGTTTTTAAAACAGATCACAATGCTAAGCATTTGGACTATTCTACCATTGTACAAGTTACAAGTGCTTGCTCAGCAGCTGAGGGGCACTCTTTAGTAGCATTTTGAAAAATGAATACAAATCCATATAAACAAATATTCAAATAGTTTCCATAGGAACACAAAGTATGATCCCAATTCCTAGTCTTCCATGTTGCTGCATCTGTGCCAACCCTACTCTTACAAAGACATTTCCAAACTAGCAGTAATTAGGTTAAATGGTCCCCCAAATCTCTAAATTCAAGCTAAATTTGCAGTTTAACAGTTACAAGAGTGGTATCTACATATTAACACTAGCAGAAACACATGTTGCTGGGTGACATTTCATTCCGCTTTCCCAAGCATAAGACACAGGCAGAGTGCTGATTACTTGCCCCTCTACTTTGGGTAGGAAGTCATGGTTCTGGATTTGCTGCATGAGTTGCCATGTTCATCCTGACATCACGTAGTAAACGATCAATCTCTGGAATCCATTGAAAGTAGAAGCAGCAGCAAAAGTGTAAGCACCCATGTATTCAAAGAGCACCCAATTGCCCATGTACATTTTGGGCAGATCACAGCACTCAACAATCTGATCAAGGCCATCACATGTTGGTCCCCATGTGCTAGATGAATAATATTTCTCATCTGGTTTGGTTATCTTTTGCAGAAGGGGCTTTACATTTGCATGATCATAAAGTATGCAATTAAATGATCCATATACTCCATCATTCATATAATACATAAAGGTTTACTCAACTCATCTTCATCATCAGAGCATGTCTCTTCCTTTAATACAAGTTTTGTTTGCAGTGATATTAACTGTAAGTGTGACAACTGACACAGCATAATATCTGCCTGGCTCAGCTATGATTCTTACTCCAGAGTCCGATGGAAAATACTTGTCCAATGCTGGGTTGATTACACTGGTGATCTCTTCAAATCTAAGCTTCACATCCTCAGATCCGGGAAAGCGACTGTCAATATCAAGGAGATCCATGCTAAAACCAACCTCAGCTCCCATGTCAAAGACACAGCAGGCATCAAAGACTGCTTGCACTAAAGTCTCAGGATCAGTACAGCCACTTCCCACATGGAAGCTGACACCAATGACATCAATATTCAGCTCTTTTGCCCATTCCAAAAGAAGCCTGCTGGTTTTGAGTATGGCACCAAATTTAACACTGAGGCAACAGACTGCTTTGCAATCATCAGTGGCAATCACAAAATCAGCTTTGCCTTTTTATGTGCTCTGGCAACTTTCACCAACTTGATGTCACTATCAAAAGTCATCATCTGGACTCCAATATTGGCAGCCTACTTAATTTGAGACAGTTGTTTACAAGGATTTGCATAGATAATCCTCTCTGGAGGCATCCCAGGAGTCTGCACCAATTGTATTTCAGTCTTGATAGCACAGTCAAATCCTGTCTTGATGGCAGGTAGGCTTTTCACTATGGCTCTGCTATCGTTGCATTTGACTGCATAGAAGAGCATGACACAAGGGAGAGCTTTTAACAATCTTAGTTGTTTCTTTAGAATGTCTCCAAGGTCGATGAAATAAAAGGCATCCTTATCATCATCAGAAGAAACTTCATTAATTTCTTCTACCAGAATGTCCTTGGCAGTAAAGCCTTCATCGAGGAAGAGATAGTCAAACTCTTCATTACTAAAGTTGTTCATGGCTTCTTGATGTTGCTATGAAAGCTAAGAGATGGAGTTTAAAGAACTTATTTCCAGCTTCTCACAAAGGCAATTCTCCAGGAATTCCAAATCCCACTGTGTGTGTCCTCAGAGTATCAGTGGAAACATACTCAGAGTGCCTGGGCACCACAGGCTAGCCCTGTGAAGATGCCACTGCCCAAGAGGGAGGAACACTCAACTGCCTGGCCACCACATCCCCGCTACCCTCACTGTGCTGTCAGCTGCCTTGCTCCCACCCACCGGAGACGCTGGCCCAAGGTGGTGCCAGAGCTGCTGGCTTGAGGGACAGCCAGCAGCAGCTGCAGGAACTGACCTAATTCATGTATTTCTGTTCGGATCTTTCTTTCTCTCCTTCTACTAATTGAGGTTTGGTTTGTTCCTATTTTTTCAGTTTCTTAAGGTGTAACATCAGGCTGATTACTTGAAGCCTTTCTACTTTTTTAATGTCAGCATTTATTGCTATAACCTTCCCTCTTAGAACTGCTTTTGCTCTATCCCGTAAGTTCTGATATGTTGAGTTTTCATTTTCACTTGTCTCAGGAAGTTTAAGATTTCCTTTTAAATTTATTCTTTGATGCATTTGTTGTTTGGAAGCCCATTGTTTAATTTCCCTATATTTGTAGTTTCCAATGTCCCTTCTGTTATTGATTTCCAGTTTTATTCTGTCGTGATTAGACAAGATAGTTGGTATTGTATCAGTTTTTAAAAATTTGTTGAGACTTGTTTTGTGACCTAACATATAGTCTATTCTAAAGAATGTTCCATGTGCTGATGAGAAGAATGTGTATTATGGAGCTGTTGGATGGAATGTTCTATAAATGTCTGTTAAGTCCAATTGGTCTACAGTTCAAATTACCTCTGATGATTCTTGGTTAATTGTCTGGACTATCTGTCCTTTGCTGAAAGTGGGATGTTAAAGTCTCCAACAGTAGCTTCCAGTCAAGATGGTGGAGTAGACGGCACCCAGCATCATTCTCTCCCACAAATCAACCAAATTAAAAAGCAACAATAGTCAACAGGGGAAGAGGGGGAGATACCTGTGGAGTTCATGAAGGCAGGAGAAGCCACAGTGAGAGAAAGAAAGGACCATTCCTACCATTTAGAACCCTGGCCACTTCAAGGCTGGAGCTGGTGAGCACATAGAGCAAGAGCTAGAAAAAGCCACTGCTGTATTCTTCCTGTGAAGTTGCATGGAGGCAGAGGGGGAGAGGAGGGCCTTGGTGGCCCTCATTCTAGAAGGACCACTAACAGGGTTCCCATGGACCCACATAGGAGCAAGGAGTGACAGCAACAGATAAAAGGAGCCACTCAGAGGCCAGAGAGTCATTGCAAGGGCTCATGTGTGGTCTGCCCTCCCACACTGAGGCATGCCATCACTGCCATGGGTCCCACCTGGGGTCCCAAGGCATAGACCTGGGGACCAACCCCTCCTCGTGCAACCAGGCAAGGAGCATGCCAAAAGCACTACTTCCATGTGGGTGGCCCACCACAACTACAACAATAACCATTGCTGCCACAAAAGCAGCTAGACACCACAACCACTGTGCAGATGGCCTGCCAGCCACTTTAGTGCATTGACACACGGAAAGTCACCAGCAGAGACCAAAGAAAAGAAGAGCATGTCTCTCTCCACAAAGCTCATTTCAGTGTGATAGAAGAAGAATCTGCTCTATGATAATGGTGGGGGAACTGAACACACCTCTCTCAGCACTGGACAGATCATCTAGGCAACAAATCAACACAGTAACCATTACTCTTTCAGAAGGAGAGAAGGAATCTAGGGTTATCAGAGGTGGGAGAGGGAGGGAGAGGGGCATAGGGAGAGATTTGATAAGGGGCATAAAGAATAAGTATGATTTATAATAATATATATACTAATAATATTGATTTGATCAACATATGTCAATGTCAAACCCCCAAAATATGTATAATCAATTATGATTCAATTAAAAAAAAGTCTCCAACAGTTATTGTGTTGGAGTCTATCTGTTCCATTAGGTCTAATATTTGCCTGATATATCTGGGTGCTCTGGTGTTGGGTGCATTTAGAATTGTTATATACTCTTGTTGAATTTATCCCTGTATCATTATATAATGACCTTCTTTTTTTACTTTCCTTGGCTTGATGTCTATTTTATCTGATATAGGTATAGGTATTCCTGCTGATTTTTGGTTTCCATTCACATGAAATATCTTTTTCTATCCCCTTGCTTTCAGTTGATATGTGTCTTTATAAGTGAAGTAAATTTCTTGTAGGCAGTATATTGCTGGTTTCTTTTTTTATAATCCATTCAGCCACTCTGTGTCTTTTAATTGGGGAATTTAATCCATTTACACTTAGAGTTATTATTGATATATAGGGACTTCCTACTGCTATTTTGCTACTTTTTAATGGTTGTTTTGTAGATCCTTTTTTCATTTTCTCTGGTGTTACTTTCTTCCTTTTTGATACAGTGATTTTCTCTAGTAGCATATTTTCACTTCTTCCTATTTATTTTTAGTATGTCTATTATAGGTTTTTTGCATTATGGTTACCATGAGGCTTACAGAAAACATGTTATAATTTTAACCAATTATTTTAAACTAATAACTTAACTTCAGTTGCTAAGAAAAAAGAAAAAAAAAGCTGATTTTTACACTTTGATGTTATTCTCCCCCCCCTTGGCATTTTGTTGTTTCAAGTTACATCTTTTAATATTTCATATCTCTTATATGGTTGTTGTATTTTTTATTATCTTATTAGGTTTGTCCTTTAGTCTTCTTCATAAAGATATAAGTGGTTTGTTCACCAGCCTCACAATATTGGAGTATTCTGAGTTTGTCTGTGTACTTACCTTATTAGTGATTTTTATACCTTCAAATGTTTTCTTGTTACACTTTAACATCATTTTCTTTCAGACCGAAGAACTCTCTTTAGCATTTTCTTTTAAGGAAGTTCTAGTGTTGAATTCCCTTAGCCTTTGTATGTGTGTGAAAGACTTTTTTTCTCCTTCATATTTGAAGGTTAGTTTTGCTGGATACAGAATTCTTGGTTGACAGTCTTTTTCCTTCAGCATTTTGAATGTATCATTTCACTTTCTCCTGCCATGAAGGGTTTCTACTGAGAAGTCTGTTGAAAGCCATATTGAGGCTCTGTTGAATGTTATGTGTTTCTTTACTCTTGATGCTTTCAGTATTCTTTCTTTGTCTTTGGTGTTAGATAATTTGATTATGATGTGCCTTGGGGTATTTCTCATTGGATTGAATTTGATTGGTGATCTCTAAGCTTTCCGTATATGGATACTGTCATCTTTCTCCATCCTTGGGAAATTTTCAACCATTATTTTCTTAAAAATGCTTTCTAGGTCTCTTCCTTTTTTGTCTGCTTTGGGTATGCCAATTATGTTGAGATTATTTCATTTGAAGGTGTCATATAATTGCTGCATTTCTGTTAATATTTTTCTTGTTCCTTTTTCTTTTTGCTCCTATGATTGGGTAATTTCATGTGTTCTGTCTTTTAGCTCACTGATTCTTTCCTCTGTTTGATCAAGTCTTCTGTTGGAGGTTTCTATTGAGTTTTTCAGTTCAGGTAATATATTCTTTATATCTAGAATTTCTATTTGGGGTTTTAAAATTGATTCTATTCCTTTGTCAGGCTTCTTGTTCTGTTCCTGGATTGTTTCCCAAATATCATTTAGTTTTCTATCTGTATTTTTTTGTGACTTCCTTCTGTAAGAGGATTATTCTTAATTTCCTAAATGTGCCGATCTTTTGGGTCTATTGCTAGAGCTTTATTGGTTTCTTTGTGTGGTGTTCTATTTCTTTTTTTTCTTGATTTTTGTTTCTTTACACTGATGTCTGTTCATTTGAAGAGATGACTACCTCTTCCAGGTTTTGTAGATGTTCTTTGGTGGTATTAGACTTTTACTGGAATTTTACAGAATTTTGTCTCTGGCCTGTGTTTTTTTGTTCCATTCTGTAGTGAATTAATAACAATCTCCACCACTTAAAAACTGCATTGGAACTAATTTTCTGTGTTGCCATTAATTCTCAGGGAGGGGAAGACTTACTGCAGGGACCAGAACTTGAATGCTATGCCTCAGCTAAATTGCTGCATTGTTGTTTCTCAATCTGCGGAAAAATTTTTGAAGACTGCATTTTAAATTTGGCCTTTTAGTCACTTCTGGGTCATGTAGGGAGGTAACTGGGCTGTGTGCAAAATCTGGTCCAGGACTGACTCTTACCTGTATACTATGCCCCTGCAGTTGCATTGCACCAACAGATCACCACTGTGTGGCACCATTCTGACTGGGAGGCAGATCTGCTGCCAACATTGTGTCTTGATGCACCCCTGGTGAATCAGCACCTCCAGCACTCCAAATGGTTCCACATGTGTTCCCTTTAAAGACTCATAGGCCTCTGGGAAAATCAGGTACCCACCTCCTACTCTTTCCTCTCACCTCTGAGATTGCAGGTCCAGTGGCTTTCTCCAAGTATAGTGCTATTGTTGGTCCTGAAGGTGGGGGATGAGGTGCTCTAAAGTGATTTCTTCCTCCTGTTGGCTGCAGCCTCTCCCTCCTATGTAGGCAGAGGGGAACCTTGCGAGTAGCTACACTGGCCTGGGAATGGGATTCAGTGCTCTGAAGTGATATTTATATATAGTCAGTGGCCACAGCACTCTTTATCCCTGCAGGCTCCAAGTAGCTTCACACAAAAAGCTCTGGGGTGGCTTTGTCATTTCCAGGAAGCTGCTTCATGAGCTGTGCCACACCAGCCCTCCTCCTGCCTCTGTGGTCTTCTACATCTTTGCAGACTAAGCTGATGTCTCCTCCTCCTCCCCCTTAATTCCAGTGGTTTCAGGATGGCAATTTTGTGTCTTAATTTTGTAAGTTGATCTCTTCTAGGGGGGAGTGATACCAGGAATCATCCAGTCCACCATCATTCTGACCCAGAGGATTAGTTTTCTCTTGCTGTGTAACAAATACCACATATGTATCAGCTTAAAACAATATAAATTTATTATTTAATAGTTTCTGTAGGTCAGGAGTCCAGGAATGGCTTAGTGGGATCCTCTGTCCATGTTTTCACAAGCCTCCCATCAGTGTGTCAGCTGCGCTAAAGTTCTCAACTGGAGCTCAGATTTCTCTTCCACGTTTATTTAGGTTTTTGAAAAAATTAAATTTCTTCTAGCTGTAGGACCAAGACCCCTGTTTTATTGCTAGCTGTTGGCCAGGGATAACTCTTAGCTCCTTGAGGCTGTCCATAATTCCTTGCCACATGGTCCCCATAGGCAGTTTACAACATTGATGTTTACTTTCTTTTGGACTAATAGTGGCATGTCTCTCCAACTTCTTCCACTGTGTCCAGCCTGAGAAAACTCTCTGTTGTATAAAGGCTCACCTGACTAGGTCATTGTCATTCCAAATAATCTATGTTTTTCTATACTTCATAACATAATCATGGGAGTAATTTCTCATTATATTCACAAGTTCTACCCACACTCAATATAAGGGGATTATACAAGGATGAACGTCATTGTTAGAATTCTTCCCACAACAGCTACTACACAATTTTAGGTTGCTAGGTTTTTATCCAAGGAACTTTAAAGGTTTTATCCCTTTTTCTTCTGGCATCTGTTGTTTAGATGAGAGGCCTGCTGTCATTCTAATTGTCCATTATATGTATTCTGCCTTTCCTCTTTAGCTTATTCCAACTTTTTGCTTTGTCTTTTATGCAGTTTGCCATAATGTGGTTGGGTATGGTTTGGGTAATGTGTTTTTCTTTTTTGGAGACTGGCCAGTATGGGGATCTGATCCCTTGACCTTGGTGTTACAAGGCTGTGTTATAACCAACTCGGCTAACTGGCCAAACTGGGTGTGGATTTGGAGTTGTTTATCCCTAGGAACTTTATGTAGTATTTTATGCTGAAGACTCATGACTGTTTCAATTTTGAAACCCCCACAGCTGTCCTCTCTTAAATAATTCCTGTAGTGGATTCCATTAGCTCATTTTCAAATTCCTTTTAGACATTCTTTTTTCTACAGTGCAGAACTTTTTTATATTATATATCTTTTAATCATTCTATGCTGCATTATGGGGACATTTTTCTTAAATTAATCTTCAGTTTACTGCTTTTTGAGAAAAATCTGTAAAATCTGCTATACAATCCTTTGAATTCTTTGAGGTTTTAATTATGTTGACTATATTTTTATTTTAGAAATTCTGTCTGCTTCCTTTTACAAATTTATTGTTTATTTATGGTTCCTCTTTTTACATTTAAAATTTTATATTTGGGAGGAAAAGCAAGAGGGAGATGGATGTTGACAGAATAAGGAGGAAGGAGAGAAAATGGCATCCACAGATTACAGTACCTACAGCCAAGCTGCGGCCTAGTAGGGCTACTGTGCTTACGCCACCCAACCCATGCAAAGATATGCACAGACCACCCAGGCATATGGGCAACAAAGCTATGGAACCTATGGACAGCCCACTGAATTCTGCTATACCCAGGCTCAGACCACTGTGACCTGTGGGCAGACCACTTATGCAACTTCTTATGGACAGCTTCCCACTGATTATACTACTCCAACTGCCCCTCAGATGTACAGCCAGCCTGTCCAGGGGTATGGCCCTGGTGCTTATTATATCACCACTGTTACAGTCACCACCACCCAGGCCTCCTATGTAGCTCAGTCTGCATATAGCACTCAGCCTGCTTACCCAGCCTATAGGCAGCAGCCAATAGCCACCATACCTGCAATGCTACAGGATGGTAACAAGCCCACTGAGACTAGTCAACCTCAGACTAGCACAGTGGGTTACAACCAGTCCAGCCTAGGATACAGACAGAGTAACTACAGTTATCCCCAGGTACCTGAGAGCTACTCCATGTAGCCAGTCACTACACCTCCATCCTATCCTCCTACCAGCTATTCCTCTACACAGTTGACTAGTTATGATCAGAGCAGTTACTCTCAGCAGAACATCTATGGGCAACCGAGCAGGTATGGACAGCAGAGTGTCTGTGGTCAACAAGGCAGTTATGTGCAGCAGCCTCCTGCTAGTTACCCTCTCCAAACTGGATCCTACAGCCTGGCTCGAAGTCAATATAGCCAGCAGAGCAGCAGCTACAGGCAGCAGAGTTTATTCTGACAGGATCACCCCAGTAGCATGCGTGTTTATGGGCAGGAATCTGGAGGATTTTTTGGACCAGGAGAGAACTGGAGCATGAGTGGGCCTGATAATCAGGGTTGGGGGAGAGGGGAATTTGATCACAGAGGCATGAGTAGAGGTGGGTGAGGGGGAGGATGCAGTGGAATGGGCAGCACTGGAGAGAGAGGTGGCTTCAGTAAGTCAGGTGGACTCATGGATGAAGGACCAGATCTTGATTTAGGTCCACCTGTAGATCTGGATGAAGATTCTGACAACAGTGCAATTTATGTGCAAGGATTAAATGACAATGTGACTCTAGATGATCTGGAAGACTTCTTTAAGCAATGTGAGGTTGTTAAGATGAAAAAGAGAACTGGGCAACCCATGATCCACATCTACTTGGACAAGAAAACGGGAAAGCCCAAAGGTAATGTCACAGTGTCCTATGAAGACCCACTGACTGCCAAGGCTGCTGTGGAGTGGTTCGATGGGAAAGATTTTCAAGGGAGCAAAATTAAAGTCTTTCTTGCTTGGAAGAAGCCTCCAATGAACAGCACATGGTGTGGTATGCCACCCTGTGAGGGCAGAAGGATGCCACCACCTCTCAGTGGAAGTACAGGGGGCCCAGAAGACCCTGGGGGACTCATGGGTCACATGAGAGGCCATGGAGAACACAGAGGAAGCTTTCCCCCAAGAGGGCCCTGGGATTCCCGAGGGAATACCTCTGGAGGAGGAAATGCTCAGCACTGAGCTGGCAGTGTCCCAATCTGGATTGTGGAAATCAGAACTTCACCTGGAGGACAGAATGCAAACAGTGTAAGGCCCTGAAGCCTGAAGGCTTCCTCCCACCACCCTTCCCATCCCTGGGTGGTGGTCATGGCAGGGGAGGCCCTGGTGGCACGTGGGGAGGAAGAGGTGGCCTCATGGTTCAGAGGTGGCCATGGGGGAGACAGAGGTGGCTTCCATGGTGGCTGGGGCATGGACTGAGGTAGCTTTGGTAAAAGAAGATGAGGTGGCCGTGGGGTCCCCCTGGACCTTTGATGAAACAGATGGGAGGAAGAAGAGGCAGACACGGAGGACCTGGAAAAATGGATAAAAGTGAGCACCGTCAGAAATACAGAGACCGGCCCTCCTAGACACAGAGACCCTGCAGAGCTACAGTGACTACCAGATTTATTTTTTAAACCAGAAAATGTTTAAAATTTTTATTTCCATATTTATAATGTTGTCAACAACATTATGATTATTCCTTGTCTGTACTTTAGTATTTTTCACCATTTGTGAAGAAACCTTAAAACAAGTTAAATGGCAAAAAAAATAATAAAAAATAAAATAAAATAAAATAAAATTTTATATATTGTTATCTTTTTAATAATTTAAAATCTTTTAATTTGAAGAAAATGTTCTATTGTCACAAGTTCTGAATTATCAAAAGATTGTAATCCTTCTGCTTGATCTGTAGAAGACTCAAGATTAGTTTGTTTGTTTTAAATTTGATTGCAGATTCGTTCTAAGCAGGGTATGTGCTTCCCTGCTCTCCTCCTTTTGGTATTAATGTGTAGTCTGGGATATGAAAATTACCCTTCATTGTACATTTGTTTTGATAAGTGTTCTACTGGTATCACGTATCCTTCACAAAATTTTTGTTAATTTATTGGTATCTTGTTTCTCTATAATATGTAGCAGTGTAATTAGGATCTCAAACCCAAAACACTGGAATATAGTACTGGAATTTTGGTTTTTCATGAAAAGCATTTTTGCTTACTCAGTCTGGGTCAATGATAAGCTTTCTGGTCATATCCTTGTTTTTTTGCTTTTTCCCCTCATGAATAGAGAATCCAGTGCTTCAAGGGTTCTGGCCATATACTTACTCCTATATACATATCTCCTGTCCCTAGGTAAGTGTTAATATTTTAGTTCACAGCCATACCCAGGTTGTTTTAATTTGCAATTCTTTACTGATGTATGATGTTGAGCATCTTTTCGTGTGTGCTGTGGATTGACTGTCCCACCCAAAACTCATCGAAGCTTTACCCCATTGTAACAGTGCTAAGAGGGTGGGAAATCTGATTAAAGTATTTGAAAGATGGGGCCTTTAAAGGGTGATTAGATTATGATGACTGTGTCCTTGTGAATGGATTGGTCCATTCATGGAATAATGGGTGTGGTTCTGATGATGTTATAAGAAGGGCAAGTAAGAAGGTTAGCTCACTCTTGCCCATGCCATTTTCTCTCACGATGTGATACCCTAAGTTGTTGCAGAGTCACCATCCAGAAGAAGGTCCTCACCAGATGTGATCCCTGGATTTTGTTCTTCCCAGCCTCCAAAGATGTAAGAAATAAATTTCATTCCTTTATGAAGTACCCAGTTCCAGGTATTCTGTTATTAGCAACAGAAACAAACTAATATGTTTATTTGCCATCCATATATCTTCTTTGGTGAGGTCTACTCAGATCTCTTGCTCATTTAAAAATTGAGTTGTTTGTTTTCTTATTGTTGAGTTCTAAAAGTTATTTGTATATTTTGGATACAAGTTTAGATATGTGTTTTGCATATATTTTTTCCCAGACCATGGCTTGGATTTTCATTCATTTAACAGTGTCTTCCATAGAGCAGAAGTTTTAAATTTTAATAAAGTCTAACATCAACTTTTTTCTTTCATGGCTCATGCCTTTGGTACCTAAAAACTCATTGCCAAACCCAAGGTCACTTAGATTTTTTCCTGTGCTATCTTTTAGAAGTTTTATAGTTTTGTGTTTTACATTTGGGTGTATTATTCATTTTGAGTTAATTATTGTGAAAGGTGTAAGATCTGCATCTAGATGATGATGATGATGATGATGACTGCATATAGATGTCCAGTTGTTCTAACACCATCTGTCAAAAAACTATTCTTCATCTTGTTGCCTTTGTTCCTTTATCAAAGATCAGTTGATTGTATTTGTGTAGGTCTATTTCTGGGCTCTGTATTCTGTTTTACTGATCTGTTTGCCAATACCATATTGTCTTGATTTCTAGTTTAATTCCAGTGTGTTCTGAGAGCATACTTTGGATAAGTTCTAGTCTTTCAAATTTGTTAATGTGTGCTTTATGGCCCAGGATGTAGTTTATCTTAGTGAATATTCCATGTAAGCTTGAGAAAAGGGTACGTTATGCTATTTTTGGTTGAAGTATTCTACAAATGTTAATTAGTTAAGAACATAAACTTCATGTTAAAAAATTAACTTCTTGTTTTAGAACAAATTTGGATTTACAGAATTATTGCAAAGGTAGTACACAGAGTTCCTATAATCTCCACACACACTTTCCCCTATTATTAACATTATGAGTATGATACATTTGCCACAATTAATGAACTGATATTGGTATATTATTTTTAACTAGAGTCAATACATTGTTTGGATTTCCTCAGTTTTCCCGTAATATCTTTTTCCCATTCCAGAATCTAGTCCAGGACATTACATTACACTTAATAGTCAAGTCTTGTTAGGCTCCTCTGAGTTGTAACAGTTTCTCAGACTTTCCTTTTTTTTTGATGACCTTGACAGTTTTGATGACTACTGTTCAGGTGTTTTGTAGGATATCCCTCAGTTGGTAATTGTCTGATGTTTTTCTCATGATTAGACTTGCAGAATGTGTTTTGGGACTACACGGATAAAGTGCCATTTCATCATATCAGAGCAAGAGTACCTACTATCAGTGTAACTCACTGTTGATACTAATCTTGATCACCTGACTTCATGTAGTGTTTCTCAGCTTTCTCTACTGTAAAGTTCCTCTTTTCCCCCTTCCTGTCTATCCTTACCTTATGGAAGAAATTCACCATATGCAACTCACACTTGAGGAGTGGGGAGTTATACCTGACTGCCATTCTTACTGAACTCCATCCTTATTGAACTCCATCCTTACTGATATTCTGCCTGCTCGATCTATCAATTACTGACAGGAAGGTTTGAAGTCTCCAACTATAATTGTAGATTTGTCTATTACTTCTTTCTGTTCTGTCAGTTTTTGCCTCATGTATTTTTATTGTTTTTAGGTGCACATGTTCAGGATTGTCATATATTCTTGGAGGATTGACCCTTTTACTATTATGCAATGCCCTTCTTTATTCCTAATAATTTTCTTTGTTCTGAAATCATCTTTGACTAACACTAATATGCTACTCAGGCTTTCTTTGGATTCATGTTAATAGGGTATATTTTTCTCCATCTCTTTACTTTTAACATATCAGAGTTTCTATATTTAAAGTGGGTTTCTTGTAGACAACATATAATTAGGTATTTTTTAATCCACTCTGACAATCTCTGCTTTTTAAATGGTGTATCTAGACCATTCACATTTAAAGTTGTTATTGATATATTTGGCTTACTATCACCTAGGTTTGTAACTTTTCTACGTATTGCCAGAGGCTTTTTTTTCTGCCTTCTTTGGTTTTAATTAAGCATTTTCTATAATTCCATTTTACCTCCTGTCTTATAATTCTTTTTAAATAAGCTTTTAGTGGCTGTTGGAGTTTATAATACACATTTAGAATTAATCTAAATTCACCTTCAAAAACCACTATTATGCTTCAAGAGTACTACAGATACTTTGTATCATAGTATCCCCAATTCCTGTCTCCTATCCCTCGTGACATTGCCATCATTCATTTCACTTATTCATAGGCTATAATCACCCACTACATCATTACCATTATTATTTTTTTAAAACAACCATCTTTCAGATCAATAAAGAATAATAAAAATAAAAGATTTTATTTTATCTTCATTTCTTTCTTCCATTTCATTCTTTGTTTATGAAGATCTGAGTTTCTGGCCTATATCATTTTCATCTGGCCTGAAGAAAAATTTTTGACATTACTTGCTAGGAAGATGTAAGGGCAATTTGTTTTCTAAGTTTCTCTTTGTCTGAAAAAAACCTTTTCTTTCCCTGTTTTTTTTTTTTTTTTTTGTGTGTGTGTGACGTATCTATTAAGTTATAACTCACATACCATACAGTTCACCCATTCAAAGTGTACAATTCAATGGTTTTTAGTATATTCACAGAGTTGTGTAAACATTGTCAACAATAGATTTTAAAACATTATTTCACCTGAAACACATACCTTGTATCCGTTAGCCAAGTGTACAAGGGTTCCAATTTCTCCACATCCTTGCCAACATTTGTTATTATCTCTTTTTGTTTATAGTCATCCTAGCAGGTGTGAAGGGATATCTCATTGTGGCTTGATTTTCATTTCCCTGATAACTGATGATTTTGAGCCTCTTTTCATGTGCTTATTGGCCATTTGTATATCTTCTTTGGAGAAATATCTATTTAGATCTTTTGCCCATTTTAAATTGGTTTATTTGTCTTTTTATTGTTGAGTTTTAAGAGTATATTCTAGTACATGGATTTTATTAGATATGTGATTTGCAAAAATATTCTCATTTAATGTGTTGTCTTTTCACATTTTTGATAGTGACTTGAAGCACAAAAGTTTTGAATTTTGATGAAGTCCAGTTTACCTATTTTTATTTTTGTTGCTTTTGCTTTTGGTATCATCATCAAATTCAAGGCCATAAAGTTTTATATCTATGTTTTTTTCCTGTGTTTTATAGTTTTAGCTCTTACATTTAAGTCCTTGATTTATTTTGAATTAATTTTTATATATATTGTGAGGTAGCAGTCCAACTTCATTCTTTTGCATGTGGATATCTAGTTGTTATGGCATCACTTGTTGAAAAGATGATTCTTTCCCCATTGTATTATTTGGGAACCTTTGTTGAAATCGATTGACCAGTAAGTGTTGGAATTTATTTCTGGATTCTCAATTCTATTCTATTGATATGTTTGTTTATCCTTATGCCAGTACCACACTCCCTTGATTACTGTAGCTTTGAGGTAAGTTTTGAAATCAAAAGTGTTAGTGCTAGAACTTTGTTCTTTTTTTTTTTTTTCAAGAATGTTTTGGCTGTTATGCATATTTTGCATTTCCATAAGAATTTTTGGATCTGTCCGTCAGTTTCTGCAAGGAAGTCAACTTGTTTTTGACAGAGGATTCATAGAATCTCCAGATCAATTTGTGGAATATTGCCATCTTAACAGTATTAAGTGTTCTGACTTTTGAACATGGATTCTTTTTCCATTCATCTGGATTGTTAATTTCTTTCATCAATGTTTTATAGTTTTCAGAGTATACATTTTCTACTTCTTTTGTTAAATTTTCTCCTAATATTTTATTCTTTTTGGTGCTATTTTAAATAAAATTGCTTTCTTATTTCATTTTTGATTGCTTCATTGCAAGTGTATAAAAATATAATTGCTTGATTTTTATTCATGATCTTGTATTCTTGCTGACATCATTTATTAGTTTTGGTAGTTTTTTAGTGTATTCCTTAGGATCTTCTATGTACAAGTTTATACCATCTGCAAATAAAGATAGTTTTAATATTCTTTTTCAGTCTGAATGAGTTTGATTTCATTTTCTTGTCTAACTGCCCTGGCTACAACCTCCAGTAGAATGTTGTATAGAAGTGGTGAGAGCAGACAACACTGGCTTGTTCCCGATTGGTGAAAGCATATAGTTTTCCACCTGTAAGTATGCTACTACCTGTGGGCTTTTCATAAATGCCCTTATCAGGATGAAGAAATTCTCTTCTGTTCCTAGGTTGTTGATTGTTTTTACTATGAAATGGTGTTGGATTTTGTCAAATGATTGTTCTGCATCTATTGAGATGATTGTGTGGTTTTTGTTTTTTATTCTGTTGATATGGTATTATGTGCTGAGTTGTGTCTTCTCCAAATTCGTATGTTGAAGTCCTAATCCTTGTACCTCAGAATGTGACTATATTTGGAGATAGGGTCTATAAAGAGGTAACTAAGTTAAAATGAGGTCATTAGTGTGGGCCTTAATCTAATATAACCATTGTTATCACAAGAGAAAATTAGGACATAGGCACACATGGAGGGAAGAAGAGCACGTAAAGATACTGGAGGAAGATGTTCATATATAAGCCAAGGAAAGAGACTTCAGAAAAAATTAACCCTCTGATACCTTGATCTTGGACTTCTAGCCTCCAGAACTGCAAGAAAATAAATTCTGTTGTTTAAGCCACCCAGTCTGTGGTAGTTTGTTATAGAAGCACTACAAACTTGAACAGATTTTGGTACCAGGAAGTTGGGGTACTGTTGTAACAGATACCTAAAAATATGGAACCATATTTAGAATTTGGTAATGGGGAGAGTGTGGAAGAGTTTAGAAGTACATGTAGAAAAAGTCTCTATTGACTTGAAGAGACTGTGGGTAGAAATGTGGACATTAAAGGAAATTCTGGTGAGGGCTCAGAAAGAAGAGAGGAGAGCTGTAGAGAAAGCTTCTCTCATTATACAAGTATACATATACATGTATATATGTATACATTATACATATATACATATAAAATCATGAGCAGAATGTTGGCAGAAATACGAACATTAAAGGTGCTTCTGTTGAGGTCTCAGATGGAAATGAGAAACATATTGTCAGAAACTAGTAGAAAAAAGAGCCTTTTTATAAAGTGGCAAAGAAGTTGGCCGAATTATGTTCTAGTGCTTTGTGGAAAATAAAACTTGTAAGTGATGAACTTGGATATTTTTCTGGGGAGGTTTCTAAGCAAAGTGTTGAAGGCATGGCCTAGTTTCTTCTTGCTTCTTATAGTAAAATATGGTAAGAGAGAGATAAATTGAAGAAGGAATTGTTAAACTAAAAGGAAGCAGAACTTGAAGGTTTGGAAAGTTTTCAATCTACTGAGTTGTAAGTAAATGAGAAAGCATGTTCCGGAGAAAACATCAAAGTGTTGCTGCACAAATACTTGCTAAAGAGATTATGGGTGTGTGACTTATGGGTACAATCAGCCATTTCTGCAGGAGCCAGATAAGGTTATACCAGTAGAAATGCTGGCAACTTGGACTAAATGGGGCAGAAATGGGACAAAATGAAGGAAGGCTGTCAGGCTTCTGGGATCTTGCAAGACAGATCAGTAGAGATATCCAGTATTGAACATGCATTATCCTTCAAGAAAAGGGAAGAGTAACCTCAAATGTGCTTTAGAGGTCATCAGGGCTGCCAATGCCATTATGGACCCAGAGGGCACAGGGTTGAGGGGGCAGGGTCAGCTTTGTGGGCCCAGAGCACAGAGGATTGTGCCAAAGAGGCTTCTTCTTAAGCATTACAATATAATGGAATTTACCCTGCCAGATTTTAGACTTGTTTGCAACCAGTGACTCTGTTCTTCTTCCCATTTTCTCCCTTTTGGAATGTAAATATCTATCCTATTCCTGTCCCACCATTGTATTTGAGAAGCAGATAACTTGTCTTGTTCACAGGTTCACAGCTGGAGATGAATTTTGATTCAGGAGGAATTGCACCTGAAGTCTCACCTATACCTGATTTAGATAAGATTTGGGAATTAGAGTTGATGCTAAAATAGGTTAAAACTTTGGGAGCTGTTGGAATGGAGTGAATAAATTTTGCATGTGAGGACATGAATTTTGGGAGACCAGAGGGCAGAGTGTTATAGGTTAAATTTTGTATCTCTCCCCAATTAATATATTAAAGTTCTAACTCCCAATACCTAAGTATGTGACTATATTTGATATAGGAGTTTTAAAGAGGTAATTAAACTAAAATGATGTTACTAGGGTGGACCCAAGTGGAATACAACTGGTGTCTTATTAGATGAGGCTATTTGGACATCAACACACACAGAAGGAAGGCTATGTGAGGACACAGGGAGAAGATGGCAATTTATAAGCCAAGGAGAGAAGCTTCAGAAGAAATTAACCCTGCTGATATATTGATTGTAAACTTGTAGCCTCCAGAATTGTGAGAAAATAAATTTCTGTTTTTTATGCCACCCTATCTGTGATAGTTTGCTATGGCAGCCCTAGCAAATTAGCACATATAGTGTGTTGCATTTATTGATTTTCAGATGTTATACCAATCTTGCATTCCTGGGATAAATTCCACTTGGTCAAGGTATATAGTCTCTTTTACATATTGTTGAATTTGGTTTGCTAGTATTTTGTTGAAGATTTGTGTGACTATATAGGGAATTAAGTTTCAACATGAATTTTGGAGTGGACACAAACATTAAAACCATAGCAACTATGTTTGTGTCCACTCCAAAATTCATTTTGAAATTTAATCCCCAATACACTAGTATTAAGAGGTCGGTCCTTTAGGAGATGATTATGTCATGAAGGCTTCTTCCTTATGAATGGGATTAAGGCCCTTATAAAAAAGGCTTCACACTTCATTAAGCCCTTTTGCTCTTCTGCTCTTTTGCCATGTGAAGACCCAGTGTTCAAGGTGCCATCTTGGAAGCAGTGACTGGGCCCTTACCTCACACCAAACCTGCCGGCACCTTAATCTCGAACTTCCCAGTTTCCAGAACTGTGAGAAATAAATTTCTTTTATAAATTACCCAGTTTCAGGTATTTTGTTATAGCAGCACAAATGGAATAAGACAGTAGTTCTCTTTTCTTGCGATATCTTTGTTTGGTTTTGGTATCAGGGAAATGTTAGGCTCAGAATGGAAGTAAATATTCACTCTTGCATTCTTTAGAAGAGTTGGTAAAGAAGTGTTATCAGTACTTATTCAAATATTTGGTAGAATGCGTTGGTGACACATTTTGGTCCTGGGCTTTTATTTGTGTGTAGTTCTTTTGTTACTAAGTCAATCTTTACTTTTTATAGGTCTCTTCATAATTTCTATTTCTTTTTGATTCAGTTTTCATATTTGTGTATTTTTAGGAATTTGTCCATATCATTTGTTACTTATTTATTAGTATAATATTGTTCATAGTATTCCCTTCTATTTTTTATTTCTGTAAGTTCAGTGGTAATACTTCCTCTTTAATTTATGGTTTTAGTAATTTGAGTCTTCTGGCTTTTTCACTTGGTCAAGCTAGCTAAAGGCTTGTCAGTCTTTGTTGGTCTTTTCAAGGAGGCCATTTTTGGTTTCATTATCTTTGTCTACTGTTTTTCTATTCTTTACTTTATTAATTTCTGCTATAATTCTAATTATATCCTTCCTTCTCCATGATTTAAGTTTAGTTGGCCTTTTTTTTCTAGTGTGTTAAGGTGAAAGGTTATTGATTTGAGATCTTTCTTCATTTCTATTGTTGGCGCATACAACTATAAATTTCCCTCTCAGCACTGCTTTACCTGTATCATATAAGTTTTGACATGCTTTTTCTTCATTTTCATTCATCTTAAGGTATTTTGTAATCTCTATTTGTTTGATCCACTGTTTATCTTAGCATGTGTTGATTAATTTCCACATATTTCTGAATTCTCCAAATTTCTTTTTGTTATTTCTAATTTTGTTCCATTGTGGTCAGGGAACATACTTCATATGGTATTATGGTATCAATCCTTTTAAGTTTAATGAAATTTGTTTTGTGGCTTAGCATATGGTCTATCATGGAGAATGTTTCAGGTATAATTGAGAAGAATGTATATTCTGCTGTTGGTAGGTGAATGTTCTATAGATATTGCTATGGACTAAATGTTTATGTCCCTTCAAAATTTATATGTTTTAACTGAGTTCCCAATGTGATGGTATAAAGAGGTAAGGCCTCTGAAAGGTAATAAGGTTATGAGGGCAGTGCCCTCATGAATGGGATTAATGCCCTTATAAAAGAGGCCCCAGACAGCGGCCTTGCCCCTTTTACCATGTGAGCACAAAGCAAGAATGTGCCATCTATGAACAAGAAAGCTGACCCTCACCACACATTGTATCTGCTGGTGCCTTGATCATGACTTTCCCAGCCTCTAGAACTGTGAGAAATAAACTTCTGTTGTTTCCAAGCTGCCTGGAAAATGGTGTTTTGCTACAGAAGCTTGAATAAATTAAGACAGATTTATTTTAGGTCCCGTTGGTTTACAGTATTGTTCAAGTCTTCCATTTCCTTTCTTATCTTCTGACAATTGTTACTGGAAGTGGGATATTAAAGTCTCCAACTATTACTGTTGAATCATCTATATCTTCCTTTATTTCTGTCAGGTTTTGCTTCATGTTTTTGGAGCTTTATTGTTAGGAGCACATATGCTTATAACTGCTATATTTTGCAAATTTACATTTTGTCATTATAAAGTATTTCTCTTTATTTCTGGTAACATTTTTTGTCTTGTAGTCTCTTTTGTTACATGTTAGTATAACCACTCTAGCTCTCAAGTGTTTGATGTGGCACAATATATGCTTTTTCATCCTTTTATTTTCAACCTATTTGTATCTTTGAATCTAAAGGTGTCTCTTGTAGACAACATAGAGTTAAACGTTATTTTCTTAAAAAAAATGTAGTCTGGAAATTGTGCCTTTTGATTGGATTGTTTATTCACATTTAATATTATTATTGATATAGCTGTGTATATGCTTGCCATTGTACTTTTTCTTTTCTATATGTCTTAATTCTCTTTTGTTCCTATACCCTCCTGTACTGATTTCTTTTTAGTAAGTGAATATTTTAGGATGTAATGTTGTAATTCCTTTAATAAATTTTAAACTGTACATTTTTTTAGTTATTTTTTCAGTGGCTTCTCTAGAGCTTACCACATACATTCTAGCTTATAAGTATCTGCTTCAGATTTCTATTAATTCTAGTGAGATATAAAAATGTTACTCCTATATAACTTTATTCCTCCCCCCTTTTGCTATTATGGTTATACATATTACATTTTGTGGAAGGGTGAATTGTTCCTCCCTCCTCCAATATGTCCACATCCTAACTCCTGGAACCTGTGACCTTATTTAGAAAAGAATCTTTGAAGGTGTAATTAACTTAAAAATCTTGGGATGAGATCATTCTGGACTTTCCAGGTGGGCACTAATTCAGGGGAGAAGTCTTTTAAAAGGGATAGCAGAAGAGAAGACCTAGACACAGAGGAGAAGGCCATGTGAAGATGGTGGGCAGAGACTGGAATAACATCAGGAGCCTCCAGAACATGGAAGAGGCATGGGACAGAATCCTCACAGAGCCTCTAAAGGGAGTGTAGCCTTACCAACACCTTGAGTTTGTACTTCTCCCCTCCAGAACTGGGGGGAAAACTGTGTTGTAAGCCACCCAATATGTGATAATTTGTTACAGCAGCCACAGAAAACTAATACTCATCTATATATATTACAAACCCAATAATACATTGTTATAATAATGATTACTTTATGTAACTTTATATCTTTTTAGAGATGGTGAGAGAAAAAAGGAGAGCAATTATATATTTACAGCATTTCTTATTTACTATTTATGGTTCCATTCATTTGTTTTTGTAGATTTGAATTACCACCTAGTGTCATTTACTTATCTCGTACAACTGTTTTCCCATCCACCTCTTGTGTACTGTGATTGGCAAATTTGTTACATTTCTATACATTTTAGGTCCAACAATATATTTCTACATATCATTTTATACAATTGCTTAAGACACAGCTTTTCTATTTCACTTCCAAAATGTGGCCCTTAGAACTTAAAGTCACACTTTGGTTAGTCAAATTAGCTCCAAGAGGAGGAGATCCTTTCATTCAAAATACTGCATATGTAGTAATGGAGTTAAAATTGCATTTGATTCTTTAACAGCCACATCACATACTTTCAATCCATCACATGATGGATTGAAGACCAGAATTCATGTTGTTTTTGCTAGATGCTGTTAAACTACAGATCAAAAAGTCCTAAACTTTCATATTTTATTCTTACTCGAATTTGCTGAATGTCACTGTATTAAGAGCTAATCTATCTGGTTCAATCACATAATGTATTTTTCCACATTCAAGTTTTGTATTCTTACATATTTAGTAAGCATTCACACTAGATCATCATTTGAGCTGCAGATAAAATTTTTTTTCAAGTGTGAATGAAAAGGAAGACATACAAGCACTACCAACCACTTTACCTAACATCAGTTTATTAGATAGTGCCTAACCTGAAACAAAAATCTGTGAACAATACTATCAACATTCTCCAAAAAAAGCTCTATGCAAATCTTATACTATATTACAGTTCAAAAATTATAAACAGAATACAACTAGATCATCATTGTGATAAATACTTAAAAAGAATTTGATTAAAAATTGATGGCTATTTCAAAACTGTCTTGCATGTTCTAGACTACACAAGATAAGGAGATTTGTATATATGGATAAAACGTATTCCTAGATAAAATTTATAGGTAATATAGTTTTCTACTTGTGACATCTCAAAGAATCAAAGGAAAAAATAATTAGAACTAAAAAGCATTCACTTAGATAATTAGTTTAAAAAATAAATATAAAAATCATAACTTTCCCACATATCTTCAATAACTAAACAAAGTGTGATTTCTACCAATATGGATAAATGAAAACATACATTTAAATGTCTCTCTCATCCATGAAACTCTCAAAAACAACAAAAAGAACAGCAAAAATTAAATACATCTTTGATGAAATTCTATTTAAACTGCAACCATAATATATATGAAATTAAGTTTCCAAGTGCTGTGAAGATTGGACCAAAATGTGAGAATACTGAGAGGATGCCTGCCCCGGAGATCTTGGAAAGAGCTGGTAGACTGGTGTTTTCCAAAATAGTTATTCACACTGAGATGCAAAACTCCTTATTTTAAAACAGAAAGATCTAGGTATAGAAGCTGAAAGCAGAACTTTCTCATAATCGTATTTGTCAATACAAAATAGGAGAGAAGGCAAGACTGAAGGTGATAGTGAGCAGATGCATCATTACTTCAAGATTGAACCTAAGGATGCGGCAAAGTGAAGAGAAAACTCTGGATGACTAATTGCCCTGCAGCCCTCATCAGTTGAAAATATGTAAAAGCTATGTTACACACAAACCACTCTATCAAACAGTAAATAAGTGAATGTTTACCTTAGCCCAAAGCACTGCTGGCCCATGCATTTATATTCTCCACTTGCAAATAGCTGGTCTTGGAGGAACTGCTCTCAAAGATAAGTAGTAATAAAAAAGATCCAACATAGAATTTATACTAATATTGCAAGAAAAGGCAAAATAGATATGAGAACTACAGACGAGACTACACAACTGAAAAATTTTACTACGAAGCAGATAAAATTAACTAGAGGTCTCTAGTCAAGAGTCATGCAACTTATTTATTTTCTCAGTTGGCAAATAAAAATTGTAGACACTTATGTTGTACAACATGTTGTTTTGAAATATGTATATATTGTGGAATGGCTAAATTGAGCTAATTAACATATGCCTTACCTTACATATCATTTTTTTGTGGTGAGAACACTTAAAATCTACTCTCAGCAATTTTCAAGAATACAGTACATTGTTATTAATTATAGTCACCACATTGCAAAATAGATCTCTTGAACTTATTTCTCCTGTTTAACTGAAATTTTGTATCCTTAACCAACATCTCTCCATGCTTCATCCCCTGGTAACCACCATTCTACTCTTTACTATAAGATCTAGGTCCACATGTAAGTGTCTTTCTGTGCCTGGCTTATTTCATTTAGCATAATGTCCTCCAGATTCATCAATGTTGTCACAAGTGACAGGATTTCCTTAGGCTGATTGTATTCCATTGTGTATATATACAACATTTTCTCTAATACAGATTTATGCAATATGGCTAGAAATCTTTTGAATTTATGGCTTAAAAGTAAGTTTAGTGGGAAGACTTTATAATAATAGTCTTGGCAATAGACCCTAAGCAGAAATTGCAACTATATTTTGCATACAGTCCACTTAAAGTTATAATACTTGTACTTAATTAAAAGCTTGAAAATACATGAATTAGAGGAAACTATGGAAAATTCCATAAAATGACAAAATGAAATATTAGCAATGAAAGGTACTGCAAAAGAGAAGTTTTGTTGATTCATGATTTTAATGTTTATCTGGTCATCTTATCCAGAAGTCTCTAATCTTCCTCATCTATGGAAAATCCTTCTCTCTTAAATATTGCTTTCCCACAAATCCCAGTATATTTGAATAAAAATGCAATGCTATGCCTAAAATTAGGGAGGCATTTTGTGTGATAAATTCATAGATGTCAGTGGCAGTATAAGTAGCAAAATGGGAAAAGAGGAAGCTAAAAATCTGAGAGGTGGGTGAAGAAACAGTCATTTTTGTGCGATTTTCCATGCTGATCCTCTGTATGAGTTTTTCCTTTTCCTTATGCCCTAATCTACACCCATACGTACAGCTCAGAATTTCTAAGCCTGGTATAATTGGAGGCTTGACTGCAGGTCTAAAAGTAAGGGGTTTTCCAAAAGTTGGGTACATCTCTCCAGGTATATTCACTCTGTGTGAATGGAAAAGTAGAAAGAATAAACTTTCATCTCAAAGCAGTGTATTAGTCTGTTTGTGTTGCTTATAACAAAATATACAGAACTGGGTATTTTATAAAGAAAATGAAATTTATTGCTTACAGTTTCAGAGGCTAGGAAGTCCAAAGTCCAGGGAACACATCTGGTGAGGGTCTTGGTGGTGGCAACAGTGACCCTGGGGTCTCACATTGCAAGATGGTGGAAGCAGAGAGAGAAAAACTCTTTGTGGTCTTTCCTTCTAAAGCCCTCAGAACCATGTCCCTGACCACCATTGTTAATCCATTCACTATGGCATGATCCTACAATCTAATCACCTCTTCAAGGCCCCACCTTTCAATTACCATAATAGGATTTTCCACCCTCAACATTTACAGTGGGGATTAAGCTTTAATGAGATTGGGGGGCATCCAATCTACAGCAAGCGGTTAGCTTGATTAGCTGCATTAAATTAAGATGAGGAAATGGAAATCCTAAACTTTGGCACTGAAGCAGATAACTAGTTTTGGTTTTGAAAATTGGTGAAGAATAAATTCAATTTTTATGAACTTTTATTTCATATCCTAGTGAGGTCTCTTAATGATCTGTACTTGTGATGCTACCTAATGGGCTAACATGTTTCCTGCTTTAATTTTATCTGAGACTGGGTGTTAATACTCTTCTGGTTTCTTAATTCATAAAGTTAGGGGGCATACTACTTACATTGTCTTATCTGCAGCCTGCCCTTTCTAGTTCCCTGGAAAAGATAAAGAATGGGTTTGTGAAGTTCAGAGAAGGTCACTGGTTCTCAGCGAAACCCTGTAGTTACCAATCCCACTTTTAGTCTTGAGAAGGTTGGAGCTGCCCCTCTCCACACCATTTTAATTAGAAAAAATTTTAAAATTATATAAATATTCAAACATATCCAAAGGATGAGAGAATTGTGTAATTAACCCCCAGGCACTATCACTCAGCTTTAATAATTTTCAGTAATTTTAGGCAGTTTTCTGGCCAGAAAATATAATGTCCTAAAGCTTCATTACTTGATCCGTGTTCAGTTTTGCCTTTTAAATTTTGATTCTTAGAGCTTTGAACACTGCAATTGTATTAAAAGAAGGATTTGAGTGAAGGATTTAATGTTGAATAGTCAATTAAATCAGTGTCTTTTCAGCTCACCTCCCTCTCAGGGAAAGCACCGGTTGTAGGGTGGTACGCGGAATTTGGCTGTATTTCTTGTGTCTCAGCGATGTTTCTCATAGAACTAACTGATCACTGTCCAGATTTATGTGCAGAAGACTGGATTAAAAGCGAAACTGGAGACATCTAGCTTATTCCTACCTTGCCTCATTGCTGTATTCTAAATATTTACAGAGAGTAAATTTACAAAGAGTAGTTTTCTGGTCACACTCTGGAGAGTATCTCAGTACTCACTCCCCCCTCCTCTTCTTCGCATGTCCTCTTGGGGAACTGGTTGTCAAGTCTTTGGGTTTCTGGTTCTTGGGATTGACTAGTTTATGACCTCTTCTTTCACCCAGACCGTCAACAGCCGCTTGCAAAGCATTGCCAGTAGGGTCTCTTGGGGAAGGAGAAACTGTTGTCCCGCAACCCCTCCCAAACAACAACAACAAAAACCCCAAAAAACCAACCAAACAAAACCCCCCCAAACCAAAATAAATAAATAAATAAATAAATAAAACCGAAAAAGTAGAACCGTTAGCCTTGTGCTCTGTGGCTTTTGGCTCTTGGGATATGTGAGGATGCCGGAGAGATTTCAACCCACAGCGGAGAGGCTGGGAATCCAGCACCGAACGCATCACAGCACTTGGTTCAAGTCTCCTGTTTCCTTAAGCCTAGAAGGCGTGGTCGTTCAAGTTCACGGTTCCGCCTCTCACCGCCTCCGCCCCGGCGGTTCTGCGCGGAGGTCCGCCCTCTGCGCGGGCACTGTAGGGGGGTCAGCGTGTCAGAGCGCCCGGGACTAGACGCTCCGCTCTCCAACAGTTGGCGAGAGGAGCCCCGCTGGGCTCAGCCGCAGTTCACTAGCAGTCTTCCGGCAGAGGTTGTGGAGGTTAAGGCAGCGTTGTCCCCGTTTAAGGAGAGACGTGTTAGTTACATTCTTCCTGGCTCCGCTGGGCGCCCGCGGCCCGAGCCGGGGGCGAGATCCCAGCCCGCCGCGACCTGAGACGCCGCTTCCCCAGCCCGGGAGGTTTCCCTCGTGTCTGCGCCCCTAGGCGGCGCTGCGCTCCTCCGCACCGGGCCTGCTCCGCTTTCCCAGACGGCTGCCAAGCCTCCAGTCTAGCAAACCTAGCTCCCGGCCGGCCAGTCCGGGGTAATTCCGGGTATTCCGGAGGCGGAACGTCAGCAGTCGCTGAACCTCTAGCTCGCAGCGGAGGCGGCCGGTCGGAGCTTGCTCTTCAGCGCGGCTTGTGCCCTCCGGGAGTCCGGAGTATGGTCCCAGGTCGCTGGTGGTGGAGCGCGGACGCCGAGAGAGACAATGGTGGGCTGGGGGGTGGCGGTTCTATGCTTGTGGGTCTCCTGCGGCGCTGCCGCCGAACAGCTGGAGTACTTAGTGTTGGAGGAGACGGAGCGGGGCGTAGCCGTAGGCAATGTTGCCGCGGACTTGGAGCTGCCCGCGGCCGCTCTGTCCTTGCGGAACTTTCGCTTCCTTTCCAGCCACCGCGAGCTCTACTTCGGGGTGGACCTGGCCAACGGTAGTTTGGTGGTCCGAGAACCGGCGGACCGCGAGCAGCTGTGCGGAACCAAAGCTGCCTGCGTCTTGACCTATGAGCTAGTCCTCGAGGACCCGCTGGAACTGCATAAGATACACGTTCACGTCCTGGACGCCAATGACAACTCACCTCTCTTCCCTGCCGGGGACGTGCAGATGCACATCCCGGAGTTCCTGGCGCCTGGAGCCCGATTTACTCTCCCTAGTGCTCAAGATACCGACGAGGGAAGCAACGGAGTACTAAGCTACAGCCTGAGCTCCAGCCAGCACTTTCGCTTGGACATAGGGTCACGGGTAGACGGCAGTGAATACCCAGAGTTGGTGCTGGAGAAAGCGCTGGATCGCGAGCAGCGCGCCACCCACCTGCTGGTGCTCACGGCTCGGGACGGTGGGCTGCCCGCGCGTTCCGGAGACGCACAAGTCACCATCATCGTGGTGGACACAAACGACAACACGCCTGTATGCAAGCGCTCCGTATACCGCACGAAGGTGCCAGAGACTGCGCCCAATGGGACTGTGTTATTCCGAGTTCAGGCCTCAGATCCGGATGAAGGCTTCAATGGGGAAGTCCGATACTTCTTAAGCAACAGCACACAAGCAGAGCTGCGACATCGCTTTCACGTGCACCCTGAAAGTGGGGAGGTACTGGTAGCTGCTTCACTAGGACCGCCTGAAACGCTGTTGGAGGCGTACATCGAGGCGAGGGACAAAGGCACCTTCGGTCTAGCTAGCACCGCTAAACTGCTGGTGGAGGTGACTGATGTAAACGATCATGCCCCTGAGGTGAACTTCATGACTCTCTCCAGCCCAGTACCTGAGGACGCCATCCCTGGCACAGTGATTGCTCTCCTCAGTGTAAAGGACGAGGACCTTGGTCCCAATGGTAGGGTAACTTGTAGCATGTCCAGCGGAGGCCCTTTTCAGTTGAAGCCTTCCTTTGACAACTACTACAGTCTGCTAACAGATGGGCCTCTAGACCGGGAGCAGATCAGTGAATACCAGGTTCTGATCACTGCCTCAGATGGTGGCTCGCCCCCACTTAGCACTCAAAGGACACTCACTGTGTCAGTTGCTGATGTGAACGACAATACACCAAGCTTTCCTCAAGCACAACAGGAACTTTTCGTGCCTGAAAACAATAACCCTGGGGCCTCTCTAGGCCGTGTGGTTGCCCAGGACCCGGACCTGGGGAAGAATGGCCTTGTCTTTTATGATCTGTTGGATATTACCTCTGATAGGCCACCAGCCTCTAGCTTGGTGGCAGTGGAATCATCCAGTGGGGCTATCACTGCCAAAACTTCCTTTGACTTTGAACGGCTCAGGGGATTTCGATTCCAGGTGGAAGGCCAGGATGGAGGCATTCCTCCCAGAAGTGCCACAGTGACAGTAAACTTGTTTGTGGTAGATAGGAACGACAATGCTCCAGTCATCTTGTTTCCCTTGCCTAGAAATGGCTCTGTTCCAGTAGAAATTGTGCCCCGCTCTGCCAGAACTGGACATTTGGTCACAAAAGTGGTAGCAGAGGATGCAGACAGTGGTTCCAATGCCTGGCTTTCCTATCACATCTCACAGGCTTCTGACTTTAGCCTTTTCAGAATTTCAGCCAGTGTGGGAGAACTCCGTACTGCTCGCTTAGTTCTTCCCACTGATGCAGTTAAGCAGAAGGTAGTGGTAATGGTTCAGGACCATGGAGATCCACCACTCTCCTCCTCTGTCATTCTGGGAGTGTTATTAATCAACTCTGCCCCTCAGGTCCTTCCAGACTTTGAAGATATCTGGGAGCCAGGAGGGCAGCTTTCTGCCCAGAACTTGTATTTAGTAATTGCCCTGGCCTGTATTTCCTTTTTATTTTTTGGGTGCTTACTTTTCTTCATGTGGATCCAGTTGAGCCAGAGCCCAGGTTGTCACTGTCAGAGCTGCTGTCGCTCTCCAGAGGATCTGAGGTGTGAAAGGAAGATGATTTCAAATCCTTGCATGACATCAGCCACAATAGATGTCACTACAATTGAGAGACTTTCTCAGACTTATCTCTATCAGACCTCTCTGGGACTTGGTTCTGATAATAACAGTTTGCTTTTGTGTGGGGAGTACAATGCTGCTGACCTGAGAAATCTGGCCACTGGGGTAGGACTGAATTTGCCAATATCCTGTATTCAGATTCGGAATAGGAAAGGGGATCACACACATGTCAATGCCATGGTAAGCAAACTTTAAGGGATTTTTTTTTTTTTTTTGACTGGGAGATGGCTGCTAGCCCTGTTCTGAAATGTTTCTTAGATGAACATTTGGCAACATTTAATCAGTTGAATGGAATGCTCTTTCTTAGAACTCTCTTGTGCTAAGAATTCTGGGAGTATAAAATTATTAAAAGATTGTCCTGGGACTCAAGGAGTTTGTTTCTGAGAAACAAAGGTAAAAAATTAAAACCTATTAAAAAACAATAAAAGTAGTATATCATGAAGATCTAATATTAAAAATAATAAAGTACCAAAAATATTTCTTGAACAATGTATATTTTAAGGCAGTCTGATACCTAAAGTGAAGAATGAAAAGTATGTGAGCATCTGTGTATAATGTGAGCATAGTATCACAGAAGATGAAACATTTACCAAAACCATTACAATATATTATCAAAAGATGACAACTACAACTGATGTAAAAATAAATTGCAATGAGTGTTCAAAGAAGGGAGAGAGAGAACATTAGAGAACATCTGGGTGGGGTAGGGAGAATCAGAGAAGGGTTGTGATAGAAATGTCATTTGATTTGTCTCTTGAGTGATATACTATTTAGTAAAATGTGTCATATTCTCCAGCCTATACTTTTCAGAATACCATTTTGGCAAAGCAGTCTTCTTTGAGAATGACACTCCAAATCATAGCTGATAACTCCACAGCAGTGGTTTTTAAGTACATAGAAATTATAGGCATGTCTCAGAACACCTATTTGTACTGATAGAAAGAAAGTAATACTCTTGGGTATAGGACTTGACAGCATTTAATTTTGTGTTTTTATTGATGTATTTCACAAAGAAGAAAGATGAGTAATTTTTGTCAGAAGCATTTGTATGTTCAAAGGTGCACTTACTATTCATAGTTTATTCAACTTGGACTTAATTTTCTTATTTTAGAAGCCAAATATACTTAGCAAATAAATAAATACTATATTTGAGAATAATGCACCTAATAAAAGTTACATGATCCATATACTTCAGTTTATTCCCAGTGGCCATTGTCATTACAAGACTTTTTGAATGGAGTCAGGAAAACATTTTTTAAAGCAATTCTACACCACTTCCAAGTTCTTATAGAAATTGTGGATACAAGAGAAGGAGGTGTGCAGAAATTAGGGAAGGAAAACCAAGCATCCCTTGTTTTACTATTCTAGGCAATAAGAGGAAAAATGTGTTATAAATTATTCTCCCTCAGATAATGATGTTAACTGCAAATAAAATAGATTTACATACATTGTAATTTTGCATACTTAGTATTTTCATTATATAATAGAATCCACAATATAAGATATGCTTAGTAAATGCTTCCTAAATGAACAAGTAAATAAATGTGAATGTATGAATTGGATAGTAACACCGTTCAACATAGAAGAAAAAACTTTAACTTACTTTTCTATTTTACATGTGTATGTATGGTTAAGAGTTTAGAGATTGCTTTCAAATATATTGTTTCAATGATTATTTTCTTCCTCATGACGTATAGTAATGAAAGAACATAACAGAGGGATTTTCTGGTCCTACAGCTAAAATGAAAACCCCAATGCTTATTCTGGGGCTAAGTGTGAGTCCAGTTCTGAAGATGAAAAAGGTATTAATAGGAACACATCATTACATTGCAAAATTTGCAGTGAATACTATTTAATAGGATCTCAGTTAATTTCAAGGGAGAAAATTGGTTTACTACAATGTTAATATTTTAGGTATTAAAGCAGTTAACATATGAGCACTTTTCCTATTTATCAAGAAAATTTACACTTTCTTTTATTTCATTGCTTTCTGTAACAAAGAGAGATGAGAATAACAGTAATGGTTATGAAGCTTGGGAGTCAGGAATTGTTTGAGTAACACATTTTGACTAGACTGGAAAGAAAATGTAAGTAAGTAATAGGAAGATCGATGAATCTGGGAGTTTGAAGGAAAATCGACTATTTAAAAGCAAAAATATAGCTAATAACAGAAAAAATGCCCCTGTTCCCCCAAATTTTTAAACTTATATGAATGGCAAATAAAGTTAACAGATATACTATCCATATGTGCAGGAATGTTGTGCCATTCCATTCATCCAGCTGAGCAAACTTTTTCCATCGTTGTTGATATTTCATTTTTTAGGTAGTCCTTTGATCTAATAATTTTTGTGGGCTGGATATTTCCTTATAAATAAGTAAAGTATGACTTATAAAAACATGAGTAAAATAACTTCTATAAAGCTGGGGTATTCATAGGCATTATTATTTCTTTCTTCCCATTCGACTCCATATTGATCCAATCTTGATTCTTTAAAACAATGTGTTTCATAGTATTATTCACTGCCTTAATAATAACAGAACTCTAGAAATAAAATATTTATTGCTTGAATATTATGAAACAAAAATCATTTTAAGGACATGAAATTTAACAATAATTATAACATGTGCCTGAGTCATACAGAATTATGTTGATGGATACATGTTTATATTTTGTAAATTCTAAGCTCATTTCTCATTTTAGTTTATAGCGTACATTAATATAGTTTTTAACGTTAAAAATTGTCAGCTTAAGAAATTCAGAAAAACGTGTATTTTTCTATATCTCTCCTATTGATAATATTTAACATATATTGTGCAACAACTAGACAGCATGTGTCTCGTGTCAGTTTTTTCTGTTAAGATTCTTCATGGGTAATTTAACTTTTTTAGATTGGTACCTAAGATGGTACCTCTGAGATGTAAATTTCTACTTGCTGTTTAAAATTCATTGCACTGGCAATTTTTTAAAGATGATATATATTAATGTAGCAAAAATGCACGAAATGCTTAGCATACAACTGGTCTTATTAAATATTCCACTTGAGTGTTATATGTAGTTTGAACATATCGATGTTATATTAGCGTATTGTTGTGCAATTAAAGCAGTTTTGTTTTTTGGTTTTTTGCTAGGATACATAGAATAAGGAGTACTTCCTTTTTGCAATGTCACTTGTTAACAGAGTGGTAGAATGTTTTTGGCATTCTAGGTGTTTTTATTTGTTAGATACGATCCTTGAGTAGACTTTCCCAGAGGCTAATTAGATGTTTGCTTATATGTATTTTAACTTTGAAGCTGATAACCACACTTAAAAAAAAATTTAAAGTGCCATAGCCAAGGAAGCTTGCAGGACATGAAATATATTCAGATTTTTACAAAAAACCTATGGTGGACAGCACAACAGTATTTGTTGTATAATAGAGAACTTCAAACTAGTAAAATGGAAAGAAAGAAAGGATTATAACATGAATGGACAGAAGGGGAAAGCAATGCCTGGGAAACATAGGAGTGGGAAAATATTGACAACATGTCTGATAATGTTAATGGCCTATTGATTTTTATTGTCTTCAATAGTTGCAGTTAGAGAGAAACAATAATATTCCAGAGATGAAATACACTTAGCTGGGTTGGGACGAAGTTGGACTAAATTACTAAAAGGTTTTTACATTGCTCAAATGCATATCATATAAATATTAGAAATATTAACATTTGGCAGAACATCAAATGAATATGCGTCACAGTCCAGAATTCTGACTATAGTATTATGGGAAGTAAGGAATTTGTTGCTCTTGAAAAAGCAAAGCTAAGTGATAAAGGTGGCCACTCATTTTGTTCCCAATTTTAATTGATGGGATAAGAAAATGGTTCAGGATATAAATAAGTTACATGTTTCTTTTATACTTCATTTACGAAAAAGAAAGAATTAGAATAATAATTTCCTTCTCAAGCTATAAATGCAGAAGAACATTATATATTCATCTGGAACTTGTTTTGGAATCTAGAAATGAATATGTAATCACATGTTCTCCTGTGCTGCGGAGAAAGGGAAAAATCTTTTTTTTATACCATCCCAAATTCTTGGCTGTTCCTAGAGCCATCTGGTTGCCATCTACATATATTCTGTTTTCATAATGGGACTCGAATGACATGCCCCACAAAATATACTCTCTGAATTTAGGCGTGTTATGTTTATTCTTTAGAATCTTTAAGCAAAGACTACAACTGTTTTGTTTAGACTTAAAATGGTGTTAACACAAAATAAAAACAACCAGTTAAGACATCTTAATAGTGGGGTTTTTCATCTATATTAATTAGTCAAGATTGGTTTGTATTTTCTTTTCTTTACAAGGTTTGGTATCTGGGTTATGCTGGCCGTATTAAAGAAATTAGAAGTTCTCTCTCTCTCTTTCTCTTTATCTCTATCTCTCTTACCTTTTTTTCTATTCGCTGGCCGTGTTTGTTAAGATTAGTGAAATAGTTCTCACAAATATTTGATAGAATTCACTAGTGAAGCTCTCTGTGCCTAAAGGGTTTTCTATGTGGGAAAGTTTAAATCATGAAATCGAATTTCTTTATCAGTAATAGAATTATTCATATTTTTATTTGTGCTGTTTCACTTCTATAAATTTTATTTTTTCAGAAATATGTTAATTTCATCTAAACCTTCAAATATTTTGGCATAAAGTTATTTATAATGTCCTTTTATGATCTTTTACATGCTTTCCATTTCCTTTTCCTCACACAAAATATTTAAAAGATGTGTACTTAGTGATTGAGATTGAACAAAATTCATAATATTCAGTGCTTCATCAAGAACATTCTTACTGGTATTTTTGTTACTGCAAATGTATAATCATGATTATAATAACTACTGGCACAGTTTGGAGCTGCTACTTTGACTCCATCTATGGTACCCAGTTTTACCTACCAGTGCTTTTGCATCATCAGTGCAAAGGAAAAAGGCAAATGACATTTTAACATCATTTTAAAAATGATTTTGACCTCGTGGACACCTAAAGGGTCCATAGATCACACTTTGAGAACTGCTGTTCTAATTCTGTCATTTCTTCTTTGTTTATTAGCTGAAATATTTCTGTAAAGGGAAACTTTCCCTCTTCAACTATTTGATTGCACTGAAGTACAGTTCACATAGGAAAGGTGGGGTAAATGCTTGGTTCTTTGCCTTTATTTGACAGTTTTCAAAAAATAATGAATTTGCTCCCTAGCATCCTACAAAAGGGACCAATAAATTTTATTATGTGTCATTATGAACTAATGGACTTAAATGTATTTGATATGGCTCGATTCATTGCATTTATTAATCTTTTCAATGCTCAAATTATGCTAGCTTTGGTAAGGGGGTGGGGAGGCAGTGTCTGTTCAGGTTGGTTCCTGAGTCTGTAAGTGTGTGTATCTTGTTTTATATCTTTTATTTTGAAATAAATATATATTCACACAAAGTTGCAGAAATGGTACAGAGAGGTTCCACGTGCTCTTCACCAGTTTTCCCCAATGGTAATATCCTGAGTCTTTTCCACATCAGTCTTGGTAGTCTTTTGAGCACTTCTTGCTTTCTGGTATGACAAAATCTTCAGGTCATCTTGTGCATTTCCTGTCCCAGACCTGGAATCAGCCATTCTCCAAGGACCCTTCAAGTCTTCTTAGTGGGAGATGATATTTAGAGATATAATCTGTACAATCAGTGTGTTTATTGCTACAGGGTCAGTCAGTGTTTTTAGGTGTTTTCTGTTAGTGAGCCAAAGGATATCAATACCTTAAAAAATGAAATACACCACAAGTTTATACTAATCTTTCTTTCTTTTTTTTCTGGCTGGTAAGGTGATCGTAACCCCTGGCTTGGTGTCATCCACACCACGCTCAGCCAGTGAGCGCACCGGACATCCTTACACAGGATCTGAACCCGTGGTCTTGGCACTCCCAGCGCCGCACTCTCCCGAGTGAGCCACGGGGCCAGCCCTATACTAATCTTTCTAATCCAACTTCAGCGCTCTAAAGTTTTTACTTAACTTCATACATCTGACATTTGAATCTACTTTCTCCCACAGCCAAAACCTCAGCTGTCATTTGCATCAACATAATCACTCATTTGTTACCCCACACCACTCAAACAATGGACTTAGAAAACAACGCCAGCACTATGTTAACAATATAATTACTGTAACAGTTTAATTTTTTGCCATTCTCTTCAATTGTGAAGTGTATGCCAGCAGACATGTACAGTCAAATTATTGTGTTTTAAAGTACCTTGGGGGGCCGGCCCATGGCTCACATAGGAGAGCATGGTGCTGACAACACCAAGTCAAGGGTTAAAAACCCCTTGCCAGTCATCTTTTTTTTTTTTTAAAAAAAAAATGTGTCTTGGGATAGTTCCTCTTTGTATAGTTAAGCCACCTTCTAGATACAGAGTTAGGCTCATCTGTTTCAAGATGCTTTCAAGTTTAGGGCTTGCTTTTTAAAATTTAATTTTCTTTTATAACTATGTGAGATATTTATATGGTTCCAAAGTAAATTTATAAAACAGGGTATGTTTAGACAAGTCTAGCATCTACTACATCTACTATCTCAAACTATATACATTATTCTCCACTTTGATTTTTTCCACTTAAAAATATTAACTCAAGGGCTGGCTGGTTAGCTCAGTTGGTTGGAGTGATTCCCTGTAATAAGACCAAGGGTTCAGATCTTCATACCAGCCAGCAAAAAAAAAAAAAAAAAAAAAAAAAGTACCATAGTGGTATATAGTATATAGAAATATTCTTTGCATCTTAATGGTGCCTTTTGATTAACAGGAACTCCTAATTTTAATGAGATCCAATTTATCAATATTTGCTTTTTTACTTAGGTACTCTTTCTATCCTTTAAAGAGAACATAGCCTGCTTCAAGGTCAAGAAGATCTTCTCCTATATTATCTTCTAGAACACTGCTGTCCAGTAGAACTTTCTGACGTGTTGAAAATTTTCTATATCTGCATATACAGGACATGTGGCTACTGAGCACTTGAAATGTGGCTAGTGAAACTGAGGGACTAAATTTTTAATGTTACTAATTTTAATTAATTTAAGCATAAATTTAAATAGCCACATTTGGTTAGTGGTTGCTGTAGTTCCAGAAGCTTTCTTGTTTTAACTTGCACATTTAGATCTTAAATCACCTAGAATTGTTTTTTGAGTATGGTATAAAGATTATGCTTTTCCATGTGTGAATACATAGATTTTCTATATACGCAGACAGCACTACTTTGTCATAAATCAAGTGACGATATACATTTTTCTGTTTCTGGACTCTCTATTCTGTTTCATTGGTCCTTTTGTCTATTCTTGTGCCAATACCATTCTGTGTTAAATATAGTGGCTTTTAATTTGTATTGATATACAATTGTGTAAGTTCTCCCACTTTGTTCTTTTGCTTCAAGACTAACTTAGCTATTTTTGGTGATTTGCATTCTGTATAAGTTGTAGTATCAGCTTGTCAATCTCTACCAAAAAATAAACCCTGCTCTGATTTTAGTTGGTATTATACTGAATCTATAGAAAATATGAAGTATATTGACAATATTTTGTTTGCAATTTTATTGAATCTGTAAAAATATGGTTTTATTGACATATTGACAATATTGAGACATCTGATCCATTAACAAGTTATATTTTTCTCTTTATTTATTATTTTCTCTTAATATTTGTGTGTTTGCATGAATGTATGTGTAGATATATTACACAACTTTCATTAGATATCTGATATTTTGGTGGTAGTTCTAAAATTTAAATTTAAAAATTATGAGTTTAAATTTTTAAAATTTAATTTTAAAATTGTTTTTTGTTGCAGGTATGTAGAAGTAAAACTGATTTTTATATTAAATTTGTATCCATTGTTCTTGCTAAATTTATTTCAAAATCTCATTTTTATGTTGTTTTAGATTTTCTACTTATACTGTCGTGCCATCTTCAAATAATGTTAGTTTTATTATTATTATTTTTACTTTCTAATCAGGTGATTTTCTTGCTTTATGACATTGACTATGAAGTTCAGTATAATATTAAACAGAAGTGATGATAATGGATAGTCATTCCTGATCACAGAGAGAAAGTTTTTAATATTTAATATGAAATATGTTGTTGGATTAGGTTTTTTTGCAGAGACCCTTTATCAGATTAAGGCGGTTTCCTTCTTTTTCTAATTAACTAAAGAGTTTTGTAAAATATTATGAATGGTTATTGAGTTTATCACCTGTTTTCCTGTTTATTGATGTGATCATATGATTTTTATCCTTTTATTTTATTAATATCATGCATTATATTGGTTGATTTCTTAATAATAAATCAATATTGCATTCTTAAAATAAATCCAGGTTGGTTGTAATGTATTATCATTCTTTATATCATTGGATTTCGTTTTCTAAGATTTTATTTAGAATTTTTAAAGTCTGTGTTTATGATAGAAATTGGCTTGTAATTTGTTATTCGTGTAATGTTCTTGTCAAGGTTTGATATCAAGGCTGTGCTGCCTCAAATATGTAATTGAGAAGTGTTGCTTCTTGTTCAATTCTTTGAAAGAGTTTGTTTTAGCCCATTTAGGCTGCTGTAACAAAATACCATAAATTGGGTGGCTTAAAAGCAACAGAAATTTATTTCTCATAGCTCTGAAGGCTGAGAAGTTGATAATCAAGGCACTGACAGATTAGTGTCTGGTGAGGGTTTACTTTCTGGTTTTTGAAACAGAATGGCACCTTCTTGCTGTGTCCTCACATTGTGGAAGGAGCAGGGTAGCTCTCTGGAGCCTCTCTTATGAAGACACTAATATCGTTCATAAGGCCTCTTCCCTCATGACCCAATTATCCCCAAAAGGTCCCCGACTCCTAATACCATAGTCTTCGGGGCTAGGATTGCAACATATAAATTTGGAGAGGCACAAACATTCAGACCATAGCAAGTTTGTAAAATCAGTGTTTTTTTCTCCCATAAACATTTAGAAGAATTCAGAGTGAAGCTTATAGGCCTAAAGTTCTCTTCATGAAAATGTTTTAAACTATAAGCTCAATGTCTGTCATAGTTAAAGAACTATACAGAGCTTCTGTTTCTTGTTGTATCTGTTTGGTTAATAGTGTCTTCCTATAAATTTGTGCATTTAATCTAAAATTTAAAATATATGAGCTTAAAATTCATAGTATGTTTTTCTAATTCTTTCAATGTTGTAGAAACATAGAAACATAGTGATGTTTCTTTTTACATCAATCATAGTGGTAGTATTTATGCTTTCTCTTTTTTTTCTTGGTAAGTTTTACCACACATTTATTCAATTAATTAGTTTCTTCAATGAGCCATCTTTTGACAGACAGAAAATAAAAGACACACAACCTCTTTACTTATTTATTTATTTATTTTGGCAGCTGACCAGCTTGGGGTTCCAAACACTTGACCTTGGTGTTATAACACTATGCTCTATCTAGCCACCTGAGTTAACTGACTAGCCCAACACATTGCCCTTAAATAAACAATAATAAAGCTGACAACTGACATCTCAAGAAAAAAAAAAATAGAAGCCAGGAAACAACAGAATGACCTCTTCAAAGGGCTTGAAGAAAACATCTGCAAAATAGAATTTTATAACAAGCAAAAATATTCTTCAAAAAGGAAGGTAAATAAAAATATTTTCAGATGTACCAAAAGTGAGATAATGTACCCCAAGTACATCTATGCCAGAAGAAATAATGAGTTCTTTAGGTATATGGAAAATATTTCCAGGTAGAAGCATAGAAATTTAAGGAAAAAAGAAAGAATGGAAGAGTGGAATGGAGATAGATATCCAATGAGTAAAACAACACCAATAATTCACAGTGCAGTTTAAAATATTTAAAAAACTAAATAATATATAGAATAATAACAAAAAATATCATGAGCGGTTAATAGTTAAAAGGTTTTAAGATCATTGCAATGTCCTGGAAATAAAGTACAAATTTCTATTAGACTTTAATAAGCCACAGATGCATGTTGTAGCTTCTAGGGAAATCCACTTAAAAATATTTTTAATGTGTAACCAATAAGCTAATAATGGGAAGGAAATAGGATAAAAATATATTTAATCCAATAGAAGGCAAGAAAAGAAATAAAGTATTTTAGAAAAGATGAGATAAATAAAAACAAATAGTAAGATGGCAGATTTATATTCAAGTATATCAGTAATTACAGTCTAAACTTTCCAATTAATAAAGGTAGACTGGTTGGAAGTTGAACAACCATATGTCATTTTTTAGGCACACAACTTTATTGAAAATGTAAATAAAGGTGGAAAGTAAGAGGATGGAAGGAGATATATACCATGCAAACACTTATCAAAAGGAAACCACTTAGCTAGCTACACAAATATCAGTTATAGTAGACTTTAAGTCAAGAAGCCTTATAGATTAATAAATACATTACATAATGGTAAAAGGGTCAATCCACCAGGAAGATAAAAGTCATAAATCTCATTGTAATAATAGTATCTTTAATTGCATTAAGCAAAAGTGGCTGAACTACAAAGAAAAATAGAGAAATCCATGACCAGAATGGGAAATTTTAACATAACTTGCTCAAAAATAGATAGAACAAGGAGACAAAAGAAAATCAGTAAGAGTACAAAAAACCTGAATAATAGGAATAATAAACTTGTATGTAAGTGCGTATGTTGCTAAGCATTATTATTTGTCAGATAAATCCATTCTTATTGTTGTGTAGTATTTCAGGGTCTGAATAGTCAATTTTTGTAAATATTCTTCATGTTCACATAAAGGTGGTATTATGAGATTGCTTTTTGTAGTGTTCTGTGCATGTCCGTTAAATCAAGTTTTCTAGTTGTGTTGTTCAAATTATTCAATGTTGTTTTTGATTGTTTATTTTATCAGTTGCTGAGAAAGTTATGTTAAAGTGTCCCACTATAAATGGTGAATTATTTGTTTTTCCTTGGATTCTGTCTGAATTTTTTGCTTCATCTTTTTGGGGCTATTTTATTTAGGTGCTTGACCAAATTTAAATTTATGATATCTTCCTGCTAAATTGAAACTTTAAGCATTATTTATTATTTATCTCTACTTGGTGATGAACTATTACAGTCTTTGTTTGCCTGAAATGTCATTCTTAACATATATTTTTTCCTGGGAATAGAATTATAAGTTGGCATTTATTTCCTCTTGGTGCATTAAGGTTATCTCCTCATTATCGTCTGCATTCCACTGTTATCTCACTGTGCTGCTTTAATAGTAATTTCTTACTGTTTTTCTTCCAATTTTACTAATTTCATCTTCTTGTGTGTCCAATATGCTGTTAAAAGTACAGGCATCCCTTGAGTTTTTAATTTTGCTTATTATGTTTTTTATTTTTAAAATTCTAATTATTAATGTTCAGATATTCTATTTTTTATAGTTTTCTGTTCCCTGCAGATATTTTTATGCTTACCTTTTATTTAAGTATATTAAATCTCCATCTGATAATTCCAGAGTCTGAAGTCTACACGTGTATTTGTATTGTGTCCTGTTTCAGCTGTTTTTTTGCTCACAGCTCTATTTTTTTGTGTGTTCCAGGTTTCCTTTGACAGGGATTGTCATTACCCTGAAAATAACATTTGTCAGGATATCCCGAGATCTTGGATGAAAGTAGCTTTCTTCAGGATAGATTTTTTAAAATTTACTTCTGCCAGTGCCTGAATACTACTACTGCTTATAAACCACTATAAATCAAGTTCAAGTGGCTACTTAGACTATGTATTTCCAGCTGAAAATATTCAGGATGTCCAGTATCTAGCCACAAACTTATGGGATTTTTTCCCTTTCCTATTTTCCTTCTGTCCTGGTTGGTGCCAAGTCGAACAACCTAGCAGTTATTTGGGTTGGAGATAAGTGGGTTTAGTTTTGGTATATCATTACCTGGAGAGTTTAGTCCTTTGGAGTTCCAGATTAAGGTAGTGTGGAGATTCTATAAGATTTCCCCTCTTGGGTACATCCTGGCTCTTAATTTTTATCTTCTTCACCCCACAAGTTATCTGAATTTATGTCCAAATTTGTACTAGTAGATAGTTTCAGAACAAAATGCATGTTCAATAGTCTGCTCACCTCTCTGGGTTTAGGTTTCCTTCAGTATTTGTCCTAGCAGTTTATCTTGTCAGATATTCAGTGCTTTTAAGATAGTTATTTTAATATTTTATCTAGAATATTTAGTTGCTTTCAGTAGGATGCTTGCTGTGAATAATTCAGACTGCCATTACCTGATATTTCCTATCCTAGTTTTATCACCAGTAGACTAGCATCTAAGTCATAATGAAATGCTTTCATGTATGTCTTAAAATACTTGAATTACTTTTCTTTTGAAAACAACAACAGTATCTTTATTTTCCCTAAACCTTGATAAGGGGATTTATATATCTTATCATTAATTTTGAGAAAAAAGTAATTCAAAAAGTCAGATCTACTGTGAAATATTTTGTAATCGAACCAAGAGAGCACATGCTTCTACCCAAAACATTCACACAATCAAACTTTATTAAATGGGGTATTCGTGGCTTTACTTGACATAAAACAGTTTTCATATTTCTCTTTTCTGGTCATTTCATTTAACATACATTTTTTGAGCATGAGACATTCAAAATGTGGAGACAAATAAGATATAATCCATATTATTAAAAGATATCTAACAATAAACAAGTAAACCATCTATTACAATACAGTCAGATTTAAGCTACAATTGAAATAAACACATGCTACTGAGGAAACTCAGAGAGGAAGCAACGAATTCAGTATAATGTTAGGAGGGATGGGGTGGGGTGGTGTGGAGGCAGGCAGGAAAATCTTTCCATGTAGTATCTCTCTTTAGCAGAATACTAATGGATGACTTGGGAAGCAAGGAAGTAGAGTGAAGAATGAGTATTTCAGGCAGAGTGAAAACCATAAATAAAGGCCTGGAAGAATGAGAAAGCATAGGAGAAGCTGAAAATAGTTTGATTTGGCCAAAGCACTCTGTAAAAGCACACATGTATAAGCAAGGCAGAAGATAAGATTAGAAAGGTAACTAAGTTTAGGAGGATACTCTAATGTAATACTTAGAGTTTTAGATTTTATCCTAGGGAGGAGGAGAGTCAGTAAAGATGAAAAAAATCTAAAAACAACTTTTTCATTAAATAGTACCACATGAACATCACAGACATTTTGGAAAAAGGAGAAATCATCTCTAATACCGACACCAAAGTACAGTCACGATTATATGTTTCTATAGCTCTTTAAATAAAAACATTTTCCAAATAAAACCAAACATAAAACAACAAAAAATAAAAATAAAAAACCATTTCCATGCATATTTAAAAAATAGTTATAATCATTTATAAGTATATGGTGTTTTATTATAAAATTAATTTATATTTGTTATAGAATATAGAAAAACTTAGGGAAGCATAGACATTTAAAATTCATGTTCTTTCTCCACTTGATATTGTTATATAAGGCCTTATGTTATTATAAACCATTTGTCAGCATAGTTTTAACAACTACAAAATTTTAGTAAATTTGACTTAATTAAAATTTTACAGTATGTATTATAATTTGGATTGTTTCCAGATTTAAAAAATATGACTATATAAATTATGTTTAGATTAATATATATATGCAATAGAAATGGAAAATTATGTACCTAGGAAATCAATGTAAGCTAACTGAAAAAAATTATTTGAATTATCTTGCATCAACTCATATATATATAATCACCTGAGTAGATGATGTAGATCCAAATAATTATAATTTTTATATTTGCCAATGGTAAAAAATAAAAAGATCTCATTCAGAAAGCAATAGATGTAAAATATCTAGGAATAACTTTAAGGAGAAATGTGAAGGAAAAGAGTGAAATTTTGCTGAAAAATATTTTAAAAGGTTGTATAGATGGAGTGGCATATTGTATTCTTAGATGGAATACTTAAAAAGTGTTTTTTTCCCAAATTAGTTGGATTTGGCTCGGTCATTAAAAATTCCGATGGGATCATTATTATTTTATTTATCATGACAATTCTTTTTTCCTAAGATTTATCCCTAAGAATAAGAATGCAAAGAATGTTTTTTTAAAAAGAAACTGTTGCTTTATGTTGCTTCATTCCCCATGGATTTGTCATCCCTCTTCCCCTGGGTGATGGACACCCAAAGGATTACTCAAAACCCATCTCTTCTGAGCAGTGAGAGACCCTGAAGTGGTTAATCTTCCCAGGACCCTCCAGCAAGAGGCATCCCTTTCTTGGGAAGTTAACCCCAAATTGGGGTTCTCTTCCTGCATTTATTTTCCAGACCAGGAAGTTACAGGAAGAGAACATAGGTGGGGTTATAGTTTAACAATATAGGCTGGTACTTTCAGTGAAACAAGTCAGATGACATTCCTTTAGACAATTAAGTGATCTTACAGCAATTTCTCGTATCTTTACATTACAATCAGTAACTAGTCTGTCCTTGAGGCAGCAACCTTGCTGTGCCACAAATCTTTATCTTACACCAGAGACTTTGTAGCCCGAGGAAAATTTCCAGTCCTCCACAAGGTCAGTATTTGAAACTGCAATTTGGAAAACCAAGCCCTGTGAAGTACATTTGCTTTATAGTATATTCCACAAGAAACAGTTTAAGGTGTAGGCATTCCATTATCAGAACTAAATTTACTGTACAGGACCAGCATCAAAGGAGATTAGACTACTACTAGAATATCCAGGTAAAAAATTACGGAGATTTGAACTGAGGCTTAAGGGAAGGAATTTGATATAATATGATATAAAGGGTAGAGCTGATAGAGCTTAATTACTAAATGTAGGAGATATAGTAAAATAACAAATAGATGCTATCTAGGATCGTGAAAATGATGAGTTCAGTTTTAAAAATGTCATCTAAGCATAGGCAGACAATAGTTGGTTGAATATGATGATCTGAGTGAAGCCAAATTCTAAATATAGATTTTGAATCATTGGTATAAGGATGATCATTGAAGCTGGAGTATGAATGAAATTATCTATGGATAATGTATAAAGTGAGAAAAAAAGAGGGACAAAGTCAAAATCAAAAGGTCTAACAGAATGAAAGTCCACAATCTAATGGAGGAAAAGCAGGAGATGTAGGACAAAACCCAGAAATGGGTGTTTTATGCGAACCAGAAGAGGAAAGTTTGAAGAAAAAGAGTTGGTTGTAGTTGTAGCATGTCACAGAAATCAGGTGAGGGGTCTCCAAAGTGTTCATTGGACTGGTCATTAGAATGTTATTGAGCACATTAGCAAAAGCAGTTTCAGAAGTGTGATTCTAAAGAGAAGCAGTGAATTAAAGAATAAAGGGAGTTAAGAAAACAGAGATGGAACTATTGAATACCCCCAAAAAGCAATTACTTACAAAAGGGGGAATGTCAGATTGGGTTACAGTGGGGTTTCTTGTTAAAAATAAAAGACACCTAAGTGTCTACTTACTGAGTGAGGATCTACTGGGCAAAGGGCTGGAAGAGAAGAAAACAGAAAACATAGAAACTAAATTTAAATAAGTAACTATATGCAGTTAAAGAGAGGGAATTACTTTTTTTCCAAGCACCTCCAGATAATTTGGTCAGAATAAAAGAAACAAAAGACCAGTTTCACATTGGTTTAAGAACCTTAAACTTTTGTGATTTCCATAAGGTATCTGGCTTTATTTATTTTTTATCAACTTTATTAAAGTATAGTTAACTTAATATAAGCTACAACAATTTACATTATATGATTTAGTGAGTTTTGATGATTTTATGCACTCTTAAAATCACCACTACCATGAAGATACAGAACATTTCCATCAAGCCCAAAGATTTCTTGTTATCCTTTTGCAATCATTCCTCTGTCTATGTCCCAGGCCCCAGAGAACCACTGATCTGCTTTCTGTCAGTGTAGATTAATTGCATGTTCCAGAATAATTTACAAATAGAATTGTTCAATATGAGCTTTTTCTACTTTCTTTCATTCAACATAATGATTTTGAGATTCATTTACATTGTGTATATTCAGTAGGTCATTTTTTTTTTTTTTTTTTTGCTGAGTAGTATTCCATTGTATACCACATTAAAAAAAATCCATTCATCTGCTAATGGACTTTTGAGTTGTTTCCAATTTTTGCTATTATGAGTAGGCTTTTATGTGTACGTGTGTACAAGTCTTCGTATGGACATATGTTATTTCTCTTTTATTTCTCTGATACCTTTGAGTAGACTGATTGGGTTCTGTGGTGGGTGTATGTTTTAAGAAACTGACAGTTTTTAAAGGATTAGCACCATTTTACATTTTCACAAGCAAAATGTCAGTGAAATTGCTCCACATCCTCACAAACACTTGTTATTGTCAGTTTTTTACTATTATCTGTGGTAATGGGTATGAGCTGGTATCTTACTCATCTCATTTCCGTGGGATGGCTAATCATGTTTAGCATTTTTTTCTTGTGTTCTATTTGTATATGGTTTTTTATGAAGTGTGTTCAAATCATTTGCTTTTTAAAAAATTGGTTTGCTTTTCTTATTGAGTTGTAAAGGTCTACATACAAGTTCTATAACAGATACATGTATTGCAAGTTGTTTTTCTGTTCTGTGGCTTGTCCATTTTTGAAAGTGTCTTATGAAGACCAAAATCTTAAATTTTGAGTGTAAATTATTTTTTATTTTATGACTTATGCCTTTTGTGTTCCACTTAAAAAACCATTGCTATCCCGAGTTTGGAATGATTTTCCTCTTGTGTCTTCTAGGAATTTTATAGTTTTAGCTTTTAGATTTAGTTCTATGATCCATTCCATTTCATTTTTGTGGATGAGTCACCATTTCCTGTCTACTTACTTTTGGTTCAGAAGTTTGACTATGATGTGCTTATTTGTGGTTTTCTTAATGTTTATCCTGTTTAGGATAGCTGAGTTTATTGAACCTGTAAATTTATATTCTTCACCAAGTTTGGAAACTTTTTGGTTCTTATTTTCTCAAGTATTTTTTGATCCTAATGTCTCTCTCCTCTCTCTTTGGACTTCAATCACAGACATATGAGACTTTTTTATATTGTCTGATTTTATCATTGTAGAGTTAAAGTCTGATCTTTTAAGAGCGTAAATTTCTTGTATATTCTTTATATCCTATATTGTCCCACAGGTCTCTGAGACTATTTATTTATTTCAATCATTTTTCTCTCTCTTATTCAGATTGGATCATTTTCATTGATCTATTTTCAGCTTCACTGACATCTGTCTCTTCATTCTTCTATTAAGCCTAGCCAGTGAATTTTTATTTCTGATATCATATTTTGCAGTGCTAAAATTTCTATTGGCTCTTTATTATATTTTCTGTGATGAGATTTCCTTTCTTTTCATCCATAACCAGCATGCTTTCCTTTATTTTACTGAATATAGTTATAGTAGCAATTTTAAAGTCCTTGTCTGCTAATTCCAACATCTGCTTCATCTCAGATTTGGATTCTAATGGTCTTTATTCTTAAGTATGCATCACATTTTTTTTTTGGTTCCTCTTATGTTAAGTAATTTTGGGTTGTATCCTGGATATTGTGAATATTATGCTGTAGCCACTCTTTATTCTGTTATAATCTTCTGAAGGGTGTTGATGTTTTTATTTCAGTAGAAAATAAACTTGATTAGACTAAAAATGCAAAATCTCCCTTGGTTGTGCTGGGCAATGGTTCACATTTTAGTTTAGTTCTTTTAGCTTGAGCCTTAGTTCTTTCTTTTAAGATTGATTAATTATGATTTCATTGTACATTTTTTATGGGGTACAGTTTGTTGTTTCAATACATGCATACATTGTATAATGACCCAATCAGAATAGTTAGCATATCTATCACGCAAACATTTATCATTTCTTTGTGGATATAACATTCAAGATCCTCTTTTCTGGCTATCTTGAAATACACAATACAATATTTTAGCTTATAGTGACCTTAGAGCAACAGAACTTATTCTTCCTGTATAACTTTAATTTTGTATCTTGTACCTGTTTGCCAACTCCTTCTCTCTCCCCTTTCCTACCTCTGGTAACCAGTATTCTATTCTCTATTTCTTTTCTTTTTTCTTCTTAATTTATTTTTTCTTAATTGACCCATGATAATTGTATATATTTATGGAGTACAGTGTGATATTTGGGTACAATTATACAGTATGCACTGGTCATATCAGGGTATTTATCATATCAGCATATTCATCACCTCAAGCATTTGTCCACTCTTTGTGTTAGAAATATTTAAAATCCTCTCAGTTAGCTACCTGACATTACATGGTAATTTGTTATTTCCTATAGAACACTAGATCCTATTCTTCCTATCTCTCTACAATTTTGCACCCATTGACCACTCCCTCCCTATGTCCTCTCCCCCTCCCCTTGCCATTCTCTAGTAACCACAATTCTATTTCCTACTTCTGTCAGATCAACTTTTTTAGCTTCCATGTGTATGCTCTTTTTGCAGTATATCTCTTTCTGTGCCTGGATTATTTCACTTAACATAATTTTCTCCAAGCTCGTCCATGTTGCTGCAAATGGCAGAATTTCATTCTTTTTAATGACTGAGTAGTATTCCATTTGTGTATATATACCACATTTTTGTTATTCAATCATTTGTTGATGGACATTTAGGTTGTTTCCAAATCTTGGCTATTGTAAATAGAGCTGCAATAAACATGAGAGTGCAGGCATCCCTTTGACATATTGATTTCTTTTCCTTTGGATATATACCCAGTGTTGAGATTGGGGGATCATAGGGTAGTTCTATCTGTAGTTGTTTGAGAAAACTCCATACTGATTTTCACAATGGCTGCACTAATTTACATTCCCACCAACAATGTATAATAGTTATCCTTTCTCTGCATCTTCATTGACATTTGTTATTTTCTGTCTTTTTGGTAATAGTCATTCAAGCTAGAGTGAGATGATATCTCACTGTGGTTTTAATTTTTTGCATTTCTCTGAGGCTTAGTGATGTTGAGCATTTTTCATGTGTGTGTTGGTCATTTGTGCATCTTCCTTTGAGAAATGTCTATTCAGCTCCTTTGCCATTTTTGAATCAGATTATTTGTTTTTTTTTTTTTTTTTTTTTTTTTTAGAAAGAATGTAGTTAAGATTTTATTTTATTTATTTATTTATTTTTTTTTCGTGACCGGCACTCAGCCAGTGAGTGCACCGGTCAGTCCTATATAGGATCCGAACCCGCGGCGGGAGTGTCGCCGCGCTCCCAGCGCAGCACTCTACCAAGTGCGCCACGGGCTCGGCCCAGATTATTTGTCTTTTACTATTGAGTTGTTTGTGTTCCTTTTATATTCTGAATATTAATCCCTTTTCAGATGCATAGTTTGCCAATATTTTCTCCCATTCTGCTGGTTTTCTTTTCACTCTGTTCATTGTTTCTTTTGCTGTGCAGAAGCTTTTTAAGTTGATATTTATTTTTGCAATTGTTGCCTGTGATTTTGAGGTCTTATTCATAAAATCTTTGCCCAGTTTTATGTTCTGAAGCACTTCCTCTATGTTTTCTTCTATGAGTTTTATAGTTTTAGGTCTTTCATTTAAATTTTTTATCCATTTTGAGTTGATTTTTATATATGGTGAGAGATAGGGGTCTAGTTTCATTCTTCTGCATATGCATCTTCAGTTTTCCCAGCACCATTTATTGAAGAGACTGTCCTTTCCTCAATGTATGTTCTTGGCTCCTTTGTCAAAAATCAGTTGGCTTGAGGTTTGTGGAATTATTCCTGGATTCTCTATTCTGTTCCATTGGTTTATGTGTCCATTTTTGTGCCAGTATCATGCTGTTTTGATTACTAGAACTTTGTAGTATAATTTGAAGTCAGGGAGTGTGATGCCTCCTGCTTTATTTATTTATTTATTTATTTATTTATTTATTTGGTCAGGTTTGCTTTGGCTATTTGGGGTCTTTTTGTTGTTCCATATAAATTTTTGGATTTAGTGGTTTTATGGGGATTGAATCTGTAGATTGCTTTGCGTAGTGTGGTCATTTTGACAATACTGATTCTTCAAATCCATGGACATGGAATGTCTTTCCATTTTTTTTTTTGTATGTCTTCTTTAATTCATTTAATCAGTATTTTATAGCCCTCTTTGTAGAGATCTTTCCCCTCCTTGGTTAAATTTATTCCTAAGTATTTTTTTATTGTTGTTGCTATTATAAATGGGATTGCTTTCTTGATTCCTTTTTCTACTAGTTTATTGTTGATGTATAGAAATGCTACTGATTTTTGTATGTTGATTTTATATCCTGCTGCTTTACTGGATTTATCAGTTCTAGTGTTTTGGTAGGGTTTTTAGGTTTCTCTCTCTATATAAATATATATATATATATAGTCATATATCTTTTATATATATAAATATATGTAATACTTATATGACATTTTATAGTCATATATGCTTATGTATCTAATATATAAAGTCATATCATCTGCAAACAGGGAAAATTTGACTTTCCCCTTTTCAATTTGGATGCCCATTATTTCTTTCTCTTGCCTAATTGCTCTGGCTAGGGCTTCTAGTACTATGTTGTACAAAAATGATGAGAGTGGGCATCCTTGTTCTATTAGTCCATTTCTGTTTCTGATAATAGAATACCTGAAACTGGGTAATTTATAAAGAAATAAAATATATTTCTTACAGATTCAGAGGTGTGGAAGTCCATAGTCCAGGGAACACATCTGGTGAGGGCCTTCTTCTTAGTGGGAAATTTCTAGTTTCCCATGGTAACCAGGGTGTCACATGGCATATGGCTGAGCAAGAGAGAGCTAAACTTCTCAATCACTCTCCTTATAAAGCCATCAGAACCACCTCCATTACTCCATGAGTGGATCAATCCATTCACAAGGGTACAGTCCTCACAATTTAATCATGTCTTAAAGTCCCCACCTTTCAATTACCATAATAGAATTTTCTACCCTCTTAACACTGTTACAGTGGAAATTAAATTTCCAATACATGAATTTTTAGGGGAGATGTTTGACTGATAGAACTTGTCTTGTTCCTGTTCCATTCATTGTGATGTCAGCTGTGGGTTTGTCATATGTAGTTTCTATTGTATTACCATACTTTCCTTTGTTTATCTTTTCAAAAAAACCTTTAGTTTGATTTATCTTTTGTATTATATTTTTAGTCTCAATTTCATTTATTTCTGCTCTGATTTTTTAAAAAATTTCTTTTCTTCTACTTATTTTGGGTTTGGTTTTTTCTTGCTTTTCTAGTTCCTTTAGATGTATGGTTTGGTTATTTATTTGAAATTTTTCTTTCTTTCTTTCTTTCTTTTTTTAATGTAGTCCTTTATTGCTATAAAATTTCCTCTTAATACTGCCTTGGCTGTATCCCATAGGTTTTGATATGTTGTGTTTCTGTCCTTGTTTGTTTCAAGAAATGTTTTAATTACTTTCTTAATCTTTTCTTTGACCCATTGGTTGTTCAAGAGCATGATTTTTAATTTCCATGTATTTGTATATTTTTGAAAGTTTCTCTTGTTATTGATTTTATCCCATTTTGGTCAGGAAAAATATTTGATACGATTTCTATTTTTTAAAACTTGTTGGCCTAACATGTGGTCAATCCTGGGCAATATTCCATGTGCTGATCAAAATAATGCATATTCTGCAGCTGTTGGATGAAATGCTCTGTATATGCTTGTTAGGTCCATCTGTTCTATAGTGCCATATAAGTCCAATGTTTTGTTGCTGATTTTCTTGATGATCTGTCCATTACAGACAGTTGGGTCTTAAAGTTCCCAACTTCTATTGTGTTGTTATCTATCTCTCCTTTTAGATTTGATATTTGCTTTATATATCTGGGTACTCCAGTGTTGGGTGCATATATATTTATAATTGTTATATCCTCTAGGTGTATTGATGCCATTATCATTATGTAATGTTCTTCCTCATCTCTTAGTACAGATTTTGATTTAAAGCCTGTTTTATCTGATAGAAGTATAGCTACTCCTGCTTGCTGTTGTTTTCCATTTGCTTGGAATATCTTTTTTCATCCCTTCACTTTCAGTCTGTGTGTGTCTTTATAGGTAAGGCATGTTTCTTGTAGGCAGCATGTGGATGGTCATGTTTTATTATTCATTGAGCCGGTCTATGTTTTCTAACTGGAGCGTTTAATACATTTACATTTGAGGTCTTACTCCTGCCATTTTGTCATATTATTGATATGTGAGGTCTTACTCCTATCATTTTGTTGGTTATTTCCTGACTTTTTTGCATATCCTTTGTTCCTTTCTTCTTCTCTTATTGTTATCCTTGCAGTTTAGTGGTTTTCTGTACTGATAAGTCTTGATTATTTTCTCTTTCTAATTTGTGTATATACTGTACCAGAAAGTTTTATATTTTCAGGTGTCTTTGTGATGGTTATTATCTTTCTTTCTCTTCTAGATGTAGGACCCCCCCCTAAGTATTTCTTGTAAGACCAGTCTGGTGGTGATGAATTCTCTTAATTTTTGCTATCTGAGAAAGACTTTATCTCTCCTTCATTTCTAAAGGATAGCTTTTCTGGATATAATATTCTAGGCTGGCAGTTTTTTCTTTCAGTACTTTGAATATATAATTTCAGTCTCTCCTGGCTCATAGGGTTTCTGTGAGAAGTCTGCTACTAATCTAATGGGGACTGCCTTGTAAGCAACTTGATATTTTTCTCTTGCTCTTTTTAGAATTCTCTCTTTGCCTTTAACTTTTGGATAATTTGACTACAGTGTGTGTTGGAGAGGACCTATTTAGCTTGAATCTATTTGGGGACATTTGAGTTTTCTGGATTTGGATGTTCATATCTTTAGTAAGGCTAGAGAAGTTTTCAGTTATTATGTCATTAAATAGGTTTTCAGTATCTTTTTTGTTTTCTTCTCCTCCTTGAATGCCCATAATTCGAATATTTCCTTTCTTAATAGTATCCCATAGATCTTGTAGGCTTTGTTCATTCTTTTTTATTATTTTTCTTTTTCTTTTGTCCTCATGTGTTATTTCAAAACTGCTATCTTCAAGATCAGAAATTCTTTTTCTGCTTGATCTAGTCTGTTGTTGAGACTCTCAGATGTATTTTTAATTTCATTCAATTAATTCCTCTATTCCAGACTTTTGATTGACTTTTTAAAGTAATATTTACCTCTTTGTTGAACTGCTCATTCAGATCATGAATTGTTTTTATGATTTCATTGAATTGTTTGTCTGTATCCTCTTGTATCTCAGTGAGTTTCCTCAAGGAAATTAATTTGAATTCCTTTTCTGGCAAGTCAGCAATGTCCAATTCTTTGGGATCAGTTACTGCAGCATTATTTTGTTTCTTTAGTGGTGTCATGTTACCTTGTTTTTTCATGTTTCTTGTTCTCTGCGTTAATATCTATGTGTCTGGTGAAACAGTCACCACTTTGGGTTTTGTAGAGTGGTTTACATGGGGAAAGACATTCACCTGCAAATGTGTTCTAGGGTATTGACTGGGAGCTGATATGCCAAGGATGGAGCTGCTGAGCCACTTTTCAGGTGGTGGGTGAGGCTGCTAGGCAGGCCTGCTGAGAGGGGGCCTGGGCAGCCACTTCACAGATGGTTGGTGAATACTTGAGGAGGGGCTTCAGAAAGGGGCCCCATCTAGTAGCTTCTCATGTTGTAGACAAGGTTGGGAAATGGATCTGAAGAAAGGAGGTTCTGCCGGCCACTTCTCAGGTGGTGGGCAAGGCTGCCAAGCAGGCCTGCTGTGAGGGGGCCTGACTAACCACTTCTAGAGTGGTGGGCAAGGCCACTGGGTGGGACTGTTGAGGATGAAACTACCCGGCCACTTCTTGGAGCTTCTCTGGGAGGGCATAGATGTGCTTTATTTCCACCAGCCCAGGGTATGTTTGTTAAGATAGAGACCTATGAGCTGTTTTTCTGAGTTGGTGGCTCAGGCACACAGAACTCAGCCAGCTGGAGATGGTGGTGGGAGCAAGAAGAGCGGTGGTCTACCAGAAGCAGGTCTGCTTATCTGATCTCTGACCTAAGACATGGGGGTGTGTCAGTTCAGCAGGCTTGGGGTTGGCATCCCAGACTGTAGAACTAAAGTCACAGCTATTGCGGGCCCAGGCTTCAAGTTCTGAGATGAGGTCATTGTATCCTTTCATGTGAGTGGTCTGGAATGACTGGGGAGCCTTAAGTCTGGGGAAACACAATGGCTACTGGATCCAGAGTAGGGTTTGTTCCCACAGTGCTCTGGTTTCAAGAAGGTGCAATACTGCATCTGCTTAGGTAAGGAGAGTGAAGTGTAAGGAGTGAAAGTTTGTGCTCCTGTTCTAAAGCAATACAGTGCATGTATTCCAAGCAGCTCCCCACACTTGACTCTAGTCGTGTCCTGCAAAAGGAACTGCGGGCCTCTGTGGTAATGATGGGGGTTGGTATGGGTCCTCTGCCTACCTTTTTGCCATAAGGGAAAATTCATCTTTTGCTGGTCCTAAAGGTGGAAACATAGTCACTGAAGCTGTGTGCTTCTCTCTCCTCTCTATGTTTCTATCCTGGGCTTTTGCGCTCCACAGGGGTCTCACCAGTCTCCTGCTGCACTCCTACACTCTCCCACAGATGCTCCTATCAATATTTACCTGTCTGTTAGTTTTTCTGGTCCTATTCTTGTGAGAGGAACACGCCCTGTACACCTATAGGCCACCATTTTGCCCTACTTCCCTCAGCCTTAGCACTTTATGTGTGATTTACAGGTCAACAGAGATGTTGGAAGAATTTAAGTATATAATTTAGGGCTCCCCTTTTCTGATTCTCTGCACTCAAGATTTCTCACCCGCTCTCCAACTTGCTCCTTGTTCCTTTTCCTTGTTCCTCAGGCTAGAAAAACTAAGAGTTACCTATCAGTGTTTTAACTTTCTCATGCTATCCCACATCTTGATCTTCCCTCAGGCCAATCAACAAAAACAGGAAACTCACTCCATGCTATTCCTTTCTCCAAGTTTTGGTGCTCCCTGTATTATTTTCTGTATTAGTCCATTTCTGTTGCTTATAACAAAATAATTGAAACTGAGTAATTTAGAAAGAAAACAAAATTTATTGCTTACAGTTTCTGAGGCTGGGAAGTCCAAAGTCCATCTCATGGTAGTGATAGTGACCTAGGGGTCTCACATTGTAAGATGGTGGAGGCAGAGAGAGCAGAGAGAGAGACAGACTCTTCATGCTCCCCTTTAAAAGCCCTCCAAATCATGCCATGACCATCATTTTTAGTCTATTCACTATGGTGTGGTCCTATAATCTAATCATCTCTTCAAGACTCCACCTTTCAACTTCTATAATAGGATCTCCCACTTTCTTAACAGTCACACTGTGGGCCAAGTTTCTAATACATAAAACTTGGGGGACACAATTCAAGCTACAGCGAGTTTAGGGGGGACATATTTCAATTCACTATACCCGCCCCCCCCAGATTTGGCTGCTTTTGTTCACTCTAAAGAGACCTCAGTTGATTTATGTATTTGGTTATAATCTACAGTTGTTATCTCTGGAAGGGTGTGTCCATTGGGCACTTACTTACATTTATTGGGCTCAGCTTCAGACCTTATAAGTTTTTGCTTTAATACCACGTTTATCCAGAATTAAATTAAATTTTTAAAATCTCTGGCTAAAGGATTGAATGAATCAATGTTTGAAAAGATAGATATAAATAAATGTATATTCTTAAAGGTACAAATTTTAACCCTGATGGGTAATAGCATTACCAAACCCAAGTCTGGCTGCTCACTGCCAAACAGAAACAAAAGACGTGAAAATCAAACGTGGTGTAAAGCAAAGTCAGCTTTATTCAGGACTGGTAACCTGAAGGAAAGGGTAAGCTACTCCATCTCCTATTCTCAAGTTAACTGAGGGTTTTTATGGGGTGAGAAGTGGGCAGTGAAAAGCAGGAGGGGGAGACATGAGCTGTGAGGACTACCTGTAAGGGGCCAAGTACAAGTTCTCATCGAGACTTTGTCTGGCTTCTATTCTCATCCTTGACGTTATCTTAGGGTCCTGCAGTATTTTGATTTGCTTCAGAGTGGAATCAGCATAGATTTATTGATGTCCTCCTTGGTTTCTCAGGCTGTAAAAAACAGCTCTACACTTGTATAAATATCATCCTGCCCTGTAATCAAAATATCAAATAACCATGGAAGAAGAGGATACTCAGAGAAATGCATGCTAAGAAAAAAAAAAAGTGTGTCTTTTAAAATTTTTATAAAGCCCAGGGCTGGCCCATGGCTCAGTTGGGAGAGTGTGGTACTGATAACACTAAGGCCATGGGTTTGGATCCCTGTATAGGGATGGCCAGTTAGCTCACTTGGGAAAGCGTGGTGCTGACAACCAAGTCAAGGGTTAAGATCCCCTTTCCAGTCATCTTTTAAAAAAAAAAGAAGGAAAAAAAAATTTTTTTTTTCTAAAGCCCATGCAGTTTTTGGTCCCAACATGGCTTCAGTCCTGCTCATTCCAACAATAGGGTAAATATAATACAAAAAATCACTATAATGAATCAGTCAATTTAAGGAAAATAAATTCAAGGAAGTAGGATGAATTTTTTTGAGCATTGAGATATTTATGAGTCATATGAAATAAATTATAATATGAGATCTTTTTACTAAGGAAAATAAAATATTGCTATGAACCTGAGTCTATGTGTTTCTTTACTACACTATGAATTAAGAATTTTGGAGACATATCAAAAATAAATGAATTGGCTTATTTGCCATTGATTGAGAGTGTAAATAGGCACTAAAATTTGGTGAAGCATTTTGTCATGTGTAACTAAAATTTAAATGTGCATACTTTTAACTAAGTACCTTTCTGAATAAATACATAGACATGTACTTGTGCACACTTCCAGAAATGCACCTAAATATTCAATCATGGAATAAAAATAAATTATGAAGTATCCATACAATGGATATTATGTAGATTTTACTAAGAAGGAAGCAGAACTGTGTGTACTGACGTGAAAGGATGTTTATCATATGTGTTTAGTAAAAATTAAAAAGTTACACACTAGTGTGTAGAGTGAGATTCCATTTTGGTAAAATATATGTGTGTATTTATTTATGCATTGGTAAAAGTCTGAAGGGATATACAGTTATCTGTTAATGGTCTAGTCTACAGGGGAATGAGATTTTAAAGGACTTTAACTTTTATTGCTTTTAACAATTCTAAATGAATTGAATTTAAGGTTATTGAACCTAAATAAAATAAATAGAAGACCAAGAAAAAAAAAAAAAGAAAATAAATCACGGAAAACTCGTAGCCTGACTTTATCAGGGTTGTTGTGACTTTTTAAACAGGTCATCAAACATCATTATTGACCATTGGAAAAAATGACTTTTTGTAATTTGAAAATCCCCTTTATTCCTCATCTCCTGCTAGCTTAAGGAACACTAAATCCACATATCTTAGGAGGCATGTCTGTCCAATATGTTCTGTGCATACATTGATTTATGAACCAATAAATGTTTCATACACAGTTGAGATTTTAAATGAGCTTACGATGATTGGATCAAAGGAATACTAGTCCAGCTTGAGAGAACTGCAGAAAACCAATCATGGGAGGCAATGATGAGATTTTAATTATAAAGGATATTGAATATCCTAGAGTGACAACTCTGTTATAATAGATGTAACACTGAATTGGAAAGAGGGAAAGTAAGATTTTTATCCAGTTTTGCTTGAAATGAACTCTGTATTTCTAGTAAATTATCAACCCATTTTATGTTTCAATTTTTATGTCTTAGCTAAAGTTACCACTCCATTGTCTTTGGCTTACTGGATTTATTAGAGAATTGACCAATAGATTTAGATAAAGAAAAGCCACAAATTAAAATAAAGTGTTGATTGATTTGGGAGTTTTATGTATATTTTTTTCCTACTCTGTGCTGAAAAGCTGATGTTGGCATTAACCGAGGCATATTGTTGTAGACGCATCAAGCTAAATGATTTTAAGATCTTTGAGACTATTAGTTCAGAGATGCAGTATAAATAGAATTGATACCAGCTTTTTCATCTCAATTCAGTCAGCCAAGTATAGCATGCTTCCTTCTTTGCTTGTGATAGAAAAAAAAAGAGAAAATACAGAAGTAAAATTTAAGAATATGTAAGTCATTTCTAAATAACCTTAATAAAATGAGTTTTGATAAGAAAAGGTTTTAGATAACAATTATCTCATTAAAATGCCTTAAAATATCTTTTAATATTCATTTTTAAAACCCCAGTATATTTTAATTTGGCTAATATGGAAGATTTATATTTTACCCAGCTGTAATGTGTTGTACACATAACTACTGAAGGAATTATGTAATAAAATCTATCATAAGGAATATATGAGTGGGGTTTATATTAGAAAAATCAAGGTCATTTTTAAAACCCCATTAATTAGGCAGAATATTATTGGTGGGAAGATGGTACTGAAAGAAAAGGTTAGCATATGAAATACAAATCTATTTTGCATCATCATTTTGCTAAGGCCAGCCATTTAAAAAACGGATTCAGAAGATCCAACTGAAGTCTCTAAAAGAAAAAGAAATTTGTAGTTGTGAGAAGAATTGAATAGGATTCCGTATAAAATACTAGGAAATTAATAAGCTTGAGACCAATAATACAATTCTTTTTTTTTCTTTTTTTACTATATTATTTCATTTATTATATGCTAAAGCAGTTCTTACAAAACAACAGAGGAAAGAAAGATCATTCAATATATTGCAATAATACAATTCTTAAGTAAGGGTATATGTGTAGTGGTCAAATGTTATATCAGAATCTCAAGAAACAGAAGCATGGGAAAAAAGTTTTCTGTAGATTCTGTTAAATTCCTTCACCTTTTTGGAATCCAGTTTCTTCATCAATACTAACTTCATTAGGCTCTTGTGAGGATTAAATGAGATTAAATACATATAAAAATATATGCAAATTAAGTGCTGAGGCATCAGGATACAAGGGGGACCCCAAAAGCCAACAATTACTTTATATTGAGGATACATTAATTGAAATTGACCCTTCTTAGACAGGAGTGTATGTTTGTTTTCCATGCAGCAAACAAAATGGGTATAAAAAGGAGAAACTGTGGACTGTATTTAGACTAAGCTGAGGTCATATCTTAGAAAACAGTTCAAACTCAAGGTACCTCAACAATATCTAGATTTTTTGAAATACATATTTAAAAAACTATCCAAATCAATAAATATTTTGGCTAACATACACTTGGGAAGAAAATATTTTTCAGTGCCAAATTCCCATCTTATTTTTTTCTGTGGCTAAAATCTCAAGAATTACAGAGGAGAAACAGAGCCAAACAAAGTTTTCTATTAAATTAAGAGGTCCCAAATGATGAATGGAAACTTGGAACAGGTTTTAATGGCAATTCTAGAAGCCAGAAATTAGCTTAAACACAAACTTACAAATTTTGGACACATATTGAATCTCAAATAAAATATTGATACTAATTTTAGTGAATTAGAAAGATGGCTTAACCTGGGCAGTTGCTTGCGATTCTTGTTCCAGAAGAGCTCAACTTTCTGCTGGATTGCCCTGGACACTTGCTGCCTCCTTGTCTTGACTCACTGATAAAATGTTGGATGGGATAAGACGAAGGGGGAATTCCTGCAGCCCTCCCCCCAGAGAATTCTCTTTCCATGTTGAGGTATTCCATTAATAAATACTATTGGATACTGTTATTCAAACAATTATGATATCTCCTAACTACAGTAGTTCCCCCTTATCTATGGTGGATATGTTCCAAGATCCCCAGTGGATGCCTGAAACCGCGGCTAGTGCCAAACCCGATTGCCATCAATCAGAACCTGTTTCTGTTCATGTCTTCCACCCACAAATGTAATAATGCCTTTTCCATCTTAACTAAGCACTATTCACACACTGGAACTGTAACTTTTGCAGTTTGAGGTGTGTATTCGCCCATTTTGTGTTTCTATAACAATACCTGAGACTGGGTAATTTATAAAGAAAAGAGGTTTATTTGGCTCATGATCCTCCTGCATCTGGTGCAGGCCTCAGGCTGTTTCTACTCATGGCAGAAAAGGGCAGGCAACAGGTGGGTACAAGCAGGTCACATGGCCAGAGGAAGCAAGAGAGGGAAAGGGAGGTGCCAGGGTCTTTTACACAAGCTCTTGCGGGAACTAATAGAGTGAGAACTCACTCACTACCCCCAACCCTCAGGGAGAACATTAATCCATTCATGAGGGATGATTCAAACAGCTCCCAACACTGCCATATTGGGGATCAGATTTCCACATGAGTTTGGGGGGGACAAAACATCCAAACTCTATCAAGGTGTGACAGCAAAACTGGCACTAATTTCCTTTTCCTTCTTTATAATTTCACAGAAGATTTGTTCTTACCATAGATCTTAGCAACCTTAGCATACGATTTTTTTCTTTATATTAAGCAAAGAACTTTCACCTTTTCACTTAAAGGAAACACTGTAGGGCTTCTCTTTTGCATATCCAAATGGCTGACATCACTAGTCTTGTACTTTGGAGCCATTATTAAGTGAAATAAGGATTACTTGAACACAAGCACTGCAATACTGTGACAGTTGATCTGATAACAAGATGGCTACTAAGTGGTTACTGCTGGACAAATGGACGATTTACGTCGCAGGTGGGAAGAGTGGGACAACAGGAGATTTCATCATGCTACTCAGAACAGCGGGCAATTTAAAACTTATTTCTGAATTTTTTTCCATTTAATATTTTTGATCATGGTTGACCATCGGTAACAAACCATTAAAAGTGAATCCACAGATAAGTGGGAACTGCTACATACTGTCTTGCAGCCTTTCTTCATTTTGTCTGCATGAATATATTGGAAGACTTCGTTTAATATCTCTCTGAATTCCGGATAGACCATGCCTGTAGCATTTCCTTTATCAATGGTTCTAGCAAATAAATATCTAAAATGCTCATGTGAAAAATTTTTTACAGTCTATGTGTGCTTAGTTTGAGGTTACAAGTTTTTAGTTAAGCCAAAGTAGTCCCTAGAATGAATGTTTTCATTTGTAAGTGCTCATAAACAATCACTTTAGTAATAATAGTGTTTTGAAGGAATTTATATCAAGTTCAATGACACTTTTTAAAAAATAGGAAATTTGGTTCTCCAGTCACATTTTCTTTTAGTACTGTGATAGGTCATTTATCTGGTTACAGACACTTGACTTACTTCTATCACTTTTATGCATCCTGTCTCCTCATTGGTCTTAAGGTTTAAATTCCACTTAATCATTTTCTTTAATGAAAAATAAGGAATTTGGGTAGAATACTTTCTAACTAAACCTCAATCTTAAATATTCTATGTTTCTTATTAAGTCATCTCAATTGAGAATATTGATAGAGAAGGAAAGCATTAAATTAATTGAATAGTTTGATTTTTATCTGCCCCACGCCTTTCACATTATCTCTCCTTTTTATTATTACTCATCCAAAGATGACTTGAGCCCCTTTGTTTATTCTAAGCGATTATCAGTCATCTAAGCCAAGTATCAACAGTATATTAGTGTCTCAGAACTAAAAATTTAAAGGGTTTTTCCCTAAAAGCCAATTGTTTTTGCCAGATATTTGACTGATGTATTCCCTCTGGAGGACGGGAGATGTGAAAGACTCCAGCTATCATGTTATATGAAAAGTCATTTTCATCTTTCCTTTCCTAATATCCACTGGATATTAAACCTGTAAATAATGCTGCAATTATGTTGGAAAGTATTTTCCTTCTGATGATGCCTGAAGATCAGGAATACTGTTCCTTTTTAACAAGATGGATTTTTTTTTTCTTTTAAGTGTCCAAAAGCACTCACAGGTCTTGAACCCCATCTAGAGGATTAGATGGATAGAAAGTCGGTGTGAGGAAGTAACCACCTAAGCTAAAGCCAACCCACAAGATGGAATTTTAAAAACTACTTTGGACTACACTAAACATTGGTGATGTCCATTTCTCTCTTTTTTTATTGTGTAACGTGCTCAGGTTTGTGGAGCAACATAAATAAAATTAAATTTGAAAACTAGATCCTTCCTTATTTGACAGATACTCATAATGGTCAGCCCAAAACCTGATAAAATTAATGAGCATGTCCTTTTGCCCTATGACCAAAAGACTCCAGATCATTTAGTTCCCCAAAGTAAATTGATTTGCAATGATGTTAAATAATAGAGATAGGATAATGTATATGAATTAGGAGAGTTTACTGAGTGCCAATATTTTTCTTGTAAGCTTAATTCTGTTGTATTGTGATTGGTTTTGTTTCTGTGCCCAATGATCTCATGATAAATGTATTTTACAAATATAAGAGATACAGATGAAGGATACTATTTCAAAGTTCTTCTCTAGCATAAGGTAAACACATAACGTACTGTCATATCATGGCTTTTCTCTAATCATGTCACTTTTCTTGTAAGTTATGAGTGAGGAATACCTTTATTTTATAACTTATAATTTTAATATAAAGTAGAAAGAGTAATAACATGTTACTTTGAGCAGAACATTTATTAGTTGGATTCAGCAACTTTAGGGTCCAGCAACTTTATTAGTGGGATTCACTTCTCCAGGTTTTAAGTACGTTATTCCATACCTTACACTGGCAATTTTAACGGAAGAAATCCATAGTAAAATCACTTCACACTCTTGATCCCTTCCTCCATGAGACATGGTCTGTCCATATATAGCAGAGAGGGAAAGCCTGAGTTGTAGCCACTGTTCTTAAATTTGCTAAAAATAGATTCTGAAGGAAATGAAGCAATTAACACATTTATTGAGACTCTGTAAGGTTTCCTACACTGTGAAGGAGGCACAGAAATGTAAGACAAGGCCCCTGCTTTTAGTTTGCTTATAATTAAAGAGATAATATTAAAGTATTTGGATAAATTAAAGAATGACACATTCAGAGATATATTGTAGACTGTGAAAGAGAAAAAAGTCCTTGTGTTTAGAATAGATGCTATTTCATGGATTAGGTTGGTTTTGAGCTGAACCTTGAAATATATATATAAGATTTAGAAAGAAGGAGAGAAAGAAGAAGCTATTTCTATTTAGAATTGCACAAGAAGATTTGTAAATTTAGTTCTGTTCAAAAAACATTACTTGAGCTCCTCTGCGCCAAGCTCTATACTGGGTACTGGAAATTACAGCATGTTTAGGAACTTCTCCATATTCTGTTGCAAAAGTATTTCTACATATCCTAAAAAGGTAATCTCTTGGGAAGAAACAAATCCCTTGAAGGAATTCTCAGGATAGAAGCCCCTTTTCCTTGGTGATATAAAAAAGGGCTGATTTTTGGTTTTATTTTCAAAATATAGGATAAGTAGTAGAAATAATTGGGAAAAGAACAACTGGAAAGGCTTAAATTTGGTGCACACTCATTTTCCCCATCATCATTGATTTCTTATCTAGCATAGTTACCGGTGCTTATCTGTGTTTGGTACCTAGAGGGCCTTGCTATATATAAACTCTCCTCTGAGGTGTTACCTAATGATAGTAAATAGTTGCATTTAACAATAATAATGATATACTTGTCAGTCACTGTGCAAATTGCTTTACATACATTATCTCATGTAATCACAATAGTAACTTTAGGAGTTTTACCTAATATTGTTTTCTCCTATTGAAACTAGTAAACTGAAGATTAGGTTAAGTAACATGTCCAAAGATACACCGTTAGTCATTGGCAAGGGTGTGACTGGATTCCAAAGTCTGTGTTCCTAATCACTGTGCTATTCTGCTTTTTAATAAAAGGTTCTTGAAGGTCCAAGGGAAAAAATGCATAATGGTGTGGTCAAGGCATTAATATTTGTAGAAAGGGCACTTGGCAACAGTCTGAGCAATCACATTTCAGCAACTGGTAAGGCTGGCAGGAGCCTCAGTATAACAGTGTGAGGAACTAAGTCATTATAATGCCAAATGTAGAGTTTACCATCTCTTTAATAAAATGTCTTTGAAAAGGAGACTGATGGTGTTGGCTCTATGTTTGCCTTTTCAGTCATTGAGGGAGTAAATATGAGTTGGAGCTTATGATCCTGAAACATCAAAATGGACAACCTGGCAGGTGTCCGTGCTGGAAGATGACAAGATTGCTAAAAGACGAATCCTAGTTTTTCTTCAGAGACATGACACTTGGGGCTTCCATTAAAAACATCACCAAGCCTCTGTCACTTTAATCTGTTCCATAAGTGCTTGTAAGCTTTTCAGGAGCACAGGTCCATGCCTGGTCAATACCCAGTGGCCAGGTTTCTGAGCTGTTGGGCAGAGGTGGCAGGGACTATGAGGGCTGGGAGGAGATGAGGGGGGAAAAAGGTCACTGTTCCTGACAACTTATAACTTGATTCCATTTATAAGCCATTTATTTTAGAAATAAGTAATGGGTGAGGACATAGGCCAGCTCTACAATTTGTGCACTTGAGAGATTAAGGCTCTCTGAGATCAAATTACCACAGCAGACAGAGACAGAGTTACCGTGGGGACATTTGGGAAGAATGAAGACAGAACCCTGAGTAGCCAGAGACCTAAGAAGGGAGACAGGAATAGATTTTGCTGGAAATTGCTTCCCACTCTGCACCCTTGAGGGAACAAAGAGGACAAATAAGAAGCAGCAGTGATAGGAGGAAGCTAGAAGTTTCTCTGGAATAAAATTGGTCAGGCTGTGGAATGTTGTTAGTGATTGCATTTGGTGGGTAGAAGGAAGGGATGTGCTGGTTCTGGCCTTTGAAATCTGGTGTCAGGATCATCACCTTGGCTTCTTCAACTGTCTCCTCAAGGAGGGAAGCTTACCAAATGTCAGGTCTCACTCTAGCTTTGTTCTGGTCCGAAGATAGAAAATGACCCACAGAGGAAGATCTACAAATGAGAGGAGGCTGGGAGATGAGAAAGAGAAAAGACATCGTAGTGATTGCTTTTTGCATGTGAAGCAATAGATTTTAAACTCCTATCGAAGAGATAAGAGGGCCTGGAAGTGTGAAAATTCAGAACTGAGAAGCAGAGACAATGACACAGCACGGAAAGGCTTCCTCTTCTGCCTTCACTGAAGAGAATTTGTTGTCTGTATGTTGCCTTTGCAGCAATAGAAGGGGAGACTTAGGGGCACAGAGGCACAGAAGCTGAAGGAGTCTTATGTGCATGGAAGATGAACCCTACCCATTGAAATTGCTGGCTAGTGTAAGATAAATCCCAGCCTCCCACATTTTGCTTAATAACAGCAGATTTTTTTTTTTTTTTTTTTTTTTTTTTACTGCAAAGCCTTAAGAGAGTCCAAATTCCAGCCTTGGGAGATCAAGGGTAACTCTCTTGATTTAATGGTTTTTCGGGCTCTTGAAGATATTGTCATTCATTTAAAAAACTTTAAAAAAAATCACTCTTGAAAGAAAATGTCATGGGTGATAAATGAAGAAAATTTGGAGTAAGATTAGGAAAAGCTTGAGGGAAGAATTTTTAAAAATTTTTACCAGATTTTCCCCACGAAGATTAAAACGGGTTAAATGAGAGGTTTGCCTGAAGCTTCACGGAGCAAATTTTTTAAAAGAGAGAATTTTAAATACTGAAATATTGGTTATTTGCCAAGGCACATACTGAACGTAAGGGCCACTTGGCTGGGAGCAGAATTGAGTGCGGGATCTCAGGATGCTAGTTTTAGGCTTGCTCCCTGAAAGGGGAGGCATTCTCCTCCCTCTGCCCTGGGAGTTGAATATTTTCTGCAGCACTTAAGAGTGTTCCAGAGAAGATGTGGGGGTCAGGTAAATAATCGGTCCTCGTCACCAGTAACCTCGTAGCGCCTCCCCTGCGTTTGTTTCCTTTGAATGTTAGAGCCGCCGCCCAGGTACCCATACTTAGCTAAGGCCCCTCAGTTTATTTTCCTGAATTGCGCTTGGAAATCTTTTCCTGGGGAGCTGATAGCCGGAGTTCTAGGGACTTACCTGCTTTTCTCAGACTAATCTGCTTACAAGACCCGTTAAGCTGGCTAAGGACTGTGGAGACTGAATGAACAGGACGGTGGGGGCAGGAGAGAAAGGGAGTGGCCGTGTTTCCGCGGTCTGCTGGGATCCGGCGAGTCCAGAGTAAAGGAGATGGGGCTGAAGCGGCTGGAGCTGCTGAGCAGTCTAGGGTCGCTGTCCGCCACTTCTGTGCGGAATCTGAGCCAGACTTGCTGAGCACTGCTCCCCCTCCCCTTCTGCTTCCTTTCCCTCCCCCTGGAGCAGCAGCGGGAGCAGCGAGAGCAGCAGCAGGAAGCTGAGCCAGGCTCAGCGACTCCGAGGCGAGCGGAGGAGCTGGGATATGGGGAGTCGGCGGGGGCGGCGGGGCCAGAAGCCCTTGGGAGGGCCTACGAGGGGAGCGGCCCCAGGCGTTTGCTAGCGCGTGAGCCGTGGGGGAGCGGGCGCCGGGCCGCACGAGCGGAGACGGAGGCGGGGCCCGGGCGTGGAGCACGGCTGGCGAAGCTGCTGCCTCGGCCCTGCCCGGCTGCCTCCGCCGCGGCCGGTGGCTATGGAGCAGGCGGGCAGCAGACCTGGGGCGACAGAGCATCCACGACTCCCGCAGTCCATGCCCTGGCTGCTGCCGCTGCCTCTCCTGCTGCTGCTACTGCCGGCCCCAACGGCCTCCCAGCTGCGATACTCGGTGCCGGAGGAGCAGGCACCCGGCGCGCTCGTGGGCAACGTGGCTAGCGCGCTGGGGCTCGAGCTGCGGCGCTTGGGGCCAGGCTGCCTGCGCATCAACCATCTGGGTGCGCCCAGCCCGCGTTACCTAGAGCTGGACCTCACAAGTGGAGCGCTCTTCGTCAACGAGCGCATTGATCGGGAGGCGCTGTGTGAGCAGCGGCCTCGCTGCTTGCTCAGCTTGGAAGTGCTGGCGCACAACCCCGTGGCGGTGAGCGCCGTTGAGGTGGAGGTACTGGACATCAACGACAACTCACCGCGCTTCCCGCGGCCCGACTACCAGCTTCAGGTAAGCGAGTCGGTGGCTCCTGGAGCGCGCTTTCACATAGAGAGCGCGCAGGACCCTGACGTGGGCGCCAACTCCGTGCAGACTTATGAACTCAGCCCGAGCGAGCACTTCGAGCTGGACCTTAAACCTCTGCAGGAGAACAGTAAGGTGCTGGAACTGGTGCTGCGTAAGGGTCTAGACCGCGAGCAGGCAGCCTTGCACCACCTGGTTCTCACAGCCGTGGACGGGGGCAACCCAGCCCGCTCGGGTACGGCACAGATCTCTGTGCATGTCCTGGACACTAACGACAACTCTCCCACCTTCGACCAGTCCGCTTATCGCGTCCAGTTGCGGGAGGACGCGCCCCCAGGCACTTTGGTGGTGAAGTTGAATGCCTCAGATCCAGATGAGGGTTCCAATGGTGAGCTCAGGTACTCCTTGAGCAGCTACACGTCGGACCGGGAGAGGCAGCTCTTCAGCATAGATGCCAATACAGGGGAAGTGCGAGTAAGTGGGGCTCTGGATTATGAGGAGGCCTCCTCCTACCAGATCTATGTGCAGGCGACTGACCAGGGTCCAGTACCCATGGCTGGTCACTGCAAGGTACTGGTGGACATTGTGGATGTGAATGACAATGCACCAGAAGTGGTGGTCACAGACCTGTATAGCCCAGTGGCCGAGGATGCTGCACCCAACACCGTTGTGGCCCTTCTCAGTGTCAATGACCAAGACTCAGGCCCCAACCGGAAAGTGAGCCTGGGCCTGGAGGCCACACTGCCTTTCCGACTGAATGGCTTTGGAAACTCCTATACACTGGTGGTGAGTGGCCCGCTGGACCGGGAGCGGGTAGCTGCCTACAACATCACAGTGACAGCAGCTGATGGCGGAATACCACAGCTCACATCCCAGAGGACGCTGCAGGTTGAGATCTCTGACATCAATGACAATCCACCAAGCTTCCTGAAGGACTCTTATTCCATCTACATCCAGGAGAACAATTTGCCAGGGGTGTTGCTCTGCACTGTGCAAGCCACAGACCCAGATGAAAAGGAGAATGCAGAGGTGACCTACTCCCTCCTGGAGAGGGAGATTCAAGGGCTGCCAGTCACCTCCTATGTCTCCATTAACAGTGCCAGTGGCAGCCTGTATGCTGTCAACTCCTTTGACTATGAGAAGTTTCGAGAGTTCTTTGTGACTGTGGAGGCCCAGGACAAGGGGAGCCCACCACTGAGCAGCACTGTGACCGTCAACGTGTATGTGGTGGACATGAATGACCATGCCCCTCACATTCTGTACCCTACCTCAACCAATTCATCAGCAGCCATTGAAATGGTGCCTCGAACTGCCCCTGCTGGCTACCTGGTCACCAAAGTCATAGCCATGGACTCAGACTCTGGGCAAAATGCTTGGCTCTTTTACCATCTAGCCCAGACTTCTGACCTGGACCTCTTTAAAGTAGAGCTGCATACAGGAGAAATTAGGACTACCAGGAAGATGGGAGATGACAGTGGTACCACTTTCAACCTGACGGTGGTGGTCCGAGACAATGGAGAACCATCACTATCAGCCTCTGTGGCCATTACAGTAGCTGTGGTGGATAGGGTTTCCAAAATCCTCCCCGACACTCAGAGACATGTTAAGAGTCCTCGGACATACTCTGAAATTACACTTTATCTAATAATAGCATTAAGCACAGTGTCTTTTATATTTCTTTTGACAATCATTGTTTTGAGCATCATCAAGTGCTACCGCTACACTGCATATGGCACCGCATGCTGTGGAGGCTTCTGTGGAGTAAGGGAGAGGTGCCCTGCAGAACTGTACAAACAGGCCAACAACAATATTGATGCCAGGATACCACATGGCCTCAAAGTGCAGCCTCACTTCATTGAAGTTCGAGGAAATGGCTCCCTTACCAAGACCTACTGCTACAAGGCCTGTTTGACAGCAGGCTCAGGGAGTGACACTTTCATGTTTTACAACACAGGGGCCCAGGCAGGACCAGGTCCTGGGGGAGCCCAAGCAGCAGTGACTGACAGCAGGCACCTCACAGGCCAAAGTGGGCAGAGTGCTGGAAACCTGATTATTCTAAAAAACCAGGCTGTTTCTCAAAATGAGGTGAGATAATGGTCAGGGAGTCTTCTACAAACTCATGCGTTTTTCACACACACACCAATATCATGTGGTTGGATTTTTTGAATTATTAATAGTGATGGGGTTATTTGGTAAACTGAGTGTCTGCAATATGAGTATAATCTGCCATGTTTCCTCTCTAGAAAAGAAGCACTAGAGATTTGTTTTACTTTCCATTCTCTTTTTGGATACATGAGGACTTGTCTATAAAATTGTTTGAGAAGTGAGAATTAGTCTTAAAATTTTGCTGTTAAAGCAGAGCTCTGTAGAGAAATAGAACAGGCCTGGGAATAAGAATTATGTTTTAGGGAGTAACATTATGAGAGTCAAGGAGAAATGGCCTCTGTTGTATCGTCTACAGGGAAAGTTTTCTTTTGAAATCCTATATGAGTGTTATTTTTAGAAAAGCTCTGAGACCTCTAGGGGCTATTGTGGACACCTCTATATGTTGTCCATGTTTATACTTTGGACTGTCTGTAGTGCAAATTATCCAGCTATTATTTCCAGTAATTGTGCTGAACTAATGTAATAGGATCCATGAAAATTCCTGTCAGTGGTGAAGCCATAGAATGTAGACCTCATCCTGAAGCCAAAGTTTGCTTTGTTTGTATGATGTGGTAACTCTTCTGTAGGGTCACTTTTGGAAAGTCAGAGGAAATGATTGATGGTAAGGCAGAGAGATTAAGAGCCAATTTGTGTGGTTGGGCCAGAGAGATATTAGAATGAATGTATTAGGGATATGAGGGAGTGAAGACTAGGACAAATTGGGATTAGGGAGGAGAGGAAGCAAAAAATAACTCTCCCTTTAGTATTCCACCTTTCTTGGCATACTCTGAATTCATCATAAGAGGATTTCCTTGCATTTACTCAAATGCAGTCTGTAATCTTATGATTTCCTGTTGACAGTTCCTATGGTTTTGATGAGATGCAAAGTAGCCTTTTCAAGTCCTTCATACCTTTTAGTTAAATGACAATACTTACAAAGCACACATGCATTTTCTGGATCTAAGATATGGTTTGCAATAGCTACAAAAGGCTTGGAAAGTGAATGGCTCACTGTACATGAAGACAGATGTTAGTATATGCACCAGTTTTAGTTTTAAGGAGGTATAAGGCCAGCTTGTTCATTATTATGAAGAATGTACGTAAATCATTGGAAAGTACCTGAGTGGGTGGGTGTGTTTGTGTAGTGTGTTTATCTCCATATGCATGCTTGAAATAATAGAGATCTGCTTTGCGGTACTTTAAACTTAGATTTCAAAAGCCAAAATTTTGGCCCATGCATAGTGATAAATTATCTTTCCAAACACCTACGTTATAGCTAGGACTTTTAGAGCTACTACAAAATGAATTAATAATATTTGTCTCTCCTATATTTTTGTGATGGATTTTCATTGACATATTGCTTTTTATTAATGTCGTTATTATCACATTCCATGTTCATGATAATCCTGAGGAAAGTAATATGTAAACATAGAATTTCCAATTCTTGATTGGGAGTAGATATTCCCATGGACATTGAAGATAGATTTATTCATTTATCAGAAGAGCCCAATGTTAACCAATGCTGAGAACCACAGGAAGCACATTGCAGATTAAGAAAAATGGGGGATGGGTGGGGGGGGAAGGAATCAGAGACTTTCCAGAATTCTTTAGATCATAGCTTTTGGAAACATATAAAAGGATTTAGTATTAAATAAGGATGCTTAACATTTGCCTACCAAATTCCTGTGAAGCCCTCTGGGATTGGGGTGGGCTGCAGGTGGTGACGAGGCAGGAAGAGCAAGCCAGGCAAGGCTCAGCTTTGCCACTAGCTATGAGCCGGAAGCTGAGAGGAATGGCAATCTTACCCTCCCTCTCTTGACTCAAAGCTTGAGCAATTTGATACATGAACTATTTCTGTCTTACACTGACCTGTGTGTTGATATGTACTTTGGTACACAAACCTTTAATCTAGGGAGAAAATTATATCAGATAGCACTTGCTCCTGTGGGATTTTGCCAGGAGAGTGCATGATTTTAATAAAGGTAGATTTCTGCCAGAAATTAGTGAAGAGCCGCAAGATCTACAGCTCCTGAAATTATTCAGTTATATAGAGAGGGTGAGTCACGTTGTAACATGGCAAAATGGGAACAAAAGTCACTCAGTTCTGAAATTCATCATTGCTAGATCAACCTGTTAAATTCCCATGTTGGGCTTTTTCTTTTCCCTGCCTAGTTATTGCAGACAGCAGGAGAATCCTGGGATGCAATTAATGCCATGTGTCTACATTAATATTAAATAGGGATTGGAAAGGAAGAGTAAGGAAATTTGTACTCACTGATCACCCTGGTATATAAAAGTGTTCTGCTTTGCAATATATATGTGTACATGTGTATATTTATATGCTTATATACACAAGTATGTATATATGTATATGATTTTACTACCTATAAGACATACATTAAACAAACATTTATTAACATCTAGAATATGAGGATACAAGCTCCGAGAAGTTAGGTAACATACACAGTCACACTGCTAGTCATCTTTTAAGTCATGTCTGTCTGACTCCAAAGACTGTGCTGTTTTCAATAGTATGTGTAGACAGAAATCCCAGTGTTTGTACTCCTTTGATATGGGATATTCAGGGATTTAGGTTACCACTAGTTTACCTAGTAATGTAAATTAACTGGTTTTGGGAAAAGAGTAATTCCTTGCATAGAAGCAGGTAACAAATGGTAGGATCAGTGAGTAAAAATATTACTACCAGGCTAATATATTTTTATTTGTTTATTTGCTTTACTATTGGTAAAGCCTATTAAGATCTTTCATCTCTATTCTTTCACTGATTTTTTTCTTTTTGCTTATTAAACATCAGCATTTAATATCAGATTCTAATCTCTTGGTGAATTTTACCCCCAGTGAGCTCATTTTATGAGTCGCTTGTACAGTGAGGTTTTTGAAGTAAATATTTGGCAATGGGGCAAAATTGCTCTGTGGAGATTTCTGAAAACATGGTATAGAATGTGGTTGTATCCTCTTCAGAGTCTTCAAAGAAACCAAATCTTAAGGAAGATTCTGTGCATTTGTGGTCCTGGTGCTGTAATGGCTAATGAGTCACTTTGGGTACTCTGGGCAGATTTATCTAACTGCTCCTCAGTGGGACCAGTTGGCACAACATGTGGAAGTTACAAGAGTAGCAGAGATGAATTAAGTTTGCATTTACTTTCACTTATTTTAAGGCAATTTGTAGCCACCAAATCTTCAGTTATTTCTGCCACTGTGTGTGCATATTCACCCTAATTCCAGACGTAGTGGCCTGAGAGGATTAACCCTTCTTTCAGTGCCACCTAATTAATTTCCCCTAGGACTGACTTTTCTATCTGGTGACTCTGTCATGGAACAGAGTTTACACTCATTGTAAGGTGACAAGGTGGTAAATTTATAAAAATTGCATAATGGTCAGAATAGACAAAGAAATTGTATCTATGAACTTTCATTCTGGTGTTTCATCCTCTGATGGTCACTATTTAGTGGATGGGGCTTCTTTGTTTTGCCATTTTCATATTGATTATAGGACTATTCTGAGAAAAAGTTTATTTTCTTTGGTCTGATAATATAATAATTTCTTCAAATTACCTCCTTCCTTGCTTTTTCTACAGACTGCTAGCCAAATAAAATTATGGCTGAGCTCTTCTCTGTCTCTTTATCTTGTACATATTCTGATTGATGAAGCAATCTATTTATTGTATCCTGAATGTCATTGGCCTACCTTTTCCTCTGACCCAGGAGTGAGCTGTCACATGGGCATCTGGTCTAACTCAGAGCACTCAGCAGGGACACAGCCTGGCATATCATACATTGTCTACTGGCATGCTGTCTGCTTGACAGAATATTAGAGTCAGTTCTGGATACTTGCCTTGGTTGGCTACCAAATTTTGCTCTCAATAAGAGGTCAGAATGATATCAGTTTGCAAATGTTTAAGGAAAAATTGCTGTCACCAAGCCCCGAGGTTTAGCTGAATTTGATGGAGTTTTACAGATGTCTTTGAATATGACTTTATTGGACTTCACGTGGCTCCATGTTCCCGTGCATATTATAACATGCATATAAACTTAGCTTATTCATATGATAATATTTTGAGCAGTATAATCTATCATTATGATTTCAAAAAGCAAAGGTCCAAAGGATTTCTTAGTAGTGTTTTAAATCTGCTAACCTAAAGATTATACAAGCTTTTTTCTTCGAAGAATTTGAATTTGAAAATGCTAAGAAATAGATCTGACATTGCAAAGGTGAAGAGAAATGCTGGTTCCTTGGCACATAAACACCATCACTTCCTTTCTGGACTTGCAGGGTCAGAACTCTGGGCTCCAGAGAGGTGCAACTGTGAGTGAGAGAGTAACTGCTGTGCTAGCAGGCTGTGCTTCTGGAATTAAGCAGACCTAGCACTTTCTGTTTTACTACATACAACTCATTATGTATGTTCTAATGTTATGTTTATTTTACTTTCCTGCTGTGTGGATTAAGGTTGTAAATGACTTTTCAGAGTTTCTTCTTTCTAATTCTACCCAGAATTCTCAAATTCATCATTTTTTTAAAATTTTGATTTACTAGAAAACCAATATGTAACATAATTATTTAAAATGTTATATTCATTTTTGTCTTAATGACCAACAATCTATGTATTCCTTTCCTATTGTTTTGTAACAAATTACTACGAATTAGTGGTTAAAAATACCACCCATTTATTATCTCACAGTCCTGCACCATGTGGCTGAGTTCTCTGCTCAGGTTTTCACAAGGCTGCAATGTACCCATTGGCTGTGCTGAGTTCTCTTTTGGAGGCTCTGGGGAAAAGTTCACTTTCAAGCTCATTCAGATTGTGGCAGAGTTCAGTTCCTTGGGGATTGTAGTTCCTGTTTTTGACTTACTGTTTGCTGGGGGTCACTATCAACTGCCAGAAGTTGCTCTCAGGTCCTGTCCCATGGCCCGCTCCATCTTCAGGGGTGGCAATGGAGAATCTTCTCTCACATGGAATCCCTCTTATGCTTCAAATCTCCAACTTCTGTCTCTGATTTCTAGTACCAGATTTAAAGGGCTTATGTGTTTAGGTCAGTTTCACCTGGATGATCTCCCTTTCTTAAAGCCAACTATGCCATATAACATAATGTAATCATGGGAATAAGGTCCACCACAGTCTTGGGAGTTATGTAGGGTGTGTACACCAGGGTATGGGAATCTTAGGACCATCTTAGAATTCTGCCTACCACTGTTTATATCAATAAGATATAAATTATAATATAATTATATTAAAATATATATAATTAAAATATAATTATATTTGTAAGATATCACTATGAAAAATCTGTCGTGGATACATCCTTAGTAGAGTCCTATTAGGAAGGAAAAGGAGATATTATGTGTAGCCTCATATCTCAGAGGGCAATTTATTGATGAATTCAACATGGATTTCCATGGTAAGAAGATAGCATATTATTTCACTGAGTAGTTGTGTGAGTTATGAACAGCATAGTGTATTTTTAAACCTATTTTACTTTAAATCTGTCATAGAAGAAATGATTTATCCTTCTCTAGCTCAAATATTCTAATACCATTACAGGATAAATTAAATCTTTGCTATAATTTTAATAGAAACTCAAGTAAGTTCTTCTTTAATAATACAACATCACCCATATGGACTACCTAATTGAGATTTTCCACATCTGGAGTTTTGTGACTAGTATTCTACGAAAAGATTAAACTTTGAAACAACAGGACATACTGGGTTTCTTCGCCAGTAGAAATTAAGCATAGCCATGGGATGTACCATCCAAATAATTGAGAAATAAACAATCACAGTTAGTCCAAGGCCTTAATTTATGTCTCATTGTGTCAGATATATCAGTAGTCAACTTTCAACTTGAATTTTAACAAGTTTAGTTAAGTTCTGAATGAAACTCATGTACATTTTGTTCCTTTTAATTTTGTATTGTTTTAAAATAAATCAAAATGTGGGAAACATAAGTGAAAAAGGGAAAAGTGTAATTTAATTTAAATTTATTTAAAACACAGACTTTCATGTTGGGGGGCCTAAACATGACTATCAGACAAACTTACCAATCGGGTAAGTAATTTAATCTTTCTAAAGCTTAGATTTCTCATTTTTTGTAATTTAAGTACAGTAACATTGACTTTGCATGATAGTTCATTTAATTAAAAACATTTTAAAAACCTACCAAATACCAGAACCTTGCTAGGCTCCGAGGATATAGCTATACATTTATGAACATCTGAGGATATTCATATGTCTTATGAACAAAATGGATACAATCCCTTTCATAGAGTTTATGCTGTGACAAAGAAAGTATCAGAATAAACGCAATAGTGCATATAAAGTGCTTAGCCCATTGTCTAGTGTTGTGCGGCAACTTAAAACATATTAGTTACTTTCTGCCTTTCCTTTTCCCTGCCTGATCTAACCACCATAAGAAATTTCATAACTATGACTCGGGCAAATGAATCTGAGAAACATGTTGTTGCTGATGGACTATTGTAGAAAATAGCAGCATGACAAATTAAATGTGTTATTGAGGAAGTGAGATTGTGTAATGAACTGAGTTTCCTGGTCAGTCCTGTTAGAATTGTGCCTTTCAGCAAAATGGGGTTGGTGATTTCATTCCAAGGACCAAGTTGCAAGAATTTTCATCATGAATGTTACCCAGTCATAGAAAAATTGGCAACATTTACTCAAAAGATGTTGAAGTCTTTCTTGAAGGAAGGTTCTCTCAGCTGATAAGCTAACACTAGTGCTGCTGATGGCAAGGGGAGAAATGGGGATGATGATTAATAAAATGTATTTTGGTCATATTTTCAAGTTTATAAAATCATTTGCAAGTATTTTCTCTTTTGTTTCCTCTAACACCACTAGTAGAAAATGGGAGCTTCTTTCATTTGGTCTGTAGATAGTTTTATGTTACTTTATATGGAACATCCATGGCATTTTGTGAAAACCAAAGATGAAGCAGATTGTATATTCACATCTTGCCAGTAGAGTGGAAGAAGACCAGAAAGGGCTATTAGTGTGTGGGAACCTTTGAGGTAAAGTATCCTGGAGTTGTAAGTTTTTCTGGGCCTTGGCTTTGTCTGAATCTCTGAATATCATCTAGCCCTCCCCAAATCTGTCTGAAAGTTGGGATGCTGATTACTTCTCCCCTGGGTGTTACAAAGAAGTGTGTTTATGAAATACTTTGCATCCCTTGAATGAATTATAAGAATGATAGGAACAAGCGTTATTGATACTTTGAAATAGTTTATTGGTATTACTGCGACTTTGTGTTTATCAGATATGATAAAATGCAAAATACAACCTCCATCCCGCATCTTTCCACTCAAGTAGACCTCAATATTCAGTGGCAGAACCACTTTAATTTGCACTCATGAAAACACATCTAGAGGAACATCTATCACAAGTTTTTCATAATAAAATTTTTGTTAATTGATACAAGATAATGATGGTGACTGATTTTCGTCCCCAGTGATTCCTGAGTAGTTTCTAACCAGCACATAATGCCCAAACAGTCTTTAGGTACCCATATTTTCCTTTTTGTTCCTTCTTCTTTGGACTGGCAGTTTGTAGACTGGGGGCAACAAAGATCTCTTCAATACACAGGTGATGCAGAATGAATCAGATTCTTCTTAGATTTTAGCTACTCCCCACTCAACATCAGAGTTTAATGAACAGTGATTGAGTGAGACAACAAAGTCCTCAGAGAAGAGCAGGAACAAGTACAAATTTAGGAAAAGGAATAGGTAGCAAAACAAGGTCAAGTCCTGCAGTGGTTTGTTTTCCTCTCCCTTGTATTCCTCTTCAATGAGTAGAAGAGGTTGTTAACAGTTGCTGGTATTATGAGTGGGCATATCCGCCCTGGGTCAAACATGCTGCAGTCTGCAAAGCCAGCAACAGATTGCAGTCTTCTGCAGTCCAACCAGGCCAGCAGAACTTCTGTAGTCATGTGCCCTTTTGTCGCTAGATTACTGAATTGCGGATGTTCCCGTAATGGAGCATTTGAGGGCAAAAGCAATAAAAGCTTTTCCTGTCAAAAAACAGACTGCCCTTCCCCTAGTGTTTTAGGAATGCAGACCTACCTGTATTGGCAAAGCCAAAGCTGGCCATTACAGCATCATTAAATATGGTTTTCCATGTTATTTAGTCTGTGTGAGGATCCTGAGGAGCTAATGTTCTACTAAAGTGCTATGTATGTGGATATCATCTTAGAGCTTTGGACGTGAAATGGCTCATTCAATACTTCTTTTTAGATACCTGGAAACATTTAAGGGAATAACTTACCAATTAACAGCATCCCTGGGAGAACATTATTTTGCCATTTTAACAGAAAACTCCCTTTGTGATTTTGCAGCCACGACAGCCCAACCCTGACTGGCGTTACTCTGCCTCCCTGAGAGCAGGCATGCACAGGTATGTGTTTCATTCCCTCCTTCACTCAGAAGTAACTTTAACTTGGTATGCTCAAATAAACTGTATCTCCCTAGGCCAGAAGCAGCTGTCAAAACTGAGGAGCTTTAGATACCTTGCCAGGAGAATGCAATTATTTTGTCTCCATGTCTATGCCTTGAAACATTGGAAGTGGTCAGTACTAAATGCTTACGAGTGCTGGCAAATAACAGTCCTAAGTAAAATCATGTGCTGGGTACTTTCTCTCATCAAAACTCCTTTATCCCTCTCTACTTATCCCTTCATCCCTCTCTACCTATACTTTCTGTCTCTCCCTTAAAAATTGTAGTTAATACTGACTTGTGTACATTGTACAATATATACGCACATGTTGTCTACCTTGTTTTTTTTTTCTCACATTGACTAGTACATTTTATTACCCACAATGTTTGATTGCTATTCTTGTTCATGTTCACCCCTATTAGTCTCCTTATCTTCTCCATCTCATTGCTGTCTTATTGTCATCAATGGCATGGGCTCTTTAGAAAATGAACCATGTGAAAGGCCTTTACTGAACATCTGGAGACCAACTCTAGCTTACTTTAAATCAGCCCAGAGTAATAGCATTACTGTAAGACTCAGATTAAATATAATTTTGCTTTCTCTACTTTGTCTCTTTGACAGTAATTGATTAACGACCATTATTCCCAGAGCTGATCTAGTATCCATGCCATGTGGCTAAATAAATGATTCATTATCTGTGAGTGTCTTTGAAAGACAAATGGGGAGGGCCAAGAAACTAATGATTACTACTAACAAAATAATTTTATTTAAAAGAAGAAATAAACTACAAATTTAAGCCCTTCAAAATACCTGGGCAACTGTTAAGTGAATCTTCACCAAACCTAGATCAGTTTCTAAAGAGAAAGCTTACAAAATACATGTAGAATTAATGAAAAATCAGCTTTAGTTCATTAAAAGTACATTAGCTTGAAATAAATTAATATATCTCAGGCATTACAAATGAGCAGAAATCATTATATTGGGTGATATCTGAACAAGAAGCAATCAATGAAGGGCTGAAGATCAGTAGTTGGCTTGGTGAGATGTCACATTGGAATTTGGGTCATTATTTTAGGCCAGAAATATTCATGAAGATGCCAGAATATCAGGTGTCAGGAGGAATTCTTTACATTTATTAGAGTCCAACTTATGCTTTTGCTTGTATCTGAGCTACTGGAGGAGGCTCTTTCTCTCCTATTAGTGAATTAGTGCTTTGCTTGAAAAGTAACAAATCTGTGAGATGTACCTTAAAAACTACATTTAAAATAAAATATTAAAATATATCATTTCCTTATCCCATTTTCAAATTTAAAAAAAAAAGAGAGGCATTGTGCTCCTATTCAGGTTTCAATTAAGATATTATGAGATTTAAATAGGACAAGGTAGGCCAGCCCCGTGGCTCACTCAGGAGAGTGCGGTGCTGGTAGCTCTGAGGCCCCGGGTTCGGATCCTGTATAGGGATGGCCGGTGCACTCACTGACTGAACGTGATGCAGACGACACTGTGCCAAGGGTCACGATCCCCTTACTGGTCAAAATATAAATAAATAAATAAATAAATAAATAAATAGGATAAGATATGAAATAAAAATTGAGACTAAAATGCTATTTCTTCTTTGCAATGTGATACATTGAACGTATGTTAGATGTGTGAACTTAAACAATGCTCATCTTTTTCAAACATGTGCTTGGCTTCTTGGCCTTTCCAGACACAGATATTGTATAACCGTTCTTTTGAAAATTCTGCTTTGAGCTGAGTTGGTTCTAGGATAGTCACATTGTCATAAATCTGATTTAACCCATATAGTTTGTTGGTAGGATCCAGGAACACCTAAAGAATACTAATATTTGGGGTGGGGGGGGAGATTGTAGGGTATAGATGAAGGGAAGAATAGCAATAGGTCAGAGCTTAATGAGTGAATTTCCACTAGATATGTTGTTTGAAGCTGAAGTAAGAAAATATTGAACTTATAGATTGCCTTCCCCCAAATAGTTCAAGTTTGCCTACTCTGTTGCCTCACATAATCCCTTCAGTTGGAAGTCTAAGTTTTATTTTAGTAATTTAATTTGCAAGATAAATTAATGTCTAGTTTAAAAGGGTTCTCTAATTTTGGTGAGGGTTTTCTTGGACATTTGCTTTTAGGCTCTCATTCACTGATTCATCTAACAAATATTTGAGGGTGTAATATATGTTAACATTAGACATGCATAAATGAATACAATGTTCTCTCTACTCTTAAGCAGTTTATGTTCTATCTTTGCTTTGCTTCTAAGGGTTTCCCAGTTCACGTCTCACTCCCTGCAGTGTTTTATACTGAATTAATCTCTTCTTAACTGGGATCTGTGAGTGGTGATGATCAGATTCCTTTTGTCCCAGGAAATGTAGGGTGGGTCATGTATGTGTAAAAGATACAGAAACAGTAAAACAGAAAATAAGATTAAAAACAAATTGGGTGGTCAAACTGGAACAATATTACAATTATCAGCAAATAATTTTAGTGTGTTTTCCTCTTTACTATAGAGAACCCAGAAACAAGAACCTGCAAGAGAGGATTTGGGCTTTTGAGAACAAGCTCTCTTCATCTGCTTCAGCATTAAGATGCTAAAATGGCATTAGCCCTCTGGTAGACTTCCCGTTAGATTTAGTGAGTGCCACATGGCATTAATGAAAACCAAAATTGCCATAAGGATAGAACATGTTTATTGCCGGAAAGGTACAGTAGGCAGTAAGTCAGCAATGCCTCTGCAGTTCATGCAAAGTGACTGCTCAGCAGTAATTGCTTCAGTTCAAGCCTGAGCAGAATGTGTTAGCTACAGCCCTGCCATCATAGGTGGTGGAAGGAGAGCTGAAAAGGCATTTATGGTCTAACTGTTATCTGGGTCTATATGTTTATTCAGCTCTGTGCATCTGGAGGAAGCTGGCATTCTACGCGCTGGTCCAGGAGGGCCTGATCAACAATGGCCAACAGTATCCAGTGCGACACCAGGTAAAGAACTGGGGTCTCTCTGTTCTTTCTTGGGTTCTGGGAAGAAATCAGATAACTTATTTTTTTAGAGCAGGAGTGTTGATAGCTGTCTTTTTATTCTTTTTTCCATGCATACATGATTTCCTTGTATATGTGATTATTTTGATTTTATACTTAGTGTTCTTCAAGAGTTGAAAACAGATAATGTAAGTATAAGAGCATGAGTGTATAAAGTTCTTTTAAAAAATAATCAGGTACCTTTCAAATGCTTAGGCCATCCAAGCCATACAGAGATCTGGGACCTCATGCATAGAGATGACACTGTTAATGAAGATCTTTTGTTTGAAGACAGTGGAAACCCACTCAAAATAGTAAGGAAAAGGGGTAGGTAGGTAGATATGTAGGTAAATAGGTAAATGGAATGGGGTTTCTCATGGAAGTAGAAAGTTATCAGAACCATGGCATTACTCTATCTGAGTTCAAGTCAAGGTCAGATCTGCTTCTCTCTGCACATCTATCTACATCATTATGCAGACTGGCCTTTACTGCCTTGGTATGCACATCGCCAAACATGATTGCCTCACAATTTCTTAGTTTATAGGACTAATGGGGATCAATTCCTAATCCACACTTTCAGGAAAGAGAATCTGTGAGGTTGGGTAAAAACCCCAGTGGCTGGGTAAGCATAGGAAAATTGCTTAAACTTACATTTCTTTAGTTTCCTTATTCTTGCCCTATTGCTAAAGCAGTGTCATATAATAAAAATATGGTTTTGGAGGCCCATTCCTGTGGTGGTTTTCAGAAAGGAAGGACTATGGGTTGGTAGAGACCACAAATGGTATCTATCATAACCCTCTATTAATAGAACATCATGATGATGATAGTAGTTACTAATTATCAAGCCATAACATGCCTAGACACTGTGCCAAGTACATTAGATGTAATATGGTCTCATCTATTTCTTATGACAATCTTGCAAGAGACTTATTATATCTGTTTTACATATGAGAAACTGAAAACAAAGAGAAGTTAAGAAACATACCCAAGTTCACATAGCTTGTAAGTGGCAGAGGTAGGATTCAAACCCAAGTGTGTCCAGTTCCACATCCAAATGTGTCTAGCACTTACATTCATAGCATGGCTGGCTTGCAAGAATCCATTCAAATTCAAATATATGCATACATACATACATAACAAATGACATAAAAACGTGTGTGTAAAAAGTTCTTTCCAAAAATAACCAGGTGCCTTTAAAATGATTAGGCTATTAAAGTACATGTGCAACTAAAGGTTCATTTTTGCTGGCAACCCTAGGAGCTTTCATTGATTCTAATCAGCCAGCATTTGCTATTTATGAATGTTGCACAATTCAACTAAAAGTCACATTGTTCAAAAAAAAAATACACAAGTTTGAACTAATTCATTAGAGAGCTAATATTGCCAGATGGCAAGGGGAAGAACATAAAATAGTTCATTGACAAATCTGCAAACACAGTGCCAATGATGGAATAAAGAAGTGATGGAGGAGAAAGTGATTTTAGACTGCCAAGTGCTACAGGATGAGGAGACATCTGAAAAGGTGAGAACTACTCAATCAAAGCAGCCACATGAAACCATGCCTTGGTATCCTGCCTTCAATTCCGGGTTTTTCTTGTTCTCATAGGGGTATGGAAGGTCAGTCTGGTGAGCCAAGAAAGAACTTTAAATAGATTTTCCCTCTCATTGATTGGTGCAACTGTAAAATAGGAACCATCTATTGATTATTTCATGCATCTGGCCCAGGTCTCTCCTTCAAAAGTATGTTATGAACCCATCTTTTTGACAGAAGATAGGGAAGGAGTCTCCATTGCTCCCCTTTCCTACTGTCCCAGCCCCTTTTGCATAATCCCTTCTGTCCAGATCTGTGCCTGGCTGTTGATGCATGAGTCTCAGTCCCCATGACTGTGCTGGATAGAGCTTACATCTTTCAGGTACTCCATGGTGACCTAACCATACTTTTCGGCATACCTCTGCACCAACGATGTGAAGTTAAAGGCATTTTCCTTTGCCTTCTGTCCTGTCCTTTTGGTACTATCAGGTTTTAGGATTCAAAATTTGTTTTGGCTATTTGGAGGGAATATAGCATAAAGATTAAGATTATGATTTGGAGGAAGATCTGAGTTGAATTTCAATCTCAGACTTACTTGCTGGGTTGCTGGGTGGGCATAGATAATTTGCCTAAATTCATATTTTGTTAATTATCCCTTCTACAAATTGGGTGTATGGGAAAGTGGGAAAAACACAGACTGTGGTGTTTTTCCCTCTATGCTCTTACTCAACAACAAGCAACACATAATGTGTGGGGATTTCTGCCCCCTGGCAAGCAAGCCAGCAGTTCTTCAGTGGACACCAGCAGTGTCCTCCAATTCAATTTTGACACTGTCTACCTAGAGATAGCATCAGATTGCACAGGGTGAGGGCTCAGTCCCCAAGACTACCCCCCACTTTGGATGCCAGTCGCAAGTCCAGGCCTCTGGAACTTCTGACCAATCGGCTATAAATCAGGGTTCCCGTAATGCCTTCCTTGGGTTCAATTGGTTTGCCTGAGTGGCTCACAGAACTCGGGGAAACATGTACTTATATTTACCAATTTATTATAAAGGATTTTACAAAGGATACCGACAAAGAGATGCATAGGGCGAGGTATAGGGGAAGGGGCATGGAGCTTCCATACCCTCCCCAGTTGTGTCACCCTCCAGGAACCCCCATGTGTGCTGCTATACAGAAGGTCCCCAAACCCTGTGCTCTTGAGTTTTTATGGAAGCTTCATTACATAGGCATGATCGATTAAATCATTGGCCACAGGTGATTAACTTAATCTTCAGATTAAGATTGAGGTTGTGGGGTGAGACTGAAAGTCCCACCTTGGTCTTTCCTGTGACCATCTCCCAGCCCAAAGCTACCTAGGGGCCGGCAGCCAGCATTAGCATACGAAAAGACTCATCACTTTGGAGATTCTAAGGATTTAGGCATTGGTTGCCAGGAGATGGGGACTAAGACCCAATATATATTTTCACAATATCACAGCGTAGTAATAATAACAACACCTACTTTATTGAATTGCCATGAGAACTAAAGCAGAAAAAAAAAAAGAGCTGAACATAATGCTTGACATATAGTATTAATCAATGTCTAATCTTCTTATTCTTTTTTTCTGCGATACTTTTGTGCAATCTATAATATGGCCTTGGCTGATAACCTGGTGGCCAGAATTCAGTAGTTCTCATTTGCAGGCCCAGAAACAGACCCTCTGAGGTTGCCTGGATTATCCTAACATCTGTACTGTCCAGTAACCCCCAGCTGCCCTCCTGGAGACGGAGCGAGGAGGATTTATTAGTTTCTACCTGAAGAGAAGGAAAATGCTCCAAAAAACTGGGTTGTTTCTGGTTCCAAGTGGAGCTTGCCTTTCATTGATTCTGTTGTCCTTAGTGCTTCATGGTGAAGATTTAGTTGCTTCCAAAAGGCTTCTTTTTAGTGCCTGAGTTTCCTTACACTGGTGTCTGAGCCCTTCTCATGAACCAGCCATTTATTGCTCTTCTCATACAAGCACTTGCAACAGCTGCAGCCATGGGCATAAAGGGAGTGGGGCCTGCTCTGCGTTAGTCCTCCTTCATATGTTTTTCTTGAAGTTGTTTTTCCTCCATTGATGAATTCTTTTGCTTTCTAACTAAACTGTTCATTTATTTTCACAGTCTGCAAAAGCCTAGGATAAAGATGCCATGCTCTGAAGGGATCAATGCGGGCATCACCAGGTGATGTTTTCTGCAAAATAAACAAGTCAGACATTAAATTGATTAACCCTGGTTACTGGCCCCTTTCTCCAGCCTCGCCTCTGTGTGAGCAGACCTGGATCGTGGGCTTTCTTATTTCTTTTCAGCTTCCCATGAGACTGACCAGAGAGAAAAATTAGCTAAGTAGGGAATGCAGTTATAGCCTCTTCTTCAGATGGAGGAATGTGTTTTGAGCGGGGAGGGGCATTAAAGGGCCAGTCACTCATGTTACAACTCTTTTTAACTTTCTCAACATGAATGCCCTGAAGAACTTTTAATGCATGCCCTTTTTGGTTAGTTCCTAGAGGGAATCCCGAGAGGTTATAAAAAGACTGCTCTTGCCTGTGAGGGAAGTGACCTGGCATCAATGGTCCAGGCTACTTTGCTGTCTCCTACTGGTTCTTCCAGGCTCCTCTGTCTACATTTCATGGGATCTCAGGACTTACCTAAGGCAACAGTAAATTATCTTTACAATGTAAGATACTCCTTATTTTCAGAAGAGCTCAGGGAATTCCAAAACACACAGCACTGCCAAAGATAACATTATAGCTTGTCAAGCAAGACCTCAGGGGATCTGAGACTAAACAGTGAAAGATTAATTAGGTAGAGGAAGCCACTAAGACAATGAGGCTTATTAGAGAATCTTAGTTGAGAGTGACTAGACCATGGTTCTCAAAGCATAATTCCTGGAGCGGCAGCACCAACAATACCTGGGAACTTTCTGGAAATGCACATTCTCAGACCCTACCCTAGATTTACCAAATCAGAAATTCTCAGCGTGAGGCCCAGCAATTTGTATATAGCATGCTCTCTATGTGATCCTGATGTACCCTAAACTTTAAGAATTGGTCTAGAGTAAATATTCCTGAGTTTCTGTAATATCTTGGCAGGCTCAGAAACCATGCAAGGAAGTCATCTGTTTATACTTCTTGTGAGAATGGGGGGGCCTTTCCCATACCAGAGAGATAATCATTAAGGAGTCAGAGTGACCCTCCTTTGAATTCTAGATCTGCCACTCAGAGTTGCACATTCTTGGAATCATTACTTAACTTTTCTGATTCCCGGTTTCTTTTTCTGTCAAATGGAGATAATAGTGGAGTCTACTTTATAGGGTTGTTGCAAGAATTAAATGAGATAATACACACATATTACAGAGCCTGGAGAACAATGTGTTTAGTCAATGACAGCTATTGTTATGATTTTTTCAAGGTATGAGTCTATCCTTCAACTTAATTTAGACCCAAGTTGTTCTGAGTAGTCTCTGTGGGAAAGCTCTGTTTTAGAGAATTTTTTTTTAAGTGCCTGTCTCTGTTTCTTTAGGGGATTGCTCTTGCCCTGGTTTTCCACATCTCTTTACTCTGTGGAAAATGGACATAGTTTATGTGCCCCAGTTTTATAGGAGGATTCATGCTCTTGTTTGTCTCAGGGATTCCTTTCTCTGCGACAAAACCAATTCTACCACTGATTTTTTTCCGAAAAGAAACCATGATACTTAAGTTTTTTTGAATCCATTTAGGAGCACTGTCAACATGAATTTTTCCATTTCATGAGTGAGTGAAGCCTCAGGCCTTGTTGAGAATTTAGAAAGCATGCTGTTCCACTAACCTGCTCACCCTCAACTTCTACAGTTGTCATGGCAATGAAAGTCCTGGGAGGTGTGTGCATGTCCTTATTACGGAAAAAAATGAGATCAGGAATATATGTGAGTGGGGAAGCTCTCTCCTGCCAGTATCCTCCACTCTCACCTTCCATCTGACAGCCTGGGAGTGCCAGCTTGGCTTAGCAATCTCTACCTGAGGAAAGTAAGTTCTTGTAAGATGTACTTTCACTTTCTGGGGGAGTAGGGGTCATTATGTTTGTTGAAGTTCTCTATATAGCTTATGATGAACAAAGAATGTGTTTGTTCTGGACTTGCCTGGAGGGAGGTAACAAGATGGTATGGAAGGGAAATTAGCATCCTCTACCTAGGAGAAGCCATGAAGCTTAAGTCTTTGCTGGCCCCATCCATCCATAACTTTCTTCCTCTTCTTGGAGAAATACTCTGCACTTTCCATTTTTAATGGTCATGTACATAAAAGACTGGAATGGAGATTTCCTGTTATTTTTCTGAAACAAAATATTTCTGTTTAATAAATAGGCTCTGAGATAGTTCTTTCCCTATACACTCTGTGTTTCCTGCACCTCTCTCGTTTCCCTCATACTGGTTCCTCCAGGATTGGTAGTCCTGGGCAGAATACAGTCAATGTTGGAGCCATGATATATAATAAAAGAATTTCTTCCATGACAGTGGCCCAAAACAGAGATCATATGTCTTCTGACAGCCATCCAATCTCATGTGCACTGAGATGATGCTCCTGGACATACATTTTAGTAGGCATAGTGAGGAGAAAAGAGCAGCAAAAACTGTTCCCTTAGGCTGCAGATTCCTTCAACTCTCGCAGATTCAGAGAAGCTGGCTAATGTGGGTTCGAGAAGTAGAGACTCATTATAACTCCTTATCTTCCATCCCTTTAATGTGCCAACTACATTGGAGCAATACAGTCTGGCCCATGAAAACTTCATCATGAGAAATAACTTTTGAGTATGTCTTAGAAGAATAATACACTTTATCCTTCTCTTGTTTAAGAGTCTTGAATGGAACACGAGAGTTTCTGAATTACCTTCCCATCTAATTTTCTCTCTAATTTTCTCTACATCCTCTACATGTATTTTTAAGCCCTTTATCAAAAGGAAAATTTAAGTTTCTGCTAGGGAGATCTTAGTAGAGTTTCTGTACTTTATTCTGTGGGAAAGGTTGCTGGGAACTCTTCCCTGGGAGGTGCTTGAACAAGAAAGATCTGCTTATAACCAAGGTGAAGGGCAGAGGAATATTGACAGTTTGTAACTCCTTCAGTCTTTGCAGCTCCAGCAAACCTTGCTCTCAGCCTTACTGATAATAGCAAAGTGAAAATGAAAGCCTGTCCCAGTGACAGCAGGAGTCTTGCATGGCAAACATTTTCAGAGGAACGCAGCCCAGATTCTGAAGGAAGTTGAGAAATTCATCTTCACAGAGGCAGTCAGCTTTATAGTTGAGAAGGTCATTGCCTAATCTGGAGAAACATATTCAGGTCAGTCACTGGCGAGAGACTAGGGGCCTCTCTGGAAGGTTCATAAGATTGCTCATTGTTCATTACCAGGAAGCCTGGAAATGAGTGTGCAGATTAGAGAGGAGCCTTTCTCTGCCTCAGCACCTGGAGTCTCATTACCCACAATCAGAAAAAGCAGGAGGAGCAGAGATAGATGTTGTTCCACTCTTATCTCAGTGAGACCAAGAGCTTCCTCAGCAACAGACTTGCCTGGAATGGTCAAGTCTTCAAAAGAGTAGGCCAGGGGAATATTGGAGAAATCAATCCTGAAGATGGCAATACCGAAGGAAGTAACGGAGGAAAGGATATTTATTTGTTGGCTGGCCAGCTGGCTCAGTTGGTTAGAGCGTAGCCTTGTAACACCAAGATGAAGCGTACACCCTGTACTGGCCAGCCGCCAAGGGAAAAAAAAAAAAAAAAGGATGTTTGTGTCACTAGTAAAACAGGAAATTGAGAGCTCTGTAGAAGTCAGACTCAAAAGGCATAACTAAGGGTCTGGCCAGTTAGCTCACATGTTGTTGCTAACACCGAGGTCAAGGGTTTGGACCTCTGTACCAGCCAGCTGCCCTCCCCCTAAAAAAGGGGGTGACATAACTATACAAGGTTTGGGTATGAAAAGGTAACTTTTTTTTCTTTTATTTATTTTCTATTTTGAAAAGGTAACTTTTAGGAACCAAATTTGGATCCATAAGAGAACAGGAATAGTGAGAAGTTTATAATTACTAGAGTTGTGTCCCTTGTCTGCTGAATCCCAAACAGTGTACCCTGGGCCTCTAGATTATAGCTGCCGTTGCATGTAAAAAACAACGAAATAAACTTAAAAAAAATAAGTAAAGACTGCCCTGTACAGAAAGTCGAAACAAGTAAGTTTGTTGTTGATGGTCCAAGAAAGTCTACCGGTTTGGGCTTACTTCCAACATGAAACCAATCCTGTGTTCAGAGCTGTTGCTGTAGGTGGCATCATGGACCAAGCTGAGTAGAAAGGTGACATTCACCAAGTCTTCTCTCTTGTCTTTTTTGACTCTGCATCATAGATACTATCTTATCCAAGAACACACCTGTCGAATTTCTGTTCCTGTAACCACCTGGAATCAGATGAATACCCTAAAGGTCTGTGGTGAGGCCAGAAGCCTCAGCTAATCTGAGTGATTTAGATGAATGCCAAGCTGCATGTCAGGGAGTCCAGACTTGGGGGGACAAAAGTGTCACTAGGTGTGTAAACAGCTCTGAGGTGGACACCTTTGAGCCTGTGAGTTTGGCCATGGAATACAAAAGTTCCCCTCTCTCAGCTAAAGCCTACTAGCAAAAGAGCCCTGGGGAGATATTTGAAAAGTGTTATGTTCCAGTTGGAGGGTCTTTGTTGGTTAAGTTTTAAAGTGTTTATGTCCTGTACTGTTGCCTTCTGAGTTGCGGAAATAGTCTCTTAGAATAAGAGAAAGAAAGACTTAACAATAGCTGCTGTTTATTGAGAACTGTGATAAGCACTTTACGCACATTGCATACTTAACTTTAAGAGAGAAGTGGGGGGGCAGTAGAGAAGTGCATTAGTATTCCCATGTTTCAGATGAGGAAATTGAGGCTCATAGGAATTAGGTGGTTTCCCTACATTCACACAGCTAGTATATGTTTTTGGCTCACCATTATATTCCCAGAGTCAAACAAGATGTCTAGCACACATTTATTAATGATGCTTAATAGGTGTTTGTTGAATTCATTAATAAATACAACGGCAAAGGCAGTATTTGAACCCATGTCTGCCTGCTGCTGAACCTTATACACTTAACACATTGCTATTACTTTGTCTCACATGACAGGTAAAGGGAATAGCTTGGTAACTTGGAGAGGACTATTCACTGTCTGAATAATAGTCCTCTGGAGGACTATTAGGCCAACTGGAGGGGTCTATATTTATTTCCCATTGCTGCTGTAGCAAGTTACCACAAACTTTGTGGCTTAAAAAAACAAAAATTATTATCTTACAGTTCTAGAGATCAGAAGTCCAAAATGGGTTTTACGGGGCTGTTGGCCAGGGCCACATTTCTTCTGGAGGCTGTAGGGGAGAATCCATCTTCTTGCCTTTTCCTGCTTTAAAGACTGCCTGCATTTCTGGGCTTGTGGACCCTTCCTTCATGTCCAAAGCCAGCTGTGTAGCTTTTGCAAATCTCTCTCTGTCTCTGACTCTCTGGTCTCCCTCTTTCACTTTTAGGGACTCTTGTGATTACACTGGGCCCTCCTGGATAATCCAGGATCATCTCTTTATCACAAAATCCTTAATTTAATCACACGAGCAAAGTCCCTTTTGTTATATAACATAACATATTCACAAGTTCTGGAAATTAGGATGTGGACATCTTTGTTGGGGGATGGTGGAGCATTATTCCGCCAGCCACAGAGTCTTTCATGTTCACGAAGAGATGGCTTTGTGTGTGTGTGTGTGTGCATGTGTACGTAAATTTCAGTAGAGGTGAAGGCAAAATAAGGCACATATTAGGACCATTAAGAAGGTATAGTGAGTATGGACTAGATTTTAAACCCCTTTTAAAGGCTATTAATTTCCAGAAGTTTGGTGGAGACTAAACTTCCTACTTTCCTTCCAAATCTTAACTAATTAAGAACAAATGAAAGAAGCCAACTGAGGGATCAAAATTCAGCATCAGGTCTATTAACGATGAAGATGGTATGGAGAATATGACATGGCCTCCAACTTCCCAAATGCAAGAGAAGAAGATCTAGAATGGCAGAGATCTCCCTTGGTGAGGATGGAGAGCTGTCCTGGTTTGATTACCAAATAGAGGCTGATCTAGCACAGAGAAAGAGAAAGAGAATTAAGGCAAGATATGTCATGAAAGAACAGTGACTGTCAACACTAACTTTGCCTAATCCAATCAAGAAATCCATTTAAAGTCAGGCTTTCAGGAATCTCCCCAATCAGATAAACTACTCTTCCTTCCCAGGAAGAGTAAGTGAGGAAGTGGAGCTAAAGATGAAAGTTCTTTTCCTAGCACATCGCCTAATGGATGGAAGTATTGGTTTAGCAGGTGTTTCCTTTTCTATGGACAAAGGTGGAAATGTGGAGAGAGGAGAAAAATAGTTCCCACTACATTATTATGTTAAGGGTGAAGAAATATTGTTTTGCCCCAGGCTTAAGAGTGTTGTTTCAAGAGCTGGGGGGCAAGCAGGAGAGGACAATACTTTTTGGATCATCCACAGGCCAATATGGGAAGGAATCAATCACGGGGCATGGTAGGTGATGGAAAAGTCACTGTTCACAAGGTGATATCAGGAGGCAGGAAATGCAGATTGCCTGTTTGTATGCATCTAGCATCTGTATCTGGGTGAAAGCATATTAAATGTATATCTAGGACTTCCCTGGCGAAGAAAAGAAGAAAATTAAGAGCCTGGTTGGTGTGAATGTGTGTATTAGGGATTGGCGGGTGGAGGGGGCTTAGGCCAGTATTCCTAAATCCCACCTGCTTTTCCTCAATGATGCTTTCTGTGTTGCAGACAGGGGGCAGGGTGGCTTTGGACCAATTCTGTGGATCTATATGTACCTCAAGATTTGTTTGTTTTTTAGGAGTATTTTGCATAATGGTCTAGTCTCACACTAGCTCCCTCCTTGAGATCCTAACAAGTTAGGCACCTCCAAAGTTTAGAGCTTCTTCCTACTTTCAGCATTTCTGATTTAAGATTAAATCACCCTTACATGCGGACAGTGATTAGGCCAAGGGACACAAGAAAAAGTATATAGTCATCAAACAACCGCTTATTAAGCACTTACATCTGGCCAGGCTCTGTTCTAGGTGACGCAAATATAATATTAAATATAACACAGTCCTGTCCTCATAGTCTAGTGGGAAAGACAGAAATATAGAGAAATAAGATAGAAATACTAAAATGTCATGTGACTAATTTAAAAATGGGCAAAGGAATTAAATAGACATTTTTCGAAGGAAGACATACAAATGGCCAACAGATACGTGAAAAAATGCTCAACATCACTAGTCAACAGGGAAATGCAAATTAAAACTACATTGACATACCACCTCATCCCAGTTAGACTGGCTAAAATCAAAAAGATGGTGAATAACAAATGCTGGCAAGGGTGTGGAGAGAAGGGAACATTCCTACACTGTTGGTGGGACTGTAAGTTAGTACAACCACTATGGAAAACAGTATGGAGGTTTCTCAAACAACTACAGATAGATCTTCCATACAATCCAGCAATCCTTCTTCTGGGTATATACTCAGAGGAATGGAAATCATCATGTGGAAGTGATACCTGCACTCCCATGTTCATCACAGCTCTATTTACAATAGCCAAGATATGGAACCAGCCTAAATGTCCATCAATGGATGATTGGATAAGGAAAGTGTGATATATATATACCATGGAATACTACTCTGCCATAAAAAAGAATGAAATACTCCCATTTGCAACAACATGGATGAACCTGGAGAAACTTATTTTGAGTGAAATAAGCAAAACACAGAGGGATAAATACTGCATGTGCTCACTCATGTGTGGGAGCTAAGAGAGAAAGGAAGGAAGGAAAGAAAGACCACAGTAGTGCAGTGGTCTTACAGAGGGACGGGACATTCCTAGGACTGCAAAGCTGAGCGGGGGTGGGGGGTGGGGGAGGGGGGTGGAGGATAATTGGGTGGGGACATGGGATATAAAAGCAATTTCTGGTAATTTGTATTATGAATATTCATAATAAATAAATAAATAAATAACTAAAAATAAATACAATAAAGTCAGATTCAACCTGCAAAAAAATAAAATAAAAAAGGGCCGGCCTGTGGCTCACTCGGGAGAGTGCAGTGCTGATAACACCAAGGCCACGGGTTTGGATCCCTATGGAGGGATGGCTGGTTAGCTCACTTGGGAGAGCGTGGTGCTGACAACACCAAGTCAAGGGTTAAGATCCCCTTACCAGTCATCTTTAAAAAAAAAAAAAATTAAAAAATAAATAAAAAATAAAATGTCATGTGACAAGGGCCACAATAGTGTCATGCATAGGCAGGACCAATAAGGGGAAGGGAAGCTGGGACAAATCACTAGAGCTGTCAGTCCAGAATGGGACCCAAGATCAATCCGTGTTGTAATCAGTACAAACCTTACATAAATAAGGTTAGCTGATCCACCTTTCCTGAGAGGGTCCCCCAAATTGTTTTCACAAGGCCCAAACGCTTTCTCAGCAACCATAAATAATGGATGTTGGGGAGCCCAGATATGCAAATGGGAATTTAGGGGACCAAGTCAGAGATTATTTGACTTTTAATACTGGGTATTGCAGAATGGTAAATAGAATGTGGGGAGGAAGAGAATTTCAGAGAAAGGAAACGATGCATGCACGTAAAAAAAAAAAAAAAATTAGCGGTGCATAATCTGGGTGAATAGGATAAGTGCATTTGATGGGTGGGGTGGGATAGAGGGCTGTTAGGAAATGAAATCAGAAAGGTAGACTGGTGGGCTGGACGGTTGGATCAGTTGATTAGAGCATGGTGTTACAACAGCAAGGTCAAGGTTCAGATCCCTATACTGGCCAGCTGCAAAACAAACAAAAAGGTAGATTGGAGTCAGATTTGTAGGGCCTTAAATATCCTGCTAAAGAACTTGTAGTTTCATTTGTTGACAATGGAAAGTCACTAGGAGGTTTGTTTGTTTTTAGGAAAGGAGATTCTTTTAAGTTTCCTTAGCTCTACTGAATCTTCAAAGAAAAGAAGAAAAAAATAACAAGATGAGCTAATGAGCTATCAACTTAGTGTTTTTCTTCTCCCAAACCAAGGGTTAAACTTTGTCTAGAAATGGAGAACCAAAGAAAGAGGTGAATGCAACTTTTCTTTTCTTTTCTTTTTCTTTTTAAAGATCTGGCTTTAGAAATGTTCTTAGGTAGGTCTGCTATGATCATGACTTGGTACGATCATGTCTGAGAAAATGTGGAGAGTGAAGGGCAGGTTTGTTTTGATTTTGCCTTATGTTAAAAGGGAGGCAGCATGGCATCACACAGAACCTCAAATCCCTGTTGTACCACTTAATAATTATGCAACCTGTGCCTCAGATTTACTAATGTGTAGAAGAGGAAAGACTAGGTTGTTGTAAAGATTAAATGAGATAATGCAAGCAAAATACTTAGCACAGTGCTTTGCTCATGGTAAGTACTCAAAAATATTATCAGAACTATTATTTCTCAGTGTAATACTCTTGGCACTTAGCACAATGCCTGGCACACTGTAAACAGGATTCAAAATGTTTTTGCTAGATTAAATGGAATGGTATTGAAGTGCACAGAGTGGGGGAATAGTGGTGAAGAGGGTTCTTTTCATTCATTATCTTGCCCTCCTTCTACTGGAGTGTTCTGACAGCACCTCCATTTTACACCCTCGATGCAGGGATATCTTTACTTGTCTAGAAATGGTTGCTCAAGGCTGAGAAGTGACACAGCAACACAGAGCCTGGGATTGCTGCCAAATTTTAAGAAGCACAGTTTGTAATGTGAGGGGAGAGGGTAGAGAAGAGAAGTTTGAAAACCTTATCAAAGCCAGAGCTGTTTTATTGTTGGGTGAACAGATTATGCCTCACACAGTTTCACATGAGGCAGGCAGTGTGAAACCTTTGGGAAGAGTCACTGTCAAGTTGTGGTGCTGAGAAAGGAACCCAGCAGTGGGCTCTCACGTCCAGGCAAGGCTGGATTTATGGGGCCCCACATTTAGAAAGGCCCTGCTTGGTTTGATAAGCTGTCGCCGTCTTGAAGTTCTTTATAATTTGTCAACAAGTCCCCCACCCCTTTTTAATTTGCACTGGGTCCCACAAATTATGTAGCTGATCCTGGGTCCAGACTATCTGAGACAGCGACCATTTGTCTCAGGTAGTTTTTGAGCCACATTTGGTTAGTATCTTTTTAAATATCTCTCTCTGATTTAATTATAAAAGAAACAAAAATAATAACAAATTAAATCTGTACAGAGGGAAGTGTACAGAACTAAAATAAAATTAGTAGTACCTCAATCCCTACCTCCAGTCACATTTCCCAGAAGTATTCAATAGTTTAGTGTGTCTCTCCCACAATTTTTTTTTTGCAAATAGCCTCTCCCAGAATTCCTATTAGTATGAATTTTAAGGTAGTGTATTTTCAAATAAAATACAATTACATTATCGATGTAAATATTAAATAATACAGCACTATTTGCATATCAATGTTCGTTTTCTTCAATCCTACTCCCCTTCATTGAGGCAACCACTGCTAACAGTTTGTGTGTATCCTCCATATATTTTTTGTTATTAATAAGCTTTATTTTTTAGAGCAGTTTTATGTTCACAGCAAAATTGAGCAGAAAGTACAGAGTTCCCATATACCCTCTTTCTCCACACACATACAACCTCCCCATTGTCGACACCTTGCCCCAGGGTGGTACATTTGTTATAATTGATGAAACTACAGTGACAAATTATTATCACCCAGAGTGCATAGTTTACATTAGGGTTCACTCTTCCAAATATTTTTCAAATTAATTTTTAGTCACATAATTGATGTACGAATATTTTTCCTATATTCCAAAGTATGTAGGTTTTCAAAAAGCAAAATGGGATAATGCTATGCATATTAATCTACAGCTTGTGTGTGTGTGTGTGTATGTGTGCGAGTGTTTAACGAACTCCTTCCTAAGTCGGTACATATAGACTTGCTTCACTTTTCTTTAATAAGGGCATAGTACTGTGTTGTTATAATAATTTATTTATCCAGTTTCCTATTGGTATTTATGTTTTTTAAACAATGCAATGCACATTCTTACACATATATCTTATGCACTCCTACTGGTATTTATGTAGGATAGATTTCCAGAAGTGGATTGCTGAGTAATAGGGTATGAAAATATCAAATCAGCATTCTCTTATCTGTAGTTGGATTGCACTTGTTGTACACTTCCCTCTGACTCCCACCTCCAGCTAGTGCTATATGTCACTTAACTCAGTGACACTATCACCAAGAGATTTAGCCCCCAGGGTTGACAATACTGGAGCAAAGAAAGGAGAAAATTTACTTGTGAATAATAATAGTAATAGCTAACCTGTATTGAACAGTTAAACCACACATCACATGTTATTTTAAGCACCTTACAAGTATTAACTACATTAATCTGTATCCCCAGAGATACATCTATTGTTATACTCATTTTACTGCTTAGAAAACTGAGACACCTAGGGTTTAGTAAGGTCACACATCTATTGGGGGGGCAGGATCTGAAGCGGGCTGTTTGACTTCAGAGTCTGTGCTGTTTACCACTGCACATACCAGATAGAAAGTTTATGCCATCTTTATGCCAGAGTTTTTCTACCTTATTTATTCCTTAAAACTGTTGTTGTAATTACAGATGCTTCTCGTCAGTCAAACCATCATAAGTCAGGGACTGTATTCATTTACTTGTCTTTTTCTGTCACTATACTGTAATTCTTTGAGAGCAGAGTACCTGTCCTAATAATATTCATATTTGTATGCCTAATTTTTAATGTAATGTTTCATTTATTGTAAATAGTAAGTAAGTTTAGTTGAGTTAATAATGATGCCTCTTGGAAGTAGATATTATATCCGTTTTAAAGATGAAGAAACAAGAAGTCAATGTTAACCAATCAGTACAGTGGAAAATAGCAGAATGGTGGAGCTGAGATTTGAACACAAGGCTTTTAATACATATTCCAGTGTGCTTTCCACCATGTCTAAGCTGCTTCCTTTGCTGCCTCCTTCACTGCCTCCTTCAGAGGGCTCTGGAGAATGGCTCCCTACCTAGCAACCATTACTAAGCTGGGAAGCGTCACAGCTGGAAGTCTTTAATGATCTCTGGGAGGTGCAGAGCCTGGTGGGAGGAGGGTCCTTGGAAAAGAGAGTTCCCGGAAGTACTGCATCCAAGAATATGTTGTAAAAGGGGATGTCAGGTTCTTTAGAGGAATACTGCATGCCAACATTGTTCTATGTGATTTGTGAGCCTTTTTTCTTTAATGCTCGCAGTCAGATGGATACCTTTATCTTTGCTTTACATGTGAAAGAAAGGGGGCTGAGAGCCCAAGTAACTTGCTCAAGGTTGCACAGTAAATAAGTGGTAAAACTGAGATTCCAATTCAAGACTTTATGACCACAGAACCTACACTTTAAGCATTCTGTTACCTCCAGATATAATAGCCGGCTGTAGAGGAAGGATTTTGAGAAGAGGCCATAGAGGAAAATTGCCCTCCCTAGATCCTGGGGGACCTTAGCAAGCAGGAAATAAGGTAGAGAAAACCTTGCAGCCTAAGCCCTGCTGGATGGAGCGGGGCGGAGGGACGGTAAAAAGAAAAAACTGTGATTTAGTTTTTAGCTGACTATGAAGAGCTAGGAAGGTTTGAGACAAGCCATTCCAATGTTTGAATCTGGGTTCGCAGCACATCATGTCTTTATACTCCTAACCTAGAAATGGCACAGTTATTTTGGGCACAAAGCAAGAGCTGTGGCTTTAAAAATATGCCAAGTATATTTATCTCTTCCGCTCCAAGATTACTGAAAATTAGCCCAGCTGTGGCCTGAGGCACCAACAGCCACAAAATCTTTCAGATCAACTCATCCCCAGCCAAAGAGGGTGAAACACCCAGAAGTAGCAGCTCCAGCGGCCTCTGGGGAGTATCAGATCAGCCTCCACATTGCCACGCCTGACCTCCAATCACACACACACCACCCCTCCCCAACTACTCTAGCTTGTGAATTGAGCTCAACTCTGTCTCCTCCCCCATCCCCAAGGCTTCAAAAGAAGTAAAATAAATAAATAAATAAAATAGCAGTTCAATTATTGAGCTGGGGAATCAGTGAGAGAATAATTTTTCAGCTTCATTATCAAATCCCTGTGTGATTCAGGGCAAATCATCTTGTGGTAATTTATGCCTTCAGATTCCTTACCTATAAAATAAAAATCTTGTAAGTATATATTTAAATAAATAAATAAATTTATAATAATGATTTTAATTATAACAAAGTAAAATTAAATTTATTCAAATAAATAAATATGTATGCAGATACTCCATAAACTGCCTGACCCATAATAAGCAATAAATCAATAGTCTTTAAACAAATGAATGAATCTTCTGCTGCTCTGATCTTACTAACAAGTAAAATTCAATGAGTTTTTTCTTTGTGCCAGGCACTGTGCTATGTGCTCTATAAGGGTAATTACATTTAATCCTACAACATGCCAGTGAAGTGGGTGCTATTACCTCATTTAAAATTGAGGCTCAGAGATGTTAAATAATTTACTAAACATCACTTAATTTATATGATATAGCCAGGTTTCAACCTAGATATTCTGATTAGAGCCTAAATTCTTACAGAGAACAGGAAGTATATTTTTGCATTTCTCGTTTCCATGGAAAATTCTTTCCACTGTCAATTGAAAGACTGAGAAGCCTCAGGGAAATGCTGGAAATGCTAGTCCAGGTGTCTTTAGCTTTCTCCCTCTCTCTCTGATCCTGGACAGGATTTGGGTTTCAGACCACGATTCTCCTGTGTTTTGTGGGCTGTGATTACTTAGATTAGCTTTGCCCAATTCATAAAGAGTTGGGGGTGGAGGAAGGGGGAGGCGGAGCTTGTCCAGTCGCTCCACAAACCTCACAGATGGCAGGATAGGGGGTGGGGAGCGAACTTGATATATTTTACAACCTGGTCTTTCAGCGGTTTGATGGCGGATAGTTTTTGCCTTTTAGTCAGGCTGAGCATATACAATTCTACAATCTGCCAAGTTGTGGCAGAGAGAAATAGAGACAGAGAGATGAAATGGTTGCTGAAAGCCAAGAAGGCTCAAACGAAATCAAAGCTGCTTGAAAAACTGCAGTGCCTGGCTCTTGTGGCAGAGGAGACAAGGAGGCGGGAGAGGCGAGATTTCCCTGCGCAGAAAGCCTGGATGTTCACTTGCAAACCCTGAATCTGCAGAGCCTTCCGTGCGCTGACTCTTCCCTGGGCAGCCAGAGGCGGAGGCAGCAGCAGCAGCAGCCCGCGCCGGAGAACGAGCAGTCCCGGGGAGCGGGCTGGCTGGGCCGGAAAGGGCTGTAATCATTTAATAGCCTTTGCTGGCTGCACTGACTGAGCAGAGTGGGCGGTAGGCAGACTCTAGAGTGCTGTCTGGCAAGATAAGCCCCGGCTTTAATCAAAATGATGGTTTTTCTGGAAGCTGTGTATTAACCTCAGCTCCGAAATCCCAGAGATGGTAACAAAGGATGAATGGAGAGCGAAGGGGCGGGGCTGAAACCTGGAGACTGGCAGTGATTTTCCTGACTCGTCACTCCCGCATCTACCCTGTCCCCCCCACCTTTACTCTTTCTTTCGCCTGATTCTAGCTTAGGAGGCTCCTGCCTGTATCTGCGTGTCTCCCAAATGGTAACAAGACAGAAAATAACTATAATAATTGCCACACTAGTATAATGCATTAGGGTTTTCAAAGGACCTTGATATACAGCTCGAGGTGTGAGTCTCCTAGCTGGAGTCAGAGCGCCTAAAGTTGAGTCCCAGGCTCCACCAGTTGGTAACCATGTGACCGTTGGTTTTTGGTTCCCTCATCTAGAAAACAGACATATCTGTAACACATAGATAGTGGCAATATCTACTTTATATGGTTCTTGTGAGGACCAAAAATTACATTGCCTGCAGATATGCTTAGCTCTGTGCCACACACATCGGAAGGGCACAGTAAATGTTAACTACAGTACATAGATAACCCGTGATATAGACAGGAAGGTGATCATCTTCATTTTATGGATGAGAAAACTGAGGCTCAGAAATACTTCTGTAAGTTGCCCAGGACTACGCTCTAGTAAGCGACAGAGCCAAGGCAGATCCTCAAAACCAGAAGGAAAACAAAGCAAGATGAAGAGAGGAAAAGAGAATTAAACACCCTCCAACGTTCTCCAGCCCATCCTCCTGTGAGAGATTTCCTGAAAGTCGTATCCTTGGTCAAAATGACTGTGTTTTTCTGTTAGGGAAAATCAGTGTAAATCAGAAGAGCCCCTCCAGGCCTTAGTGATTGTCTAGAGCAGTTCAGAATGGGGGTTGAGGTGAGTTTACAAGCTTGGCATTTGCTTCACAATCTTCAGGACCTTCTCCGGCATTTGCATTGGTAGAGCCTCTGGCCCAATCGCTCCTAGTCCCTGAGGCTCAACTCCATAAACCCAGGCAGCCAGAGTTCGTTCGTTTAGCATGAAAGAGGAAAGGTAGGAATTTTGCCAAAAAGACCTCTGGGCAGTGCCTAAGAGAAATGTCTAAAGTAGATTATAGGATTACGTGAAGTGGCCAGCTACTTCCAGAGGGCAGTTTTTAAAGCTGAAGATGAAGATCTATATACTTAAAAAAAATATGTTGTTCTGATGTTAAAATGTTTCTACCCATTGTGAAGAAATCACCCAATACAAAAAGAAGAAAAAGGCAAAACCATTTTCTATAATTATCATCATACTGTATTAAAACTTTTAAATCCTGTTGGGTTGTAATTGGAATGTCTAGGAAGGGTGCTGCCTAAACGTTCTGACCCCTATCAGTGTGATGTGTGCCCCAAATCCTCTTTCTAGGCTCTAATAGGTCCATTCATTTAGGTTTTGACTGCATCTCAGTAGTGTCTTTGCCTGAGGGTTACCCTGGGAGCAGAGGGGAGGAGACTTCTGGGAGATGCCAGGAGAGGGGAAAGGAGGCAGCACTGAAAGAAGAATCACTTCCTTGATTGACCATTTGCTGGCACTGGACCCTGGCTGGGATTAGGGGCAGAAACAGTGTATCTTCCTTTTTTGTTTTCTTCAGAAGGGAACATCTCCTTAATTCTGCCCCAAAGGTACAATATCTTACAGACAAAGCTGACCAAGAGTATTTACTGCTTTTAACCAAAAGGAATTCAGATTAGAAGGTCAGTAAGTGTTTGTCAGATCCTTAAACCATTGCTTCCCATGAATGAATCATAGTTCAGATGCTGCTCAGACCACAAAGTTTGCCTACACAATGGCCAGAACTGGTTAGGCACAACATCTATGAGGGAGTGGAGAAACCACATCTTGTTCTGGTCTGCAGAAGCTGAATATGTAGAAGCTGCACCTGAATAGATCTCCAGTTGCTTCTTGAAGTTTATGCTAAATTAGATAGAATGAAGACTCCCATCATAGGCCAGGAAGTTCAGTGACATGTAAAAGAAGCTGATTAACTCTTGGTGGTCCAGCTGTGAGGGGCTTCCTTCACCTATAGATGTGGCCATTAATGTCCTTTAACTCTGCAAGGTGAAGCTATCTCTGGGCCCTACATCTCCAAATGACAGTCCTTGGGTCTTATGCAGTATTGTGGCTGTGGTTGAAAAAAATTTCTGTTCTGGGCTCTGTGAGGGCAACTCAGGACTGTGGAATGGTGCAGAAACCCAGTTCTAGGTGCCAAATTAGAGGCTTTTAAATACACTTTCTCCCTTTTGTCTCAGTCTCTCAGAGACAGGGCCTGTATTTGAAAGGTAAACAGGCAGATTCTGGCTGAGCTCAATTGTGGATTTGATTATCTTAGATAGATCAAACAAATTAGTCTTAATCTCAGAGAAAAAATATCCATCGTCCCATCTCTAAAGTGCTATAGTGTCAGCTCTGCCAAGAGAAGCATGGTGTAAGAAAAGGGGTTTGGGAGAGAGAAGAAAGTTTTTTGCTCCCTCTCCCTACCGACTGCTATAAATTTGCAATATCCTTATCCTGCACTCCTAGGCCCAAGAGCTGTGCCATATATCATTGCTCATATGTGATGCCATTTACCAAGCTCTTCTATTGTGCTTAGGGATCAGGCTTAGCATTTTATGTGCATTACCTCATTGTCTTTAAGAACTCCAAAAGTGCCATCAGTGGAGAGTTCTTTGGTGTGCTAAAGAGTGGGTACAACTTTCTCTTCTGATATCAGTTCTTTCATTTATCCATTCAGCAATTATTTATTAAACACCTGTTATGGGGAAAGGACTGTGACAGGCAGTGGTTATATATTGGTAAATCAACAGATATATTTCCTGCTTCTGTGGACCTTCCAGTGAAAGAAACTACTACGTGAAGGGGGTGCTGTTTGCCTAGGATGGTCATAGAATGCCTCTCTGAGGAGGTTACATATAAACACGGACTTGAAGAATGAGGAGTCATGCTAAGAAGAGGGGAGATCATTCAAGACAAAAGGAAACCATATGTGTAAAGATATTGAAGAAAAACCAACTCCAATGGGTATTTGAGGAATTGAAAGAAGCTAAAAAGGAGATTTATAAATGAGATTGGAGAAGAAAAACCAACACATTATTGAAGGGACTTGTATAGCATGGTAAGGGGTGTCCGTCTCCCCCCCCCCCACGAGGCAATAGAAAGACTTTGAACAATTTTAGGCAGGAGAGTGATATATCCTTATTTCTATTTTTAAAGGATTTAACTGTATGTTTGCTATACTTCAATTTTTAAAAAGGGAGAAAGACTTGAAGAAATAAAGATGACTATGGCTACTATGTGGAGGATTAGAGAGAGGCAAAAGTGGAAGCAGGTCGAACAAGAAGAAAGTATTGCTGTAATACATAGAAGAGACAATGATGTCCTGAAAAAGAGTAGTGGTAGTGAAAAGTGGGAAGAAAAGAACAGACCCAAGGTACATTGAGGGGGCAGAAATGAGAGATCTTGATGATATAAATGGAGAATGAAGAATAGAAAAAAATGACGAATAGCTCTGAATCTTCCTGGCTTGAGCAACGGAGTGAATGGGGTGTCATTTATTGAGACTGGAATGATGTAGAAAGGAATAGATGAGAGGAATCAAGAATTTGATTTTTGATTCCTTCAGTTTGAGATGCCCCTGAGATCTCCAAGTTGACAGGCAGATAAGGCAGTTGGTGGATACATGAGGTTGGAGCACAGAGAGACATGGGATTTAAATATAAATCTGAATCTCATCAGCGTATTTAGATGGTATTTATACTCACCGACATGACTGAGATCCCAAAAGGAGAGAGTAAAGAGAAGAGGGTCTTGGGCCAAACCCAAAGAGGCTCCAACACATGGTGAAGAGGATTCTGCAAAGGAAACTGACAAGGAATGGCCAGAGAGAAAGGTCAGGAGAATGTTTTGACAAAGAACTCATAGGTGTTTCAAAAAGGGGTTGACAGATGCTGCTGAGAGGTTCAGTAAGATGAGGACTAAAATGTGACCACTGGTTTTGGAAATAATTTAATTAGTAACTTGACATGAGCAATGTTAGAAAAATAGTGCTCAGGGATGCCAAATTAGAGGAAACAGAAGTGATAGAAAGTAATGGTAATAGCAGATGCAGACAATCCCAAACTGCAATCGAACATAAACAGTTTATTTGGAGGAACATCTCCACCAAAGGAGCAGTGTCAGACATGTAAACAATGCTGTGATATCAAAGGGTTCTAACATCATGGCCACTGGGATTACTTTGCTCAGACAGACCATTATTCTTTCTGTCTAGCTCTGACTTCTACTCTTCTAGTCTTCAAACTAGACTCGGGAAAGTCTGGTATTGAAAACCCCTATCGATACATAATCATTTTCCAAGATTCAGTGCAAATTTCACCTCTTCTCTGGAATCCCCTATAACTTTCTCAGGTATAATTAATAATTTTCTCTTCTGGAGTCCCACGATATTTTACACACACCTCAGTTACTGCATGTATCAAATTGGTTTATAAGTGCTTGAATGTATGTCCCAACTAGACTGTGAGCACTGAGGGAGGGGACTCAGTTTGGAAAGTAAGATTGACTCCCAGTACTTAATCCAAACAAATCAGCCCAATTTACAACAGAATTCCATCCTCTTATGCTGTGCAATGTCCCGTTGTACCCCACTTTTTCTCATCTCTTCTCTGTCCCATCACCTCTCAGGTTTATTGCAATAGAATTAGGATCAAATAATTGATTCAACTAATTTATTTTCTGTTTGGCCAGAGTAGGAGTCAAAATATATTTGTAACCAAAGTCTTCTCTAATCCATAAACTAAAATTAGCATATTCTGCCTTAACCCAGTGAATTTCCTGTCCCATTCCCAGGCAAGATAACCACAATCATATTGTTCAGGAAATTCTTCACAAAGAACTGAAAGTATTACTAGAAAACTAGATTCCTGGACACGTGGTGAGAAAATCTGCCCTTCTGCTTTCTAAATACTTGCCTTCCCCTCAAGCTTAAAGAAATAACCCACGATTTCTTGGGGACCTGGCTGTGCAGCTTCTCCTGTACTCCACCAGTAGTTTGGCATCGAGGGCACATGTTGACTCTGTTACTGATTTGTGATGTTTTGTCTTTCAGAACCAGAGGCAGGAGAGGTGTCCCCTCCAGTCGGTGCTGGTGTCAACAGCAACAGCTGGACCTTTAAATATGGACCAGGCAACCCCAAACAATCCGGTCCCGGTGAGTTGCCAGACAAATTCATTATCCCAGGATCTCCTGCAATCATCTCCATCCGGCAGGAGCCTACTAACAGCCACATTGATAAAAGTGACTTCATAACCTTCGGCAAAAAGGAGGAGACCAAGAAAAAGAAGAAAAAGAAGAAGGGTAACAAGACCCAGGAGAAAAAGGAGAAAGGGAACAGCACGACTGACAACAGTGACCAGTGAGGTCATCAAATGGAAACAAGCCACTTAGCCAGTTTTTGTAATAATGGCAAATCTCTCCCATGTAGCAATTCCCTGCTCCTTTCTCTTGTCCACACGAGCCCTCTTAGAGACCTCAGAAATCTGCAGAAAGTTCCCTGTGTCTGTCTAGATCGCGTTTAACAGGTTTTGTCTTAAAAGCTTTACTAAGTCTGGTGTTAACTCTTTCTCTCCACTCTGGCTTGTTTTCAGAACCTAAAAAGCAGACCCAAGTTTCCTTTCTCCTCCGCCGCAAAGGAGAGGCTTCCCAGCCCCGCCAGTGAGAGGTTGGACTCTCTGCCCTGTGCTCCGGGGATCCTGTCTTGATGACACTTGCAGGGCAGGCTGAAAGGTTTTAAGATTGAGCAAGCAGTTTGTGGCCACAGGGTATGTGTGGCCACCACGGGTACGTGAGTGCCAGATATTGGCTGGAATGGGTCGAATTAGACTAGTTGGTACAAGTAAGGCTGGGAAACAAAGGCAAATTAACAGTGGGAGTTATCAGTCTGGAGGGGAAATGTGAAACTAAAATGGACCAGACTTCCTAAATCTTATATCACCTTCTAGAAAGACAAAACTACTCCCACGGGCAAGGCTTTAGGAATCCCTAAAGTTTGTTGGCTGTGGTGTCATTATACCTAAAATCGGAATTATACCTACAAGCCAACAAACAGTTCAGTGCTTAACAGAGAGCCAGCCAGGGCAACAGAGCAGATCTGATATATTTCCTGTATATGTCCTTGTGCTCACTTTATCAAAAATTCTTTTGCACACAGTGTTTATGAAAAGGTTAAATCCTTTTCCAGCAACACATATGCAAAAGCAAAAGAAAAAAGAAAACCCCAACACCTCACTTTATGCTTTGTTGTTTGATAGATTTATTTAAAAAAGAGAAAGTCTATAGCTATAAATCTTTAAAGAGAAATATGATGAATACAGTTCCCCTGAACTCCCCTCAAAAGAGAATTCAGTCTACAGCCATTTAAATGATCATTGCTGCTACAGAAGTGCTTTAAGAGAATTGCCTGAAACATCTGTATTATACCAGCCACCTGCCAATCACAGCTTTACTCTTTCAGGTCACTCTGGGGCTGCCTCTTGCATGTATTAATTACTAAATAAAAGGACCTTTCTCTCTCTCTTTTCTAAGAAACAATATGTGCACTTTGAATACACAACCTTCTCTAACCAACTATATCAAGACCCAGAAATTGAAGAAAAATATTGTTTTCTCATACATACAGTGAGCAGACTTTTCAGTCCTCTAATTCTGTGACTTGTCTTGGTGTGCTAGTCTACACCTTCTCTTTGGTTTAGTTTTCCTTTTCTATAACACTCTGCATTGCTAATCTTACTAACACGTACGATGTTACCTGAAATCAACTTCCCATATGTATGCTGTATGCTATTATAAGACTCCTGAAATATACTTACTCTGTGCTTGTGTATGTGAATGTTAATGCAACTATTACCTAGAGTGAACTTTAAGCTTTATTGTTGAATGTAATTTCATTATATTTCCTTTTGTACACCTGTGAAAAAGTGAAGTAGTGTTTTTTTAACCATTGTTAATCAGCTTTTGTGTATGAAAGACACAGTAAAATTTCTTTCTTAAATCAAGATACTGGTGATTCAAGGAATTTTATTTATGGTCAGCCAAGAGCCATCTCTTGCCAAGACTCCTGCTGGCAAGAGAATGGATAAAGCTGTTTTTTTCTAGTAACAATTTTGGAGTGATTACTGAAGATATTCCTTGAGGGTGTGCAAGCACAAATTTTACCAATCTGACCTCCTTGAAGTTGCAGAAATTCTAATGATATCTGGAATATCAACTCATGGAAAATAATAAAATTTAATGTCACCTTAAATAAGACATTTTAATTTTGTTATAATGTACAATTTAGAAGTTTGATTAATTATATTATAGATTTAAAAGTTAATATAAAAGAGGTAGGAGTCTGTTATTTAAAAAAAAAAGCATTAAATCTCAAAAAAAAAAAAAAACTGTCTTGTCTACTTTTAGCTTCATTCTCCCATATTTTGAAGGGTGTGTAACTTCAGCTCTGCGGGATTGCATGGGGTAAAACTTGTTACCAACACATGTGAACCATTGCTACATTGTAGGTTGTGATCATTTTGCCCCACTGAAGCCCATGTATCTGACCTTACGTGCCTTTTGAACTAGGAGAATCGGGCTAATTTATTAATGATGATAATTATGATGTATCTGTACAGCACTTTTTACATTTGCAAAGTGCTTTCCAATCCATGTCAGTTACTAGTTATTACAGCTGTAAGGATAAAACACGCCATGTGGATTCATTTTTAATTGGTGCTATTGGTATTTCCTTTGTTATTGCTAATAAATGAAAAATGGTGGTATGAAAGAAATGGTGGTCATTTCTAAGTATAAGAGTAGGAGAAAATAGGACACTGATTATTGTTAGCCGTTATTACTGAAGAAGATTGCTGTAGTATGAAACTTACTGTATCACTCCGCCTAATCATCCTGGCTTTTATGTTCATTACTAAGGCAAAACACCCAGTGGAATCAAGAATGAAACACCACAATATTACTAAAATAGGCAGCCAGGAGGTTGCTGGGGCACTTCCCAGTACACTATTTCAGTTTTTAATAAGAATTGAAACAAACCAATTTTTATCACTAGAGCCCCTCCGGTCATTTTGTTTATTACATGTTTAGCCCTTGCACCTCTCTACAATTGGGAAGCCAAATAATGTCCCCAGGAAATTAACCTTTATTGAGTACAGGGTGTATGCCAGCCACTTTATTGAGTAGGTTCAGTTCATAGTACATGTTCTGTAACAAATAGATTATATTGTCCTTCAGTAGTTAAATTTTTATGAGCATAGTATTTAGATGCAATGGTTCTCTACCGGGAGCAATTTTACCCCTAGAGGACATTTGGCAAAGTCTGGAACCTTTTTTGTTTTTCGTTACTTGGGGTGGGGAGTGCTACTGACATCTACTGGGTAGAAGCCAGGGATGCTGCTAAACACCCGACAATGCACAGGACAGCCCCGATCAACAAAGAATTTTCCAGCCCAAAACATCAGTGGTAGCAAGATTGAGAAACCTTGAGATAGAGTGACCAAATAATTTTAGTTCACTTTTGAAATGCAAAAGGAGCTACCACTAATAATTACTTCAGGATTCAAGATATAAACTGGGACTGTCCGAGGCAAATGGGATATATGGTGACTCTACTTATAAATAAACTGGTACTTGGCAATAAAAATACATTACTTACTCATCCACTCTTTTGCTCACCACTGGAGGAAAAGAATTAAAGTCAGTTTCATAACTCCTTGCCTATTTCTATCATAAATAATAATCAGATCTCTAAGTAAGTGGTCAAGTGACCAGTCTGGTTACAACTGTTCCACTTCAATG